>NC_045606.1:44760343-46002843 GCF_009762305.2 Zalophus californianus | reverse complement strand
TTTGAGGCCTGGTAAAAGTTTACCATCACCTAAAGGTCACAGAAATATTTTCTAAAATTTTCTTTATTTTTCAATTAACTTTTTTCCCCAGCACTTATAACTTCATTTTGTCTACACTGTGTTAGTATATATTGTGAGGAAGTGATCTGTATGGTTTATTTTGGGGTGGATAGCTATGGTGCATGAACCAATTAGCACGTTAAAGATCTTTTCCTTATTCAAATAAAATGCCACATTTATAATGTATTTATCTCCCAAATATACTTAAATCTAGACTTATTTTTAGACTCTTGAATTTGTTTACTAACTGAGCTATTTTTTCTTGGGTCAGTTTCCTAGAGCTTTGAGTAAAGAATTACAATAAACTTTATCTTACTGTAGAGTTAATCTATCGTTTTTTTTTTTTCAAAACTTTTAAAGCAAGTTTACAGATACACTTATGTATAAGAATCTTAAAATCAACTTTAACAATCCTCCCTCCCCACCAAATCCTGTAAATTTTGATTGGAAGTGCATTAAGCTTATGTAATAATTAGAAAAGAACATATTTTAATTACTTTAAGTGGTCCCACCAAAGTCACTTGTGTATCATATTTTATAAGTTTCTCTATGCATTGTACCTAGCTTATGAAATTCAGTCTTAAAAATTTCCGGTTTTGATCTTGAGATGCAAAATCATTAATAGCCACAGATTAACAGGATTAGGAATAACACTCTACATCAAGGTGACTTTACTATTTGATTATCTGCATTAACAGAACATTAATATTCCAGGAAATTTTTGTCCAGGATAATAACATTGGACATAATTGCCATGTTTGTTTCAGGAATTAAAAAAAAAAAACTTTCATTTACTCAAAGAAAAGACTGCCGAACTTGTTCTTACTAGGATAAACAGCCCCCTTCTCAGAAAAATTCGTTTGGTTATTTGAGCTTTCCTCTTTCATACAGGCTTCAAAATCCTCATTTTGCTATATTCATCTGTCCTAAACCATTCTATTATCAATTTGTTCAATCTCAGTCAGGACTTCCGCCCTGCATCCACCTTAAATCAAAATCCTAAAACTTTACAAATACCCCTCTTTGATTTTCTCCTGTCAAGATTCTACTAAGAGTCTATGGAGGTGGTGTTTTCCCTTAATGCAAAACAATTAATTTGGCTTTACTTGATAAACAGATTATTTTGATGGTCCCTTTAGGGAGTTGGTAGTCAGCAGTTACTATAATTTTCCTCCCTTTTTCTATTTTTAACTGCCCAGTAAAATTATAAAGAAAAACTATTGAGTCTTGCAAATTTATTCAGCTCCATTGTAAATTTCTTCTACTAAGTATAAAATTTTTCAGGAGAAGCTTTTGGATTTTCTTTTTCAAAACCAATTATATAATCGAAAAGTAAAAATGTTGATTTCTCTCAATTTCATATATCTATGCTACTTTAAAAAAAAACCTGTTTCCCCTTCTTTTCTTTTCTTCTTTTTTTCTTTTTTCTTTTTTTCCCCCCCTTATTTTATTAAAAGCAAGTTGAATAAGGGCACCTGGGAGCCTGGGTGGCTCCGTCCATTACACATCTGCCTTCGGCTCAGGTCCGGATTTCAGGGTCCTGGGATCGAGTTCCGCATCGGGCTCCCTGCTTGGAGAGAGGAGTCTGCTTCTCCCTCTCCCTCAGTCCTTCTCCCATCCTCATGCTTACACTCTCTCTCTCTCAAATACATAAATAAAGTCTTCTAAATAAAAAAGCAAGTTGAATAAATGTGATAGTGGTCATCTTTATGTATTTCTGATTTTCTTTGGACTGTTTATCATTTCATAGTTTAATAAATACTTGATATTGAATTTTATAAGTATTTTCTGTATCTTAGTGTTTTTTCCCCCCTAGGCCTTTTTTTTCTTAGAAATTTTGTTAGAAATGGTTGATGAATTTTAGCAAATGTGTTTTGACATTATTAGTATAATTTTATGGGTTTTCTTCTTTTTTCTAATGATATTAAATATTTTCTAATGTTGAATAATTTTTGCTTTAGTAAAACTATAATGCAGTGATGTGCGTGTGTGTGTGATTTACTTTTTAAAGATTTTAAATAGTTACATGTTGACATTTTTGAAATTGCCAATATTTGACTACCTTTGACCTAAAAATGACAATTTTATTGGTTTAACCTAAATAGCATGTGCAGTAACCATTAGTTATGATTAGTCTCTTTTCCTGCCTTTGTCCTTGAATTGCCCTCTATCACATATTGATATAGCTACTCTACTTTCTTTTTGTTTGTAATTCCGTGATTTGCTCATTCCTTTTTTTGTAACTTGTCTTTGATACTTTGTTTTATATGCATTATTTGGAAATGGCATGTCTCTGGATTTCCTTATTTTATTTGATCTGATAGTTATTTGCCTTTGAATAAATAAATTCAACCTTTCATATTTATTGTGACTAATGATATTTTAAAACATTTTACCACATTTTATGTTAATTATTAAATATATTTTGTTTCCTTCCCCCCCCCCTTCCAACCTGTTTTTCCTCTCCTGACTTAAGTTTCCTTCTGATTCTTTTCTGCTTCCTAGTTTAAATTGGAAACACTATTGCATTTCTTGTTCTGTTACTGCTTACATTCCCATTGTAACCATCTTTGTAGACATATAGCTACCATCAGAGCAATGTTAAATAATGACTAAAACTGTATGAGACACTTCACATGACTAATTTCCCCAAATCTCTACTGAGGAAGGTGTTTGGAATGCATTTACTTCCCTTAATCCTGGGTTTAAGTAGTTTGAAATTTTTATTTTTGAACTATAGTAGTATCGATGTTTTGAGAATCATTACTCAATTTTTTTTTTAATTTTTTATTGTTATGTTAATCACCATATATTACATCATTAGTTTTTGGTGCAGTGCTCCATGATTCATTGTTTGTTCATAACACCCAGTGCTCCATGCAGAATGTGCCCTCTTTAATACCCATCACCAGGCTAACCCATCCCCCCACCCCCCTCCCCTCTAGAACCCTCAGTTTGTTTTTCAGAGTCCATCATCTCTCATGGTTCGTCTCCCCCTCTGACTTACTCCCCTTACTCAATTTTTTAATTACAATTCCTAGTCACAGAAGTTCAGGTATATGCATATATACGTATGTTAAAAAAATCATTGTTGGGCGCCTGGGTGGCTCAGTTGGTTAAGCGACTGCCTTCGGCTCAGGTCATGATCCTGGAGTCCCGGGATCGAGTCCCACATCGGGCTCCCTGCTCTGCAGAGAGTCTGCTTCTCCTTCTCACCCTCCTCCCTCTCATGCTCTCTGTCTCTCATTCTCTCTCTCAAATAAATAAATAAAATCTTAAAAAAAAATCATTGTTCACCACTCATTGAATTTTGTTTTCCCTTATTTTATGAATTGTGTTCTCATCAAATTGTCTTTTGGTAGGAGCATGCTTGGTATTTTCCTCAAAGAGGATATAGATGATTATAGAAGATATACCCATTATTTGCTGCATGTCAGAAAACGTCTTTCTTCCGCTTTCATGAGGTACTGGAGGGTGAAAGGAACTGCTGTAAATAGGCTTTTGCAATGATGAGGTGTAGGGGGAGGGGAAGTGTTCTATAGTTTTATGATTAGGTGTCATTCTTTTTGTGAGCTGGTCTTCTTTAGCTGTGGACTTCAGTGTTTTTCTGTTTTGTTTTGTTTTGTTTTTTCCTCCTCTCCTTAGGTGGGATAGAATGTCAAGAGTGGGTTGGAGTTGGGTATTTCCCTTCTCCCACCTGGAAGTCCAAAGGGGGCTGGCGTTGGATATTACCTTCTCCTGGGTCATTTAGGGTCCAATTATACCCCAGCAGGTTAGGCTCTGGTTAACTATTCTTTCCTGACTGCTGACCTTGTTAAGAACAGCGTGTTCTGGCCTATTTCAAAGTAGTTTCTTATCTCCCCTCCTCCCACCCCGGACGCTGGCGGAAGGTTTTCTTCGCTCTTCAGTGTTGGGACATGTTCAAGTTTCTGGAGGTAAATTTCACAATATTTGGGGTCCCCCATGACTGGGTCCGCGTGGAATTTTTAACTCTTATTTGTCCACATTGAGCCTCCAGCATTTCATCACTTACAGTTCGGGATTTTCTTCCCTGGCGCTGGTTCCCGGGGTGATTTCTATTCATGAGTCCCAGGCCCATAAGCAAGGGGCTCCCGGTGTATTTCCCTGTCTATCCAAACTGGGCGGGGGGGGCAGTACTTTGCCTTGTGATCTCACATCTATAAGAAATCCAAGAAGAGCTCTTGATTCTTCTAGTCTGTTCAGCTTTTTACGTGTTAGGACAGAGTGGCATCTTCCAAGCTCCTTATTTGTGGAACAGAAAATTAGATGTCCTTTTGCTTTCATTTAAGAATTATATCTTTGCTAAGAGTAGTATTTTGAAATCACAGTTCTTTCCTCATAATAGATTATAAAGTTGAAGTTTAGAAGTCTGTTTGTAATCTGCCTTTTTTGTTTTACTCTATTTTTTTCTGAAAGCTTGTAAAATTTTGTCTTTACCTTTAGAATTCAGTTATTTTATCATTTATATCTAGATGATTTTTTTTTTTATTGTAAGTGGGATTTGGTGATTTTTCTTCCAAATTGCCATTTGAATTGTTAGCTAACCTGAGGTCTTGTATATCCTCCTTGGATTAAATAACATTTTAAGCATATTGAAATACAGAAAAAATTCATCAAATTAACATCTATGAATTCACTACTGAAATCATATTTTGCTTTATTTTCTTTTCCTTTTTTTGGTTTGTTTTATAAATAAAACACTAGATTCAGTAGTGAATCTCTGAATTCACTGTCTTCTGCTCATGTTTTCTTCTCTCCTTTTTCAGAAGTAATCAATCCTCAATTTGTTATTCCTATGCAGATTTAAAAATCTCTATTTGTATAAATTTAGTATTTTATGGTTTATAAAATTTATGTATATAGTATAATGTATAATCCATGTACTTGTAACTTTTTCTCATGTAATATTAGGTTTTTGGATTGATTCATGTGTTTATTTAAATCATTGTAATTTGGTATTTACATGAAAAAACAATTTCAAAAGAGTTCTCATTTATTCTTTAATTCTGAAATGCATATTTCTGTATATGTCTCCTTGTATACATATACAAGAGTTTTCCTTGGTTGCTTCTGTATTGCTTTTTCATACTCCTTGACACTATTTTCTATTGGGTAATTTAATATTTTCTTTTTGATTTGCAAATGTTTTTTATATATTTTAGATACTAGGCTTGTGTTACATGGGATGTAAATATAGTCTTTCACTGAATATCTTTATGGTGTCTATATTGATGGTTTGTAATTTTTCTTTGCTCATAGGTATCAGTAACTTGAGTACAGCACAGAGAGATCTTGGAACCTCTCATCCTGTGACGATCCTGGAGAACCATCTGCAGGTGCGTCAGGTAGAAACAACTGTGAGTAATCTGTTGGGGAAGAGGGAGAAAGTCTTATCAATTCAGACCTCTTTAGAACCAAGCAGGAGTAAAATTACCCCTTTTGACTAATAGACCATAAATGATTCCATTTAAGAGTGTATCTTCTAGATTTACTTTTATTAACTAAAAGGGCCACTCCCAGAAGAATGCTAAGAGCAGAAACCCCCTTCCCTACCCCCAAAACAGAATCTACCAGTATCTGCTACCAAACTTCTCTGTAGCCTTAACCCTAAGCTCTGTTGGTCCATTGATTCTCTCCTGGGCATTATCAACAATGAAATATGTAACTTGGTTTTCCTTGGGAGTTTTTACCATCAAAGTTAATTATTTAAGCCTCTTTAACAAGGAGCTGAGAGGGAGGACAAAGGGCCAGGAATGTAAGCTCAAGCAGCCATTTTCCCAGAATCTTCTTTCCATTGCAGATACTGATTTTAACTTCTTAAGAAATAAATATGTATTAAAGATACTTAGAAATATATTATCTCATTATCTTCAAGCTCATTATCTGCTTTCCTCTGACTTCCTAGCTTTTCCAATTTGCAATAATGAGATGGAAATTAATCCCAAACTAGCCATCTTTGTTTCTTCTTCTCCCCACCCCCCCAACCATTAAAAAGTTAGAATTTTAATAAGATAGCCACACTTGTCACCTTAATGCTTATGATTCACCTGTGGATTCCTGTTACCTATAGTGATACTTAATCCCCTTGCCATGCAGATTAAAAATGATGAACTCTAAAGAGATGCTTCTTAAAGAATGAGAGTAGGAGTACTTAGACTATTTCATTGCCTCTCCAGATTCCTGATAGGAATCCCTAGAATTCTTAAAAAAAAAAAATAGAGTTTTGTATACAGCACCAGAAACTCTGATTTTTTTTTTAATAAGGGTAAGAAACTTAAAATTTTTTAAAAGAACATCCCAAGAATTTTAATAAAGGCGTCCTGTAAAGTTTGAGAATCACTGGTTTAGGGAGTAACATTGAGCTTTACTTGAGTTCAAAAGGATATCCTAAAAGTAAAATAAACATCTGGGTGATGAAAAAAATTAGGCCATGTATTTGTTGTTCACTCTGTACATAGGCACTCTTAAATTTAGGAATCAATGCATGTATGTATAGAATACATTCTGGAGAATAAAAGTATAAAAACTTGGATTAGTATAAAAAATATGTATATTTATTTCTCCTATAGGATCTTCATGTCCCCTTGGTTCCCTTGTGCATATAGTCTGCATTGTTTGATCTTGTACTTATTAGTTGTCTCTGAATTTTTGAAGTGCTCAGAGATGCAGGCAGAAGGGAGATCATGCAGGGATCTATTTCTCAGGTCTGTTATTCCCCACTCAGATTGAAAACATTGATTCTTTCTGCAAAACCCTACCTTCTTAAAAATTTAAGGAGGAAAGGGGGATCCCTGGCCATAGAGGTTTGGCAGACAATATAGATATTCTTTTCTCCTATAAATTCATGATGCCTGTTATAGCATATTCAAGGCCCTGATGTTTTAGAGTAGAGTATATGATCCTGGGTGTTGATGTTGATAATGAATAGCATAGTATGTTTCTAACCTATTGATTTAATTTAAAAAATGAATTTTTAGAAGACGTTTTTATTTAATGAAATTTACAATTTACTAAAGTGAGTTTTGGTGATAGTAAGAAGAATGTAAACTCGCTAGGCTCAGATTTTGCCTTATTTTTCTTTGTCCCCTCAGTGTTCAGCTCAGTATTTAGTACAAAGTAATCAGATAAAAACTTTTTTCCCCCAATAATCATTTGTTCAGTGAATGAATTCATTTGTGTGGTGGATGTACCATTACATTGTAAAGGTAGTAGAATACATTGGTGACAGAAACAAAGCATCATTTAACTCTGACATGGAATTGTCCAGCATTTTCTTGAACACTTTTGTGGATGGGCATTCTGTTAATTGTAAATGTCTTTTTTGACTAAGGACCGTGATCATCATATTATGATACAGTGAAAAATACATGCAAAAAATGAACTATGATTATTTACCAGTGGGATTGTTTACCACTGGGCAACCATTGACAATCTAGTGTCCAAGTCTGAAATCTTGCAAATACCAAAGAGCAGGATAATTCTGAACTAGAATTGATGTATGAGCATGACATCACCCCCTGGTCAAGTTCTCAAATGGGTTAATAAACAATCACTTCGTGAATCCTTACAAAAGAATGCAGTGATCATAGAATAAATTTTTTAGGAAGTAATGCCAGACCAGAGTCCTTTCCTTTTTAGGTAATGTTTGTTAGATTAGAAAATCTGGGGAATACTCTAATACAGACATATTATTGTCTGATTGTGGAATGAAAAGGCATATGACAGTTTCTTATCTTTATGTTTAAAGACAAGATGAAAGTAGGATTACGGGAAGATGGTGACTTGTTAGTACTTTGGTGGAGATCTATGAATTGAGAGAGCATTGGAATACTAAGTTTCTAAAATCTTTTCCATTTCTAATGACCTCATGGCACTTTACTATTTCTACAGTTAAATCTTAAACAAGATCCTCCATCTCTGCCTCCTTTTCCACCTCCCCTTCATTCCCTTGTTCCTCTTCAAATTCTCAAGCTTCCATGCCGTCCTGCATGGAATTACTTCTTTTCAGATCTCCATTGGCTCACATTGGTTAACTATGGAATAGGAAGCCTAAGATTCCCTCTTTGGTACATGGGAAATTAGAGCCTTTCAAAGGCATTCTAAGATAAGTTCTGTAGTTTTAAAAAAAAGTTTAACAGGTGCATTCAATTGCTGTTAAATTAGCCAAAACAAAAAAACCCACATTTTTTGGGTTCATCATGATAGTTAACCATTAAATTATTTGAGCTAAAGTAAATACATAAAAATATATCAGCATATCAATTTTCACAAATATATTTGCCTGCACAATTCTTGCCCTCTATAAGGAGAGTTAATTACACATAAGTGATTTATAGTTCAAGAAAGCCTAATTTACCAGAAAGTTGGAGATTGCCCGTTTGGGAGTTCTATTCTTACACTACTAATGCATCTGAATTTCCATTTTTAATCTTTCTCTTTTGTGTATAAACTTTCAAAAATATTTTAACTTTGTGTTGCATGAAAGATACTTCGTATTATCTTTTTATTCAAGAATAATTAAAATACAAGTGTACAGGGGCAGGGCCCCCTGGGGAAGCCTTTCCGGGTGGTGGGGGGAGGGTGAGACTTTGTTCTTTCCAAGAATAAACTTGAACTCCTAAAAAAAAAAAAAAAAAAAAAAAAAAAATTCCAAGTGTACATTAGTGTTATGTTAGTTTCAGATATACATTATAATGGTTTAATAATCTATACATATATCAGTGCTCATCAAGATTATTGTACTCTTAATCCCCTTTATTTTCCCCATCCCCCAACCCAACTCCCCTCTGGCAACCGCCAGTTTTCTAAATTTAAGAGTCTCTTTGTCTCTTTCTTGTTTGTTCATTTGTTTCTTAAATTCCACATATAAGTGAAATCATATGGGATTTGTCTCTCTCTGACTGGCTTATTTCACTTAGTGAAATACCTTCTGGGTCCATCTATGTTACTGAAAATGCTGAGATTTCATTCTTTTTTATGACTCAGTAGTATTTCATTGTGTGTATCTGTGTGTGCAGATCACATCGTTATTCATTCATCTATCAATGGATACTTGGGCTGCTTCCATTTCTTGGCTATTGTAAATAATGCTGCAATAAAAATAGGGCTGCATGTATCTCTCTGAATTGGTGTTTTTGTTTTCTTTGGGTAAATACTCAGTAGTGGAATTACTTGATTGTATGGTAATTGCTTTTTCCTTTTTTTGTCTTTTTGTTTTTTTGTTTTGAGGAACCTCTATACTCTTTTCCACAGTGAGTGTACCAGTTTACATTCCCACCAACAGAGCAAAGAGCTCCTTTTCTGCACATCCCTGTGAACATTTGATGTTTCTTGTGTTCTTGGTTTTAGCCATTCTGACAGGTGTAAAGTACAATCTCATTGTGATTTTAATTTGTGTTTCCCTGATGCTTAGTAATGTTGAGCAAATTTTATGTGTCTGTTGTCCATCTGTATGTCTTCTTGAAAAAAAAAAATGGTTATTCATGTCCTGCCCACTTTTTAATTGGATTGTTTGTGGGGTTTTTGTTTTTTGTTTCTTTGGCTTTAAGTTATGTAAGTCCTTTATATATCCTGGATATTAACCCCTTACTGGATATATCATTTGCAAATATCTTCTCCCATTCAGCAGGTTGCCTTTTTTATTTAGTTGATGGTTTCCTTTGCTATGCAAAATTTTTTATTTTAGTGTAGTCTTTCTTTTAAGAAAGATACTTTATCATTTTGAAAAGATAGCTAACAATCACTAGAACTAAAATTAAAATGGATGTTGAAATCATTCTTCCATATCTTGTCACTACTCCATGATCATTTGACCTTGACCTGTGGACAGAGTTAAGTAGCTTCCCTTGTAGTTATGTAGACTTGTTTGTTCCCACCACAGTCCTGCTAACCTTTCCTTTGTCCCCAGTAATTCTGCCATATCCTGAGGCAGCATAGCACACTGGTTAGCACTCACACTAGAGCCCAACAGATCTGAAGTCATGCCTCATCTATGCCACTTGATATTTGTTTGATTTGAGGCAAATAATTCTTCAGTTTTTTCATCTGTAAATACCTCACACATCACCCAGAGCCTATTACTCTGCTGACGCTTTAGGACTAAATTTCTCATGCCCCAGATGCTAGGATGTTGGAGCTGATGACTCAGAGATGAAAACACTTCTGGAGCTTGCCCTCTGCCCTCACCCAAGGCTTCAACACTCCTAGAACAGCCCACATCCAGTGTCTGGTCACTGAGGGTATAAACCTCTAACCTCTTTGCCCAGTTCGTGTAACTCTACAGGGCTATCTGTGTTCCAGAGCCCCCTAAGGGGGGAATGGTGAAACTTATGTTGCGGGAATCTCACTTCTTTTCCTACCCTTCAGATGTCAGTCCTGAGGTGCGTTACCCAATAAACTTCCGGCATTCTAATCTCTATCTTAGTCTACTTCCCAGGGAAACTGAATCAATGACAGTACCTCCCTCAGAGGTGTAGTTGGGAGGTTTAAATGAATAATTTCTTAATAAATGCTAGCTATTACTAGTGTAGGCAATCTACTACAATGATGCCTTATCTTGGGGCTAAATTTTCTTTCTATTGGGGTAGATAAAAGCAGATACTCAATATTAAAGGCTATGTATATGGAGTATAAGTCTTAAAAGACTTTTTTTTTAAGGGGAAGGGGAATGGATTTTTTTTTTTTTTGCTTATATTAATAAACACAGTGCCTTGCAAGACTTAGTGCTTTGTAAAAATGCAACATCAGTCCTGCTATTGTATAACTCTAGGCTGGTTCCTCTTTCAAAGGGAAACATGCCTACAGTAGGACCTACATGTAGGTGACAGTGATCAGTAAATACTGAATTAAAAAAGAGAAAGCAAAGAACAGATGTTAACACCTTTCTCAGCCTATAGAACTAAGAGGCCATTGATTTTCAAATTCTCAGGATGTTTTAGGAGGCAAAAACCCCAACTCAGGTGGATAGAGAAAGGAGTTTGGATTCATTCTCGGTGATTCCCACTCACATGAACTTGAAGAAATGACCTTCTCTGGGTCTTGGCTTAATAATTATAATGCAGTTGGACAAGATTAGTGATTTTCACATTTTCATAAAAAATTTTCAGGTGAGCCCTTTTTATAAAATAAAAACTTACCTGAACTGAAAGCCCAATATTTGATACATATGTGGTCCCCTAGAAGCAGAGAAAACTGTTGGCCTTTTTTAAAGACAGCCTTCAAAGCTTTTCCTGTAAACCAAGACACCCAAAAACCAGTTTTTAAGTCACTGAAATTAAAATGTACATACAGCACATTCAGTTACAGAATTTGATCATCTGTCAACTTGGGCAGCAATTCTCAACCATGGGCTTATGATCTTCTGCTGTACTGGGTCAGCTGGGTTACTGCTCGTACTCATCAGTAAAAAACTTTGCTGTTGAATCAGCTTCATAATCTCAGTTGGATTAATGCAATGTATCTGTTCTCACTTAGTGCTTTCCAGCTATCTAAAACTCCATGGCTTATATACACACCTGTTAGTTCTCATAATTCTGTAGGTCAGCTAGGCAGTTAATCTGGTCTGGAGAAACAGGGCTGATTTCTGCAGTGAATTGGGTACAAAGGTCAAAAACAGGGTCATCTATAAAGAGGACAAGACAAGAGAACAGCCATTAACATCAGCATTCCTTGCAAGTTACTGGTAGACAACTGTTAGCCCTCTGTCCTAATGTCGGGACTCAGGCCTTCCCTAGCAGTCCATCTCCTTTTGTTGGTACTTTTTTTTTTTTTTTTTTAACTTCTGCTCTTCTCCATACCCTCTTTGCTTCTCTTTTCATTATATTTGAAGGACTTTGGCCAGAGAAATGACCTAGCCCTCCACTAGGAAATTATGAACTGCATTGTTGAGTTTAATCATTGGACTTTATTTTAAGAGGTATGAATTAACTCAGAAAGACTGACATTTTTAAGTCAAAGTACAAATCAGATTGGATCTCCTTGATTATGAAATCTAATTCTGGAGGTAGATAGGATTATCATTTTAAGTAAGTTCTGGCAGATATTACAATATAATTATTTTTGAGATAGGGTTGTCCTATAACACTATCAGTTTAAGGCATAAAATCTATTGGTTTGATATATTTATTGCAATATGATGACCACTGTAGCATTAGCTAACACCTCTATTATGTCACATATTCTCATTTCTTTTCTTGTTGTGACAAGAATAATTAAGATCTAGTCTCTTAGCATCTTTGAAGTTTTTAAAACTATTGACTATAATCATCTGTGTTATACATTATTTCTCCTGAACGTATTTGTCTATTATTTGCAAATTTGTACCCTTAAACGACATCTTAGAAATTCCTGCATCCTCCAGCTTCTGGTAACCACTATTCTACACTGTTTCTAGGAGTCTGACCTTTTTAGACTCCACATAAAAGTGTTAACTTCACAGTATTGGTCTTTCTCTAATTTATACCCTCAAGGCCCATCCCTGCTGTTATAAATGATGTTTGTGTATCTTCTTTAGAAAAAGTGTCAATTCCAATATGTTTACTTTTTAATTGGATTGTTACGGTTTTTTGTTTTTAGTTTTAGAGTTGTATGAATTCTTTATTTCTAATATTAACTGCTTATCTGGTATATGGTTTTCAAATACTTTATCCTGATGTGGGTTACATTTTCATTTTGTTGTTAGTTTCTTGTGTAGAAGCTTTTCAGTTTGATGTAGTCCTACTTACTGATTTGCTTTTGTTGCCTGTGCTTTTGATATCCTATACGTATACATATATATATGATTTATTTATTTATGATATTATATATGTATAAATCATTGCCAAGACCATTGTTAAGAAATTTTCACTCTAGGTTTTCTCCTAGGACTTTTATGATTGCAGGTCTTATGTTTAAGTCTAATCCATCTCAAGTTAATTTTTGTGAGTGGTATAATTTAGGGGTTCAATTTCAATTATCTGCATGTGGTTATCCAGTTTTCCCAGCATGATTTATTAAAGAGACTCTCCTTTCCCTATAGTATAGTCTTGGCTCTCTTGTCAGATAATAGTTGACTGTGTTTGCAGGGGTTTATTTCTGGACTCTGTATTCTGTTCCATTAGTCTATGTGTCTGTTTTAATGCTAAAACTATACTGTGTTAATTACTATAGCTTTGTAGTATAGTTTGAAGTTAGGAAAGGGGTAACACCTCTGGCTTTGTCCTTCTTTCCCAGGATTGTTTTAAATCTTTGGGGTGTGTTCCATACAAACTCAAAGAATATTTTTTTCTTTTTGTGAATCTCATGAATCTTCATAAGGATTGCATTGGATCTACAGATAGCTTTGCATACTATGCAAATTTTAATACTAATTCTAATTTATGAACACGGGACATCTTTCCATTTGTTTGTAATTTCTTCTTAGATAAAAGAGTTGTATGCACTGTACATGTTTCACATCCTTGATTAAATTTATTCCTAAGTATCTTCCTGATCTTGATACTACTATTAATGGAATAGCATTTTTTTTCTTTCAGATATTTTATTGTTGGTGTATAGAAACACAACTGAATTTTGTATGTTGAATTGCTACCCTGAAACTTTACTGAATTTGTTGATTAGTTCCAACAATTTTTTGTTTGACTTTAGCGTTTTCTTTATATAAGATTATTTCATCTACAAATAATTACAGTTTTACTTCTTTTACAGTCTGGATGCCTTTTATTTCTTTTGCTTGCCTGATTGATCCAGCTAAGACTTGCAGATCTTTGTTGAAAAAAGGGTGGTGAGAGTGGGCAATCTTGACTTGGTCCTGATGTTAGAGGAAAAGATTTCAATCTTACACTATTGAATATCTTATTAGCTGTGGATCTGGTGTATATGGCCTTTATTATATTGATTTGTGTTCATTCTATACCCAATTTGTTGAGGGTTGTTATGAAAGGGTATTGTATTTTGCCAAATGCTTTTTCTGCATCAACTGAGAGATTTATATGACTTTTACTTTTCATTCTTTGAATGTGGTGTATCACATGTATTAATTTGCATATGTCTAACTGTCCTTGTATTCCAGAAATAAATCCTAGTTGATGAAGGTGTGTAATCCTTTTAATGTGGTGTTGAATTAGGTTTGCTAGTATTTTGTTGAATTTTTTTTTTTTTCTGTAATGATCAGGGATATTAGTCTGTAATTTTCTTGCTGTGCCTGTATTTTGCTTTGGTATCAGGGTAATGCTGGCCTTGAAAAATAGTTTGGGAGTCTTCTATCCTTTTTTTGGAAGAGTTGAGAAAGACTGGTGTTAATCCTTCCTTACAAGTTTGGTGAAATTTACCAGTGGAAAGCTCATCTGGTCCTGACCTTCTCTGTGTTGGTATGTTTTTATTACTGATTTAATCTCCTTACTCATTGGTTTGTTCAGATTTCCTAATGCTTCATGATTCAGTCTTGGTAGTTTGTATGTTTCTAGCATTTATCCATTTCTTCTACATTGTCCAATTTGTCAGCATATTCATAATAGTGTCTCCTGATTATTTATATTTCTGTGGTAACAGTTAAAATGTCTCCTTTCATTTCTGATTTTGAGTTTTCTTAGTTTAGCTAAAATTTCATCAGTTTTGTTTATCTTTTAAAACACTAGTTCCTAACTGAATCTTTTCTATTAGATCAAAATTTCTGGTCTCTGATTTACTTATATTTCATTTATTCATTACTACCTTCCTTCTGCTCACTTTGGGCTATGTTCTTTTTCTAGTCCTCAGAGGTGTGATGTTAGGCTGCTTATATTAGAACTAGTTTCTTAAAAGAGATATTTATAGCTGTGACCTTCACTCTCACTGTTTTGCAGGATCCCAGAGGTTTTTGCATGTTTGTGCCCAGTTTTGTTTTGAGATATTTCTTTAATTTTTCCTTTTGATTTCTTCCTTGAGAACAAAAGGAAAAAAAAAAGCATGTTTAATTTCTACATGCTTGTAAATTTCCAGCTTCCCCCTTGTTGAATTCCAGTTTCATACTATTGGGGGTGAAGAAGATACTTGTTACGATTTCAGTCTTGCATTTGTAAGGACTTGTTTTGTGGCCAGTAGTATGATCTTTCCTGGATTATGTTCTGTGTGCATGTGAAAAGAATGTGTGCTCTGCCATTGGATGGAATATTCAGTAAATGTCTGTTAAGTCCATTTGGTTTCATGTGCACTTCAGTGTTTTCTTAATGATTTTGGTTTGCTTCTATCCATTGTTAAAGGTGGGGTATTGAAGTCTGCTATTATTCTTGTATTGTTGTCTATTTCTTCAGGGCTGTTAGTATTTGCTTACTGCATTCAGATGGTCGAATGGTGGGTGCATATATATATATTTATGATTGTTATATCTTCTTGATGAAGTAACTCCTTTATTATGGGGTTCTTCTCTGTTTGATGACCTTCTCTGTCTCTTTACCATTTTTGTCTTTAAGTTTATTTTTCCTGATGTAAGTATAGCTAACCCTGCTTTTTGGGTTTCCCGTTGTGTGGAGTCTTTTTCTATCCCTTTTCTTTTGAGCTGTGAGTTCTTAAAGATGAAATGAGTCTGTAGTAGACAGCATAGAGTTGAGAAGGTGTGTGTGTGCGTGTGCGTGTGTGTGTGTGTGTGTGTGTGTTTATTTAAATCCATTCTGTCATGCTGTGACTTTTGGTGAGTGAATTCAATCCATTTACATTTTGAGAAATTATTAATATATAGGGACTTACTAATGCTGTCTTACAATTTCTTTTTGTTTTTTATTTTCAGTGTATGTCTTTCCTCTCTTTCTTCTAACTCTTGTGAACTGATGATTTTCCATGAGTATATGTGCTAATTCTTGTTTTATCTTTTGTGAATCCACTCTAGGTTTTGCTTTGTGGTTGCTATAGGGCTTAAAGTAGATAAAACAGTCCATTTTAAAGTGACAGCAACTTCAATTGTATATAGAAGCTTTCTCCTTTTATTTCCCCCTTAAATTTATTTGTTGTTGCAACTTCTTGTTATATTATGTCTTCATTAACAAATTATAGTTGGTATGGTGTAAATCTTTTCTGTGAACTTTTATACAAGAGTTAATGGTTAACATTCCTGCATAGGACAGAATTAGAGTTTTCTAAACCTGTAGACTTACTTTTAACAGTTTGTTATGTTTTCATATTTATGGTACTAAGTAGCCTCTTTACATTTCTACTTGACTCCTAGATAGAGTATTCTTGGCTGACAATGATTTTTTTTTTCTTCCGACATTTTGAATACGTCATTCTACCCATTGCTTCTGAGAAATAGCTCATAAACTAAAGGAGGTTGCTATGTAGGTTTACGTTTTTTTTTTTCCTTAGAATTTTTTTTTTGACTTTGATTTCTTACAGTCCTATTGTAATGTGTCTTAGAGAAGGCTTTTGTTTGCATTGAGATGAAAGGGTAATCTATTAGCTTTGTGAGTTGGATCTACAAGTATCTCCTCAGGTTTAGGATGTTCTCAGTTGTTTTTTAAACTTTGTGTCTTCTTCTCCTTTTCTCCTACTGGAACTCCAATTAACCTAATATCTGTACATTTGATAGTGTCTCATAGATCACATAGGTTGTGTGCTTCTTTTCATTTTTTTTTTCTTTGACCTCTTGGGAGTTCCTGTCCTCTGATCACTGATTCTGTCTTCTGTTTGATCTCTTACGCTATAAATGCTCTCTACTGCATTTTTCATTTTGTTGATTGAATTCTTCAGATCTAGAATTTCTGTTCTTTTTGTGGTTTCTATCTGTTCAATTTTTCATTTTGTTCATAAGTTATTTTCATGATTTGATTGTCTTTCTGTGTTTTCTTTTAGCTAGATGAGTTTCCTCAAAACAGATACTTTGGATTCTTAGTCACCAAAATCATAAAATTGCCTGCTTTTTGATTTAATTATTGGAGGATTATTGTTAACTTTTGGTGATGATGTGTTTCTTTGATTCTTCATGTTCCGTGGAACTTTGCTTTGATGTTTACACATAGGAAGCAGCAGATACCATCTCAAGTCTTTACTTGTCTCCTGGTGGGTGATACTCTTTTTTAGTCCTGCTTCTACCTAGTACTTTCCCTAAACTTGTATGGATACATGTCCATGCTTCTTGCTCCTTGTTGTGTCAGATTTTTTATCCTTATAGGTTTTCTTTGGTTCTTACAACTTAACCAGTTGGGCTACTGGAAACTATTTTTGCTTTCCAGAAAGTGGCACTATAAATAAAGGTGGCTGTTTTTCCCTTGCCCACAGTCTGCAGACTTTTTTTTTTTTTTTTTTTTTTTTTTTAAGGCGACTCTGTTACCTGGAGCTTGACCTTGCAGCTCACTCGGGATTGCACACAAGGAGCCAGTTGCTGAGTGGGGAGAAGTGTGAATTTAGTACTTGGTGCATTAGGGGTGCCCAAGCGGCAGCCATTGTGATCTTTGGTGAGGTTTTCCCAGTGGCTCATAGATAAGATTCCTGCTGGAGTCCTCAAAATAGTCAGCATGAACCATATCTTCTTAACGCTCTTTGATATTCCTGTCTGCCTCCTTCCCATCTCTTCCCTTTGGCAATTCAAGGAAGTCCTGCATCGATACAATGGGTGCTGCAGTTAGAAAAGGGCTTGTTCTGCAGTGTCTTGCACAGGTTAGGTAGCTGGGCACTCACAGCTCTCTTTCCACTGAAGAAATGGTCTCCACTAGCTTGTTTAACCCTGTGCTTGCCATCTCGGGTTGGGTGGTGCTGACAAATTTCCTCTTACCCCTCCAGTGCATCTAGACTTCTTTTCTTTTTCTTTTTTAAATGGTTCAACAGAGTGTTAGGATTGCCCCTTGGAAGACTGGACTTCTGTGTAGTCTCTCTTGTCCATTAGTGTCAATGTTATTACTCTTCTAGTTTTCCCTGCCCAATGTTGACAGAGGCTATGATAGGTTTGTAAGCTTCTGCCAGTTCCACAGCCTATATTGTGTTCTGTGTGCCAATTACTCAGTGCATAGTTGGGCTCCTCCTGATTTCCTTGGTACATGGTGCTGGATCCCACGACTCCCATGGAGATATTTTTGTTCATGAATAGATGCCAAATTAGTTATAATAAGGGAGGACAAAAAGGAGGAATGTCTTATGCCACCAAGATGTGACTTCAGTCCCTAAATCCATTAAATAGGTACTATGTGTGCATGTGTATACATGTACCTGTGTATATTAAGTGTAGAGTAGTGCTAACTTTTATTTTACAAGATAATATTAGAAAGATTTCTCAGTGTTTCTGGTGAAACCTTAGACATACACACATGCGTGCACTGAATATATGCTAAACATCACATGTATATCTGTATATTTTTAGTATATGTGTTAAATAATACAATGAATATATATGTATTTATAGATCTTTCTATGCACACATATTTCTAGTAGTTTCATTGAAAAGATGAAGGCATTCATTGGTTATATTGTGGAATAAAAGTTGGCTCCACTCTGCACATGGAGAAACTTGAACCATGATGTTCACCATCTTTATACATATATATATTTTTTTAAAAAGTCGCTATGTAAGTTAGACTTTTAACAAGCTAAATTCTTTTCCAATAAGTGAATAGTTTTTCCATAAGTGAATAGTTAATTTTTAAGGCTTTTTTTTTTTTTTTCCCATAACATGTCCTGTATTTTCCATGAAATCAGACTTATGGGATTTCACTATCATTGATTAGGTTTTAAGAGGGGAAACCATATACCTGACTATGGCTCCTCCTGAATTCTGAAATAGGAAAAATAAAACCAAAGTATATTTTTGCCCTTTTGTTCTGTGTTAGAATTGGGCACAACAAAATTATCAAATTTTATGACTTCTCAAATGATAAATTCTGGTTTCAGAAGGGTAGAAGAAACTACTCTGAAAGGGTTCTTTTCCCATTTACTGAAAGAAAATTCAAAAGCTGAGGGCCAAAATCCTTGTGATAGGCAAAAATGCACAGCCTCATTTGATAGCCTTCATCAGTGATCTTGTAATTGGCTATCATGTCAGTTGCCATGTAGCAGGCCGCGTTCACTGAGAATACATCTAATACAAGTACCCTGTTCTTTCACTCCCTCTCAAACGTTGTCATTCATTTGGGTGACAGTTCATGCATAATATAATAGCCCTGGGGTACAATTAATTTTAGCAGTTGCACAACTTAGTAAGAAAAAAAAAAGCATCGCCGGTATCATGTGTGCCATGAAGGTCAGCTGATGCCACAATTTGCACCTTTGTTGCGAGACATGAAAATTAGCAATTAACATAAATATATTGATTAACATATGGATAGTTTAGCCTGATGTACTAATGAAGCCAATCATACTTTACCGGCTGTAAGCATTCTGTCTTCTACAGTGAGACATAGTATAAGGATTTTAAACTGAAAGAGTTGAGATAAATTTTGTGTTAAAGGTATTTGTTGCTCAGGTGTGTACAAAAGAAGAATGAGATGGGTCCCTCCTCTAGAAAGTTTAAAAAAAAATGGTATAGTTTATTTGGTACTGTTCATGTCACATCAGCAATATGCTTGTGTAGTTTCTCTTTCACCTATCTCCTGTCTCTCCTATGTTTTACATAATAACCGTCACTCCCTGTATTTAGGTGCTGAAATTTTTTTCTTTTGATTATTGACCTAGTTTCCAGTCTGGACCTATTTAAGTTCTTCCTTCAAATACTGCCAGAGCGACCTAACTGAGTCACCCATTGAAGTTCTAAGCCTCTATTGCAATTTAAGGATATAGGCATAAAATGCAGTGCTTGGTTAAGGTGGTACTCATGATTAAGTTGTTGCTAAACACCAGTGGTTTAATAAATTACTCTCCGCTTACCCTTGGGATAGATCAGCCAGGGATATCTCTAGGCCTGTACAGTACAGGAAGTTTTTATTTTATTTATTTATTGATTGATTCAAGAGACAGAGAGAGCACACGAGAGGGGGGAGGGTCAGAGGGAGAAGCAGACTCCCCGCGGAGCAGGGAGCCCGATGCGGGACTCGATCCCGGGACTCCGGGATCATGACCTGAGCCGAAGGCAGACGCCCAACCAACTGAGCCACCCAGGCGCCCCTACATGAAATTTTTAAAGTAGTATTATTGAGGTTCTTAATGACCAACATGTATTGAGCACTTACTGTATCCCAATCATTGTTTAAAGGGCATTACTTGTATCATTTAATTCTTAATGGTTTTCTCAGGAGATTACCATAGTTGTCATTTCCTTTTTATGGATAAAGAATCTGAGGGGAAAAGACTATTTTGCCAAAGACTAAGAAATTATTAAGTAATGGAGCTAAGTAATTTGTACTTATACATACCAAATAAAAAATTTATTACTTTTTCCACTAAGTATGAGAGAAGGAAAACAAGTGATAGAAAAATCTCGAAGCCACCATTTGGTGCCTTGTTCTTTGTAAACATATGTAATGCTGGACCTTTGTGGACTTACTCTTGCTTCGGTGTTTGGCTAATCTGGATAATTTGGATTTTCCTTGTTGAATCAGAGTACGTTTATTTTTCAGGGTTGGTGGAAAACTGAAGGGCATTATCTGATATCAGCCAACAAACAAGTACAGGTCACTTTGCAGTCAAAGTGAGTGACAAAGGTAATTTATGGGCTAACGTCAGTCACTGTTGTGTACTGTGTAACAGAGATGTTTATATGCACCATTTAACTTCTCTAAGTAAATAGATGCTGTAGCTTTTTTCTTTTTCCAAGGTTATTTGTAAGAATATTGTCTCTGACAGTGAAACCTGAAGCTAAAGTGAACAGATAGGGGAAGATACCTTTTAAAAACAGGATTGTCAAGTAGTATTCAGGTTTTACATGTTTCTTTAAAGTTAGTGTTAGTTGCCACTTGTTAACCTTGCTAATTGAAACTTGCATGATGTTCCCTAGGCCATGAGTTTTGGTTACATTTATTGTTTGCACTTGATCTGTCCAACGGTGATGTCAAATAAAACATCTGGCTATTTAGAGAACTAACTGGAAGAGAGAAAAATTGCACAACTTCTGTTGAGAAGGCACAACTGGCAGGATTGGACTGTGCCAGGGGCAAGAAGGCAGCATCCCACGTATTAGCTTGTGTGTTTTTGTTACTCTTCTAGAGGTGGAGGGGGAAGGGAAGAGTTGGGGAGAAGAGGGGGAAAAGAGAATAATAAGGGTGGAATAGATGTGTTGATAATGAGTAGAATGTGGGGAAATCCTGCTGTTGTTGGTTGTCCATCTTACTGAGCACTGTTCTAAGTACTGTTACTCTTCAGGTCGCACATCTAATAAAGAATGGAGCAAGAATTTGGGCTCACAGGGCGCCTGGGTGGCTCAGTCGTTAAGCGTCTGCCTTCGGCTCAGGTCATGATCCCAGGGTCCTGGGATCGAGTCCCACATCGGGCTCCCTCCTCAGCGGGGAGTCTGCTTCTCCCTCTCCCACTCCTCCTCCTTGTGTTCCTGCTCTTGCTCTCTCTCTCTCTCTCTGTCAAATAAATAAATAAAATCTTTAAAAAAAAAAAAAAAGAATTTGGGCTCACATAGTGAAAGCCAAGGTTTGAGGTGTTCACTCTAATCCCTCCTCTTTAGTTTCCCAGATAGATGCTAGCTGTTTAACATGTATGATGTCATTTAAGTCTTGTAACTGCATTTCAATTTTTATTACCATTATATAGATGACAAAATTAAAGTGATTTAAAAAAAAAAGCCCCTGAGGATTTAACAAATTGGTAACTTGACAATTTGTTGTAGCTATGTTTTTTCAAATCTAAAAATAACATTTCAAAGGTTTATCAAAGCTATGTCCTGGGCACCTGGGTGGTTCAGGTAGTTGAGCGTCTGCCTTTGGGAGTCTGCTCCTCCCTCTGCCCCTCCTCCTACTCATTCTCTCAAGCTCTCTCAAATAATAAATAAAATCTTAAAACAAACAAACAAACAAAAAGCTATGTCCTTATACTACCACTAGCAGGAGTGTTTGAAAGACTTCTGTTTTAGATAATCGATTTGGTGTAAGTCCTGACTCCAGAGACCTGCTATGGAAATCAGCCCAATTCCTGTGTTCTCATTAGTTCAAGTCTGGCAACTATTTTTGACTGTTAAACATTTTACTGTTGCCTGCTGCCTGTGTCTAGATTATTAGAAAATTGAGAAGCAAAACAAAACTTAAGGCCAAGAGCAAATAGCCTTTAGGTAGGCCTGAATTACTTAAAAATTTTAGTTTAGTCACGGAGTAGCCAACACAAATATTGGAGATGTAAAAAAAAGTTTCTTTTTTACTTTATTTCAATAATAGTAGATTATTTTATTACCTGTCTGCAAACGTTTGGAACATAATTGTCTTTCTTCTTTTACTTGTAATTGCTTGATTGATTCTATTAGAAAATACAACGGATCATGTTTATTCACTCCTTTAACCATGTTGTAAATAGTAAACTGATTTTACTGTATTTTAGCCTTACCTTATCTATCAACAATAAAAAGACTACATATAGTACTGCAGTTACCTGAACAGAATGAATGTCCATAAATCCCAGGTGTTTCACATCAGTATATATGGCATTAGATACTTTTGAAGCAATATGCACATTGGAAGCCACTTTAATTTACATGCACTATATATTTTTTCTAACTAGCTTCAGAAGTGCACAGGCAATAAATGTACCCCTATAAAGAACACTAAAGGTAAAATATTAACAGGGAGGATGGTAATTATGGAATGAAAGACTTAAGTAAACATTGAAAACATTATGTACCCAGTCAAGCATTTGGATAACACCTTTGACAGTGTACCTATGGTAGCTGCTTTATGGGGATGTTAGATTAGCACAAACAGTTGGGTAATTGGGAAAATAAAAATTTGGCTTCGAATCAAAACTAGTTGGACTATTCCCTGTTAATTTTTAAAGTTTTTGTTATTTTTTTCAGAATATGTGTGTAATATTTTCATAATGTTTTGTGTATTGCTTTCATGATCAATATATTAATCGAGGAACTTCTTTGTATTATACGTTGAGTAAAAGGACAATGATGTGTTTAACTTACATGAGTTCTGGAGTCAAAAGGTCAATAATGAATCCTGGCACCACAAGGTAAGCGACATGTAATTTTAGATGATTTACTTTACCTCAGTGCCTCAGCTTATGGGCCAGTCTGTAGAATGGGAAAGTAAAGGATTGTTGTGAGGATAATATTATCTGTGAAATGTATATTACCTACTTAATAAATATAAACTTTAATAATGATGGTAAAAATGAATTCTACTTCTTGGAACAGTGAAGAACAAAGAGAATAAGTGGGCCGAACTTGAACATTAGATATTATAAAAAAATGTCTTCAGTTTTTTAAATACACCTCTAAGAAATACGTTAAACATGATTTAAAATCATGAAATTAATAAGTGAGGAGGGGACACAGGCGAGGGAGGAATAGGAACAGAGTGCCTTGATAGTAAGGTGTTGTAGTAAAGTTATTCTCATATTTTGGATTATGAGAAAATGCTGTCAACCTATGAATTGCCCTGGGTTAGGAAGGCTATGCTCATCCTGGGCAGATGATAGGCTCTTACTTGTAACGACCTGCTTCGTGGGTCCAGAGTGGTGTCTAGCACGGTATTAGGCACTGAAAGAGTAAATGGTGAAACTTACCCCACCGTTTGGAGTGACTAATTGGATTATGATCAAATGGGCCAATTTCAAAAGACATGGTAATCTTAAGGATTTTCCAAATGGCGTAGAAGACACATTAAAAACAAAAGGAAAGATCAGCAGAACACTTGAAATGAGAAGATGGAAGGTCAGCTGAAGTAATGTTTGCAGTTGTTGTTACATTGTTTGGGCACCAGTGAAAACAATGTTTTTCTTTTATTAAGGAAAACAAGTGAAATCAAGAGAAGATTTAGATGAAACAGGAGGAGAACCCATGTAACTTTAAATCTAATGCCATGTGTTACCAGTGTAGCCTGTTTTCCTGTTAGTTTTGACGTTACAATAAAAACTGGGATATAAATTGGTATACTACTGACTCTCACCTCTAAAGTTGACTACTTCCTGCTACAGCATCTATTTCATTTCAATCAATAAACTTTTTAATCTTCAGTCTCTCTTTCCACCTTTTCCCACTAGAACCCCCCTCTCTCCCCAACACACATACCTCCCAGTTTATCCTCACCAGTAGGTAGTGGACAATCATGGGCTTGGGCTCCAGGCAACCAGGGTTTGAATACAGACTCCTCTACTTCCTACTTTATTAACCGTGGATATATTATGTGACTTTTGGTGACTGTGTTCTTCAACTTTAAGTGGGGCTAATAGATCTTCATAGGATTATTAGGATTAAATGACTAAATTCATGTGCAGGCTATCAAAGTTGGCCTATAACACCTTGAGGTGCTCGATGTCTGTTTCTTTTTTGTTTATTTTGTTTTTGTCAAACTTATCTTTCTGAGGCCCTTGAAAAAAGTGTTTTCATTCTGATTCAGAGGTATATATTAAGACCTACAGTTCATTAAATTGGGAACTCTGAATTAGCTGTTTTGGGGGAGCTATATGCTTCCCCCTTGTTTGGTGAATGAATGACTTGCCCAGCAGTCCTTGGCACAGAGTAAGCCCTCAATAGCACTGGCAAGCATTATTACCTGTGGTCCTAAGCCCAAATGGTGTTGGAAATTTGGGTAAAAATCTTTTTTTTTTTTTTTTTCCTGCAAGCTATGTTGCCTACATCTTTGTTGGTTTGTATTTTCTTTCTTCTCAGTAACTTGTTTATGCGTCAGGAAAATTTCTGTGATCATTTCTATGCTCTCCATTGCCACAATGCTTATATACTTATTTTATGAATTTTCTATATTCTTGACTTTTGGATTTGTAAGCTTCTGAAGGGAGGGTCAACTATTTCTGTACATTTCATTTTCCTTTCGCAGCACTTGAAAGGGAGAGTTATGCAAATAATTGGAGTTCAATAAAGGTGGGCTATCTGTGTAAACCTAGACCAAAATACACTTTTTTAAAATAAATTCTCCCCAGTAACATTTTAAATGTTTTAATTTACACAGGAAGATGCCTGTTTATGTTTATAATGTTTAATTAGTACTATCCGTTTGTTTACACTATTATGCAGAAGAAATCGTTGGCCTTAAAAATTAAAGGTGATAACAGATTTCGTGGTATATAACATAAAACCAATACAATAACACCTTGAGCCATTTTTTGTTCTTTCAGTATCCTTATACTTAGTTTTTTCTTTCATATCAATGCCCCGTATCATTAAAGCAATTAATGGGAGAAACTAGAAAAAAATCATACTAAAGTTTGGAGTTACTAGTAATGTCCTAGGGGGCCCTGGGTGACTCAGTCAAGTGTCTTTTGATTTTGTCTCAGCTTGTGATCTCAGGGTCCTGGGATAGAGCCCCATGTGGGGCTTGGCGCTGGGGGTGGAGCCTGCTTCAGATTCTCTCTTTCCCTGTGCCCTCCCACTCCTCTCTCTCTTAAAAAAAAAAAAAAAAAGGAGGGGGGGTAATGTACCAGTGTTCGTTTCTTAGTTTTGATGAAGGAAATATGGCAGTGTAATATAACATTAGGAGAAACTAAAGGTTGTGATGAGGGGTAAATGGGAGCTTTCTGTACTATTTTTGTAACTTTTCTATAAATCTAAAATTATTCCCAAAATTTATTTTAAAAAATGAGCAAGGAAAAAATGTGTTGTTACTGAGAGTGAACAACTAGAAACAAGCTAAATGTTTAAAAGGAGGGAAAAAATTATCATTTAACTTCCAGTAGCCTATTCATTTAATGACATACAATGAAGTCATTAAAAAACTTTCACTGTAAAAAGAGCTAAATGAAAAATGTTTTTGATATTGTATTTAAGTAGAAAAAAAGATGTAAACAGCCATATGTGTGCAGTGTGATTACAGTAATAAAAAAATATGTTAATGAAAGCAAGTACATAGAAGTAGCCATGTTGGGACAATAACTCTGGAAGGTGAAAGAGAACCTTTAAATAAGAGTTTCCCTACAGGGATGTGAATTAAGCCATGTTAAAGGAAACAATATATTTGACAATAACTTCCCAAATTTTAATGAAAACAGTTTTTATCAGTTTTGATAAATTTATTTCGGGGGCCTGGGCAAAATGGGTGAAGGTGGTCTAAAAGTACAAACTTTGAGCTATAAAATAAATGAGACTTGGGATATAATGTATGGCATGGCAATGATAGATAATAAAACTATATTGTATATTTGAAAGTTGGTAAGAGAATAGTTCATAAAGGATCTCATCACGGGAAAAATTTTTAATTGTGATTGATGTTGACTAGACTTGTGCAGGTATAATTCCACAATATATACAAATACCAAATTTCTATGTTACACACCTGAAATATATATAATATTGATATTCATTTATATCTGAAACAATTGTAATAGGTGTTTTATCTTTAAAATATACTTTATTCACTCAATACCTTATTCTTTAGTCTTGGATGTTGGATTTGTTTGATTTTTCTTCCCATTTGCAAATATGATCAGCTTCCAAATATTAACTCATACAAAATTGCCTAATTTTTAATTAAACTGAATACTCTGAAAAACTTTTGAAAACTTACTACCTGAACACATTCACATAGGAAGAGGTAGGACCAGAAGTAACTTGTGCAAATTTAAAGTACCACTGTGGCTGAGGAAACCAAAGGCCAAATTGCTGCCGACAAAGGGCAATCAAATAAAAAAGACAGTGTGGTTCTGGAAATGATCTTGAAAGAACATTGATGACTTTACTTTGTCCTTGAACTTATGTATTCTGGCCTTATTTTAACAGCACTTTTGGGTCCAACTGAAGCCTGACTTCCGTCTTAACACTCTCAGGACCCATGATCGGAGATACCATCTCAAAACACTACCCTAAGCTTAACTTGTTACTCCAGGGTTGTTGTATTTGATTAATTTCATTTAGAATAGGAAGACATAAGTAAAAGTTAAAAAAATAAAGCATAAAGATAATAGGTTTTTTAAATAATTGTTTTGATTAATATATAATGTATTATTCCAGGGGTACAGGTCTGTGATATATCAGTCTTACACAACAGATAATAGGTTATTAATAACAACCTGTAAATGGATAAACACTATATAACTTTCTTTATCATTTAAAAATGCTTTAGCCTACTTGAAACTTAAATCTACTTCAAAATAAAAACAATGTGATTGGGAATTACTTTTCAGTGGCAAAACTTGTTCATAGTTTTAAGGATCCTAGTTGAAATTATTTCCATAGTAAAAAGAGGATACATTTATAATGTATGTGTAAGTATGAGGATATTTTGACTGAAACCTTGGAATACTTTCATTCCTTGGGGCTGAAGGAAGATACATATATAGAAGGAAATGTAGAATCTACTGGACAATTTCTACCACCAAACCATCGGCAAGATATGTCCTTGGAATCATGGCGAGGATTCTTCCTTGGAAGTATTCCATCCTTAAAAATGGAATGAGATATGTTGAACTCTCTATCAGTGCTTGGATAAGAGTTGATTGAGATTCAGAAAATGGAAATCATTCCAGAAGCTCCTCTCAACCCTTTCAATGGAGACAATCTTTGATCGAAACTCACCACTTAAAAAGGGTGTGTGTGAAGGGATCCTTGGAAGACTTTCAACTTTTGATGAGATAGCTCCTTGGATGATTTTCAAGACCTGGAGGGGTCCATAATGAAGAATCATGCTGCTTCCATTAGTGTATTTTTCCTCTGCATGTTTGCAGACATAGCTGAGAATCTGTCCAATTTCTTCTTTGGCTAAGGTAGTCTTTATTTTAATAGAAAGGCTAGTCAACTTGGCACATTTGCAAATGAGAAGAGCAAATGAAAGCAAGTAACATTTAGATAATTCTCATAGCCAATGGGAGGTAACTTTGTGTTTGCAACAGCTGCACTTTTTTTTTCACAGTAATTTACCAAATGGAGTAACGTATTTGGAAAAACATGAAAAAATTTTGTCTTGTTTTGTAGCTATTAACCACCACGTGATCTAATGGTTCATGTTGTGAAAGAAATTTAGTTGGGTATTTGTGTGTTGAAAAGAAGAACCTTTGTATGGTTCATACAACTTAACTAATATGTAACTTGTCTAAGTTCTGTAGTATATTTAATAACTGATTGATTGATGGGAGAGGTCTTAGTTTTAGGAGTTTTACCAGTAATCATTGATTGGCTCTGAATTTAAAAACCAGAGGTCTCCATGTATCTTAATATTTCATTTTCCCTTAAACTTATACAGGTAGTATTAAAACACGTACCAAGTATATTTAGTCACAGTTATTTCAATAGTTAGAACACTACTTTAGTTACTGTAAGGTGATAATTTTGTTTTACCTACAGCTTGTTGCTATGTTTATAAGTAACAATAACAAAAAAAAATGAGTAAAACACAAACGAAGGCTGTCACATGTAAGGCTATGTATGAGGGGTGGCGATATAAAATTACAGTGCTGATTGGTATTCTATGACCCCACGGGTCTAAAAGACTTTAATTTACTTTTTACTATAAAAGCTTAAGTAAAAATTTTTAAGTGTCTTATTAACAATGATTAGAAAATATGTTAATGACCTCTTAAAATAATTTAGACAATATAGTTATTTTTCATGCCTAGTGAAATTTGCTATACTTTTAACTAGCATAAATTGACTCATACTAGAAGCAAATAAAAATATGAGCAGTGCAAATTTCAAGAAGAAAATGTTTTCAGGTCTAATTTAAACAATTATCTCTGAAATTGGTATTCTTCTTCAAGCGTCCATTGTCACCCAAGATCAAAACAATGGGTTTCAGCAGCATGATCAGAATTAAAACCCATTACACATAAATGATTTACTGTAATATCAATGAAAGATTGCTTTGGTAGGTGTTAAGAAGTCCTAAATTCAAGGAAGACAGGAACCTAAAATACAGTGGTTCCTAATTTCCATTCTCTTAGGGAATATCTGTCTTATAGTCTACTCAAAGCCAGAGAGTATGTGAATAGCATCTTTAATACTACAGTTGGTGAACATCCTTGAACGAGTGGATAAGTTCTGTGCAGGATGTTCAAATTATCGGCGTTGATAAAATTCTGCTTAGTAGGGAGGACAGTTCTAATGAAACTCCTTATTCCCAATGTAAAATGAGTTTCTATAACTTCCAAGAGGGAAAAATACCTTCAAAATCATTAAGGCGGAAAGAATCTCTCGAGTTCTATTGAACAAAAGTTATATGCTGGCATCCATAACATGGTTTCCCTAGTTAGGTAAACCATTCAGTCAAAAAATAAAATGGGCCACAATAGCATTTTTGATGCTTAAAATTTCATTGTAATGGCTCCCGTCCTGGTTTTCTCTGAGGAATGTGAATTCTTAAGCCCAAAAGCCAAGAGCCAAAAACAAACAAAAACCTACAAAAAACCCCCCAAACAAAACATAAAAACCTCACCAAAAACCCAACAACAAAATTATTTTGTGGCTTTAGAACTTACTGTTTTAAGTGATTTGGCTCGAGGTGGAGTTCAGACAGAAGATTCCTTTAGCCAGTGGCACAGACGGACATTTCTGGATGAGATTCTGCCCCCTTGTAGTGGAACGTGATGTACATTTTGATTCCCTGGCATGCCTGCACTAACACCCATCTGTTAAGATGGCATCGTTCCTATTTAAAAAAGTGTTTTGTCAGGTTCCAGAAGTCCTAGGTGTCTGGCATATGTATACATTTCTAAAGGTATTTTCCAGAATTAAAAAAAAAAAAAATCAAGGGAGTTTAGCTTAGGGTGTGTTCCTCTATAGTTTCATTGGTGGGCAATTACAGGCAATTCTACCACTAATGTGTAATTTTTGGTCTAAAAATCTTTGACAGAAATTTGCATGTAGAAAAATCGATTGAAAATGAACAAACATTAACTTATTTATGTATAAACAATCCTCATTGATTGCAGTTGCTCACTTTCAGAGATACCTGTATTTGTTATTTATGCTATTTTTATCACTTCTACCAAGTATGCCATATGATGGTATGTGAGAAAGTAGAACATACAAGAGGACTGTTGTGACCAATTTTGAGATGGAAATCCCTACCCCATAAACTTGACGAGGATAGTGTTGGTTGCCTGAGGTGAAAAAGCCCAGAAATGGCTCAAGTTAAAGTCAAATGATGGAAATCCTGTAGAGCCCTGGAGCCCACAGGGGATGTGTGGATAATTTGGTTACTGAAGAAAAGACATCCCATTGTTGCTTGGCAACAGGATTCTGGGTGGCAGCTCCTTTCCCTCACATTTCCTGGTGTTTTGTTTTTGTAAATGTAGTTTCTTGCAAATGAGAGTATCTGCATGCAGATGTCCACATTGCAATTGTTTTGATTTGTAAAATGAAGCTGTATTAGACTAGGAAAGAGGCTGGGAGTTGGAAGATTTGGAGAGTAAGTTCCTTCTTGAGCTTCATGGCTTAAGTAGATTTAAATGAAGTAATAAAACATAGTAGACACCTATGGTTTTGGTATATGTTTTGCAAGATGCAGCATTTTGATTCAAAGCACCAGAATCTTTTATGTAATGTCTTTAAGACGAACGGCTCTATATTGAAAACAAACACCTGTTGCATAAACATGTATTGAAAATCATTGACATCCAATCTACTTGATGGAGGGTATTAAAAAAAAACTTCACATATTCTATAGGTTCTTTTATATATTTGTATATTTCATCCTTGACCACATCTAAGTTAAATTCTTGATTACTTTTTAAGTTTTTATGCTAGTTCCTAAAGTAATTTAGAACTAAGGTATGGTAGAAGTTGCAAATAATATCCTGTATTTATGAAACCATAGTGTACAAAGATCATCATAATTACATTAAATCCTGTTTACTTTGTAGTGTAAAAAGGTGGATGAATTATTCAGGTTAAAATAATAAGGGATTTTTAATATAGTTCCTTGGAAAAGATACGTAGTTATGCTTGGAAATTCATTGCTAAGAAAGTTGTGAAGTTAACTGAAAAATTTGTTAAAAAAAAAAAACTTCAAATTTTGTAGGCTTAGTAAGGAAGTATCAAAAGAATAATTGGGCTGCTGTACCATTCAGATTTTCCTTATTTTGGGATAAACTAAAAACCTAATGCCTTTGGAAATGTTCTTTTCCTACTGTTAATTACATAGGGCACTGGATAAAGAACATTCAAAAAAATAAAGAAACCATTGTGAGTCTAAGAAAGCCATGCAAGCTTTGTGTGATAGATCTGAACTCAGAAATAAAGATGTAGTTACTTCCCTGTAAAACCATGAAAGGTAAACTTCACAATTGATTTGGCTGGGAAAAAGAAAAGAAGAAAAAAAAGACTTCACAAACTTAAATTTATGAGTAGTAATTAGTCATTCTCTGGGCAAATAGACCTTGGTTGTGAGATGAGAAGGGATGAAGTGAATTGGGGACCTAGAGAAGAAATTTGAAATTGGCACGCTGACATTACCAGTGTGCTTACCTGATGGACAATGCTAGCTGGCCAGAAAGGTATCCTAGGTGGCTAGGACATACTAAAAGAAAGGTTTTATTGAGGGTGTAAGTCTTGTCAGCACAAGACTTAAGGCTTAGACAGAATGCTAGGATTTGTGAAGGTGGACTGTTCTGTAAGGAAAATAGTAGAAACAACAAGAATGAGAACTCGGTGTTACATGCAACTAATGAATCATTGAACATTACATCAGAAACTAATGATGTACCATATGTTGGCTAATTGAATTTAAAAAAATAACAAGAATTACTGAATAAATGCTCTACAATTTAAATTTTCTTTTGAATCATTAAAATATGCAACAGTTTCATTAGGGGATAAAGTTACTGAACACAGTAAAGGTAAGTCATTAAGAAACTAACAGGTTTTGTTTTGTTTGGCTTTGTTTTGGATTCAGGGAATCAAGTAGATAGTATGAAATAAGTGTAATTGTGATTTATGTTCCATCAGGAATGATCTTATGAAAGATTTCTTTTTCTCCTGTAAATCCTCTAAAAGACTAAAATAATACACACGAAAATCTTAGTAACTTATTTATGGATGGAGAGTCTATGGAACATTTTTTTTCTCTCTGGGACATTTTTATATTCTTCTGGTTATATTTTCTAAGTGCCCAACAATATGCAAATACTACTTTTATATGAGGAAAAAACTTTTAAATTTTAAAAGGTGAGAGTCTTTATCATAACATATTTGGGTTTTTTTCCAATAGTGCAATATTGTTATTCTAAATTATTGCCTTTGAAATAAAAGAAATCAGAAAAGGGGAAATAAGAAGAGTCATTTTTATCACAATGAAATTTATAATAGGAGTTACAAACCAAGCACACTAATGGAGGATGTGTATCTGTATGTCAGGCTTATTTTGGTAGAAACTAAAGAGTCAGTGTTACAGAAGTTCAGAGAAAGTAAGAAAACTAATTTGCCAAGGAAGTAATTCCCCTGAAATTAATTGTGAAGGAAAAGGACAATAATTTGGGGAAAATAATTTGTCTTTGCTTGGCTTTAGCAATATGTATGGTAGGATAAAGGCCCTCTTTTTAAATGAAAAAGTAAATATTTTGATTACAAAAGTTATATGTATATGTGTATATATAAATATGGATGCATGTGTAGCAGGGATTTGGAAAGAATAATAAAAACATACAAAAATTTTCCATTGATTCTCCATCCATAAATAACTGCTATTAAGATTTTAGTTTAGATTCTTCTAGTCTTTGCTTTTTTAGTGTACATTCTTTTAAAAATAAGTAAACATTACTGTGTTTTCACTTAATACTCTTTATGTATTTCCCTTGTCAGTTAATACTCTAATAATGGTGCAAATCTTAAGAATGCCAATTACTTCTCCCTAATTGAGTCCAGTGGTGGTAGTAATCTAAATATCCTCAGTGTCTTGTACCTTTTTACTTTTTGCCTTTAATGTTGTTATGTTTGTTTAGGTTCTAGGAAGGCAGCGTCACCAGCATCTATATTTTGTTATAAAATAGCTGCATTTCAATTTACTTGTGATTAAGAAGTTCAGGTTTAGAAGTCTAAAAATTACTGTCTCAAAGCTATGGGTCATATTAAAAATATTCATAGTTAACGAAAGCTTTTTTTTTTAATTCGTTTAATTTGGTAAATTTGCATAACTAATGAAAGATCTGCTTACAACACAACTCCCTATACTCTAGGTATTTCTATAAATATCTTTGGGGCTGTTTATGTTGACTGAGTCTTTATAAATTATGAATGATTTTTCCTCTTTCTTCCTCTCTCTAGCCATCCCTTATCCTGCAGGCACTGTTCAAATAGCCTGCGTACCCGATAAATGGTGTTGTGCAACAACTTATTAGAAAAGAACCAAGCGTGGTGGGGGAGATGACAGATGTTTTATTCCAGTTGCTTCCTCCAAACAGGAATATTAGGTACAAGATTCCTTCCAGGGTGCCTCTGTGGACAGTCAAGGTTTTTATATTATCCTTTGAGTTACTTTGATACCACCGAAAAGATACTGCAGAAACAAAAACAATTTCTACTCTATATATTTGATATCTTTTTAGTCATAGGCTAAAAAATAATTCTACTTTTTAGGTTTTGAAATTTATAGAGTGTTTGAAAATTGCATGTATAACGAAAAATCTAGACAAGTTTAGGAGGTTGGGAGATCTAGAAATGTTGGGAGGTCATTGCTTTCATTTTATAATCACAAAAGACTTTAGGAGACATTAGTGTAACATTAAAAAAAGTTCAACTTTATGGCATTACACATAAAAATGAGAATCTCTTAATTCTTCTCTATTTAGGCTAGAATTAATATGAACCAAAACTAAGTCTACATAGAAAACATTAAAATTTAAAGAGTAAGGGCAAAGTAGCCTTTGTATTGAGAGGAAAAGGCTTTTTAAAGTTGACTCCTGACATAAAGAGCCTTTAGCAGATGGAGGGATAATGAATAAACGGTATCCCTTTTTATCTCATTTTTGTTGTTGTTGGAAGGTATACATATTGTAGTCCCTGGAACTTTTCCATCCTTTAAAAATAACATATATTTTCATCAACATGTTGGATCTTTTATTAAAAGTAAAAATGTTCATCATTATAAAAAAAGGTGTTTTTCTTAAAAAAAAAAAAAGTCTTTATCCTCCAGATGAAGACACAGTGAGGTGGCTATAGCTTTTCAGCCAGTTGCAGCCCACACTTTGGTGGTGAGTTAGTTTAGCCCTGCTCTTTGACTGGAGCACAAAACAAATTAAGAGGTTTTAATCAACATGGAAAAGTTTTTTTTTTTTTCCCCAAATCCAAACAGCTGGTCTGAATAATTTATTTGCTCTTCATTTAAACAATCTGCTTTCATTTTTTTTTCTCATGTATTCTTTCCATTCTAGAAAGTACAATGCCCTATCTCTAGGTTGGAAAACACGAACCTTACTTCCTTAGAAGATTGCAAGTGTGACATGAAATGAATATGCATTTGTATGTAACAAATAAGAGGGAATTAAAGGTTATTAAGTTTAAGGTTAAAACTTAGTGTCCATTGAGAGTCTCAGCACTACCATACTATTCAGGTTACACACACACACGCAGAGTAAAAGGACTAAATGCTTGTTTTGTTCATAAATCATCTCAAGGCTGTATATTTTTACTTACTGAGGTATTTTTGTAAGTAAGGTGTTGAACAAAAAGAGGAAGACCCAGTAATATGAAGATAAATGCTTTACTCTGAGTTTGTCCAGGAAAAAAAAAAAAAAAAGTAATTCTATAGCTATTTCCCTGAAAGGTTGGGAAGGAGCTCAGATACCATGTTGAATACAGCTCCCTCAAACATCTGTTGATTTTTAAGTACCTGTTAGAATGGAGTAACAGTCTAGTGTTATGACAGACTATCTACTCAAGTGAATCGTTTGGCCTCCCTCACTGTTATTTCAAGCAGATAATACATTTGTCACTTTCCACCTAAAAATATTGAAGAAGAGTTGGACAGGCAAAGAATAGCAATGAGGCTGCTTTTTAATGAATTCAGGGCTCTTCCAATAAGGATAATGTGGGGCAAAATGCAATGAGATTTTTTTAAGACTGATAAACTGGCGTGGTGTCACTTGCCTTTCCAAAGCACGATTATCCTTGCAGCAATAACTATTGAGACTGCCATGATGATGGTTTTGTAGGCTGTCACCAGTTGGATGAAGATATTCTGGCATCTACTTTTTTTCCTACTCTCCCTCCACCCCTCTCCAAGTTTACAATGTCATAGTCGAATGTGTAGGGTATACAGCCTAACTAAGAGGTAAGGTAGGATGGTCATGCGAAAGAGCACAGAGTTTGAATCGGGCCATTTGGGTTTGAATCTGGGATCCAGAACTCATTAGCTGTGGGGTCTTGGGCAAGTTAGTTACCCTCCCTAAGCCTCAATCCCCTCTTTAAAAAAATAGGTTAATGACAGTGCCCAGAACGGAGTTCAGTGAAATAAGTGTGTATTGCTTGGTCTGGTACCTGCTGGAGAATAAGCACATGATCTTGATTTGTCCAAAAATATCTTGGTGAAATAACTTCAGAACCTATAAGGACTCTCCTATAGAACTCCATGAGTAGCTTTTCCCCGGTTTAAGATTCAAACTTAGCCTGTTCTAGACTAATAAACATATGTGTATACATATATATATATATGAACAATTATAATTATACACATACACACAAACACAATTTCTGTCTCTTGCTATATATTTGCATATATACATACACCATACATACAGGTAGGTAACTGTAGTCATTTGTGGGTCCATTAGTAGTTTTTGACTGCTAGAGGAAATTGTGTGACTTCACAGAACTTGGATTTATGAGACTGTTAAAGGCACCACAGGGATAATAATGAGGTAGGGAGGGGGGTGGGAAGGAGATTGGGGGAAAGTCTACATACCATAGAATCACAACAGTGGCAGTGCGGTGATGAAATACATATATGCAACTGGTTCTGTCTTCCTGGAAAGTGGTACTTTTCCTGTAAGAACTTAAATATCACCTAGGAAAATACCCTTCCTCAGTCTCCCTTGTTAATATACTCCCTCTTTGCACACATAGAGGTGCAATAGTTGAATAAAACAAAGAGTGACTTCATGTCCTGCACTCAACTGTCTGTGTTCACCTGTGACATTTACAAGTGAAGACACACAGAGCCTTCTTTTGTTTCCTGGATAATCGCTCAGGTGTTAAAGAAGAAGTTGATTCAATTTTAAATGGCATGATTTTCTCAAGCCTTGGGAAAGTAACTGATGTCTTTCTTTTTCTTTTTCCATCGTTCAAATATACACACTGCAAAGTCATGTCTAACTGTTTAATTTTACAAGACTGAAAATATTGGATTTAAGGCTTAGGTTTTAGTTTAGGTTTATTCTTGGTGTCCAACCCTGTCTAAACTTTCACAGGCAAATCGGAAATGAAACATAATTGAAACTAAACCGAGCTTTTTCTGCCTGCAAAGGGGCCTTAATATTTCACTTTGTGTTTTCAGACTGAATCTAATGAAAACATGATTTTATACAGATTCCTTGTGTCAATTATTCCCTGTATCCCTCCTAAACTGATCTGTGCATTCAACGTGAAGCTTCATTAAGGATCAAGCCAAGTAGTCTTTAAAAAGTACAGGGTTTTGGTGATAGACAGATGGTGGCTTTCATGATGTCAGGAAGTGTCAGATATTATGGTTGGCTGCGGAATGGTGGCTACTATCCAAACAGATTGGGAAACAGACAGAAAGAGCAAGAACACCATTTGTTTTATTTAGATACATTGTGAACAGAAGGAAGCAAGACAGAGCATACTTTTACACATCTTTTTTCCACTCCTTGTGAAAACAGTTTAGGATTTGTTATGTTATATTAGCCCTTTCATTATGCAAAAACATGTGAAAGCCAGAGATGCTGGTGAAAGAATTTGTCTCATTGTGATTTTCTATGAAGTTTGTTTATTTGTACGGAATGTGATTTTTAAAAAAAACATTTCTTCTCATTGGAAGTATCGAACGCTTACAAGTGAGATAAGCCCCTTTAGCAGTGCTGTACTGTTAAGAGAATAGGAAGACAGTATTGACTTCCTGACCCAGATGAGCAACTCTCAGAGAGTATTATCAAAAATTTCAATTCCTAAGCTGAAGGTGGTTCTTTGTGAAGAACTGTAGATCTATTTCCGAAAGGATTCAACTCAAATTGGCAGCCAGAGGGCAGTGTCAGCTCCAGACAGATAGGTAGGGACCAGTTACAGGATTACAGTTGTCATCCAGCCCTTGACCTAGGTATCAGGGCACCATAATATGTTTTGGGGGGTCTTCTTAATCCTTATAAAACAGAAAATATAAATTTGCCCACATATTGAACAGAAAAAGTGCCTTTAAACTTTTTTTCTGCTATTTACTTATATTCATCTATTATCTTAATCTCTCATAATCTTTCACTTCATCCCTTGAAAGGTAACCAGAGTTTTGGCATTTTTGATGGATTAGAGATCCAGTGCCGCAATCTACTTTACAGTTGTCCCCAAATCATGGTAAATGTTTTGGAGATATGGCTCCTAATGTAACCCCTCATGTATTTGAATATAATGGATGGTATTCAAATCCTAAATGACTAAGGAGGGATTTAACATTACTCAAAGAAATTGATAGTCTTGGGTTACACAGAATCCAAAGATTTGGGATGCAGAACATCCCTGACAGACCATCGAAGACCAGTGGTTTTCACACTGTACTTCATACAGCCCGGAAATTTCAAGAGGTGCTTCAGGGGCTAGGGTGGAGGATATAAGTGAGAGGTCAGGACTCTAGTCTGCTCTCTCCACTTAATCTAAACAGTTGGGTAAATGAAGAGCCTTTCCAGCCTAGAGACAAACAGAGGCTGGGATTTTGGCTTAAGACATGAACATTTCTTTAATGGAAAAGTGTGAGGCATTTGGCCAGGGCTGAGAGTTGGGCATGACTTCTTTTTCATTGCTCCCTAAATTCAAACAGGAATCTGACTCCAGAGAAGGGTATGGAATAACTATGATAAGGTAGAAGGGCCTCACTCACTCCCCACCTCCCTCCCTCTCCCCACCCCCACCACCATGATTTGAGTCCTGATGTGACCCAAACGCACAGAGGCTTTAAAGAGGTAGGAGATCCTGAAAGTAGGATATTTCTGCTATCTTCCCAGGATCCCTCTTTCTACTTCCCCTCCCCTGGCCAAAACAAAACAAAACCAAAAACCCGAAAAACACTTGAGACAATAAAACAATATCTAAAGCAATAGAGGGACCTCTTTTGGAAATGAACTAATCCACAGTAGAAAGAGACCTGTGAATTCTTTACTCTTTCCTGGGGACTTTTGCAGTCATAATATGCATGCTGCAAATAGTCAATCATTGTTAGTCACCTGTTCACTCAAAAGCAAAACTTTCAAAGGTTTTATTTTGTTTGTTAAGACAAGCACACATTAACAAGAGAAAATACTGAGATACCTACCTGGTATCTCAGTGGAAAGCCCAACTCTGGATTGTTGGTAGGGACTGGAGTAGCCACAAAGGAAAGCAATACAGATCTTTTATGCTAAGGGTTTATGCTGAGGGCTGACTCAAGAGTTAAAGAGTGAATCTCTTACAATTTCTACAAAATTTTGTTTTATGCTGTAAATTTTATAGCCTTAAATAGAATTAATTCTTATTCTATCATGGAAAGGATCTGAACCACTTGACAAGTTAAAATTATGTTTCTCTAGAGCATGATTTTAATATCAGCCCTGTTTAGGACTCCTCAGCTGTTGAAAGAATTGTTGTAAGGAGAAAGGTAACGTTAGAATATTTGCTGAAGCCTTTAATTTATATCATGGAATTAAAATATCTGGGCATCCTCTTAAATCTCACTTGGACTTTCAAAGGTATGGTACACACTGAATCTATATTAAGATGGGGGCTATCGGAGGAGAAAGCATTTGATATTTATTGCTACAATGTCATTTCATTAAGTTCCACACAACGACATGAAGAGTTATATGTAGAATATGATGCCACTGCTCGGCAATTCAACTTCCCATTCAGAAAAGAAGATGAGGCTTTGTTTCAGTGTAATTTTCTATCAGATTTTTTTAATAGAATGTAATTTGTAAAAAAAAAATCTCATTAGAAATATATATATATATACACATATATATATAAAAGATTTTATTTTTGCAAGACAGAGAGCATGAGTCGGAGGGAGAGGTTGGGGGAGCAGACCCTCTGTTGAGCAGGGAGCCTGATGCAGGACTCGATCCCAGGACCCTGGGATCATGACCTGAGCCAAAGGCAGACACTTAACTGACTGAGCCACCCAGGTGCCCCATCATTAGAAATACTAAATGCTTGAAATAGAGTGAACTCATTCTGCAAAAAATCAGGTTCTTTTCCCCCTGATGTTGACAACAAGAAAAAAACAAAACCTCCTTACTCTAATTAGTGGACACAATTTCTTGCCCAAGTTGGTTGGTGTTAGATTGACAGGTTAAACCCAGAGCTATAAACTTGTGATCCAGTATAATTTTAAGATGACATGGCTAAGTCTGTATACTACCATGCAAACTTTGATAAATTTATACATAGTAACTGGTTTAAATCAACTTTTTGAAACACACAATCTAGAAATACCCTTAACTGTTGTCGAGTATTTCCAAATCCCACACGCCTACCTGGTAATGACATAAACCTGATCAGTTGTATACTTTATACATGTAAAGTATATTTGTTTTATTTTTATGACAACAACCTTTTAAAGTCCTTATGATTTCAGTCATAGAATTTGTGCTTCGTTGTGGAGAAGGGAGAATGACAGATGCTGATTATCTCATTTCTGGATCCCTGTAATCTCTGATGAGGAAAGCTTAGCCATGGTAAATTGGGAAGGAAAAAAAATCTGAAATTCCTTCATATTGAGGTAATATGCAGAGATGACGAGTTCACTCTCACAGGGAAATGAAGAAAATTCATTTACAGTCTTACCATTCAAAATAGCCTAAATTGACATTTTAACACTTTCCTTACGGTCTATTTCTGTTTTTGGCAGAAGAACTTTAAATACATTTTTAAAATCCTATTTCATATCAGAATTTTAACAGTTAATATCCTTGAATAGTAGGATTAGTGCTTAATTTAATGCTCTTCATTGTAATTTCTCCAATATTCAATTTTCCCACGATTTTATATTTCTTTTACAGTCAAAAGAATAAATTTAAAATAATGAAAATAAGTTAGCCTGCAACATTTGTCCTGGTAGAGTTAAGAATTGGAAAGTGAGGAAACATGGGACTATTTTCAGACTGAGACTCTTGGTAGGAAGATGGGGGAATGAACTCCAAACTGAAGCTGGCTTCTGAGTTCAAGGGATGTCAGTAGAGCCGCTCTTTCTTGTCTACCTTTGGATTGGTTCCCTTCTCAAACTCTATGGAGGAAAGTTACATGGTTTAGTCTCACAGAATCACTAGACCCATTCTACAGAAGAATCTATTTCCCAAGTAACTCCAAATCCTTTGGTTCAGTTGTATTGATACTGATTTGATTTGAGGTGTGTGTGCCCACCCTTGAACCAATCATTTTAGGCAGAAAGAGGGTAGGCTGTTAAGTTTTGCTTATTTCATGCATTCACCCCCTGGATCCTAGGAGTCAAGTCTGAGGAACATGGCTGAGAATGGAATGAAGAGTTTACTCAAATCAGACTTAAGGTAGCTTTAGGGTAAGAGGGTGGCGTAGATGCCGGGAATAAAATAAACAGAGTTCACTGGAGCTTTTATGACAACACATGCTGCTTAATGTTTTCCTGCCGCATCTACTTATCTCTTCGTTTCTTCATGTATTTTCTATCACTTCCCATCACCCAAATGGTTTCAAATACTTAGCTGACTCCTCAGTTCATTTCTCTTCTTGTCTATTCTCACTATACCCCTTAAGCAATTTGATCCACTTTGAGTGTTTTATTCAGCATGACCATGTGCTGGTACTTAATAAGTCTTTATTTTTATCCCAGCCTTCTCTCCTCCGGACAAGACCTTCATGGCTGCTTATCTAATAGACACCTTTCCTTGGATGTCCTACCCTCAATCTTCACTAGTCTCAAAGTGAAAGTCTTAGGGACCCTTGTGAATCTTGTTTTCCTTTTCACCTTAGAGAATGTCACCTCCTCTCCTATTCTTAAATAGCCAATTTTCAGTCTTTGTCCTTATTCTTTGATAATATCATTGTGCCTCTATATTTCCTGCCACTATCATCCCTTGCCTGTGTTGCACGAGTGGTTTTCCATTCAACTTCACTGAGGTTGGGCTCCACCCTGCTCCTCCCTTCCCTCCTGCTAAAGTTACCTTTCTGAAATAGGATCATGTCACTTTTTCACTCAAAACCCACACATGAATTTTCCATTGCATTTGGGATAGGATCTTAATGTTGCGTATGAGGGACCTTTATGTTCTAGTCCCCCCTTAGTTCTCTAGCCTCATCTCTCACCGCCCAGGCCTTGAATTATTGGCTCATACGGGGCAGCTTGCACTGGTTTAAATGGATTATTGTCTATTGAATCATCTCCTGGCATTTGGAGGTATTATCACTCCTATTTGGGAGATCAACATTTTAGCTAATTATTTTCTATGTCAAGGTCCTTTCCAATGGACCAATCACCTTTTACACCTATTCTAATACTAAGATATTTGCCTCTTCTACCCATTATAGAGTTTTACACTCTGGATTGAAATTCCTTTATTACTTGACTTTCTTTCCAGGTGGACTGAATAACCCTTGAAGATAGGGACTGTGTCTTAATCATAGTTTATTTCTAGCATCTGTGACAGTACCTGGTACTTAACTGTCTCCCAAAATTATGTTTACTGAGTGTGTGAAAGCAATTGTTACCTCATGTTACAAAGAACCCTCACAGCCATAGAGAAGTTGTGGCTTCTTAAGGTTATATAATCACTGACAACGTGAATGTGGCTATAGGCAAGTATTTTAGCTTTACAGTCAGGTTGTTAAATTTCTCTGCAGGTTTTTGGGACAAAGTCAGATTGGTCTTGCTGAAGAGAATCATGTTCCTTTATTTTCCGTAGTTTATTCGCATCAAGTGAGATAGTTCTTTTTTTTTTTTTTGAAGTACCTATATAACATCTCAATAATGACAGATTGATTAGGTTTCATTTCTGAAGAGAGCTGATAGCCTAACATGAGGGCAGGAATCATTACCTTCAGTTGGTCATTAATCCCCATGAAATATCCTTCCCCCTCTCAGCAGTAATTGTTCTTATAAATTGAAAAGTGGAAATATATTTATGCAAGCCTGAAAATTTCTGTTTTCTGCCGTTTCACTTGTATGTACACGGTATTTCTAGAGAGTTAATATTCTGTACTGAGGCTTCTCGGATTGCTTAATACAGATTTCCACAGTCAGCTTATATAATGGATAACATTTCCTCCATCACTTCCAACCCAATGATCAAAGCAACAATCAAAACCCATTTCATGTGAATGCTATTCTGAAGAACATTTGTACATTTTCCAACAGCCAGTCTGCCTTATTACAACATAACTCAGTTGATACTTCTGGATGCCTGTTATATTTCATAAGGTTTTCTTGTAAGAGGATTCTTTATTCCTATGGAGGTAAAGCTATATAGTGAGAGGAAAAAAAACTGATTTGAAACTAAGCATCTATCTACTTGTTTGAAAGGGGTTTGTGTGTGTGTGTGTGTGTGTGTGTTTTAAAACCATTGTTTTTTAGTTATGAATGCTAAAGGTGATTGATTTCTATGAGCACATATAATAAAATTGACAGATGTTTAAGAGACTATCCCGTAATCAATAAATTAAGGTTTCTATAGATCTAGGTTTTCTTCTGTGTAATGATAAAAAACAGGAGGCTGTATATTTTAACTTATGTTTGTGGCCAATTAGACTCTCATATCTGATCTCACTTGTGGTCAGTAGCAAACATTGATGTTATAGCTGGCCACATTTTGTGCTGTGCAAGAGAAAACAGTCCCTGGCTGAGTGATTGTATAATTAGTCACGTTTGCAATAAGTTCTGAGCAACTGAACCAGCATTCTTAGATTACATAACTTGAGTCATGTTATATAACTGTGGTGATGATTTCTGGAAAAGACCTAGTCCTTTTTTGGAAGTGGCCTCCGTTTCACAGGAAAGCACATTTCCTACAGGTTCCTTTTTCTTCCTTCATACTCGAGTAGAAGAGTGAATGGAGTTGATGAATCTGGCACAAAGACAAATACGGTCATTTAGGAAAGCAAGGTAACTGAAGTTAGTCCATTGCTGTTTCACATTTGATATGTTATTATACTTGGGAGGAATATACAGATTGTGAGATTTTTCTGCCTTGAAAATTATTTAAAATATGTTTAAATTCAAGCTGTACAGAAATACTTTTGCCCATTTCTATGGCCATCAAGACAGCTCCCCTGCCTTGGGAGCAAGATGAACTATTCCTCCCTTCCCATCAAGCCAGCTATGATTCATGACTCAGTCACTCATTCGTTCTTATTTTGCACTAAAAATCACCCTATGCACTAACCTTTTTCTTTGTTTTGCTTTTACGTGGTTTCTGATTGGTTTCGTGAATGTACAAATGAGGGCAGTTGTTTTAGATTTTTATAATCTTGAAAGAGCTGCTGGAAAAATCGTACACATTTTTACAAAATGTTAGTGATGATGATAAGAAGAGCACTTAAAATAGTAGGTGTGGAGTCCGTCAAGTTGGGGTTTAATTTTGGCTCTCTCAGAGTTGAGCTACTTAATTTAATACAGTTCACTTAATTATTCCAAGACTCAGGTTCTCAGAAATCATAGGAACAGCCTCAGAAGTCTACAGGAAGTAGTAAGTCTATGCTAAAGTCCTTATCCTTCTGTCTGGCTCCTGGTGGGTAGGCAAGAAGTCGATTTTTTGTTTTTTGGTTTTTAGAGATTTACTTATTTATCTTAGAGAGAGAGGGCACGGAAGCATGTGCGTGGGGGGTGGGGCAGAGGGAGAGAGTCAAGCGGACTCCCCACTGAGCCAGAGCCAGACAGGGGCCTCCATCCCATAGCCCATGAAATAATGACTTGAGCTAGAACCAGGATTTGGACACTTAACTGACTGAGCCACCCAGGTGCCCCAGAAATCAATTTTTTTAATTAACACCACCTAATTTAGGTGTTACTTTAACAGGCCAAACAAATAAACAAAACATGTATTGAAGATTGAACTACAGTTGAAGTTAGCGTAAAATCTGAAATGGTGAAGTTAGAGAGAGTCTAATTTCCAAATAAGAACAAAGTAGACCGAAATCAAAAGTTTTGATCCTACTCCTCGTCCTAGGTTAATGTTTGCCTTTATAAGTTTTTGTATCACACCGAGGGAATGATCAGACTTTTAAATACTCTTGACAGGTTGGACAAATAAACTTTGAGAAATGATAAGCTGAATTTTTCAACAGTTAACCTTTTTGTAAAACGCATTAGCCATAGGGAGATCTAAGTAATAATAAGATAAAAAAGGCTGGAGATTATAGTATTCTTTCTGTAAATTAGCAATGTGATTATAATGGCTTCAAAATGCTATGGGGGTATTGCAGAAAAATTGAAAATATAAAGCTATAAAGATATGAGGTAAAAGATGAATTTATGAGGATTTATATTCTAAATCACCAGTTCGTGCATCATGTTCATGCATTAATTCATTTCATAAACATTGAGGACCCACAGTGTGTCAGATACGAAGCTAGGTTCTGTGAATACAGAAACCTAGAAAGCAGTTCCTTGCCCTTACAGGGCTATGAGCCACTGAAAGATAAGGCTATTAAAAACATTTTACATATGGAGAAAATTGTATGAAAAGCAGATAGAATTAACAGCATGAGGCCAAGGGCCCAGGGGAAATTTCCTGGTAGTTTGACCCCTAATGAAAGAGTAGGAGTTGGCAATATGAGAAGGTGCACATGTGTATTTGTATGTGTGTACGAGGACAGACAGGGAGAAGGTTGCATGCCGAGAGTAAGCTTACGCTCAGAGGCCTGTAAATGGGAGCAGATGCGTGTGGTCGGTAGTGGAAAGGAAGAGAAGGAGGGCTGGAGAGGAGATCGAGCTAGAAGAGGGGGCTAGAGGCAGATCTTAGCGTCTCTTTTAAGCCTTCAAAAGCACTAAAGATTTCGTTAAGGAGAAGCCACTAAAGCATTTTAAGCAGGAAATGATGTGGTCAGATTTTGTTGTTATTGTGGAACTCAGTTTTGATAACTTTACAGTTTATTGAAGTAATACTTAATATGTGACCACACAAATAACCAATGGAATGCAGCACCAAAGAGAAGACAGAGTATTGCCAAGTATTTAACAAGTTAAAAAGGGTGATTTTCTCTTCCTCCTCCTCCTCCTCCTCCTCCTTCTTCTTTTTTAAAGAAAACATGTAATAGGGGACAGTGCTTCTCAAACTATCTGCAGTGGAGGACTAGTTTCTTTTTGTTATCTGTCACAGACTGATAGCTTTATTAAATGCAATAAGGCTGAATTATTTAGAAAATAAACTTTAAAAAAACATATACAATGTAAGCCTCCATTTTTTTTATTATTTTTTTTATTAGATTCAGTAGCATATATTGCATTTCTGTGAATATAATCAGAACAAAAATTTAGGGAAAGAGGAAAGAGTCACCGAGACTATCCATATTGCTCATTGAAAGTGTGTGGGTGATTAACATTTCTGTACTTACCTCATTGCAGACCATTAAAAAAATAGGCCACAAACCACATTTTGAGAGAGTTTTACATTAGCAATTAGTTTATATACTGATGATATAAAAAAAGTTCTTTGGAGTTTTTTAAGGGTTAGAAAAATGAAACAAAACTAAGTTCAGCAAGAGGCATTTGGATACCATGTAGAGAGACTTGAAACGTAAAGATTGTAAACTCTTTTTATATAGCTTCAGAATAGTCAATGAATATTACAATCTTTTTTCTCTGGATTAAAAAAAAAACGTCTTTGGGTGTCATTTTGCCTGTCACACTACCCATCCAACCCCGAAAGCATTGCATTGACCTATTCTTGCAGGCAATGAGCACCAGTGAGTTTGACTAATTATTTCCTAGAACGTTGTTACAGTGGCCATGTTGAAAGAATAATATAACTCTGTTTATAGCTACTTTCTAAGAAACATGCCATGGAAAAAGGGGGATTGACCTGTTCAGTTAATACTTGATTTTAATATGTTAGATACTAGGAAGTAGGCGTGAAGTCTACAAAGGAGCAGCTACACGCATATATGGATGCTGATGGAAGTTGAGAAAATTAACTTTGTATTCATATGCCTATTTAAAACATTAATATAGACAAATTTCATTAATCTGAAAAACTTCCATTTTTCCTTGGGCATTTATTAATTCAGTTGTTAATTTAACCTATCGTCATTGAGCACCTAAGTCTATAGCTGTGTTGGGAGCTAGGATTGTAGAAAATATGATCCCTATGTGAAAATTGGTCCTCTAGGGAAAGGTGGACAAAACCTAAGTGACCACAATCTGATGGGTTAGCCATTGAAGTAGTATCCATAACAGAAGTTTAGTTTTAGGAAAGACTCAAAGTCTTCTACATCTCCCAGGAGTAGACAGATATAATTGTGATAAGTCTGAAGCTCTGCAATACAAAATGATCAACCTATGTATTTTAGGATATAATGCAGTTTCCCAAGCTCCTATTATTTTCCCTGGCCAGTGTTCATACATTATTTTTTCTGGCCAGTGTTCTTAAATGGCCCTTCCCAATTTTGCTTTATTCTTTTTTTCCTCTTGGGATTATATCTTATCATTAGAGTCTAATAATCAACTGGTTATAATCAACTAGTAATAATTATAATGAAATTAATAAATACAAAGTAACTCATTTATTGACTCTTACAAGCCAGTCACTTTACAATTTTTATTTAACCCATTCAATAGCTGAGAGATATGCCCATCTTATGGATGATGAAGTTAAGGTAATTTGCCTACGATGATACTGCAATTATGTAGCAACATGAGAATTCAAGCCCAGACAATACTGTTATAGTGTTTTCCAGCATTAGCCATTATTATGATTTTTCTAGACTTCCTCCCTGATACCCAAATCCTTTATATTGGTGCCTATCTGCATTCCAACCCTATGCCTCTGAAGAACAATCTAAATCCATGACTTCTCTAGGTCTTTATTTCTCTGGGTTGTCTGCTTCTCACAAAGAATTGGTCTATTCACTTCGGTTACAGAGGTGATGAGCTAGGCTTCTCTCAATCTGAGAGTGCATTTTTTAAAGATTGTAACCCATCTCAAATCTATTTTGAAAGAAGTTAACATCTAAATCTTGAGTATATCAGTTTTATTTAATCGTTGAAAGAGCATAATAAATAAAATGGATCTGGTTCTACAGCAAAGTATTAGAGAAAAAGACTTAAAAACTGTTAGTTAAGCCCTATTTTGCTTACTATCATAAATTAGCATGAATACTTGCATTCTCTACCTTGTGTTTGGCAAGCACTGGGCATTTTAAATTAATGAATTTCTCAACCACTTAGGAGATTTAAAGCAAAGTTTACTCTCAAGATGTAACTTGAGACTGAGTTATACCACTGTTTTATTATTCCTAATGGCACCGAGTCAATCCACAGATATTTCATCCTGCAATTTTCTGCTGTTATGAAAATGCATAATGTTAATCATTGTAATACTTTATAATCTGACCATAAACCAATGTTTATAGTCAGTTAATCATTGTATTACTTTGCTTTAGGTAATTTAGTACATTACCATAATGTAGCAATCTACTTAATATAAATTTTAAAGTGAACACAATAAAAGTTGTATAGCATTAATATATTATGCATGCTAACCTGAAATTTTAAAATACAGCTGAAGTTTGGACAGAGTTCAGATGTTCTATGACTTTGGTTTCTTTTGTCTTTGCTGGGAAAAGAGGGAAGGGACTTAAAGGCAGAGAAGTATACTGTTACTCTGCTTCCCATTATTTATGAATCTGTCACAACCTGCTTCAGGTAAGAATAGCTTTTGATATCCGCAGGCTGTCACTTAGGAATCTACAACTACTCGTTTTTGAAAGACTGAACTTTAAGGGCAATATACCCCAAATTAAAAAAAAAAAAAAAAATCAGTAAGCTTGGGAATAGTTGGCAGTAATTTAAATAAATAAAATTAAATTTTAATAAAGTGAAATAGTGCTTTGCTTACAACAGACCTCAAGGAATTTTTTTTTAATGAACACTTTTAGAATTAACACAAAGATTTCAAGACAATGAAATTGGGTATTATCTTGGTTTTGAAAACACATTTACTTGAGTGGCTGCTAGTTAGCTTCTAGGCACAGCGTTAAGTGCTTTCTTCGTGCTTTATCACCTTTGGCCCTCGTCGTAAGCCTGAGGTAGAGATTGCAGTCTTGGCATGTAAAACTTGAAAACCTGGTAATGCCAAGCTGGGAGTTTAGTTGGGATTTTTAGAAAATGGCAACGAACTCTGTACACATGAGCGCCTTCCCTCCATTCTTTCTATGATGATGAAGAATATGAGTACTGGGTACATGTTCATGGTTCCCAGCCACCAAAGTCTCAGCATCAGCATCTGGCATGCCCACACTGATGAGACTGGGTGGTGGGTTCAAGGAAGATACAGAGTATGGTTATGAATCAGAAAAAGGCTGTATATACATAGTTCCAGTGTGACTGAAAATCAGTCAAGCAGTTTCTAGCTATCAGTCTCCATGTTAACAAAACTTCAATAACATTTGCCAAAGGAAATTTTGGCGCATATTAAAAAAAAAAATCACCTGGGAATTCCTTTAGGATGGCTACAGTTGTGTGGTTCACTTGAATTTTAAAAAAATATTTGCACTGTCTTTAAATGATGAAGTCTTTTCAGGACTATTACTCCTGATGAGACGTTCAGAATTACAATATCTTTATGTGGATTTGTTGTATCATATGAACTATATTTAAAAAATTTGAAGATCTAAACTATGTCCTGAATTTGTTTTTCTTCTGCTTTCATCACTACCAGAGTGTGGTGAATAATGAAACACATTAATTTGATTAAATGATTGAGAAAGCTTTTTGTTTTCAGTGTCTTTTACAAAATAAAATTTTCTCTGCTGGATGCTTTGGACTTAGAGAAAAGTAAATGAAACAGCTACAAACTGCTTAAGTAGTGATAAGAGGCACAGTGAGAAGACTAGTGCAGAGGTTCCTAAACTTGCCGCCCACTAGAATCACCAGGTGGTCTTTAAAAAATTTCAAAGCCAAGGCCACCCCCCAGGTAATTGAATGATGATTTAGCAGATGGATGGGTAGTGAGATACAGGTACCAGTACTTTTGCAAGTTTCCAAGTGATCGTAATAAAGCTAAAGAAGTTAGGGAACCACTGACCTATTTTATCTTGCATAATGGGCATCACTTTCAAACTTGGCTTTATTCTGTTTAAGATAAGTCTGTCTCAGATTAAATATTTTCATGTAGTACTTTTGTCTGAACATATACATAACAATGAGTAGAGATTATGTAATGCACTGAGTTTCATGAATAAATATCACAGGGCTAGACTGGGACTGTGAAATTCTTTTCACCATATTTTAGAAAACAAGACAAATGGACTGTTTGGAGAAATATCTTAGTTTAAATAAAATTCACTGGAAAAAATAAAATCACAATAGAATATTTATGTGTTTGCAATAATGGCAATACTGTTAAATTTCACTATCTTTTCCAACTATTAGTTTTGATAGTACCTTTATAGGAAGCTTATAATGAATACTCAGAAAAAGAAAAATTAGTAAATAAGAGATCAAACTTGTTTTTTTCTTTGCCATATGTTTTCATTGCTTTAGTTAACGGAAGTATATGCAGACTTAATACTGACCTTAAAAATATCTATAGCCACGGCAACACCTGACGTTTACTGACCATCTCTTTTTAGGTTCCTTTCTTTTTTTCTTTTTAGGTTCTTCTCATAGATTATCTCCATTCTTGAAATTGATTTTTGTATTCTCATATTGAAAAGGAAATGGAGTTTGATAAGTTCTTTATAGATCTTGGATACTAGCCCTTTATCTGATAAGACATTTGCAAATATCTTCTCCCATTCTGTCCATTGTCTTTTGGTTCTCTCCACTGTCCACTTTTGCTGTGCAAAAGTTTTTTATCTTGATGAAGTGCCAATAGTTGACTTTTGCTTTTGTTTCCCTTGCCTTTGGTGACATGTCTAGCAAGAAGTTGCGGCAGCCGAGGTCAGAGAGGTTGCTGCCTGTGTTCTCCTCTAGGATTTTGATGGACTCCTGTCTCACATTGAGGTCTTTCATCCATTTTGAGTTTGTCTTTGTGTATGGTGTACACAAAACTGGACCAGTTTCATTCTTCTGCATGTGACTGTCCAATTTCCCCAGCACCATTTATTGAAGAGACTGTCTTTTTTCCATTGGATATTCTTTCCTGCTTTGTCAAAGATTAGTTGACCATAGAGTTGAGAGTCCATTTCTGGGTTCTCTATTCTGTTGCACTGATCTATGGGTCTGTTTTTGTGCCAGTACCATACTGTCTTGATGATCACAGATTTGTAATATAACTTGAAGTCAGGCATTGTGATGCCACTAGCTTTGGTTTTCTTTTTCAACATTCCTCTGGCTATTCAAGACCTATAAAGAACTTCTCAAACTCAACACCCCAAAAAACAAAAAAAAATCCAGTCAAGAAATGGGCAGAAGGACATGAAGAGACATTTCTCCAAAGAAGATGTACAAATGACGAACAGACACATGAAAAAAATGCTCTACATCATTTGACATCAGGGAAATACAAATTAAAACCACAATGAGATACCACCTCACACCAGTCAGAATGGCTAAAATGAACAAGTCAGGAAACGACAGATACTGGTGAGGATGTGGAGAAAGGGGAACACTCTTACACTGTTTGTGGGAATGCAAACTGGTGCAGCCACTCTGGAAAACAGTATGGACGTTCCTCAAGAAGTTAAAAATAGAGCTACCCTAGGACCCAGCAATTACACTACTAGATATTTACACAAAGGATACAAACATTGTGATCTGAAGGGGCACGTGCACCCCAATATTTACAGCAGCAATGTCCACAATAGCCAAACTATAGACAGAGCCCAGATGTCATCCATTGATAGATGAATGGATAAAGAAGTTGTAGTATATATATACAATGGAATGTTACTCAGCCATCAAACATGATGAGATCTTACCATGTTCAGTGACATGGTTGGAATTGGAGGGTATTATGCTAAATGAAATAAGTCAACCAGAGAAAGCCAATTATCATATGGTTTCACTCATGTGGAATTTAAAAAAAACAGAGAATCATAGGGGGAGGGAGGGAAAAATAAAGTAAGACAAAATCAGAGAGGGAGAAAAACTGAACTTGAGGAAACAAACAGGGTTGTTGGAGGTGGGTGGGGGATGGGGTAATTGGGTGATGGGCATTAAGGAGGGCACATGATGTAATGAGCACTAGGTGTTACATGCAACAGATGAATAACTGAACTCTACATTTGAAATTAATGATACACTATATGTTAACTAATTGAATAGAGTTATAAAAAGAAAAGGAATGGACATTCAGAGACTCACTGACTTTCATAACCAATGAATGTGGCAAAGCTGGGATGTTAAGCTAGAATGGTCCAATTTGAAAGCATACTTTTTTTTTTTTGGTTTATTTCATCATGTATCTCTAGTCACAAGAATTAAATTTGTTCTGATTTCATTGAAATGTACACTGTTCCTTCCACTATATCTGCCACTTCACAGTAGATTATGAAGATAGAGTTCAAAGAATTACTTCCTGGGGGCACCTGGGTGGCTCAGTCATTTGGGCGTCTGCCTTTGGTTCAGGTCATGATCCCAGGGTCCTGGGATCAAGCCCAGCATCGCGCTCCCTGCTCAGTGGGAAGCCTGCTTCTCCCTCTCCCACTTCCCCTGCTTGTGTTGCCTCTTTCGCTGTGTCTCTTTCTGTCAAATAAAATAAAATCTTAAAAAAAAAAAAAAATTACTTCCTGGCCTAAACACAGTCAAAATGAGGAAGGGGTGTGTGTATATTTCCTTAAGTGTGTAAATTTTGAATCTGGCTTTACACATATAAGGGTGAGATAAAAACAAAAATTACATGCTGGTGGGGATTAAAACTGTTGAGCTTTTGGAAATTGGCTCATTCCTGTGTTTGCTGCAACCAGTCTGGTGCTTTGTGTCACACTTCCCTGCCATATGCAGGCACATTGGCTCTTTTCCTAGGGAAATTGTTTATTTTAAAACACACTCAGAAGACACTATTGGCTAAACAGTGGTTATCCCTGTTTTCTGCCATACGGAACCTAATATTTTGTGATTATAACCATAATGGCTTCTTGTGTTCAAGTGACAAAAATCCAACTCACACTAGCTCAAGCCAAAACAAACAACAAAACAAAAACAACAAAAACAAAACTCAACAAACAGTGACCACGCATTTATTGGAAGGATTCCAGGGGTAGCTTGACCTCTGAAGGAACTTACATAAGAATGACACTGCTTTAGGGCTTTTAGGCACAGAGAGGCAGGCTATATCTTTGCTAGGATTTCTGCTTTTCCTTATTTCATGTATTTCTGTGTGCATTCACCTCATTCTGTTCTGTTCTTTCACCTACTTAAGAGTGTGTAGGGGAGATGGCAAGGGGCCTGGGCCTGAACTGCGGCTTCATGCTTATATCTTCTAAATTTAGCGATCTGATAGGTAGGAGCTCTTATCCTTATTCCCAGACCAAAGGTAAAAAAAAAAAAAAAAAAAAAAACCCCGAGGGAAAATCTCTGCCTGTTCTGGTTTGGGTGCCCTGCTTTCTTCTGGACGTGTCACTGTGGTCACACCTGGATTACATGCCTAATCCTCAGAGTATCAGGGTTAGCACCCTCCCCCAAACTCCAGAGATGGAGCAGGGAGACAACTGAGCCTGAATGGAAGAGAAAGAATTTGTTCCAGGAGAGGATGAAGAAAGAGTACGTGATGACTAAAATGGTAGGTGACAATTGCCCAGACATTCCCTTGAGTTCTTTGTATTCATTCATTTCTTACCTCACTTGGTAGCTGGGTAACAGATGAGGTTTATAATGTTGGTGCCTTACCTATTACCAAAACTGAGGACACGGTTACGTTTTTGAAAACATAGTGAAACTACGAGTGTCTAGCACTCATTCTGGCTTTGGATAATAAATAAAAGTGTAGAATTGAGGTAAAACCAAGGCCATTCACTCTTCGTACAATTTCATTATTTCTCTGAGTCTCATATGCCTCCTTAGTTCAATGGGAGGTTAATAGTACTTGTGAGGTAGTATTTTACATAGATTCAAGGAGATCATTTAAAGAAGCTTTTAGTCAAGAATTTGCCATATAGTAAATACTCAATGTGTGTTAGCTAATAGTAAAAAGAATTAACCAATCTACTAAGAACAACAGAAACACCTCTATAGTTTAATCAAGAGGTAGAGATCAGAGTGAAATTGTCATGTAATAGTACATTCACAATAGGCTTCACTTTATAATATATATGTACATGTGCATAAACACTCAGGATACTAGTTTATAAGATGAACAGCTTATTTAAAATATGTATGAGCCAGGCACATAGAATTTCAACCACTTCCATTAATGTCAGCTTTGTTTGGATGTTTTCCTTATCACTGGCCAAACCTTGAACCTCTATGATTTTTACATTTGAATCTTTCTTTTTTAAATTCTATTCCACATCTGTATATCTTCATGGAATCCTAAACCTGGTTCCCAAAGCTTCATCTTTGAGGCATATTCTATAAAAATCACTTTTGATTTAAGAAGTATTAAAACCCACATATTATAAAGACAACATCTTTGTATTTTTTCACAACTCCTTGTGTAATTTTTGGCACCTCTCTGTAAATATGTGAAATATAGAGAAACCATAGTCTATTTGATCTTTATAACAAATAGGTGGCAGGTCCATCGAAAACAGTATTTGAAAAGTTAGTTTCACGTTGAGAATCCATTTAGGCATATGGGGGTAGAGAATTACTACCTCTGTTAAAGTGCTTCTATTGGGAAAAAAAATTACCAAATTTAAAAATAGAATAACACTTTTATTTTGCAAGACACACAAAATTGTTTAAGAAAAATATAATTGTTGACCACCAGATGGCTCTCATATTTTTAAAAATTCCGCAGAAAGAGTGGAAATTCTATTCAAAGTAAACAGATTTAAAAAGGATTGATTTAGAGAAAGTGACATAAACTTGAGCACATGAAAATAAGTGAGGTCCTATAATATTTGGAAATTTCTTTTTAAAAAATGTATGAAGTATATATGAACAGCATGATACAATGTACCTTTCAAGTTTTTATTCCAGTCTTTGAAAATATCATGCTGTTGGTATTTCAAGATGGAAGACTAAATATTAGTGGAAAAAATGTCAGAGGATAGAGTGGTTTTAGTATTTTCATATGAAGTTTTAAAAAACAAATATCCTGTCTCATAATTAATATAAGGACAAATCCATATGCTTTTGTGCTTCTGGATTTTGCCCTTGTACGGTGTATTATTGATTGCACATCTTCTTCAATGACATAGTCTCTTTATATAAGTATCATTCCACAGGGCTTTGAACAATAATGTCACATTAGAAATCGAGGTCCTCCATAAAAAGCAAAATAATTTTGATCTGTGTCAACCGTGGAGCCAATTCATAGTGCGGGATGCATTCCGCATTGCACCTCGACTCTGGACATTGCTGGCGTCACAACGTTTTGAAGGATGTCTTCTACCAGTTTTAATATGTAAACTATTAAGATAAAAGATCCTACCCTTGTTGCTCCAACAGCTTTTTTAAAGGCTAAGCTGCCCAATTTGTCTTTCATTAAAAGCTGTAGTGCAGTTTTATGATTTGTAGTCACTGAGCCGTTGAGCTTTCAGAGTGTACGATTCTATTTTGAGAACTTTTCCTTGTCAATAAAAAAGGCATATGCCTCAGTGAGTCATCTTAAGTGAGCCGACTCCCAAGGAGGAGTTGACCTGCACTTCCGCCCTGCCTTTCCCCTACCTTTTCTTGTCAGTACAGAGCTTGCCCCTCTGTCTCCTACCACGGAGAAACCAGAAATGTGGAGACAAGGTCTCCTTAGCCCATATGGTTTTATTTGTGTTCTGCTGACACAGTTATAGACATACAGTAACCAACATAAATTTTTAGTTTTATTATCACCTCTAAAAAGAGACAGAAATGTGAAAATTGAAGCCAGAAGGTTTGTATCACAGGATTAATTAGGCAGGGCCAACTGGAGTCTCACTCCTCCTGGCAGCCAGTGCCTCAAGAAGGTGCCTGCCTTCAATTATGGCGTGCACAAAGCAATTAAAAACCCTGTTTCTTTTTCCTGAGGTGTTACTTGTTACTTGATAAATCTCTTTTTTAAAATTCTCTGGGGATCTGAACTGGCTTGAGGTGCAATCTACCAGGGTAGATATTCATGAAAAATTGATTTAGCTCTAGCCTAAGTGCAATAGGTTTCAAATAAACCTGAAAGGAATGAACAGAGTGTTTCTTGGCTGACATTTTATTGGCCATTTTTTTAATGCACAAAAGACTAGATAATTAAGAATTGAGACATTATGGATCTCCACCAGGAGATATGAATCGAATCGGTCAGCCATCCAAGGCATTTTATCCTAAGTCACGCTACACATTTGATTAACCTTTTTCACAGGGTGATTCGTACAGTTCTATGGACAACAATGTGGTGTGCCTAAGTCAGAATTAAGTGCATGCCTCCCAGAGCCCATATCCCCTTTCTAATTGAGCATTGGCTCTCCCTGAAATTATATCTTTCACCTGATTTATGTCCTAGTCCAATGGGATTTGAAACTTAGGTCTGTTGTTCTATTTCTCCAAAAGGAATTTTTGTTGCTTTTCACTGTTGTTTTTGAGAAGTATGTTATTATCCTAATTCTGGAACTATCTAAATATTTAGAAATCTTCAGTTGTGTCCTGTGCAGTTAGTTTTGTGGACTGGGATTTTACCACTACTATGTAAATCACCTAGCTAACCCTTTCCTCTGAAATATAAATAATTTAAAATATGCAATAAGTACTGAGTATAATTGGTACAAAAAATAGTGCTCTATCAAGATATATGGGCTTAAGCTTTATCAGTGATCTCATGCTTCCTGTTGAAAAGAGAAGCAAAATATCTTTTAAATCAATACACTAAAAACCATCTTTGTAAATACAAGAATGAGACTCTATTTTCACTTAAAAAGCATCTTATGTACAATTTAATGAAACAAAGGCAATAATGGACTTCCGTCCATGTTATTTTCTATGGTTTGTGTTTCTGAATTAAAAACATTTACTTATGATAAAATATTTTATCTCATCCCTACTTTTCTATTTTTTCTTAAGTTTGAATATAAAGGTTAGGCCTATTATTATAAAAAATATTTAATAAATGCTGAGATAGTAAAAATGTTCTACATGGCGATTATGATCAGAAAAACTAAACTTCTAGTGAAGATAAATTTTGACGACATGGCTCTTGAAATCTAGATTCTAGTCACTAGAAATTGTGCCATTCTAATGAGCTTTTTGCTTATTATGGATTATTTATTTAGTGTGTGTATTTCCATCCTTACAAAAGCTGATAATTGGTTTGGTTATTGGCCAGGCTTGATACGATATATTTTTCCTCCTTTGTGACTTAATGGGTCTAAATGTTTTGGAGAAGAAAATGCCAGAATGACACTATCTTAGGAAATTCAAGGGTGCCAGAAAATATTTTCTATGTATGTTCTTTCCAGGTCTGGCTTAAAAGTTTCAGCAATAGGTACCTAAACAGAAAGTCTGTTTTGCCACTGGTCTTAGTAAAAGTAACTACTTTGTCTTTGTAGTGAAGCAGTCTGAAGAATGCTGTTTATGACATCGTAATTATTTTGATTTGGACATTGGCAATGGGTAGGCTTTCAGGAAATTGGCTAAGTAGGTCTCTTATGATCTTCTGCCTTCTCTTTTGAGCTCTCTACTATGTTTATTGCTATCCTTGAAGTTCCTCAGTGGGTAGACTAGATCTCCACATGGTCATATGCTTCCCACCTTCTGGTATCCAAGTCTTAGTATATTCCCCTGCCGTTGAGTCTGGGTTGGACCTATTTATATAAGGGATGCCACACCAGTGATGAGATTATTTGTTATGACAAAGGTGAAGGGATTTTGTAGGTGCAATTAAGGTTTCCAATCAGTTGATTTAAACTAAAAGGGAGAGGATTCTGGGTGGGCTTGAGCTGATCTTAAAGGAGGGATTAGAGGTCAGAGATTTAAAGAACAGCTCATTCTCTCTCTCCGAGCAGAGAAGTAAGCCACTGACAAGGAAGTGAATTATGTCAACAACCACTGACATTTGAAGGAAGATCCTGAGTTTCAGATATGGCCCATGTCTGAATCTACACTTACTTGCTGCCTTAGGGGACCCTGAACAGTAAACCCAGCTAAGTGGTTCCTTGGCCCCTGAGCCATGGAAACTAGGATATAATAGTTTGTTACATAGCAATGGATAACACAACCTCCAACACTTATTCACGTTCTAGACCTCTAGTTCCCAAATTTCACTCAGGACATGAATGCCAAAGTATATTAATTGGTGTTGCAGACCTCACTGGGTAACTGAACAAAAAATCTATAACCTGCTAGAGACAGGTAACCAGGTTTATCAAAAGCTTTGCTCTCCTAATACACAGTGTGAATCTCTAAGAAGAATCAACATATAAGCAGTATATCCCACATTTCTTAGGAACCGGTTTCTTTTTTAAAGGTGGCAACTTAGAAAGTAGTGTTCAAAGGAATCCCCTTTAGGAAAATAACTTTTGGTCAATTCATCATCTTAATTTTAAAATCAGGACCCTTCCCTCTCTAAGTTAGGAATCTCCTACTAGATAAATAAATTTATGTTTTATCCTCTTTATCCTACTAGATAAATAAATGTTATCATGCTAACATTTCTGTGGTTAGGAGAACAGTGTTAAACATTATGGAGTATTTTTACTTTAATATAATGTTGAAAATAATAGAGCTTTGACCAAAAGAAATGTATTTCTATTCATGGAGATTATAGCGAATTCCAAAACAGTAACTCCATCTGCTGTAGAGCTGTTAAAATTCAAAATTGTAAAGACAATTGACATTTTATAATCTCATTACATTCTTGCTAAAGCCCTATCTGGATTAACCTCTCATCATTTGGATTCCTAAGGTAGATGTCTGCATATGATAAAACACATAGGTCATAGACTGTGTTCCCAAGATTTTAAGCATGGCATTTCCTTTAAATGAAATTGTTGGAAAGTGAAAAATGCTGCTAGGGAAGATTTTCCTTCTCTTTAGCAACAAGAGCCATTTTTCAAGTCTCTACTTCTTACCTGATAAAGTTCCCAGAGAGTCAATTTACTTTCTTTACCTCCTTAATTTTGCTTGTTCCCGCTGGGCCTTTTGAGATCATTGCCACAGAATCAATGTGAAGAATTTCTACAACCTTTTCTTTATTTAGTGATCTCTGAAAACTAGTATGCAACTCTTGAGTGACTGGAAAAATGAATGTAATGGGTACCAATTAATAACATTTCACTGAATTAATTTAAATAGTACGTCTTTTACTTTAATCTCCCCTATTTTCCTGAGAGCATTAAGCAACCATTGTAATATTAGACTCATTCATAGAAATCTGGAGTCAATTGGCCTTGAAGTACCTTAGTGTCTTGTTTGGCATTTCCATGAGAAAAGTAAAAGCTTAGAATATTCTAGAAAGTTTATTGTGAACTCGGAATACTGGAGTTTTTATCCATATTTAAAAGTGTTCTTGAACTTCAAATCTACCTGGAAGTCCAACTTATACAAAGACTCCCATGTTTGGACACTCTCTTAACTTAAAATCTTAATAAACTGATTTTTGTTTCCATATGTAGCAATAATAATTCTCTTCCTCATTTCCTGAAAATCATAATGGATTGGAAGATCTGTTTCTTCCTACATACCTATGCTATGATTTTATTGTTAGAAACTGGAGGGGGGCCTCATAAATAAAGGAAAAGAAATTTGACTTCATAATTCTAACTCAGGGATTTCTCAGATCAGGCATCATTGATGTTTTGGGCCAATTTTTTCTTCAAGGGGTTGGCCTGTGTATTAGAGCAGCATCCCCAGTCTCTACCCACTAGAGACATTCCAGTTGTGACAGACAAATATGTCTTCAGACGTTGTCCAGTGTCCCATGGGAATCAAAACCCTCCCACTGGAGCACCACTAATTAGACACCTTTTATTATTTGGAAATTGATTGAATTCATTTTAACTTGGGGGTATTGGTTAATATTTTGAAATTTTCTCTCATTATTGGTTATTTGATGCTAAGTAAGTTGGACAGCAGTTTGGTATTGCGACTGTGTTTTTATTTGTTGTGTTTGATCCACATTACCAATTTGGACACAAAACTAAAATCTTCCAGCATTTAGTGAGAAGTGTTCATGTATAGCTATCTGGTACATATTTTTGATGCACATATTTTAACTTTGAAAGCACTTAAAATTATTGTCAAAATATTGAGGATGCTAAGTGAGTATGGTAATTGACAGGAGTTGAGCCAACACAAAGGCATATTTTGGAGACTCATGGAGTTTATGGAAAACTTCCTGATTTGCTGTGCTTGGGCTACAAATCAATGAATGGAGGTTTGCTTGAAGGAATTACTTTGTCCATGTTCCCTTTGTTTACTTTCTTCAAGTGCAGCAGGTGGAATTTAGCAGATATTGCTTATGCACTTCCAAAAATTCTGCCGTGGTTTGTGCTTGTGCTTCAAAAGATTGTCTTGGAAACAAATTATATTATATGTTCTTGTTAACTAATCTTTAAATTTACCTCATTCTTTATGGTTTTCTGAAAATGGAAAGTTTCAAGGTTTGAGAGAGGGAAGACAATAGGATGGAAAGCCCCTGTTTTCCTACTTTTCTGCAACACTAACTTATATAAAAAACTGGGGGCACCTGTGTGGTGCAGTCGGTTAAGCATGGACTCTTGATTTTCACTCAGGTCATGATCTCAGGGTCATGAGATCGAACCCCGTGTCAGGCTGCATGCTGAGCATGGAGCCCACTTAAGATTCTCTCTCTCCCTCTGCCCGCCGCCCCCCCCAAGTCCCCTGCTTGCATGCATGTTCAAGCTCTCATTTTCCCTCTCTCTCTCTCTCTCTCTCAGATGACAAAGATAACGATGATGAAGAAATTAGAAAGATCAGCAAAGAAAATTCTGGCCAAGGGAAATGAAGTCAGAACAGGGGAAGGATAAAGGGGGGAAAAACAGTTGGGCCAGTGGCCTGACTCACCCAAGTTCAAGCACAGTGATTTTTTCAGACTGAAAGGAGTCTCAAGGAGCAGGAGAGGGTGAATCTCTTTTCTGTGAGGATTTCTCTAGGAAAACTGCCTTCATCCTGAAGAATGATTTACTGGTCTTTAGTTTAACATATTTTTCGCTTGATCCCCTTGCATCACTTTCCCCAGAATGCCTCCCTCTAATACCTGAATATCCAGATTAAGAGGGTTTCTTTCATCAAGGGGTGTGCTCAAGAACTTCTGACTACCTTATCTGATGCTGATTGCATCACTAGTCAAGAGTCTTCCTTTCCTTGTATATTCTTTCACTGCCCTTTTCTTTTTTTTTGCCACTCCTTGATTTTAGCTGTGTGCAGCAATTTGATCTATCAGACAGGCTCTCACATCTTTGAAACACCCAGAGAAAGAATCAGGGTACAAGCCATTCTGCTACCAGGAAGCTCTTCTGCATGTATGTCAATTCATGGATGAATAGACACACACTGGGAAGGGCAACATCTCACTTTACCCACAATCTTACATTCCCATAAGCTTCCTCAGAAACTTATATAGCAAAAATTTTGTATAAGCTCTTTCACACCAGTAAGTAGTGATTTTTCATGCTTCTGAATATTATTCTAGCAATTCTTCCCCAAATAGGGGCAGTCTACTTAAAAGATAAATTTCAGTGTTCACCTTAGAAGGAAGAACTTGCCTAAAATTGAAAAAAGAGAGTCTTTTGAGCTAGAAAGTCTTAAGATTAAATCTCTTAGACTCTATTACATGCATTTTAACAAGGTCATTTTGATATATCAGTAAATAATTTCCTTTGGATCCATGATTGAGCTAAGTTATTACAAAGTCTGCTTTGTAGCAAATGTTCTCTTGAGGTTATTGTGTGTTTGTATAGTGGACAATGATAGCGCCTAAATGGATATTCTGTGGTTTGAGGATCTCTTCTGGAAAGAGTAAAATATTACTTACTTATATTTTTCTCTTACCCTGACTTTTATACTTTTTTTTCCTACTTACCATCATTTAAAGGTCATTTAAGTCTTTCTAGATTTTCTCTCTCTCTTCCCTCCCTTTGCCTATCTTTCCCTCTTTTCCCTCTCTCTCTCTCTCTCTCACACACAAACAGACACAGAGCTTCTTCTTGTCATCCTTTCTGGCTCTTGAACAGTCTTTGTCTCTCTCTACTCTTTTGCTGTTCATTCTTCAACTACCTCAACCTCTGACAATCTGACTTCTTCCCTTTCAGTTTGCAAATCTATTTTTGTTAAGACTACCTTTCATATCCATGTCACTAAATGTAACAGACAACTATCAGCTATGTCTTATTTGATCTCTCATTAGCAATCACCTACCTCTTCCACTGGCCTACAGGTCACTGACAATCTCCTAGATTTTCTTCTATCTATTTATTTCACAGACTTTGTTGCTGGCATCTCGTCCTCTGTATAGCATTTTTCAAGTTCCCAGGATGATGTTCTAAGCCTTTTTTCTTTCATGTCACATACTTGCTCATCAAGTTTCATCCATTCTTGTGGCTTCATTACGTCCCATACACGGAACACTTCTATTTCAGCACCTATTGTTGCATAACAAACCACTCCAAAATTTAGTGGCTTAAAACAGCAATGATGTTTTTATTTTTCACTAGACTTATGGACTGGGCTAAGCAGCATTGCTTTCTTACTTCATGTGGCTTTAGCTACATCATCTGTGGGCGGAGTTGTCCTGAACAGCCAAGAGGGTCTGTTCACATGGCTGGTCTTTGATGTAGGTTAGTGTCCAGGAGTTCGCCTAAGACTGTCAAATGGAACATCAATATGTGTCTCAGACATGTGGTTTGTGCCTTATACAGTATGATGGCTGAGTTCCAAGAACAGTTTCAAGAATGAGAAATCCTAGAAGTAGGAAATAGATGCTGTTAGTTCTCTTAAAAAAGTATCTCTGTGACTTGGACAATTTCACTACAGTCTATTTCTTAAACTATCAGAGGAGCAACCCAATTCAAGGAGGTGGGGGTGGGGAATAAATTCCATAGGTTGATGGGAAGAGTAATAAAATGTGTTTGGCCATCTACAAAGTACATAAATTTATCCTACATGCAAAATACCCTCATTTTCCCCAGGACTCCCAACATCTCATCCTATTATTGCATTAGGCTCAAAGTCCAACATCTCATTATCTAGATCAGGTCCAGATATGGCTAGGCTCCTTTTGATAGGAAGAGTTATATATGAATTAGCAGACAACTCATCTGACTCCTACAGAGTCAATATGCAATACTGAAATGAGGATAGTAGAACATAATAGACAACCCCTTTCAGAAATCAGAGAGGCAAATAGCAGTGACTCATTCACAGAAATCTTGAAATTTAGCTGAGCCCTTGTCAGCTCCTTGATGAAGGCTCCTAGCTTTCTTGGATAGATTCTCCATGCTTCTCAGCTTTACCATCTGGGCTCCTGGCTCTCCTAAATAGGTCATCTTTATGTCTATAAGATATCCCATGTGGCAGCTGGGTAGCTTTCTCAGGCTGTGTCCTGCTTCTTAGAAGTTGGGGAGTCTCAAAGCTCTCTTTTATTATTGAATTATCACTGTTCCTTCTAGTACAAGTTGATACAAGTATAACGGGGGATATAAGTGTAAGTACATGGCTTTAGGGAATATAACTTATCTTCTAGAGTAATAAATCTTCATTAGGTTAAGACTTGACTTCTATGAAAAGTGTTAAAGAATTGATCTGAAGTCTAATATTCTTTTTTATATGTAACAGTTTCAACCTTTTCTTCCTTAACTAATTTTAAGGTTTTAAAGTTTGGTTTTATGATAAGCCAGTAGTTTGGTGAGTATCAGCGAGGTGCTAGAGTTGGTTCCTTGGATCAAACACAAGGACCTCTTTGCAACATTTTGTACAATGCATAGGCCATGATGAAAGTATTTACACCATAGAAATAATCAAACATTACAAATAAGGATTCCTTGTCTCCCAAGAGAGCTGATTATAATATTTTTACCAGCATTTTAACTGGTTGGTAGGTTCATTGAATACATAATCCATCACTGAAGGTAAACACAATAACTTTGTTAAATTTAGCATCTTTCAGTCAAGGTAAACTCAACTTGAATCAAATTTATTCAGTAGTATGACTATGAAAAAGGTGAATGTAGTAGCTTAAAGCTCTTATAAAAGCTTTAAGCCAAACTATGGACTTGTACCATAATTTAACAGTATTGTTGGATCTTTCTTGCATGGTGATTCATTCCTTTATTTGTACAGTAGCTCCGTGAAATGTTGCTCCGAATTGATATTGTAATCAATAAAATACTTTTAACCAGAAAAAAAATTATAACAAGAAATTGGTACAACATCTTCATTCAGTGATGGCTAGAACAAACCAAACCAAACCAAAACATGAAGCAAAGCCACTATCCAAATCGACAGACTGATTCTCTAAACTTTAAAAATAGATTCTCAAAATGTTTGACACTCTCTAGTTCTTCCCCTGCAAATGAAAATAATTCCATATTTCAGTTTATAGATGAGAAATCCTATGTTCATTAACTGTTGACACTGTAGAATGTAGATAAGGCTAACTTAAAATCTTAAACAGCTTGGTATGGAAGGAGTTTCCAATAAAAACTTTGCATATATGGTGGAAATAAAGGTTTATTACAGGAGATCTATTAGTAATGAAATGATCTAGTAATGAAATTATGTTTTCCTTGTTCAGGAAAACACTTGAAATTTTTCTTAAATTAGATTTTTTTATATTAATAGCAATTATATTTACTTATGACTACATGTACACTTCAGTCTGTTGTGTTCAGATGCTTATATGAACTTACTTCTTTATGCGTTAATGTGTTTGCATCTGTGTCTGATTCAGTTCAAAGATTTTTCTCAAAGGGTAGCCTTGTTTATTGCATTGATCCTATAAGCAAATATTTTGTGTTCATGCTTAATTCGAAAACATATTAATGCATCCATGCCAAATGGCTAGAAATAAACTGCTCACAGAAAATGGGGTACTCTTGTGTGCTGATTTATCTTTCTTTTGATTTATAATAAAACTATGATTTAAAAAGTATACTATAAATTTTTTAAAATTATGTAGTTTTATCTGTTAAAACTATTGTAAATTTTAAAATACTACTTTTTATTTTTATGAGACATAATTGACATAAGTTTAAAGTGTAGAATATGTCTATCTTGTAATAGGATTACCAGCATAGTCTTAGTTACCACCTTTATCATATCACAAAATTGGGATTTCTCTTTTGTGGTGGGAACATTTAAGATAGACTCTCAGTCTTTGAAGTTTACAGCACATTATTGTTGTCTATAATCATTATGCTGTGCATTAGATCTCCAAAACTTAATTATCCACTGGTTGCAAGTTTATACCCTTAAACAACATTTCCCCAATTCCCCCAACTCCCAGCCCCTGGTAACCACCATTCTACTGTCTATGGTATTTTAGAGTTTCTAGATTCCACATTTAAGTGATATTGTACAGTATTTGTCTTCCTTTTTCTGACTTACCTTACTTAGCATAATGCATCCGAGGTCCATCCAGACACTGGATTGTCTTCTTTCCTCGTGGCTAAATAATATTCCATTGTCCGCATATGCATAACGTCTTGTCTTTTTTTAACTTTTATTTGAAGTATGGTTGGAATATTAGTTTCAGATGTACAACATAGCGATTGACAATTATATATTTTATGATATGCCCACCATAAGTATACTTACCATATGTGATTGTACAAAATTATTACAATGTTGCTGATTATATTTCCTATGCTGTGCTTTTCATCCCCATGACATTTATTCCATAATTAGAAGATTGTACCTCTTACTCCTCTTCACCTCTTTTGCCCATCCCTCTGTCCCCCTCCCTGCTGACAACAAACACTTTGTTCTCGGTATTTATGGTTCTGCATTTGTTTTAGATTCCACATATAGGTGAAATCATGGGATATTTGCCTTTATTTGTCTCATGTGTTCCACTTAGCATAGTACTCTCTAGGTCCATCCATGTTGTCTTGAATAGCAGGATTTCATTCTTTTATATGACTAAATATTATTCCATTGTGTACATATACATCTTTATCCATTCATTTATTTGATGGACACTTAGATTGTTTCCAAATCTTACTTGTAAATAATGCTGCAGTAAACATAAGGGTGCATATCTTTTTTTTTTTAATAGTGTTTGTTTTTTTGGGTTAAATACCCAGTAGTTGGATGACTGGATCATATGTTAAATATATTCTTAACTTTTGAGGAAGCTCCACATTGTTTTGCAGAGTGGCTGCACCGATTACATTCCCTTCGATAGTACACTAGAGCTCCCCCTGTACATCCTCAGCAATACTTGTGATTTCTTGTTTTTTTGACACTAGGCATACTGACTGTGTGAGGTGATATCTCCTTGTAGTTTTGATTTGCATTTTTCTGGTGATTAGTAATGGTGAGCATCTTTTTATGTGTCTGTTGACCATATGTATGTCTTCTTTGGAAAAATTACATTCAGGTCCTCTGCCCCCTTTTAACTGGATTATTAGGTTGTTTGACATTGAATTCTATGAGTACTTGGATATTAACCCCTTATCAGATTTATCATTTGTAAATATCTTCTCCCATTCAGTAGGTTGCCTTTTAATTTTGTTGATGGTTTCCTTTGTTGTCAGAAACTCTTTAGTTTGGTGTATTCCCAACAGTTTATCTTTGCTTTTGTTTCCCTTACCTGAGGAGACATATCTAGAAAAAATATTACAGAGGCCAATGTCAAAAACAACAACAACAACAACTGCCTATGTTTCCTTCTAGGATTTTTATGGTTTTATTCTTCACATTTAGGGCTTTAATCTCTTTTCAGTTTATCTTTGTGTATGGTATAAGAGGCCCATTTTTGTTCTTTTGCCTGTAGCTGTCCAGTGTTCCCAACATGATTTAATGAAGAGACTGTCTTTTTCAAATAGTATGTTCTTACCTCCTTTGTTGTAGATTAATTGACCCTATAAGTATGGATTTATTTCTTGGCTTTCTATTCTGCTCTATTGATCTAGAGCTCTTTTTTTGTGCCAGTATCATACTTTTTTCAATACTCTAGGTCTGTAATATAGTTTGAAATCTGGAAATGTGATACCTCCAGCTTTGTGGATCTTTCTCAAGATTGCTTTGGCTATTTGGAGTCTTCAGTGGCTCAGTATAAATTTTAGGATTATTTTTTCTATTTCTGGGAAAAATACTATTGGTATTTTGATAGGGATTGCAGTGAATCTGTACATTGCTTTGGGTAGTATGGACTTTTTTAATTTAAAAAGTAATACGTATTTTTATTAACATATTATTTCATTTGTATATATATTTAATACACATAATGTATTATTTATTAATATAGTACATTAATATATAATATATTATTATTATTATTATTTGAGGTCTGTGATTCATCAGTCTTACACAATTCACAGCACTCACCATAGCACATACCCTACCCAATGTCCGTCACCCAAACACTCTATCCTTCCCACCCCGCCCCACTCCAGCAACCCTCAGTTTATTTCCTGAGATTAAGAGTCTCTTATGGTTTGTCTCCTTCTCTGGTCTCATCTTGTTTCATTTTTCCCTCCCTTCCCCTATGATCCTCTGTCTTGTTTCTCAAATTCCTCATATTGGTGAGATCATAGAATCTGATCGACTTATTTCGCTTAAACTAATATTCTCTAGTTCCATCCACATCTTTGGCAAGTGGCAAGATTTCATTTTTTATAGCTGCATAATATTCCATTGTATATATACACCACATCTTCTTTATCCATTCATCTGTCGATAGACATCTAGGCTCTTTCCATAGTTTGGCTATTATAGACTTTGCTGCTATAAACATTGGGGTGCAGGTTCCTCTTTGGATCACTACATTTGTATCTATGGGGTAAATACCCAGTAGTGCAATTGCTGGGTCATAGGGTAACTCTATTTTCAACTTTTTGAGGAACCTCCATACTGTTTTCCAGAGTAGCTGCACCAACTTGCATTCCCACAAACAGTGTAGGAGGGTTCCCCTTTCTCCACATCCTCGCCACCATCTCGTTAATTTTAGCCATTCTGACTGGTGTGAGGTGGTATCTGATTGAGGTTTTGACTTGGATTTCCCTGATGCCAAGCGACGTTGAGGACTTTTTCATGTGTCTGTTGGCCGTTTGGATGTCTTCTTTGTAGAAATGTCTATTCATGTCTTCTGCCCATTTCTTGATTGGATTATTTGTTCTTTGGGTGTTGAGTTTGATAAGTTCTTTATAGATTTTGGATACTAGCCCTTTCTCTGATATGTCATTTGCAAATATCTTCTCTCATTTTGTCAGTGGTCTTTTGGTTTTGTTGACTGTTTCCTTTGCCGTGCAAAAGCTTTTTATCTTGATGAAGTCCCAGTAGTTCAATTTTGACCTTGCTTCCCTTGCCTTTGGCGATGTTCCTAGGAAGAAGTTGCTGCGACTGAGGTCGAAGAGGCTGCTGCCTGGCTTCTCCTCAAGGATTTTGATGGATTTTTGTGTCACATTGAGGTCTTTCATCCATTTTGATTCTATTTTTCTGTGGTGTAAGGAAATGGTCCAGTTTCATTCTTCTGCATGTGGCTGTCCAATTTTCCCAACACCATTTGTTGAAGAGACGGTCTTTTTTCCATTGGATATTCTTTCCTGCTTTGCCAAAGATGAGTTGACCATAGAGTTGAGGGTCCATTTCTGGGCTCTCGATTCTGTTCCATTGATCTATGTGTCTGTTTTTGTGCCAGTACCATACTGTCTTGATGATGACAGCTTTGTAATAGAGCTGGAAGTCCGGAATTGTGATGCCACCAGCTTTGCTTTTCTTTTTCAACATTCCTCTGGCTATTCGGGGTCTCTTCTGATTCCATACAAATTGTACAATTATTTGTTCCATTTCTTTGAAAAAAGTGGATGGTATTTTGATGGGGATTGCATTGAATGCGTAGATTGCTCTAGGTAGCATTGACATCTTCACAATGTTTGTTCTTCCAATCCAAGAGCATGGAACGTTTTTCCATTTCTTTGTGTCTTCCTCAATTTCTTTCATGAGTATTTTATAATTTTCTGAGTACAGATCCTTTGCCTCTTTGGTTAGATTTATTCCTAGGTATCTTATGGTTTTGGGTGCAATTGTAAATGGGGTCGACACCTTGATTTGTCTCTCTTCTGTCTTGTTGTTGGTGTATAGGAATGCCACTGATTTCTGTGCATTGATTTTATATCCTGCCACTTTACTGAATTCCTGTATGAGTTCTAGCAGTTTTGGGGTGGAGTCTTTTGGGTTTTCCACATACAGTATCATATCATCTGCAAAGAGTGAGAGTTTGACTTCCTCTTTGCTGATTTGGAAGCCTTTGATTTCTTTTTGTTGTCTGATTGCTGTGGCTAGGACTTCTAATATTATGTTGAATAGCAGTGGTGAGAGTGGACATCCCTGCCGCATTCCTGAATTTAGGGAGAAAGCTCTCAGTTTTTCTCCATTGAGAATGATATTCGCTGTAGGTTTTTCATAGATGGCTTCTATGATATTGAGATCTATCCCTATACTCTGAAGTGTTTTGATCAAGAAAGGATGCTGTACTTTGTCAAATGCTTTTCCTGCATCTAATGAGAGGATCATATGATTCTTGTTCTTTCTTTTGTTAATATATTGTATCACGTTGATTGATTTGCGGATGGTGAACCAACCTTGCAGTCCAGGGATAAATCCCACTTGGTCGTGGTGAATAATCCTTTTAATGTACTGTTGGACCCTATTGGCTAGTATTTTGGTGAGAATTTTTGCATCCACGTTCATCAAGGATATTGGTCTGTAATTCTTCTTTTTGATGGGATCTTTGTCTGGTTTTGGGATCAAGGTAATGGTGGCCTCATAAAATGAGTTTGGAAGTTTTCCTTCCATTTCTATTTTTTGGAACAGTTTCAGGAGAATAGGTATTAATTCTTCTTTAAATGTTTGGTAGAATTCCCCTGGGAAGCCATCTGGCCCTGGGCTTTTGTTTGTTGGGAGATTTTTGATGACTGCTTCAATTTCCTTAGTGGTTATAGGTCTGTTTAGGTTTTCTATTTCTTCCTGGTTCAATTTTGGTACTTGATACATCCCTAGGAATGCATCCATTTCTTCCAGGTTATCTAATTTGCTAGCATAGAGTTGCTCATAATATGTTCTTATAATTGTTTGTATGTCTTTGGTGTGGGTTGTGATCTTTCCTCTTCATGATTTTGTTGATTTGGGTCCTTTCTCTTTTCTTTTTGATCAGTCTGGCCAGGGGTTTATCAATCTTGTTCATTCTTTCCAAGAACCAGCTCCTAGTTTCGTTGATCTGTTCTACTGTTCTTTTGGTTTCTCTTTCATTGATTTCTGCTCTGACCTTGATTAATTCTCTTCTCCTGCTGGGTTTAGGCTTTATTTGCTGTTTTTTTCTCTAGACCCTTTAGGTGTAGGGTTAGGTTGTGTATTTGAGACCTTTCTTGTTTCTTGAGAAAGGCTTGTATTGCTATATACTTTCCTCTCAGGACTGCCTTTGCTGTATCCCAAAGATTTTGAACAGGTGTGTCAATTTTCACTGACAGCCTAGCTGGATATAGTATTCTTGGCTGCATATTTTTCTCATTTAGTGCTCTGAATATATCATGCCAGTCCTTTCTGGCCTGCCAGGTCTCTGTGGATAGGTCTGTTGCCAATCTAATGTTCCTACCGTTGTAGGTTACATATCTCTTCTCCTGAGCTGCTTTCAAGATTTTCAAGATTTTCTCTTTGTCTCTGAGACTCGTAAGGTTTACTATTAGATTTTGGGGTGTTGACTTATTGTTATTGATTTTGAGAGGGGTTCTCTCTGCCTCCTGGATTTTGATGCCTGTTTGCTTCACCGCATTAGGGAAGTTCTCTGCTATAATTTGCTTCAGTAGACCTTCTGCCCCTCTCTGTCTTTCTTCTTCTTCTGGGATCCCAATTATTCTAATGTTGTTTCGTCCTATTGTATCGCTTATCTCTTGAATTCTGCCCTCGTGATCCAGTAGTTGTTGATCTCTCTTTTTCTCAGCTTCTTTATTTTCCATCATTTGGTCTTCTATATCGCTAATTCTCTCTTCTGCCTCATTTATCCTAGCAGTTAAGGCCCCCATTTTTGATTGCACCTCATTAATAGCCTTTTTGAATTCGATTTGGTTAGCGTTTAGTTCTTTTATTTCTCCAGGAAGGGTGTCTCTATTAACTGCCATGCTTTTTTTCAAGCCCAGCTAGTATCTTTAAAATCATGATTCTGAACTCTATGTCCGACATTGTACTAATGTCCGTATGGACTAGGTCCCTGGCAGACGGTACTACCTCTTGTTCTTTTTGCTGAGGTGATTTTTTTCGTCTTGTCATTTTGTCCAGAGGAGACTAGATGAATGAGAGTACAAAATGCTAACAGGCTAACAACGTCCCCAGCAAATATACTCTAAACAAATCAGAAAAGACCTGAAACCAGGGAAAAGAAAGGAAAAGAAGGAAGAAAGAAACAGAAAAAAAAGAAAAAGAAAAAGATAAAAACAAACAAAAACAGAACAAAACAAAGAAAAACAGAATATGATCAAATATGATCAGGCTAGTGCATAGATCAGTGCCACACACTAGATTTTGGATGTATTTTGGTCTGTTAGAAGAAAGTGCCTCCTAAAATTTTAAGGAAAGAAGACATATATATACAAAATAAGGGTTGCTACAATGAAGGGATGGAAGATGACTGTAAAGATGAAAATTATAAAAGATTTTATAAAAGGAATTGATAAGAAGTTGTTGGAAAAAAGAAAGAAGATTTAAAAAATAAAGGGAGAGAATGTGATCAGGCAGGAGACCAGAACAAAGCCATACACTAGTGATTTAGGGTATATTTTGATCTGTTAGAAGAAACTGTATCTCAAAATTTTAAAGAGAGAACAACTTATATATATATGCCAAAAATAAGTGTATCTACTATGAAGGGATAGAATATGACTCTAAAAATGAAAAATATTTTTTTTTCAAAAAGGGATTGATAAGATGTTGGTTAAAAAGGGAAAAAGAAAAATTCAAAAAAAAAGTTAAAAAAATTAACTTTGAAAAACTAATGAATCATGGTAAAAAAGCCATGAATTCTATGTGCAGTAATCCCCTAGCGCTGGAGTTCTGCCATTCTCCTTAATCGGTAAACTTGGTCTTGGCTGGCTGTTTATGTTGATCTTCTGAGGGGAAGGTCTCTTGCCGTGGTTCCCAAATGTCTTTGCCGGAGGCAGAATTGCCACGCCCTGTCAGTCCGGGCTAAGCAATCTGCTCGGGTTTGCTCTTGGGAGCTTTTGTTCCCTGCAAGCTCTCGGTACAGCTTTGGAGGATGAGAGTGAAAATGGTGGCTTCCCAATCTCTGCCCGGAGGAGCCGAGAACTCGGGGCCCCACTCCTCAGTGCGCCCTCAGAGAAAAGCAGTCCCTCCCGTGTCCCTGGTCTCCGGCCGCACTCTGTGCTCACCCGGCCTGTGACCGAGCGTTTCTATCTCTGGCACCTGACTCAGTGTGGAGTCTCCAAACCCAGCAGATCCCTGCGGTGGGCTCCCGCGCCGCTCCTCCTGGGGGAGAAAGGGGAGTCTCCCTGGCTCTGCCGCTTGTTGGGTCCCTGCTAGAGGAGCAGTGGCCTGACTGGGCCACAGATCACAGTTTATGGCCACCCCAAGCTGAGAGCCCGCGCCTCGGCTCCATCTCTGCAGCCGGATTCCCCGCTCCAATAGCTGGGAGCTCTGCCACACTCAGGCACCCCTGGTCTTTCTGTGACCCCGAGGGTCCTGAGACCACACTGTCCCAGAGAGCGGCTAAGCGGTTCCACTCCCCGCTTAGCCACTGGAGCGACGTCTCTCCGCGGAGCCGACTTCTAAAAGTTCCGATTTTGTGCTCCGCTGCTCTATCACTTGCCAGAAGTGGCTGACGGAGGCCCCCTCCCCCGCCGTCTATCCTCCGGAATATCACCTCGGATTCACTTCTCCGCATGTCCTACCTTCCAGTAAGTGGTCGCTTTTGTGTTCAGGGAGTTGTTTCTATTGTTCTCTTCGATCTCCTGTTGAGTTCGTAGGTGTTCAGAATGGTTTGATCCCTATTCAGCTGAATTCCTGAGACCAGACAAAATCCAGGTCTCCTACTCCTCCACCATCTTGCTCCCCACTTTTTTTTTTAAGGTTTTATTTGAGAGAATGTGTGAGTGACCAGGAGTGGGGGGAGGGGCAGGAGGAGAGGGAGAAGTCGACTCTGTGCTGAGCAAGGAGCCTGATGCATGGCTTGATTCCAGGACCCTGAGATCATGACCTGAGCCAAAGTAAGATGCTTAACCTACTGAGCCACCCAGGTGCCCCAACAATACTGATTCTTCTAATCCATGAGCATGGTATATCTTTAGATTTATGTTGTCTTCAATTTGTTTTAACATTGTCTTATACTTTTTAGAATACAAGTTTTTCAGTTCCTTGAATAAATCTATTCCTAGGTACTTTATTCTTTTTGATATAATGGTAAATGGAATTGTTTTACTAATTTCTCTTTCTGCTAGTTCACTGTTAGTGTATAGAAGCATAACAGGTTTCTGTATATTAATTTTGTATTTTGGAACTTTACTGAATTTATTCTAATAGTTTTTGGTGGACACTTCAGGGTTTTCTATAGTAGTGTGTGTGTGTGTGTGTGTGTGTGTGTGTGTGTGTGTGTGTGTGTGTATGTATGCATATGCCTGTCATCTGCAAATAGTTAAGGTTTCACTTTTTCATTACCAACTCAAATGCCTTTTTTTTTTATTATCTTATCACTATGACCTTCCAGTACTATGTTGAATATTAGTGGAATGATTGGACATCTTCATCTTGTTCCTCATCTTAGATGAAAGCTTTCAGTTTCACCACTGAGTATAATAGCTGTGGGTTTTTCATATAGGACCTTTTTTATGTTGAGATCTGTTTCCTCTAAACCCGTTTTGTTGAGAGTTTTATCATGAATCGATACTGAATTTGTCAAATGCTTTTTGGTATCTATTGATGTGATCATATCATTTTTATTCACTTTGTTAATATGGTATGTCACATTAATTGATTTGTAGATATTGAGCCATTCTTGCATCCCTGGAATAAATCTCACTTGATTGTGGTGAATGACCCAAAAACGTACTGTTGAATTTGTTTTGCTAATACTTTGTTGAGGATTTTTGCATTTATGTTCATCTGGGATATTGGCCTCTATTATTTTTTTGTGTATAGTGTCTTTGGTTTTGGTACCAGAGTAATGTTGGCCTGGTAGGATGAATTTGGAAGAAATTTTTCTTCTATTGTTTTTTGGAATAGTTTGAGAAAAAGGTAATAGCTCTTTAAATATTTGGTAGAATTAAATTATGAAGCCATCTGGTCCTGACTTCTGTTTGTTGGGAGTTTTTAAAGTACCGATTCAAGTTCATTACCAGTAATCAGTCTATTCAGATTTCTCTTTCTTCTTAATTCAGTCTTAGAAGATTATATGTTTGTAGGAATTTATTCATAGTCTAATTTGTTGGCATATAATTTTTCATAGCAGTGTCTTATAATCCTTTGCATATATATTGTGTCAATTATAACTTCTTTCTCATTTCTGAATTTATTTATGTGCCCTCTCTTTTTCTTGATGAGTCTGGCTAAGGGTTTATCAATTTTGTTTATCTTTTCAAATAACCAGCTTTTGGTTTCATTGATCTTTTCTATTTTTTTCTCTGTTTCATTTATTTCTGCTCTGATACTGATGATTTTCTTCCTTCTTCTCACTTAGGTTTTGTTTCTTCCTCTTTTTCTAGTTCATTTAGGTGAATGTTTAGATTCTTTTTTGACATAGAGGTGTCTTATTATATAAGTGTAGTTTAAGAGCATTTCTCTCTTAGAACAGCTTTAGCTGCATCCCAAAGATTTTTGATCATTCTGTTTCCATTTTCATTTGTCTTCATTTGGTTTTCTCTTTGATTTCTTCATTGACTCATTGATTGCTTAGTAGTATGTTGTTTAGTTCTCATGTGTTCATGGTTTTTTCCTCAGTTTTTTCTTGTAATTTCTTAGTTCTATTACACTGTATCAGAATAGATGCTTGATATGACTTCAATCTTAATTTTTTAAAAGATTTTATTTATTTGACAGAGTGAGTGTGAGTGAGAGAGCAAGTGGGGGGAGGGAGAGGGACAAGCCGACTCTGCACTGGGCACAGAGCCCGATGCAGGGCTGGGTCTCAGGACTCTGAGATCACAACCGGAGCTGAAACCAAGTTGGACACTCAACAAACTGAGCCACCCAGTTGCCCCTCAATCTTCTTAATTTTACTGAGACTTGTTCTGTGGCCTAACATGTAATCTATTCTGGCCAATGTTCCATGTGAACTTTCAAGAATGTGTATTTTGCTGTATTTTCATGGTATGTTATGTATTTATTTGTTAAGTCCATCTGGTCTAATGTGTTCTTCGAAGCCACTCCTTCCTTGCTTATTTTCTGTCTCCTTGATCTATCCTTTGATATAAGTGGTGTGTTAAAGTCCCCTATCATTGTTGAATTATTGTAAATTGCTTCACTTATGCCTGTTAACATATACTTTATATATTTAGGTGCTCCTATGTAGGTGCAGAGATACTTAAAATTATTATATCCTCTTGTTGGATTTATTCTTTATCATTATGTAATGCCATCCTTTATTTCTGGTTATAGTCTTTGAAAGTTTATATAGTTTGATATGTGTTACTTTCTCTTTTTTTTTTTTTTTTTGCGTCCATTTGCATGGAATGCCATTTTCCATCCTTTCATGTTCAGCCTGTATATGTCCTAATGTCTGAAGTGACTCTCTTGTAGGCAACATATAGATGTCTTTTTTTCTTAATCGATTCAATACCCTATGTATTTTAATTAGTGTGTTTAGATCATTTACATTTGAAGTAATTATTGATAGGTATGTACTTAGCCATTTTGTTAGGGTTTTATGGTTATTTTGTGGTTCTTTGTTCCTCTCTTCTTCTCTTGCTCTCTTCCTTGGTGATTTTAGTGTTGAGCTTGGATTCCTTTTGTTTTTTATTTCTCTATTATAGGTTTCTGGTTTGTTATCACCAGGAGGAACATCTATAACATCCTATGTGTATAGCAGTCTATATTAAGTTGATGGACGCTCAAGTTCAAACACATTCTAAAAGCATTGTCTTTTTACTCCTCCACTCCATGTATTATGTATATGATGCCACATTTTTCAACTTTGTATTTTGTGTGTCTCAACTAACTTTTATAGAAATAATTGATTTAACTACTTTTTTAAGTAGCTTCAAACTAGCTTTATAAGTGATTGTTCTCTTTATATTTGCTTTTACCAGTGAAACCTTGTACTTTCATAATTTCCTTCCTTTCACTTAGGGCTTTTCTTTTCTGCTTAAAAAACTCCTTTTAACATTTCTTTTAAGGCCAGTTGAGTGCTGATAGTCTCATTAAATTTTGTTTGGGAAACTCTTCATCTCCTCTTCAATTCTGAATGATAACCTTGCTGTGTAGAGTATTCTTAGTTGGGAGTTTTTCCTTTCATCACATTGAATATATCATGCCAGTCTCTTCTGGCCTTCAAAGTTTCTCCTGAATCAGCTGATAGCCTAATGGGGTTTCCCTTGTACATAACTATTTCTTTTTCTCTTGCTCCTTTGTAAGAGTCTCTATCTTTAATTCTTGACATTTTAACTATTCTGTATCTTGATATGGACCTCCTTGGGTTCATATTTTTGGTAGATGTCTGTGCTTCCTAAACCTAGATGTGTTTTCTTTCACAGATTGGGGAATTCTTCAGCTATTATTTTGTCAAATAAGCTTTCTGCCCCCTTCTCTCTCTCTCTTCTCCTTTTGGAGCCTGTACAGGGTGAATGTTAGTATGCTTGATGTCCCATTGGTCCCTTAACCTATCCTCATTTTTAAAAATTCTTTTTTTAAAAAAAAAATGTTTTTTTTTCTTTCTGATGTTCAGCTTGGGTGCTTTTCATTACCTACCTTGTCTTCCAGATTACTTAACCATTTTTCATCTTCTAATCTGCTGTTGTTACCCCTTAGTGTATTTTTCATTTTAGTTACTGTATCTTTCAGCTCTGATTGGTTCTTTATAAAAATTTGTTTCTCTTTGTTGAAATTCTGATTTCATCCAATCTATTCTCAAATCCAGTGCACATCTTTATGACCATTACTTTGAAATCTTTACTGGGTAGTCTCCACTTTGTTTAGCTCTTTTTCTGAAATTTTTATCTTATTATTTCACTGGAATATATTCCTTATCTCTTCATTTTGTGTGGCTCTCTTTTTGTTTTTATGTATTAGGTCAGGTAGGTCACCTTGTCTCGAAACTAGAGGCCTTATGTAGAAAGCATCCTGTGGAGCTCAGTAGTGCAAGGACTTCAGTCACCAGAACCAGGTTGTCCGTATGTTTGAACTGTGTGATTTGCATACACCCTCCTTTTGTGACTGGACTGCAACTGTTGTAGGCATGCTGGTGGGTAGTTGTCACTTTTGGGGGATGCCAGTTCCAACCAAGGCTGTGCTATGTGTGGTGGGGCTGGAGGTGCTTAGGAGGGGTGTCTGTTGGGGAAAGCAGGTTGGTTTTGGTGGATCTTCAGAGGAAAGTGGTGCTAACAAGGTAGATGGAGAGTGCCAGAACTGGCTTCTGCAAGCATCAGGTCAGCTAGGCTGAAGGAGGGCAAAAATATAAAGGTGCCTGCCAGTACATCTCATCCCAGAGAAAGCTCCTACATGTCTCTTCCCGTCTGGCATTTCGCCTAAAATTAATCACATCTCCTTCACATGTAACACAGGTGCTTTTGAAATGGCTTTTTCTGTGTGGCTTGGTTTTCTATAGCTCTTCAGCTTTTCTGGAGTTAAGCTCTACTGATTTTCAAAGCCTGTCATTGGTTTGTCTTCCTGGTGCAGGTTGCCAGAACCAGGGGTGCCCAATGTGGGGCTTATCTCTTCACTCCTTGGGGAAGACCTTTATGCCTATGATATCCCTCCTTCTTGTGGGCCATTGTGCCGGGAATTTGGTTCTAGACCACATCTCTGCCCCTTCTACCCTTCTTCATATGGCTTCACCTTTATGTCTTTAATGGTGGAAGATCCATTCTGCATATCTTCAGGTCATGTTCAGAATGAGTTGTGATATATATAGTTTCCTTCTTGTGCCCGTGGGAGGTGAGCTCGGGATCCTCCTACTTTTCCTTCTTCATAGAACTCTTACGATGTCTTCTTTATCCATTTATGTGTCGATGAACACACATTGTTTTCATATATTGCTTTTGTGAATAATGCTGCAATGAACATGTAAGTGCATATATCTCTTAGATATCCTGTTTTCATATCTTTGGGATATTTACACGTGTGTGGAATGCCTGGAACATATGGTAATTCTATTTTTAATTTCTGAGAAACTTCCATACTGTTTTCCACAATGGCTGAATCAATTTACAGTCCCACCAACAGAGCACAGGGGTTCCTTTTCTCTGTAACCTCACCTACAGTTATCTCCTATTAATTGATGACAGCCATTCTAGCAGTCAGAAGGTGATGTCTAATGGCTTTGATATGCATTTCCCTGATGATTAGTAATGTTGAGTACCTTCTATGTACCTTGGCCTTTTGGATGTCTCCTTTGGAAAAATAACTAGTTCCTGTACCCATGGTTTTACTGGATTATTTTTTGTTACTGAGTTGTATGAATTCATTATATATTTTGGATATTAGTCCCTATCTGATAGATGGCTTGAAAATATTTTATCCCATCCTATAGACTGCCCTTTCATTTTCTTGATACTTTCTTTTGCTGTGCAGAAACTTTTCAGTTTGTTACAGGGCCATTTGTTGATTTTTGCTTTTGTATCGTGTGCTTTTGGTGTCATACCTGAAAAATCATGTCCAAAACCATTGTCAAAGAGCTGCTTTCCTATGTTTTCTTCTAGAAGGTTTATAGTAGGAGCTCTTAGTTGAAGTATTTAATCCACTTGGACTTAATTTTTGTGACTGGTGTGTGCGAGGGATCCAATTTCATTTTTCTGCATAGGGTTATCCAGTTTGCCCAACACCATTTGCTGAAAAGGTTACCCTGTCCCTGTTCAGTATTCTTGGCTCCCTTGTCAAATATGAGTTGACTCTAAATAGGGGAGTTTATTTCTATGATCTCTATTGTGTTCCATTGCAGTGAGTCTATTTTTTATGCCAGTACCATACTATTTCAATTACTATGGCTTTGCAGAGCAACTGGAAATCAGGAATGTGCTGATTTTACTTAATGTTCTTTCTCAGGATAACTTTGGATATTTGTTTTTATACGTCTGTTTTGTGGTTCCATAAAAACATTAGGTTTGTTTTTTTCTATGTCTGTGAAAGACACGAATAGAATTTTGCTAGGGATGTGTTGAATCTATAGATGACTTTGGGTAGTATAGCCATTTTCACAAAATTGTGATCCATGAACATGATATATCTTTCCATGTGTTTGTGTCTTAAATTTCTTTCATGGATGTTTTTGTAGCTTTCATTATATAGATCTTTCACCTTGTTGCTTAAATATATTCCAAGTGTATTACTGATTTTTGTGCTCTTCTGAATGAGATAGTTTATTTTTTATTTTTTTAGTTTTATTTAATTTTTACTTTTATTATGTTAGTCACCATATATCATTAGATTTTGAGGTAGTGATGTAGTGATTCATTGTTTTCGTATAACACCCAGTGCTCCATGCGGTACATGCCATCCTTAATAACCACCACTGAGCTAACCCACCCCCCCACCCCCCGCCCCTCTGAAACCCTTAGTTTGTTTCTCAGAGTCCATAGTCTCTCATGGTTCATGGTTCATCTCCCCTTCCAATCCTCCCCCTTCATTTTTCCCTTCCTTCTCCTAATGTCCTCCCTGCTATTCCTTATGTTCCACAAATAAGTGAAACCATATGATAATTGACTTTCTCTGCTTGACTTATTTCACTTAGCATACTCTCCTCCAGTCCCATCCATGTTGATGTAAAAGTTGGGTATTCATCCTTTCTGATGGCTGAGTAATATTCCATTGTATATATGGACCACATCTTCTTTATCCATTCGTCTGTTGAAGGGCATCTTGGCTCCTTCCACAGTTTGGCTATTGCAGACATTGCTGCTATGAACATTGGGGTGCACATGGCCCTTCTTTTCACTACATCTGTGTCTTTGGAGTAAATACCCAGGAGTGCAGTTGCTGGGTCATAGGATAGCTCTATTTTTAATTTTCTGAGGCATCTCCACACTGTTTTCCAAAGTGGCTGTACCAACTTGCATTCCCACCAACAGTGTAAGAGGGTTCCCCTTTCTCCACAACCTCTCCAACATTTGTTGTTTTTTGCCTTGTCAATTTTTGCCGTTCTAACTGGCGTAAGGTGGTATCTCAGTGTGGTTTTGATTTGAATTTCCCTGATGGCTAATGATGATGAACATTTTTTCATGTGTCTGTTGGCCATTTGTATGTCTTCTTTGGAGCAGTGTCTGTTCATGTCTTCTGCCCATTTTGTGACTCGATTATTTGTTTTTTGGGTGTTGAGTTTGAGAAGTTCTTTATAGATCTTGGATACCAGCCCTTTATCTGTGGTGTCATTTGCAAATATCTTCTCCCATTCTGTGGGTTGCCTCTTTTGTTTTGTTGACTGTTTCCTTTGCTGTACAGAAGCTTTTTATCTTGAGGCAGTCCCAAAAGTTCATTTTTGCTTTTGTTTCACTAGCCTTTGGAGATATATCTTGAAAGAAGTTGCTGTGGCCAGTATCAAAGAGGTTACTGCCTATGTTCTCCTCTAGGATTTTGATGGATTCCTGTCTCACATTGAGGTCTTTCGTCCATTTTGAGTTTATCTTTGTGTATGGTATCAGAGAATGGTTGAGTTTCTTTCTTCTACATGTGGCTGTCCAATTTTCCCAGCACCATTTATTGAAGAGATTGTCTTTTTTCCATTGCATATTTTTTCCTGCTTTGTCAAAGATTATTTGACCATAGAGTTGAGGATCCATATCTGGGCTCTCTATTATTTTCCATTGGTCTATATGTCCATTTTTGTGCCAGTACCATGCTGTCTTGGTGATCACTGCTTTGTAATATAGCTTGAAATCGGGCAATGTCATGCCCCCAGCTTTGTTTTTCTTTTTCAACATTTCCTTGGCGATTCGGGGTCTTTTCTGATTCCATACAAATTTTAAGACTGCTTGTTCCAGCATTTTGAAAAATGTCATTGGAATTTTGATCAGGATGGCATTGAAGGTATAGACTGCTCTGGGTTGCACAGATATTTTAACAATGTTTATTCTTCTGATCCATGAGCATGGAATGTTTTTCCATCTTTTTGTGTCTTCTTCAATTTCTTTCAGGAGTGTTCTGTAGTTCCTAGAGTATAGATCCTTTACCCCTTTGGTTAGGTTTATTCCAAGGTATCTTATGGTTTTTGGTGCTATTGTAAATGGAATCATTTCTCTAATTTCTCTTTCTACAGTTGCATTGTTAGTGTATAAGAAAGCAACTGATTTCTGTGCATTGACTTTGTATCCTGCCACATTACTGATTTGCTGTATGAGTTCTAGTAAATTGGGGGTGGAGTCTTTGGGTTTTCTACATAAAGTATCATGTCATCTGCAAAAAGAGAGAATTTGACTTCTTTGCCACTTTGAATACATTCATTTCATTTTGTTGTCTGATTGCTGTTGCTAGGACTTCTAGTACTATGTTGAACAGTAGTGGCGAGAGCGGGCATCCTTGACATGTTCCTGATCTTAAGGGAAAGGCTCTCAACTTTTCCCCATTGAGGATGATGATCACTGTGGGTTTTTCATAGATGAATTTTATGAACTTGAGGAATGTTCCCTCTATTGCTATACTCTAAAGAGTTTTAATCAGGAAAGGATGCTTTATTTTGTCAAATGCTATTTCTGCGTCAATTGAGAGGACCATATGGTTCTTCTCTCTCCTATTAATGTGTTCTATCACACTGATTGATTTGCAGATGTTGAACCACCCTTGCATACCGGGGATAAGTCCCATTTGGTCGTGGTGGATGATCCTTTTAATGTATTGTTGGATCTTACTAGTTAGGAATTTGTTGTGGATTTTGGAATCCATATTCATCAGGGATATTGGTCTGAAATTCTACTTTTTGATGGGGTCTTTGCCTAGTTTGGGGATTAAGGTAATGCTGGCCTCATAGAATAAGTCTGGAAGCTTTCCTTCTGTTTCTATTTTTTGAAACAGCTTCAGGAGAATAGGTATTATTTCTTCTTTGAATGTTTGGTAGAATTCCCCAGGGAATCCATCAGGCCCTGGACTCTTATTTTTTGGGGGAAGTTTTTGATCACTGCTTCAGTCTCGTTACTGGTTATTGGCCTATTCAGGTTGTCAGTTTCTTCCTGTTTCAGTCTTGCAAATTTATAGGTTTCCAGGAATGCATCCATTTCATCCAGATTGCTCAGTTTATTGGCATATAGTTGTTGATAATAATTTCTAATAATTGTTTCTATTTCCTTGGTGTTAGTCGTGATCTCTCTCTTCTCATTCATAATTTTATTAATTTCGGTCCTCTTTTCTTTTGGATAAGTCTGGCCAGTGGTTTATCGATTTTATTGATTCTTTCAAAGAACCAGCTTCTAGTTTTGTTGATCTGATCTACTGTGTTTCTGGTTTCTAATTCATTGATCTCTGCTCTAATCTTATTTCTCTTCTAATGTGTGACTTAGGCATCGTTTGTTGCTTTTTCTCTAGTTCTTTAATGTGTAGCATTAGTTGGTGAATTCGGGATTTTTCTATGTTTTTGAGTGAGGCTTGGATGGCTATGTATTTCCCCCTTAGGACCGCCTTTGCAGTATCCCATAGGTTTTGGACTGATGTGTTTTCATTCTCTTTGGTTTCCATGAATTGTTTAAGTTCTTCTTTGATTTCCTGGTTGACCTAAACATGCTTGAAGAGTGGTCTTTATTTTCCAAGTGTTTGAATTTCTTCCAAATTTTTTCTTATGATTGAGTTCCAGTTTTAAAGCATTATGGTCTGAGATTATGCAGGGAATAATCTCAGTCTTTTGGTATCAGTTGAGACCTGATTTGTGACCCAGTATATGGTCTATTCTGGAGAAAGTTCCATGTGCACTTGAGAAGAATGAGTATTCTGTTGTTTTAGGGTGGAATGTTCTGTATATATCTATGAGGTCTATCTGGTCCAGTGTGTCCCTCAAAGCTCTTTTTTCTTTGTTGATTTTCTGCTTAGATGATGTGTCTATTGCTGAGAGTGGAGTATTGAGGTCTCCTACAATTAACGTATTGTTATCAATATGACAACTTTATTTTGGTTAACAGTTGGCTTATGTAGGTGGCTGCTCCCGTGTTGGGAACGTATTTACAATTGTTAGATCTTCTTGTTGGATAGACCCTTTAAGAATGATAGAGTGTCCTTCTGTCTCTAACTACAGACTTTAGTTTAAAATCTAATTTGTCTGATATAAGAATTGCTACCCCAGCTTTCTTCTGAGGTCTCTTGGCATGGAAGATGTATCTCCATCCCTTCACTTTCAGTCTGGATGTATCTTTACGTTCAAAATGTCTCTTGTAGACAGCACATGGATGCATCCTTTTTATCCAGTCTGCAAGCCTGTGCCATTTTATGGGAGCATTTAGGCTGTTCACGTTGAGAGTGATTATTGAAAGAAATGAATTGTCATCATGTTGCCTGTGAAGACCTTGTTTTTATAGACTGTCCCTGTAAATTTCTTTTCTATATCACTCTTGGGGTCTTTCTCCTTTTATAGAACCCCTCCCCCCCCTTAATATTTCTTGCAGGGCCGGCTTAGTGGTGACATATTCTTTCAGTTTCTGCCAGTCGTGGAAGCTCTGCATCTCTCTATCCATTCTAAATGACAGCCTTGTTGGATAAAGTATTCTTGGATGCATGTTCTTCTCATTAATATCCTGAATATGTCTTGCCAGGCCTTTCTGGTTTGCCAGCTCTCTGTGGTTAGGTCTGACGCTATTTTGATGCTCCTCCCTCTATATGTAAGGAATCTCTTCCCCCTAACTGCCCTTAAGATGGTTTCCTTGGTTCTAAATTTGTGAGTTTTACTATTACATGCCAGGGTGTTGGCCTGTTTCCTTGATAATGGGAGGGGTCCTCTATGCCTCTAGGACATGAATATTTGTTTCATTCCCCAGATTAGGTAAGTTCTCAGCTACGATTTGCTCAAATATAGCTTCTAGTCCTCTCTCTCTCTCCACCCCCTCAGGGATTCCAATAATTCTGACATTGGAACATTTCATGGTGTCAGTTATTTCTCTGATTCTATTTTCATGGATTCTGAGTTGTTTTTCCCCTGGCCTCCTCTTTTCCCTTTTTGTCTATTAATTGGTCTTCTAAGTCACTAATTCGTTCTTCTGCCTTGCCTACCCTAGCTGTTAGATTATCTAGATTAGATTGGATCTCATTGATAGCACTTATGATCTGCCAATTCAACTTTCATTTCTGCCCTTAGAGACTCTATGTTGCCATTAATTGATTTCTCCATTCTAGCCATTGTCTTCACAATTGCTACCCTGAATTCCATCTCCCACATCTTGGTTATATCTGAATCCATTTGTAAATCTGTGGCATAAGTCATAATTTCTGAGTCTTCCCTATTTTGGTGGTTTCTCCTCCTAGTCATTCTGTTGAGTGGTGGTTGAGGGAATGTAGAGAGTCTAAATTATTGACCACAACCCAAGCAAGATGCACTTGTTTTCTAGGGACCTTAGGGTTTCTGGCCTCTTTTTCTCCCAGCCTGTCTTCTGGGGGAGGGCCCTGCCACGCTGTTACTCAGGCAAACCTGGTTGGGCAGGCTTGCCCTGCCCCCTGTGGCGGGGGATGGGCTCAGTGAAAACCGGTTTTTGTTCTCTGGTGGCTTTCCCTGGTGGCTTTCCGTGTCTTTTCCAAGAGTCAGAGCGGAAGAAACTGTTTCCAACCCTCTGCCTCAGAGCAGAGAGATTGCCGTCTGTTCTTCAGTGAGCTCTCCAGGCCACACTATCTCCATTTCTGTCCGTGCTGCTATAAACTGCAGCATCCTGGGTTGTGAGCCCCTCAGCATCGCTCCCAGTCCTCGCCTCCAGGTTGGGGCACATCTCTGCCCTTTGTGCTTCTAAAACCACCAGCCGCCCCCTGTTCACATGTGTGACCTCGCTGCTCTGGGTTTCCATCTGGGGACTGCCCTAAGGTCCTTTCCCCACCTCTACTGGACTGCGAGTCTGGGCCCAGTCCCTAGCGCGGGAGGTTATCTTTCACAGGCGGTGTAGAATCCCCATGGCTGGCTCCTTCCCCCTTCCGTTTATCCTTGGATTTCTGCCCATAGAATCATGGCCCCCTGCTTTGTACCTCAAAACCAACTGCCTGCGATATTCTGTTTGTGGAGATCCAGATATATCTTCTTACATCTCAGGCTGATTTCGTGGGTGTTCAGAGTGGTCTGGTAGATATCCAGCTAAGGTCCGCCGACCGGTTGGAACAGGGTCCCCTGCTCCTCTGCCATCTTTTCTGTTCCAAGGTAGTTTATTTCTTTACATGTTTTGTTAGTGCATAGAAATGCAGCTGATTTCTGCTTGTTGATTTTATAACCTGCAACTTCACTGAATTGGTTGGTTAGTTTGAACAGTTTTTTGGGTGAGTCAATAAAGTTTTCTATATATAAAAGCATATCATGTGCAAATAACAACTATTTTACTTCTTTCTTTCCAATTTGGATGCTTTTTATTTCTTTGGTTTGTCTAATTGCTCTAGCTAGGACTTGCAGTACTATGGTGAACAAAAGCAGTGGGAGTGGGCATCCTTATCTTTCCTCTCAGTGCAGGAACCAGACATCAGTTTTTACTGTTAAGTATAATGCTGTTAGTCTGTGCTTTATTATGTTGAGTTATGTTCTTTCTACACCTATTTTGTTCAAGGTTTCTATCATAAAAGTTGCTTGCTTTAATGAAAACATAATGGCAGCCCCATATTTTGTAGTTAACAAAGATTCTAATAAAATAATTTAAAAAAGAGTTGCATTTTGTCAAATGCTTTTTCTGTATCTCCTGAGAGAATCATAAGATTTTTCTCCACTTTTATTGAGATTTAATTGATAAGTACCACTGTGTAAGCCTAGGGTGTACATCATAATGATGGACTTAAATATATAATGAAGCAGTTACCACAACTAGTTTAGTTAACATACATTATATATACACAATACTATTTTCCATTATGATAAGAATATTTGGGATTTACACTATTAATGGTAAACATATATGTGTATACACACACATACACACACATATGATATAACAGTGTTAACTATAGTCATCAAGTTTTATATTACATCCCTAGTACACATTTATCTTAAAACTGGAAGTCTGTGCCTTTTGAACACATCCATCCAATTATTCCTACTCCTGACGCCCACAACTGGCAAACAAAAATCTAATCTTTTTCTATTTTCGTTTTGTTTTTGTTTTTAGATTACACATGTGAGAGTATACAGTATGTGTTTTTCTCTTATTTCACTAAGCATAAGGCCCTCAAGGTCCATTCATGTTTTTGCAAGTGGCACAGTTTTCTTGTTTTTGTATTGTTTTGTTATGTTTTGTTTTATGCCTAGAAGATATTCCAGTGTGTGTGTGTGTGTGTGTGTGTGTGTGTGTGTGTGTGTGTGTGTGTGTATTTATGGCTTACAAATATTTTCTCCCATTCTGTAGGTTGTATTTTCATTTTGTTGATTCTTTTGCTATGCACAAGCTTTTTAGTTTGATGTCACTTCACTTATTTATTTAAGTAGTTGTTTGTGCTTTAGGTGTCACGTCCAAAAAAATCATTGCCAAGACCCATGTCGAAGAACTTTTTCCTAGATTTTCTTTGATCTGTTTTATAGTTTTAGACCTTATATTTAAGTTTTAAATTCATTTTGTGAATGTATATGATAGAGGTCTAGTTTCATTCTTTAACATGTGAAAATCCAGTTTTCCCAGCACCATTTACTGCTGAGATGAGACTGCCTTTTCTCCATAGAGTATTCTTGACTCTTTTGTCATATACTAGTTGACCATATGTACTTGGGCTTATTTCTGGGCTCTTGATTCTGTTATATTGGTTTATATGTCTGTTTTAATGCTCATAATGTATTATATTGATTATATCTTAATAATAGAACTTGAAGTCAAGAAGTAAGAGGACTCTCACTGTGTTCTTCTTTCTCAGGATTGCTTTGGCTGTTTAGGGTTGTTGTGTTTCCATATACAGTTTAGGACGTTGTTTCTATTTCTGTAGAAAGTGGTTTTTGAATCTGGATACGATTGAATTGAATGAAAACATGTTTTGGGGTAGTATAGACACTTTAACAATATTAATTCTTAAAATCCATAAACGTTGGATGTCTTTACATTTGTTTAGGTCTCCACATTTTCTTTCATACATGTCTTACAGTTTTCAAAGTTAAGATCTTCCTTCTTGGTTAAGTTTATTCCTAAGAATTTTATTATTTTTGATACTATCATAAAAGGGATCATTTTCTTTATTTGAAAATATATAAAGAACTTAAGTATCTAAATACAACCACATCTTCTTTAGTCATTCATCTATGTGTGGACACTTGGGTGGCTTCCATAACCTGGTTATTGTAAATAATGCTGTAGTTAATATTGGGGTATATCTTTTTGCATTAGTGTTTTCCTATTCTTTGGGTAAATACTCAGTATTAGAATTACTGAATCATATAGTATTTCTATTTTTAATTTTTTAAGGAACCACCCTACTATTTTCCAGAGTTGCTGCACCAATTTACATTTCCACCAATAATGGACAGAGGTTCGATTTTCTCCACATCTTTGCCAACACTTGTTCTTTTTAAAGCTAGCCATTCTTACAAATGTTAAGTGACATCTCATTGTGGTTTTGATTTGCATTTCTGTGACGATTAGTGATGTTCAGCATCTTTACATGTGTCTGTAGACCATTTGTTTGACTTCTTTGGAAAAAATATCTAATTCTCTGGCCATTTGTAAATCAGATTGTTTTTTGGTATTGAGTTCTGTAAGTTCTTTATATATTTTGAATTATTAACTCTTTATCAAATATGTCATTTTTCAATATATTTTCCCATTCACTAGGTTGCTTTTTCATTTTCTTGATGGTATTTCTGTGCAAAAGCTTTTCATTTTGGTGTAGTCCCAATAGTTCATTTTTGCTACTGTTGCCCTTTACTGAGAAGACATATCTAGAAAAATTTTGCTCAGACCAATGTCAAAAACACTGCCTATCTTTCCTTCTAGAAACTTTATGGTTTCAAGTCATATGTTTAGGTTTTTAATCCATTTTGAGTTTATTTTGTGTATTATGTAAGACAGTGGTTTAGTTTTATACTTGTGCATGTAGCTGTCCAGTGTTCCCAACATGATTTACTGAAGGGACTGTCTATTCCCCCATTGCATATTCTTACCACCTCTGTCAAAGATTAATTGACCATGTAAGTGTGACTTTATTTCTAGGCTCTCTATTCTGTTCCAGTGATCTTTCTGATTATTCAGTGCCAGTAGCATACTGTTATGATTACTAAAGCTTTGTAATATGAGTTAAAATCTGAGATTGTGGTAACCCCAGCTTTACTGTTCTTTCTCAAGATTTCTTTGGCTATTCTAGGTCTTTTGTGGTTCCCTACAAACTTTAGGGTTTGTTCTAGTTGTATGAAAAATGTTATTGGTGTTTTCTTAAGGATTACATTGACTGATATGAACCTTTAACAATATTGATTTTTCCAATCCATGAACATGGAGTATCTTTCCATTTGTGTCGTCTTCATTTGTTCTTATCAATGTTTCAGAATTTTCACAAAACAGGTCTTCCACCTCCTTGGTTAAGTTTATTCCTAGGTATTTTCTTCTTTTTTGTGCCATTGTAAATATAATTGTTTTCTTAATTTCTCTTTCTGGTATTTCATTATTAATGAAACACAACTGATTTCTTTGTATTTTTATCCTGCAGTTTTATTGAATGCATTTATTCTAATATCTTTTTGGTAGAGTCTTTACGGTTTTCTATGTATAATATCATGTCATCTGCAAACAACAACAGTTTCTCTTTCTCCTTACCAGTTTGGATGATTTTATTTCTTTTTCTTGTCTGATTTCTGGCTAGGACTTCCGGTATTATACTGAGTATTAGTGATGAGAGTAGACCTCTTTGCCTTATTCCTAAACTTAGAGGAAAAGCTCTTGTTTTCACCATTGAGTATGTTGTCAGCTGTAGACTTTTCATATATGGCCTTTGTTATGTTCAGGTGTTTCCTTTGAATACACTTTGTTGAGACTGCTTAATATGAAAAGATGTTGAATTTTGTTCAATGATTTTTCTGTTCTTTTGAGGTAATCATATAATTTGTGTCCTCATTTTGTTGATGAGGTATATAACATTGATTTGTGGAATATTAAACCATCCTTGCATCCCTGGAGTAAATCCTACTTGATCATGGTGAATGATCCTTTCAATGTCTTGTTGAATGTGGTTTGCTAATATCTTGTTAAAAATTTTGAATCTAGGGCTCCTAGGTAGCTCAGTTGATTAAGCATCTGCCTTCAGCTCAGATCATGATTCTGGAGTCCTGGGATGGAGCCCCACATCAGGCTCCCTGCTCAGTGGGGAGTCTTTTTCTCCCCTTGCCCCTCACCCCAATCGTGCTCTCTCTCACTCTCTCTCAAATAAATAAAATCTTAAAAAAATAGAAAGATTTTTTTTGCATCGACATTCATCAGGAATGTTGGCCTGTAGTATTCTTTCTTGGTGATGTCTTTATCTGTTTTTTTTCACATTAGGTAATGGTGGTCTTGTAGAATGTATTTGAAATCTTTCTTTCTTTCCTCTTCTAGTTTTTGGAACAGTTTGAGAATAGATATTAACTGTTTTATAAATGTTTGGTAGAAGTGAACTGTGAATCCGTATGGTACCGGGCTTCTGTTTCTTGAGAGCTTTTTGATTACCATTTCAATTTTGTTACTAGTAATTGGTCTGTTTGGATTTTTCTATTTCTTCCTGAGTCAGGTATGAAAGATTGTATGTTTCTTGGAATTTATCCATTTCTTCTATTTGTTCAGTTTGTTGGCATATAGTTTTTGTAGTCATCTCTTATAATCCTTTGTAGTTCTGTGGTGTCAGTTGTTGATTCTTTTTCTTTTCTGACTTTGTGTCTTCTTTTTTTCTCAAATAGTCTGGGCTTTGTGTTTTTATCATTAGGTAATGTCCTCCTCTATCTTTGTTACAGTCTTTTCTCTTTCTTCCATTTGTATTGGATATATTTTTCATCCTTTCACTTTGAATATGTGTCAGACATCTGAAGTGAGTCTCTTGTGAGCAGTAAGTAAATGGGTTGGGTTATATCCATTCTGCCACCTTTTATCTTTTGATTGGAGCCTTTAGACCATTTACATTTAAAGTAGTAATTGAGGGGCCCTGGGTGGTTCGGTCAGTTAGGCATCCAACTCTTGGTTTTGGTTCAGGTCATGATCTCATGGGTCATGCGATTGAGTCCTGCCTGGGGTTCTGCACTCTATGGGCAGTATGCTTGAAGATTCTCTCCCTCTGACCCTCCCCCAGCTCTCTCTCTCTGTCAAACCTTTAAAAAAATAAATAATTGATAGGTATTTATTGCCATTTGTTACGTGTTTTCCAGTTGTTTGATAGTTCTTGTTTCTTTCTTGATCTCTTCATGATTGTTGACTTTCTGTAATGCTATATGTGGCTTTCTTTTTATTTTTTGTGTTAGGTTTTTAGTTGGTGTTTACTATAAGAGTCACACAGTGCATCATAAGTCTATTGTAATCTATATTAATTGATGGTTACTTAAGTTAAAACACTTTCTCAAAGAACTTTTTATCTGCCCAGTCCTCCCCATTTTATGCATATATTTTAATAGTTTCTCTTTTTATTCATAATTTTCTTTTATGTTTGTTTTTTGTTTTTTTTTTCCCACTTAAGAAAGTCCCTTTAACATGTCCTGTAAGACTGGTTTACTAGTGATGAACTTCTTTAACTTTTGTTTGTCTGAGGAAACTCATTATCTCTCCTTCAATTCTGAATGATAACCTTTTCCAAGTTGAATATGCTTGGTGTAGGCATTTCCCTTTCAGCTTTTTGCATATATCAAGCCACTCCTTTCTGGACTTCAAAGTTACTACTGAAAAATCAGCTAATAGCCCTTTGGTGTTAGCTTTCTAAGTAACTTTTTGCTTCTCTTTATCTTTAATGTTTGACGTTTTAAATGTTAGGTGTTATGGTGTCGTCCTTAAGTTTATCTGTGTGGAGCTCTTTGTGATTCTTGAACCTCGATGTCTGTTTTCTTCCCAAGGTTAGGGAAGTTTTCTGCCCCTTCCTATCTTTCTAAAACTGCAAATGTTTGTTCACTTAATGATGTCCAAGAGATCCTCAAGCTATCCTAATTTTTAAAAATATTTTTTTCTTTCTGATGTTCAACTTGGATGATGTTTATAACCCTAACTTGCAGACTGATCAACATCCACCCATCTGTTGATTCCCTTTAGTGTATTTTTCATTTCAGTTGCTTTTTTTCAATTTTGATTGGTTACTTTTATATTTTATATTTCTTGATTTAAGTTCTTACTGAGTTCTCCCACTCTTCTCCATTCTGGTGAGCATGTTTATGATCATTACTTTATACTTTCTCTGATACCTATGGTTTATCTTTAGTCCATTTTTTTTGAGGTTTGTCTTGTTCTTTCATTTGGAACATACTCTTTTTTCTTCCCAATTTGCTTGTCTTCATGTGTTTGTTACTATAAATTAGGTAGAACACCTACTTTTCCTAATACTGAAGGAAGAGTTTTGTGTCTGGTCATTTCCTGTGTCGACTGTATGTGCCTGGGGACTTGGGCTAACCGGAGCTGTCCCTCATAAGGGCTGGGGGTCCCACTGCTTTCCATACTTCAGCTGCTCCAGTGAATGGCTGGAGCTGAAATGGGTGTGGGCCTAAGGAATCCCAGGGTTCTGCACACAGAGGGCACCATGACAGGACAACTGAAGCTGAAGTAGGTGCAGGCCAGTATGTCCCAGTCTTCTCAGCCCAAGAGGAATATAGGTGTGGTGACTGGAGCCAAGGTGTGGTGAATGGTAGGGTGTTTCAAGACACAGATTGTCTTTGGCAGGGCTATAGCCAAAACATAGCCAAGTCAGTCATGGGACAGGAGGTCCTGGAGTGCTCTGTGCTGGGAGTGCCCTAGCAAGCTGTCTTCAGCTGAAGCGGTACAGGTCTGGGAATCTTCTGTGTCACGCTGGTACAATGACTGAAGCTGTAGTGAGCGATGACCCGGTGTGTCCTTGTGTTTGCTGCCTTGGGGCCACTTTGGTTGGACAGCTGGGACTTGTGTGGTCTGGGGTCCTAGGGGGTCACTGAGGTGATAAGTCAACGAGGGTGCCTGCTTGCATTCTACTCCCCTCTATGATATCAAGGTGAAGGGTAAATGTAAATCATACTGCTCAGCAACGCCTCCATTACAAAAAGAGTGCCAGCAGCTCTCTTGCCATTTGGCAAGGTTCTAGGGCTAGATCCTATATTCTCATTGCTTTTGTAAACCACGGTTTTTCCCTGTGCCCCAGGGCATCCAGACTGGTGTAGCATAGGGGCCCGGTTTTGGCTGAGGCCACAGACTCTGTTACCTGAAACTCCACTGTGGTCTGCACTGTCAAGGCTGGAGGTTGGGGAGTGTAAACCATTGCACTCACCAGCCGCTCTGACCTAGAGACTTCCAGCCGTTTGGTGTAGTTTTAGGGCTGGATCTTCTATACACGAGTTGCTCTCCTAAAATGTGGCTTTTGTCTGTCCTTCAGGACAGATTAATCTGCTCACTTTCCCTTAGTACTTTCTTTCCACTGTAGTTCATAGTGTTGGGTGTTGGTGGTTTCCCTTTATTACTATGCCTCTGTCTCTCTTGCAGTTCTCTATGTGGTCTTTTGTTCTAAAGAAGCTGTTCAGTAAGCCTTCAATTCTTCAGGAGGAATTTCTTTTATAAATAGGTATAGATTTGGTGTGTCCATAGAGGAGATGAGTTGATGGCCTTCCGGTGTCATTGTGTTGGACCAGAGCTATCAGGTACATTCCTTCTATGCCTAGTTTGTTAAGAGTTTTATTATGAATGGATGTTTGTCAAGGAGGTTTTTTCCTTTCGTTCTATTACTGTGTGTATGACATTGTTTAGCAATCCAGGATAATTTTCATTTGCTCATGGTGTATGATTGTTTTTTATTGTTTTATTGTTATGTTAATCACCATAAATTACATGATTAGTTTTTGATATAGTGTTCCATGATTCATTGTTTGTGCATAACACCCAGTGCTCCACGCAGAACGTGCCCTCTTTAATACCCATCACCAGGCTAACCCATGCCCCCACCTCCCCTCTAGAACCCTCAGTTTGTTTTTCAGAGTCCATCGTCTCTCATGGTTCATCTCTCCTTCCGATTTACTCCCCTTCAATCTGACCCTCCTGCTATCGTCTTATTCTTTTTTTATTTCTTAACATATATTGCATTGGTTTCAGAGGTACAGATCTGTGATTCAACAGTCTTCACAGTGCTCATGATAGCACATACCCTCCCCAGTGTCTGTCACCCAGCCACCCCATCCCTCCCAACCCCCACCACTCCAGCAACCCGCAGTTTGTTTCCTGAGATTAAGAATTCCTCATACCAGTGAGGTCATATGATACATGTCTTTCTCTGATTGACTTATTTCACTCAGCATAACACCCTCCAGTTCCATCCACGTCATTGCAAGTGGCAAGATCTCATTCCTTTTGATGGCTGCATAATATTCCATTGTGTATATAGACCACCTCTTTTTATCCATTTATCTGTTGATGAACATCTTGGCTCTTTCCACAGTTTGGCTATTGTGGACATTGCTGCTATAAATATTGGGGTGCATGTACCCTTTTGGATCCCTACATTTGTCTCTTTGGGGTAAATACCCAGTAGTGCAACTGCTGGACCGTATGGTAGCTCTATTTTCAACTGTTTGAGGAACATCCATACTGTTTCCCAGAGTGGTTGCACCAGCTTGCATTCCCACCAACAGCGTAGGAGGGTTCCCCTTTTCCGCATCCCTGCCAACATCTGTCGTTTCCTGACTTGTTAATTTTAGCCATTCTGACCGGTGTGAGATGGTATCTCATTGAGGTTTTGATTTGGATTTCCCTGATGGTGAACGATGTTGAGCACTTTTTCGTGTGTCTGTTGGCCATTTGGATGTCTTCTTTGGAAAAACGTCTGTTCATGTCTTCTGCCCATTTCTTGATGGATTATTTGTTCTTTGGGTGTTAGTTTGATAAGTTCCTTATAGATTTTTGGATACTAGCCCTTTATCTGATATGTCATTTGCCAATAATTTCTCCCATTCTGTTGGTTGTCTTTTGGTTTTGTGCACTGTTTCTTTTGCTGTGCAAAAAAGCTTTTTATCTTGATGAAGTCCCAATAGGTCATTTTTGCCCTTGCTTCCCTTGCCTTTGACGATGTTTCTAGGAAGAAGTTGCTGTGGCTGAGGTCGAAGAGGTTGCCGCCTGTGTTCTCCTTTAGGATTTTGATGGACTCCTGTCTCACGTTTAGGTCTTTCAACCATTTGGAGTCTATTTTTGTGTGTGGTGTAAGGAAATGGTCCAGTTTCATTCTTCTGCATGTGGCTGTCCAATTTTGCCACCATTTCTTGAAGAGACTGTCTTTTTTCCCTTTTTTCCTGGACATTCTTTCCTGCTTTGTCAAAGATTAGTTGACCATAGAGTTGAGGGTCTATTTCTGGGCTCTCGATTCTGTTCCATTGATCTATGTGTCTGTTTTTGTGCCAGTACCATACTGTCTTGATGATGACAGCTTGTAAAAGAGCTGGAAGACCGGAATTGTGATGCTGCCAGCCTTGCTTTTCTTTTTCAACATTCCTCTGGCTATTCGGGGTCTCTTCTGGTTCCATACAAATTTTAGGATTATTTGTTCCATTTCTTTGAAAAAAGTGGATGGTATTTTGATGGAGATTGCATTGAATGTGTAGATTGCTCTAGGTAGCATTGACATCTTCACAATGTTTGTTCTTCCAATCCGTGAGCATGGAACGTTTTTCCATTTCTTTATGTCTTCCTCAATTTCTTTCATGAGTCTTTTATAGTTTTCTGAGTACAGATCCTTTGCCTCTTTGGTTGGATTTATTTCTAGGTATCTCATGGTATTGGGTGCAATTGAAAATGGGATCGACTCCTTAATTTGTCTCTCTTCTGTCTTGTTGTTGGTGTATGGGAATGCCACTGATTTTTGTGCATTGATTTTATATCCTGCCACTTTACTGAATTCCTGTATGAGTTCTAGCAGTTTTGGGGTGGAGTCTTTTGGGTTTTCACATAAAGTATCATATCTTCTGCAAAGAGTGAGAGCTTGACTTCCTCTTTGCTGATTTGGAGGCATTTGATTTCTTTTTGTTGTCTGATTGCTGTGGCTAGGACTTCTAATAATATGTTGAATAGCAGTAGTGAGAGTGGACATCCCTGCCGCGTTCCTGACTTTAGGGAGAAAGCTCTCAGTTTTTCTCCATTGAGAATGATATTTGCTGTAGGTTTTTCATAGATGGCTTCTATGATATTGAGGTATGTACCCTCTATCCCTATACTCTGAAGAGTTTTGATCAAGAAAGGATGCTGGACTTTGTCAAATGCTTTTTCTGCATCTATTGAGAGGATCATATGATTCTTGTTCTTTCTTTTGTTAATGTATTGTATTCACGTTGATTGATTTGCGGATGGTGAACGAACCTTGAAGCCCAGGGATAAATCCCACTTGATCGTGGTGAATAATCCTTTTAATGTACTCTTGGATCCTATTGGCTAGTATTTTGGTGAGAATTTTTGCATCCATGTTCATCAAGGATATTGGTCTGTAATTCTTCTTTTTGATGGGGTTTTGTCTGGTTTGGCGATGAAGGTAATGGTGGCCTCATAAAATGAGTTTGGAAGTTTTCCTTCCATTTCTATTTTTGGAACAGTTTCAGGAGAAGAGGTATTAATTCTTCTTTAAATGTTTGGTAGAATTCCCCTGGGAAGCCATCTGGCCCTGGGCTTTTGTTTGTTGGGAGATTTTTGATGACTGCTTCAATTTCCTTAGTGGTTATAGGTCTGTTCAGGTTTTCTATTTCTTCCTGTTTCAATTTTGTTACTTGATACATCCCTAGGAATGCACCCATTTCTTCCAGGGTATCTAATTTGCTGGCATAGAGTTGTTCATAATATGTTCTTATAATTGTTTGTATGTCTTTGGTGTTGGTTGTGATCTCTCTTCTTTCATTCATGATTTTGTTGATTTGGGTCCTTTCTCTTTTCTTTTTGATAAATCTGGCCAGGGGTTTATCAATCTTGTTAATTCTTTCAAAGAACCAGCTCCAGGTTTCTTTGATCTGTTCCACTGTTCTTTTGGTTTCTATTTCATTGCTTTCTGCTCTGATCTTATTTCTCTTCTCCTGCTGGGTTTAGGCTTTATTTGCTCTTTTTTCTCTAGCTCTTTTAGGTGTAGGGTTAGGTTGTGTATTTGAGACCTTTCTTGTTTCTTGAGAAAGGCTTGTATTGCTATATACTTTCCTCTCAGGACTGCCTTTGCTGTATCCCAAAGATTTTGAACAGTTGTGTTTTCATTTTCATTGGTTTCCATGGATTTTCTTAATTCTTCTTTAATTTCCTGGTTGACCCATTCATTCTTTAGTAAGATGCTCTTTAGCCTCCATGTATTTTAGTTCTTTCTGACTTTCCTCTTGTGATTGAGTTCTAGTTTCAAAGCATTGTGGTCTGAAAATATGCAGGGAATAATCCCAATCTTTTGGTACCGGTTGAGACCTGATTTGTGACCTAGGATGTGATCACTTCTGGAGAAAGTTCCATGGGCACCAGAGAAGAATGTTATTCCGTTGCTTTGGGGTGGAATGTTCTGAATATGTCTGTGAAGTCCATTTGGTCCAATGTGTCGTTTAAAGTCTTTATTTCCTTGTTGATCTTTTGCTTAGATGATCTGTCCATTTCAGTGAGGGGGGTGTTAAAGTCCTCCACTATTATTGTATTGCTGTCAATGTGTTTTTTTGCTTTTGTTATTAATTGCCTTATATAATTGGCTGCTCCCATGTTAGGGGCATAGATATTTGCAATTGTTAGATCTTCTTGTTGGCTAGACCCTTTAAGTAGGATATAGTGTCCTTCCTCATCTCTTATTATAGTCTTTGGTTTAACATCTAATTTGTCTGATATGAGGATTGCCACCCCAGCTTTCTTTTGGTGTCCATTAGCATGGTAAATGGTTCCCACCCCTTCACTTTCAATGTGGGGGTGTCTTTGGGTCTAAAATGAATCTCTTGCAGACAGCATATCGATGGGTCTTGTTTTTTAATCCAATCTGATGGCCTGTGTCGTTTGATTGGGGCATTTAGCCCATTTACATTCAGGGTAACTATTGAAAGATATGAATTTAGTGCCATTGTATTGCCTGTAAGGTGACTATTACTGTCTATTGTCTGTGTTCCTCTCTGGTCTATGCTGCTTTTAGGCTCTCTCTTTGCTTAGAGGACCCCTTTCAATATTTCTTGTAGGGCTGGTTTTGTGTTTGCAAATTCCTTTAGTTTTTATTTGTCCTGGAAGCTTTTTATCTCCCCTTATATTTTCAATGACAACCTAGCTGGATATAGTATTCTTGGCTGCATATTTTTCTCATTTAGTGCTCTGAAGATATCATGCCAGTCCTTTCTAGCCTGCCAGGTCTCTGTGGATAGGTCTGTTGCCAGTCTCATGTTGCCAGTCTAACCATTGTAGGTTACATATCTCTTCTCCTGAGCTGCTCTCAAGATTTTCTCTTTATCTCTAAGACTCGTATGTTTTACTATTAGATGTCGGGGTGTTGACCTATTTTTATTGATTTTGAGAGGGGTTCTCTGTGCCTCCTGGATTTTGATGCCTGTTTCCTTTCCCACATTCGGGAAGTTCTCTGCTATAATTTGCTACAGTAGACCTTCTGCCCCTCTCTCTCTCTTCTGCTGAGATCCCAATTATTCTAATGTTGTTTCATCTGATGATATCGCTTATCTCTCGAATTCTGCCCTCGTCATCCAGTAGTTGTTGATCTCTCTTTTTCTCAGCTTCTTTATTTTCCATCATTTGGTCTTCTATATCGCTAATTCTCTCTTCTGCCTCATTTATCCTAGTGGTTAGTACCGCCATTTTTGATTGCACCTCATTAATAGCCCTTTTGATTTCGATTTGGTTAGCGTTTAGTTCTTTTATTTCTCCAGGAAGGGTGTCTCTAATAACTTCCATGCTTTTTTCAAGCCCAGCTAGTATCTTTAAAATCATGATTCTGAGCTCTATGTCCGACATTGTAGTAATGTCTGTATTGAGTAGGTCCCTGGCAGACGGTACTACCTCTTGTTCTTTTTGCTGAAGTGATTTTTTTCGTCTTGTCATTTTGTCCAAAGGAGAATAGATGAATGAGAGAACAAAATGCTAACAGGTTAACAACGTCCCCAGCAAATATACTCTAAACAAATCAGAAAAGACCTGAAACCAGGGAAAAGAAAGGGAAAGAAAGAAAAAAGAAAGAAAAAAAAGAAAAAATAAAAGATAAAAACAAACAAAAAGAGAACAAACCAAAGAAAAACAGAATATGATCAAATATGATCAGGCTAGTGCATAGATCAGTGCCACACACTAGATTTTGGGTGTATTTTGGTCTGTTAGAAGAAAGTGCCTCCTAAAATTTTAAGATAAGAAAGACTTACATATTTACAAAATAAGGGTTGCTACAATGAAGGGATGGAAGATGACTGTAAAGATGAAAATTATAAAAGATTTTATAAAAGGAATTGAGAAGTTGTTTGAAAATGAAGATTTAAAAAAAGAAAAAATAAAGGGAGAGAATGTGATCAGGCAGGAGACTAGAACAAAGGCATACACTAGTGATTTAGGGTATATTTTGATCTGGTAGAAGAAACTGTATCTCAAAATTTTAAAGAGAGAACAACTTGTATATATATGCCAAAAATAAGGGTAACTACTATGAAGGGATAGAATATGACTCTACAAATGAAAAATAAAAAAAAATTTAAAAAGCATTCATAAGATGGTTAAAAAAGGAAAAAAGAAAAATTAAAAAAAAAACGGTTAAAAAATTAACTTTGAAAAACTAAAGAATCATGGTAAAACAGCCATGAATTCTATGTGCAGTATTCCCCTAGCGCTGGAGTTCTGCTGTTCTCCTCCTCAGTAAACTTGGGTCTTGGCTGGCTGTTCTTGCTGATCTTCTGGGGGAGGGGCCTGTTGCCGTGGTTCCCAAATGCCTTTGCCAGAGGCGGAATTACCCCGCCCTTGCCCTCCGGGCTAAGTAATCTGCTGGGGTTTGCTCTCGGAGCTTTTGTTCCCTGCAAGCTCTCGGTACAGCTTTGGAGGACAAGAGTGAAAATGGTGGCCTCCCAGTCTCTGCCCGGTGGAGCCGAGAACTCGGGACCCCGGTCCTCAGTGAGCTCCCAAAGAAAAGCAGTCAATCACTCCTGTGTCCCCGGTCTCCGGCCGCACTCCGTGCTCACCCGGCCTGTGACCGAGCGTTTCTATCTCTGGCACCGAACTCGGTGTGGAGTCTCCAAACCCAGCAGATCCCTGAGGTGCACTCCCACGCAGCTCCTCCCGGGGGAGGAAGGGGGGTCTCCCTGGCTCTGCCGCTTGTTGGGTCCCTGTTGGAGGAGCAGTGGCCCGACTGGGCCGCGTATCACAGTTTATGGCAACCCTGAGCTGAGAGCCCGCGCCTTGGCTCTGTCTCTGCTGCCGGCTTCCCTAGCTCCAATCCCTGGGAGCTCTGCCACACTCAGGCACCCCCGGTCTTTCTGTGACCCTGAGGGTCCTGAGACCCCACTGTCCCGCGAGGGTTCCACCCCCACCTTAGCCACTGGAGCGGCGTCCCTCAGCGGAGCCGACTTCTAAAAGGTCCGATTTTGTGCTCCGCGGCTCTATCACTTGCCAGAAACGGCCGACGGAGGCCCTTCCCCCCGCCATCTATCCTCCCAAATATCGCCTCGGATTCACTTCTCCGCACGTCCTACCTTCCAGGAAGTGGTCGCTTTTCTGTTCAGAGTGTTGTTGCTACTCTTCTCTTCGATCTCCTTTTGAGTTCGTAGGTGTTCAGAATGGTTTGATCCCTATTCAGCTGAATTCCTCAGACCAGACTAAATCCAGGTCTCTTACTCCTCCACCATCCTGCTCCTATGATCATTTTTTTTAAAGATTTTTTTATTGAGAAAGACATGAGCAAGAGAGCAGAAGCAGGAGGAGCAGCAGAGGGAGAGGGAAAAGCAGAATCCCAGCTGAGCAGGGAACCTGATGTGGGGCTTAATCCCTGGATCCTGGGATCATGACCTGAGCTGAAGGCAGCCACTTAACCAACTAAGCCACCCAGGCGCCCTTGTGTATGATCTTTTTAACGTGCTGTTGAATTTGGTTTGCTAGTCCTTTATTGAGTTGTTTTGCATCTCTATTTATTATGGATTTTAGCCTGTAGGTGGGTATTGTGATAGACTTTTTCTGTCTTTGGTATCAGGGTAATGCTGGCCTTGTAAAGTAAGCTGGAATTATTTTCCTTTTTCTTTTTTGGGGAAGAGTTTGAGATGAATTGGTGTTAATTACTCTTTAAATGTTTGATAAAATTCATCATTAAAACTATCTGGTCCTGGGTTTCTCTTCGTTGGGAGCTTTCTGATTACTGATTCAATGTCACTACTAATGGTTCTCTTCAGGTTTTTTTTTTTTTTTTATTTCTTCCCAATTCAGATTATTAAGTTGTATTGTTTCTAAGATTTTTCCATTTTTTCTTGGTTGTTGAGTACGTTGGTATATAGTTGTTCATAGTAGCCTCTTACTGATATTTTGTAAATCTGTGGTATCATTTATACTGTCTCATTTTTCATTTATAATTTTGTTGATTTGGGTCTTTTCTCTTTTCCTTAGTCTAGCTAAAAGTTTGTCAATTTTGATAGTTTTTGTAAAGAACCAACTCTTAGTTTTTAAAAATCTTTTCTTTTTCTGTTCTATCATTTAATTTTGCTCTAATCTTTATTATTTGAGATTTTTTTCTTAATGTTGGCATTTGTTGCAAATTTCCCTTTTAAATCTGCATTTGCTGTATTCTATAAGTTTGGTTTGTTGTGTTTCCATTTTGTTTGTCTATAGATACTTGTATTTCTTGTTTAATTTCTTCTTTGATCCATTGGTTGTGCAGGAGAGTTTTGTTTAATTCCCATATATTCATGAATTTTAACACTTTCTTGTTTTTACTGATGTCTATTTCATATCATTGTGGTCAGAGAATATACTTCAATCTTCTTGAATTTGCCAAGATTTGTTTTGTTGCCTAACATATGGTGTATTCTAGAAAATGTTCCATATGCACTTGAAAAGAATGTATATTTTGCTATTGTCTGATAGAACATTCTTTTTACATCTATTAGATCTCTTTGATTTACGGTGCTGCTCAAATTCATTTTTTCCTCATTGATTTTTCTGTCTGGATGATCTCACCATTGTTGAGAGTGGGGTATTGAAATCTCCAAATGTTACTGTATTGCTTTTATAATTTTTCCTTCTGCCTTTCTTTTTGCTTTATGTATATAGGTGCTTCAGTATTAGGTGCATTAATATTTATAATTGTTCTATGTTCTTGGTGGATTGACCTTTTTATTATATAATGACCATTATCTCTTTTTCCCTTTCTAAAGTTTATTTTTCAGACTTAAGTATGGCTAGCCACAGTGTTTGGTTTTGTATTTTTGTTTACTATTTGTTAGAAATCTCTTTCCCCATTCCTTTGCTCTCAGTCTGTATGTCTCTTGCAGGTGAGTCTCTTGGAGACAGCGTGTCACAGAGTTATGGTTTTTATCCATTCAGCCATTGCTGACACGTCTTTTGATTAGAGAATTTACTTATTAATAAGGACTATTGCCAATTTGTGTGTTGTTTTCTGGCTATTTTGTAGATCCATTGTTTTTTCTTGCTCTTGTTTTTTGTGTTTTCATTTCTGTTGGTATAAGTATACTTTGACTCTTTTATCGTGACCTGTTGTGTAATTACTATGCATTTTTTCTTACAGATACCATGAGGATTACATAAAATATAAAATTGTAGCACCCTATATTTAACTGATATCTTTAATCAAATCCCCAAACTTTACACATTTACTTCTCCTCATGTTTTGGTTATTGGTTATTTGGTTAGAGTGTATATGTTTTGTGTATAACATTGTGTATAACAAATCATTGTAGTTATGGTTACTTTTACTATATTTGTTAACTTTTAAACCAGAGTTGTAAGTGAAGTATGAACCAGCATTACCATATTGTAGAATCTGATATTTACAACTACCAGTACATTTTAATCTACCTATGTTCTTATGATGTTACTGTGTTGATTAGCATCCTATTACTTCTATACAAAGAAATCCGTTTAGGATTTTGTAAGATAGGACTCGTAGTGATGAACACCCTCGGCTTTTGTTTCTGAGGCAAGTCTTCGTCTTTCCTTCATTTTGGAAGGATTACTTTGCCGTGTATAATATTCCTGGTTGATAGTTTTATTCTTTGAGTATTTTGGATATATTATCCCATTCTCTCCAGACCTGAAGAGTTTCTGTTGAGAAATCTGCTAGTAGTCTTCTGCAAATTCTCTTCCATGCAACTTCTAATTTTGTCTCTTGCTGCCTTCAACTTTGTTTTGTATTTGACTTTTGACATAATAATTATAATGTCTCAGTGTAGCCTTATTTGAGTTCAACTATTTGAGGTCTCTTAAGCTTCATATACCTGATTTCCATTTCTTTCACCAAAAACTTGGAAGCAGTTTTAGGCAGTATTGTTTTTAATATATTTTCCAGCCTTTTGTCTTTCTCTTCTTCTGAAATTCTCATAATGCAGATATTGTTTGTGTCCCATTTATTCCATAGGCTTTCCTCACTCTTCATTCTTTTTCTGGCTGTATGATTTCATATGTTTTGTCTTTTAGGTCCTTGATTCTTTCTTATGTATGATCAAATCTGCTTTTGAAGCTGGTTACTGAATTCTTCAGTCTTTGTGTGTGTTTTGTGTTTGAAGGTTTCTATTTCTTACTGAACTGATTTTGATCCTGTTCATACCTTGCTTCCCTAATTTTGTGTGGTCGTCTGTATGTGTGCTCTTGTATTTTACCAAACTTCTCAGAGTATTATTCTGAATTCTTTGTCTGACTGCTTATAGATCTCTATTTTTTGAGGGTCATCTATTAGAGTTTTACTAGTTTCCTTTGGTGGTATAACATTTACCTTATTTCCATCCTTTATTCCTTACATTGGTATCTGCACATTGGAACAAGTCCTCTCCTCGTCCAGACTTTTCAGGCATGCTTTGGCAGACTGTTCTTTACCAGTGAGCTCAGTCTGGATTAATGGGTGTATCTGCTGGTAATGTCCTGGGGCAGTTGGGGTTTGTATAAGTTGTATTTTGAGGTGAGGCCACTGCCTGAGGTCTGAAGTAGCAGCTGGGTGGAGTGGGGTGGGGTGGGGTGGGGGAGCTGCTGGTTGAGAAGAGTTGGATAGGGTTGCTAACCTGGTTTCTTGCCCAAGCAAACCTGTAGGATGGTTTCCTGAGTTCTTTGACCAGTTTTCCTAGAGGTCTAGGACTAGGTACTTGACTCAGCAGTAAGTGGGGCTATGATTTATCTTCCCTCTCCTGGTGAGGCAGTAGGAAGGGGCCTAAGGCCCGAACAGTTTGTTGTTTAGGGGCCTAAATCAGGCAAGAGTGTGCACTGAATTCTCTGGCCACATGAGTCCTCAGGTTTTGCTCTGCAAATGGGGAAAACTATGGACTGTGCTTTCTGTTCAAGTACCACTATGACAGTGCTGTTGAATGGGCTGTGTAGTTTCCTGTGTGCTTTGTTTAGGTTTCCTTGTTGGACAGGCTGAAGCCTGTTTTCAGCAATATGTTGGGCTAAGGTCACTAAGCCTCTTTCTTTGTGGTCCTTGCTCAAGCTGAGTTTGCCCTAAGTTCCTTGGCTGAAAAGGGCCACTGGCTTTGCTGTGCAGACTTGATAGCTGATGCTCTGCTTACCAGAGTCTTTTTTCAAAAATTGTTTGGTTACAGGGCTTTCCAGATGTTCTTGCCAGCCTTTCTGATTGGGCAAGCCTGAGAGCCTCACTTTGTAGTAGATAGTGTTATGGCTCTGCTTCCCTGCCTGGGCAGGATGGGAGAGCCAGCTCCAAGCACCTCCAAATTTACCAACTCAGGCTTTTTAGTTGGGAAGGGCAGGAAGCTACACTCAGCAATGAATGGGGCTATGACTTCGGCATAGGTTTTTATTTGTGTTCTATTTTTTTTAATATATGCACTTATCATAATAAACTTAATATCATAATAACCTTCTAATTACTAATTTTGCAACATCGCATAAGTCTTAGTATGCTGTACTTTTACTTTTTCCTTGGTTCCAATATTTTTTGATAACTTTCTTTTTTGACCCAGTGGTTGTTCAGGACTTTGCTGGAAAATTTACAAATATGTGAAAATTGAACCATCTTTTTTGTTGTTGTTTCTATCTACTTTCACACCATTGTGGTTGAAAAAGGATTCTGAGTATGATTTCAGTGTTCTTAAATCTGTGAAGACCTGTTTGTTGTCCTATCATAGGGTCTGTCCTGGAGAAGATACTTAGTATACTTCAGAAGGAATGTATATTCTTTTTTTTTTTTTTAAGATTTTATTTATTTGACAGAGAGAGACATAGCAAGAGAGGGAACACAAGCAGGGGGAGTGGGAGAGGGAGAAGCAGGCTTCCCACTGAGCAGGGAGCCCGATGCGGAGCTCGATCCCAGGACCCTGGGATCACAACATGAGCCAAAGGCAGACGCTCAATAATTGAGCCACCCAGGTGCCCCAGGAATGTATATTCTTCTCTTGGATGGAATGTTCTATAAATGATTTTAGGTCCATTTCCTCTAATCTATGGTACCTGTCCAATGTTTCCCTGTTGATTGTCTGGGTGATATATCCATTAATGAAAGTATTGAACTTCCTTCCTATTATTTTATTGGTATCTATTTCTCTTTTTAGGTATGTTGGTATTTATTTACCATATTTAGGTACTATGATTTTGGTAGATATGTTTATGATTGTTACAGCTCAATAAACTGATTTCTTATTTTATAATCTTTCTTGTTTCTTCTTAGATTTTGGGGGGTTAAAGTCTATTTAGCCTTATGTAAGTATAGGTGCTCTCAATTTCTTTTGGTTTCTACTAGGATGGAATATCTGTTTCCATTCCTTCTTTATGAGTCTATGAGTCCTAAAGCTGAATGAGTCTCTTATAGGCAGAATATTTTGGGTCTTGTTTATTTTAATTTTTTTAAAACCCATCCAGACACTCTGTGCCTTTTGATTGGTGAATTTATCCATTTACATTTAGAATTATTATTGCTATGTACATACTTGGTAATGCCATATTACAGTTTTCTGTTTATATTTCTATTTTTTCACTCTTTGTTTCTGCCTACTATTGTAAAGTGTTCCTTTCCCTTAGTAGTATGGTCTATTTACCCTTTATTTTTTGTTCCTACTGTAGATTTTTGCTCTGTGGTTACCGTGAGGCTTGCATAAGACATCTCATAGGTAAAACAGTCCATTTAAAGCTGATAACACTGTTATCAGAAGTTTCAACTTTTACTCCCTACCTTGTATATATTTGATGTCATTATCTACTTTTTAAAATATTTCTTATTAGTTAAAAAATAACTAGTTACTTTAACTCTTTATCATTGACTTTTATATTATAGTTAGGTGGTTAACATACCATCATATTATAGAGTTAGTTTTCTAAATCTTATTATATATTTACCTTTAGCAGTGTGTTGTATACTTTTCCATGTTTCCATGTCCCTGATTAGTTTATTTTCCTTTCAGCTAGAAGAACTCCTTTGAGCCCTTCTTGTACATCTAGTGATGAACTTCCTCAGATTTTCTCTGGAAAACTCCATTTTTTTTCATATCTGAAACATAATTTTTCTGCATAGAGTATTCTTTGCTGGTATTTCTTTCCCCCTAGAATGTGTCATTTCTTCTTCTCCTGGCCTATGGAATTTTTGTTGAGATAGCCACTGATAGCCCAATGGGGGCTCCTCTCTATGCTATGATCTTCTCCCTAGCTGCTCTTAGAATTCTCTCTCTATCCGTCATAATGTCTAAGTCATTATACTGGGTCTTTGAGAAAGACTTTTTGTATTGAGGTAACAGGGTGATCTATTAGCTTTGTGAACCTTGATGTCCAAGTCTTTCTGCAGGTTTGGGATGTTCTCAGCTACTATTTCTTTAAACTTTATGTCCCCTTCTCCCCTCTCCTCCTTCTGGTACTTCAGTTATTCTAATATTTGTATATTTGATTGTGCCCTATAGGTCATGTAGGCATTCTTCACTTTTTCATTATTTTTCTTTGTTCTTCTCTGGGTTATTTCAAAGTTCCTGTTCTGATTACTCATTCTGTCTTTTATTCTACTCTGCTGTAGGTGTTCTCTATTATATTTTTCATCTTATTAAATTCTTCAGCTCCAGAATTTGTTTGCTTCTTTTTTATGATTGCTAGGTCATTGTTAAATTTCTCATTTTGTTTGTGAATTATGTATCTGGTTTTGTTGATTTGTCTTTCTGTGTTTTCTTATAGCTCATTGAGTTTCCTCAAAACAGCTATTTTAAATTCTTTAGTAGCTAAATCACAAAATAGTATGCTTTTGAACTGAGTTATTTAAGAATTATTATTAACCTTTGATGACGACATGTTTCCTTGATTTTTCATGTTCCTTGGGGCTTTGCATCAGTATTTTTGCATGTGAAGCAGTAGACTCCTCAAATCTTTACTTGACATCTTCTGGCGAGAAATATTCTGTATTTGTCCTGCTTATGTGTGGTACTTTTCCAGCCTTGTGTGGATACATACGTATTCTCTGTACTTCTCACGGCAGGGTGCTTAAGGTTTTATGTCTTCCCTGGTTCTTACAACTCACCAGCCTGGTTATTGGAAGCCTGTCTTTTTTTTTTTTCCAGAAGGTGGCATTATAGTTCAAGTCTCTGGTCTTACTTGCCCACTGACCCTTGCCTCTTTTGTGAGCACCTTACTGTCTACCAGAGCTTGCTCTCATAGCAGTATTTGCGAGTACACACAAGGAGCTTACCACAGAGTTGGGACAGATATGGGTTTAGCGCTAGGATTGTTGGGGGTATTGATGGATGCAGAAGGGAGATTCCTGGATGTGCTACTGCTAGATGCTAATGTGTGGACTTCCTGCTTAGTGAAGTCAGTAGGAACTGTGTTCCTTTAATACCATTTGATATTCTTATCTTTCCCTTTCCAGATCTCCGTCCTCTTCCCAGACATGGAGGTTGTGTGTGAGCACTCTTAGTGTTCCTAGAGAGAAGTGGGTTTCTGGTACCGCCGGAGTAGGATGGTTGGATATTTAATCACTGCCCTCCTTTTTCTCTGTGGGAGAGGTTGTGGCCTCATCCAGTGCTACATTGTGGGGATGTCTCTAGCAGCGTTCTTTGTGTCCAAATTTGTGTACATGCATGCATTTTTCTGCAGTGGTTTGCTTGAATTCCCCTTTGGGAAAGCTGGACTTTCATTTCTCTCCTGTCTGTGGTTTTTTTCCCTGGTCCAAACCCTACATTTTTTCTCAGGTCTGGCAAGAGGGATTGGGGCGATTTTGCACCTCTGCTTGTTCCACAGCCCAACCAAGGTCTGTCTGCCTATTACCCGATGCATAAAAAGGCAAGACTGTTTCTGGTTTCCTCGGTGTGTGGTGCTAGATCCCACAAGTCTCACATGGGCACTTTTTTTGTGTATGGATAGATGTCTAAATCTTTCTTGAAAAGGTGGAATAAAAAGCAGCAATATCTTAGGCCACATGATACTGACCCTGTGTTCAAAATACTGCTGATCTGAATAAACAGGCACAAGTTTTCAGGGGTATGTATCATGCAGACATTTTTATTTTTTATTTTTTATTATGTTCAATTAGCCAACATATAGTACATTATTAATTTTTGATGTAGTGTTCACCTATTCATAACACCCCTACCCATCACCCCGTTACCCCATCCCCCCACCCTCTCCCTTCTGTAATGCTCAGTTTGGTTCCCGGAGTCTGGTCTCTCATGGTTTGTCTCCATCTCTGATGTCTTCCCATTCAGTTTTCCCTCCCTTCCCCTATAGTCCTCCGTGCTTTTCCTTATGTTCCACATAGGAGGGAAACCATATGATAATTGTCTTTCTCTGCTTGACTTATTTCACTTAGCATAATCCCCTCCAGTTCCATCCATGTTGATGCAAATGGTAGGTATTCATCCTTTCTGATGGCTGAGTAATATTCCATTGTATACATGGACCACATCTTCTTTATCCATTCGTCTGTTGAAGGACATCTCAGCTCCTTCCGTACTCTGGCTATTGTGCACACTGCTGCTATGAACATTCGGGTGCATGTGCCCCTTCTTTTCACTACATCTGTATCTTTGGGGTAAATACCTAGTAGTGCAATTGCTGGGTTGTAGGGTAGGTCAATTTTTAACGTCTTGAGGAAACTTCATACTGTTTCCCAGAGCGGCTGTACCAGCTTCATGCAGAATTTTAAATATAAAACTTGCTATGGAAGTACACTGTAGAAAATCATTCTAAACTCTTCAAATAATAATTTATGCATAAACTGTTTACAAACTTATTTTAATTGTCCCCTAATGATTTTATAGGAGAGCTACATCTCCAAAAGTCAAAACTAACCAAATATAATAGATTTATGTGGTAGAAAATTGTGGAGAAATTATTTTTTGAAGGGAAGGAAATAGCTTTAGAATTTGGAGAGAAACCTAGGTTTGAATTTCAATGCTATTATCTGATGCTTTGATTTTCAGCAAGTCAACTGAACACTCTAAGCATTAGATCCCTCAACTACACAAGAGATTATTCATATACATAAATCATAAAACGTACATCAAGCTTTTCATGTGGCTCCTCTCACATGAGCATTCAGTGAACAAGTATAATACTTATTAAAAGACATAATTTAATATGTACATACACGTAAAAACAGGATGTAAAATTAGTTGAGCAGGAATCAAGTTCTGTACCCAATTTTTATTGTGTGCATACAACTTATTTCTGAATATATAGTATTTAAATGTTTCTATAGCATGCTTGCAAGAATTTAATAGGGTGATTAAAATTTTTCTTTATGCAGTTTTGAAAAAGTACAAAACGTTTTATATCATGAGAAAATAGAAATCTAGAAGACAACTTCTTGGTAGATTTTCAGGAGGAGGATATGATTTGGATATATAAGCAGAAAACTTAGTAATAAGAACTTGAAAATATACAAACCATTTGTCAAATAAATTCTTAAGATGTGAATTTTAAGGGCCTCTAAATCACAGAAACTTTATGAAAAAAGCTTTTTGATTTGTTATATTTAAACAGGTTTTAGCTTGGCTAAAATTGTAAATACTGCTTGTCCCATATTTTATACGGAGTTTTCCTTTTTATAAAGATATTTCATTTTGTTTTACAAGTTCTTGTTACATTCACCCTTCCCAATCTAAACTGCAATGTTGGAGAAAGGAATTGAATGAGACAAGAGAGAAAGCTCAATCACGTGTCCACTAATGGCTTACAAGTCTGAGCAATTTGTTTACTGCAGTCAGATTTGCCTTCATCAAGTGACGATTTAACATTCGATGAAAATGATTTCATAAATCTTCAAGGACAATAATTTCCGTCTCATTTCAGTTAACATGTAACCTGGAAAACACCATCTACTCTGTACATTTTAAATTTGAAAAAATAGAAAAGGGTTTCTGAGGAGCGGTTTTCAGAAAAGCGTACATGTTTTTATTTTAATGGAAGAGGAACATTTTTCATAGTGACAACTCTGTTATAATCCTGAGTCATTGAATTTTATAACTAGGAACAATATTAGCAATTAAATCCAAAGGTTTCACTTTACAGCTGAGTAAATGGGACCGATAGTGATGAAGTAACTTGTCCCAAGATACACAGTTCATGAGAGAGTCCTGGCCAAGACCTGGGGCTACCCAGAAGCTTAGGCCTGCTTTGTCCCCCAACCCAAGAATGTCACACACTGCCCTAAATAAATGTTCATATTTAAAGCCCAGGTGTCTACTAACAAATTGCATGGATATCAAAGATATTTAAAGTAGAGACTTAAGTTTTGCACATGCAACCTTAGAATAAATACCAGTGCAAAATAGCGATGTATTTATATTTGCACTTACTTCATTTTGTTTAACTCCTGTAAGTTAATTTTGCACATGTAAAACCACCAGACTTCTCAAATGTTAGCTACCTGTTTTTTTTGTTTTTTGTTTTTTAGTGAAGATCATATTTAAAACTTACTTAATAGTATTTATAGCTGCCTAATAATAGTTTTGGATCCTGGCTACCACTAGATGTCCTTTTATGTAACTTGGATCAATTTATTTTTGATGCAATGCTTGTCAATAACTACCTATTCTTTGGACATTTCATTCCATTAAACCCAAGTCATAAATGAGTGACATTTTGGGGTGCCGGGGTGGCTCCGTCGGTTGAGCATCTGACTCTTGATTTCCGCTCAAGTTATGATCTCTGGCTCATGAGATAGAGCCCTGCATTGGGCTCTGCACTCAATGGGGAGTCGGCTTGGAATTCTCTCCCTCCCCCTACTCTCTCTCCCACACTCTAGAATAAATAAATGAATGTTTAATAAATTGGGACCCTTCAAAGTATTAATGACAAAAGTAAAAGAAGGTATAAATCTCAAAACTTCACTAAGAGTTGAGTCATATATCTGCCACTTGTGCTTTTGATATGTTAACTCATGTTTTTTAAAAAGTGGTTGGTGAACATTTAAAAAACTGTTATGTGCATTTAAATATAACCCAATTTGTTATAAAGCCATGTATGTCCTGCATAGGACATTTAGAAAAGATAGGTAACCAAAATAAAGAAAAAAGATGTTCCTGTTTAATAGTCTTGAAATAATTGCATGATAAATATGTTAAAGCCTATATGTGAAGTATATTATCCATGTATGTATATATTTGCATACTATATTTATATACTATATACATTATATATACTAATATATAGTAGATAAATTAGAACTGTCTTTAAAAATTTTTGCTGTTGCCTTAAAACCTTACACTTTTTTCCTAAATAGTTCAATTTATTTCTACATGTTAACTTTTAGACCTATTTTGTTACTTAATTTTAACAGTCTTTAAATTTCTGTTCTTTCTTGACAATGAAGACTATTATTTCCAGTACAGTATTTTCTAACCACCTTGTCCAAGTTATATAGCATAGCTGTGAACTATGTGAGGGTCAACCCTGTAAAAATAATCGAATGTAGAGAGCCATGCTGTATCAATGTGTTTGTCAATATATCCTTTATCTTATTTTTACAGTAAGCCTTTTTCCTTAGTTTTGATTTTATCTATTTAAAATTGAAGTATAATTATCATATATGTGCTAAATATTGAAAGCCAGCTTTTTGAAAATTGGTAAAAACAGAACTCATGAATGGATCACTTGTAAAATGAAATTGTCTCAATACCTGTATTAAGCACTTATTGATGTTATAAATCAGAGTAATATACATTGCTCAAATAAAAAGTCTCTATAGAGGAAGATTAAACATAAAACTATAACATGCAATGTTTTGTTAGGTTTAAGTGTACAACTGTAATTCAGTGATTCTAAACATTATTTAGTGCTCACCCCCATCAGTGTAGTCACCAGTTGTCACCACACAATATTGCCTACCTTTCCTCTGGTAAGCCCCCGTTTGTTCTCTGTATTTGAGTCTGGTTTTAAGTTCAACGTATAAGTGAAATCATACATATTTGTCTTTCTCTGACTTACTACACTTTACATAACACACTCTAGGTCCATCCATGATGTCACAACTGGCATGATCTCATTTTCTTGTGGCTAATATTCCATTGTGTATGTGTGTGTGTATACACACATATCCCACATCTTCTATATTCACATATCAATGGACATTTAGGTTGTTTCTATATCTTGGCTACTCTAAATAATGTTGCAGTGAACATAGGGGTGCATGTGTCTTTTTGAATTAGTGTATTTGTTTTTTTGGGGTTAATATCTAATAATGGACTTAGTAGATCACATGGTATTTTTGTCTTTGAGAAACCTCCATTCCATTTTTCATAGTGGTTGCACCAATTTACATTTCCACCAACAGTGCAGGAGGATTTCCTTTTCTCCACATCCTTGCCATCACGTGTAATTTGTCTTTTTGATACTGGCTATTCTTACTGGTGTAAAGTTCTACTCATTGTGGTTTTGATTTGCATTTTTCCTAACGCTTAGTGATGTTGATCATCTTTACGTGTGCTCTTAGGTCATCTGTAGGTCTTCTTTGGAAAAAAGGTGTGTTCAGGTCCTCTGCTTATTTTTTTAATCTTTTTTTTTTTTGGTGTTGCGCTATACAAGTTCTTTATATATTTTGGATATTAATTTGCATATATTGAACCCCATTTTCTAGGTTGCCTTGTTTGCTGTGCAAAAGGTTTTATTTTGGTGTAGTCCTAATTTATTTTTGCCTTTGTTTCCCTTGCTTGAGAAGACCTGTCCCTGAATGATGCTAAGAGTGATGTCTAAGAGATTACTGCCTATGCTTTCTTTTAGCAGTTTTATTGTTTCAGGTCTCACATTTAAGTCTTTATTCCATTTTGAGTTTACTTTTGCTTATGGTGTAATAAAGGGGTTCAGTTTCATTCTTTTGCATGTATTTGTTCAGTTTTTGCTGCCCTGTCTTTTCCCCTTTGTAGATCTTGCCTCCTTTGCCCTAGATTAATCGACCATAGAGATGTGGGTGTATTTCTGGGCTTCCTAGCCAATTCCATTGATTTGTGTGTCTAGCTTTGTGCCAGTATCATACTGTTTTCCTTAGTGTGGGTTTGTAGTATATCTTGAAATCCTGAATTGTTGTACCACCAGCTTTGTTCTTTCTCAAGATTGCTTTGGCTATTCAAGGTGTTTTGTGGTTCCATACAAATTTTAGTATTGTGTGTTCTAGTCCTGTGAAAAATGCAACTTTTATTTTGATAGGAATTAGACTGAATCTGTAGATTGCCGTGGATCGTATGAAAAAAAAAATTGTTTAAAGGAAGTATCTATCATGTCCATTAGAGCCCCATCTTATAAATAAAATTATTTTTTGTAGTAGGAAGGATGCATATGTTTTGAAAAATGAAACAATTTTAATGAAACATATTCAAGTCCTTTTTCAAAAGTAATTCCTATTTTAAACCTTTACTTATAACTTAGATGGTATAATACTAAAAAAAATCTTCCTGATATTTTAGTGTTTAGTTAACAATATGCTTCTTCAAATAGTCTCATTTAATTCTTGCTACAAGGAAAGAGTAAATTGCTCTTTAAGAGTTTAAGCCATGTTAAAAATGACTTAAAAGAACAGAAAGACTTTAATATAATTTATTTCAGATATTCCCATCTTACTCAAAAGGTTTGTTCAGATTGCACAAGTTAGTTGTTTTGGGCGGAACACATTAACTCCTATATACAGTTTGTGTTCAAAAAAAAAAATGACCTATTGCTTTTCAGACTTGTATAGTCCTTCCTTCTCCAATACCATGACTGATCTTTTTCTAAGAAATTCTACTCCTGTAAGTAAATTAGAACACATTTATATAAAGTTGCTTTTCCTCTGATATTATACTTTGCTATTTTTATTCTTTATTCATTTATCAAAATTTCATTAATAAAATTTTGTCAGGAAATTGCTATATGTAAGAATGCATGAGAAACAAGAGTAAATATTTAAGACCCTTTCTCCAAATGAGTATGCATTTCAGTAGTGAAGATACAATATATACTCAAGACACATTTTTAAATCTAATAAATATGAAGTTTTTTTTTTTTTTAAATTTTACCCTAAGATGACTAACACGGCTCACTCATACTACTTATTCTTAATCTACCAGTAGAAACAGTTTACTGATTACCTTTTTGAAAGCCTATGCTTTGTTGTTTCTTAATATTAGCATGGGTTTTTTTCATCTTCCATGAAGAACTTGACAAAAAACCATCATACTTATAGAGAAAGGAATGAAACTCAATGAATATAAAAGGGCCAGATACACATCACCACTGTAACTCACAAGAATTACATTAAAGTAGTGCTTCACAAAGAACAGTGTGCCGATCAGTGGTGATGTGAGAGAGATGTAGATCCAGAGTCTTAAAAAAGTTTTACTGGAACACAAGGATGTCCATTTGTTTGCATGATGTCTCTGGCCACAATTGCACTAGAATAAAAAGAGTTGAGTATTTTTAATGAGAACTATATGTCCTGAAAAACCTAAATTATTTGTCACCTGGATCTTTACAGAAAAGGCTTGTTGTTAAATGTCACATATTTATGGTTATTAATTTTGGTTGGTAGAATGTGCATATTTTCACATCTATAATATTAATCTGGTTTCAATTTGGGATAAGACTAAAGTAATGAGTTGAAAACATACTCATAGAGGTGATGCATAGATATGAGAATTATGAATAAAAATAAATTCGGTAATCTGAAGAATAAACAGTGTGCAGTACAAATTATATTTGTTTAAAAGCTTGGTAGCAGGCAACAGTAAAGATAGAATAATGAGTTGATGACAGATGTGTCTGTGGCCACAGGAAATCTGGTGGTCAGTCCATCTGAGACACACACATACAAACATGAGCTAATAGACCCCAAAATAAAGTCATAAAATTAAAGAATGTACTTGCCACTCATATAGGAAAATTATTCTGTGTAAGAAAATGTTTCTCAATACATAAAATTTTAACACTGATATTTTAATATGCTTTATTCTCAACCCCATTCTTTATGCAATGTAACATTTTGAACATATTGCTTGATGAAAAAAGGCTTTCAAAGTAAAAGTAAAATATATGCAAAGTTTTGGCTAAACTATATTTATATAAAACTATGAGCCAGACTTAATCTTACTTTTACCCCATGAAAACACTGAGAAATGCATCAGAAGTAGTATGGGGATATTTTGATTTCAATGAACTTGACCTCTGAACACTGTCATTGTCCTTTGGATAAGTAGACCTGAGGAAAGGGACTGTAATCTTATTCAGTTTTCCCAGCCCCTAATACAGTGCCTGGCATATGGTAGCATTTTGAACATTTATTGAATGGATGCTTTAGGAAGCATACATTTTTCTTGCCTTGATTTCCCCTTTTTTTCCCTAGATCTCCAAGTTTATTATAAGCAAATTAGTTAATGGCTTTTCAAAGATAGTTCATGGAATAGTAATGTTTAAGCTCTTTGGAAAAAAAAAAAGTGAAAAGTGTTTGACCCACAAAACTGTATAATTTGAGGTTTGGCTGATAAAGTAACATCATTGTATTCCTTCCCAACTGGTTCAGCCCTCTCTGCTCTTCCAGGTTGTTGGAGCAAATGCATCCTTGACCCAAAATGAAATGTTTCATCTACTAGTTTAAAGGCTGTTTAAAAAATAACGACTTTGCTTTTAGCAGTCATTGCTCTCCTCTGAAATACTCTGCTGATTCACAAAGCTGTCTGAGAAATTCATGATGTCGCTGCAATATCAGCCTGAATGAGGATAAAGTACCCATTTGGAGATCAGAAAATTTACTTTATTGGCTAAAGGGCTACTCCCCTTAGATATAAAGAAAGGCATTAGAAAATCTATTAAGACTGAGTTATACTCTGCAGCCACCATCTTTTCTTGTTACAATTAGTATTTCATTTTAATTGTGCTGCTATATAATTCCTGATGAAAAGATACTCAGTGTGAACTCTGAACAAGATTATTTTTTACTATAATAGACCATGTGTTCATGGACTAATTCCCTAATCTTCTCTGGTTTATTAAAGGAGGTACAGGAATTTTTACGTGGTCAAGAAAGGGCATATTTTCACTGTTTTCCTCTTGCATCTACCTTTTTGTTGTATTGCCATAAAGGGAAAATGGATATATGCACCTTTTTCAGTCAAACTAGATTTTGTAATTCCTAGCAAATTAAAGTGTGGCTTCTCTCATTTATGGGGTATTCTGTAGAGGTAGTCACAGGAAGAATGGTCTTAGTTTCTTTTTAGAAAATGAAGATAGTTTCTTCTCCTGGAGCAAACAACTCATGTACTTATTCGACACTACATCGCCTCTCCCATTTCTTCAGTGAGCAATTATTGAGCATGTAGTATAGGTATGTGGTTTTTTTTAAGCTCTGCTCATTAAAATATGAATAAAACATTCTCTGACCTAACAAGCTCAGAGTATTTTGAGAAGGACATGGAAGTAATGTATGTTCAGAGAATTTTGGGTGTGATCTCTACTCACTGAGAAGACGACAGGCTTTGCTGAAGCTCTGAGATTTAGAAGTGAACATGGATGGTGAGAACATTCCAGGCTGAGGAAACAGTGCTAGTAGAGGCACAGTGTCATTTAAAAAAAAGGGGGGGGGGCACCAAAAGTCAGGTAGCAATGAGTAGTCTTCTGTGTCTCTGATGAGATAGAGAATACATGTTGGAGCCAGGCTTCTGAGAGTTGAACAAATGGTTAAAATGTTAGATTTTTTATTCATTAAGCAATGGGAAGTCATTGAAGATTTTTAAAGGGTAATAAAGGTCTGACTTAAACTTTAGAACGGTAACTCGTGGCTATATCGAGGAGAGGTTGGCAAGTCAGCAACAGAAAATATGGGAGAAATGCTAATTCGCTATTTTGGTAGCAGGAAAATAAAGGTTCTTTCACAAATATTTTTATTAAAATTATAACTGATGCCCTGGGTATTAGGTAAGAACAACTTTCATCACTCACAACTTTCATCACTCATTAGCGATGCCTTTAGTGATCTCTGGTCGCATTGTGTCCCACCCAAATTCATATGTTGAAGCCCTAACTGCAAATGGTACTGTTTGTGGCAATAGGGTTTTTTTTGTTTGTTTGTTTAAGGGAGGTAATTAATGTTAAATGAAGTCATAAGGGTGGAGCCGTAATCCAATAGGACTGTTGTCCACCTAAGAAGAGTTAGACATACCAGAGATCTTTATAAGGCCATGCGATGCCACCACACAAAGCAGTGGTCTACAAGCAAGGAAGAGAGGTCTCACCAGAAACCAACCGTAATGGTAGTGTGATCTTGGACTCGGAGACTCCAGCACTGGGAGAAAATAAATGTTTGCTATTTAAGATAGTCTGTGGTGTTTTATTATGACAGCTAGAGAAGACTAATATAGGCCTGGAGTAAAACCTTCAACTTTCATCTTGCTTCTTTCTTTGTCTGTAGGAAGATAGGTTTCTAGGCCGAGGCATGAGAAACAAGGAAGCATTGATTACAACATCACTTATCTTATGGTGTCAGGGTAATTGAGGGGAATAAGGGAGTAGATTAAAATGCTATTGGTTTAGATAGAAACAAGTGGTTTAGCCACTTAGAGTTAGAGAAAGGAGAGAGACTTAGTTAAGACAACATCTTTTATTGCACCTGAAGTTCTTAAGCTTTCTTGATGATAATTCTGTCAAAAATAAACTCTTGGCTATAAAGAAACACTTATCTGTCAGTGAGGCATGTGGATTTTCCATCATGGACCTGACCTCAGTTATGTCCATGACTGCCCGGTCCTATTTCTTCTCCTTTAAATCATGGATGCTGCCTCACTTTTCAACTGATTTCTTTTTCTTTCTTGTGATTATTTCTATTACTCTAAGATGCTGTCTTTGGCTTCTTCTCTTTCCCCCTTCTTTTTTGGGTAGGAAAAGTACGTTGCTGGTGAGATTTCCAGTAAAATGCTTTTGCTTTGTAACTGAAATTTAGACACCTATAGTTTTGTACCGTTGAGTTCCCTGTACATGAATATTCATGAATGCCCTCTGGATAGTTCCAGTTAAATATCTTAAGAGCAATATAATTCATATGTGTAACCTTGGATAGGTGACAAAGCACTTTCATATATACTTAGGTATGTACCTGTTTTTCCTCTTATAAATAGTGTAAGGCATGTGTTACTAAGTCTATTTTATATTTCAGATGCTGACTCTCAAAGAGTTTAATTTTCCAAGTCATGAAATAAGTCAGAAAAGCAAAGAATATTCAGATGTCAAACACAGATGTTTAAGCAATTACAAAACTGGTCAAAGCACTTCTAAAATGGAAGTTTTCCATTTTCCAATGTAACCATTACTTCCAAATGGCCTTCCTTTCTCAAATGCCTTAGTTAACAGCACTGTCATTTCTTTAGTCAGGCTGTCATCAAGTCCAATACCTGGAACTCAATCAGTATTTGTAGAAAGTGCAGGGGAGGGATTCCTGGGTGGCTCAGTTAAGCATCCGCCTTCAGCTCCGGTCATGATTCCAGGGTCCTGGGATCAAGTTGCACATCAGACTCTTTGCTCAGTGGGGAGCCTGCTTCTCCCTCTGCCCCTCCCTGTGCTCTCTTCTTTTTAAGATTTTTATTTGTCAGAGAGAAAGTGCAGGGAAATGACTAAATAGTTCTTCAAGCTTATTTTCACTTTAATGCCTATATGAAATCACTTAAAGTTGTTACTCTATATTCTCCATTCCCACTGCATTCACTCAGAATATTGGAAAAAACAAAGAAATGAGCATGAGAAAACATGGCGTTTGGTAAGAAATACCTTCTTTTTCTTAAAGCCAATGGGAAAGTGTCACAAGTATGGAAAGATAAATTTATCTTCATAGTTAAATGGTAAAAATAAATCCTTGATTTTTACTTTTATACTGTTTACAAACTACATAATTACTACAAATAGGAATGATACTGGTAGGTGGTCTCTCGTGTTATTGGTCTTTCTACCAATTAAAAACTGGCATAAAATATAATACATTGCCTCATGGAGTCTTAAAAATTTAGGAAGTAATATTGGTGACTAGTGATAATAATAGAAGGAAGACTAAACATTTCCTAATCAAAATAAATGTTTATTCTGGTCTGGAGACTATTTCTTATTTGATCATCCTTGGAGAATATAAAATGTCAGAGCCATTATTTTTTATTAACTGGATCTGGCATGGGCATAAATAGCAAATTGAACTATCTTTTTTTTTTTTTGGTGGCAGTGGGCATTAAGGAAAATTGGCTGAAAAATTATTCAGACTTAAAAAATACATCACAGATAGGTACTTAGAGCTGGGTGAAATTAAGTGTTAGTGTAATTTTTATAAATAAATAAATACTTCAGATAATTTTGGTAAAATAAAAATAACCTGGCTTGTCATACAAGGAATAGTTTGTATGTCTGGCTCATCACAATTTTAATTGTAAATCTCAGGAAATGCAGAATATGACAATTAGGTTAGGAAGTGCTCAATGGATTGCAGAGTAGTAAATTTTATTAAATTTCTCCATAAAATAACATTGACAAATAATCTAATACAGAGCTGCTTGTGTATTACTAGGTATTGCTGAAGGAACAAATAGGCAGCTCCAAATTCAGAGTTTGTTCTCACTAATTTACATGTTGTTTTGTGATAAAATTTCACGTTATTTGGTTCTATTAGCTTAAATTTGAATGAAGGAATCAATAGGAAACATGGGAATAGTTTGATATAAGCTGGAAGATTTGGGGAAAATATAAGTGGATTTTGGGGGCTTTCTCTTTAGGTGACTTGATACTTGAGGCTCAAATACCAACTGTTCTGTGTGATATGCTAGAAGATAACTATGGCACCTGTACATTCATATGAGTCAGCAATGTCCAACCTCACCCACACTAAAAACAGGTATAGTATCATGTTAGACTCAATAATTCCATTCCAATAATGTATTATGCTATAGCATTTCTAAAAGTTGACCCCAAAATGAATATGAGCTCTTTAAAATCACCTCTCATTAGATATCCCTGAAGTAGGAAAAATCACTTTGATATGGTTATTCTAGTACTAAGACAGCAATAATGCACTTTTTGCTTAGACTCACCTGTATAACACTGAAATATCTGTCACAGCTTTGATACTTGCTCCATGAGCCTAAAGGCTGGAGAGAATAAATGTAAATCTAAACTACAGCTGCATATCTGCCATTTGCATCAGACTCATTTTTCTTGATATTTAAATGGGCACAGATATGATTGATTATGTGTATTTTCTCACAGAAAGCAAATAGGCTGTGATTCTGAATTTTGGATCACTACCCCGAATTAGCCAAAACTAAATATGTATTTGAATCATATTTTTGCCTTGAAATCTCCTTAAAAGTGTAAATATTTAAGTGCCATGCAAATGCCTCTTGAGGATTTCTCTAGTACTGTAGGATGGTATAATATTGTAAGGGACTAAATGTTTATATTCCTCAAATTCACATATTGAAGTTCTAACCCCCCAATATGAGGATGTGTGGAAATGGGGCTGAAGGGTAGAAAAATGTGCCACCCTAGCATATTGATTATTTTGACCTAGAGGCACTTGGAAAACAGTGGATGCAGGGAGACACTTTCTCTGAGCTCTATCTGCCTGAGGACAGATTCTCCAAAAGGAATTCGTTTGTTATAAATGTACCCGGGAGCTTAATCAACTATGGAAGTTGACACTTCTCCCAGGAAAGGAGATTAGAAGTCGACACCACACACTGACAAACTGTCACAATCATATCTCCAGTCATCTTTCCTAAAACCCTTCTACCCTGCCCTAGAGGGCTATATCCTCCCTCCCCTGTACCTATTACTAAGGATATTTGAGTCTGAATTTTAAGTCACCTTGGGGAGTTACTCATTTTTCCTCTGGGTATCTTTCATATGTACATGAGGTAATTTTTTTTTTTTTCCTCTTACAGATGCACCTTATTCAAGAACTCAAAGTTAGAAGGGAGAAAACTGTTCTCCTCCCTTACAGGGTCTGTGGGAGGTAATTAGGTTTACATGGGGTCATGAAGTTGGCGATAGTTCCTAAGTTTGTTTCTTCCCTCTCTTTCCAATATCCAGAGATACATCCAGAAGGCAGCTGCCTGCAAGCCAGAAAGAGAACCCTCACCTGGGAACTGAATTGGCCAACACCTTAATCTTGGACTTCTCAGCCTCCTGAACTGTGAGAAATAAATTTCCTTTATTTAAGGCACCTCATGTATGTTATTTTGTTATGGCAGTTTGTGCTAAGACAGTTTACCAATAATCTTAATCATAACTTTGGGTTATTTATAATCCTTATTTGTTCTTGACACAGGGCCATACATATAGCAGGTCTCAGTAAATAGTTAATTTCTCTAAATATTTTCATTGAAAAAGTTAGAAACTGACTCATCAGCTTTCTCTTCTTCCTTGCCTAAAAGGCACAAAAAGAAAAGTAATAATAGTACCCAAAAGGTGAAGAGGAAGAGTAAAAATAGGAATAAGAGAAGCAACACCAGGTTATTAGAAAAGAGCAGAGAAGACTAAAAGAAGATAATGTCTTATTTTGAAGCACTTACAGTACTGGCTATATTTCTGACCTTGCATAGACATAGTTAAACTTTGGATGTATTTTTTTTTTCCATCAATGCAGCAAAAAGATTTTTGTGGTCTTTATGGAACATTTTAGTCATATAATGCACAGCAATTTATGAAGAATACTTCATGCTACAGTTTTGGTCTTGCCAGTTAATTTCCCCTTGGCTGAATAGCTCTGAAGAATAATTCAGTTGTTTCTACAAACTTTCCTCAACCCTTTAGATTACCCCCATTACCTCAAATTCTTTGATCTTTTATCTTGTAGGACCATTTAGTTCCTACACAAGGGAAATTCAGAAGGACTAAGGATCTTCAGGTAACAGAAACCACCCATGTACCAGCAGCTTCTTCTGTTTTATTAATCTTGCTCTGTTAACTCATTTTTACCCTGGTCAACCATCTACCCTACATACATGACAACATTTGTTTTTAATATGTGGTCTCCTCATGACTAATCCTCATAGGAGCAGTGGGACCTTTCCCAAGTGCATCTCACATTAACATTTCCAGAGGAATGCAAAGAGGGATCATTTTATATAAATCTCAATCATCCAGACAAAAAATCGATTTGAACTAATACCCCTGAATATGTAAAGTGCCATTTCTTATTCCATAATCCATGAAAAGCTTGGGAATATGACATGAGAAGGTGGTAAAGCACATTCAGAGCATCCAGAGTGGTTTTCAGTAATGTATTTAGGGTGCCAGTGGAATAGAAAGAGCAAATTAGTATTGAGACAAGTACTGTATTGGTTAACTATGATTAGTTTCTATTTCCTCGCTAAGTAGCATTTTTGTAGCATAAAATCTAAGATCTTTACAGTCCACCAGATCTGACTTAGTTCCAGATTGTCTCATCAGCCATGTGGACATTAGTAAATCATTTAAACTCTTTAAGCTTTTGGTTGGATTTGGTTGAACATGATTATTTAGCACCTGACATTTTTCTCAGGTAATCTTTACATTACTATTTGCCCGAAAGCATAATTTTTATGCACTTTGAGCAAAATTTAGTTTTCTAGTTCCTATAAATGGTGATTTTTTTTAAAAATCATTGTATTTACCTTTATTATGGGGGTGCCGGGATGTTCATCTAGATATCAGAGTATAATATTCAGGTGCTAAATTGATTAGGTTTTTTTTTTTTTCCTTAGAACTAAAGTCTTAAGCCCTGGAACTTACCAGATCATTTTCTTGATAGCCAACTCAGTTTTTCTAACTCTAAAAAGGTATTTACCAGCCTTTTAGGCAGGATATAATTTATTAAGATTGCAAAGTGCTTTAAGCATGAAATGCTGTATGAGATAATAAGATAAATATTAATCCTAATATCCTGTTAGAAGTACACAGACAGCCCTAGTAAGGTAACTAAGAAAAATAAATTGCAGTGCTTGGTATGAAATTGAAAATCACTAATGGAATGAAAGTTTGTTCATACTGGGAGCAGTGTTGGATCATGTATAATGTAATACCAGGTCATTTTCAGTTGTTTTAATTGCCATGAGCAACAACTGATCTTTAGAGCTGTTCCTGACAAGCTCTTGCATAGCCCTAATGATCGTAAAACGGTGCCAAAGACCAGCATTATCCCCTATTGAACATTAAATGGTATCGACCCCTTCACTAGGTCCATCACTCAACAGACTCCTTAAAGTAATTCATGACACAATTAACATTAATTAACTTTACAAAAACCTCTCCAAACTCTCTGCTGTTTTAAGACTTCAGCCTAGAGCAACTAACAAAAAGTTATGAACCCTCCTGTGAAAGCCATCAATTAAGGTAAGTAAAAGATTCCTAAATTTTTATAACCCTCATTTATCAGTTGCCACTCCTGATAATTTTATCCTGTGTAAAGATATCTAAAGCCATTCAGTCCTAAAAGTACCATCCATCTCTGTACTTCATTTCCACTTTACAACTGAGAGGGGTAACTTCCAAATTCATGTCAGAGTAAACCTGAGTCACAAGTCATTACTGGGCCCTACAGAAATATGAAAAAATATCTTTCAGGTATGCAAGAAAAGAACCTGCCCTTTTCAACTCCATCTTCTACAGGAATTGCATCTCTGCTTTAAGTTCCAAGTGATTAACACGAGCCTTCTCTAGATTATCAAAAATAGTAAGAATCCATTCATAATGTGTATGAATTTTTACATGTATTAGCCTACTGAATAAACACCCCCCAAAATTTAAACCTACCAATGTATTTGCTTTTAGTCCAACCACCTGAAAATAATTGTTCAACAGTGATACAGCTGGTGCTCAAATCCTTCTAAACCTCAACCTATGCACTTTTCATTAAACAGGGTGCAAAGGTGAATATCCATAGTGTGCAAAGCATCAGCCTAACATCTGGTGGGAGGTTGGCTGAAATATATCACAGAGCACTAACCCTTAGAGAGAAAACCTTTTTGCTGTAACTGTTGCAAGAACCTGGGGGGATAGGGGTCAGAGAGAACGGATATATCTATCTGATGAGTACAGGTTTATAACCAGGCAACAGGTAACCCAAAAGTGTCCCTCTAAGGAAGATAAGAAAGAATCAGAGAAAAATTTTCAGATACAACCCCAAAACTTACTTTGAATGTCAGTAGACTACATGCTCCACCCAAAAGACATAGGGTGACAGAATGGTTAAAAAAACAAGACCCATCTATATGCTGCCTATAAGGGACCCCTCTGAAACCTAAAAACACCTATGTCACAAGAAAGCTGCAGTAGCAATATTTATATGAGAAAATAGACAAACACAGACTGTAACAAAAGAAATAGAAGGACCCCATATATTAATAAAGGGAAATTACCAAGAATATAATAATCGTATGTATTTATGCACCCAACATAGGAGCACCCACATACACAGTTAATAACAAACATAAAGAAACTGATACTAATTCAGTAATAGTAGGGAACTTTAACACACCATCTACATCCATGGAGGGATTATATAAATCTACATCAGAAGGAAATGATGGCTTTGACATACTAGAACAGATGGATTTAACACATCTATTTAGAATATCCCATCCTAGAACAGAATACACATTCTTTTCAAGTGCAAGGAATGCCTGCAAGGGAACATTCTCCAGAGGAGATCACATATTAGCCAACAAAACAAATCTCAACAAATTTAAGATTGAAAACATACAATGCATATTTTCTGACCACAACACTATAAAACTGGACGTCAACCACAAGAAAAAAAAATCTGCAGAGCTCACAAATACATGGAGATTAAATAACATGTTACTGAACAATGAAATATCAATAAATCAAAGAAGATATTTAAAAAGTACATGGAAACAAACAATGTTTCCGGGATGCAGCCAAAGTGGTTCTAAGATGTAACTTTATAGCAATATAGTCCTACTTCAAGAAGCAAGAAAAATCTCAAACAACCTAACCTTCCCCACTAAAGGACCTAGAAATAGAATAACAAAACTAAAACCAGTGTAAGGGAAGAAAAAAATAACGATTAGAGCAGAAATAGATACAGAAACTAAAAAAGTATAGGAAGAAGAAACTGTAGGAAAAAAATCTTTGAAAAAAGAATTGATAAACCTGTAGCCAGACTTATCAAATCACAAATGAGAGAAGAGAAAATAACACCACAGAAATACATTAGAGAATATTATGGAATTATTATTTATTAACAAAATGGACAATCTAGAAGAAATGAATAGTTTCCTAGAAACTACCAAAATTGAAACAGGAATACAGAATTTTAACAGGCCTATAACCAGCAGAGAAATTGAATCAGTAAGCAAAAACCTCCTGACAAACAGAAGTGCAGGACCAGAGGGATTCACAGGGAAATTCTACCAAACATTTAAAGAAGAGTTGCCTGTTCTCAAACTGTTCCAGAAAATACAAAAGGAAAACTTCTAAAGTCATTCTGTGAAACAAGCATTACCCTGGTACCAAAACCTGAATTGTGAAAGACTGTTGAATCACAGACCTGTACCTCTGAAACAAATAATACATTATATGTAAAAAAAAAAAAAAAAAAAGTAGGAAGGGAGAAATGGAGGGGGAGATGAACCATGAGAGACTATGGACTCTGAGAAACAAACTGAGGGTTCTAGAGGGGAGGGGGCTGGGTTAGCCGGGTGATGGGTATTAAATAGGGCATATACTGAATGGAGCATTGGATGTTATATGCAAACAATGACTCATGGAACACTACATCAAAACTAATGATGTAATGTATGGTGATTAACATAATAAAAGCACTAAAAAAGAGAACTACAGGCCAATATCCCTGATGAGCATGGATGCAAAAATTCTCAAAATACTAGCAAATAGAAATCAACAATATATTAAACCAGTCATTCATAATCAAATGGGATTTATTCCTGGGTTGCAAGGGTTGTTCAACATTCACAAATCAATGTGAAATATCCCATCAATAAGAGAAAGGATAAAAATATCATTTCAACAGAATAAAGAATCTGACAAAATTTAACATCCACTCATGATATAGAGAGAACATACCTCAACATAATAAAGGCCATCTATGAGAAACCCACAGCAAATATCTCAATGGTAAAAAACTGAGAGCTTTTCCCTTCAGATCAGGAAGAAGAGAAGGCTGTCCATTCTCACCACCTTTATTTAACATAGTTATGGAAGTCCTAGTCACAACAATCAGACAATAAAAATAATCCAAATTGGTAAGGAAGAAGTAAAATTTCACTATTTGTTGATGACATTATATATAGAAAACGAGCAAGACTCCACTGAAAACCTGTTAGAACTAATCAATGAATTCAGTAAAGTTGCAGGATATAAAAATCAATGTACAAAATCTGTTATATTTCCATACACCAATAAGGAAATAACAAAAAGAAAAATTAAGAAAACAGTCCCATTTATAATCGCACCCACATTATCTAGGCATAAACCTAACCAAAGAGGTGAAAGACCTGTACTCTGAAAACTGTAAAACACTGATGAAAGAAATTCAAGACAATGCCAAAAAATGGAAAGATATTCCATGCTTATGCATTTGAATATTGTTAAAATATCTGTACTACCCAAAGCAATCTACAGATTTAATGCAATCCCTATCAGAATACCAATAGCATTTTCCCACAGAATTAGCACAAAGAATTCTAAAATATCTATGGAACCACAAAAGACCCCTGAACAGCCAAAGCAACCTTGAGAAAGAAAAGCAAAGGTAGGGACATCACAATTCCAGACTTGAAGTTATATTATACAGCTGTACTAATCAAAAGAGTATGCTACTTTCACAAAACGAATACATAAATCAATAAAAAAGAAAATTCAGAAATGAAGCCACAACTGTACAATCTTCAACAAAATCAGGAAAGACTATCCAATGGGAAAAAGACAGTCTCATCAACAAATGGTGCTGGGAAAACTGGACAGCAACATGCAAAAGAATGAAACTGGACCACTGGACCACTTTCTTACACGATGCACAAAACTAAATTCAAAATTGTTTAAAGGCCTCGGTGTGGAACCTGAAACCATATACAACCTAGAAGAGAACACAGGCAGTAACTTCTTTGACATTGGCCGTATCAACTTCTTTCTAGATAGGTCTCCTGAGGCAAAGTAAAGGAAGGCAAAAATAAACTACTTGGACTACATCAGAATAAAATCTTCTGCACAGGGAAGGAAATAATCAACAAAACTAAAAGGCAACAGGGGCACCTGGGTGGCTCATTCAGTTGGGTATCTGCCTTTGGCTTGGGTCATGATCCTGGAATCCTGGGATCAAGCCCCATGTTGGGCTTTCTGCTTAACAGGAAGTCGGCTTCTCCACCTGCCCCTCCCCCATGTGTGCTTCCTCCGTTGCTCGCTAACTCTCTCTCACACACACACAAATCTTTAAAAAAAACAAAACAAAACAAAACCCAAAAAGTGGCATATGAAATGGGAGAAGATATTATTTATAAATGACATACCCAATAAAGGGCTAGTATCCAAAATATATGAAGAACTTCTACAACTCAACGCCCCAAAAATGAATAATCCAATTTAAAAATGAGAAGATATGAACATTCTTCAAAGAAAACATCCAGATGGCCGACACATGAAAAGATGCTCAACATCACTCATCTTATTGTAGTTTTGATTTGCATTTCCCTGATGATATCACCTCACACCTGTAAGAATGTTTCAACTCAAACAGCACAAGAAACAGCAGATGTTGGTGAAGGGGAACCTTCTTACACTGTCGGTGGGAATGAAGACTGGTGTAGCCACTGCAGCAGACAGTATGGACGTTTCTCAAAAAGGTAAAAACAGAACTACCTTATGATCCAGCAATCACACGACTAGGTATTTTACCCCCCAAATTATAGTACACTAATTCAAAGGGATACATGTACCCTGATGTTTATAGCAGCATTACTTACAATAGCCAAGATATTAAAGCAGCCCAAGTGCCCATCGATTATTGATGGATAAAAAAAGAAGTGGTATAGGTATACAATGGAATATTATTCAGTCATAGAAAAGAATGAAATCTTGCCCTGTGAAACAAAATGGATGAAGCTAGAGAGTACAATGCTAAGCAAAAAAAAAGAGAAAGACAAATAGCATACGATTTCACGGATATGTGGAATTTAAGAAAACAAATGAGTGAAGGGAAAAAAATAATAAGACAAAGCAAGAAATACACTCTTAATTATAGAGAACAAACTGGTGGTTACCAGAGGGGAGGGTAGTGAGAGGATGGGTTAAGTAGCTGTTGGGGATTAAGGAGTGCACTTCTCATTGTGAGCAGGGTCATGTATGCAACTTTTGAATCACTGTCGTATACACATGAAATTAATAATACTGGATGTTAACTATACTGGAATTAAAATGAAAACTTAAAAAAAAGTGTCCCTCTAAATGTCCCTATGTATTCCTCCTAGGTTTGAAAGTTTTAAAGAAGGCAGCTCCTCATCCTGTATATCCTAGTAATAAGCTACCAAGAACTTTTATTTTTTTTTTAAAGATTTTATTTATTTATTTGACAGAGAGAGACACAGCAAGAGAGGGAACACAAGCAGGGGGAGAGGGAGAGGGAGAAGCAGGCTCTCCGCTGAGCAGGGAGCCCGATGTGGGGCTTGATCCCAGGACGCCGGGGTCATGACCTGAGCCGAAGGCAGACGCTTAACGACTGAGCCACCCCGGTGCCCCTACCAAGAACTTTAGAACAACACAATGTTCTTTTTATAGTACTCACAATCTTTCTATGGTGCTTATGCTCACAGCTTTGGATTCTAGATCCTTTTTCTTCGTATCTTTCAACAGGATTATACCAAAAAAACCTTCCTTCATTAATTTTGAGTCTATCTAAAAGAATTGGTATTAAAACCATGGTTATTTTATTCTTCGAAGGATACTTGAGATTAAAAAAATATATTTCTAAGTGTCATTCATAGAAACTGCTAATCTATTTTAAGATTATTCTCAAAGTAATTGTAACCTCTCTGTTGTAGCAAAATTTCCCTATATACTCGAAATGTGGTATATGAACAGCTCCAAAAGATTATTCTAGTTGTCCTAGAAAAGTGTAAAAAAAAAAAAAAAACCCTTAGAAATAAAAATAGAAACTAAAATAGGCATGAAATATTCAAATAAAGACATAACAAGCTTTAAAAATATTTCTGGGTTGGAGACTGTGTGTCAGGTTTTGAAGAGAGTGTGGTTTATGCATTGTTTTTGTTTCTTTCCGTGCATTGTTATTTTGAATATTCTCTTTGCTAATCACAGCATATCTTAACCTTCCTTAATCACTCTAGCCAATACATGCTGGCAATAAATAATTGGTTTACGTAGGTTGAAGGTAGATATTTTACCTGTTACCTTTAGGAATTCTCATTTTTAACTTTGTTTTTTTCCTAGACTTCCATGAAGATTTAATCTATTTTTTATTGTTAATCAAGGAATGAGATCTTACCATTTCCATGAAGATTTAATCAGCTAGGTAAATTTTATATTCCTTGGTCTATGATCTCAAATTTTATAGTACTAATTGATGTTTTAATCTAACACATATTAATGAATGCTAATATTTTGCCTGGAGCTGTGTTACGAAGTAGGAATAAATGATGACTAAGACCGGGCGCCTGGGTGGCTCAGATGGTTAAGCGTCTGCCTTCGGCTCAGGTCATGATCCCGGGGTCCTGGGATCGAGTCCCGCATCGGGCTCCCTGCTCCTTGGGAGCCTGCTTCTCCCTCTACTTCTCTCTCTCTCTCTCCCCTTCTCTCTCCCTCTGTCTCTCATGAATAAATAAATAAAATCTTAAAAAAAAAAAAAAATGATGACTAAGACCCATCTTCTTTTGAGAAATTCACAACACTGAAGTACAATAACTTCAATGTGAATGGAATATCATGACTACAAGTGATATGAGATCACCTAACTCAGCCCAGAGTGTGCAAACAAAGCTCTCCCTTGGGGTTCTATCACAATTTTGAAGGCAAATGGTTAAGGACAAACAGCCCATTATAATTTCTCCTGCCCCAAGAATAAGGGGATGAGAATACTTAAGAAGTGATTCTTCTATATAATCTCCTGTTCAGATAGTATTGATAATCTTGGCTAGCTTTTAATAATTCACTAGAAAAGCCTACTTCCAAAAAATTGCTTCCCTTCAAACTGAAAGATGTATGGATGTTTAGTAAGTCATGGTCTGATGTCAACCATTATCTATCTTTCTGTTATAACTTGTATGTTCCTGAGTTGACAAGTAATCTGTGTTACATAAAGCTTCTCCTAGGTGGGTAGTGGGCCTCAGGTAGTTTCTGTTCTTTTACTTCATGGAGTTATAATGGAGTGAGAAGCAAATTCATACTTTCTTCTTACACTTCAAAGTCCAAATCATAACAGTGAACAGCATCTATTAAGCATGCTTGAGTGATTATACAAAAGATAATGAGTCACACTTAAGACAATCAGAGCCTAGTGGAACAGACACAAACAGATAATAATGCATTACAAATTATTTCTTGGTGCAGACATTTGCAGAAGGCCATGGCAATAAACTTTTTAAGGGATTAGGGAGGACTGCTCTGAAGAGAGAATATTCCAAATCAGCATTTAAGGAAGGTAAAATATTGAAAATGAAGGATGGGTAGAAAATTTTAAGTATCAAAACAGCCAATGAAAAATCCAGAGCTTGGATTATATTGTACATAGGAGGTCTGGAGTGGGAGATAAGCTGTAAGACTTTCTGTGATTAAGATTTAAATGCTCTTTTATGCTGTCATAAAAGTATTAGACATTACCTCAAGGGCATGAGGAGGTTTTAAAGGAGTGGTATTATCAGGTGTCTTTTAAAAAAATTCATGGAAAGACTATACAGGTGGGAGGGGCAGGCCACTATAAATTCTATTGCATTGGAGTTTTACAAATTGTAAAATTCTAATGCAGCATTAGGACTTCCCACATGTAAGGAGCTTGGAAGTTGACACTCCATCTTAATGACTAAAAAAGAACAAAATGAAAATCAACAACTCTTCTACATACTCTTCTTGCGTCCATAAGAGAGGCAGGGGGAATTGGGCAAACCACCGCCACCAAGATTGGAGAGACAGACAAGTGAATACCAGCAGTGGTGGCTTACAGAACAAAAAGTACTAATGAAAACCTCCCTGGGAACCAGTGCCAGTGTAGGAAAATCTGAATGGTAATTGAAGTGATGGATGCTCAGTGCAGACAAGTCTGAGAGTTAAAAACCCCAGGGGACCTACCTCCAGGAGCTCAACCTGATTCTCAGAAAATATCTGAAATAAACCCCTTTATGCTTCTAGCAGTGGGAAGGGAAAAGGAACCATTTTGAGATATATCCGAGAAGCCTCTTCTCTTATCAAGGCCTGACCTCAGAAGAAACTAATTAACCAGTTAACTAACCTGCTGGGGTATTTCAGACCCAAACTGGCCAGGAGAAGAAAAATATCCAACTCTAGTCAGTTCTAGCCTTCCACGTGGGAGAACAGGGATAACCAACTCCAGCCCACTACAGCTCCCATATCCCACCTAAGGGGGGAAACAACTGAGGAATTCCTGTACAGTTCACAGTCCAGAGACATAGGTTCACGGAAAGACTAATCATAGGACTATAAATACTTGTTCTTCCCTCACAGTCTACCACACTAAGGCCTACTTATAGCAGTTCCTTTTACCCAGTACCTCATATTTGGCTACTGAGAAACAATTAGGAGGCATACCAAAAGGAACAACAAAATTTGAAGAGAGTGCTGGTATCAGAACCAGACATGGCCAGGTGTTAGAATTATCGGTCAAGGACTTTAAAAAAATTATGATCAATATGCTAAGGTTTCTAATGGATGAAGTAGGCAGCATGCAGAGAGAGATGGGCAACATAAGTAGAGAGATGGAAATCCTAAAACAGAACACAAAATAAAATGCTAGAGATTAAAAACCATAATCAAAATTTAGAATGCCTTTGGTAGACATATTAGTAGAACAGACATAGCTAAGCCAAGATTCTCTGAGATTGAAGATACATCAGTAAAAATTTCTAAAACTGAAAAGCGAAGATAACTGACAATGAAGGAAAAATGAAAAAAAAAAAAAATATCCAGGAGCTGTGAGATAACTACAAAAGATGTAGCACACATGTAAAGAGAAGATGAAGAAAAAAGGAAACAGATTTGATACAATAACTGAGAATTTCTCCAAATTAATGCCAGACACTTAACTACAGCACAGAGAACACTAAGACAGCGAAGTGACACATGAAAAAAAAAAAAAAAGCCCAAACGTACATATCCAGCCATATCATGTTCAAACTAGAGAAAACCAAAGGTAAAAAGTGCTGAAGAAGACAGTATTGAAAGGTGGAAGCTATAGAAGAACAAAGATAAGAAGTACATCAGACTTCTCAGAAACCAGGAAAGCAAAAAGAGTGGACTAAAATTTTTAAAGTGTTCAGGGAAAAAAAAAAAATCAACCTGGAATTCTGTATGTGCAATTAAGCAATTATCCTTAGAGAGTGGAGGAGAATATACTTTCTCAAACAAAAACTGAGGGAATTTGTTGACAGTAGATCTGCCTTGTGAGAAATGTTAAAAGTTCTTTAGAGAGAAGGAAATTAATATAGGTCAGCAACTCAAAACTATATAAAGTAGGAGAGTGCAGATATATATACACATACATATATATATAAAATAACAGTGGTTTAAACAAGGTAAAAAAACATTAAAGGAATGAAAGTAAAAGAAAACCTTCCATTTTTTATTTTTCTAAAAAAATAATTGAAATTATATAAAATGTTGTAATTATATAAAAAGTTGGAATTATACAAAATGTCTAAAACCACAAAAGACAAAAATTAGTAGAAGACAATGAGAACAAAGGACAAAAGCAGCAAATAGAAAACAAATAGTGCAGACATTAGCTATATCAATGATCACTTTGAGTGTCAGTGGTCTAAATGAACAAACTCAAATACAGATTGCCAGTGTGAAGAAAAAAGACTCAACTATATGTTGTTTAAAAGAAATCACTTTAAATATGAAATAAATTAAGAATACAGATCAGAGTAGAAATAAATGAAATACAGACTTAAGAAGACAATAGAATAGGTCACTGAAACTAGAACCTGGTTCCTTGAAAAAATAAAATGACCAGGTTTTGAGCTAGACTAACCGAGAAAAAAGAGAGGACTTAAATAAGATCAGAAACAAGAGACTTGGGCGCCTGGGTGGCTCAGATGGTTAAGCGTCTGCCTTCGGCTCAGGTCACGATCCCATAGTCCTGGGATCGAGTCCCACATCGGGCTTCCTGCTCCTTGGGAGCCTGCTTCTCCCTCTGCCTCTCTTTCTCTGTCTCTCATGAATAAATAAATAAAATCTTTAAAAAAAAAAAAAAAGAAACAAGAGACTTCACAACTGTAACTACAGAAATACAAATGATAAAAATAGCATACTATGAATAAGTATACCTCAATAATTTTGACAATCTAGAAGAAAAAGATAAAAATTCTAGAAACACATGGGCTACTATCACTGAAACATAAAGAAACAAAACGTCAGAATGGATCAATTACTAGTAAGAGGATTGAATCAGTAATTAAAAATCTCCCCACAAATAAAAGTTTAGGAATAGATGGCTTCACTGGTAAATTCTATGAAACATTCCAACATACCAATCCTTCTCAAACCTTTCCAAAAAATAGAAGGGAACACTTCCAAACTACATTTACAAAGCCAACATTAACACTGGTAACAAAGCTAGAAAAGGATACTACAAGAAAAGAACATTATAGGTCAATATCCCTGATGAAGGCAGATGCAAAAATTCTCAAAGAAATATCAGTAAATGGAATTCAACACTACATTAAAAGGAATAGATACCATAATCAAGTGGAATTTATTCCAGTGATGCAAACATGATTCATTATATGCAAATCAATTAACCTGATACCACATTTTAAAAAAGAATAAAAAGCATATGATAATCTCAAAAAAAAACCCTGAAAAAGTAACAAAATTCAACATCCATTTATGATAAAAACTCTGAATAAAGTGGGTATAGAAGGAATGTACCTCAACATAATAAAGACCCAATATGACAAGCCCACAACTAACATCATACTCAATGGAGAAAAGCTAAAAGCTTTTCCTCTAAGATCAGAAATAAGATGAGGGTGCCCACAGTTGCCACTTTTATTCAACATAGTATTGGAAGTCCTACCCAGAACAATTAGGCAAGAAAAAGAAAAGGCATCCAAATTATAGAGGTAAACAATCACTCTATGCAGATGGCATATAGAGCAAACCCTAAAGACTCCACACACACCTATTACAACTAATCAACAAATTCAGTACAGTTGAAGAATGCAAAATCAATACATTAAAATCAGTTGTGTTTTTGTACTCTAATAATGAACTTTCAAGATGGGAAGAGCAAGATGGCAGAGGAGTAGGAGACCTGGATTTTGTCTGGTCCCAGGAACTCAGCTGGATACGGATGAAACCATTCTGAACACCTACGAACTCAACAGGAGATCGAAGAAAAGAAGAGCAACAACTCTCTGAACAGAAAAGCGACCACTTTCTGGAAGGTAGGATGTGAGGAGAAGTGAATCCCAGGTGATATTCAGGAAGATAGACGGCGGGGGAGGGGGCCTCCGTCGGCCACTACCTGCAAGTGATAGAGCAGCGGAGCACAAAATCGGAACTTTTAGAAGTCGGCTCCGCTGAGGGACGTCGCTGCAGTGGCTAAGCAGGGGGTGGAACCCTCGCGGGACAGTGTGGTCTCAGGACCCTGGGGGTCACAGAAAGACCAGGGGTGCCTGAGTGTGGCAGAGCTCCCAGGGATTGGAGCAGGGAAGACAGCTGCAGAGACCAAGCCGAGGCGTGGGCTCTCAGCTCGGGGCTGCCATAAACCATGATCCACGGCACACTCGGGCCACTGCTCCTCCAGCAGAGACCCAACAAGCAGCAGATCCAGGGAGACTCCCATTCCTTTCCCGGGAGGAGCTGCACGGGAGCGCACCGCAGGGACCTGCTGGGTTCAGAGACTCCACACGGGGTCAGGTGGCGGAGATAGAAACGCTCAGTCACAGGCTAGGTGAGCACGGAGTGAGGCCAGAGACCGGGAAGACGGAAGTGATTGCTTTTCTCTGGGGGCGCACTGAGGAGCAGGGCCCCGAGTTCTCAGGTCCTCCAGGGTGGAGATTGGGAGGCCGCCATTTTCACTCTCGTCCTCCAAAGCTGTACCTAAAGCTTGCAGGGAACACAAGCTCCCGAGAGCAAACCCGAGCAGATTACTTAGCCCGGACTGGCAAGGGCAGGGCAATTCCACCTTAGGCAAAGACATTTGGGAACCTCAGCAACAGGCCCCTCCCCCAGAAGATCAGCAAGAACAGCCAGCCAAGACAAAGTTCACCGATCAATGAGTACGGGAGAACTCCAGCGCTAGGGGAATACTGCGCATAGAATTCATGGCTTTTTTTATCATGAATCTTTAGTCTTTCAAAGTTAATTTTTTTAACTGTCTTTTTTTTAATTTTTCATTTTGCCTTTTTTAACCAACATCTTATCAACCCTTTTTAAAAATATTTTTTTTATTTTTCATTTTTAGAGTCATATTCTATCCCTTCATAGTAGTTACCCTTATTTTGGGTATATATATAAGTTGTTCTAAAATTTTGAGATACAGTTTCTTCTCACAGATGAAAATATACTCTAAATCTCTAGTGTATGGTTTTGTTCTAGTCTCCTGCCTGATCACATTCTCTTCCCCCCCTTTTTTTTAAATCCTCTTCTTTCTTTTTTCAACTGACTTATCAATTCCCGTTATAAAATCTTTTATAATTTTCATCTTTACATATTCCATCCCTTCATCATATTAACCCTTATTTTTGTACATATATAAGTTTTTATTTCTTTAAAATGTTGGGAGGTACTTTCTTCTAACAGACCAAAATATGCCCAAAATCTAGCATGTGGCACTCATTTTTGCACCAGCCTGATCATATTTGATCATGTTCTGGGTTTTTTTTTGTTTTATTTTTGTTATCTTTTTTTTTTTTTCATTTTTCTTTCTTTCCCTTTTCCCCCAGTTTCAGGTCTTTTCTGATTTGTTTAGTGTGTATTTTCTGAGAACATTGTTACCCTGTTAGCATTTTGTTCTCTCATTCATCTATTCTCCTCTGGACAAAATGACAATATGGAAAAAATCACCTCAACATAAAGAACAAGAGGCAGTACCAATTGCCAGGGACCTAATCAATAGGGACATCAGTAAGATGTCGGAACTAGAGTTCAGAATCATGATTTTAAAGATACTAGTTGGGCTTGAAAAAAGCATGGAAGTTATAGAGAAACCCCTTCTGGAGAAATAAAAACTAAAAATTAACCAAGTTGAAATCAAAAGGCTATTAATGAGGGATAATCAAAAATGGAGGCTCTATCTGCTAGGATTAATGAGGAAGAAGAGAGTTAGTGTTATAGAAGACCAAATGATGGAAAATAAAGAAGCTGAGAAAAAGAGAGAAATCAATGAAATAGAAACCAAAAGAATAGTAGAACAGATCAATGAAACTAGGAGCTGGTTCTTTGAAAGAATTAACAAGATTGATAAACGCCTGGCCAGACTTATCAAAAAGAAAAGAGAAATGACCCAAATAAATAAATCATGAATGAAAGAGGAGAGATCACAACCAACACCAAAGAAATACAATTAGAAGAACATATTACGAAAAACTCTGCCAGCAAATTAGATAACCTGGAAGAAATGGTTGCATTCCTAGAGATGTATCAAGTAACAAAATTGAACCAGGAAGAAATAGAAAACCTGAACAGACCTATAACCACTGAGGATATTGAAGCAGTCATCAAAAATCTCCCAACAAACAAAAGCCCAGGGCCAGGCAGCTTCCCAGGGAATTCTACCAAACATTTAAAGAATTAATACCTATTCTTCTGACACTGTTCCAAAAAATAGAAATGGAAGGAAAACTTCCAAACTCGTTTTATGAGGCCACCATCAACTTGATCTCAAACCAAAGACCCCATCAAAAAGGAGAATTACAGACTAATACCCTTGATGAACAGGGATGCAAAAATTCTCACCAAAATACTAGCCAATAGGATCCAACAGTACATTAAAAGGATCATTCACCACGACCAAGTGGGATTTATCCCTGGGCGGCAAGGTTGGTTCAACCTCCGCAAATCAATCAATGCGCTACAATACATTAACAAAAGAAAGAACAACAACCATATGATCCTCTCAATAGATGCATAAAAAGCATTTGACAAAGTACAGCATCCTTTCTTGATTCAAACTCTTCAGAGTACAGGGATAGAGGGTATATACCTCAATATCATAGAAGCCATCTATGAAAAACCCACAGCAAATATCATTCTCAATGGGGAAAAACTGAAAGCTTTCCCCCTGAGGTTCGGAACACGACAGGGATGTCCACTATCACCATTGCTATTCAACATAGTACTAGAAGTCCTAGCCACAGCAATCAGACAACAAAAAGAAATCAAAGGTCCGAATCGGCAAAGAAGAAGTCAAACTGTCACTCTTTGCAGATGATATGATACTTTATGTGGAAAATTCAAAAGACTCCACCCCAAAACTGCTAGAACTCATACAGGAATTCAGTAAAGGCAGGATATAAAATCAATGCACAGAAATCAGTGGCATTCCTATACAACAATAACATGACAGAAGAAAAAGAAATTAAGGAGACCATCCCATTTACAATTGCACCCAAAACTATAAGATACCTAGGAATAAATCTAACCAAGAGGCAAAGAATCTGTACTCAGAAAACTATAAAATACTCATGGAAGAAATTGAAGAAGACACAAAGAAATGGAAAAATGTCCCATGCTCATGGATTGGAAGAACAAATATTGTGAAGATGTCAATGCTACCTAGAGCAATGTACACATTCAATGCAATCCCCATCAAAATACCATCCACTTTTTTCAAAGAAATGGAACGAATAATCCTAAAATTTGTATGGAACCAGAAAATACCCCGAATAGCCAGAGGAACATTGAAAAAGAAGAGCAAAGTTGGCGGCATCACAATTTCAGACTTCCAGCTCTATTACAAAGCTGTCGTCATCAAGACATTGTGGTACTGGCACAAAAACAGACACATAGATCAATGGAATAGAATAGAGAGCCTAGAAATGGACTCTGAACTCTATGGTCAACTAATCTTTGACAAAGCAGGAAAGAATGTCCAATGGAAAAAAGACAGTCTCTTCAACAAATGGTGTTAGGAAAATTGGACAGCCACGTGCAGAAGAATGAAACTAGACCATTTCCTTACACCACACACAAAAATAGACTCCAAATGGTTGAAAGACCTAAATGTGAGATAGGAGTCCATCAAAATCCTAAAGGAGAACACAGGCAGCAACCTCTTCGACCTCAGCCGCAGCAACTGCTTCCTAGAAACATCGTCAAAGGCAAGGGAAGCAAGGGCAAAAATGAACTATTGGGACTTCATCAGGATAAAAAGCTTTTGCACAGCAAAAGAAACAGTCCACAAAACCAAAAGACAACTGAGAGAATGGGAGAAGATATTTGCAAATGACATATCAGATAAAGGGCTAGTATCCAAAATCTATAAAGAACTTATCAAACTCAACATCCAAAGAACAAATACTCCAATCAAGAAAACATGAACAGACATTTTTCCAAATAAGACATCCAAATGCCTAACAGACACATGAAAAAGTGCTCAACATCACTCGGCATCAGCGAAATCCAAATCAAAACCTCAATGAGATACCACCTCACACCAGTCAGAATGGTTAAAATTAACAAGTCAGGAAACGACAGATGTTGGTGGGGATGTGGAGAAAGGGGAACCCTCCTACGCTGTTGGTGGGAATGCAAGCTGGTGCAACCCCTCTGGAAAACAGTATGGAGGTTCCTCCAACAGTTAAAAATAGAGCTACCCTATGACCCAGCAATTGCATTACTGGGTATTTACCCCAAAGATACAAATGTAGGGATCCAAAGGGGTATGTGCACCCCGATGTTTATAGCACCAATGTCCACAATAGCCAAACTTTGGAAAGAGCCAAGATGTCCATTGACAGATGAATGGATAATGAAGATGTGGTGTATATATATATACAGTGGGATACTATTCAGCCATAAAAAAAAAAAAAAATAAAAAGAAATCTTGCCATTGACAACGATGTGAATAGAACTAGAGGGTTTTATGCTAATAAGTCAATCAGAGAAAGACAATTATATGATTTCACTCGTATGTGGAATTTAAGAAACAGAGGATCATTGAGGAAGGGAGGGAAAATAAGATGAAATCAGACAAGGAAACAAACCATAAGAGACTCTTAATCATAGGAAAGAAACTGAGGGTAGCTGGAGGGGAGAGGGGTTGGAAGATGGGTAACTGGGTGATGGATATTAAGGAGGGCATGTGATATAATGAGCACTGGGTATTATGTGCAACTGATGAATCACTGAACTCTACCTCTGAAACTAATAATACACTATATGTTAATTGAATTTAAATTAAAAAAATGTGACAGACTGGGAGAAAATATTTGCAAGTGACACATCTGTTAAATGAATGTAATCCAAAATACTTAATTGACCCTTAAAACTCAGTAAGAAAGTAACCCAATTTAAAAATAAGCAAAGAGCTCACCAATGACATACAGATGACAAGTATATGAAAAGATACTCCATATCATACGTCATCAGAAAAATGCAAATTCAAACAACAATGAAATATGCCCAAACACCTATTATAACGGGCCAAAATCCAGAATACTGACAACACTAAGTGCTGACAAGAATGTGGAGCAAGAGGAAATCTCATTCATTGCTAGTGAGAATACAAAATTATATAGCCACTTTGGAAGACAGTTTGGTAGTTTCTTACAAAACTAAACATACTATTACATTATCATCTAGCAATTTTCCTTTTCAGTATAGACAGTAAAGAATTAAAAACATGTCCACACAAACACTGCACATGGATGTTTATAGCAGCTTTATTTTTAATTGCCAAAATCTGGGAGCAACCAAGATGTCCTTGGTAAGTGAATGGACATATAAACTGTGGTACATTCAGATAATTTAATATTACTCATTGCTAAACAGAGATGATCTAAAAGGCATGAAAAGACATGGATAAACTTTAAGTGCATATTACTAAGTAATAAAAACATTAAATCTGAAAAGGATACATACTGTATGATTCCAAGTATATGACATTCTGGGAAAAGCTAAACGTTGGAGAGAAGATGATGATCAGTGGTGCCTGGGACTGAATAAATAGAGCACAGAGGAATTTTTAGGCAGTGAAAACCTCTGTAGGATAGTATAATGGTGAAAACATGTCATTATTCATTTGTCTAAAACCACAGAATACATAACACCAAGAGTGAACCTTAATTTAAACTATGGACTTCAGTGCTTATGACATACAATATACAAGTGGGAGATTTACTGAGCAGAAACTAATTAAAAATATAATTAAATTTGTAGAGTAAAAGAAGCCAACAACAAAATGAAAAGGCATCCTACTGAATGGGAGAAGATATTTGCAAATGATTTTTCCATTAAGAGGTTAATATCCAGAGTACATAAAGAATTTCTGCAACTCAACACTGAAAAACCCAATAATCTGACTAAAAAATGGCCAGAGGACCAGAATAGACATGTTTCCAAAGTAGACATACAGATAGCCAATAGACACAGGGAAACATGCCTAATATCACTAGCTGTCAGGGAAAGACAAAGCCACAATGAGGTATCATCTTACACAAGTCAAAATGGCTAGCATCAAAAAGACAAGAAACAACAAGTATTGATGAGTATGTGGAGAAAAAGAACCTCTCTTGCACTGTGGGTGGAGATGTAAATTGTTACAGTCTCTATGGAAAACAATAAGGAGGTTCCTTGAAAAATTAAAATAGAAATACCATATGATCCAATAATTCTAATACATCAACATGACACATATTAACAAAAGATAAAGTTTATATAATCATTTTAATAGATGCAGAAAAAGCATTTGACAAAATACAAGATCCACTGATGATAAAAACCCTCAGCAAAGTAGGTTTAGAAGGAACATACCTTAACACAATAAAGGCCTAGATGAAAAACCCAAAGCTAACATCATATCCAATGGGGAAAAACTGAAAGATTTTTCCCTAAGGTTGGGAACACTACAAAGATGTCTACTTTCACCACTTTTATTCAACATAATACTACTGGAAGTCCTAGCCACAGCAATCAGACAACAAAAATAAAAGGGTTCCAAATTGGTAAGGAAGAAGTAAACCTTAAACTATTTTCAGATGACATGAAACTACATAGAAAATCCTAAACACTCCACCAAAATGCTACTAGATTGATAAATGAATTCAGTAAGATCACAAGATACAAAATCAACGTACATAAACCCACTGTATACACTGTACATACATATATATACACATATAATACACTAATAATGAAGAGAAAGACAAATTAAGAAAACAATAACATTTACAATTATACCAAAAATAATAAAATACCTAGGAGTAGACTTTACCACAGAGGTGAAAGACCGTACTTTGAAAACTATAAAAGACTGATAAAAGAGATTAAGGATGGCACAAACAAGTGAAAAGATATTCTATGCTCCTGGATTAGAAGAAGAAATATTGTTAAAATGTCCATACAACCCAAAGCAATCTACAGATTTAATGTAATCTAAAGATTTAATGTAAATACCAACAGATTTTTCCAGAGAAGAACAAATAATCCTAAAATTTGTGGGGAACTACAAAAGATCTTGAATAACCAAAGCACTCTTGAGAAAGAGGAACAAAACTGGAGGTATCATAATCCCAGCTAACAAGATATACAACCAAACTGTAGTAATCAAAACAGTATGATTAACAAAAATAGGCACACAGATCAATGAAATAGAGTGTGCAGAAATAGAACTATAATTATGTGGCAAATTGATCTTCAACAAAGAGGCAAGATTATGCAATGGGAAAAAGCCAGTCTCTTCTCCAAATGATGTTGGGAAAACCAGACAGCTAGAATGGAAAGGAATGAAACCACACCACTTTCTATCACCAACACAAAAACAAACTCAAAATGGATTAAAGACATAACTGTGAAACCTGACACCATAAAAATCCTAGGAGAGAGCACAGGTAATCATTTCACTGACCCAGACATAGCATTTTTCTAGATATGTATACTTAGGCAAGGGAAACAAAAGCAAAAATAAACTACTGGGACTACATCAAAATAAACAGCTTCTGCATAACAAAGGAAACAATGAACAAAACAAAAACAAAACCTACTGGATGGGAGAAGATATTTGGAAATTACATATCCAATAAAGGGGAAGTTCTAAATTTATTAAGAACATGTACAATCCAATGCCCCCAAAAACAAATAATCCAATTAAAAAATATGCAGAAGACTTGAACAGACATTCTCCAAAGAAGACACAGATGACCGACACATGAGAAGATGATCAACATCACTCATCATTAGGGAAATGAAAATCAAAACCACAATGAGATATACTCTCACATTTGTCAGAATGGCTAATATCCTAAACACAAGAAACAAGTGTTGGCAAGGAAGTAGAGTAAAAGGAATCCTCATGCACTGTTGGTGGGAATGCAAACTGGTGTGACCACTGTGGAAAACAGTATGGAGATTCCTCAAAAAAATTAAAATTACCATATTATCCAGTAATTCCAGTACTGGGTATTTACCCACCAAATTGGAAAACTAATTTAAAAAGATATATCCACCCCTATGTTTACTGCAGCATTATGTACCATTGCCAAATTATGGAATCATCCCACATGTCCATCAATAGATGAATGGATAAAGAAGATGTGGTGTGTGTGTGTGCATGCATGTATCTTATATACATGCATACACACACACAATGGAGTATTACTCAGCCATAAAAAGGAATAAAATCTTGCTATTTGCAACAACATGTTTGGACCTAGAGCTAAGTGAAGTAAGTCAGGGAAAGGCAAATACCATATGATCTCACTCATATGTGGAATTTAAGAAACAAAACAAATGAACAAACTGATGGTTACCAGAGGGGACGGTGGGTGGGGAGGTTTGGCAGTTAAAATATGTGAAGTGGATTAAAAGTACACTTATTATGATGAGCACTGAGTAATGTATAGAATTTTCAATCAGTATATTGTACACCTGAAACTAATATGACACTGTATGTGTCATTTCCCACTATACTGGGAAATAATGAATGAATGAGAAAGAAAGAAAAAGAAAAGAAAGAAAGGAAGGAAGGAAAGGAAAGGAAAGAAAAAAGAAAAGAAAAAGAGGTAAGAAAGAAAAATTCTATAATTTATTTGGACCCACAAAGGACACAGAATAATCAAAGCAATCCTGAGAAAAAAGAACAAACTAGAAGGAATCACACTTCCTGATTTGAAGCTATGTTATAAAGCTATAACAATCAAATAGTATGGAACTGACATAAAAATGGAAACATAGTCCAATGGAACAGAACTGAGAGCCCAGAAATAAACCCGTGAATATATATCAACTAATATTTGAAAGAGAGAAAAGAGTGTCTTTAATAAATTGTGCTAGGAAAATTGGATATTCATATATGAAAAAAGGAAATTAGATGCATATCTTACATCAGTCACACTAACTCTAAGTGGATTAAAGATTTAAATGTAATACTGGAAACCATAACAACTCTTAGAAGAAAACATTGGAAGAAAGCTCTCTGACATAGTTCTTGGCAATTTTATTTTTGGATATAACACCTGAACAAGCAACAGAATGAAAAATAAGTTGGACTGTATCCAACATAAAAGCTTCTGCACAGCAAAGAGAAACCAACAAAATCAAAAGACAACCTAGAGAATGGGAAAAATATTGGCAAATCATGTTTCTGGGTAAGGGGCTAATGTCCAAAATACTTAGAGAACTGCTGCAACTCAATAGCAAAAACAAATGAAAACCAAAAATAAAAATAAAAAAGGACACCAAATCACAAAAAAAACCCAACCAATTAAAAAATTGGCAAAAGACCTTAATTGACATTTTTTTCCAGAGAAGATATCCCAAAGGCTAACAGGTGTATGAAAATGTGCTCAACCTCACTAACTATTAGGGAAATGCAAATCAAAACAGCAATGAGTTGTTTTGCTTCTGCCTCACAGAATGGCTATCATCAGAAAGGCAAGAGACAATGAATGCTATCAAGGATGTTGAGAAAAGGGAATCTTCTTGCACTGTTGGTGGGACTGTAAATTGGCACAACTGTTATAAAGAAAACTGTATGGTGGTTACCCAGAAAACTAAAAATAAAATTGCCATCTGATCCAATGATTTCACTTCTGGGTATATATTAAAAACAACAACAACAACAACAACAACACTATGTCAGAAAGTTATCGGCACCCCCATGTTCACTGCAGCATTATTTACAATAGACAAGACGTAAAAAAATTAAGTGTTTATCAATAGAGAAAGGATTAAAAGTAAGGTTGTGGAACATGTGTACAATGGAGTATTACTAAGCCATAAAAAGAAGAAAACCTGGTATCTGCAACATGTTAGACCTTGAGGGCATTATACTAAGTGAAATAAGTTGAACAGAGAAAGGCAAATAACTGTGTGATCTCACCGACATCCAGACTCTAAAACATTTTTAAGAATAAAGTAAACCAAACTCACAGAAAGAAATCAGATTTGTGGTTACCAGAGGAATTGCAGGTGGTGTTCAAAAGGTATAAACTTTCAGTAATAAATAAAAATTAGAGATGTAATGCACAATGTGACTATTATAGTTTACAGTGCTATCTGGAATATTTGAAAGTTGCTAAGAGATCTTAAAAGTTCTCGTCACAAGAAAAAAGCATGTTTCTTCTTTTTTCAAGTATGTAAGGTGATGGATTTTATAACTTACTCTGGTATTCATTTCAAAATATATTTAAGTCATTATGCTGTTTATCTTAAATTTATATAATGTATGTCAGTTATATCTAAATAAAACTAAGAGAAAAAGCAATCATAAAGACAAGGATATCTCCAACTTTATAACTCCAGAACATGTAAAAATTTCATGCAAATTATTAGAGAAGAAAAGACCAGTAACTCTGTATAAAAATGGACAAAGTCTAATTGCTGGTTATTCTCTGTTTGTACCAGATCCATTCTTTGCCTTTCTTCTGCAAAGTATGCTTCCCATGCTCCCTCAAATCAGGCCTATGGGTATGTTGGCTAATCAGAGGCACTGAAGATGTGCAGAAGGAAGGACCCAAGGTATTTTTCCTATGGACCTGTTTATGGCAGTGTTTTCCATGAGTGGGTTTGTCTCCTCTCCTCACTTCAGGTAGTCTCTACTATGCATCAAACTCCTGTTGTTTAGGCATGGTTTCTGTGTACTGCTAATACAAAAACTCATGGCTGACCAACATAAGTAGATCTATTCAACCTCAGTAACAATCAGGGAAATGCAAATAAAATTTTCACATCTGTTGTTACACATTGTTATTTAGCACAGAATTAAATATGGTTTACTTCATTTTCTGTGTAGGACACGGTGTTCATCTAAAATCTCCAAGAAACAGATGTCATAATTAAGCACATAAGGATGGTAGGGGAAATAACCTGTGTGAGAGAAATGGAGCAAGGGTTGAGTAAGGCTGAGAATGTTGTCAAACTATTATATACATTTGACAGTGAATCATGTAGAGGAGGAAGGAAAGTTAGGTACTAAACTAGTTTCCTAGAGGTACCATAACGCATTATCACAAATTGGGTGTGAACACACACTTAAACGGAAATTTATTCTCTCACAGTTTTGGAGGCTTTAAGTCTGAAATGAAGGTTTTGGTAAGGGCATGGTTTCTCTGAAGACTGTAGGGGAGAATCCTTCCTTGCCTCTTTCTAGCTTCTGGTGGTTGCTGGCAATCCTTGGCATTCTTTCATTGGTAGCTGTACCACTTTAATTTCTGGCTCTGTCTTCACATGTTCATCTTTCCTTTGTGTCTGAAAAATCCTGCTCTTCTTAAAGGATACCACTCATTACATTAAGGCTCACTCTAAGTATGACCTCATTTTAAATTGAGTACAACTGCAAAGACTCTGTTTCTAAAGAAAATCATATTCATAAGTATTAGGGATTAGGACTTCAACATATGTTTTGGGGGACAAGATTCTACCAATACATGTATTAGGGCTTCTGTATAGTCCATGAGCCAAAGCCAGCAGTTGAAGTCTTGGGTCTCCCAAGCACAGATCTGCCTTAGTATCCCGGGTGCATTCAGTCAAGGCAGCGAGCAGTCTATGGAAAATGTGCCAACCTGTTGATGAATTTCAAACCATGGCATCTGGGCCCTTTGTTGTACTCCCTGTAGTTGATCACATTTTCATGGACACATGTATCTCTCTGTAGAATTGTGAACTTTCAAATATCTACAACAGATTATTTTCAAGAAGTTTCTTTTAAGGTATCCGCAAACTTAATTGTTGCCTCAATTGGCAGGTGCAAGTTAATTATATGGGTACTTAATTGCTAATTTCCTATGCAAATCAATATTTGAACTTTTAATTCTCAGTTGAGCATGCATCAAAATGGGATTTAACTGCTCAAAGAAACTGCAAAAAATTTAAGTGTATTTTTGCACCTCCATATAAGGTCACTCTGATACTGTCAATGTGGTCTCTGGTTTGAAAGTATAACACTAGTAACACCATTTGATAGGTACATCTGTTAAAAAGAGATTCTTATATCTGGAAACATAAACCTCTAGACAGGGTTCAAAAATATGTTTACTTCTTAATAGTTGTAATAATGTCCATTATATAAAAATTCCCAAACTTATAACTAGAAGGGGAACATTAGAATCACATCTAAAATTATTTTACATGTATAAATTGTTGACAGTGTCCTATCTCCCTTTATAGAAAGCATGCATATATGTAAAAATTTATAAGTATTCCTTCATGTGCATATAAATGAGGGTAATAATACATTCTATTTTGGATTTGTGGTAGTCTGATTTCTAGGACAGCCTTCAAGATTTCTGTCACTGATATTCATACCTCTCAGTTATTCAATCAAATGCTAATCCATCTATTGCTGTGAAGGCATCTTATTTAAGTAACTAGGATCCCAAATCAATTGATCTTTGAGCCTTTTATTTTTTTACTTAATTTTTAAAACGATTTTATTTATTTGAGAGAGAGCGAGCGAGCATGAGCAGAGGGGAGGGGCAGAGGGAGAAGCAGACTCCCCACTGGGCAGGGAGCCTAATGCACGACTCAATTCTAGGATCCTGGGATCATGACCTGAGCTGAAGGCAGATACCTAACCAAATGAGCCATGCAGGCACTCGAGCCCTTCAAATCTAAGTCTAGAAGTGAGAAATCAGAAGTGAGAAGTCAGAAATCCAAAGCATAAGAAAGATTTGATATACCATTGGTGACTAGAAGGTGGAGGGGATGCCTTCTAAGAGTTGAGAGCATCTCCCACTCCTTAGCTGACAGACAGTAGGAAACAGGGCTAAGTACTACTGTCACAGGGAACTGAATTCTGCTCAAAAATGAGCTTGGAAGTGAATATTTCCCTAGAGCCTTCAGCAGATACTTTGATAGCCAACTTGTGATAACCTTGAACAGAGAATCAAGTCCTGCCATGTCAGACTTAGGATATACAGAAATGTGAGCTAATAAATGGATGTTTTTTAAGGGGCTAAATTAAAATAGTATTTTCTTAATGCAGTATTTTGTATTTTTTTACTTTATTATCTTTTTGGTATTTGTCATGGCCACTGACTTTTTTTTTAAGTATAGTTGACACAAAATGTTACATTAGTTTCAGGTATACAGTATAGTGATTCCACAATTCAATTCCTTATGCTCTGCTCACCACAAGTATAGCTACCATCTGTTAGCATACAATGCCATTATGATACCATTGACATATTCCCTATGCTGTACCTTTTATTCCCATTACTTATTTATTATGTGACTGGGAGCCTATACCTCACACACCTCTTACCAATTTTGCCCAATCCCCCACTCCTGTCCACTCTGGCAACCCTCAGTTTGTTCTCTGTATTTACAGATTCTTTTTGCTTAGTCATTTACCAAGGTTGCACATATAGGTGAAATTATATACTCCTGCTATGTTATTGGTAATGGTTTCATAGTACCTTTTATAAGTTTCAATGAGGATTTTTTGTTTTGATCACTTTAAGTGAAATTATTTGGTAGAGGTAAATGCATAAACATTTTAAAGCTTTACATTTAAATGTCCACAACTGGCCAAAAATGTTAAGTTTACATTTCTTTCAGAAGAATTTGAAGAGTTTGAACATGTTCATTTCTGTTTTCTACTGGTCAATAGTGTGATACATAATTTTGTCAAACTGATAGCTGAAAAATGGTGTTTCTTTTCTTTGGCTTGCATTTCTTATATTTCATACATTTATTAGCTCTTATTTTGTGTCTTACTATTTATTTCAGCTGTTCATTTTTCCACTCATGTGATTAATTTATAAAATATATTTGTAAAGGTGTTACCCCTTAGGAGTAATATTTACCTTTGCTCTGTCACAAATACTGGAAATATTCCAGTGTGTAATTTGCCTTTGACATTTGTTTTTTTTTTTAATCACGAGTGTTTTAAATAATTGCTAGTGAAAAACTGTATACCAACCTTTCCCATAAGGTTTTTTGCTTTTAGAGCTCTTCCTATTATAATTTAGCTTTAAAAAATTTGTATACCTAATTTCTTGAAAAAACTTTTTTAAAGGTTTTATTTATTTATGTGACAGAGAGATAGAGAGAGAGCACAAGTAGGCAGGCAGGCAGAGGGAGAGGGAGAAGCAGATTCCCTGGTGAGGAGCCCGACATGGGGCTCAGTCCCAGGACCCTGGTATTATGACCTGAGCCAAAGGCAGCTGCCTAACTGACTAAGCCACCCAGGCGCCCCTTCTTGAAAAAATCTTACAAAAATCTTACCTTGTATTATGTTTCAGTATTTTAATATACTGTTTCAAGAACTATAGATGAAATTAAATGTGTCCAATAATTAGAATAACACTTATAATCATACTAAGATATCTATCTAACCAACCTACCTATCAAGAGAGATAGGTATAGATCTCTATCTATATATGTTTCTATGTTTAGCTGATGATAGTTTTTCTTTTTAATTTTTTTTAATTTTATTTATTCATTTGAGAGAGAGAGACAGAGAGAGCACCATCAGGGGGAGAGGCAGAGAGAGAAGCAAACTCCCTGCTGAGCTGGGAGCCTGACACGGGGCTGGATCCCAGGACCTGGAGATCATGACCTGAGCTGAAGGCAGATGCTTAACTGACTGAGCCACCCAGGCACCCCAGAGTTTTCCTTTTTATAACCTTACTATGCTTGCAGCAGTAACTTTGGGGTTCTGTCCTTTATGTTTTTTAAGACAGCATTTTATCATAGAAGCAAACCAATTGACTGATAATGTCCTTACAGGATCAAGATAAGTTATGAAGATATACATTTAGTCTTTGCTATAAAAAAAATGCAGTGCTTGACAATTTCTCTCATGATGCCCTCTTTTGAAATAATTATTGGAATCCAGGAATACATGAAAAGGTTAATACATCACAACGGATTAGGTCTATTACAGGAATATAAGGTTGGTTTAACATATGAAAATAAATCAATGTGATTCAAAACATTTAAAGAACAAAGGAGAAAAATCATATGGTAAATATGAAGAGAAAATCATTTGATAAAGTTCAACTCCTATTCATGGTAAGAATTCTTAGTGAGCTAGGGGTGAAAGGAAATACTTTTAAACTGAAAAAATGATTCTGCAAAAATCCTATAGACAAACTGACGCTTACCAGTGGGGAGGTGGGGGGGGATGGGTGAACTAGATGACGAGGATTAAGAGTACATTTATCATGATGAACCCTGAGAAATGGACAGAACTATTGAATCATTATACTGTACCCCTGAAACTAATATAACACTGGCATTAAAAAAGAAACACACACACACACACTGATATATTATGTCCTTCTTGTCAGTGCACAGTTAGGGAGAATGGAAATTGGTGCAGCCACTGTGGAAAATAGTATGAAGTTTCCTCAAAAAATTAAAAATAGAAATACCATATATTCCAATAATTTCAGTACTGGGTGTTTTCCCCAAGAAAATGAAAACACTAATTTGAAAAGATATACATAACTTTATGTTTATTTATGACATGATTTACAATAGCTAAGATGTAGAAGCAACTCAACTGTCCATCCTGGATGAATAGATGAAGATGTGGTATACATGTACAATCAAGTATTACTCAGCCATAAAAAATGAGATCTTGCCAATTGTGACAACACGGATAGACCTAGAGGGTATTATGCTAAGTGAAATAAGTCATACAGAGGAAGACCATGCTACATATTTTCACTTATATATGGAATCTAATGAAACAAAGCAAATGAATAAACAAATAAAAAAGTAGAAACAGAGCCATAAATACAGAGAGCAAGCTTATGGTTGTCAGAGGGGAGAGTGGTATAGGGGTGGACCAAAGGGTAAAGGAGAGTGTAAGATAAAGTCTTCCAGTCATGGAATGAATAAGTCATGGGGATGAAAATTACAGCACAGGAGATACTGTCAATGATATTATAATAGCATTGTATGGTGATAAACAGTAGCTACCCTTGTAATGAGCATAGAAGACCAAATAGATTTGTTGAATTACTACATCGTACACCTGAAATTAATGTAACATCAAATAAATGGCAACTATACCTCAATTAAAAATATATATTTTTCATGAAAAAAAAAGAAGTAAAAGAAAGGTGGAGGATATGTACTGTTAGCAATCAGGGCTTATGAAGTTACAATGATAAATAAAATGAAGTATGGCATAAGTTTAGACTAATAAATTGGTGAAACATAAATAGACCCACACTTAAGTTATCTCTTGGTTGGGAACAAAGTGATAGAAAAGCTGTTCTGGTCAATAAATGCTGCTGGATCTACTGAATAGGCACATGCCAAAAAAAAATAAATCCTAATTCCTACCTCACACTATAAACTAAGATGAATTTTAGATGGGAATGTCAAGTTGAAAGGTAAAACAATAAAGATTTTAGAAGAAAACATAGGATATCTGACCTTTGAATAGAGAGATTTTTTCTTGAAATCAGAAACAAACAGAATGTACCATAAAGAAAGAAATTGATAAATTGAACCATATTAAAATTTCAACTTTTGTTTATCAAGACAAAGAGAGTGAAACAACGACTAAGGGAGTCAAACAACATGTTACTGGGTGGGAGGAAGTATTTCCAATACATAAAGTTGACAATTCATACAAAGAAAACACAAACAACTCCAATAAATCAATTAAGGTGGAAAGTTCATTAGATTTTCCCTGTTCAAATTCAAGAGACTTGAACTGGAATTCCATAAAGAAAACAATATCCAAATGACCAATACACATGAAAAGACGCTCAATTTTATTTGCCATTAGGGTGATGCCCATTAAAATCACAATTGGAGTACATTTATTTGAAAACTAAAAATAAATTTTGGGTTCTGTTTTTAAACTTCTCTACTACTACTGATCCAGTAGGCAGAACTGCTACTTATAGAATTAACTGCAATGCTTTACAAGGAAATCTTATGAATCTTCAAGGTCAATTTACATATTATATTTATGCAAACTTATAGCACTATGTTGTACTGTAAGAAAAAAATCTATTTGGCAGTATGGGTGATAAATGTCAGGAATAATCTTGGTTTATAGCCTATTGTCCCTGTTTGAATAAGTTATATAGTCACCCTATTGAGAATGCTGCTTTCAGTATTAGCATGTAATTTCAAGTTCTTTGTTTTCATAGGATGTGCAAACGTTTGCCATGAGGTATTCTGTTGTTTTGTATGAATGAACATCATGCTCCATAAAAACAAAAGCTATCACAATTAGATATAGCTATAAATGTACCAGAATGGTTAAAATTTAAAATCCAGGAAAATACCCATAATTGTTGATGAGACAAGACATTCATATATTGCTAAATGAAGTTTAAATTGGTGCATACACTTGGAAAACTAATAATGTTTATAAAACCAAGCACACATAAGCCCTATGGCCCAGTAATTCTGGTCCTAGCCATATAAGCAACAAAACGGCATTATTTACTATAGTCAAAAGCTGGAACAATTCACATGCTTATCAGCAGTCGAATGAATACATTGTGGTATATGTATATGATGGAATACTATACAGCAAATAAATCTCACAAAGATAATGTTTAGTGAAAAAGGCCACAGACAAAAGAGTGCCCTAGGATATAAATCTATTTATGTAAAGTAAAAAAAAAAAAGGCAAATTAATAAATGGTGTTAAAAGTCAAAATATTGATAACAACAGAACTTCTAGGGGTGGTAACAACTGGGATAGGGCAGGAGGAATCCTCTTAGATGCTGATAATATTCTATTTTTTAAGGTAGAGTTCAGGTTTTCAGATGTTACTTGCTGAAAATTCGCTGAAATAAACACTTCTAATGCATGTACCTTTCTTTATGTCTGTTATTTTTCAATAAGAAGAAGTTCTCAAGTAAATTTGTCCAAGAAATAAAGTTTCACCATAATATGCTGCATGCTTCAGCTGTGAGTAATATTGGTATAGACACAATAAAAAGAATTTTCATTTTTTGTTCAAGCAAAAATTCTAAGTCTACTGAGAGTATGGCAAGGTGGGGAAGAATGCAGTGAGTGAGTGTGTGTGTGTGTGTGTGTGTGTGTGTGTGTGTGTGTGTGTTGGAGTTGTAATAATATAACTCAGTGGTCTTCACACTGGGATACTCACACCCTGTGGACATGTGAACACTCAGTGACCTTTATGTGATACCCCAGGGACTTCTAGAAATAACTGAGTGAGATTTTAGAGTAAGTGAAATTCTGATGTTATGTACTTGACAGCATGATCTCTTTAAGATACCTCATCTGGAAAGGCCTAGAAATACTCTGAGCTATATTTGATTACATATCAATCAAGTAGATACTTTTGTTTTTAAACTACCAACCAAATTAAAAAGACTTGAAATACTCTATAGGTTTTATACTTAAAGAGATGGAATGTAAGAAGAGAAGGAAGTATGGCTTATTGGAAATAGCACTGGATTCTGAGATTTGGCTTTTAGCTAAACTTAGAGGTGAGTAGAGTTTATCAACATGTCGAATGAGTAATTTCTAATTAGATGATCTGTGGGTCCATTCCATGGCTAATGTGCTGTGACTGAGATATACAGGGAACCACTCTTTAACAATGGTGGTATGTTTTAATAGAGGCTTATATTTAAGTATTCACTGTGGGAGATAATACCAAAATAATTAATACTCATTTAACTGATTATAATATGATAATTATATAGGAATAACTCTTTAGCTGACATATGATATTACTTTAAAGAAATGAATCAATTCATAATTCTAATTTGATTGATAGTTTTAAAGCTAAAGATAATATAATAGAGCTCTTCTCTATATTTAGATGCAATCTGTTCCGGGTTATGTAGCCTTAAAATAGAATACCATAAGGTGAAATCCAAATGTGCAGAAACACTTACAAATGTTCAGAAGGGGCAAAACCTTAAAAGGAATGGGGAATCGTATCAGGAAATTAAGTACTCTCCATAATAGTTTATTTTTACTTTGTTCCAAAATGGTAAATTATTAAAATGGACTAAATGTGAATCTGCAGAAAGTTTATCTCATGTGTCATTTATATGTATTTTTATTGACTTTAACATCCATTTTTAAATTAAGAGTTCTTTTTATAAACTGTAGATTAACAAATTATCAGAAGGCTTTAGAGCTTGATGGCAATAAATATAAGCCAGCATATTTGGGAGTATATATTTATAGTTTGGAATGCAAACAAATCTACAAAATTTCTTATTTTCATACTCAGGCAGAATATTGGGCTAAATAGAATTTTGTTTTTGTATTATTTTTTCTTCATAATTGCTAGTTTTATGTTCTTCTACAAGTCCTTTTGCGTTCTAATAAAACACGTCTAATGCTTTTAATAGACAACGTATGTGAAGTGACACTATGGATCAAATGTGAGATTTCCAGGTTAGGGAAGGTTGGGCTCATTGAGGCTTCCCTTCTCCATAGTATTTCCACTCAATCTCTTAAATAATTTGCAGTTTGTTTTAACTAGGGAAGTCTTTCCTATACTGTTATGTTTTTTTTTACTTTTATTTTTTTATTATGTTAATCACCATACATTACATCATTAGTTTTTGATGTAGTATTCCATGATTCATTGTTTGTGCCTAACACCCAGTGCTCCACGCAGAATGTGCCTTCTTTAATACCCATCACCAGGCTAACCCATCCCCGCACCCTCCTCCCCTCTAAGAACCCTCAGTTTGTTTTTCAGAGTCCATCGTCTCTCCTGGTTCGTCTCCCCCCTCTGACTTACTCCCCTTTATTCTTCCCCTCCTGCTATCTTCTTCTTTTCTTTTTTCTTAACATATGTTGCATTATTTGTTTCAGAAGTACAGATCTGTGATTCAACAGTCTTGCACAATTCACAGCGCTCACCATAGCATATACCCTCCCCCATGTCTATCACCCAGCCACCCCATCCCTCCTACCCCCCACCATTCCAGCAACACTCAGTTTGTTTCCTGAGATTAAGAATTCCTCATATCAGTGAGGTCATATGATACATGTCTTTCTCTGATTGACTTATTTCACTCAGCATAACACCCTCCAGTTCCATCCACACCGTTGCAAATTCAGCCCATGCATTTCTGATGCTGCTGCCCTCTCTCTCCCTGGCTTGTGGGCTATATGTGGCCAAGGACGCTGCCAGATGAAACATTACACCGTCCTGGCCCAAAGAAACCAGATCAATCCCAAATCATAGCTAACCCCGAGGCTTCTGAGCATCATGAGGGAAGCATTTTCTTTTTCACAGTGGAGTGATATCTGACAAGTTGTGAGGGGTCATTGCAGTTCCTGACAATGGAAAATAGAGAAGGAGAATCAAGACACTGAAGACACTGACACAATCAGAGACCAGTGACAGATTTTCAAGTCCTCCCTAAGCTAAACACGAAGCTAGGCCTACTTTGGATTTTTCAGCCATATGAGCAAATGCATCCCCACTTTCTTTAAACATTCTAGATAGGATTTTCTTCTATTTTTATCAGAGAATGTCTGATTTTAATACACATTTTGTTTCCTTCTCCACATTAACTTACTAATATATATTTATTGAATTGTGCAATGTTAAAGGGACTTTGTAGTTTCTTGGATTATTAAATGACTAAAACGGATGCAATCCCTTATCCTTGTAGCCTTTATAGTATAGTGAGGTAAGCAGGCAATAAACCATAAAAATGATACTAAGCAAATCTTATAACACAATAGAAAGTAGTCATGCCATGGCAAAAAAAGAAGCTGGGAGAGGATTAGGAATGCTGGATCACACATGAGGGTAGAGAGGGAGCAAGTTGTAATTATGTACGATGATCAGTGGAATTTTTTTTCTTAAAGTTTTTTTTCCCCCAGTAATTTCTGTATATATCTTTCCTTGTATTTTTTTCCTTCCCTCAATACACTGTAAATTTTTCATTGCCATATTTTCATGGTAATTCTACATATGGCCTTGTAGGAATATCACCTGGGATAAGCTACCTTCTTGCAGTCGATAGAGAGGAGGTATTGATCTTTGTTAGAGAAGTCCATTGAGAAGCATCACTGTCTTCATGAAGGAGATCATACACTGCAATATTCTGCCTGCTGCAGCAGCCGCGGGTCCCTAGGTCATGCCCTCACAGGGCTTGCCTCTAGCCTTAATGCTTTCCTGTTGTATCAAACTGCAGGCTTCGGTAAGCTAGTCATGTTACTGTCTTATTGCCACCTGCACTTTTATGATACCCAGCACAGAAGATGGCACAGCTGCTCTCAGGAGAGGTAACATGCATATGCCAAAGGGGCCAAGTAACAGTGGAAAGTGTGGGGGTGTTAATAGACCTTTTATGACTTTGACCAACAAAAGAACAGTAATGGGAATATGCCTGTAATAAATACTCACTCCCATCTTCCTTCATAACAGAATGTTCTGAGACACAGCTCTTACATACCACCTCACCACAGACATCAGTAAGATGGAGCAACCAACAATGCTTTCCATAGGAACTATGCTAAGCTTCATACTTTTGCTCTGACTCATGCCCTTTTTCTCTATCCTTGTTTTCCTGAGATTACACCAAAAAAATGTTAGCATGTGCCTATTGCCTCAAACTCAATATTTGGGGGAATGAGGGCCTAAGACACTATTACATATATTTTGGAGACAAGAACGGTCACATCCAACATGTGTCTTAAATTTCTTTAACTCACATTTTGCAGTTCCAAGCTCTTTCACATCAATAAATAATAACTCTGGGAGTTACACTTTCCTTAAGTACAAAATTTTCTCGTAGAGGAACGAAGATGGCAGTGGTAGGAGGACCCTAGGCTTGTCTTGTCCCTTTAGTACAATTAGATAACTATCAAATCATCTGAATATCCAATAAATCAACCTAAAGATTGACAGAACTCCACAACTAGAGTGAGAGAAGAGGCCATAATAAGGAAGGTAGGAAGTGGGGAGACATGGTTTGGGGGAGAAATGGACTATGGGTGCCACGGAGGGGAGGGGAGCCCTAGTTGTGCAGAAAGGTGACAGAGATGAGCACATAGAGGAATGCACATTGGGAACACTTCCCCAAAGTCATTGGCTGGAAAAATGAGAGGGGCTGATATTTGAGTTTTTGTAACCAGCAGGGCTCAAAGATTGGAGTTTTAGAGGTTGGTGGGCTTGGCTGGAATAGAGCCCTGAGGCTGCTGTCCTGCTCTTGGACAGAAGACACACAAGCAACCACTGGGGCAGATGGCATAATCTGAGGATTGCCTAAAGCACAGGGGGAGAGGCTGTTCTCTCTTCTGGGAGCACATCTATGAGAGGTGGCATTCACAGAGATGCCTTTCCAGGAACAAAGGAGCTGGTGGGTACCATTTCCCTCCCCAGCCCCTCACCATAGGCACAGAGACACCTGCTGAGGGCAGCTAACCTGGACACTGGCTGTCTAGCCTGCTTGGCTCCAAATCCCACACATTTGCACTCTGGCATGACTGCTCTTCTTGGTCAAACCTGTACCATCCCAACATGGTAAGACCCTCCCCTAGAGCACAGGCCCCCCATGACAGCATGTCCCTAAAGTTTGGAGTTTTAAAAGTCAACAGGCCTGGATGAGGTAGAGCCCAAAGTACAGTGCATTGCTAAAGACAGGCAAGTAACCCAGAGACAGCATGGAAACAGTGATCTGAAAAATAAATTGACACACAGTGGGGAGATTATTCACTCCTCTGGGAGTGCTTCCCTGAGAACAGCAAGCACAGAGCCCCCCTCACCAGGGACAAAGGAGCTGGCTGGAGCCATTTCCCTCCCCAACCCCTCAGCATAAACCAAATTTAGTAAATAGCACAAGCATAGCACCAACACTGGCTGCCTAACTTGCTTACACCAAGTCCTGCCCCCCCCCCCTCCTGCATTCTGTTGGTACTGCTTTTCTCAGACAGGTGTGCCTAAGGATGACCACAGTGGGCCCTTCCCCCAGAAGACCAGCAGGAAACCCCTGTACATACCACATCTATTGACCAGAGTTCTGCAAGTCTTCGGTTCTAGTGGAAATATCATGTCTCTTTAACAAGCAGACCAGAGAACACCTAGTTTAAACTTACCACACTCTGGACAAGTTCCCAGCAGTGTCCACTACAGGGAAGGAGAGCCTCTGCAGATGACTGATCTGAGGGACAGAGCAGCCAAAACACAGCAGCAGAGCACAGCAGCACACACCAAAGACACTCCCCTGAAGCACCAGCCCCTGGACACTATTTGACCTCTTCTTCATATACCCATTACTTTCAGGAGCAGGAAAAATAACAGGCTTTTCTAACACAGAGAAGATGACAGAGACCTAGACAAAGTGCCAGGATGGAGGAATTCATCCCAAATGAAACAAGATAAGGTCACAAATGGAGATCTAGTCCAAAGAGATATAATACTATGCCTGATGGAGAATTTAAAGCAACAATCATAAGGATACTTACTGGCTTGAGAAAAGAATGGAAGACTTCAGAGAGGCCCTACTGCAGGGATAAATCAGTCAGAAACGGAAAATACAATAACTGAGATTAAAAACAGACTAGATATAATGAACACAAGGATGGAAGAAACAGAAGAATAAGTGATACAGAAGAGAAAATAATGAATTTCAACAAAAGTGAAAAAGAACAAGGGAACACAAGAATAGACTTAGGGAACTCAGTGACTCCATCAAAAATAGTAAGATATCATAGGAGTCCCAGAAGAAGAGAGAGAAAAATGGGGCAGAAGATTTATTTGAGGAAATAATAGCTGAAAAACTTCCCTAATCTGGGGAAGGAAACAGATATCCAAATCCAGGAGGCACAGAGAACTTCCACTGAAAAATCAGTAAAATCAGGCCAACAGCAAGACATACTGTATTTAAATTGGCAAAACATAGTGATGAAACAAATTTTCATAAGCAGCAAGACAAAAGTCAGTAACTTACAAGGGAAAAGCCATAAAGCTAGCGGAAGATTTTTCAACAGAAACTTTGGAAGCCAAAGAGAGTGGCATGATATATTGAACATGCTGAATTGGGAAATTCTGCAGCCAAGAATACTCTATCCAGTAAGGCTATCATTCAGAAAAGGAGAGATAAAGAATTTCCCAAACAAAAACTAAATGAGTTCATGACCACTAAACCAGCCCTGCAAGACGTATTAAAGGGGACTCTATGAGAGCAAAGACTAAAAATGACACAGACAAGAAAGGGAGAAAATCTCTAGAATGACAAAGCAATAAAATGACACTAAATATGTATCAATAATTACTTTGAATGTAAATGAACTAAATGTCCTAATCAAAACACACAGGTTGTCAGAATGGACTAAAAAACAAGACCCATCTATATGCTGCATATAAGAGACTCATTTTAGACCTAAAAACACCTGCAGATTGAAAGTGAGGGGATGGAGAAATATTTTTCTTGCGAATAGATGTCAAAAGAAAGCCAGAGTAGCAGTACTTATTTCAGACAAACTAGATTTTAAACCAAGGAGAGTAATAAGAATAAGAAGGGCACAATATCAATACAGGGGTCTATCCAACAAGAAGATCTAACAATTCTAAATGTTTATTCCCCAATATGGGAGCACTGAACTACCTAAAATAATTATTAACAAACATAAAGAAACTCATTGATAATAATACAATAATAATAGGGTACTTTAATACCCCACTTATATCAATGGACAGATCATTTAAGCAGAAAATCAACAAAGAAACAATGGCTTTGAATAACACACTTGACTAGATGGACTTATCAGATATATTCAGAACATTTCAACCTAAAGCAGCAGAATACACATTCTTTTCAAGTGCACATTCTCCATTCAAGGGACATTCTCCAGTATACATGACATACTAGGTCACAAAGCAGGCCTCAACAAGTACAAAAAGACTGAGGTCATACCATGCGTATTTTCTGATCACACACTATGAAACTTGAAGTCAACCTAAGAACAAATTTGCAAAGACCACAAATACATGCAGAATAATATACTACTAAAGAATGAATGGGTCTATTAGGAAATCAAAAAATTAAAAAAAAATACATGAAAACAAATGAAAATGAAGACATGATGGTTCAAAACCTTTGGAATGAGGCAAAAGTGGTGCTAAGAGGGAAATATATATCAGTATAGGCCTACCTCAAGAAGCAAGAAAAAGCTCAAACAACCTACTTTACAACTAAAAGGAGCTAGAAAAAGAAGAAAAAATGAAGCCAAAAGTCAGATAGGAAATAAAGATTAGAGCACTAAAAATGATGTAGTAACTAAAAAAACAAAACAAAACAAAAAAACAATTGATACAGAGCAATGAAACCAGGATTTGTTTCTTTGAAAAAAATAATAAAACTGATAAACCCCCAGGGGTATGGCAAGATGGCAGAGGAGTAGGAGACCTGGATTTCATCTCATCTCAGAAATTCAGCTGGATAGGGATCAAACCATTCTGAACATCTACGAATTCAACATTAGATCGAAGAAAAGAATAACAACAACTTTCCAAACAGAAAAGCGACCACTTTCTGGAAGGGACCCAAAAAGCAGAAGATCTGGGGGAAACTCCCCTTCCTCCCCTGGGAGGAGGGCACAGGAGCGCACCCGCAGGCATCTGCTGGGTTTGGAGACTCACACAGAGTTGGGTGCCAGAGATAGAAACGCTCGGTCACAGGCCAGGAGAGCGCGGAGTGCGGCAGGAGACCAGGGACACAGGAGTGACTGACTGCTTTTCTCTGGGGGCGCACTGAGGAGTGGGCCCCGAGTTCTCGGCTCCACCGGGCGGAGACTGGGAGGCCATCATTTTCACTCTCGTCCTCCAAAGCTGCACCAAGAGCTTGCAGGGAACAAAAGCTCCAAGAGCAAACCCCAGCAGATTACTTAGTCCGGAGGGCAAGGGCAGGGTAATTCCGCCTCCGGCAAAGACATTTGGGAACCACGACAACAGGCCCCTCCCCCAGAAGATCAGCAAGAATAGCCAGCCAAGACCAACTTTACCGATCAATGAGTACGGGAGAACTCCAGCGCTAGGGGAATACTGCACAGAGAATTCATGGCTTTTTTACCATGATTCATTAGTCTTTCCAAGGTATTTTTTAACTGTTTTTTTTTTTAATTTTTTTCCCTTTTTCAACCAACATCAATCCCTTTTTTTAAAAAAAAAACATTTTTTATTTTTCATTTCTAGAGTCATATTCTATCCCTTCAGAGTAGTTACCCTTATTTTTGGCATATATATATATAAAAAGTTGTTCTCTCTTTAAAATTTTGAGATACAGTTTCTTCTAAAATAACAAAGTACACTCTAAATCTCTAGTGTATGGCTTTGTTCCAATCTTCTGCCTGATCACATTCTCTCCCCTCTTTCTTTCTTTCTTTTTTAATCCTCTTCTTTCTTTTTTCAAACACCTTATCAATTCCTTTTTAAAATTTTTTATAATTTTCATCTTGATAGTCATATTCCATCCTTTCATCATATCAACCCTTATATTGTACATATATGTCTGTCTTTCTTTAAAATTTTAAGAGGCACTTTCATCTGACAGACCAAAATACACCCAAAATCTAGTGTGTAGCACTGATCTATACACCAGTCTGATCATATTTGATCATTATCTGTTTTTTTTTGTTTTGTTCTGTTTTTGTTTGTTTTTATCTTTTTCGTTTTTTTTTTTTTTCTCTTTCATTTTTCTTTCTTTTCCCTTTCTTTTCCCATGGTTTCAGGTCTTTTCTGATTTGTTTAGAGTATATTTTCTGGGGACGTTGTTAACCTGTTAGCGTTTGGTTCTCTCATTCATCAATTCTCCTCTGGACAAAATGAGAAGACGAAAAAAAATCACCTCAACAAAAGAACAAGAGGTAGTACCGTCTGCCAGGGACCTAGTCAATACGGACATTAGTGCGACGTCGGACATAGAGTTCAGAATCATGATTTTAAAGATACTAGCTGGGCTTGAAAAAAGCGTGGCAGTTATTAGAGAAACCCTTTCTGGAGAAATAAAAGAACTAAAATCTAACCAAGTCGAAATCAAAAAGGCTATTAATGAGGTGCAATCAAAAATGGGGGCACTAACGGCTAGGATAAATGAGGCAGAAGAGAGAATCAGCGATATAGAAGCCCAAATGATGGACAATAAAGAAGCTGAGAAAAAGAGAGATCAACAACTACTGGATCACGAGGGCAGAATTCAAGAGATAAGTGATACGATAAGACAAAACAACATTAGAATAATTGGGATCCCAGAAGAAGAAGAAAGAGAGAGAGGGGCAGACGGTATATTGGAGCAAATTATAGCAGAGAACTTCCCTAATGTGGGGAAGGAAACAAGCATCAAAATCCAGGAGGCACAGAGAACCCCTCTCAAAATCAATAAAGGAAGGTCAAAACCCCGACATCTAATAGTAAAACTTACAAATCTCAGAGACAAAGAGAAAATATTGAAAGCAGCTCAGGAGAAGAGAATATGTAATCTATACTGGTAGAAACATTAGATTGGCAACAGACCTATCCACAGAGACCTGGCAGGCCAGAAAGGACTGGCATGATATCTTCAGAGCACTAAACGAGAAAAATATGCAGCAATACTATATCCAGCTAGGCTGTCATTGAAAATAGAAGGAGAGGTAAAAAGCTTCCAGATCAAACAAAAACTGAAGGAGTTTGCAAACACGAAACCAGCCCTCCAAAAAATATTGAAAGGGGTCCTCTAAGCAAAGAGAGAGCCTAAAAGCAGCATAGACCAGAAAGGAACACAGACAATAGAGAGTAACAGGCACCTTTCAGGCAATATAATGGCACTAAGTTCCCATCTTTCAATAGTTACCCTGAACATAAATGGGCTAAATGCCCCCAATCAAAAGACACAGGCTATCAGAATGGATTAAAAAACAAGACCCATCAATATGCTGTCTGCAAGAGACTCCTTTTAGACCCAAAGACACCGCCACCATTGAAAGTGGGGGGGGGGGGGGGGGAACAGTTTACCATGCTAATGGACACCAAAAGAAAGCTGGGGTGGAAATCCTTATACAGGACAAATTAGATTTTAAACAAAGACTGTAATAAGGGATGAGGAAGGACACTATATCCTACTTAAAGGGTCTAGCCAACAAGAAGATCTAACAATTGTAAATATCTATGCCCCTAACATGGGAGCAGCCAATTATATAAGGCAATTAATAACAAAAGCAAAGAAACACATTGACAACAATACAATAATAGTGGGGGACTTTAACACCCCCCTCACTGAAATGGACAGATCATCTAAGCAAAAAGATCAACAAGGAAATAAGACTTTAAATGACACACTGGACCAAATGGACTTCACAGACATATTCAGAACATTCCATCCCAAAGCAACGGAATACACATTCTTTTCTAGTGCCCATGGAACATCTCCAGAATTGATCACATCCTAGGTCACAAATCAGGTCTCAACCGGTACCAAAAGATTGGGATTATTCCCTTCATGTTTTCAGACCACAATGCTTTGAAACTGGAACTCAATCACAAAGGAAAATCAGAAAGAACTCAAATACACGGAGGCTAAAGAGCATCCTACTAAAGAATGAATGGGTCAACCAGGAAATTAAAGAAGAATTAAAAAAATTCATGGAAACCAATGAAAATGAAAACACAACTATTCAAAGTCTTTGGGATGCAGCAAAGGCAGTCCTGAGAGGAAAGTATATAGCAATACAAGCCTTCTCAAGAAACAAGAAAGGTCTCAAATACACAACCTAAGCCTATACCTAAAGGACCTAGAGAAAAAACATCAAGTAGAGCCTAAACCCAGCAGGACAAGAGAAATAATCAAGATCAGAGCAGAAATCAATGAAATAGAAACCAAAAGAACAGTAGAACAGATCAACGAAACTAGGAGCTGGTTCTTTGAAAGAATTAACACGACTGATAAACCCTGGCAGGACTTATCAAAAAGAAAGAGAAATGACCCAAATCAACAAAATCATGAATGAAAGAGGAGAGATCACAACCAACACCAAAGAAATACAAACAATTATAAGAACATATTATGAGCAACTCTATGTCAGCAAATTAGATAACCTGGAAGAAATGGGTGCATTCCTAGAGATGTATCAACTACCAAAACTGAACCAGGACGAAATAGAAAACCTGAACAGACCTATAAACACTAAGGAAATTGAAGCAGTCATCAAAAATCTCCCAACAAACAAAAGCCCAGGGCCAGATGGCTTCCCAGGGGAATTCTATCAGACATTTCAAGAAGAATTAATACCTATTCTCCTGAAACTGTTCCAAAAAATAGAAATGGAAGGAAAACTTCCAAACTCATTTTATGAGGCCACCATTACCTTGATCCCAAACCCAGACAACGACCCCATCAAAAAGGAGAATTACAGACCAATATCCTTGATGAACATGGATGCAAAAATTCTCACCAAAATACTAGCCAATAGGATCCAACAGTACATTAAAAGGATTATTCACCAAGACCAGATGGGATTAATCCCTGGGCTGGAAGGTTGGTTCAACATCTGCAAATCAATCAACGTGATACAATACATTAACAAAAGAACAAGAATCATATGATCCTCTCAATAGATGCAGAAAAAGCATTTGACAAAGTCCAGCATCCTTTCTTGATCAAAACTCTTCAGAGAATAGGGATAGAGGGTACATACCTCAATACCATAAAAGTCATCTATGAAAAACCCACAGCGAATACCATTCTCAATGGGGAAAACCTGAGAGCTTTCCCCCTAGGGTCAGGAACGCGGCAGGGATGTCCACTATCACCACTGCTATTCAACACAGTATTAGAAGTTCTAGCCACAGCAATCAGACAACAAAAAGAAATCAAAGGCATCCAAATCGGCAAAGAGGAAGTCAAACTCTCACTCTTTGCAGATGATATGATACTGTATGTGGAAAACCCAAAAGACTCCACCCCAAAACTGCTAGAACTCATACAGGAATTCAGTAAAGTGGCAGGATATAAAATCAATGCACAGAAATCAGTGGCATTCCTATACACCAACAACAAGACAGAAGAAAGAGAAATTAAGGAGTCGATCCCATTTCCAATTGCACCCAAAACCATAAGATACCTAGGAATAAATCTAACCAAAGAGGCAAAGGATCTGTACTCAGAAAACTATAAAATACTCATGAAAGAAATTGAGGAAGACACAAAGAAATGGAAAACGTTCCATGCTCATGGATTGGGAGAACAAACATTGTGAAGATGTCAATGCTACCTAGAGCAATCTACACATTCAATGCAATCCCCATCAAAATACCATCCACCTTTTTCAAGAAATAGAACAAATAATCCTAAAATTTTATGGAACCAGAAGAGACCCCCGAATAGCCAGAGGAATGTTGAAAAGAAAAGCAAAGCTGGCAGCCATCACAATCCGGACTTCCAGCTCTATTACAAAGCTGTCATCATCAAGACAGTATGGTACTGGCACAAAAACAGACACATAGATCAGTGGAATAGGATAGAGAGCCCAGAAATGGACCCTCAACTTATCTTTGACAAAGCAGGAAAGAATGTCCAATGGAAAAAAGACAGTCTCTTCAACAATTGGTGTTGGGAAAATTGGACAGTCACATGCAGAAGAATGAAACTGGACCATTTCCTTACACCACACACAAAAATAGACTCCAAATGGTTGAAAGACCTAAATGTGAGACAGGAGTCCATCAAAATCCTAAAGGAAAACACAGGCAGCAGCCTCTTCGACCTCACCTGCAACAACGGCTTCCTAGAAACATCACCAAAGGCAAGGGAAGCAAGGGCAAAAATGAACTATTGGGATTTCATCAAGATAAAAAGCTTTTGCACAGCAAAAGAAACAGTCCACAAAACCAAAAGACAACCGACAGAATGGGAGAAGATATTTGCAAATGACATATCAGATAAAGGGCTAGTACCCAAAATCTATAAAGAACTTATCAAACTCAACACCTAAAGAACAAATAATCCAATCAAGAAATGGGCAGAAGACCATGAACATTTTTCCAAAGAAGACAACCAAATGGCCGACAGATACTTGAAAAAGTGCTCAACATCCCTCGGCATCAGGGAAATCCAAATCAAAACCTCAATGAGATACCACCTCACACCAGTCAGAATGGCTAAAATTAACAAGTCAGGAAACGACAGATGTTGGCAGCGATGCGGAGAAAGGGGAACCCTCCTACACTGTTGGTGGAAATGCAAGCTGGTGCAACCCCTCCAGAAAACAGTATGGAGGTTCCTCAAACAGTTGAAAATAGAGCTACCATACGATCCAGCAATCGTACTACTGGGTATTTACCCCAAAGATACAAATGTAGGGATCCGAAGGGGTACGTGCACCCCAATGTTTATAGCAGCAATGTCCACCATAGCCAAACTGTGGAAAGAGCCAAGATGTCCATCAACGGATGAATGGATAAAGAAGAAGTGGGATATATACACAATGGAATATTATGCAGCCATCAAAAGGAATGAGATCTTGCGATTTGCAATGATGTGGATGGAACTGGAGGGTGTTATGCTGAGTGAAATAAGTCAATCAGAGAAAGGCATGGATCATATGACCTCACTGATATGAGGAATTCTTAATCTCAGGAAACAAACTGAGGGTTGCTGGAGTGGTGGGGGGTAGGAGGGATGGGGTGGCTGTGTGATAGACATTGGGGAGGGTATGTGCTATGGTGAGCACTGTGAATTGTTCAAGACTGATGAATCATGGATCTGTACTTCTGAAACAAATAATGCAATATATGTTAAGAAAAAAAAAATAGAAGATAGCAGGAGGGGAAGAATGAAGGGGAGTAAGTCAGAGGGGGAGACGAACCATGAGAGATGATGGACTCTGAAAAACAAACTGAGGGTTCTAGAGGGAGGGGGGTGGGGGAATGGGTTAGCCTGGTGATGGGTATTAAGGAGGGCACATTCTGCGTGGAGCACCGGGTGTTATGCACAAACAATGAATCATGGAACACTACATCAAAAACTAATGATGTAATGTATGGTGATTAACATAACAATAAAATTATTTTAAAAAAAGTTAAAAATAGAACTACCCTATGATCCAGCAATTGCGAGTACTAGGTATTTACCCCAATGATACACAAATACAGATTCAAAGGGATACATGCATCCTGAACATTATCAACAATCGCAAAATTATGTAAAGAGCCCAAATACCCATCAACTGATGAATGGATAAAAAAGAAAGTGGTATATGTATATATGTATACATAAAGACAAATACCATAAGGTTTCACTCATGTGGAATTTAAGAAGCAAAACCAATGAGGGGCACCTAGTTTGCTCAATCTGTTAAGCCTCTGGCTTCAGTTCAGGTCGTGATCCCAGGGGTCCTGGATCAAGCCGTATATATGGCTCTCTGCTCAATGGGAAGTCTGCTTCTCTCTCTGCCCCTCCCCCCCATTTGTGTTCTCTCTCTCTCAAATAAATTTAAATAATCTTTAAAAAGAAAAAACAAATGAATATGGCGGGGGGGGGAGAGAGACAAACCAAGAAATAGACTCTTAACTAAACAGATGGCTACCAGAGGGGAGGTGCATGGGGCCATGGGGGCCATGGGTTACATAGGTGATAGGTATTAAGGAGGGCACTTGTGATGAACACTGGGTGTTGTATGGAAGTAATTAATCACCAAATTCCTACAATTGAAACCATAACTGTATGTTAACTAACTAGAATTTAAGCAAAAACTTGGAAAAAAAAAGTATTTTTCTGATGTGTCACTCTTACAAAGATGTAAGGAAGCTTAAATATAATTTCAATAGCATTATTCTTTTCCCAATACTTTGGACATGCACTTTAAAATTCCAGAACTAGTTGAAGGTAGCTACTGGAATGAAGTTAAACCTGGAGATATTGATAATAACAATATTCCATTTCACACATACAGTGGGGTGGCCAAGGGGCTTTGACAGTGTGGTCCATGGAGTGCAGAAATGCAGAGGAACTAAGCACCATTTCAATGACAGGCTTCAGCTAGCTTAAGTTAGTACTCTTAATTGTAGAAGAGGAGTTGTAAAAAACAAGGGCCCGAAAGAAAAGAAAAAAAAAAAATACTTCAGTGTCGTGGGATTTAAGATGCTTAAATTTGTATGTGAAGTTACCATTTGAGCAAGAAAGTAAGAGTATGGTATGAGCAAATATAGAAAAACTGGGTGTGCTGCTTTTATGAGCTAGATTAGAGCCTTTTACATCTATAACCAAGAAAACATCCTTCCCTTACTATTTATGGATAAGTTATTATCAATTCTCCTATTTTCTCATGTGTAATCTATCTACAACTTGCAGTTCTGGATTATTTTTATGCCTACTGTTGTTGAGGGTTTTTTTTTTTTAAATCTCAAACTTTATCCCTTTCCCTTCTCTTCGCTAATTTTCTCTTGCCTACAGTGCCTTCACTAAAAATTGCCATTCTTGTATAGTTTACTTCATAAAGTACAGGTAGATGGTGGTGATGGGGTTTTAAATAAACAGAGTTGCTTCTAGTATTCAATCTGATGTTATGAATGATCTCATAATTTTTGGCTGCATTTTTTGGGATTACCTTTGCCATTCTGTTATTAAGGGCTACAAAAATGAACTGTTAGGGGTTCCATGGGATTTTAAGAAAAATATTTTTTTTAAGATTTTTTATTTATTTATTTGAGAGAGAGAATGAGATAGAGAGAGAGAGAGCACGAGATCCAAGAGGGTCAGAGGGAGAAGCAGACTCCCTGCTGAGCAGGGAGCCCGATGTGGGATTCGATCCCGGGACTCCAGGATCATGACCTGAGCCGAAGGCAGTCGCTTAACCAACTGAGCCACCCAGGCGCCCTAACAAAAATATTTTTGGCCTATGTAGATGCCTAATCAAGCTGACACCATCAGATTATTACCCAGGGATTAAAAGTCATTCGGTAGTCCCCAGAAAACATTTTTTTTTTTTTTTGTCATACAAAAGTTAGCAGTTAGCATGGCCACATGCAATTAAGGATGTTCCAAAGAGACAGACTATTAGAATGGAAGTTCAAATTAGTTGTATTAAATGTAGGAGTTATTGAGTATTTTGGATTTAATATTTCAAGTTGAACTTGAATCTTTTGTTACTTTGGGCTCAGAATAATGACTTTCTCTTTTTCAAGAACAATATTTTAATAGCTTATTAAAAAACAATTTCCAAAGTCCATTTCAAAAGCTTTTTGAGTTAGAGCCTCAAGTAGCTCTTTTAAAATATAATTTGATGAATAAAGTGTGATCGAGAATTAGTCACATGTGGACTAAATTTTCCTCAAAATAAAGCATTAAAGTTTCAAAGTAAAAAAAAAAAAAAAAAGCAAACTATGTCAATTCCATTCTCTTTAGAATTCCTGTTGAGATTTATACTATATCCAAAGCATACTAGGCTTAGGTCTTTAAAATTTGTACAATGAAGAAATTGCTTTGTGGAATGGGTCACTGAAATGAGAAATCTGCAAGCAATTGATACTTCGTTAGTAGGGTTTTACCAATTGTTCAACAATGTTCAATGACTTTTTTTTTCAAATGACAAATCAGCTTTCCAGCTGAGCTTAATCTTCTAAGAAAAAAATCTTTTCACCTGAAAACAAATATCCTCAAACTCAAGGGAGACGTCTACATTTGAAAGGTATGTAGATAAGTGGGAAGACATGATGATATGGTAGTTTTAATATGATTAGAAAAAAATAAAATTAATTCAGTTTCTTTCTTTACATTTCTTCTCTCAGTATCCTTTATACCACACTGCTATTTTGGGTGACATTAGAATCAGGGATGTAATATTTATAGAAATATGTTACTCTAGTAATAACATATTACAAAAAGCCTTGGCAACAATCTAAGACACAGCAGGGGAGCTGTACGAGAACTATTTTTGTAATGTTTAAAATTATACTAAATTTAAAAAAAGTCCCTGTTGGGCTTTAAGCTTTAAATAGCATGATGTAGTGTAACTGATCAGAGGATTAGATTCTGTTAATTTATTACATAAAATGAAGCACATGTTGACAAATAATATTTATGTATAAAAAACATTTTAGGTCATTTTGATATAATTCAATGTGTAAAATCATTTCTCAATGGATTCTTGTCTAAAAATAGAGGACTAAAAATGGAAAGTATATTAAATTCAAAATATTAGCCTTCTAGAAAACATTAACAACAGCTAAAGTAAACACAAACACACACACATACACACAATCTCTAATGCTATATTTAATGTCTGGGGACATTCCTATACGTGAGACTTGGATTAGCCTGTTACCAGGTAAATTTCTCTTTTTCTAATTCTTTTTATTTTGTAGCAGCTTTAGTGAGGCAGAACTCACACAATATGCAATTCACCTTTTTAAAATGTTTAATTATCATAATCACAAATATGTACAATTGTACTATAGCCAATTATAGAATATTTTTATTACCTTAAAAAGAAAACTCATTTCCTTTAGTTCTTACCCCTTATCTTCTACCACCATTCCCCAGAACCAAGTAACCACTAATCTACTTTGTTTCTATAGATTTCCCTATTCTGAACTTTCGTGTTAATCAAATATGTGGTCTTTCATGGCTGGCTTCTTTCACATAGCATGTTTCTCATAGATCTATGTTGTAGCCTGTATCAGTACTTCACTTCTTTTTATGGCCAAATAATATTCCACTTTATGGATATACCACACTGTGGCTTAGCCATTCATTACTTGATGGATACTTGTTTTTTCCCCTAGCTTTTGGCTATTATGAATAGTACTGCTATGAGCATTAGTGTACAACTTTTTGTGTGAATGTATGTTTTCACCTCTCTTAGATCTCATTCTCTTTTTAAAGTTATGTTTTGTGAGAATAAAGAATCTCACATTCTGTCTGAAACTTTTTTGAGTGAAAATCAAGGATGCGTCTTATTACATAAATAGCCTATTAGAAGACTATTACCAGTGGGTAGATATTTAAACCTTATTTGGTAGTGTTTCTAAACTTCATTTGGTAGAGTTTCAAGATATTTGTTGTTACCATTGATCCCGGTCACCCAAAATGGTTTGCTAAGATTTCCAACAAAGCGGTCAACTTCACTTGCTAAACCCTCTCTATCCTTTCTGTTTGTGGGAAGCAGCTCTTATTCTTTTTAAAGGAATCTCAAGACATGAAGAAAATGTATAAGCATTCTCAAAATAGAAGTTTTTACATTTACGATATTTAGGTTTTTATAAGTACATCTCCCATTAGTCTTTCAATTTTAGTTCAATGTAAAATAGAAACATCACCATGGAAGAATTTTGGTGACACCTAATGCCCAGTTCAAATCATACTTAACTAAATATTTTTAGTCTGACAGCTCTATCATTATGTGTGTATATACCTCAGCATCAAAGACTTTTTGTAATATATGTGTTAGATATTCAGGTTTAATTGGTGTGTAAATTCTTTGTTTAAATTCAAGGCCAGAATTTGGCCCTTAATATGTAATTGGTATTTATTTAACATACTCAAAGTTATAATTAGAGTCCTTACTAGAGTGAAAGAATCTGAAGTTTAACTAGTGACTTTGACCACAGCAGCAGAAATTTACAACAGAGCAAAAGAAAACTCAATGCTTTAAACAGGCAGTAAAATCAAACTCTAATAGGGTCTACTGGAGGAGAGGATTGGTATGTTTGATTCTCCACTTGTTTTATATTTCATATTTTTCAGGACTTTTATTTTGTTATTTAATGGAAACAAAGCACTGAATGGTATTTTTTCCATGTCCTTGTACCAATAAAGTGGTAATAAAATCATAAAAAAGCAACCATATGTCAAAGTAGTGAGATTTACTAACCTTTGAAAACTGGGTAAATAGGTATAATTTCAAGAGGTTTTTTTTACATTTGGGTACAAAATATATAACTTTTTAGCCTCATTTGCTTAATTTTCAAAATAATGACTATAGGTAAAGTGACATGCATAATATTAATACAAATACTTATACATAATAATGACTGCATATATCATGTGTATGTATGTTAAACTTAACATGTAAATTTCTTTTTTTTCCTATGCCCACTTCTCAGAATTATTGATATTTTTGACTATTAATACTAAGTGCAGAACAGGATGAAGTAAACATTTTCAGGATCTTCCTCAATGGAAACAACACAAAATCTGGCTTCTCTTGTAAGAATTTATATTGATTCACTTTGCAAAGAAATGTTGGTTCTTCACACACACATGTGTGCGCGCACACACGCACGCACACACACACACCAATTTGGAATATATCTTAGTGAAAATTGTGTTCGTAAGTTCATGGAATAGAAAAATAATTCTTAAATTATTGAAGAAATTGTAATTATTTCACAAATTCAATTCAGATATGGTAGAGAAAGTTTAAATTTTACCTAGGTTTTCCTATGTTGAAGGTAGTATTTATGTATGTTTTCTATCTATTGAGCTAACAATATCTATACATACATATATACATCTTATTAAATCTCATTTAATATTGTCAACCATATTTTTTTTACAGATGTTTAATGTGAATCAAAACTTTCAAATAAGAATAAAATTGAATGGATTATGGTAATGCCTGAACCCACTCAGTATAGTTACTAAAAATCATTGAATCATACACTTGAAATGAGTGAATTTTATCTGCATAAAATAACCCTTGATAGAGTTGCTTTAAAAAAATCAAATTGAAGGGCATCTGGGTGGCTCAGTCATTAAGTGTCTGCCTTTGGCTCAGGTCATGATCCCAGGGTCCTGGGATCGAGCCCTGCATCGGGCTCCCTGCTCTGCGGGAAGCCTGCTTCTCCCTCTCTCACTCCCCCTGCTTGTGTTCCTGCTCTCACTGTGTCTCTCTCTGTCAAATAAATAAATAAAATCTTAAAAAAAAATCAAATTGGAAGCAATTGTAATACCTCCTATTTATATTCTGTTTACCATTTTCCAGTGACTGTGGTGAACACTCTTCATGGATTGTTTTATTAATTACAATAATCTATAAGGTATGTACCATTAATATTTATAGATGAGAAACTAATGGGCATAAAGTTTATTCTAATTGCCCAATTCACACAAATGGTCATATAGATAAGAATGTATATCCTTCCTACATGTATGAACCACAGTGCACAGACATTATTCAAAGTAAATTATAACATTTCTATTCAGGTCAAGCAAAATAATATGCTGCTTGTTTTTTTTTTTTTTTGCTTTAAGATTTTATTTATTTCAGGCAGACAGAGACAGTGAGAGAGGGAACACAAGCAGGGGGAGCTGGAGAGGGAGAAGCAGGCTCCCCGCCAACCAGGGAGTCTGATGTGGGGCTTGATCCCAGGACCCTGGGATCATGACCTGAGCTGAAGGCAGATGTTTAATGACTGAGCCACCCAGGCACCCAAAATTGCTGCTTGTTTTTAATAACATTTTAAAGTAGCTGATTATTTGAGACCCATGGCTCTATCACCAGACTAACCTCTGGCCATTCTGGTATGTGATAGGGAATTTCCCTTCATTTACATCAGCATTCTGATTTTCCTTTTTGCTTTAAATTATATTCTCATTAGTTTTCATAATATAGGATGAAATCACAACTTCTTAAGGTTGGTGTGATGAACTTTTGAAAACTATACATCTGGGCTGGAATTGCTAACATTAGCCCTTGGGACCCATGATCCTCACCTGTAAAGTAGGACTGCAAATAACTACATGGCATATTTGTTGCAAGGCTAAGTATACAATAAGAATTACCAAAAACAGTGCTAGGATCTTAATAGGTGCTCATATGTGCTTATTAGTGATGACAGCAAATTGGAATATATTTGTACTTCCCTTGAAAGATGGGGGTTTTAGTTTCTAAAGTACTTTTGCAATTGTATTAATAGCATTTCAGTATTTTTTTAAATGATGATGCATCTCTAAGGAAAGACTAATATAAAACTTTTGTTTTCACATTTGAAATTCTTTACACATTGTGGAAGCATATGCTTGGAAATCAAAATAGAGATATTACATAAATGAATGAACAATCTCTAAGGATACCTTTTGGAAAGATATTCCTTCCAAAAGAGGGACACCAGCTGATGCTAATCCATTGGAAATTAGGCAGAAAACATGTGCTTACTGTCTTCTTCTTTAGTGTAGGGTAAGTTCATCTGCCAGTTTCCATTTGCTCACTTATTAAATAATATACACTGTCTGTGAAAAGGCTATAAACAGAAAGGGAGAGCAAGGTGAAAGTCACTGGCATTCTTCTGGAGTTGTCTGATATAATATAACCTGAAGTTACATGAAAAGGTGAAGTGATGCAAGAAGAAGATTCCAAAACAATGTCAATGTCAGAAGGTCATATAGTCTATTTCCATTTATAAAGAATGGGAAATTATAGAAAAAACATGTTGCCAGATTAAGCTGGGTTCTGCTCTTGAACAGGTGTAACCTTTGGCAAGTTATTTAACCTGTTTAAGTCTCACTCAATTTCTTCATCTCTGCAACAGGGACACCTCTCTTTTATAGGGTGATTGTAGGGTCTCATTCACTCATTCATTTAGCAGATATTTACTGGTCATCTCTCAAGTACCAGACTCTGTGTTAAATTCTGAGAATTTAGTGACTAGGAAATAAAGAGGCTCTGTGCTTTTATGAGCTTTTATTATGTATTTAAGCATACAATATTCAAGTAAATAAATCAACACTGAAGATAACTCATTAATGTGGTAAATTCCGAGAAGAAAATATGAGAAGGAAAGACCAACTGTAGACAGTGTTCTCAACATCAACCACTAAGCAAAATTTGAATTCTAATCCAAGACTGGAGGATAGGAGCCATTCACATGAAGATCTTAGGACAGAGTTCTACAGGCACAGGGACTTAGAGGTGGAGGTTCCTCGTGGCTGGAAAAGGCTTCCTGGGTCAGAGGAAAAGAAAATCTTGGCTTAAGAATACAGAAAACATGTGGTTATATAGATGTCAGAATTGCTATGGACCTTTGGTCATCATGTGCTCCTTACTCTTTCCTCTTTTGAAAAGGGTGTTACAGAGGTTATCTTCTCTTTATCTCTCATTTCATATTGGGGGAGTGAGGGACAGAAAACTTGTCCTTTCACCTTTCAACTTGTCTCCAGATCGAGAGGACCACAGTGAAGAAATGTACCTAAGGACTTTAACCCAAATTCAGACCTGGGTCAAAACATGTGACTAAATGGTGAGCCTAAATGTCATAATTGGACAAAAAAGCGATTAGAGACAGTGTACTGGAAGGAGAGAGATTCTTTTGCACGTGGGAAGGGTGCAAGCTGTTGTGCCCAAAAGGCAGGACTGTGGTAGATTTTCAGAGATGGCTGTAGTAATTCCTACCATGCTGCTTTGCAAAATGACTTTACTATTCTCTATTTTAGCAAGAGTTAGAGGACCATTTTCCCTCCTTTTGAATCGGGGCTGGACTTGGGACTTACTCCATTAAAAAGAATGTTGCAGAAGTGATTGAGACTGCTTTGAGATGTCAGTCTCTTTGAAGATGAGATGCTACACAGCAAAGAAGACCCGGAGGATGAGAGTAAAGAAAAGAGAGAGAGAGATGGGCAGGGATACAGAAAACCTATCCACCTCCTGCCATTTCCTCCTCACAGCACCAGATATGTGAGAGAGGTCCTCTGGGATCCACCTACCCTGGTTCAGCTGTCACATGACCACAATTTCATAATTCCAGAAAAGTCTAGAAGAAATAACTGCCCAGATGGTAAGCACATCAAACATGAGAAATAATAATTTTTTTTTGTTTTCAGCCCTTAAGTTTTGAGGTTACTAAGCAATAGATAACAGAAATAATAAAAAAAAGAAATGACCAAATAAATTGTGAAGAATACTATATTCACATTCAGGTGATGACTGGATTCAGTAGAAGGCCAAGAAATTATACTTCTGTATGGGTTAGAACCAATATTATAATTTCAAAAACATTTTTTTCAGTATACAGAAATATCTAGAAACACAGATAAAATGCTGATTATGTAAACTCCAAAGTATAAAACTAAAACTGATTTAATTTAGGATCATATTACTAATGAGCTTTAAAACTATTTTATAGAAATTACAGTGAGAAGAAATAGTAATAATTTAGGGAAGAAATAACATTTTGTTGACCATTTAGTTATGTTGCATTACTATATTACTAATATTGTTTTAAGTGCTTTATGTGAATTAATTTATTGAATCCAATAAAACTCTGTAAAGTGCATAATATACTGCCTATAAAGAAACTAAGTAACTGAGAGGCTAAGAAATGTGTCCAAGTTTACACAGCTAGCAAGTGAAGGAGCCATGCTTCTAACCTACAGGGCCTAATGCCAGCGTCTGGTTCTCACCCCCTACACTATGCTAATGTTACTAGATTTTATCACCTTTACATTAATCACATTAGGGGCAGCAAAAGATCAGGATAAAAAAGAAGTCAGTTGGTATCACCACTCTCACTGAAATTCCATGAACCTGAAGTTTATCTTTAAAAAGAGCAGAGTAACTAGTATGACATATACCCTCATCATGCATTATTTGAGGCTCTTGACAATGACACTACAAATTGCTCTGACAGGTTGACAGCAAAGGTTCAATTTGTTGATAGTCTACTTAAATTTTTTAAACTATAAGATTATCATGGCCTGGATTAGAATATGAACTAAGAATTTTGAAGAAGGGACTTTTGGTGTTTATAAAAGAGAAATAGAGGATTTAGCAACAGATGCAATTACAAGAAAGACTGTGTACTTGGCTCTCCTATGTTACCAGCTGGGAATTTCAACTGAAACTTGACCAATCTCCTGAACATACTTCACCACAAGAATCACATTAGATTATCACTAGGATCATTACTAGAATCTCCGGTCCTTAAAAATTAACTTGCCTATTTTTTCAACTCTGCTAATCTTAAATGATTCTTGCCTCACTGGTGAACGGAAAGATTTGTAAGATTCAGTGAACTCGTTATTTTCTTGATACTTCAGTAAAGTGACACCGTAGTGTCCACAAATGGAAGAAGGATATGTATTTTGCTATGCTGTACAAAACATTGGTTTATTACAATTAAGCCCACTATACATTTTTTTATTTAATTGGTTCAAGAAAGCAATCCATTGATTGATCCAATAGCAGTTCATTGACACTGGGGAAAAAAGTTGCAACTCAGCTGAATGTAAGTCAAATTGAAATTGAGAAATTCAAAGTAGCAAACTGGAGATGGTTCCTATTTACTATTCCCAGAGAATTTTTATTCTTAAAAATACAGTTTCAGTTTTGTGGATGAAAATCTTAGCAAATACAAACAATGTAATATGGTACCATAGGTAACAAAGAAAATAGCCCACTCATTTCTAAAGTACCTCACCTTAAAATATTTTTTTGAAAAATTAAAGACCTCACCAATTTTGAATGTATCAAGACAATAAGTATTATTTATTTGGGAGATAAATGAATACTTCTGGAAATTTTTATAAAGTAAAATATATATATTTTTGATGTTATTTATAGTCCAATTCAGCAGCATACTGCTTCTCCACTGCTTCTCCATGCATTTAAGATCTTTAAACACCTTTAATCGATGCCCTTTTTTAGTGTCTTTACAATTTTTTATTTCCCCAGTATCAGTGCTGATCTGCAGATATAATTTTACTAAGGAAATATAACAAATATGGTAGTATATACATGTATATGGTCTAATATCTACTATCACCTCCCTTGATGTTTTTATCTTAATGAAGGAGATAAACCAACATGGAACCAATGGATAACTTAAGGCAGTATTCCACAAATACCCAATAGAAATCAGAGGGGGAGAGGAACCATGAGAGACTATGGACTCTGAGAAACAAACTGAGGGTTCTAAAGGGGAGGGGGAAGGGGGATGGGTTAGCCTGGTGATGGGTATTAAAGACGGCATGTTCTGCATGGAGCACTGGGTGTTATACGCAAACAATGAATCATCATTGTTGACATCAATCAACACTACATCAAAAACTAGTGTTGTAATGTATGGTGATTAACATAATAAAAAAATAAAAAAACTAATGATGTACTGTATGGTGACTAACATAATAAAATTAAAAAATTATTGATGTTCATTAAGTGTATGCTTACCACTTTATTAAAAACTTAGCAATCACTTATTGAGCCCATACTGAGCAGCTGTTATGCCAGACACTAGGGTTAACAGGAAAAAAAAAAAAAGGCACAACTGTCAAGATATTCCCAGTCCTCTGTATTGTGCCTGTTCATCCCTTCCTTCTGACCCCAGCAACCGTTGATCTTTTTACGTCTTCATAGCTTTGCCTTTTCTGGGATGTCATACTGATTGGTTTATTTTCACTTAGGGATATGCTTTTCATTTTCTTCTATGTCTTTTCTTGGCTTGATAGTTCATTACTTTTAGCACTGAATAGTATTCTATTTCTTGGATGTATTCCAGTTTATTTATCCATTCACCTAGTGAGCAGTATCTTAGTTGTGTACAAGGTCTGGCAATTGTGAATAAAGCTGCTATAAACATCAGCATGCAGGTTTTTGTGTGGATGTAAGTTTTCAACCACTTTGGGTGGAGTTTTTCTTTTAAAACAAGTAATTATCAAATTAAAGTTAATATATTTTTTACATCATTTTTTCTACTCCTGATTTTAAGTATAAAAGCTTGAACAACTATTCAGAGAATATCACTGGTTCTCTAATATCTCCTTGTCAGAATCAAAGCAAGGATATAGGAGATGTTCTGGAATTAGCCATGTGTGGGTTTAATTTTATAAAAATGTATATTTGCCACAGCAAATTACTTTAAAACATTCGAACCTCTTGATCTTCAAGGTATTTTAAATCCTCTTTTAAACTTAGTATCTAGGCATCCATCATATTTTCTTTCAACTCTGAGAGCAAATTCTAACTTAAAAAATTGATTTCCATTGGTTTATTGAGAGACCCTATAGAGATCAGTGAGGGATTGTCAAAGCCTTTTGACTTCCAATAGACAGAATCTTTCAAACTATTGTTTTTTATTTACTAAACTGTTCTAGACATTTTAGGAACGAGTTGCTCTGATGATATTTGTCTGGAGTGATCTCCTGTTTATTCTGGCACAGTGATATCTGAGCAAGTCAGATTGTGGTGGGGAAACATCACAGGCTGTGTGCTCTAACAGCTTCTTCCACATTCTCATACTTTTGCCAATAGTGAAACCGATGCCATGTCTACCACTCAGAATTTGAGTTGTGACACAGTGCACAAACTGTGGCATCAGATTGGCCATCTGAGTTTCTTCATGTGAACTGCAATGATCTTTTTTAGTGCTATTTAATCACATTGAGTATGCTAGGGACTCTGGTTTCTGTTTACCAGAGTGAGTTGCTTTTCTTGTCCCAGGACTTTTTATTGTTCTTTTCAAAAATACTGTGTGGTAGACAATTGGTTATGTATCATGAAATAACTAACTTTACCAAGGGAAAATTGCAACTATTCAGAAAAAAATTACATGTTGGCTAAGAAAGTATGGCCTTAGGGGCAAAAGAAAAACAATATTTTATAAAGTTTAGGGCTTATGAGTTTTTCTTGAATGCAAAAAAACCAAACTGTCAATATGGGCATGTTGATAAAAATTATCTGAGTATATATTATTTTAAATTACTCCACAGAATTTTGCCAAGAGGAAGACTATTTATTAGCCATGAAATTTAGAAAAGCTCCTACTCTTATCACTAACCTTTAAATAGCTTTTATTCCCAGGAGAAAACAAAACAAAACAAAACAAAACAAACCACCTAAAATTCTACAAAGTTTTAGAGCACTGGGTACTGTCTGGCCCCTGGGCTAATGTGCAATTGCCACAGAGACATCTAAGGCCCCAAATCTTATTAGTAATTTACTCTCCAGAGTAAATTGGATTAAAATATATTTATGAGGGTAGGTTTTGATAGAAAGGGAAAATGGAGAGACCATGGGAAACCTGAGTGCCTGTCAAGAAGGGAAAGGATGCCAAAAGGAATGGGAAGTGGGCATGGGAAGGAATAATGGAAAGTGAGAGAAATGGAGAAAAGGGAATTTTTAAAGAAAAATAGGTATTTTATTTCAGCTTTCCCTAGAAACAGAGTCTGATATGAAGATTTATGAGCAAAGAGATGATTTGGGAGACAATAATTTGGGAGACACTGGAAGGAAAATGAAGAGTGACAAGGAATAAAAGGTATCTAAGACACAGAGCCTGCAATTAGGGCTTCCTAGAAGTTGCTTTGAGAAGGAATCAAAGGCAACAAGAATGAAGGACAGTGGGGTGAAACTGGAAGGAGGAAGTAACAGGAGAAGATAGATGGATGACTGGGACTCAGTATCTTAGGAACTTTAGAGGAGACTTCTCAGATCCGTTTCAGAATTGTTCCTCTGTCTATGTGAGAACACAAAGGGGAAGCATTGATCCATTTACCTATAACATACAACATAGTATGGTGGAAAATAAATATAAGTTTTGGAGTCAATGGTCCTGAGTTTATGTCATGGTACTCCCTGCTTGCTAACTATGTGGAATACTTGTAAAACCTTCTTAAGAATTTTATTTATGTAAAATAGGGGATATTTATTCTTTTTGCCAGTAAAAACCCAGATAACTATTACAGAATTTTCCAACAATAAAAGACTCTTCCAAATGTCTATCTCAAATTACTTTCGCCTAAAAATAACAATGACAATTTTTTTTTTTACTTTGAAATTCAAATTTTTCTCTTGTGACACAAAACTTAAAATATTCAACATAGCCACTCACTTGATTACTGGTTTAATCTTGTATCTTTTTGATGGAAGAAGGAAAGTGAAACAGACTTGAAAAAATAGCCTTAAATAATTATGCTTCATTAATTGCACAAGTGGGAACTGAATTTATGAACCTTTTAACATTTTCTCCATGGACTTTGAAATATAAACTTAAATAGTATTTTATTAATTCTTTCAGTATATTTGAATGACTTAATTTTAGGAAGAGTCAAATCCAGTACTAAGTATAGATAATATATTTACACATTTTATAAAGGAAATACAGCTAAGAGACCAAAGCACTTTGAGATTAGCTCTACAATATGCTCTTCATCTATTCCTGATGCCTGCCTTCAAGATAAATAAAGCCATTTAATTTTTCAGCAGGCTCTACAGAGCCTGTGAATCATGATGAGTCACTTTCTTTGGAGTTGTGAAATATTTTCCCTCAATTCTACCACTTTCTGGAATGATAGAACCTAAATCTGGCCCAAACAGCCTGGATATAAGCTTAAGAAGTCAGAAATCAACTTTGGTATTTAAACAACATCAATATTTAATCACTAAATTATAATGAAAGAGATTTTACTAACAGAATTTTTAAGATTTCATAGCCTTTCTCTTTTAAATATGAAAGATTTTAGTTATATATAAACAGATGTTAATCCATTTTGTAAGAACTTGATGGCAAAGGTGACAAAAAGAGTAAGAACAAAATTCGGTGAATATTAAGTCCTAGATGGTAATTATTACTTTTCCTCATGCCATACTAGGGAAGAAAAGTCCACTCCCAAAGGGCACATCACCTTCACTCTACTGTGTCACTCACTAGGAAGATTCTGTACTTTCACAAGGACCTTTGCTTCAGGGTAAAGCAGCTGTTCTGGGAGCTTGCCAACTGAAGTGATGGTCTAACAAAATCTGTCAACAGAGAAAACACGCCACAACCTCATATTCATGTTGTGGTTGCTTTCTCTTTTCCCTTTCAACATACCCCTTGGGACACTGCCTTATACAGAAGGCCAAGAAGGGTGACATACGTGTGAACATATGGCCCTGTCTTCCTGGGGTAATGTACATGAAAGCATATGGAGCTGCCCTCTTACTCATCAGCAAACACAGGAAAGACTTTGCCATACCTTGTTACCTTGTTGATTTTCCATATGGTTCTGATTGTTTCTGAAAGTAAGTAATTTGCATTACTTTTCCTCTAAAATTCCTTCTTGATAGGAAGAAATGTCTTGGCTCTCTAAAATTCAGTAGATAATCATCTAAATATATGTATTTCCAAACAAGATGACTACTCTAATTACATATTTGTATATCTCGATACGTATATGTGTATGTGTGTGTGTGTGTATACGATTATATGTCTGTCTGTGTGTGTATATTGCACATACATCCCTAAGTGAAAAATTACTGTTTAAATATTTTTCATAAGTACTTTTTTAAAGTGTTTTATTTTGACATATATTCTAAAAGAATTCAGTTTGTTGGGTTGTGTTTTTTTGTTGGGTTTTTTGTTTGCTTGTTTTACATTTAGGTATTTTCATTCCCTCTGGCTAATTTATTCTTACCATTTCCTTTGATACTAGTTTAGAACCAATTCTTCCAAGAAGCTGCATATCCTAAGCTTAGAAGAGATGACTCTTCTAGCGACATCCTTAAACCTCTCTTCTTTCTCACAATTGTACTTATCAGTGCTTAAAAACTTGACACTATTAACCACAACACATGAACACCATGAGGAATAGACATACCAACCTTTTTCACCAATGTACCTCTCCTATGATTAGCATGGGACCAAGAAAGGGGTAGGTGAGTAATAAATATTGGGGGAGTGAATGAAGAAATGCACTTATATAGGTAAGAAATTCTAAAGACCTGGACAAGGACAGAGATAAGATTAATAAAAGTAGAGAGGAAATTTTGCAGTAGAAAATTCAGTATCTACTAACTAAATGGATTTGGGATTAAAGAACAAAGCAGAAACCAGAAGTAATCTGTTGCCTAGTTTATCATGATGAAGAAAGAGAATACTGGGGAACTGAGAAAGGATTTTTGGTAGGGCTGGAGAGAAGAAAGTGGCTAACAATTACTCTTTTTTTTTTTTTTTTTTTTTTTTGGCTGCCTCCAGTGGCCAAATCTGATCCCTACTTTTCTTCACACAATTTGGGATAAATGATATGATGCCACTATAGGAAGAAGCTATTATTTTGTGTTCTATCTTCCCATTCCCCACAGATCTAATAATCTGTGGTTCCTTGTTGACCTGATCCAATCTCAAGGCTATACAAGTTGATAATCTGGTATTGACGAACCAAGTGTTTGTCATCAACACTCTAAAGACCACATACTTGAGACTCTCCACAGGAGCATATAAGCTTTTCTGTCTCTGAAATATGGCATTGTTTCAACTTCATGGTTGTGCTCTAGAAAGTTACTCAGTGTAACATTTTGATCAATGAGGAGCTCTCTTCTTTGGTCCCTGCCTTGACTGCTTTTCACAGATCATTTATTTTTTGTTGATTTCTCAAAAGAAAGTCTTCAGACCAGGAGACAATGGGATGATATATATTTACAATATTAGAAGAAAAAAAAAAACCTGTCAACCAAAGATGTCCTTCATAAATGAAGAGATAAAGACTTCCACAAACAAAAGCTGAAGGAGTTCATCATCATTATATCTGATTTACAAGAAATGCTAAAGAGAGTTCCTCAAATGGAAATAAACGGGTGCTAATTACCATTGTAAAAGCACATTAATGTGGGTGTAAAACTCCCTGGTAGTGGTAAATAGATAGTTAAAGTCAGATTCACTAATATTGTAATGATGGCCCATAACTTACAATTCTAGTTTTAAAAGTTTAAAAAAAAAACAATGTATTAAAAATAACCATAATAATTTATAATTAGATACACCTTATAAAAATATATAAATTATAACCTAAATAACCTGAAATATTAAAGGGGGGAGTAAATATAAAGTTAAGAAATGCTATAGAGTTTAACATTATTTTTTTAAAAGATTTTATTTATTTATTTGAGAGAGAGGGAATGAGAAATAGAGAGCACAAGAGGGAAGAGGGTCAGAGGGAGAAGCAGACTCTCCGCTGAGCAGGGAGCCTGATGCGGGACTCGATCCCGGGACTCCAGGATCATGACCTGAGCCAAAGGCAGTCACTTAACCAACTGAGCCACCCAGGCACCCTAGAGGTTAACATTATTAAAGTAAAATAGGGAGTTAAAAATATAAACATTTTTTGTAAGCCTTTGGTAACCACAAAAAAAAAAAAAAAAAAAAAACTTGTAGTGGTTAAAAAGTTATGATTAAGAAGTCAGAACAAACTATTATAAAAGTCATCAAATTACAAAAGAAGACAGCAGGATAATAAAGAAACATGGATCTACAAGACAAAACAATTAGGAAAATGGCAAGAGTAAAAATCTTTACCTATCAATAATTACTTTAAATCTAAATGGATTACAGAGGCACCTGGGTGGCTCAGTCATTTAATCATCCAACTCTTGATTTTGGCTGAGGTCATGATATCAGGGTTATGAGACTGAGTCCTGCATCAGGCTCATGGTGGACTTAGAGCCTGCTTGGGATTCTCTCTCTCACTCTCCCTCAGCCCCTCTCCCCTCTCTAAAATAATGTAAATGGATTACATTTTCCAAGGGCACAGATGGTTGAATAGAGTAACAAGATCCAATGATATGCTGACTACAAGGGACTCAGTTTAGCTTTAAAGACACACATAGACTGAGAGTGAAAGGATAGAAACAGACATTCCAAGGAAATGGTCACCAAATGAAAGCAGGGGTAGCTATACCTATGTCAGACAAAATAAAATTTATAAAAATAAGGTCATTTTATAATTATATAATGATAGAGGGATTAATTTATCAAAATTATATAACATTTATATGTATTTATGCACCCATAAATATTGGAGCACCTAAATACAGTAAGTAAATGCAAACAGAACTAAAAGAGAAAATATGCAGCAATATAGTCATAGTTGGGGACTTTAATACTACAATTCAACAATGTGTAGATTATCCAGACAGAGAACCAGTAAGCAAATAAAATAGCTGAACATCGCTATAGAACAAATGGATGTAACAGACCTATAAAGAAATTCCATCCAACAACAGCAGAATACACATTTTTACCAAGCACACATGAAACGTTTTCTAGGATAGATCCTATGTTAGGCATCAAAACCAGTCTTAACAAATCTAAAAAAAATTCAAATCATACCAAGGAAATTTTCTGACCACAATGGTCTACAACTAGAAATCAGTAATAGGAGGAAAACTGGAAAATTCACGAATATCTGGAAATTAAACACCACATTCCTAAATAGCCAATGGATCAAAGAAATTAAGAGAGAAATAAAAGAGTATCTTGAGATAAACCAAAATGGAAATACAACATATCATATTTATGGGATGCAGGAAAAGCAGTTCTGAGTTTTAGCTATGAATGCATACATTAAAAAAAAAATAGAAAGCTCTCAAACTAACTTTACATCTAAAGGAACTAGGAAAACAAGAACAAAGCCCAAAGTTAGCAGAAAGGACATGATAAAGATTAGTGCAGAAATAAATAAAACAGAATAGAGGAAAACAATGGAAAAAATGAACAAAGCTGACTGTTGGTTCTTTGAAAAGGTAAACAAAATTGGCAAACCTTTAGCTAGACTAACCAAGAAAAAAAAGAAGATCCAAATCAGAAAAAAAAAAAAAAAGTAAATATAGACTGATGGAACAGAATAGAGAGCCCAGATATGGACCCTCAACTCTATGGTCAAATAATCTTTGACAAGGCAGGAAAAAATATGCAATGGAAAAAAGACAGTCTCTTCAATAAATGGTGCTGGGAAGACTGGGCAGCTATATACAGAAGAATGAAACTTGACCATTCTCTAAAACCATACACAAAGATAAACTCAAAATGGATGAAAGACATCAATGTGAGACAGGAATCCATCAAAATCCTAGAGGAGAACATAGGCAATAACCTCTTCAACATCGGCCACAGCAACTTCTTTCAAGATACATCTCCAAAGGCAAGTGAAACAAAAGCGAAAATAAACTTTTGGGACTTCATCAAGATAAAAAGCTTCTGCACAGCAAAGGAAACCATCAACAAAACAAAGAGGCAACCCACAGAATGGGAGAAGATATTTGCAAATGACACTACAGATAAAGGGCTGGTATCCAAGATCTATAAAGAACTTCTCAAACTCAACACCCAAAAAACAAATAATCGAGTCACAAAATGGGCAGAAGACATGAACAGACACTGCTCCAAAGAAGACATACAAATGGCTAACAGACGCATGAAAAAATGTTCATCATCATTAGCCATCAGGGAAATTCAAATCAAAACCACACTGAGATACCACCTTACACAAGTTAGAATGGCAAAAATTGACAAGGCAAGAAACAACAAATGTTGGAGAGGTTGTGGAGAAAGGAGAACCCTCTTACACTGTGGGTGGGAATGCAAGTTGGTACAGCCACTTTGGAAAACAGTGTGGAGGTTCCTCAAAAAATTTAAAAATAGAGCTACCCTATGACCCAGCAATTGCACTCCTGGGTATTTACCCCAAAGACACAGATGGAGTGAAAAGAAGGGCCATATGCACCCCAATGTTCATAGCGGCAACATCCACAATAGCCAAACTGCGGAAAGAGCCGAGATGCCCTCAACAGATGAATGGATAAAGAAGATGTGGTCCATATATACAATGGAATATTACTCGGCCATCAGAAAGGATGAATACCCAACTTTTACATCAACATGGATGGGACTGGAGGAGATTATGCTGAGTGAAATAAGTCAAGCAGAGAAAGTCAATTATCATATGGTTTCACTTATTTGTGGAACATAAGGAATAGCAGGGAGGACACTAGGAGAAGGAAGGGAAAAATGAAGGGGGGGGAAATCAGAGGGGGAGATGAACCATGAGAGACTATGGACTCTGAGAAACAAACTGAGGGTTCTAGAGGGGAGGGGGGTGGGGGGATGGGTTAGGCCAGTGATCGGTATTAAGGAGGGCACATAATGCAAGGAGTCCTGGGTGTTACACGCAAACAATGAATCATGGAACACTACATCAAAAACTAATGAGGTACTGTATGGTGACTAACATAATAAAATTAAATTAAAAAAATAGTAAATGGAAGACGAGACAGTACAGCTGGTATCATGAAAATACAAAGGACCGTAAGAGACTACTATGAACAACTATATGCCCAAGAACTGAAAAAATTTAGAAAAAAAATGGATAAATTCCTAGAACACACCAATAGTAAGTAAATTGACTCAGAAATCAAAATTCTTCCAACAAAAAAAGACCAGGATCAGATGGTTTTATTGAATTCTACCAAACACTTAAAAAATTAATGCCAAATTATTTCAAACTCTTCCAAAAACTCAGAGAGGAGGAAACACTCCCCAAGTTATTTTATGAGGCCAGAATTACAGATACCCTTGTCAGATAAGGACACAAGTAAACTACAGGCCAATATCCCTGATGAACATAGATGCAAAAATTCTAACAAAATACTAGCTAAGTAAGTTCAACAGCACACTGAAAGTATCATACAACATGGCCAGTGGGATTCATCCCTGGGATGCAAGTATGGTTCAACATATGCAAATCAATAAATGTGACACATTGTAGTAATATAAAGATGAAAATCATATTAGCATATCAACAGGTGTATATTATATTAACAGATGACAAAATTTAACATCATTCATGATACAAACTCTCAACAAATTGGGTTTAGAAGAAATGTACCTCCATTTGATAAAGTCCAACTCTGACAAGCCTACAGCAAACATACACTCAAAAGTGAAATGGTGAAAGCTTTTCATCAAAGATCAGGAACCAGACAAGGGTGTCCATATTGCCACTTCTATTCAATATAGTGCTGGATATCCTAGCCAGAGCAATCAGACAGGTAAATGAAATAAAATCATCCACATTGGAAAAGAAGTGAAATTTTTATATTTTCAGATGATAAGAGTTTATGTATAGAAAATCCCAAAGATTCCACCAAACTATTCTTAGAACTCATCAACAACCTTAGTAAATTTGCAGGATAAATTATCAACTTATAAAAAGGACAAACTAAGTATCATTTGTAATATACTAACAATGAATTATCTGAAGATATAAAATAATTCAATTTATAAAAGAACAGTATCAAGAACAATAAAATTCTTAGAGATTAACTTAACCAGGATGCCTGGGTGGCTCAATCAGTTAAGCATCTGCCTTCTGCTCAGGTCATGATCCCAGGTCCTGGGATGGACTCCCACATCAGTTTCCATGCTCAGTGGGGAGCCTGCTTTCTCCCTCTGTCTGCCACTCCCTCTGCTTGTGCATGCATGCACTCTCTCTCTCTGACAAATACATACATAAAATCTTTATTAAAAAAATTAACTTATCCTAGGAGGTGAAATATTTCTGCTTTGAAAATACTGACAATGATGACAGAAATTAAAGACACAAGTAAATGGAAAGATACCCTATGCTTATGGCTTGAGAGAATTAAATTGTTAAAATATTTATACTACAGAAAACCATCAATAAATTCAATGCAATCTGTACTGAAATGCCAATGGCATTTTTTACTGAAATATAAAAATAAAATCCTAAAATTTGTATGGAACCATGACACCACAAATAACGAAAGCAATTCTGAGGAAGAACAACAAAGTTGGAGGCATTATGCTTCCTGATTTCAAATAATATTACAAAGCTATAGTAGTCAAAACAGTATGGTACTGGCACTGAAAAAAAAAAAAAAAAAAAAAAAGAAGCAAAGACCAGTGAAACAAAATTCAAAGCCCAGAAGTTAAGCCACACATATATGGCAACTATCATTTGATAAGGGAGTCAAGAATACTCAACTGAGAAAAGACAGCCTCTTCAATAAATAGTGCTGGGATAAATTGGATATTTACATGGCAAAATAAAGTAGAGCCCTATCTTACACTACTCATGAAACCAAACTTGAAACAGATTAAGAACTTACAAGACCAGAGACCATAAAACTTCTAGAAGAAAACCTAAGGAAAAATCTTCTTGATATGTCTTAGCAATTATTTTTTGGGTAGGACACAAAAACACACGCAACAAAATCAAAGGTAAAAATGTGCACTCCATCCAACTAAAAAGCTTCTGTACAGCAAAAGAAACAACCAACAAAATGAAAAGGCAACCTGTGAAATGGGATAAATAATTTACAAACTACACACTTGATAAGGGGTTAATATCCAAAGTGTCTAAGGAACTCAGACAAATCAATAGCAAAAACAAAACAAAAAACCTAAACAATTAAAAAAAGGAGAGAGAAATGAAAAGACATCTTTCCAAAGAGGATATCCAAACGTCCAAAGGTACACACAAAAAAACCACTCAACATGTCTAATCATTAGGGGCATGCGAATTAAAACCACAGTGAGATATCACCTCACATCTTTTAGAATCACTCTCATCAAAAAGAGAAGAAATGACAAATACTGATGAGGATGTGGGCAAAAGCAAACCCTTGTGCACTGCTGGTGAGAATGTAAATTGGTACAGCCTCTGTGGAAAACAGTAGGAAGGTTTCTTATTAAAAACAGTACTACCACATGATCCAATAACTCCACTTCTAGCTATTTATCTGAAGAAAATGAAATCAGGATCTCAAAGAGATATCTGCACCCACCATTCTTATTGTAGCACTATTTTTAATAGCCAAGGCATGAAAACAATGTAAGCATCCATCATTAGATGAATGGATAAAGAAAACATAACACACACACAATTTAGCCATAAAAAATAAGGAAATCCAGCCATGTGCAACAGCATGGATGGAACTTGATGACATGTTACAAATAAGTCAGAGAAAGACAAATATTGTATTATTCATATATGGACAAAAGTTATTTCTGTCATACATTTTATTTCTACATTTTTATAAACCCAACAATACACTGTAATAAAATTTTAAAAACTTTGTTTTAGAGCAGTTTTAGATTTATACAAATATTTTGATGGTAGAACTAGTTCCTCTATAACTCGAATTCAGTCACCCTATTAACATCTTGTGTTAGGATATATTTGTCACTGGGTGCCTTAATTGGGATGTTTCTAATGTTTTTATCATGATTAGAAGTAATGTGTTATTGAAACGAAGTCCCTAGAGATAAAGTGAAATTCTCATCACATAGTATTAAGAGTACATAGTATCAATATAACCTCAGTTGATGTTAACTTTGATCACCGCACTTAAGATGTGTTTGTCAGGTTTCTCCACTGTAAAGTTACTCTTCCTCCTTTTCCATACTGGACTCTCGTAGCAAGTCACTAGTGTGGCCAAAGCTTAAGTGGGATTATGTTTCATCTCTTCGAAGGTGATTACATGAAATTTTTCTGCATGGGATATTTGTCTAATCACTCCCATATATTTATTCAGCATTATTTATACAATATTTTTATTAGTATGGACTCATGGAGCATCATAGAATTTTATCCTATGCATACTCATTTTGCTATTTGGCTAAAAATTTAAGGAGACTCTAAAAGGATTTCTGTAGCTTTTCTGTGTAGTTGTGCTGCAGTATTGTCTTTAAAGTTCTAATACATCCTGTCCAAACTGTCTCCTGAACTACTCAACAGTGTTGTGCTCTGTTTGGGTTCTTCTATTTATGCAGGAATTTAGAAATTGCCATCAGTCATAAAGCTGAAATTTCTTCCTCAAAAGAACTGATTAAAACTTCATTTTATATATTTCCCTAATCTAGTGTTATTTAAATGGTCTAATGATTCTAGAGATTTTAGTAGATGTTTCACAACAGGGTTATGAGCAAATACATTTGGGAAACAGTTGGCTTGAACCAGATTTTTTTAAATTATTTTTTAATGTCAGCCTCCAAAATGAGATTGCAGAGGGCATTACTTTCGCACCTAACATTATCTATGTAAATGGAAAATTTCACAGTATTATTTACTAGATAGAATATGGGTAATACTTGTCACCATGCCCCATCACACGGCCTGTCACAGAGGAGGGGTCCTCAGATTTCAAACATTTGACTGCAAGATTGGAAATTAATTTTAGATTACATTTACTAAAGCCTCTTTAAAATTTCATTGCTTTTCTTGCAAGAAACTTTTCATTAATCAATTGTGCTTTTATTTCCTTTTTTCCATTGTATATGCCACTTTTTTTCATATATGGAAGTTGTAGAATTCTATATTTTCTCTCCCTCTCCTACCTCTTTCCGCCTATTTTTCTAACTTGAATGGGAAAACCCATTCATTTTTCTGAACTGTCTTTATCGCTCTGCAAGGTTGAAGACTATTTTGATTAAACTTGCTGTTTTGATTGTTTTCTTTCTCTATCCATTTTCTTTTGTGTTGAGCAATTAGACTCCATATGCTTTTCTTTGACCCTAAGATGCTATCTTTCACTTGATGTATTCAAGTATCAGGCAACTTAAATACTGCTTTGATAGACATTTATGACAGGTATTTGACAGCTAACTATCTCCTTAGTGGCCTTTCCATACTCTCAGATACAAGATTCTGTGAAACTACTATATCTATCAGAATATTGGCTTACATTTGTATTCATTTTATTCTTGCCCCTAGAGCTAACTTAGTTGACTTAAAATGTCTTGGTGTCTTTTTAACATACAACCTAATCCTGTTTTTGTAGCTATTTCATTTCTAAATAATACTTGAGTGGTCTTTATCCTCAGCTTGCTGACTGGTATAACTGCAAAAGCCAGCCAGAGAATATCACAATGTTCTCTGGGAAACTCTTTTGAAATAAATCACAAGTGGCTGGCTATCTAAAGTTCACATAGTGTTCTTTTGTTGCTCATGTCTGAATAACCATAGAACACATCTATTTCCAAGGTCTTTATAATTATGGTTCCAAAAAATACCCATGTAGTTCTACAGACATATGCCTTTGAATTTGATTGTCATAATGGAATTGTTCTTTACTGGATTGTCTCTCATCTCAACTGCAAACCATACTGAGTTTATCTTAGGCATACCTGGCTTCCCCTATTTGCAGCTAAGTTTTGCTGTTGTGGAGTACAGCCTCTTCTCTCTCTATTCATTCCTTTGCTCCTCATTAACCACCATAATCTCCTCTGTGGAAAGTAGCCCTCCTGCCATTCATTAAAAAAGGGTATTTAATTCAATGCATAACATGTACCTTGCATTTAAAGGAATGTTTCTAGTTGTAAAATGAATGGTTTTATTCCAATGCCATAAGAGTTATAGTACAAGTGAAATCAATGGTAGAAAAGGTGGAGTGCAAGTGGGGCATCTGAATACCCTGATAAAAACATCATTGCTTGAGCAACATTTTGAGCTGATTCCAACTAGCTTGGTGATCTATTTGCCTCAAAAGCCTGAGAAGATATCCTCTTTCCACTCAACAGCTCTCCTATCCACTGTGACAATCCCCAAATTTTAATGTGAACACTTTTTTTAGGAAGGAAACATGCGATTGTTAAGATCACCAATTCTGAAATCAGCTGACCTTTCTGCTGACTCTACTCTTTACCAGATGGGTATGCTTTGCCAAGTTATTCAATTCCCCTAAGCTGCAGTTTTCTCATCCAAAAATGGACAAATTATTTGAGATCCCCCATAGCATTCTTTCAGAATTGAATGAAATAATTCACATAAAGCATACCTCACAATACCTCACAATAAATGCTTACCAATTCATAGTCATTGTTTTTCCTTATTGTATATTAATGTTAAGGATTTCTTCTATTTTGAAAAATAAGTGTCAAGTCTTCAACTAACACTGGGTATGTTTCCATTTTCATCATTGGGAGAAATCAGAACTACATTTTTGCCTTCTGTATTTCCTTGTTAACCCCATGATGTTATTGATTCTGATAACTGGTAACACCTAAATTTGTACTCAACCTTACTAGGAAATGGACTAGTCACAGTAAGGATGTGATTTCAAGGTCACTAGGGAATCTCCTACCAAAATTGTTATCTCCCAACTGGAAAATTGATGCCTAAAAGACCACACTAATTGATGTATAAAATTTATAGAAGTCTTAGGTTGTAAGAAATGTCCCAGTTCTTCTGTAGAGAGGTCAACCTTAGAAGTGACTCATTTAAATGATATAACTAGTATCTAATGTGTGACTAGAAAACAGATGTCATGAATCCAGTTCAGTATTAACTCTGGCATGATTTTTTTTTCCTTAGGGCTTATCAATGTGTTGTTTTGTTTTGGAAAGAAGGTGTATTCCTTGTTACTAATCTTTTCCCTGTTGGAGGCAAGTCAGGAACCAGTGAAAGAAGCCAAATTCTAAGATTCAGAATACTAATAACAGGGCCAATTTTGCAATTTTCCTAAACCTTCTTATATTTATGATCTTTTTCCTTACTTCTTTTATTTCTTACCACTATTTTGCTCCCTCAGTGATAGCTACCTTGCTCCCCAAACATATATTCCATACCATGACATAGGAAGATAATTTATTGCTATACGACCTTCGGCTTTGGTCTAGATGTATTTTTCCTTAATCACCTTTAGTTCTTTTCCTGAAAATAGTGAGGCATTTTGTTTCTTTGACTGAGGTTGTTAGGATGGGATGGAGCTTGGTGTATATGTTTGTTTGTATGTGTGCATGTGAGTAGCTGTATGGGGATGGGAGGAGAGTGTTTTTATGAGACCTACAGGAAAATTTGCCTGCAGGGAGCTACTACTCATATTTATTTTCAAAGATTAAATTCCTACAAAGTAACTATTCTATAGAGAAGAAACTGAAAAAGTTAATGAAGCCCACACTATTTTATCTTAACAGGTGAAATTGGGTAATTTCTATTATTCTTTCTGCAAGTTCACTGATTCTTTCCTCTGTTCTCTTCATTCTGTTATTTACTTCATCCATTTTTTTATTTTTTTGTTTTTTATATTTTTCTGTTCTAAAATTTTCTATTTAGTTCTTCTATCTCCAATTTCTTTGTTAAAACTTTTTTTGCTAAAACTTTTTTTTTTCCCAAGAACGTTTACTTTCCCATTAAAGCATTTTTATGATGGCTGTTTTAAAATCCTAGGTAACTCCAAAACCAAGGTCACCTTGGTGTTGATATATATTATCTTTTTTCATTCAAGTTGTCATTTTCCTGGTAATTGGCCTATTTTTGATATCATGGGGATATTTTTGTTACTCTGTTATGTGATTCTGGATCTTCTGTTTCAGCATCATGCTTCTGACATTACAACAGTGGGAAAAAGAAAGCACTAACTCCTTACTGCTAGATTAGAGTGAAAATTCAGGTTCCTCACTTGTCCTCCATTGATACCTATATGTAAGGAGGCATCTCATTACTACTTCTCACATGGCCTTCACTGGCAAGGGTGTGGGTCTCATTACTGCTAGGCAGGGATTAAAGTCCTGCCTCTCCACTTGACCTTCTCTGACACCAATGGGCAGAATCCCTCACTATATTTGAGGAATGGAAGTCGAGGCTTTCCATTTATCTTTGGGGCAGAAATGGGCTTGGGGGGTACAGTTTTTTCCATGGTGTTGCCAGATTATGACAGTATTTTTAAAAAAAATTATTTCTCTAAGCTGCCTCACTCCTGGTCCTTTGGATAGAAAGATTAGGCTTGGGGGCTTTTGTTTTTGTTTTTCCTTGTCAATGTTTCTGAATTGCCAGCCTCTTAAACACCCAGTTCAAAATATAGATGGCCAAAAAGAAAACCTAGAGAACCACCATGCCATTCCTTGGGTCCCAAGTTCCCTAGCCAGTCTTCAGCCTTCTAACTTTCTGAGTCTTCTTAGGTTTTTCACTCTCCTCAACTCAAGGAGAAGTAGGAAGTGTGTTTCCTCTATCTTGATTGAACTGGAAGTTCCCACTCCCTACAGTTCTCTCTATACTTCTACAGCCTGTAACTTAAGATTTTTTTTTTTACATTTTAAGTATTTTAAAAACTTCAAAATATTATTTCATGATACAAAAATTATATGAAATTCAAATTTCAATAATTTAATCCATAATTAAATATGTACGAGAACACAGCCCTGCTCATTCACTGTGTATTGTCTGTAGCTTCTTTCACACTGCAACAGCAGAGTATTTATGATGTCACAGAACAGATGGCCTACAAGGCTTGAAGTCCTTAGGATTGGATACTTACAAGTAAAGCTTATTGATTCCTCATCTTTATGTTCCCCTGGTCTCACCAATAATGTACCTCAATATCTTATTTTTTTTCTCTCTCTCTCTCCCACCCAATATTATTATTTCATATGTGAGGGAATCACCACACAAGGCTTCCCTCCAGTCAATCCCTGCTTTCGTGTTCCTAGCCATGCATTCTTATCTATAGTTTCTTCCCAGGCACTCCATTCCAATACTCAGACAAGACCCAATCACCTTTGTCTCTCCAAAAATGCCTTTTTAGGTTTTTAACCAGAAGAAAAAAAATCAAAACAAAACAAAATCCCCAAAACTAAAAACTGAACTAAATATATGAAACAGTGGTTCTCAAAGTCATTAGACTTGACACAATCAAAAACACAGATTCCTGCAGGATGTCAACAAATGTGGTGATCCCTTCTCCGATTATTGTTTTTCAGGTCACAGAACCAACAGGGACAACCAGGAGGAAGGAGCTCAAGTCTTCCTGAGTTGTAGAGACAAAGCTCAGAGTTGGATGGACCAGTGTTACTGAGTTTATAAAACAGAATACCAAAGACGAGAGTTGCACAGAGCTAAATCTCAGGAGATCTGGAGAGGGTCCTCTCAAGTAATTAGCTGAAAACTGATCAGTGTATGTTTCACAGGCAACTACTCTAGGATAGAAGACAGACCAACTAAAAAGAATTGCAGAAGGCAATAACTGTTGCTCACATAGGACAAGGAATAGTATTCCTTTTCACCAAACAAGCCACCATTTTTTTCAATCGGGCATGGGTAGGTTAGTACTCAGCAGGATCTTGTCTCAGCAGTAAAGGAAAATTAACATTAGGCTAAATGCAGTTCCCGTGCCTCCAAAACAAACAAACCAATAAACAAAAAACAGATAAAATATATCTGAGTAACAACCCCATCACACAAACTCAAGGTACTTGGAAGAATACAATATTATACAGAATATAAGCACCCAACAAGATAAAATTCAAAATGTCTGTTACCAGTTTTTTCAAAGAAAGGAAAATATAGCCTCTTGTGAGGAAAAAGTTTGAAAAAAAAAATCAATCAATAAAAATGAAATAAAAGTCATGAAAGGAACCAGACAAAAAGGATACATACTCTTTGGTCTCATTAATATATAATTTTAGAAAATATAAACTAATTGAGAGGGACAGAAAGCAGGTCATTCATACCCTGTGTACCGGAGATGTGACAGAAGGGACAATAGGGATACATTACTAATGGGAATGAGAAAACTTCTCTTGTGAGCGGTGTTCCCTGACTGGATTGTATTGATGTTTACATGGGCATATACATATGTCAAAGCATATCAAATTGTACAATTTAAATACATGAAGTTCATTGTTTACAATACCACAAACTTTTTTAAAAGAGCATGAAAGGGAACAATTGGAAATGGAAACCAATTCAGAACATGACACAGTACAAAAATAACAATGCATTTTTCCTGAAAATTGCAGGGATTCCATCTCTACACACAAAGGGACACTGTAATCTTATTTAAGGTTGTTGGACTGAAATACAGGGGCATTTTTTGTTCACTAAATCTGGAAATCCTAGTTGTGTGACAACCTCACTCAGATAGAAACAGACTTCTCAGCTCCAGTAAAGCACTAATGCCCATTTATGAATATATAGCATACTAATAAGTCATACTATTAACTTATTTTAGCATGTTAGTTCATAGTCCTTCTGAGTAAGTGGATAGTAAAAGGCTATGGAATTATTTCTCAGTAAGCTGCAAGAAGCAAAACAAATTTTGCAGGACATTAAATGGTCTTTAGTAGAGCTCATACCATTCTTAGAGTCTCCTCTTTACAGGGCAGTGGCTAAGAGCACAGATCTGGAGTAAAAGCATTCAAATCACAGTTCTTATACTTACTAGTTATGTGATGGTGGGAAGTTATATAACCTCTGGGTCTCAATGTCCCCATATGTAGACTGAGCACCATAATATTATGCTTTTGTTGGGGTTAACACTGATGCAATAGAAGTGCTTAATCAGTGTCTGACACATAGTGAGTACTGAATCCATACCAGTAATTGTGTTATTCCAACACAAATAATATACCTAAGTAATATTTACGATGCTTTGGTAATCACATGCACAGCAGAATCTTTGACAAGCCTTGTTCTCATTTACTCTTTCCTTACTGGTCGATTTTCATTGCAAATTAATGGATTTATTGTATAGCAATACATCCAAGTTGTCTTGAACACTAGAGCACACACACAAAAAAAATGGTTTGCTACAAAGAAATAGAAATTTGCTCCACATGGTGACAATTAGGTAACTTATCTCAGATGTTTTTACTAATTAATTTGTCAGTTAAGTCTAGTAAAGCTTTCTATATATACTTTATTCAGTATTTTGAGAAAAAAACTATATATAAATATCTTTTTGGCATTAGATTCTTATTTTTTGTAGATGTTTTCAGTGATTACACTGCTGACCTCAGAGGAAAGTGAAAAATTAATTCCTTAATTGTGCCTTTTTTCCTTGGGTTTACTTTCTAGTCTATTATTTCACACAACAAACGAAAATGTCCAACTGATTGTACCCTTTATTAAGTGAAGTTTATAAATGTTAAGTCTGCAAAAACATATCCCTTTAAGGTTTCGAATATTTTGAGATTTCAGGAATGACTTTGAATTTCCACTGAAGTGCAACAAACGTCATCATGTAATAACTTTTACAACTAGGATCACCATCTCAAAGATTAGGTTTAGATATAACAAGGTAAGCAAACAAAATAGTCTTAAATTTCATGATGAAATAATCATCCTCACCTCATTGTGTGGGCTGGCTAGGTTTTCTTTCTTTCTTTCTTTTTTTTTTTTTTGCTATAACAACAATGTCAAGTATGCACAGAGCTATTTATAATTTGAAAAAGCATGATCACCATGAACTCATGGCCTTTAGTTGTTAAGAATTTGACATATGCTCCAACCCACAATTAGCAATGGTAATTGTTAATAAACCCAAATGTTATTTGGTTGCAATATGACCCTTCTTATGTAATCTCCAAATGTTATATAATTTGGGCAAACGTCTTCAGTCCAAAACATGAAATGCAGTAACACTGTATTAGATGATAAACTACCTCAGTGAAGCATCAGTGTCATAGATATAGGTCATTCTGTCATATAAAGCATTTCTCTCTCTTGAGCGGAGAAAAAAGAGGAGTTGGCAATGATTTTTTTTTTCCAAAATCAAGGAGTGTGAAATTTTAGTGTCTTCACATCTGATTATGGATAAATGTGCAGACATTGTGCACATGAATATTCTGAAAATCTAATTATAGTTTCTAAAATGTTTAAAAGTATAGTTTATAAAATACATTTCTAAAATATATAGCATAATTATATGTAAGAATAAGCAAACTAACCTCAAAACACCTAAATCCTTCCTATTTACTCACTTGCTGCATTTAAATGTTGCATATCCGAGTGGAATGTAATATACGCGGCGTTGCATAGCTTTATACTTCTACATATGTTTTGCAAATAAATTTCACTAAGAAATAGCCTGCGACTGGAAATGGTTCTCAGTTTGAGGCTATTTGTTTTCAATTAATCTTTTAAAGAGTTTAAATATATGTATACACACATAAAATATACAATTATATAGTATCTGAATAGGACAGTTATATCCTTTACATAATATATTAATTTATAATACACGTTAAAAGGTACTTTAAAAACTATACAAGACTACCAAATAAATATAATCTGATGGTGCTTCAGAGCCAACAAATGGATTTTGAGACAGCAACATATGTAACTGAAGACATCTGTGCAAGGGATGAAATGAGACCAACTGTACTAATGACAGTATTGTCAGCTAAAGTCTGATTGAGGAAACCTTTCAAACTTAAATAAACTTAGCTGCCCATAATAAATATATGTTTTCCATATCCTTGACAACACCCAAGGTAAATTATGTATTGAAACTCTCAAGGGAAGCAGCAGATTGCATTAAGAATAAAGAATTATGTATATTAAAAAAACAAGTTTGGCCTTCTACTGGATAGAAATCAATACATAAGATGAAGAGTTCACATTCATAATAAAATCTTTCTAAGTCCTAGAACTACCATGTTTCGTTAAGTTTTCTTTTGAGCAAAATGGAAATGAGCTGAATGAATATATGAAAAATGCAGTGGACTTGTAGTCTGGTAGGAAAGCACTTCCTAATGTACAATGATTACAAATGGACAAGCTCCCAGTGGCTTTAGCACATGCAATGTCAGATATTAGATCACCTGACAAAATGATGTCTTACTTAGGAATATTATTATGGAGTAATATTTTATGCTTAGTTATCATTCCAGGCTAATTACATTTTTAGCAGGAGATTTTAAGCACGATAAAATCACTAAGAGTATATGGAAGCAAACATCTTTTGTTTTCAGGTAGATGGCATTTTACAACAGGAAACGATAGGATATTGTAAACATCTTTTGCCTACCTTTATATTTCAGTAGCTCAATATAACCACATTTCTCCAAAGACTCATTCTGTTATTGAAAGGTAATGGTGGGAACCAACTTAAGAACATGTAAAATGCAAGATTTTTTAATCAATGAGAAGCTATTAATTTAACCAACCCTTCCTGTAATAATATTGAGACAGACTGTCTGCCTGTTTCTACATTATAGCTAGCTTTGCAATCTGTGTAGAATTTAATGAGGTGTGTAATTTTTGTGAACTTATTGATTCTGAGAGATTCAAAGATTTTAATGCTACTGAACTTTAGTATTTTTACCTTTCATCTATCTTATATACGGACAATATTATTTTAGTGCCAGTTGTTGATCTCTCTGTACTGCCTCTTATACATTACCTACTTTTCTCTAAATCTACATGGAAAGTGTCCTTAGAAGAATATACAATTTATTCTGCTCCTTTCCCTACTCTTTCATATGCTCTATATTCAGTGATTTTGTACTTTTAGTTATTTTTTTTCTTTTTAGTTGCATCATTTACAACTCCTAGATTTGTATACAGACATATTTTTTTTTCCTGTAAAATAATCACATACCTTGTATCCTGACAGTATTTTCATGCCCTGGTAAGTTAAGACAGCTTCAGAGTAACTTAAGCAAGCAGTTAATTCATTAAAGCAAACTTATACTCTCTATTAATTCTAGCAGTCTAAGAGGTCTAATATGGTTGAATATTTCAGTAAGTTACATGAAAAAGTGTCACATATAATATGAACACCGGGTTCATAGCCCTACATTTTGTGATTCACCACACAGCACAGCATTAATGGCTATTTATCCAACACAGACCAGAAAATGTTGGAAGTATTTGCTTTATGTCATAACCGATTATTTGAATTATGCAAGGATGATCTCTATGATGTTTGCATATTGGTAATATCCGAGTTTTAATATGTTTATAAAACTATTCAAAGAACAGCTACTTGTGAGGGTCATGAGGGTCACTTGAAGCCGCCGACGGATCTAACTCTCTGTAAGGTGGCTTCAGCTGCACCTGCTTATCTAGTCCAGGACCTGAAAGACAGTGGGGTGGATGTGGAGTGAGCAGGGAGGAGAGGAAGGAACCCTGCTGCCCAGCGACACTCATCGGTTGTTCACACTGCTCTGGCTAGGCTGTTTCTCCCCCTTGTCAATGGCTCCTCACAATCTACCTACTTGACCATTATGAAATAGGAGAAAATCTGTCTAATTTGGGAATTCTGGCCCTGCTCTGCACCTTGAGGGGGTCCAAGGACACAGAGTGACTATCCTGAGATAAATCAGGCGAGAAGAAACCCTACGGATCTGCCCCCACTTTGAGCGTACAACCAGGAAAGGTCCTCTGCAATGGGCCTCTCCGACCACACTGCACATCAGGTGCCCAGGGAACAGCTGTTCTGCCTGATTGCGCCAGTTGCAGTTTTCAACAGGAGCTTGGGGGTCAGAGCCATGAAGTAGAAACGCCTGTCAGGGAACATACTGAGTCTCAAAACCGGGTGTAATGCAGATTTTAAAAAATGCAAAGAAAAAAAGTCTGCTTAAATGCTAGCTCGCAGGCTGTCCAGAATTGAACTTAGTATGGGCATGGCATGTTTTCTCATCATGCTAATCTTAAAAATCACAGCTGAGAGGAGAACTTGTTGGTCATTAAAGGCAGACCAGAGCAATGCTACACTTACCTTAGTTTTTACATAGAACGTTTCTGGGTCAATTTTCATTTTGAGAAATATTCAGGTAGATGCAAGTTTGTTCCCCCCTGCTTAAAAGGTTTAAAAACCTTTGCTTTAGAGAATATTGACACCTATTTTTATTCCTTGGGGATCCATCAATTAAAACTGGAATAAGTAGATCAGAATGGATGCTTCAATATAGATGACCAGCAAACTAGAAAACCCACATGTACCTAATGGAGAGTTGATGGTTTTAATGTTTGTTTCCTACCTATACCCAAACATCCCCCTCAATCCTTTATTGACTCAATTGGATCAATAGCCTTTAGTGTAGAACCTTGTCTAAGGCATTTTAAAAGAGTAAATTGCAACCACCCCTCACTCTTTATCAGTGGCACAATTTTCCAATATTACATGGGCATATTTTTCCTGATAGAAACTAGATTGCCACTTTCTAAAAAAGCTTTCTGTGATTTTTACTCATTATTGTGTACACTGCCTGGTGACCATTGCAAGGGAAGCCTTCAACGCTCCGGTTCCTTTTGGAAACTGAGAGGTTAGAGTTCATAATGGCTAGTCAAACATACAGCTATTTTATCAGATTTTTCTAGCAAGCTGTCCTTGTTTTAAAGATATCAAGAAAAAATAGATACAAAGGCTCTGGAAATTCAGAGGCAGGAAACTTTATTTCCATTTTCCAAATTACTCTTTACCCCAAATGAAACAGACCATGCTTATTTGTAGCAATGGTTCTTAATCTTCAGCACGCATCAGAATCCTGGGAGGGCTTGCTAAAATACAGCTTTCTGGGCTATACCCTCAGAATTTGTTATCCAGTACATCTGGGGTGGAATCTAGGAATTTGCTTTTCTGTCAGATTCCCAGGTGATGCTGGATGCTGCTCATTTCACTACCACACTTTGAGAAGCTTGTACAAAGCTAGACAATGAAGTCACTCAGGTTAAGCTAACTTCTTCAATCCTTGAGGAAAATTTAGGCTTAACATTCCCAAATCCCCTAATTCATTTTCACATGTCTCTTTTATCATATTAAAACTACTGAATATTTACTTTGAATTCCCTTGAAATGTGACTTGAATTCTCTTTTGGCTAAATATTTTTTCTTGCTTTTCGATTTACTCTAGTTTTTTACTATTTTTTTTCTAAATGCAGTTTCTGTTGCCTGTTTCATGGCCATCTATTCATCAATTTCTTTCTTTATTATGTAATGTTAATCACCATACATTACATCATTAGTTTTTGATGTAGTGTTGCATCATTCATTGTTTGCGTATAACACCCAGTGCTCCGTTCAATACGTGTCCTCTTTAATACCAATCACCAGACTAACTGATCCCCCCACCCCCCCTCCCCTCTAGAACCCTCAGTTTGTTTCTCAGAGTCCATGGTCTCATGGTTCATCTCCCCCTCCGATTTCCCCCTTTTCATGTTTCCCTTCCTACTATCTTTTTTTGTTTTAACACATAATGTATTATTTGTTTCAGAGGTACAGGTCTGTGATTCAACAGTCTTACACAATTCACAGTGCATCACTTTATTTTAGCTACAGGATCCCAGATGCTAGATTAATAACAAGAAAAAAATAAATTATTTTCATGTCACAGTATTAAATCACACGGAATTCCTGCACTTACAATGAATGTTTCTGATTCCAACAGTAATATCTATTTGTCTTAGCATTGTTTCCCCAGCAAGCAGAGCCTGAAGAGAAGGATGAAGTATTACTTGTGCATCACAAAATGTGGCCCCAGAAGCAGGAATATAGGGGGAAGACAGTGTGGCAGAGAAAGGAGGGCCGAGAAGACGATGTGTTTTATCCTGTCCAGCACTTGGATATCAAGTACAAATTGCTCATTCTCCTGAGACTGCCTCATGAGTGGCTTTTAAATGACTGCTTTTTAGGGCAGTTCGTTAAAAAAGAAGAAAGTAATATCATCTCCCACTGATCAAAGGTGAGCCCCACAGGGCATTAAATTCCCTTGTACTTCCTAATTGCGCACAGGTGAGCGCCAGAGGTTTTGGCATTCCATGCCTCAGGATCAAGAGTGAAACCCCTAGGTTTATGCCCACAAAGGGGTCATCAGAGGTCTGAGAGAAAGAGGTTACTCCCAGGGGCCAGGACAGGTACAATGGCCAAATGCTCAAGAAACAGGAGACAGCAAGAGAATCTAAAGTGGTCATAACCAAAGGTATAATACTCATTGCAGAACATTATCTTCCTTGTTCCTTCTGCCGTTTTATGACAAGTGTCGAGCGTTTTCTGTTTTTCCAATTCATTGTTGCTCTGACATCTAGGAGATCAATCTCTCCTGACTCTGCTCTTATCTCTTGGTAACTCCTTATTGATCTTTTACGTGGATACCTTTTCCTTTAAGTAAACTTAAATATTGTCTGGCGTTCTCTCGTTGGCCATCTTCTCACTTCCAGTTTCCCTTGATAATGCAGTCTACTCATACCTTTAAGGGACATCTGTATGTTCAAGGCCTTGAAATGCCCCTCCTGCCCCAATTTCTCTAATGAGCTGCAGAACCATATAACCGTCAGCATGCTCTCTATCCCTACCTGGATGTTTCATATGAATTTTAGTATTGTCAAGGTTGAACAAATTATCTCCATTCCCAGAATTTGTTTCTCCTATAATTCTTAACATACCATCAGCCTTCACTTTCCCCATCCAATCTTCATGTAGTAGGAATTTTTTTTTTTTTTAATGTTAGGAATTTTTCTAGCCCTCTCCATTGTTACTACTGTTATCATCATCTCTAGCTGGGATTGCTGCCCCCGGATTTTAATTGGATAGCTCCCTTTTAGGGTTCCTTTTTACTCTATTGCTTAACTTTCCTCAGTTGTTCTTTATAGTTTTCAGGTTGAAGGACAAATATCTTGGCATATCTTTATATGATTTGCTTAACTTCTTCAGCTTAAGCATTTACTACTCCTAGAGTTGCCCTGAGCTGCCATCAAACAGAGTCATGTTCCCTGAATTTACCAACACTTATATTCTAGCTCATGAGCCAGCATTAAGTTCAGTCTTCATCTGGTTCATGTTTATAGATTAAAATTCAGCTTTTCTAGGAGGTCCTACCTTAACAGTCCTACCCCAACCCGGACTTATCATGCTTCCTGTAGTTTTATTTTGTTTGCTCAGGTTGCACTGTGCCTTTTCTTATCAAACACCATAGGCAGGCAATCTGTATTCTAATATACTACATACTTAAGTGAATTTAAATTGTGATTTTCTTAAGGGCTAGACTTGAATATATCCTGATCCATATTAAATGGCCAGTCTATGTTTGAATAAATAAATAATAGTATTTACTGATGAAGTAATTTCATCAGTGTAACTTATGCTATAAGAGTTATCTCACATTATCACCCCCCCCTTTTTTTGGCTGAAGAAACTAAGGTTTATAGAATATAAATAAATTATCAGAAGTCAAACAGCTAGTAAGTGACAAAGCCAGAGTCATTCTCAGGCATATCTGATTCTGGAACATTTGTCTTTACTACAGAGCTACTTTGAAAGCACAAGGATTCAAATTCTCTCTGCCCCTTACATGTTTTGTTTTTTTTTTTTTTTTTTGCCCCTTACCTGTTTAAGACTTGACTTGACAGCCATTAAAAGCTGCATCTCAATATGCCAAAAATGGATAGTAATACTTGTGATGGATTTTTTAGATAAAATAAGCAAATATACTATACCAGCACAGAGTTTATAATAGTCGTGTGTTATTATTATTTTACTTATTTACTTAAATTTTAGGAGTAAGCAGGAGTAGAAAAATAGATCACTTGGTATGTCATGAACGGACTTAAAAAATTTTTAGTTCATCAAAATTTAATAGAACAGGAACCTTGTACTTCCCTAACAATAAGGGAAATAAAAACAATCATATCAAAGTACTAAATGCATGGGAGACATTTTATTTGAAATTTATGGGAAATTACTGTGTAGAAGTAATAAGGAGGAGGAGAATCCTCAAAGGCAATAGATCATTTTATTGTAACTTTATACCTGTAGCTGAACTGGCAAAAACAAAACTGTGTTACATTTACTTGGGTTGAACACCAAGGGGGGCCAGTAGAAGAATAACACTTAACATTGAAGACCTGAGGAAAACCTCCTAAGGCAGCCTTGCACTTCTTGGCTTGCCTGTTAGTCTTTATTCTTGATGTATTTTTCTTAAGGGGATTCAAGAGTAATACATTTTACTGCTAGTAACTTTTACCTATAGCTTCTTTTGAAGGGTTAAGGAGATATATGTATAATATGTATATATCCTTAAATATATATGTACCAACCAACAATCTATAATAAGTCAAACATATTGAACAAGCCTAATTTTACTGATTTAATAGGGCTCAATAAATGGAAACTGTGCAGTCAGAATAATGAAAAGAGGACATAATTTATCTCATTCTGTTTGTGTCCTTTCTATGTTCTTTTGTCCTTTGATTGCACTGGTGGATAATATTATTTTGTTCCCAAGGAAATATGTCCCTTTGATTAGGTTGTAGATATTCTCTCATTTGTCACTGTTCTATCAAGCTATGCCATGTAACAGCAGGAACTCTTGATTATTTAATTGCTTGTAAGAACTCATTAAATCTGACTATCAATCATGGGACATATGGTAAACATCACCCAATGGCGTGAGAGGTTGTCGCAATGATCTGTCACTAGGGCAAACCCTTTTTTCAGCAATACAGACTTTGGTTTACTTGTCTGATCATAATTATTTTTAATTGATATTGATTTACAAGTTAGGGCCATCTAGTAGCCTTAATCTACACTTTGAAGTTAATAATGTAAGCATTTATAATTTTATTAGAAACATACTCAAATGAATCTTTTCTGCTTTGTACCTGATTTTCTCCTGTAATAATTGAATTTATTCTTTTACAAACAGTACATAATAAATTTTGAAATCTATTATTTTTCTCTGGATAGAATTCATATAGTACTCCTTAATAAATAGAGTTTACAAAGTCAACATCAATACTTTGTTATAATTAGTTTTGGGGAAACAGCATCTTAGAGATTATTTCTGAAATGGTCCTTTTCAAATTAGAGAAAATCAAAACAGCTATTTTGCTAGGAGTAAAATCATAAAGTTTAAAACTAGAGTATTTTCTATTAAGTGAACATTTTAAGAATATCTATTTACAGCAAAGCTTTAAAAGAATCTAGCCCTCCATTATTTTCAAGACTGGGGTATATGCTGCCATCAGGAATTCAATATAAAGTTCAGTTTAAAATACAGTTCTATTTCATCGAGACCGTTTCTTAGAAAACCATGCATCTAGGGTGTATCCAAATCAGGTGCATTTAGAGGTGAGGAAAAAAAAAAATAAAGTCCTAATCTCCCTCTGCAGATGGATTGATAAGCACTGAAGCCATCTGAAAATCATAATTCTAGCAGCCTTCAGAAATATATACCAGGGGCTTGTGCATGTGCAGGAACAAGTTTGGATTCTACAGATGAACCTTCTCAATACCTCATTCAACAAATGTTTGTGATTGCTGCTTACATTTCAGAAACAGTTCAGTGTGGTTCCTCCCCCTGGAGGACTGGAGCAGTTAGAAGTTTTGTTTCTCCTCCTTGCAAAAAACCAACTAGTTGGATGCTGTGGGGGTGAATTTCAGAAGGTTTAAGACACTTCTGTTTTGAAAATATTTTGAGAAATCAGGGTTGATAGGCCTATAACATCAGAGACAGTATGAGGGTAATATATACAACAGTTACTTACTCTTTTCTGCACTGGAGTAGCATTGATGTAGGTAGGTTGGTTTTAAATGTGGAACTATTGTGCTGATAAGAAAAGAAGCACCACAAAGGCAAAAATGTCATCATACTATTTCACCCATAGTATTTAGAATGAAAATATAATAGGTGTTCCCTCCCTGTTGTTGCAAATGGCAAGGCTTCATTAGTTTTCAGGGCTTAATCAAATTCTCTGTGTGTGTGTGTGTGTGTGTCTATCTCACATTTTCTTTATCCATTTATCTTTCAGTGGACACTTTGGTTGTTTCCGTGTCTTGGTTATTGGAAATAATGCTGCAATGAACATGGGAGTGCATGTATGTTTTTTAATTACTGTCTCTGTTTTCTTCAAATACCCAGAGGCAGATTTGCTAGACTGTATGGTAGTTCTATTTTTAATTTTCTGAGGCATCTCCATACTGTTTTCCATAAATGGCTGTACCAGTTTACATTCTCACCAACAGTGCCCAAGTGTCCCCTTTTCTCCCTATCTTTGCCAACATTTGCTCTTTCTTCTTTTAGGTAATACTCATTCAGGCCTAAAATGAATGAAATCTTGCCTTTTGTGACAACATGGATGGACTCTGTGGGCATTAAGCTAAGTGAAATAAGTTGGGGGGGGGGAAGACAAATACCATATGATTGCACTTATATGAGCAATCTAAACAGAACAAAACAAAACCCCAAAACTCATAGCTGAAGAGAACAGACTGGGGCTTGCCAAACGTGGTAGATGAGGGTGCGCCAAGGAGGTGAAGGGAGTCAAAAGGTATGGATTTTTAGCTATAAAATATGTAAGTCATGGGAATGTAATATACAGCATGATGACTATAGTTAATATGATATTCAATATTTTAAAGTTGCTAAGAAAGTAGATCTTAAAAGTTCTCAGCACAAGAAAAAAATTCTAAAACTATTTATGGTGACAGATGTTAAGTAGACTTGTGGTGCTCATTTCCCAATATACACAAATATTGAATCATTATGTTGTACTCCTGAAACTAATATAATGTTGTATGTCAATTTCACTTCAGTAAAAAAATAAAATTAAACGGTAGTTGTTCAATAAATATTTGTAGCATAAATGAGTTAATGAATGAGTCAATTACTATGAGGTTAGTACACTTATATCTCAAAGTGTTTCTGTGGGAGAAGATTTATTTTGTTTCTTAAAATTTATTTCTTAAAATTTCTGCAGTTAATATTAAGGCCATTATTCATTTTGGTCTACAATATGCTACCCCTTTATAAGTAGTATCTCACTTAACCTCATAGCAAGTTAGTCCTTACAGAGTGGTTTTATGTGCTAAGCACTGTGGTAAACAGTTTACTTGTATTATCACATGTAATTATTACTGTGTGTCTGCAGTAGATACTATTTTAAGTCCCAATTTACAGGAAAGGGAGCAGTGGTTTAGTGAGGTTAAGCAAACTTGTGTAAAGAGATCTCTTGTGTAAAGAGATCAAACTAGTAAATGACAGAGTCCAGATTGGAATCCAAGTCTGCTGACCTAAGTATTCACTCATAACTCAGCCAGTAAATATGGGGCCCTTGTACTCCTACAGTTTTCTTCCACCCTGGGCTAATCAGCTACGGCACTCGTCCTCAGAACACTTCTTACTATCGGGCCCCATGTAGGCACTGTCCCTCGGTGCATGAGCAAAGCCATTTTGCCATTCATGTGTTACTCTAAACTGCTTTTAACCACCAACGGTATAGGCACAAGTACATTTATTTATCATATGTGCATAGAAATAAAGCAATTATAAATGAAATATGAGGAGCAAAAATAGTAAATCCAGACTCTGTGTACCAAGGAAGAATGGTTGCACTTCCATTTTCCTTATAATGTTAGAAATCCTGAACCCACACAACAGACGATGATCGCTTCTCAGCTCACATCAGGTAAGGTTAGACCTAGAGGACAGTTTTCAACCCTGAAGGCCACTCATTCTTATTTTTCTTACTAACATGTGACTGAACACATCTGAAAAGCTTATTTGCTTCCCTTTCCCTGATTTCTGGGAAGGCAATTCCTCTTCCTGGGGGATAATTATTCAATAAGGATTTCCTCCCCCTTTTATTAATCCACATATAACATTATCAACTGTACTTTAAGACTTAATGTCACCTGTGAAGCTTGGCTTGGCACTGACAAGTGTTCCTCCCTTTGTGCTCCTATAGCACTTTCCTCTCATCACAGCACTATCACTTACACTTGTATTACAATTTAAACCTTTGTGTTTCTGTCCTTGTTAGTAGACCCTGAACTCTCTGAGGGTAAGCTCTTTTTAAGGCTGTATTTTACGCATATTTTACAAGTTATGCTGTGTAGGTTTCATCTTGTAAATTCTAATGTTCCTTAATTGAATGACTATATAAATGACACAACCTGGCATATGCCCGGTATTCACATTCCACTTTTTATTTTTTTCTCTAATTGTCAGTTTATATGCTTGATCTTCTTCCCTCATCTTTAGATTGCCCACAGCACAGAGATTAGAGAGGTAACAGAAAAACAATGCTTATTACATTTAATGAAACCTCTTTTCTTATCAAATTCAATTATTATATATATTCAAATTTTAGTATATTCAAATATTATTATATTATCCAAATACTGAATCTGTTAATCTTTTGGATACATTACCAAAGTCAATTATTCCCATTGCCCATAAGTCCCAGATATGCAAATTCTTGTGGACTGTTTAAAAGCACCCACATGGATGAACTGAGTTGTTGCAGTCAATGATAGGATTTCTAGAAGTAAATAGTACACCCTAATAAATCTATATAGGTCTTCTCTATAGGAAATAAGTTTACCATTTGCAATGTCAAGAAACCAATGCTGCCATATGGAACCAGTGAAAATGACAGAAAGAATACAACATGGTCCTGTATTCATAGCACAGGCACTCTGAGATGCACTTGTCTTTTTATGATTAATTTAGACATTTTCACTAATAGATTCAAAGATAATTGCCAGATAAACAGCTGTGCTATCCCTACAACAGGAGAGGAAATGAGTAAGGGATATTAAATAAGGAAAAATGTTGCTCAGGTGCATTAATCTGGAAAACGGAGCTCATTGTAAGATGTTCTGTCTTCCTTGGTATTTGGATTTGAAAATTGAAGTATTAAGGCATAAGGACATGATAGGGCAGCATGAGAAGGAATAACATCCTTATAAAACCAAGGGATTATAATAATGTGATTATTTATGAGTGAATGAGTCTTGCTATTTCAGTTTTCAGTCTTTTACTAAAACTTATGATATACCTAAGAGGAAATGTTCAAAATATTATTTCCATATGTGTACAAACCCTGAGTCAAAACATGTTTCAGAGAATATTTGGGATATCAAAAAAACCTCATAGTAAGTGTTCTTGTTTATTTTAACACATTATTTTTGCAAAAAAAAATATTTGTGAGTGTTCCAGTGTAACGTGCTGAAACCATCGATGACTTCAAAATTGTTTTATGAAGTAATTGTTCCTGTTTCTAAATCAAACTCCTAGAAAACACATATCCTATTTGTAAATATGGAAAAGGCAATTGGGCAGTATCATCAAATTTACTAAATTTGATTTTATGCCAAATGTAAATAGACAATTGAATTCAGTAGTTGCCTTAATACGTTAAGTAATATCTCAGATGCTTTGGTAACATTTATCTAAAATGTTTTTTTTTCTGTTCTATTTGCTTGCTTCACTTTTAATGAGTACAGTGAGCCACTGTACTTTTAAAAATCTTTGTATTTAAATTTTAAACTATCAGCTCAGTCCTTTATAGACTTGGCATATTGATGGGAACTGCATTATACTTATTTTATGACTTTCAGGTACGTTAGTGCCAGTGAGGTCAGCTCAAAAGTAATGAATGTCATTTTAAAATACCAAGAAGCATGATTATTTTCAAAATGATATTGCTGTGGAAAAATACCAAAGAGGCTGTGAGATTATGCCACAAAGTATAGAAACTGTTCCAGGAAGTAAGTGCATAAACTCAGCTGTGCAAGTATACAGAAAAACCCATTAAAACCCATTAAAAGGACCCAAACTGTAGACAGAAAATAAAAAAGGATTGATCAGCTGCATCCATGAAGGCAATAGATTGTCCATTTATTAATTAAAAGTACATTTTATATATTGTGATGTGATAAATAGTTGGGCTGTATACGTTAATTCCCTCAGATCTGCACCGAGGGCTATTAGCATTGATAAATTATGCACCATGACATTTAACATTTCTGATCGACGGTCTAAAGGAGTGCTGTACCTGCAGCTTTGCTTCTGCTATTTACACAGCAATTTAGTCTGGCTATAGTTCACTGTGAAGTATTCCTCATAGAAGTGGCACTATCCCTCAAATAAACATGTGCTTTTGTGGTTGTACGATTATACTAACAGAACCAGAATTAAGTCTCTTGGATCATAACAGTCTCGATCAGATGACTTCTGATATATCTAAACATTATTGGGTATCATAGCACAATGAACTTAAATACCCCAACATATGGGATCTATTATATATATGATAAGGAAACCTATTTCTGTAATTTTTATATTAATAGTACATAATGCCAACTCATTTTTATACATTACCATAAGGACATTATCAAAAGACAAACTTTTCTTTCATGTTTCTTTCCCCACACTTTATTCTATTTTTTAAAAATCAGCTTCTCTATTAACTTTTAAAAAATATGTTTGAAAAATTTTCTGAACAATGTAAAGTTTCTTTTTGAGATTTATCTATTTTAGAGAGAGACAGAGAGAGTATGTGCATGGGGGGACGGGTAGAGGGAGAGAGAGCGAGAAAGAGAGAAAGAGAGAGAGAGAGAATATCTCGGGCCATCCCACCCCCACCCCCCACCACTAAGAGCAGAGCCCGAGGCCGGGCCAGAACCTAGGATCCTGAGATTGTGACTTGAGCCAAAATCAAGAGCCAATGCTTAACCAACTGAGCCACCCAGGAGCCCCTGAACTATGTAAAGTTTTAAAATCCACCCAAATGTTTGTTTTTAAGGGCAGGCTTCAAGGACTCTACGCATAAATGGTTCATTTGGGAAAAGTGGAACACATAGTAAAGTAGAACTTAATAAAGTATGTACGAGGCAAAGAATTGCATATGCTATCACATATAAGACATTTTTCATTTTATCAAAGGATGTTCATCTTTAGTATCTTAATCTTGCCAACCATCCCCTAAGGCATCAAAGAAAAAGTTTCTACCTTCAGCAAGTTTGTAAGAAAAAGACTTCTGGAGTTTAAATGGTTTGCCAATACTAATAGGTGGGAAACCAATAACCAAAATCCAGGTTATTCAAGTCCTGTTTATGGCCTTTTCTATTATAGGACACCGTCTCTTTTTATTCAAAGGTACCCTAAAAATGATGGAAAGTAAATAGTAGCTATTAAGTGTCAAGTATATGTCAGGAATAACTATATATCTTCTTTTATTTCATCTGATAAAAACCCAGGCTATTTTCATTAACTATATAAATTATCCCACCCTAACGCAAATCCAGTAATAGACCTCTTAAATAGTAGCTCTCAACCATAACTATACAATCAGTTGCCCATGGAATCTTTAAACTGTCCAGATGTGGAGATACATACTTCTGGTCAAGACAGAGTAACAGGAACTAGATTCAGCTTCCTATTTGATACAGCTATAATATAGACAAAATATATTCAAAAAATTGTTTTCCAGATATTGGACATCAGGCAGTGAAGGAAAGTGATCCCTGAAAGAAAGGAAGCAAATAAGTTGAGTCCTACAATAATTTCAATTTAATGTTTTGAGAGAGTTTACTGGCAAAGGGAGGGAATCTAGGCAGAATCTGATGGACTTCTGGAGGTGATGATGCTAAGAGTCCAGCAAAGGCAGCTAAAGTTCATAGAACAGAGTGCCAGAGAGGACAGAGGTGTACAAGGAGAGAATCGCAGAGGTTTATAGAAGGTCTCCTTCATTATTCAGCATATTATCGATGTGAAAAAAATTAGCCAAGGCTGAAGCAAGTATTACCCAAAGGATTGGAGGAAACAATACTAGGAATTTACATAGAGCTGAGAAGTGTCTGTTCCCACCAGCCCAACCAAAAGGCATAATTCATGAAGCATTGGATAGGTTACCAAAAGTTACCCTCAGCGTTGGAGAACACGTAGTCATAGGTTAATGCTCTGGTCCTACTTAAAAACAAAACAAAACAAAAAACTTGGGGTGCCTGGATGGCTCACTCAGTGAAGTGTCCAACTCTGGATTTTGGCTCAGGCCATGATCTCCGGGTTATGAGATTGAGCCCCACATCAGGTTCAGTGCTGCTGAGTGTGGAGACTGCTTAAGATTCTCTCTCCCTCACTCACTTTATCTCTCTTCATTCTCTCTCCACCTCTCGCCCTCTTTACCCTCCTCTCTCTCAAAAAAGTAAAAAAATCTTAAAACCAAGGCATTAAGAGATCAAACTATTTCTAGGTAACTTAACTGTGTCCAAGAAACTGGCACAAGAATATTTATAGAAATTTAAAATTGTTCAGGAATCAGCAAGATAAAATTCACATGGCTAGTATCCAATAAAAAAAATCAAGAATTTTTTAAAGAAGAAAAATATGACCCCTGATGAGAAGAAATTGGGACAGAAACTATCTGAAATGAAACAGAAGAAACACATTAAGCTCATCAGGGAGCTGTGGACAAGTGTTGAGTAGCTTAATATACATGTAATTTGAGTCCCTGAAAGACAGAAAAGAAGAGAGCTGACAAATACTTGAAGTGATATGGCCAAAATTTTTTCCAATTTTGATAATATCTGTAAACATGCAGATCCAAAAATCTTAATGAATCCCAATCATAAGAAACATAAAGAGAAGTACACAAAAACAAATCATAATCAAGTTTTATAAAAGCAAGCATTAAAGAGAACAATCACAAAAGCATCCAAGGAAACAAGAAACATTACAGAGAAAACAAACCAAAAAATTCTCATTGAAACAGTGCAAGTAAGACGACAGTAGAGTAAGATTTTTAAAGCACAAAAACTAAAAAGAAACAAATGCCCAAACCTGTGAACCTACAATTTGTTTTCAGGAAATATTATCTTTAAAAACAAAGGTAAATTATTTTTTCAGACATATAGAAGCTGAAAGAATTCATAATCAGCAAAAATGTGTTAGGAGAAATGTTAAGGGAAGTCATTCAAGAAGAAAATGGACATGTAGATTAATAGCACACATGAGATAGTATAACCTCACCTGAAAGCAGACTGGTAAGTTCAAGATATGTACAATAAACCCTAAAATAACCACTAAAAATAAGAGGTACAGCAGATGTAGGAGAAAAAAGGAATCATAAAAAATACAATAAATCTCAAACCAGAAAAATAAATACCAAGCTAACACTAACATAAAGAAAGCTTGAGTAACTATGAGTATCAGACTAAGTTTACTTCAGAGCAAAGATTACCAGGAACAAAGGGTAATTTCATAATGATAAAGGGGTCAACTAACCAAAGAAGCAAACACAATCTTAAACATACATACATCTAGCAAAAGTGCTTCAAAATACATCAAACAAAAACTGACGAAAGTATAAGAACAGACAAATTCACAGTTATAACTGGAGAATCAATAACACCCTCTCATTTCAGAGAAGCTGTAGACCCCTCCCCCCCGCAAATAATCCATGGGTATATAAAAGACTGGAACAACACTATTGACCAATTTCACCTAATATTTATATAACAGTCTGCCCAACAGCAGTAGAGTGCCTATTTCTGTCAAGAGCACCTGGACCATTTACCAAGATAAACGGTATTCTGAGCAGTGAAAGAAGTCTCCTATTTCAAAACATCAAGCCATGCCAATCATGTTCTCTAGTCACAATGGAATTACATTAGAAATCAAAACCAAAATGTTTCCTGGAAAGTCCCGGAATATTGAATACTAAATATACTTAAAACAACCTTTAAGTTAAAGAGGAAAATATAAAGTAGTATTAGATAACATTTGGGAAAATAAAATCACAACACATCAAAATTTGTGAAATGTAGCTAAAGCATACTTGCAGGAAAATGTAAAGCATTTAATGCCAGTATTAGAAAAGAAGAAAGTTCATAAATCAGTAACCCCCAGCTTTCACCTTGAATAACTAAAGAACAAATCAAACCCAAAATAAAATGAGCAAAGAAAATAAATGTAAGAGTAAACATTAATGAAACAAAGCAGAAAAGCAATAGAAAAAAAAAATCAATCAAACCCAATATTGGTCATTTGAAGTGATCAGTAAAATTCATATACATCTAGTTAAACTGCTAAGAAGAAAATGGAAAGATGTAACCTAACAGATCTGAGATGGGTTATAATATCACTATAAAATCCACAAATATTCAAAGGATAGGGAAATATTAACAATTTTATGCCAATGAATTGTAGAACTTAGATGAAATGGACAAATTCCCCAAAAGACACAAATACCTCTAGCTTATTCAAGATAAAATAGATAACCTGAGTAGCCTGAAAACTATTACTGAGATTAAAGTTATGGTTAAAAACCTTCCCGCAAAGATAATTTAAAGCCCAAATGGCTTAAGTGACAAATTCTACCTAAAATATAAAGAATACTAAATCTGTGCAAAATCTTCCAGAAAACTAGAGAGAACACTATCCTGATATCAAAACTAGACAAGACACACAAGAAAACCACAGACCAATAACTCTCTGTGGTAGAAATTACCATTTGACAGAAAAATATCAATTGGTATGAGCCAGTTAGCCACGCCTATGAGTTGATTACTTCTCTCTGGGAATAACTTGTTTGACTTATAGGACAACCAAGCCATAAAATGTAAGCCTATCATAAAATACAAATTATGGGCCTTGTTTCTCTCATGATCACTAAAATATCTAAACAATAGTCTTATCATTGTGATGCGTTAGTTTTATCTAAACAACTATGTACCACCTTTCCCTGCCTTGACATTTTAGTCAGTCCTACTAACCTCTAGGAAGTCTAAATGATCAAAAAATTTGTATTTGAAAAATTTGACACATTTATCCACACACACTTCATTTTGCAATTCCTTTGGTGTTGGACTATATCTGTGCTAAGTAATGAATGTTCATTCCAAGGCTGGGTGGGAAATGCTTCTCACCTCTGTCCCTGGTCTCTTCACTGCTTGTTCATCATGTTTCAGATACCTCTCCGAAATGTTGGGACAATATGCTGAGTGACCTGTCACCTCAACCATGGGCACATTCAACACCAGTACACACTACATTGGAGTCATGTGTAAAAGAAATGTGTTCCTTGACTTTAAGTCTAGGATAGCCTGTGATAGTGATGGTATAATTTTTGAAGGTTTTAATTTCTTTTGTACATCTCCATTTAATTGATTCTTCCATGTGGTAGATTGAAGAGACATCTCCTTTTTAGTAACTCATCCTCTTAGAGCTTCAAAGTTCTCAATTTTAAAATGAAGTTTGTAACATCAAGTTCCTAACATGATTTTAAATATTATATGTAGTAACATATATAAACAACTTAATCAAGTAATTGCCAAGTAATAGGTATATTAGAACTTCTGAAGGTGGGGAAAGGCATAGGAGAAAAGAGAAAAAAAGAAGGAAATGTGGGAATAGTAACAGAAAGCTTGTAAAATTTATATTGTAAACTAATATAAAACAATGAATATAAAAATATAAAAGTTAAAAATATAAAAGTATTCCAAGAGTTCAATAGTTTGTCTTTTAACCAGGTTGATTATGAAGGGCGATTTTTTGTGCTTACCATGTTACAATATCCAGAACATAATATTTAAAATAGATACACACTGTTTCTTTTCACATGTCATAAAATTAGTTCCTAAGATGGTTTAAAAATGTTTCTCAAATATTTTTAGGATCTTTGGCTATCTTTTAAAATGTCTAATAGGAAAAGGATATCATCAAATTGTTATGTTGGTAGAAGCAAAATAGGTAAGTGATAAGTAAAACTTAAAGCCGTTATTATTTATTCTGTGTATTATTTTTTTAAAGATTTTTTATTTATTTTTGAGAGAGAGAGAATGAGAGAGAGAGAAAGCACATGGTGGGGGGAGGGTCAGAGGGAGAAGCAGACTCCCTGCCGAGCAGGGAGCCCGATGCGGGACTCGATCCAGGGACTCCAGGATCATGACCTGAACCGAAGGCAGTCGCTTAACCAACTGAGCCACCCAGGTGTCCTATTCTGTGTATTATTGTAAAACAGTTATTTTTGCAGAAAGCTACAGGTCTTAGAAAAGGAGAGGGATGGGAAGGAAGGGGATGGGGGAAGGAGAACTAACATAAGACAGCAGGGGGGAAGGTGGCATTCCAGGGAGTGTAATAGGGGAGTTCTGAAAATCTTGATTTTTGCTTATTTTTTTCCCCAAACTCTTTTGTTGATAAGCAGGTGCATTGATTTTATTTGATTTCCATTAAAAAAAATCTGAGAAACCTCTTTACCGATAGCTGGGAAGATTTGTCAGACTATTTCCTGGTTCTAGTAAGGCATTTCCCATGTATTATTACTTGTTATGTCGGAATGTCCGTGAAATTGTCCTTCTGTTTTGGTTTTATAATGAGGTTACCATGAAAATACGTCACATCTTTTGTCCTTCCCTCCAGTTTCAGTCATTATTACCGGCAAGAAAAATTCCCTGAATTTTATGATTCTATTTTATTTTTAGATCTAAAGTTTGGTGAGAAACCATGAACTTCAGAACCTCTATGCAGTAAATAGACTTCAATCTCCAGTTTCTTTTTACTTGACTTTGCTGTATTGGTTTAGAAAAGGTAAAATACAGTTGCTTTAGAAGCATATAGTCTCAAACAGAACAATCCTAAGAAGGGTTCGTTCTGTTTGATACAACTAAATCTTGTAAGTCTTTCCATTTTTGAAACAGAAAGACTATTTTTAAAATAAAGAGCAAAAGGAGAACAGAATTCTTTAGCTACTAAAATGAGCTTGAATTCCTATCTTCCATATATTCTTCCAGAAAGGCAACATAAAGCTACATACACAGATCAGATCCTTAAATAGCAAGATGCTAATGAAAACAGGAATTTTTCCTTACTATATTATAAAAATATACAGTAAATTTAAAACCTACATCTAGAATTTTAGTGAAGGCACAAATAAAATAGTAATTGTAAGGTGAAGCAAAAATGGCTGTTACAATCCATAATATAAAAAGGCAAGTAAAGAATATAATGTAGACACTTTAACTTGCTGATGAATTTCTCTTAGGTTGCACCTTGCTTTAAATGTCTTCTAAAATGATTCATGTTTCTAAGAAGTATCTTAAAATTGACATGCTTAAAATATATTGCTGGTCTACTAAAATCTGTTTTAAACATATTTATCCTGGATCTCTTACTACATTATAATGAACTTATACAAATTAAGGCTGTGAGGTCATTCAACACTGTACTCTTTCACCAAATATGGACCACTATCCATTATAGGGTTTTGCAAAAATTAAGCACGATTCACTTACAGTTTATCTGTTTATAAGAAGAAATGCTCGAAATCAGGATCAGGAATTTAATAACCCTTTTTAAAATCCCATTAAATAAGAAAAAAAATGTCTGGAGAAAGCATAGGGAATGCCCTGTGAGTGGTCAAGTCCCACTCTGTCACTCTTGAATTGTGTGAAGTTGAGTCTAAGGTCTAAAATGGGATTTATATTAAATTTGCAGGAATGTTCCACAGAATAAATGAGACAGCATGAAAATGCCTAAGTAGATTGTCAAATGATGGAAAGACAGATCTCTGAATTACTTCCCTTTCTGTATAATTTCCTTAAAATTCGTTTAGGGAATATGTTGTAGTTTATTCCTAAAATCCTGATACAACAATTTCCACCACGGTAGATCCCAGCTTGTGTATGGATTGTGGTAGCACTTGATATCATCAGGTTGTCTGCCATTAAGACCCGTGGGAATGTGATTCAAATAGAACTCGACAGAGTTAAAAAAAAAAAAAAAAAAAAGAGTGAATTAGACTTTGAGTCAATATTAGGACAAAGACCTTGATAAAAAGGACGCTAGGAGCTAGCATTTTTCATATGCATTATGAGCTGAACAGAAATAAATATTGCAGTTTCATTTGGCACATTTCTGGCATCATTTCTCTATACACTATCTCTAATGGGTACAGGGCATGGCCCTATTAGAATACCACAAGATGTTTTCATAGCACTGGGATGAAACTCAAGTAGGTTTTGAGTGTGGGTGAGAAGGATACTGTCAGCCAAGAAACAAAAGGAAGAATTTACTTTCTGTGAACTCATCAAGGAGTTAAAAATAGATAGACATTTATCTGTAATTCACACTTTATTTTTGTTCCTTTCATGTTTCTTATTTGGTATAGTGTCACTTAAACTGACATTATTACTTTTTATCATAATAGAGGATACTAAGCAAACTAGATAAAGTGCTAATATTCTTTAACTAATATGTTTTAAATTGTATTATTGTAATATAATTAGTTATTTTTACATCTGGTAATATATGAGATAAATGAAGGTTTTTCACAGTATCATTAACTAACATTACTTAACAATTTTTGTTAGTCTATGTTGAGCAGCATTTAGGACTTAATATGTGCACAATTTTTTATCACTTATCTATTTTGTACTATTTTATCAAGATCTTGACATTTAATACTCTATTAAAGAAACACTAGGTTACTTTAACGTCTTTAGTGACATTCTTAGGATTGTAATACCAAGTGAAAATTTCACCAAAAATTATTTATTTACTCTAGGGTATGTAGTGATTAAGAATAATAAACCTCAAGCCTTAAATCTGTTACATAATAATTTGTTGAGAACAAGAACCTGAAGGAAAGAAGAGGAGGAAATGGTGTGCTTTGCTGCACCACATCAGTCTGCAGTCAGATGAAGCCTGGCAGTGGCGTGGAAGCAAGGTCACTTTTCTGGCACTGATTTAATCGCATCTTTCTATTGTAGTTGAGTATATATATTTTAGTCAAGGAAGTTTGACCCAGACTTTATGATGACTGGAAAATATCTATAATGACTGAATGATGCCAGCAATTAATTAGTATTGCAAATATGTCTCTGGAGATTATAGATAAAACATATATATACGTACATATGTGTGTGTATATATATGTAATCTCCACATATATTAAGTGCTTAAAATTTGACTGTCAAAGAATTCCAGTTTGACTTAAAACTGTGACATATAGTTAAATATTCTCGGCATCGGTGTTGGAAGATTTTAGATTTTGTGAAACATAACATGGCAATGCCAGGCAGGTGAAAAGAAAACCCCACAGAATTCAGTATGTAAATGGTCAGTAAATTCTTCAAAGTGAAAAAATTTACTGGTATAGTATGAGAATTTGAAGTTACCACAGCAACAGTATTTTGTACTCATAAAATTATTCTATACTATTCCTATAGTTTTGATCAATGAAAATAAATTCCTGTTTATTGCCAAATTATAAAGACCTTCACAGACGTGTATTTCCATCAGTTTCAACATATAGGATATCCATCAAGATTTTATTTTAACCCTAACTTATGAAACAGTAAATTGGCTTTCAACGGTATCCTGTGTGGTGGCAGAAGATAGGAGACATCTAAGAAATGAAATATTTTACACTCATGGAACAGAAGTCAGCCTGAATATCAGCATATTTGCATTTATTTCTTTTGTCCGCAAGGCCCCCATGTACGACATAATATGGCCCACATGAATGCTGTATGCACAGGACATTTCTGTCACAGCTCAGGGACAAGGAGCTTGGGGAATATATCCCTTTTTAAATTCTGCAGTAAGTAAGCCACTCCTGGCTAAGGGACAGGGGTGAAGGGAGATGTTAATGTCTTTTCCAAGGTTACCAGCTGCATGAACAACCTTTGCAAGAGGCCTAGGTAAAAGAACAGTCATTCAACTGCTAACAGTTCATAAGGGCCAATTATATACATTTTGTCCCAAGGCCACATTCAGTGAGGTCGCCTCAGGAGCTGGAAATCAAGCATGGCAAGAGTATTTACACCAGGAAAACAAGCCAACACTAAACATCAGGGCTTTTATTCTCTTTCTTTCCAGAGAAAGTTGTTAAACATTCACTAGAATACCACCGTACCCTGTCTCTGTGGTTGATTTTTGAGGACAATAGTTTTAAGGCAACTTATACTGTTTATCACAGGTACCCATTCTAACCAATTTTCAAAAGGTGCATATGTGTGTGCATGTGTGTATTAGACACAGAGAGGGAGAGGGAGAAGCATAACATGTACAAAAAAGAGAAGCTACAATTGAAGAACAGCTTAAGAGCTGACACAGAAACCAGAATCTCACAGACCCCAGGGATACTCTATACACTGCACCAGAAGATCAAGGGCTGTGAAATTGGATGGAACATGTAAAAAGCAACAAACTGTTATGCAAGTTGACAAAAAGAGAAAAAAAATATTTTTGAAACATGTATTATAGAAGTGAAACTTTTTTTAAAAGATTTATTTATTTGAGAGAGCGAGAATGAGAGAGAGAGAGTACATGAGAGGGGAAAGGGTCAGAGGGAGAAGCAGGCTCCTCGCTGAGCAGGGAACCCGATGCAGGACTCGATCCGGGGACTCCAGGATCATGACCTGAGCCGAAGGCAGTTGCTTAACCAACTGAGCCACCCAGGCGCCCTAGAAGTGAAACTTTGAATGAAAAAAGGGGAGGAAACTTCAAACTCTATAGGTTTCATGAAGTCAATAAAATTTAGGGATGGACTCAGCATTAGCCCTTGAGGACACATTTCAAAGAGTCCCTAGCCATGGAAAGTGGCTTTAAAAAATCATATTATGCTTTATGTTAAAGGATATAGTTTAATTACAATGTTAAGCAAAAAGTCAGCATTATCTCCCAAATTATGTTAAGGAGGAATTAATCAACAAAATATTCTAAAGAGCTGGGAAGATAATTTAGACTCTTTCTTTCCATCGGTCTCCACCGTGTATTACTTGGGTAACCCTATTTCATCTCCCTACCAAAACTTTAGCATCTACACTTTATTCACTGTACCCTATCATCACCATTTATATTTTTCCCATGGATCCCCACTGTATTAACCTAACAAAACCATTCCACTTTCTTCAGACCATGCATCAGAAGCGAAGTGAATTTTATTTTATTTCTCAGTTGATCAAATTCCTAGAAGTTTTGGAATTGAAGACAGACTTAAAAATTTTGTTCCACAATCTCTAACTTTACAAAGGAAAATGTGGTTTATCAGCACGTGGTTGTAGAAACAGAGTTGTACTAGGAACTCCACTCTCAGCACAAAAGCCCGTCCTGTTTCTTTACAATATGCTTCTTTGAAGACCAGCTTGAATTTCTGAGGTCCTGGGGCTGTGAGCATATGGACAGCAGCTTGCTGGTTTCTATTTTTAAAATCAATATTATCCCAATTTATGAATAGTTTAAACAAATAAATTTCCAAATGTGACCTGAATCACTTCCTTGGAAGAATCTGCATTCTTGTAAAATCCTACAGTGAGTGACAAAGGGTAAGAAAACTGACACTTACTGGTCTTAAGTTTGAAATAAGGGAGGACTCCTAAGCAAACCTCTATTCTTGACATTGCATTAATAAATATAAACAGGATGTTTCAGTACAGAAAGCATAAAACTGCCTGATATATGCACGGCCTATCTTTAATGATGTTTAAAAAGGAGCTAAACATCTCCCTGGGAATTCTTAAAACATTTATCTTTTAGGCAGTTATTTAGCTTCACAAGTCTTTGTTGTTTCACAAGCTGGAGAAAATAGGTCAGCTAATGTTATATTAATCAGCAAATTAATATTTTAATTTGATTTTCTTTCTAGTGAAAATGCTTGTAAGCTCTCCCCACCCTTCCCTTTTTCCCCTCTACTTCAGCACTGATGTTAAGTGGTATCATTATCATATTGTACCTTGGGGTTCTGAGATAACTGGGTCCAGTGAGAGCTCTATTCTTAGAAAAGTGGGAGGTTTATCATGCCACTTACACATTTAAAATGACACTCCAGGGCTCCTGTGCAACCAAGTGTCTTAGAGCTGAGTCACACGATTCTCCAAATCGTGCTTTTCAATTCATATTCTAAAACAGTACCTTTCAAGTAAGAATAGAAATAAAACATTTTTGCTTAGGAGAAATCCTGTCTTTGAGGAAAAACAAATCTTACTTAAATTGAACCATGTAAATGTGGGTTTCAGATTCTCTTTTCTATTTTCTTGTATTAACTGAAAAGTCAACAGATAGATCCAAAGGACCTGGTGGCATATATTTTTTGAAAGTAAAGATCTACCAAGTTTTGCAGTAGAAATTTAACATAGGCTAGATACTCTTATTTTCAATTTCTCAAAAAAAAATGCTCCTTGTTTTTGTTTAGTGCCTATCAAAAAATCAAAACATGCCAGGAAGTTGGAAAGTTTGTGATGTTATTTCTGTAGTGATTTTTACCAGATGTCACTGTAAATTTTACGTATTCCTATGAACCCAAATTTGGCATTATTAATGTAGTGAATGGCCAGGCTGCCTCCAAAGAGGTTAGAAGAGACTAAAGATGATAGAATGTGCCTGAGATGTATACTTCTAGTTTACTGTACTCTTGAATCCTTCTTAATGGAAGGTACAATACCCAATATTTCTATTTCTCTGCCTTACTGAAATTCAGTTACAGCCTGGCAGAAAATGATGCTCAGCTAATTCACAAGTGTTGAAAAATACATATGCACTGAAAAACAAAAGCAGTAAAATAAAATTTCAAATTATCACTGGGAGGTACAGAAAAATCTATCAACTGGAAACTTCTGTAGGATCGTTCTATTTCCATCATATGGTATATTTTCATTGACCCATAAAATTTTGAGTCCTAAATGTGTAGATCTACAAAACTGTTTACATAAACCGTAGCATAAGCTAATTGTAGGAAACACTACTCCAGTTAGAAAACTATATGCTTGATTAGCTTAAGTACCAAATGCATTAGTTCTACTCTATCCGTTTCTGTTCCACGGTTCTCTGTATTAGAGAAGTTCCAATCACTTTGCCTATGTGGACAAAGTCACATGTAATTCACAGAGAAATATTTAAGTTTATAATCTAAAGTATACTCATTTTCCTACATAAATATGTTACCCAGAGTCCTATCTTTAACATTATATTATAGCAAATATTAGACATTACATGAACAGAATGTTGACTATGCAGAACTCATGTGAAACCAGTATGTTCAGATCATTCAAATTTTCCACTACATCTTGCTTTTGATGGGGAAGTTTCAAATGAAAAGAGAACAGTAGGTATAAGAAATCAAAGATCGCTACTTTTAGAAAAGCATAGGGATATAAATTCATATATATTCACCAAAAATGTTAAGGAGCTCAGAGAGAGAATAAATTTACATTTATGAACCATCAACTATGGGCCATGTTTTCTGCTGGACATTCGAAAGGTAGAATAATAACAAGGTACTTTATGTTTATCGAATGTGAAATGAGTGTCTCTAAAGAGATCCCCAGTGTTCCCATGTTGGCAGTATTCTTTGGGTTTGTGACAAAAGTAAATACAAATCCTCTCAGCACAGAAGGACCACCAATTCAGGTCTTGAGGATTCACAAGAATTAAATTAAGAGCTCACCTTGAAACATAAGCCCACAAAGAGACCAGTGGTTTCAAGAAGTTCAAGATAGGGATGTATCAACAGGAGAAACACGGGATTTTTTAGAGCTGTGAAAGTACTCTGTAGGATATTATAATGGTGGATATATCTCATTACACGTGTCCAAACCCATAGAACATACAACAAAGAGTGAACCCTAATGTAAACTATGGACTTGGAATAATAGGCGGTGTCAATATAGGTTTATCAATTGTAACAAACCTACCATTCGGTTTGGGGATTTATAATGGTGAAAGATATGCACACTGGGGCCAAGGGGTGTGTGGGAAAATCTCAACACCCTCCTCTCGATTTTGCTGTGAGCCTAGAACTCCTCTAAAAATATCCTTTTTTAATAAATCACCAAAAACAATGAAGGAATAGTGATAGTCCCAAAGATTCCATAGGTCTAAATTAGTAAATACAGAAAATAAATAGTATCTAGAGAATATTCTAAAATCATAGAAGATGGAGTCACAAAAATGAATCAGCAAAACAGCATTGTGCAAGCTGACCAGGTAGACTTGTAGATGAATTCAAATTTTTAGAAAGAAAATAAAATTTTTATAGTAATTAGTAACTGAAAGGATGAGTTAAAATACAGATTTAATAAAAATGAAAATAAAATCTTCTCCCTTAAGTTGTTTCTGTATCTTGGCTATTGTGGATGATGCTGTGGAAAACAGGGGAGTACAGATATCTCAGAGATAATGGTTCCATTTCCTTCAGGTATAGACCCAGAAGTGGGACTGCTGCATCATGTGGTAGCTCTATTTGTAATTTTTTGAGGAAACTTCATACTGTTTTCCATAGTGACTGAACCAATTTATATTCCCACCAGCAGTGTCCAAGGGTTCCCTTTCCTCCACAGCCTTATCAGCATTTTTTTTTTAATAGTGGCCATTCTAACAGGTGTGAGGTAGTATTTCACTATAGTTTTGATTTGCATTTCCCTGGTGATTAATGATGAACACCTTTATATGTACCTCTGGCCACCATACGTCTTTGGAACAAACTCTACTCAGGTCCTTAGCCTATTTTTTAATTGGGTTATTTGTTTTTGTATTCTATTGGGTTATAGGACTTCCTTGTATATTTGGGATAGGAGCCTTTTTATCAGATACACAGTTTGCAAATATTTTCTCCCACTCCATAGGTTGCCTTCTCATTTTGCTGATGGCTTCGTTTGCTGAGCCACAGCTTTTGAGTTCAATGCAGTCCCACTTGTTGATTTTTGCCTCTGTTGCTTTCGAAGTGTCTTTGTGTTGACTTAGAATTTTAGCCTTAAGGTCGAGGATTCAGGAGAACACTTCCTGATACCCAAGTTAAGGGTAAGTTCCTTGGCTGCCCATCCTGTAGCTCCAAGAAACAGCTTGGGCCCTCGTGTAAGGTAGATGTTAACTATTTGTTGAATTGATTTCTATGTTTTCCTTCTTTTGCCATCCTGTTTTTAGATTTATCAATTCCATTCAGTCTTGTCTGTCCCTATATTGCTCTTTGAGTAATGCATCTTTTCTCCCAGTGGGAATCATTTCTTGATTATCAGTGCTAATCATCTTTATATATATTAAAACACTACTTTGCCTTCCAAAGGCACTTGTGTCAATGGTGATGTCCCCCAAGCATCCTAAACACATGTTAACGAATTTTCTCTTAGAATTTGGTAATTTAGTTCTTATCCACCAAATGGTCATTGTTTTAAAGTTGTGCCTTAAAATACAGCCTATCCATTTGGCAGCCTGAATTTTACTGCTCCTAAGAGAATTAAATAGGAAATATAAATGAGTTTCACGGTCCAAGAGAGAAGTTTTAGAGGGTGGCCGCGGGGAGTGGAGAATATGAGAGGGGGGTCAGTATGAAGACTGGCTAGATGCAGCAGAGCAGTACTTTGCATTAAAAAGACAAATAGGATTGAACTAGAGAAAGAAACATTTCCTGAAGTTTGAGGGCCTTGTGCTATTAAAGTCTTTTCCTACTACCCAGTTGATAGCCTTAAGTGTTTACCTAATTAATGTTTTAGTCATTTGATAAAAGAGGAGTGAAGATGAAGAAAGTGCATTCCAATCAGGCAGAAACAAAGGCATGGAGAAAAGTGACAGGGCATTTGACCCAGAGAGCATGCCCAAACCAACAAGAGCTGAAAATTATCACCTTATCTAGAATGAAATACAGTGCTCACTGGGTACTGACCAAATTCTCTAGCAGTTGGTAATGTGAGGTTGCTTGACATCATAGGTAACTGGACTGAAACATAAATGGGAACTGATTTCCTAAGGTCAACTACAGGTCAAGAGTTTAGTTTTATTTTTGGGGTTCCCAAACTTGTTCTTATGCCAAAGGTACATTTGTTTTTAAATTCTATATGGACTCTTTGATCTGATGCAAGCTATGTTCAGCAGGTCCTTGCACTCCCATGATGAGAAAAACGTATCCTTTCCTGTGTTTGAATTCAAAGCAAAGCAAAATTGGAGTAGTGCAAAATAAAAGGCCCTTCCAGCTGCACAGGGATGTGAGATGCCCACATTCCAAAACCTGTAGACCACAGCTTAGTCAACACACAGAAAACATGGATGGAGTCCTTGAAAATATCTATCTTTCAAAGGTATTCACAAGGCAAAACATCTATTGATGAGTATCAACTCTGAGACATCTAAAAAAAAATCTATTTCTACACTACATTTTGATATAATTTCAGTCCTCCAACAAAAGAGGTACTGTTGTGACTGCCATTTTTAAAAAATAATATTTATTAGGGTTGATACTAAAACCCCCTATTTCCTGACTTCTGGATCATTCTTTGAATATAAAAAATAATATCCTTGTAGTTTCATTTGTGGTCTAAAAAAGTGTTTGACTCATTAAGGTTGAATGTCAGGAAATTTCATTTAATGTTCCGTTTTAAAAGAGAAAAGAAGGAGAAAGATTTAGATGAAAAGTAGAGTGTATGACCTTAGAAATGTATTTATAAGGTCTGGAGGCAGCAGCCAAAAATAATAACCATTGAACCTAGTGAATAATTTAAGGCCAATGAGCTAACAGTGATCTTTGCAATGGGATATTAATACGTAAATATTTTAGTCAGCTTTTTCACACCCAGCATAAAAATGCCTTGTATTTCATCTATAATCTCACTCTAGGTGAAATTTCTGAGCAATTCTGTGTTCTCACTGAAGTTTATATATATGTGTGTATATATATATATATATATATATATATATATATATATATATATATATATATTCACACATTATAATTAAATGATTTTGCTACCCAAATGCATTCAAGAAAAAAAAGATTATATTTTCTAAAATATGCAGTGATGATTCCTAAGGCCATGTTTCATTTTGCACGTTGGGACAGTGCTGTAAAAGAATTTGGTTCTTTTATCTGGATCTATTTGCTATGGCACTGTAATTTACTGAAGATTAGAGCAATTTTTTTTAACCAATACTTAGCTTTCAAGAACTATTAACAAAATTGACCAACAGATATAAATATTTGTGAGTTTGCTAAAAGCATTCTCTAGTCACATCTAATATAAAAATCCATACAGTTCTATCCATATATAAACTAATATGTTATTAATCCCTTTGTGTTTCTTTGATGTTAATAAACCAAAGCAATGACTCTGGTTTTTGGACAAATGATATATGTTTGCCAATGTTTTTATTCACTTGTTGTTTTAAGATATAGTTATTTGCTAGAAATTTAAGGTGTGTTTTTTACACAACATGACTGAGTGGGAGAAAACTTGAAAGGACATTAGTAGGTCTTAACCTAGACGCCTAAGTTCACCTCCTCTGAGTTTATTTTCCTCATCTTAGGTGGGAAGATGTGTCTGACTCATTGTTAAGGCCCCCAAACTGCCATCATGAATGAATTAACTGTGGTAATAACTGAGCCCCCCAAAATATTGTAGGTAAGCAGGAACTTGAAAACTGCAATCCTATTTAATGGCTGTTTAAGAACAATATGGCAGATCTAAGAGTAACACTCATGAGGTTTCCCTCCTGCAATGTTTTGTTTTGTCTTTTTTTTTTTTTTAACACCCATTAGTAAAGTATGGATTTTCATAGGCCACAAACTTGGGTGTGTAAAAACCCAACTTTGTTTAAATCCCTAATAACTAAATTTAGGGCCATTCAGAGCCTACGTAGAGGAAAAATTTATAATTGATGTAGGGTTTTCTTAATCAAGCGAATCTCTCTATATCCATCTAAATTCTTCCTGGATAAAGTCGAGTCCAGGCACTAGCGCAGGGAGGCACCTGCTGTTTTATACCTGGGGTCTCGCCAAACTAGAGTTTCTCAAGGTATGTGCATCAGCTGTCTGGTGTCCAGTCACTAGACTTCAGAGGTTATTGCCACCTCTCAGGCCATCATGCTCTCTCACCAGTTCTTGCTGTTGCCCTTTGATTCCTCTCCCAGGGCCACAGAAAATATTATAGGTATTCTGAAAAGCCGTTTGGGAGTTGCAGGAAAGCAAGAGGGCTTTTACAACCCACCTCCGATGAGATAGCTGTCACCATGTCAATTCTGTAGTTCTTATACTGCATCTGTGTGTCCTGGGAACTCTCTGCAAGCCTTGTCACAACTCCAGACTTACTCTGGAAAGCAAGGTGTAAGTTTCATTCTTCTCAGGACTGCAAATATCTGAGGATTCCATTTTCCATCCCGTCTGAAAAACTAGACCCTGGAGAAGAGAGCAAGTTAGAGGTCCCTTATCAAGGCCCTAACAGTGTCTAAGTTTTATTCTTCCCTTCAAATAGTCCTTTCTCTTTCAACATGGGAACGTTTACCTCCTTTTTTGGGTTAGTGCGGCTTTCCATCTACTCTATTTTCAATCTCTTTTTCTATCTTTCAGGTCTTAGCCTTTTGAAACTCAAAAAAAAAAAACCTAGATTCTTATAATCAAAGCTTTTCCTCTCAAAGCTGTCTTTCCTGAATTTCAAAGATTATTTCTGAATCCAAAATCAAATAACTTGACTGCTTACTTTTCTCTGACTTTCTGTGTGGCTTCTTTTTTTCCCTTGGCCACGCACACTGCTGAGTCACTGAGTTGTCTGTGATAACCACGATCACTGTGTCGTACTTGTGTGATTCAGAAAAAGGCCCCATTTCTGGGAGGGAGCAATAGAAACCACACATTATCTGGGTGGATTTGTCCTCTAGATACAATGGTTGGCCAAGACATAGTGCCTTTTAGCAGAAGGAAAGCTTCCCCTCCTCCCAGTCAATGCAGCCCCATGACAGGATTCATGGCTTGGTAAGTAGGGTATAGACCAGATTTCGGCTCACCCAGAGCCCCAGGGTTGGATGTCCTTGCGTAGGGCCCCAGAGAGAGACATAAACTGCAATTTGAGGGACAAAGGGCAAGGAAGAAACCACTTCCAGAAGTACTTCAGAATACTGTCCCACCATCTGTAATTTTCAGAGCAAGATCAACTAGTTGTTACTGCAGTAGCAGCAGTAGCATAATGCTGTGATTTGGAACATGTAAGAAAAAGTAATTCATGCCATAATAAATAAATAAATAAATAAATAAATAAATAAATAAATAAATGAGAAAGAGAAAGACTGTCATTTATTTTAAAGAATGGTCCCAGAAAGAGGACTTAGATAAATCCTATCTTGTCAATTACTTGAATCCACTGAACGAGTGCAGTCAAACTGAAATGGTCAAAAGAATATTATCTTCCCATCTCCCTTTGTCTTCTCCCACTGTGTAAGAATTCTTCTGGATTGATTTGGTCACCCTTGCCAAAACCCATTCACCAATGCTCACTAGATAAGGAAACTGCTTTTTCATGATCTATTATTACCTGTGATGTTAACACCTGGGATATGTACATCATCCAGAAAGCATGCAATATGACTAAGTAAGGAATTCTGAAGCCAGACGCAAGCTGTATTTACAGCTCATCATAAAGTTATGCACCTCCTCACTACATCACAAACTCCATCTTCTATTCCTAATGCAGAGTTTTACAAAATGAAATATGGGCTTCAGATATGCTCTTTGAAAATGTGCTGTTAGGACAAATACTCAAACCAATATATAGATCAAAGTAATTCTTATAGGATTTTCTTTTATTGATTATCGGTCCACTTTATTTGAACACTCCTGACTAAGATCAAAATCACTTTGCAAAAGTGACTGTAAACTTGATAAAGTAGTAGCACCAGAGCACTGGCCTACTTTGAAATTGTATTGAAGAGTGAAAGCAAATCAATAATAATTACACAAATCAAAATGTATTATCTTGTCTTATTAAATCTTTAATTATATAAAAGGTAGTGTAGGTAGGAAGATTATTTTTAAAGAACACCAAAGTCTATTAGCTAACTGTTTTCAAATATGTTATTCTACTTATTTTCAGATGCCAACTTCAATTTTTAGTGAGATGAAGGTTGTAGAAATAAAGCATGAGGCACAAAAATTAGACCAAAGTTTGAAAAATTATTTAGCTAATTATTTTACTTTTTTCCATATTAGAGAGGTAATAAAGTATGTTTTTTAAAGCAAGACAGTTATAGGATATAAATAAAGGTCCATCAGCATGGAAATCTATTGAAGATGAATTAAATAACACAAGATAGTGGATTAGTATCGTTTAACCTTCTTAAAAATTTCTAAACCATCTATTTCTACATCCTTACTAGCATTGATTGCAATCAGTTGAATCAGTAGTTTATATTCATTTCCTTTCATTTGCTATTATTTTACACAGGGGAATATTTGCATTTGCATTGTATTCCTGACATAAGTAAAACCCATTTCAAAATTCATACCTGCTATAATGTACTAGTAAATTTTAGCACTTCATTCAGTAAGTCATCCTTTTCATAGGAATGTTGACTGTAAGAATCTTGCTTTAACAGTAATCTGAGGATAATAATGTCAAAAGATTAATAGTTAACTAAGGGAATTAAAAATAAAACCTGGCAGAAGAATTATCCTGTTTCTTACTTAAATATTAATCTCTAAGTGGGGAAAGAAGAGAAACAGAGAAACTATAGATTAAGAAGTGCATTAAGGTATTCATTAGAAAGCATTTAGAGAAACAACCAGAATTCCAAACACAAAACCACTCAATAATTCTAGTCTTATTGCCTGGTCTAATGTAATGCTGTGGATGGGACTGAAGTGATAAGAAGGAAGCGTCTACACCACATACTGAGCAAAAGGAAAGCACCTCGCCTTCACTTGCACTCATTCACTATCGTCCACAACATAGATGTTTGCTGTTTTCATCAACTGTTCTATTATTTTCTTAATTTTAGCAATTATACCTGATGGAGGTTTTTTGTTTTGTTCTCTTTCTGGTTTTGTTTTTTTTTTTTCCTACATGAACTCTTAACAGTTAAATGCTCTGTGGCTAATCAAAGCACATTGTTTTAGGTTTCTGGGGCCAGATTGTTTTACATGTCCAAGTGTCCGTCAGAAAGAGATATAAAAGTTATTATGTTCTACTGAGGGAAAGTTGTTATTCTTTGTGTGCATATCATCTATGAGTGAAATAAATGAATTCTTATCCTCTAATTTATAACACTGCAGTATTCAATTTATATTTTTGAATTGAACTCATTCATATAAAAAAAATTCACTCTGTAGTCTTTCTCTGTTCTTGTTTGTACACCTTAGTATACAAAGTTATGGCTGTGAATTACGAACTTTACATTTTGGTATTTTGCCTTGTTCATTTTGAATATACTTGTCTGTCTAGCTTATCGAGGCATAACTTGTAAGACAAACTAGCAAGTCCAGATCATCTTCAGATCCATCTAGTTTAGCCATCCCTCCCAGGTTTTCTAAATACCTTAACCTTATCTGGCTTTTCCTCAGCTTCTGCTGGGACAGCCTCAGTCAGAGGTGTCTCACACAAGTAGGTTCTGAAGCAGCGGGCCCCGACTTTGCACATCCCCAGTGATGAGTAAATGTATCTTCTTATAGTGAATCATCTGCTTGCTTGAAACTTTACACAATGACTCTTTGCTCTTTCACTTGGAGCCCTCAGGATCAAGTTTAATCTCTTTTTCAGATGGCACAACTTTACGTGTTTAAAAACAATGTTTTCATCTAATTTTTTTTTCTGATCAAGCAAAACACTCTCTCAAACTTTCTTCATATAAAGTAATTTTCTAAAATGCCCTTTATCATCCATATATCTGCCACACTGTTCTTCGTTACACTTGCTCTACTTGACCTATGTTAGTTTTTCAATATGTTACCAAAAAATATATACATGATACTGCTTTTAATTTTCCTTTTGATAAATTCCCCAACTTGTTGTGAACAGTATAAATGACTCAGCTATTTGTATATGTGCCTACACAAGTATAATTAAGGTTTTTGATATTGTTCCCATAGTACTTTAATAACCATTTCTAATGAAGTCTAATTAGAAAACCATTATGTATAAAACGGAGCGATTAGACAAATCAAAGCTCTATTTCAGCAGTTAGAACATTTCTGTAAAAAGCCAGACTGTATGTATTTTCAGCTCTGTGGTCCATATAATCTCTGTTCCAACTAAGCAACTCTGCTTTTGTAGCCAGAAAACAGCCATACACAATATCCCAAGGAATGGGTGTGGCTGTGTTCCAATAAAGTTTTATTTACAAAAACAAGCATGGGTTGGATATGTTGTGTGTGGCATAGTTTGCCAACCCTGATATACCCGATTTTCTTCTCAGAAAAATGTTTCAATACTTTCAGTATAGCTTCCTAAGTATGGGATTTCATTGCACCTGAATATAGTTTGGATTCCATAAAGGGAAGAAAAACATCTGGCTCATTAATTATGAGCCATACTTTTCTAGAATGGAATGAAGCTTTTGTTGAGTAATCTTTTGAAACAGAACTCAAATTATGCCCTAATCTTTTTGTAAAGAAAACTCTTTTGCTTCATATTTATTCTACTATCTCTTTTCTGTTCTCAGTGGAACTACTAGTTTTCTTTTATGTAATAAGATTGGAGAAATAATAATACTTAAATTGTTAACAGATTAAAAAAGAAACAATTTATTAAAACTTTTACTCTTGAGGCGGCAAGAAGCTAGTAGCTAGGAGTATTTTGATATCTTTGTAGGAATAGTCCTAAATTTGAAGCCCATATTCCATTCTGGAGACATGTATTTTATAAAGAGTATTTGTTTAATTTGTTTTCCCTTTCCCACACATGAATACTGTCCTACTTGAATAATTAGAGCAGTCAGTACCTATACTAACACCAAGAAAACATGTGCAGGCAACTCTGTCTCAGCCTCTATGTATAAAATGTATCAAATATTCCAAAATGTGATTTTATGGCAAAACAAAAACATGAACTATCTGAAAAGAAATGCCTACAGGACATCACCAGTGGTGAGATTCAATTTAATGTGGGGGTTATCCTAGAAAAGAGCACTGAAAGCCATTTTCTTATTGAGGTATGCTCAAGGAAATAAAATTCTTGTTTTTAATTATCATAACTATCTTTAAGTTGGTTACTCATCTCTTGCATTTATTCTTATCTTTTAAGCCAATAAAGTTACCATAATTATTTCTCTAATTTTTTGAATATCTTGAGGAACAATATTCAAAGTTCTGCAGATAATCTAGAACTCCTCAATTGTTTGGAAAATTTACATTAAGAATTTTTTTTTTTTACAGGTATGCAATCCAGATTTATCCAAGGAACCACTATAGTTTATGAGCATTAAATATTGAAGAATTGAGACCATTCCCTCAATAGTATTCTCCTTCACATCTGTGCCATACCCCACAACCTCTCAGGAGAGACTATTGATTTTGTAAACTTTGCTTCTTTTATCCACCTGAGAACTTATGTTCTGAATTTGAATACAAAGGTGGTAAAAGACCAAACTGGAGCTAGATATGGTTTTAGGATAATGGGAGTGTCTCCAGTCTTTATTATGTTTGCAAATATGTGTTTTATACCAGTGTTAGTAGGACACAGAATGAGTTAGTTCTGAATAATTTTATATTATACTATATATTTTTAAAAAGATAAACTGAAGGTTCTAGAGGTGAGGGCGGTAGGGGGGATGGGTTAGCCCAGTGATGGGTATTAAAGAGGGCACATACTGAATAGAGCACTGGGTGTTATATGCAAACAATGGATCATGGAACACTACATCAAAAACTAATGATGTAATGTATGGTGATTAACATAATAAAATTAAAAAATGCAAAACAAAACAAAAAGATGAATGATTCAATTAAAAATTATGGCTGTTCCCTTTTAAAATGTCTTCAGTTGTAGTACAGTAATAAGGACCATTTTTAAACTGGGCTCAGACTCTGATGACATATGATCGCCGTCAGCTGCATCAAGAGGCAGAGTCTGGGTAAAAATAAGTTATTTGAACAGAACAGCAGAACAAAGCTGAAAATCTTCTGACACCTGATCCTTTCAGCAGCTGTGGAAATCTATTGAAAGGGTTCTCCTTTTAATGCATTTGTCAGAATGCTAATTGGAAAAATGACTTCATGTCATGAGTCATACGGTCACCTCTGTGGACCTCATTAGACTTAAATGAGCACACTCAAGTCTACTGCAATCGTTCAGATAGAGCCATATGTTGGTAAAGAAGATCTCTCAGTAGTCCAGCTTCTGGCCAGTTGTGAACATTGTCAAGTGAAGAAATGGAGGGGAAGAGGGATCAAATAGAGATGTTTAATGGCAGATGTAGATGTAGGGGATTATAGCTTCCTGAGTCATCAAGAATATGTAAAAGTTTGGGACTACCATAAATTCAACGAACTTAAGCCAAATAAGTTTAGCCCAATTTTCTGAAGCACCTTGGGAGCACACTGCTGCCGTGGAAACTAGAAAAGGAGGATGAGGCCTTAGAAGCTCACAATTTAGTAAGGCAAACCACAACCTATATAAGTCACATGAGTAAAAAGTAAAGCTACTATTCAAAATTTTCCATTTACATTCCTCAAGTGTGGATATAAGGTATCAGTTATGATTGTATCAGATGAGGAGTAGGAGAGGATGGAGGCATCAGGGAGCCTTTTGGGGGAGCCAAAATGGGACCTAAGACTGCAAGGATGGGGAGAGATTCTGGAGGCATAGATGGACAGAGGCAGCTAAGAGAGAAATGAGTGGGAAGGCCTCCCAAGTAGCAGATACTACTGGGGTCAAGGCAGCATACAGCACTGCTGGGCAACAGAGCACAGACAAGTGTGACTCTCACAGTAAGCATGGGTTTGAAGTAGGAGAATTTGGGTGCCAGTAAGACCAGAATGACAATAAAGTCTTTGACTGTCAGCCAGGAGACCACCAACATAAAACCACATAATAGTAAAACACCTCACAAATATTTTTAAATGAAAAGGAATGGTCTCTAAGAACATAGAAAATAATGTTCTTGGTTTTTAAAAATGAACATTTTGTAAAATATGCTCATAATCTCTTCATAGGTCCATTCACAATATAAATAATACTGCATTATCAAATCAATTAAGTATTTTGTTCAGCTATTTGCCACCTAGAATAGCAAACTGATTCCTCATCTAAACTTTACTTCATCTGGTTATCTTCTTATGAAATACATCAACCACCAAGGGTCCAGTCTACTAAGAGTATTGCACGTCTAAGTATACAGCTCAAATGAGAAAACATTTATGGAAACATTAGTATGGTCAAGAACTTAGGTGCTACAGAAGGAATTGTGTGTTGGGAGGAATCACTAGCCTACCCTATGGTCTAAGTCTCACCTGGTCACTGCTTTTAGGACAGCTCCTGTGTGGTATTTTGGAAAATGGAGGTGCCATCCATTTTTTTTTTTAAACTCAGGACTCTCACCTTGAGCCTCAAAAATCAAGAAGTCCCATACTATGCCAATTCTTTATCTTGATATCCTGGCTTTTCTGGGGTACTGATCACTTCAGGACTCAAATATGCCCATGTTGTTCAGCAACTTACCAATGGCCCAGGTATGCCAAGTGAAGGGCTGGCTGAAGTGAGGAGGGCTTTGCTACAGAGTTTAATCTCATTTTGTATTAAGATGTGTATATCCACTGTAGTTCTATAGATGCTCCCCCACCTCGACTTTTTTGAAAAGGAAAATAAGGTGTAACCAACAGAGATGTGTAAGCAATGGGCATATAGATTAAGTTGCATGAAGTAAATAAGGGTCTGGAACAATCACTCAAAGCTGAAAAGAGAACTCATCCAGTACTCCAGACGTGTTCTCTCCCACCTTCTGCCTCCTGTACCATACTTGGCCCACCAGTGCCTCCAGCTCACGGACAAGGTAATCCTTATCTCCACTTCCATTACTTCTGTCAAGTTTTCACTGTTCTGAAATTCCCGTAAATGGAATCGTGTAACACATACTCTCGTGTCTGACATGTTTTGCTTAATCTTTTGTTAGATGCATCAATGGTGTATCACTATAGTGTGTTCAGTTTCCTTGTATTATGTCTAGTATGTGATCGTATGAACATGCATTTATTTTGGATTACTTACATTGTTTGGCTATTATGGGCGGTGCCTGATAACTAAAATGCTGAACACACATGTTCTTATTGGCGATGCATAGGTCATTTAAAAAAATTGTGTGGCTTGACTTTTTATTACTGGGTTCTAATAGTTCCTTTTGTATACTTTTTACCAGTTTTTAGTCATGTTCAGATTAATGTTGCCCGGAAAATATTACTATTCTTTTTTTTTATTGTTATGTTAATCACCATACATCACATCATTAGTTTTTGATGTAGTGTTGCATGATTCATTGTGCATAACACCCAGTGCTCCACGCAGAATGTGCCCTCTTTAATACCCATCACCAGGCTAACCCATCCCCCCACCCCCTCCCCTCTAGAACCCTCAGTTTGTTTTCCAGAGTCCATCATCTCTCATGGTTCGTCTCCCCCTCCGACTTACTCCCCTTCATTCTTCCCCTCCTGCTATCTTCTTTTTTTCTTAACATATATTGCATTATTTGTTTCAGAGGTACAGATCTGTGATTCAACAGTCTTGCACAATTCACCGTGCTCACCATAGCACATACCCTCCCCAATGTCTATCACACAGCCACCCCATCCCTCCCACCCCCCACCACTCCAGCAACCCTCAGTTTGTTTCCTGAGATTAAGAATTCCTCATATCAGTGAGGTCATATGATACATGTCTTACTCTGATTGACTTATTTCGCTCAGCAAAACACCCTCCAGTTCCATCCAGGTCGTTGCAAATGGCAAGATCTCATTCCTTTTGATGGCTGCATAATATTCCATTGTGTATATATACCACCTCTTCTTTATCCATTCATCTGTCGATGGACATCTGGGCTCTTTCCACAGTTTGGCTATTGTGGACATTGCTGCCTTAAACATCAGGGTGCGCGTACCCCTTCGGATCCCTACATTTGTATCTTTGGGGTAAATACCCAGTAGTGCAATTGCTGGATCGTATGGTAACTCTATTTTCAACTGTTTGAGGAACCTCCATACTGTTTTCCAGAGGGGTTGCACCAGCTTGCATTCCCACTAAGAGTGTAGGAGTGTTCCCCTTTCTCCGCATCCCTGCCAACATCTGTCATTTACTGACTTGTTAATTTTAGTCATTCTGACTGGTGTGAGGTGGTATCTCATTGAGGTTTTGATTTGGATTTCCCTGATGCCGAGCGATGTTGAGCACTTTTTCATGTGTCTGTTGGCCATTTGGATGTCTTCTTTGGAAAAATGTCTGTTCATGTCTTCTACCCATTTCTTGATTGGATTATTTGTTCTTTGGGTGTTGAGTTTGAGAAGTTCTTTATAGATTTTGGATACTAGCCCTTTATCTGATATGTCATTTGCAAATATCTTCTCCCATTCTGTCGGTTGTCTTTTGGTATTGTGGACTGCTTCTTTTGCTGTGCAAAAGCTTTTTATCTTGATGAAATCACAATAGTTCATTTTTGCCCTTGTTTCCCTTGACTTTGGCGATGTTTCTAGGAAGAAGTTGCTGCAGTTGAGGTCGAAGAGGTTGCTGCCTGTGCTCTCCTTTAGGATTTTGATGGACTCCTGTCTCACATTTAGGTCTTTCAACCATTTGGAGTCTAATTTTGTGTGTGGTGTAAGGAAATGGTCCAGTTCATTCTTCTGCATGTGGCTGTCCAATTTTCCCAACACCATTTGTTGAAGAGACTGTCTTTTTGCCATTGGATATTCTTTCCTGCTTTGTCAAAGATTAGTTGACCATAGAGTTGAGGGTCCACTTCTGGGCTCTCTATTCTGTTGCATTGATCGATGTGTCTGTTTTTGTACCAGTACCATACTGTCTTGATGATGACAGCTTTGTAATAGAGCTGGAAGTCTGGATTTGTGATGCCGCCAGCTTTGCTTTTCTTTTCTTTTTCAACATTCCTCTGGCTATTCGGGGTCTCTTCTGGTTCCATACAAATTTTAGGATTATTTGTTCCATTTCTTTGGAAAAACTAGATGGTATTTTGATGGGGATTGCATTGAATGTGTAGATTGCTCTAGGTAGCATTGACATCTTCACAATGTTTGTTCTTCCAATCCATGAGCATGGAACGTTTTTCCATTTCTTTGTGTCTTCCTCAATTTCTTTCATGAGTATTTTATAGTTTTCTGAGTACAGATCCTTTGCTTCTTTGGTTAAATTTATTCCTAGGTATCTTATGGTTTTGGGTGCAATTGTAAATGGGATCGACTCCTTGATTTGTCTCTCTTCTGTCTTGTTGTTGGTGTATAGGAATGCCACTGATTTCTGTGCACTGATTTTATATCCTGCTACCTGACTGAATTCCTGTATGAGTTCTAGCAGTTTTGGGGTGGAGTCTTTTGGGTTTTCCACATACAGTATGATATCATCTGCAAAGAGTGAGAGTTTGACTTCCTCTTTGTCGATTTGGAAGCCTTTGATTGCTTTTTGTGGTCTGATTGCTGTGGCTAGGACTTCTAATACTATGTTGAATAGCAGTGGTGAGAGTGGACATCCCTGCCGCGTTCCTGACCTTAGGGGAAAAGCTCTCAGCCTTTCCCCATTGAGAATGATATTCGCTGTGGGTTTTTCATAGATGGCTTTTATGATATTGAGGTATGTACCCTCTATCCCTATACTCTGAAGAGTTTTGATCAAGAAAGGATGCTGTACTTTGTCAAATGCTTTTTCTGCATCTATTGAGAAGATCATATGATTCTTGTTCTTTCTTTTGTTAATGTATTGTATCACGTTGATTGATTTGCAGATGTTGAACCAGCCTTGCAGCCCAGGGATAAATCCCACTTGGTCGTGGGGAATAATCCTTTGAATGGACTGTTGGATCCTATTGGCTAGTATTTTGGTGAGAATTTTTGTATCCATGTTCATCAAGGATATTGGTTTGTAATTCTGCTTTTTGATGGGGATCTTTGTCTGGTTTTGGGATCAAGGTAATGGTGGCCTCATGAAATGAGTTTGGAAGTTTTCCTTCCATTTCTATTTTTTGGAACAGTTTCAGGAGAATAGGTATTAATTCTTCTTGAAATGTCTGATAGAATTCCCCTGGGAAGCCATCTGGCTCTGGGCTTTTGTTTGTTGGGAGATTTTTGATGACTGCTTCAATTTCCTTAGTGGTTCTAGGTCTGTTCAGGTTTTCTATTTCTTCCTGGTTCAATTTTGGTAGTTGATACATCTCTAGGAATGCACCCATTTCTTCCAGGTTATCTAATTTGCTGGCATAGAGTTGCTCATAATATGTTCTTATAATTGTTTGTATGTCTTTGGTGTTGGTTGTGATCTCTCCTCTTTCATTCATGATTTTGTTGATTTGGGTCCTTTCTCTTTTCTTTTTGGTAAGTCTGGCCAGGGGTTTATCAATCTTGTTAATTCTTTCAAAGAACCAGCTCCTAGTTTCGTTGATCTGTTCTACTGTTCTTTTGGTTTCTAGTTCATTGATTTCTGCTCTGATCTTGATTATTTCTCTTCTCCTGCTGGGTTTAGGCTTTATTTGCTCTTTTTTCTCTAGCTCCTTTAGGTGTAGGGTTAGGTTGTGTATTTGTGACCTTTCTTGTTTCTTGAGAAAGGCTTGCATTGCTATATACTTTCCTCTCAGGACTGCCTTTGCTGTATCCCAAAGATTTTGAACAGTTGTGTTTTCATTTTCATTGGTTTCCATGGATTTTCTTAATTCTTCTTTAATTTCCTAGTTGACCCATTCATTCTTTAGTAGGATGCTCTTTAGCCTCCATGTATTTGAGTTCTTTCCAACTTTCCTCTTGTGATTGAGTTCTAGTTTCAAAGCATTGTGATCTGAAAATATGCAGGGAATAATCCCAAACTTTTGGTACCGGTTGAGACCTGATTTGTGACCTAGGATGTGATCAATTCTGGAGAATGTTCCATGGGCACTAGAGAAGAATGTGTATTCCGTTGCTTTGGGATGGAATGTTCTGAATATGTCTGTGAAGTCCATTTGGTCCAGTGTGTCATTTAAAGTCTTTATTTCCTTATTGATCTTTTGCTTAGATGATCTGTCCATTTCAGTTAGGGGGGTGTTCAAGTCTCCCACTATTATTGTATTGTTGTCAATGTGTTTCTTTGTTTCTGTTATCAATTGCCTTATATAATTGGCTGCTCCCATGTTAGGAGCATAGATATTTACAATTGTTAGTTCTTCTTCTGGATAGACCCTTTAAATAGGATATAGTGTCCTTCCTCATCTCTTATTACAGTCTTTGGTTTAAAATCTAATTTGTCTGATATAAGGATTGCCACCCCAGCTTTCTTTTGGTGTCCATTAGCATGGTAAATGGTTTTCCACCCCCTGACTTTAAATCTGGGGGTGTCTTTGGGTCTAAAATGAGTCTCTTGCAGACAGCATATTGATGGGTCTTGTTTTTTAATCCAATCTGATAGCCTGTGGCTTTTGATTGGGGCATTGAGCCCATTTACATTCAAGGTAACTATTGAAAGATATGAATTTAGTGCCATTGTATTGCCTGTAAGGTGACTGTTCCTTATATTGCCTGTGTTCCTTTCTGATCTATGCTGCTTTTAGGCTCTCTCTTTGCTTAGAGGACCCCTTTCAATATTTCTTGGAGGGCTGGTTTCGTGTTTGCAAATTCCTTTAGTTTTTGTTTGTCCTGGAAGCTTTTTACCTCTCCTTCTATTTTCAATGACAGCCTTGCTGGATATAGTATTCTTGGCTGCAGATTTTTCTCATTTAGTGCTCTGAAGATATCATGCCAGTCCTTTCTGGCCTGCCAGGTCTCTGTGGATAGGTCTGTTGCCAATCTCATGTTTCTACCATTGTAGGTTACCTATCTCTTCTCCCGAGCTGCTTTCAGGATTTTCTCTTTGTCTCTGAGACTTGTAAGCTTTACTATTAGATGTCGGGGCGTTGACCTATTTTTATTGATTTTGAGAGGGGTTCTCTGTACCTCCTGGATTTTGATGCTTGTTTCCTTCCCCACATTAGGGAAGTTCTCTGCTATAATTTGCTCCAATAGATCTTCTGCCCCTCCCTCTCTTTTTTCTTCTTCTGGGATCCCGATTATTCTAATGTTGTTTTGTCTTATCGTATCACTTATCTCTCGAATTCTGCCCTCGTGATCCTGTAGTTGTTTCTCTCTCTTTTTCTCAGCCTCTTTATTTTCCATCATTTGGTCTTCTATATCACCAATTCTCTCTTCTGCCTCATTTATCCTAGCAGTTAGTGCCCCTATTTTTTATTGCACCTCATTCATAGCCTTTTTCATTTCAACTTGGCTAGATTTTAGTTCTTTTATTTCTCCAGAAAGGGTATCTCTAATAACTTACACGCTTTTTTTCAAGCCCAGCTAGTATCTTTAAAGTCATGATTCTGAAATCTAGGTCCAACATTGTACTAATGTCCGTATTGAGTAGGTCCCTGGCAGATGGTACTACCTCTTGTTCTTTTTGCTGAGGTGATTTTTTTCATCTTGTCATTTTGTCCAGAGAAGAATAGATGAGAGAACAAATGCTAACAGTTTAACAACGTCCCCAGCAAATATACTCTATACAAATCAGAAAAGACCTAAAACCCGGGGAAAAGAAAGGGAAAGAAAGAAAAAAGAAAAAAAGAAAAAGATAAAAACAAAAACAGAACAAAACAAAGAAAAACAGAATATGATCAAATATGATCAGACTATTGTATAGATCAGTGCCACACACTAGATTTTGGGCATATTTTGGTCTGTTAGAAAAAAGTGCCTCCTAAAATTTTAAAGGGAGAGAGACTTATATATGTACAAAATAAGGGTTGATACAATGAAGGGATGGAAGATGATTGTAAAGATGAAAAGTATAAAAGATTTTATAAAAGGAATTGATATGTTGTTTGAAAAAAGAAAGAAGAAGATTAAAAAAAAAGAAGAAAAAAAAAGGGAGAGAACGTGATCAGGCAGGAGACTAGAACAAAGCCATACACTAGGTACTTAGGGTATATTTTGATCTGTTAGAAGAAATTGTATCTCAAAATTTTAAAGAGAGAACAACTTATACATATATATGCCAAAAATAAGGGTAACTAATATGAAGGGATAAAATATGACTCCGAAAATGAAAAATATTTTTTTAAAAAAAGTGATTGATGTTGGTTGAAAAAGGGAAAAAGAAAAATTCAAAAAAAGAAAAAAACAGTTAAAAAATTAACTTTGAAAAACTAAAGAATCATGGTAAAAAAGCCATGAATTCTGAGTGCAGTATTCCCCTAGCGATGGAGTTCTCCCGTTCTCCTTGATCGGTAAACTTGGTCTTGGCTTGCGGGCTGTTGGTGATCTTCTGGGGGAGGGGCCTGTTGCCGTGGTTCCCAAATGTCTTTGCCGGAAGCGGAATTGCCCCGCCTTTGTCGGTCTGGGCTAAGCAATCTGCTTGGGTTTGCTCTCAGGTGCTTTTGTTCCCTGCAAGCTCTCCGTACAACTTTGGAGGACCAGAGTGAAAATGGTGGCCTCCCAATCTCCACCCAGAGGAGTTGAGAACTCGCGGCCCCGCTCCTCAGTGCGCCCCCAGAGAAAAGCAGTCACTCCCGTGTCCCTGGTTTCCAGCCACACTCTGTGCTCACCCGGCCTGTGACCAAGCGTTTCTATCTCTGGCACCCGACCCTGGGTGGAGTCTCCAAACCCAGCAGATCCCTGTGGTGCGCTCCCGCGCCACTCGTCCTGGGGGGGGGGGGGGGGGGGAGGAGAGTTTCCCCGGATCTGCTGCTTGTTGGGTCCCTGCTGGAAGAGCAGTGGCCCAACTGGGCTGCGGATCACAGTTTATGGCAACCCCGAGCTGAGAGCCCACGCCTCGGCTCCATCTCTGCAGTCGGCTTCCCCGCTCCGATCCCCGGGAGCTCTGCCGCACTCAGGCACCCCCGGTCTTTCTGTGACCCCGAGGGTCCTGAGACCCCACTGTCCCGCGAGGTTTCCACCCCCCGCTTAGCCACTGGAGCGACATCCCTCAGCGGAGCCGACTTCTAAAATTTCCGATTTTGTGCTCCACGGCTCTATCACTTGCCAGAAGCGGCCGACGGAGGCCTCCTCCCCCGCCGTCTATCCTCCCAAATATCGCCTCGGATTCACTTTTCCTCACCCTCTACCTTTCAGTAAGTGGTCGCTTTTCTGTTCAGAGTTGTTGCTATTCTTCTCTTTGATCTCCTGTTGAGTTCGTAGGTGTTCAGAATGGTTTGATCCCTATTCAGCTGAATTCCTGAGACTAGACGAAACCCAGGTCTCCTACTCCTCTGCCATCTTGCTCCGCCCTCTGAAAATATTACTATTCTTGATAGAAGTAACAGCTATGATGATATTATCTTGGTACAATTTCTATCTGCCTTTTCCTAGTGCCTTGTGGATGTAGCAATATGAAATTAATTCAGTTTTATAGATGGAGACAGAGTCCCCATAGTAAATGATCTTTCTGTTTCTACTTGCGTACCTTAGGCATTGACCCAAAGTTAAGGGATTATCCCACTGAAGTCTTAATGTTTTACTTGGACCCTTAGATTTGTCTTCTCCACCCTGATTTCCTTCCTATTGTTCTCTGTGTTTTATTCTAGTTACTAAGTTACTGTCTCTCATCTCTCAACTTCCCCTTCCATACCATTTTGTGATGCTTAAACTGGTCATCTAGGAAACTGCAGCTCCTGCCAGTGAGTTAAATGATTGATTCCTTTGGGAAGGTGCTCTAGAGAAAGATCAGCGGCCTGGAAAAGGAATGCCCTGGTTCCTGTTTTTGTTGCATCCTGTAGGCTTACTATAGGCCTGTGTTCCCTGAGTCACCCGGCGATGAGTCTTTACTCTAGCAGAAGCAATTACCTCTATGCCAACAGCTGTATCTGGTTTGAAGTTTTTCCAGTCCTTGCATAATCAACTTCATGGGGTCTCATTCTCACAGATTCAAACATTGATTAACTCATAACCCTACCTTTGGAGATCAGGATTCCAGGTTTATGAGACCCTCAAGCTTAGAAATACCAACACTTGCTGTGCACAACCTCTTCCTCAGAGGTGTGAGTATCAGCTTCTTAGGGCCCTCTCCTCAAAGTTTGAATAACTTCACTATGTTTTATTTTAACTCTGGAGGTGTTTGCTGCTCCCTGTAGAAGCTACATTCATACTTTAGGCATTACTTTTTAACATTTTAATTAACTAGTTAATAATTACCTTCCATTATATTTTCTCTATCCAGGTAACTGGTGTGGCTTCAATCTCCTAGCTAAATCTGTATGATCCAGAAATTGGTATCCAGAATGGTCCCCAGAAACACACACTCAACAGTGGGAGTTTGGGATAGGTTTTGTCATGTACTTAGGCTTTTGTCATGAGCTCCTTATCAATGGCATACAGGTTGCTAGTAATCCATAACTAATCAAGCCACTACTTATGATTGATTTTGCTGAAAGCGCCAACTGATGCAGGAGCTTTGAGAGGACAGAATGGTTTCAATGCTTGAGTATTTGACCATATTGATGAATCTAAGCACCACAGTATGCCAATCATCTCCCCTCTGTTCTTTGACCATTTACAAAAATGACAAGCTTCAGTCTTCAATGTATATATCTGTAAGTATTACCTGTATTCTTTTCCCTTTTATTTTATGCAAGTTAAATTGAAAGTTAGTATTATAATTTAGTCTTAATGTGACAGTATTCAGATGGGGCTATGACTGAATTTAAACAGTAATTAACCAAATTCATTATCTGGTTCCCTATGTATGATCCCTTATCCTCTAGTTGGTCACCATTGACTTTTCTACATTGGCAGCAGTGTTTCAAGAGTGCAAATGAAGAAGCTGCCAGATAACTTGAGGCCTAGACTCACAAATCACACAATGTCCCTTCTACTGCATCATATTGGTCAAGACTCATCACAAGGACAGCCCAGATTTAAGAGGTTAAAAAAACAAAACAAAACCCTATTGTTTAAGGGTTACAGGGCAAAGAACTAATTTAAATGGTTGTGCATACCTGGTTGGAATTAATTTTTGTGTCCATATTTACAAACTAGCTACCCCAATCCCTTTCTAAAAACTGACTGACCACATAGGAAACTTCACAATTTATCCACATTTTTCCCCACTATTTTTTTATTTCTTCATTTCCATTCTTTCTTGGGCTTAGATTCTATAGTCCATTACTAAATAAAATCATGCACTTTAATCCATGTTCAAAAGTTTCGCCAATTTCTACCTCAGCCATACCTTTCTAGTACGATCCAAACCAAGGTATAACCAGCTCTTTAACTGTAACTTCCCTGTATCCATAAGTATTAGTCAAAATTAACAAATTATTTAACATACCATGACTAAAAAGGACCCCTCCTTATAGGGTTTAAATATTGTCCTTGATTTCATCTGAACACTTCAAGTGGCAACACACACACACACACACACACACACACTAAGCTGTCCCTAAGTGGGCCTAACAATTCTGTTATCATTTACTCTTAAATTCTTGAGTTGACCATTTTACATTTCCTTCTTCCAACCAACCATATCAATCCTTCCCACTGCCAAATGATAGCTACACTGTGTTCTTTCAATGATAAAACAGTAGCAAGCAAAAGTGACCAAGCTCATATTCCCACCTCCATTTCCAGTTTCCATTCTTCTTGTTTCAAGTAATAAATTCTTTCTGCTTCTACATCTGGCCACTTGTGTACAAAGTTTAATTTCCCTTTGCCTACTTATGGATTTCCATTTATGCATTTTCTTTACTTCTTTCTGTCCTACTAAGATTGCTTTCATCAAGGTATCAATATACTTCAATGTATCTCATTACTGAAACAACAAACACAAAAATAACTTTCCTCAATCTTCTCCAGCCCCAGTCTACCCGTCTATACCCCTGGATAGCAAAATTCCTTAGAGGAGTTTTATATACAGCTTTTATCCTAGTATTTTCCTTCACTTTCTCTGTAGTTCAATCCCAAGTAGTTCTTCTTCTCTACTACTCTAATGAAATAGCTCCAATGAAATTGTATGGTTCATCTGTATTTCTTCTCTTACTTAACAGATGCAGTTGATTATTCACTCCCTCAAACTTTTTCATGCTTGGTTTTTAGAAAAAAACTCTTGGTTTTCCTCCTGCCTCCTTGACTTCAACTCTTCCTTTGCTAGGTCTTCCTACTAGCTGGGTCACTAAAGGGGAGAGTCATTGCGTGCTTAGTTCTGGAGATTCTTACCTCATCTAGTTACATGCCCTCACTAGTGATCTCATGTAGCCTCAAGGAGAGAAATACTATTCATCTTGGAGTCTGTAGACTGCATCGTTAGCCCCGAGTTCCTCCTTTAGCTTCAGATTTACACAATAAATACCTACCCAACACAATCCACCTCATCTCCAGTCTTCCCAACTCTGTAAACAGTACTGTAGTTCTTCTAGCTGCTCAGACCAAACTAAAGATTTTTTTCTTGACTTCTCTTTCCTTCATGTCTCTTAATAATCTATTACTAAGACCTGGCAACTCTACTTATGAGAAGATTTCTTACAACAGCTTTACCCTCTTTCATCTGCAAGAGTTTCCTAATATACCAGGTTTTACATGTTTCTCTACAATCTATTCTCCACACCAGACAGATCTTTAAGCTTTCCAGCTCATATTTTATCATTCTTCTCTTTTTAGGTTCCCAAAGTTTACCTATCATAGTCACAATAAAATTGAAATTCCTTCACATGGCCCACAGGAGACTAAGTTATATCACTTAGTATACTCTCTCATTTCAGTTCCCATCACTCAACCTTGCTCACAGTATACCAGGTGCACTGGTATTCTTATTGCTCCCTGAACTATCCCAATTCTCTCCAACCTAAAGACCTTCATAACCTGCTGCTCCCCTTTCCTTCCCACCCCTTCATGTTTTGCATGAATTGTCACCCTTTAGAGAAACTGCCCTGATCATCCAGCCCAAAATATATGGGACTGTTTTTATATCCTGTTTATTTTTCTCAGGGTTGGGTCACTGTTATTTTCTTATTTGCATTCTCTCCCATTAAAATATATTACTCTAAGATTAGTCTGCTATGTTTTTCACTGTGGAATCCACACCTTATAGGCACATGGTATATGCTAATATTTTAAACAAATGATAGGAAGGAATAAATTGAGTTGTGTATTATATTTGAAGTGCTAAGAAACTTCCTAAGTTCAAATTTTATGTTTAAATGGCAGTAAAAATGATTTTCACTCCTTTTCCCCCTTCTATTTCTTTATCTCACAGTCATCTAGTTACATCTTGGTTTCTGCACTTTAATTATTGTCACATTATTAGGTATCAGATTGTTTACAAACTGGCTTGTGGCTTAAAGTCTTTTTTTCCTTTCAATAGAAACTTATTTTTAAAAGATACGTACATTCTGACACATTCAGATGTAGGTCTTTTGATTGGAGCATTTACTCCATTTACATTCAAGGTAATTATTGATATATATTTATTGCCTTTTATTATTTGTTTTGTCATTGTTTCTCGAGATTCTCTGATTCTTTCCTGTCTTTGCCAATTGGCTCTTTACTTTCCACTCAGAGTCCCCTTTAATATTTCTTGCAAGGCTGGTTTAGTGGTCACGAGCTCTTTCAGTTTATCTGTTTGGGAAACTCTTTCTCTATCCTTCTATTCCAAAGGATAGCCTTGATGGACAGAATATTCTTGGCTGCTGATTTTTCCCATTCAGCACATTGAATGTATCATGCCCTTCCCTACTGGCTTGCCAAGTTTCATTTGAGAGATCTGCAGCTAGCCTTGTGGATTTTCCTCTGTAAATTAAATACTTCTTTTGTCTTGCTGCTTTTGAGTTTTTCTTTATCACTATATTTTGCAAATTTCATTACAATAGGTCTTGGTGTTGGTCTGCTTTTGTTGATTTTAATGGGAGTTCTCTGTGCCTCCTGGATCTGGATGCTTGCTTCTTTCTCCAGATTAAGGAAATTTTCAGCTATTATTTCCTCAAACAAATTTTCTGCCCACTTTGCTCTCTTCTTCTTCTGGGACTCCTAGAATAGAAATGCTATTACATTTGATGAAGTCATGGAGTTCCCAAAGTCTATTCTAGAGTTGCATAATTTTTCTCTTTTGTCTTCATTATTTTGTCTTTGAGGTCACTAATTCATCCCTCTGCTTCTTCCAGTCTGCTATTCATTGCAACAAGCCTGTTTCCAATCTTGTTTATTGTATTCTTCATTTCTGATTTAAGTCTTATCTCTGTGGCTAAAGGTCTCCCTGATGTCCTCTATTCTTTTCTCAAGCCCAGGGAGTATCCTTATGATTGATGTTTTAAATTCTCTGTCAGTCATATTACTTATGTCTCTGCTTCACTTAGATCTCGGGCTGTGGCTTTTTCTTGTTCTTTCACTTGAGAGGAATTCCTTCACCTTGGCATTTTGTCTAAGTCTCTACCTTCTTCTGTGTATTAGAAAAACCATCTCTGTCTCCCGCTCCTGAAAGTAATGGCTTTATGAAGAATAGATCTTGTGGTACATATGGCCTGGCACATCAAGGAGTGTCTCTGGCGTGTGCAGTGTGCACTCTGCTTTTGCATTGTGGCTGCTCTATCCTTCAGGCCAGTTGTCTGCAGGGGCTCTCCTTGGCTACTGTGGACAGTGTTTGGTCCCTGGCCTGAATGTGGCCTGTTTCAACTAGATGTGCTCTGGTCTGCTTGTGAAAGGAGACCGGACACCAACTCCACTAGAACCAAGGCCCTGCAGAACTCTCTGGTTGGGACCTGTGGTGTGGGCAGGGGTTTGTGTTGGTCTTCTGGGGAAGGGACCCACTAGACTGGGACTGAGAGAAGCTTGACTGAGAAGGGCAGTGCTGCCAGAGCACGGCGGGGTGGGTGGTGGGGAGGCTTGGTGTAAGCAAGTTTGGCAGCCGGTGTCTGCGCTGAGTTGTGTTTATGTTGATTAGTAACAAATTATCTGTGTACCCAGATCTTTATCACCAAGATTTTTTTAAATCAAATTCTTATTGGCTTATAAAACTTATTACTTTAATTTACAACCAAATATGTAACATTTTAACTTCAAAAATGTTGACATTTATTTACCATATTAAAGGAGGGACTACTAATGTGCTAGCACTTTTTATAGTTCCTGGGGACACCATGTCTACCTGACAGATAAGGTCCTTTTCTTGAAGTTCCTCAGTTTACTGTGGCTGGGAGATGATCATTAATCAATAAAATTGCTACTTTTAGATATTAAAAAGGGCTATAAAAATAAAAGGGCATCATGTACTAATTTTTATTATAAAAGTGGGAATTCTTTAACTTGTCTTCTAAATGTTTTTAGACTCCTAGATTCAACTTTTTAAAGTGTTGACATTTCCATAATGTGGAAAGAACAATCACTCAGATCCAGTAGTGTTCTGGAAATAGCTAGTACTAGCTTCCAAGAGCAAACTGTGTACAGCTCTTCCCAACTGTTCACAACAGTAGCCTGAAATTATCTGTGGTACAAGTATTTACACCATGGAAACTGGAAAAATAAAATCAGTGCATTTCTTATAGTGTTGGTAGTCACACACACACACACACACACACACACACAAAATGATTGTCTTCCTGAAGAAATATAACCACTAACATTGAAAAGCAACAATTTAAAATAATGGAAAGGAAGTATGTTTTCACAAAGTAAAATTAACCCCAAGAACTTTCCTGCTGAAGGATATTATTGGAACTAATAGCTTAGCAAGATCCACAAATGCATTACATAGGTAATAAAACTATAGTTCCCAGTCTGTGATACCAAACACTTAACTTGACATAATTAAGAATATTTACATCATCTAAATAACAATTATTTCCCTTCATACAGTTTATAGGATATGCTAATTTTAAGTAAAAAATAGTGTATCATCTGAAGAAATTATACCAGATGGCTAAATCATTATTCTTCAACTCTCAAGAACTTTGTTTTCTTCATCTGTTTCTTCTGCTTAGCTCTTAAATAATAGAAGCTATTATCCTCAGTAGATATAGGTACATTGTTAATTATTTTTGCATTTAAATTTCTGATTGTTTGCTTTGTATTTTTTCAGCTTATGAACATTTTAAAGAGATTTAAATTTTAGAAGCTGTCTCATAGACAACAGTGGAATAGTACCCAGTAACTGAATTGTTTCATCGACATACCTTTTCTAATTTTTTAAGGACACTGTAATTATTGTTAAGTAAATGGTTGCCTTGTTTTTAATAGGTCTCACTGGCCCCTACCCCTTTGGCAAGCAGGATTGTCTTTATTGGTTTGTTCACGTTCAACGCGTATAAATATCTTGAAAAAGCTAAACTTTCAAAAGTTCTGTTAGGATAGCACATCCACAAGCCAAAATCATCACACCTTCAAAGAAAGATGATAGACAGTGTAAGTAGTTACAAATCAGAAGGGGCTTGAGTTGATTAACAAAAGACAAGAAATAGTAAGGTAGTCAGGAGACACCGCTCCTGCTCCTGCACGGAAAAAACACCTTGATATAGTCATTAGCCTTATCTGGCAATACGACTAAATCTCTAATTGTAGTGAAGCCATTCAGCAACTAACCCACTGATTTTATATAGCTCCTTTAACTAAGAGAAGCAGTTGCTGGATGTTTCAAACTTTAGGAAGAGGTAAGACTTCGAATCTTTGGAAATTAGATAAAGTTAGCTCATCCAGTGGAGACACTGATGGCTACAAAACAAATTCAAATATCACAAGCACATTAAATAAAAAAAGACTCAAATGAGTTTCTACAGAACAGATACTCCACTATGAGATCATAACAGATATAGAAAGAAAGCTGCCAAGTTGAGAATTATTTTTAAGACATAATTGTTTTTAAAGATTTGTGAGAGAGAGAGAGAACACGAACTTGGGGGGGCAGAGGGACAAACAGGGAGCAGGGAGCCTGACATGGGGCTCAATCCCAAGAACCTGAGATCATGAACTGAGCCACCCAGGCACCCCATTACTTTAAATATATTTTTTCTGGATGGAAACATGCTATTCATGCTAATTCATGCTAAACATTATGTCATCACAGTATTCTTTCAAATAGCCAATGTATGTACCAGTCCCAGACAGGATACCTGTGTGCTTTACATCTGAAACTGTATAAACCATACCTACAGAACCCTCATACTAAGCAGTATTTCTTCTTCTTCCCTAAGGGGGCAGGCACCCAAAATAACAAGAGATGCTAGGAGATTATTTTATATACATACACACACAAATATATACATATATGCACACATGGGTGTGTCTATGTATATATTTATGAATATAATCTATATTATATATATCTACAGTTTAATATTTCTGAAATCCAGATCCATCAATTTATGTTCATTTATTACATTTTCTCCACAAAGCTGTCACTAAATTGTTACATCTTCTAATCAATCATGCTTTAAAAATAAAGGAAAAAGGGTGCGTCAGTGGCTCAGGTGGACCTGATCTCAGGGTGGTGAGATCGAGCCCTACATGAGGCTCTGCTCTCAGCACAGAGTTGGCTTGAGATTCTTTCTCCCTCTCCTTCTGTCCCTCCCCCTGCTCAGGCATGTGTGCTTTCTCTAAAAAAATAAAAATCTTAAAAAAAAAAAAAGGAAATGTGTTCAATCCTCTTTAATAGGAGTGAACCATTCAACCCTTATTTTAGTGACAAAGCACAAATTGTGATTTCCTTGTATTTAAATTTCAAGTAAATAAGACTGTTTTATATTCTAATTTACCCAGGTATTTAAAACCATTAAAAAATGGAATACTTGGATTTTTTTAAGTTAGAAACAAACCTGCAATAAGTAAGGTTATACCTTTAAGAAATTGTTTAAAATCCTTCTTAAAATTATTTTTGTTTCTAGGCATTCCTTTTGTGGAGTGATTTCTCTAATCATGTTGAAAACCTGTTCTTTTTTATCTTCAGCTATTAAATCACTCACACAGATTTCCTTCTACGACCCTGATGCTAATAAGGAAGAGAATAGTTACATAACTGACAAGAACTAAAACAGAACCAGGGGAATAAAAAATAACTTTCTCCATTTGTACCCTATTTTTGAGGTCAAGAGGAAAGCTGTTTATCCTATAACCCCCCAAAAGTCCTTTTAGATAAGCTGCCACCCTTATAGCACTGAAAACTTTTACAACTGAGTTTACAACTACTTTTAAAATAATTGATCAAATTAGAACATCTTTTAAAATAATTACATTCAATAGAGCCTGAAGTAATTCTATAAAACGAGAGACCTAAAATTTTTTAATCCTTTGTGAAATGACAAGAGAGAAGATGCTCAAGTTTTTTTTTTTTTTTTAAACATAGGTGGTATTTTGCACAGTCCATGAGATTGAATCTGGCCCCCCCACACACACACACAAATACACACACACAGTTATAAAATAGTCTGTCTTAAAGACTGAATTACCTGGACTATATTTACCCACTATTCTGGCCATATGCCTTTCAAAGGAACAGAGAGATGAAAGGAATTTTATGTCTTCCTAAATACTTAGGTAATAATGTTGCACTTTGCCTGGACTACAATGCCTGTTGGCTCTTCACAGCCTTGTTTTTGAGGCTTGATTTTTCTCACATATTCCTAAGACCAAAAATATGCCTTCACTACTCTAAGAGCTGGGTAATTTCTTTTCATTCATTTCTGTTTTTACTTTATGTGTCAATATTTACCAACTATCATAAAACTGACCTAGTACGTCATCTTTCGTTAATCTATTTCCATCAGAAAACTCACATCCTCTAAGGACTGCACCTTTATTTTTATCAATTTTGTAAATGCAGAACTTTAAGAAATCGCCACTGCCTTACACGAAACGTGGGAAATCCTCGAGTGTACTTAGCTATTAAACCAAAATTTCAGCTCTATGCATTGCATTAAATGATAAGAGTGATAATCAATTACCACAAAAGAGCTTTTTGTAGATCACAGGCTATGGCATTTTGAATGAGAAGACACTTCGTTGACTCGGAAAGTACTGAGGAAACCTAAGGTATTTGCAGGGGGGAAAAAAAAGCAAGAAGGACAGATAAAGGTAAAAATAGGTGGCATATGTGAGCTCTTGGAAGATGAAAGTCTGAAAGTGCAAGATACAACAGTGAGTTTGGTAATACCGGCAATTTTACAAACCTGGGCTTAAATGTGATAATTATGTAAAACACACAGTGCGGTGGTGCTTAGGACACAGTAGGTATCACAGTCTCCGTGAATGTGAATGCTTGTGGTTGAACCTAAAGGAAAGCATGTAAAAATTGGATTTCAAGTGATACAAAAAGTTTAACTTCCCTTCATGAGCCTACTTCACCTACTACAATAATCATCATTAGATTCCTTCATTGTCTTCAGCGGGAAGACAGTCAGAATTCAAATGTGCCAACTGGGAGAAACAACAATGCAAAGATTATTCATGATAGCACATTGCACCAGTTAGGACATCTGCAGAGTTGAAGCCTGAGGAAATGGGAGAAAAAGGCTGATCTAGAGATTTACTACAAGAGCAGTCTGTGAGGTTCACTCCTGCAGAAAGGCATTCTGGAAACCCAGTGCCTTTATAAAATCCAATGGCTCTGTGTGCTCCGATACACTCCAGCTTCTCCTTTGCGTTTGCTTTTCCTCAAATTATACTTCTCTTTGGCCACAGAAGTCCTTCTCAGATAGTAGTGAGACATTAACTTACATGTGAATGACGTGAAATTTAAGTGTAAAAAAAAAAAAAGAAAGAACAAAGATTAGCAGAGAAACGAAGTATAAGAAAGGCTGACAAGTGAACAACTGAGAAAGTGTATATACAGGACTAAACTTGGCTCACAGAATAACATACTGGGTATGGGAATAGATACTAGAGATGAAAATTGAAGTATTCGCAGCTTTTTCTCTCCTCCCTCCTCCTCCTCTTTTGTTTCTTCCAGAAGTTTCCATCACATTACAAAATATAATTTTCTGACCTCCTGTTTAATAGACTTCCCATAATGGCTTTATTTTAAATCATGGGAATTGCAATTTGATTTGTGATTCTTTTAAAATGGGTGCCTTGTGGAGATGAGCCTTGTGACCGAGGCAGCAATTTGATTTGAGGCACTTATGCAACAACTAGACCAAACGAGCTGAAGTTAGAGAATTGCAATATAAAGGGATAAACTGCTCCTCCATGCCATGCTGGATGAGAGGGGGTTTCTTTCTTTAGGAAGCTACGTTCAAAAAGAAAGAGTGAATGAAGGAAGCCAACAGTATGTTCTTGCATAAAAGCACCTGAATCTTAAGAAATCTCAAAGAGTGTTAGGAGGAAACCCAATCTCTACAGGTGCTGAAACAAAGTCCTGTTAGAATTGTGATGGAGGTATCAGTGGCAAATGTTAAACCTCTCTTCTCTGAAACTTACGCCTTCACATTTTGCCATTCTGAGTATGATTACCTTCAAATCAGTGATAATACTACTAACGGTTAACCAAGATTTTCAGCATTTTTTTTCCACTTTGTTGGGATTTCTAGGTTTTGTACTATTAGTATAATGCTTTTGAAGCTGTGATTGTTTGGAGGGGAAAAAAAGTATTTTGTGATTTCATGTCTGCTATATGGAATCAAAATTATACCAATCTAGTAACTCTATAGAAATTGGATAAAATGGACTGAAAAATAATCTGGCTATGCCTTCTGTTTCTCCACTGAAAAACTAGCATTCTAACTTAGTGCTATTATTCTTAATTTCAAAAGAGTGAGGAGTTAGCAACATTTCTAGTGTTTGCTCTCATCTATTTGTTTCTGCACAATGTGTGCATTTTTGTCTAATATTTTATATATATTCCTTTTGGTCATGCACCTTGTAACTTCCCTTTTAAATTTAATCCAAGAAGGCTATGTTGAGTATTTCTTTAAATCCTCAAAATAAATAATTCAATCTTTTACACACTTACGGAATTCAAATGTTGGTACAAGTACTATTGGCAAATTTTATTTCCAATATTCTGATCAAAAGGAACTTTTTATCCACTAATAGAATAGAGTCAATTTTTAGGAAAACAAGTTCTGCTTTTACTGTTAAATCCACAGTGTAGCTCAGAAACTATTCATTTCAAAATTTAACTATCAGTTAAAACTTGTTGGAACATCAACATTACTTTTTAATATAGTACTTATAACACTTTGTACAGCACATTATAGATGTGTCTCTCATAGTGCATCATCTACCACACAAAATTGATCGATGAAAGTGGTTTCACTGCTTTAAATATCAATAAAAGTTGACTTTGGTTTAGACATTGTAGAACTGTGAACTTTGATGCAATTTTATTTTTTTTTGGTTCAATTAAACCACTTGCTTATATTCCCTCATGTGATATTAACCACTGTGTGCATCATTCCAAGTGCATTTTCTTATGGCTATCATTCTAGTTAATTTATCTTATCCCCTAGACAAGAATTAAATATTTATCCACTTAATATTTCTGTTAACTTGCATTCTCAGAAAGGATATGTAAGGTTATAGCAATGCCTACCTGTTTCTCAGAAATCTCTCAAACTCTTCCCAGTATTATGTAGTAAGTCATAATACATGACTCTGTTTTTCTGCCCATCTAATGTGGATAAAATCCTGTCATTTGACCAATTTCTCATAAGGTTTCTGAATATTATAGTTTCTTAGAATGATTATAGTTTATTAATTTATGTTATTACTGTTTGTACTATAGTACATTTGTTTGAATGCATACTCATTCTGTTACTCGAGTTACCTAAGTATTACAAGATTTTATGGGATTAAATCTACCTTTTAAAGTGGAATTAATCATGTATGCATTGAAATGGCATTTCTGCCAATCTCAAGAAATAGTAACTATCACCTGTCTTATTAAAAAACTATGTGTTATATGCAAACAATGAATCATGGAATACTACATCAAAAACTAATGAAGTACTATATGGTGACTAACATAATAAAAAAAATTGAAAAACTTAAGTTTAACCAAACAAGGTTGCTGTGATGTTCACTGCCTTATGATCAGATAGCCAGCTTAAGTTCAAGTGTAATGACTGATCAAGTTCACGAAGTACCACATTCCTAGTGAAGGTCTACAACAGGCATCTATAGTTGGAAAGTCATAGCCTTAAGATGTGACTTTGGTATTTTGGGAATCCCTCTTTAAGAGTCTAAGTCAATGTTACTTTGAAATTCAAACAAATCTGAGTATATAATGAGGGGTTACATTAAAGCTGGTTTGAAAGTCTCTCCCTGAAGAAATAGCATCTTACTTACTGAGAATTGCTATTTCTGAGGATAAGCATCCATCATCGGTGTGGGAGCAGTACTGAATGCCACAAGGTGTTTACTATTCAGGTTTTCCCGCACTTAGGCTTTCACTGATGTATAGTTAACTTCTAATACAGCAGTTTCTAATAAACAGTGAGGAGAAAAAAATAAACTCTTCCATTAAAATTTAAGTAAGGCTAAACTTCTCTAACTGTCCATGAGTACTCACAAGATTAGGTAGGTGTGCCTGGTGGTATTAAAAAAAAGTACAGAAGGCATATAATACATGTTTCTGGAGTAAGAAGTTTTCACCTGAAGTAATTTAAAACCTTAGTTTCATATTAAAACATTGTTCCATTAGGGAATAGAGTACACACATGCGTTTATTTTAAAGGTGAAACAGAAGTCTAAAGAACTCTTAAGCATGTTTCTTGCCTCTGCTTGCAGGGATAGGTTTATAGAAAAATCTGAGGAAATGACCATCAAGATTAAGAATATCAAACAGCCAACTATGTTGCCCATAAGGAGCAAAAGATATATTGCTTACTGGGGTCTGATGCAAATTCATCAGCAGAGTGAACAGATTAAGACGGAACTGCTATCAGTTGGACATGAGGAAAAAGCAAACAATATTCCTTCATGGCTGCGGTGATCTGAATTTGTGGCTTTTGAAATTGCACTGTGAACATATAAGATTCTTTATTTTGAAAATCAGAGCAAAAGAAAAGCCAAGTGACCTCATGTGTTATCCTGGAAGTCTAGTTCATGGACACACAGAAAAGATACCTAGAAATCTGTGGCTGGAAATTGAAGTGTTGGACTTCAAGAGCTCAACAACAATAACTGTTAATTGCATCATGGCCCTTTATTTCCTATAAAGCTTAGGTGGCCCAGAGCAATACTGGTTTCTCTGATAATTGCAGTGAACGCTTCTAAACTGCAGATGCAGTTAACAAGCATTGAGCTAATACAGTTATGAACAAATTAGAATATGTACAGATTATATCTTTTATTACATTATCACAAAATATGTGCAAATTTTATATAAAAAGCATTACTTTTCATTACAAAGTTAATTCTGCAAAAATGAGTATCTATTATTGAGTTCCCCCTTAATCATTTTATGTACCTGACCCCAGTTTCGGCCACCTTTCATGTGCCAGGTGCTGTAGTAAGCTCTGAAGATGGTGGGAAAATGTAGACGCAGATACATGCACACAGACAGGTGCACACACACACACACACCAAATCAGAAAGGCTAGCCCTTAAATTCAACAAGTTTACATCAGGGATGCAGACAAGTCAGCCAGAGAAAAATAATACAATTGTTTCAGAAGGGTATATTAATAACTAAGAAAAATGTAGAAGCATAATTCAATTTCACATTCTCCTGGCTGCAATGACAAAGACATCTCCTGGCAGGGCCCAACAATAGCTCTTAGAAGAGCTAACCAGCCACACAATCAAGAGGGGGAGGTGTTGTCGGTGGGTAAGTATACCGGGTGTCCCAGGATTGGGAATTGCTCAGGCGGCTGTGCCACTGCCCCAACTGTTGAGTTGTTCAAACATCTCATGAGGTATTTGGCAGCTATCCTATCACTGACAGAAAATTAAAGACCATAGCCTACAAACTCACCTGACTAAACTTTAATGGAGATGTTAAAAGATTTGGATATCACATTAAGTTTGATGTCAAATTGCTTTTTGATATTTGGCAAATATTTTTAACCTTTTTGGTTCCCAGTTTTCCAAGTTTTTGCATGATTATATAATTTTAGCAACTCATAAAGCTGACATTCCATTGGTAATTTGAAAGATTGTCTGTAAAAAAATATTTTTAAAAGGTCCAGTCAAGAGTAGTGAAGAAGCAATCTTCCTGATAAGAACATCTTTACTGTACCCAAACTCAATATATTTCAATGTAGAACTTGTTTGAAATGAGGCCTAGGAGATAAGAGGGGTTCATATTGTCCAAATTACAATAATCATGAAAATAACTTGTATTCATCAAGAGAAGTGGTTCTCAAACTTTAACATGCAACAGAATCACCTAGAATGTTTGTGTAAGCACACCCTGCTGAAGCCCAACCCTGGAATTTGTGGCTCCCTAGGTTTGGGGTGGGGCCAGACTGGGAACAAACAAGTTCTCAGAGGATACCAGTAATACTGTTGCAGGAAACACAGGAGAACCCTGGGCTAAGAACAGTATTGCTAGATATTCAACTTCATCTACACAATTAGAAAAAATACTGAAGTATTGGTTTTCAAACATACACATATCATCTAAACATAATCTACTACAGATGGGTATATAACTGTATTTGGGTTTTTAATGTCAGATTTTAGTTTGAATTTTAACCAAACGGTCTAATTTTTTAAATGGCATACCCTTAGTTAATGGTTGTTGTTAATGCCAATAGTTTCTAAACCTAAGGGTCATAAGGTATACTTGCCTACAAGGCTAGGGTACTGTCACACAATAGGTTACTGTACGAAAACATCGATTCTTTTTCATTTTTACATACACTCTAAATATAAATGACCACCTGAAAATGTCAACTGGAGGAGAAAATTTAAATATTACTCTTTGTATTTTTGACTTAATTTTTTTTTTTAATAAATACAATCATCTCTAAGTCATTCTAAACCACTTAACTTTTAACATAGAAGTTATTTGTCAAAGTGAATTATGGGCTTGTTTAATGACCTCTTGGCTTACCTTTTTTTTTTAATCATTGGAATTCTATTGAAGGCACTCTTGTATTGGGTTATAGGCATGTTTTGAAGTTTAAGAAACTTATAAGTGTATAGTGTTAAATGCCCAAAGCTAATCATCTTGTAATTTTTCCTGAGCACTGGGTACAAAACTATCCTTTAGATCCGTGTTCGTCTGTGTATCTCACATACGAAGTAGATATATGCATGCATTTACACAATTACACAAATAAATGAAAATAGAAAAACATATTTGAAAATCTTTCCAAGAAGTCTGTTTATACTACAATATCAAACAATACGTCAGAAGTACCTCCTACCTTCATAATTTCTTATGTTTGTGTGTGTGTCTTATTTTTCGTATCAGCAGCTCTGATGTATCCATTTAAAGTTTTTATGTTATTTCGTTTTTTTGTTGCTTGTTTATTATCAGCATGTATTTTTGGAAGTTTTCTTTGGATTTTTTTTTTAATTGGTGAGATTTCATCCCGTTTTGTTCAAGAGAACCAGCTGTTTTCTTGAAAGATCATCTTCTGAAGCTGTTGTGTGCCATAATTACACAGCAATTACACAGCGATATGCATAAAAGCAGATGAGGATTCTATGTGTCCTTTTACCTCATTAGAAGTTGCAAAAATGATAGCTGCAGTCTATCTTAGTTTGACTATTGCCCTCTATTGGCAAATTCAAGTTCTTGTATAATCTAAAAGATAGCAGCAATAAAAACAGGGATAGATTTTGTTTTTGATTTAAAAACAGCAGCAACATCTTGGGTCACAAGGTAACACCATCAAAAGTTTAAAAAAACTCTTTTTACAATTATAATTTTAAAACGTACCTTTAAAACCTAGCTATTAAAAAAAGAATCACTTAAGCTAGTGAAGTGAGAATTGGGGCTTTTTTCCAGCACCAAATTGCAGAGCACTCATCTTTTCTCTCTCACTCAAAATCTATTTGAATCATACCCCTCTCTGCAGTGGAAAATCAGTTGGATCTTCTCCTTGTTCCCAGAATGTATCCTCTTCTTTGAGGCAATCATCGCTAAGAAAATTCAGATTTTTACATTTCTTACCATTTCTAAACTCAGCCATTTATCTTACCTTCAACATCATAGTGATAAACAAAGCAAAGCAGAACAAACCCTCAAATCTTTGGTCATAGGCAGAAGAAAAATTAATTTCTACTAAACTGCTGAGAAGGATTTTCATTTTATGAGAGTCATATTTTACGTATTATGAGTGGGATGGAAGATATGCAACAATCGGCTTTAAAAAACTTTGCTGAAACTATCTCTAGTGTCGTGACCTTTAACTTGAGTTCTATGGTGGGAAAGGTACGCATGTACAAATAAACACTATCTTGCATGTATCCTTGGTTCTGACTGGCAGCTGGGGAATACGGCATTTTAATAATTCTTATTTTGGCAGAACTAGCAGGAAGCAATCTAGTTTTGTAGCCAGCTAGGCAAGCGGAGAAAACAAATCTAGGAGTCCTTTTATGACTTTCCAGGACTCAGAATTTTTAAAAGATTTTAACATTTTTAAAAGTAAAACTAAATTCTTTTTCTTCTCAATTTCACTTTTACCATTTACACCAGGTAGACTGCTATCTGCTCCTGTAATATCCGTAATGTAATTGTTGGCTGTGCCACAAACTTAGTTCAGTTTAGCTGCAAAGTTCCTGGATTGATGTCAGATTTAGGAGTTGAGGATTCAAATTAGTTCCCTTCTTTGCCAACACTAACACAAATCTTGGAGCACATTTCCTTGGATGCACTAAAATGGTGACAGCTTAGAGAACCACTGGGGAAGCTTTTCATATGAGAACTCAGATTAATTTAACAACTCTGGCTTAGCATGATCCCACCTCGGTTGCCTCTTCCTTTGTTTAATTAATAACACCACTGCATTTTTGAGAAGATTTATCTCCCGAAACAAACAAATTTCAAGCAGAACCCATAGTTGCACAGAAAAGGGGAAAAAAAAAACACAAAAAACAAAAACAGAACTATATGCCTGTAATGGCTTGTTTCTTGTTCAACTCCTTTGCCAAATGTCTGCTTGCAGCTATATAGCATCTCTGAAGTGAAACGTAACTGCGTAATTGACAGGCTCTTCTACTTTCTAGCAATTTCAGTCACTACCTTTGAACCAGTGTTGATCAGTCTTTAGCAGTTGACAAAACTACGCAGGTTGCATGTTCAGAGAACCTGCACAGTTGTCATGACAAGCACCTGGTAATGTACAGAATTGGACTGTAACTTATTTAACCTGTTAGAAAAAAAAATCCTTGTCTTCTGGCTTTTACTTCTTGAGGGACTTAATTCTAATATTTCTAAGCTGTATGTCAAACATTTTACTCATCACAGATTGCTATTCTTCATATATTGATATTCTGGTTAACCAAAAAATCCCTGGCAAAATATGTCATTATAATTTACTCATTCATTTATAAAATAAACATGTATTTAGTACTTCTATGGGTCAGGCAAAAAAGTATGCATGCTATAGATATGGCCTGGAGTAAAACAAACCAAACTCCCCTCACAGAGCTGATCTTCTACTCGATGGGATCAGAAAATAAACCAATAAGCATTTACCATGTCAAGTGGTGCTAGCTCTTACAAGGAAAAACAGTATAATTTCCAGGGTTCAGTCAGGGAAGCAGAACCACTATGAATGTTGCAGAATCAAGGGACTTATTATAGGAACATATAATAATTGATCTCACACAACTGTGGCTGTTGCCAAGGGATCTACACAAGACCAAAGCCTTTCCATCTGCTGGTGAGTTTCAATCTCCATTTGTCTCAGGAGCAAGCACAAACTGGCATCTATGAAGATGCACTGGATCCCCTCAGAACATACTACAACCCAAGTCCGCCTCTCGGTCCTTAAACCTCGATCACCTGAGGAATGAGGGGGCACTCTCCCCCATGGAACTGCAGACCTGCCTGACTCAGGACTCAGCGAAGTTAAAGGTAGTGATGATTGGATAGAGAAAGGGGAGTTCAATTCTGTGGACCGCTTCCGGTCTCCCAGGGCTATGGGCACAAGATGCAGCGGCACTGTCACCACACAGACTGGCCAAGCGTAAAAGCTACTGATTGATTCCAATTTTCAAGTATCACAACAACCTCTCCTGGAACCAACTTAACCTGGGTTCATACAGGGAGGAATTCTGAGAGGCACAGCGTCGGTGTAGCTGAATGGACACCATACAAAATCACATGCAAGTGGTGATTTCAAGTGGGCAGTTGGATTTAGGAGTGTGGATTTTAGCAGAATTGTCTGCCTAGACATACAAATATTAGAGTCCTTAGCATAGGAAGGGTATGTAAAGCTTTTACACTGGTTGAAATTATCTAAAGCAAAACTGAGGGGAAAAAAGAATTCTGGATGACATTTCAGTGTTTACAGGTCACAGAGCTCTTAGGAACTGGTAAGTTCAACCCACAGATGGTAGTTTGCAAACTCTAACCTACAAAGTAACAACTCACATGACATGGTTTCTTATAAAGGCATTGCTCTTGGTATCCAGTTTACCTTTCTAGTCTTACCATTATACTCCATTATGAAACCACACACATCCACTGATAACTATGTCATGGCAACTACTTGATGCCGTCTATTGCACACTCCCAACCAGATCAGAAAATGTGTTTGCTGCTGCATAAAAAATACTAGCACCCACTTTCCTCCACAATTCTAAGAATATATAATAAAATGATAGCAATAGTCAGTAGAAAACAGGAAAATCAATCATATATTCTAAGCTTAATATACCAAAAGTAACAAACTATTTCAATATGCAAACATACTACTACTCATGAGAAATAGGCTTATACATGGACACATACTTGATACATTGAATTCATAGTCAAAAGTAATAATGTCCTGGGTGCCTGGGTGGCTCAGTTGGTTGAGTGACTGCCTTCAGCTCAGGTCATGATCTTGGAGTCCCTGGATCGAGTCCTGCATCAGGCTCCCTGCTTGGCGGGGAGTCTGCTTCTCCCTCTGACCCTAACCCATCTCATGTGCTCTCTCATGCTCTCTCAAATAAATAAAATCTTAAAAAAAAAAATAATGTCCCCTTTAGTTTTATGTATGGATATGCATATTTGCAGTTAGGAAACAATCTAACTTATTAGAGAAAATGAAGATTTTCGTACCTACAGATACTGAAGTTACTATCATAGGTCTGTTACTCCTATTATTTGTGATCTAGGCTAAGCTATCAATCATCATTTAACTTTAGTATTTTTCTCTATGAAATGGTGTGGTTCTAGAGGCTAGATAAAATAACTGTCTATTTACATATATATCTAATTACATGATGCATAGTATATATTAATGTGCAATATAATTCATATGTCATATTGCAGGCATGAATGTAGGCATGCAATGTTTATTCTCAAAAAAATCCTAATTTTTATTTTTTTTTAAAGATTATTTGAAAGAGTGAGAATGAGAGAGAGAGAGAGAGTACATAAGAGGGGTGAGGGTCAGAGGGAGAAGCAGCCTCCCCCCTGAGCAGGGAGCCCAATGTGGGGTTCAATTCCTGGACTCCAGGATCATGACCTGAGCCAAAGGCAGTCGCTTAACCAACTGAGCCACCCAGACACCCCCCCAAAAATCCTAATTTTTAAAAACTTACTTTGATGCCCTTAATGCCGCCAGGATTTTTTTTTTTTTTTTGATGCCATGATTATACTAAGTATGATGAATAATGTTGCAATCCTTCAGCTATCTATTTGGATATTCAATGACTAATCTATTCTCTGAACCCTTCAGATCAACTAGTCCCTTTGCTATATTTTCTGTTAATCAGTGTAATTACCACAAACTGCCCAAACATACAAATGCCATGTCAATGACATTAAACTAGTGAGATTCTTGCAAAATTTTCCAGCTTTATTCCCATCAGTGTCCAGGAATCCAGGATACCCCATTTGCAACCTTGCCAGCTCAAGACTCCTCCCTTTAAAAATTTGAGGGAGGGAGGGAGAGAGGGAGGGGGGAGAGGGGGAACGGGGGGGAGAGGGGAAACGAGGGGGAGAGGGGGAACGAGGGGGAGAGGGGGAACGGGGGGAGGGGGGAGGGGGGAGGGGGGGGGGAAGGGGGAGGGGGGAGGGGGAGGGGGGAGGGGGGGAGAGGGGGGGAGGGGGGGAGGGGGGGAGGGGGGGAGAGGGAGAACCCACATTATTGTTAGAGAGGCTAGGGAACACAGCCTTCCTGTGTGCCCAGCAAGAGAAAATGAAGTTAAGAACCTTTATGATTTTCTTTTCAAAAGTTTACTGAAATTGAGAAAAAGATTTCTAAAAACAAGGAAAAATCAATTACAACAGTTGGAAATATACAATATATTCACTATGTGAAATTTTGGATCATTTTGTAATCGCAAAAGAATTTCTAGGGATAAAATGTTTACCAAATACTTCAGACAGAAATACAAACAAAAAACAGGCAAAGCCCTCTCACCTAAAACTTACAACATGGAACCACCACAAACACCTAGAAATGATTCTCCTTTATTAGGTAAATTGGGAAGGATTCCTATGAATGGCCAGATAGGTCACTTCCAGGTCTTTCTGGATATCCTTTCATTTAAATAGTCTTTACAAGTTATTTGTCTCAACCATCCTTGATTTATTTCTACTAATTATCAACAGCCAATGTCCAATACCATACAGTTTGAGGTCATTAGCCTCTTAGTCCATGAGAGAGTCCATGTTAGAAGTGGTTGTGTAGTCTTTATTCTACCCTCAGAATGACTTTGGTTTAACCTCCCTTGCCACAATGACTCAAGAAATCTCTAGTAGTACACAGAATCCAGGTTGAAGGCTACATACCAACACATAAGTTGCTCCTCACTCTAAATATCAGGTTTATTTAATAAATTCTAACTGATGCCTACAGCTTCCCCAGAAAATGCGGATCGATCCTGTACCCTGGAAGGGACATGATTAACAAAGGATAAAAGCTGAAAAGGACTCTGTGCCATAGTGTCCCTGAGCTGAGGTGGGCCACACCCATTGCTGATCATCTCTCCTGATCTTTCACATCCTGGTAAATTTGGAAACTGAGCCTGAGAGTCAAGAGACTTCATCCGTGCTGTTATGTGATTTGCCTCGCCTACATTTTTTATCCCCACGAATTTAAGTAAGCCTGGTGCTGGGTAAAGTCTACTGTGCCTTGTGACTTTGAATGCAACATCACTACACCTGGTGAGCACAGCAAATAATAAACATGTCCGGGGGCAGGAAAATCAATGGCCTTCAGGAGGGAGCGTGCCTCTGATGTTCTGCTTTTGCTCCTGCTGCTGCTTTTCCCTGTTGCAGCCGAGTCAGCAGATAATTCCTTAAACTACTTAAAGATTTTCTTCTCTGGTTGAGGAAACTTCAGTAGAGTTCAGGAAAAACGTGGAATTTTAACTCTTTGTAGCTTTTTCTTTTTTTGAGATAGAAAGAGGGCATGCGTGCTCGAGCAGGGTGGAAAGGGGCAGGAGGGAGAGAGAGAATCTTATGCAGACTCTGAGCTGAGAGCAGAGATAGATGTGGGGCTCACTCTCATGACCCTGAGATCATGACCTCAGGGGAAATCAAGAGTCGGATGCTTAACTAACTGCACCACCCGAGCACTCCACTCTTTGTAGCTTTCTAATTTGAGCCCCGTCTATGTCTTAGATAGCTCATTTCTGAAGATTAAGACATGGTTATGCTTAAACATTGAAAGTTTTTACATTACTTCCCAATCTTGCTAATAATGTTCACAAGTCATTCATCTACATTTTTTCTCTCTTCAAAGGTAGCATCGTACTCATTCATATTAACAAGTAACATTTTTAAGCCTCTTAATCTTTTATTCATTAATAAAAAATGTGATGGTGGGAAGGAAAGTATGGACTCTAAAAACATTTTATCCAAGAGATCAAGGACAATTGAGTTAATTTTCATGATTTGTATGATCCAGATATTTGAATCACCTAAGCAAGTCTTTAGAGTACCTTACCCATTTACTCCCCATTCTAGTCCATGAGTTATCTAATCAAACTAAGAGAAAAACAATTCATTAAATAGCACATTTCATTGAAAATATCTGAATTCCATTCATTCTCGACTAGCTTACTATAGGTCTTTTCTGATATCATTTTGCTATTAGGATATTAGTTCCTATTGCTCTGTAGCGAATTGCACAAATGTAGCATTTTTAGAATAACACAAAATTGTCTTACTGTTCTGAAGATCAGACATCTAAAATGGGCTTCACTGGACTAAAATCCAGGTGTTTCCAGGGCTGCTCTGCTTTCTGGAGACCCTCAGGGAGGCTCCGTTTTGTTGCCTCTTTTCCTCTTTTTAGAGGGTACCTGCAGTCTTTGGCTCACTACCCCAATTCTCTAGCCTCAAAGCTAGGAAGATCGAGCCAAGCGCTTCTCATACCGCCAGTTCTCCACGTTCTGCCTTCCTCTCGCCTTTATAAAGACTCTTATGACTCCATTGTGCCCACCTGTGTAATGCACGATGCTCTCCGTCTCCAGGTTAGTTAATTAACAACCTAATTCCAGCTGTAATCTTAAATCCCCTTTGCCATGTAAGCTACATGGTTACAGCTTCCAGGACTCACAATGTGGACATCTTTTGGGAACCATTCTTCTGCCTACCATAGACACCTTGATTCAAGTAGTACTTAATAAAATAAAGCAAAAAGTTGGTGTTTTTAATCTGATAGGCATGTCACACTTTGCTGTGAAAGACTGGGGTTTCCTTTACTACAGATTTTTCTTAGGCAATTCACTTAGTGTTGCTTGATGTTTTCCTTCTTCCTAAGGCAGTGTTAGGACCTTCATGTAGGCATTCTGCAAAAGCATATTTAATTATTTCAGTACATTTCTTTCCTTAAAAGAGACTGCATACTTTTCAAAAGCAAAAGAGCTTCTAGGTTGTTGGCTCTAATTGAATTGTTTGCTCGTGACACCTGGGTCCTGAGCCCATGGCTTTGGCTCCCATGTAATCCACACCTCAAATCTTGACATGTATAATGTGAGATGGTCACGTTAAAAATTTCGTAAAGAAATTTCAGCAACTACTTTCTCCTTACTTCCCACATCCTGTATTGTTTTTCCTGAAATGCTAAGAAAATATGACTTTTTCATTGGCCCTCAGAATACTCCCACCAAAATTGACACTTAAGAAAAAATATTTTAGTGGACCTAAAGAAAGCATAAAACATTAAATTATATAGGCTCCTTAGAAATATAAACACAACTAAGCTGCACTTGAATCTGGAGTTTGCAGTTCCATTACTTGTACAGCAAAAGGCACGTTACAGGAAACTGTGGGTACTTGGGAGATGTTCTTGTTTTGCTTTCTTAAACATAGTTGTTTCGTTTTATTTGTCCCATCCTTGTGGCTGACCTAATTCCTATCACACTTGACTGAAAATAGAGTAGCATTTACAGGGCAAAGTCAGAGATAGAAATCAATATCTGTCCTAAATGTAAATCATCAAAGAGACTCCATACAAACGATAAGAAAGGAGAAGATGAAGGACTTCGTTATTTTTAATCAAGACTGTTTTAAATAAGCAGTGATTGGTGTTACAACATAAAAACCTGATTTTCAATATTTTGAGAAGAGATCAGATGACACTATGACATCTGGGCAAATTGTAATTATTATTCTTATAAAGTATTTTCCAGATGTATTTCAAATTACTCAACAGATATTACCCTGCATGAATTTCTCAAAAAAAAAAAAAATTCCATCTTTGGCTTTTGGGAAGCAAGCATAATGAAACAAAATGTATTATTTCATAATGTTCTTGTTTGTCAAACATAGTATTTATATTAATACTTTCTTATTAATTTCACTTCAGAAGCCTCATGAAAGTTATTAAATATTTTATAGATGAGAAACTTAAAATACCTGAAAAGGGACTTCAGGTACAGAAGGAGGTAGGCCAGTTGACAACAGGGATGTTTTCTCTGGATTCTTAAAAAGTATCTAGAATTCTGCTCTCGGAGATGAGATCTCCTTTTGAACTGCCGTGCCATCAGTGACCCATTCAACATCCACTTTTGCCATTCTCTGTGGAGGCCCTAGGAAAAATAAGAGAGTTCCCACTTTTAAAAGTCCAGAGTTCAGTGATGAAAGACAGAGATGTAAACAATTAGATAAGAACCTTGTAAATAATATAATGGAAGGGAAAGCAAGCATCTTTATGAGGCAACTCAGAAGAGCCAATGGCAACATTTTAGGTCTACACAGCTCCAGCTAAAATGCACAGCAAGTTACTGTGGAAATTTTCTCCTCCTACTGTCACAAAATAGCTATACCAGATGATTCTGGCAGAAAACAACTGTTTGCATCCATAATTTAAACCACACCAGCAACACATACTCTAAAGGTACTGACGGCGAACACTTTCTAAATCTGTTAATTTGATCACATAAATTCCAGCTGATCACCTTGAGTGCTATATTTGCATGAAATACAAAATAATTCTAAATTAATTTTTATACAGTGATAACATCAAACATTTCAACAATCACATTGACTATCTTTCTGAAAAATGTTATAAAGTATAATTTTGCATAGGTAAATTGCCCATGGGAGTTGAATTAGCATGAGCCTCGGAAGCAAAACCATAGCAGGATCAAGGAAAGCAATTAATAACACGTTGCTCTCCTTTTACTAGATTCTAGGGAATGGGAATTTGTGCAAAAAATCACATAGCACCAACCAACAGGTGAAAGGCTTGTATCATTAATGTAATAGTAATACGGGCTTCAAAGCAGGAAGGGACTGGTTGTTAAGGATAACCATAAAAACTGAAAATGACAATTTTTAAAGAGTAGTTTTTCCTTTGGGCTTTAGACTCCTGCATCTGAGGAGACTATAAGCTTAGGCATGGCCTTTGGGAGAATATTGTGCACTCTTTAAAATGCTTTTACTTTTGCTCCAGAGCGATTGTGTAGAGATGTGCAAGTTGTGCACTGCACAACTCTAGAGGCCTCCTTCACATTGTGGGAATTACATCATAGAATAATTTTCCAGAAGATAGGAGCACTGTTTCACATTCCAGTATATCACCATATTGCAGCAGATGGAAATAGTGTCTTGAGAAAGAGATGCCTCTTTCTGTTTTGCACGTAAGCCCTGAGGTTGCTCTTCAAAGGAATCTCACAGTATTCAATTAAATGCTAGGGCAAATTTTTCCTTTTATTATTTTTGCTTTGATGTCCAGTAGATGAAAACTCTAAAAGAAAACTGGAAAATAAAGTGGACAGTCCAGCCTTGACAAGCACACATATCAGAAAAGAGTTTGTCTCACCAATGGAAGTGTAGATATTGACATTCCTCCAAACTTTAATGTGGCATTCACATAAAATAATCTGGGGAGGGGCACCTGGGTGGCTCAGTGGGTTAAGCATCTGTCTTTAACTCAGGTCATGATCTTGGGTCCTGGGACCGAGCCCCACATCAGGCTCCCTGCTCATCTGGGAGTCTGCTTGTCCCTCTCCCTCTGCCTCTCCCCCTGCCCATGTGCTCTCTCTCTCTCTCTCAAATAAATAAATAAAATCTTTTAAAAAATAATATGGGGAATTTTTTTAATGGAAGAAAGTTATATGTAATGGACAAAAGTTTTGCATAACCTTTCTATAAAAGAACAATCCAGGGTTTCCTTAAGTTCCATAAAATTCTATTGTTGAAAAAGCTCAAAAATTAAAAAATTATTAAAGAGATCTGTTTAAATAAATAACACCATCATTATATGCATGTGTGTGTGTGTGTGTGTGTGTGTGTGTAGCACTACATAATGTATCCATCTCAGTGATTTATAATAACATACATTAATGGTATGTTTTAAGCTTAAAGTTTGGCAACAAAGAAGTCTTTAATAAATCTAGTATTTCTGATTTTATCTTGCTTTACAGCATGTTTATCCTTCCAAGATCCATCTATTCTCATCCTGTATAAAAGATGTGTGTGGAATTTGTGTTGAAAAGCACTGTTTTCATGATATTCTAGACATAAGAAGATTAAGAGGTATCTTATCTTTTTTCCCATTATATGGGCCACGTTAATTTTTTTTAAGTTAAGACTAAAAAATTGTGAGAGATATAATTAGGAAGAAGAAATCTGACTTATGAGATGAAATGAAGTCTGTGTTTTATTTTAACATTCTGGATCCTTAGCCATCTTTGCCTTTAGAGGCTGCATTAAAGAACTTCCACTTAATTAACTGACACTGCTGATCTGAATTAATGACAAGATCCCTAGCACTTGTTTCCAGCTTTCTCTAGGGAGCCAGCTGAATGGAAAAGGCAGATTGAGAGAGTCTCTATGGGACAACTGAATCCAGTAGACAGTGTAGAGGCTAATTTCTATTGTAAGACCTTCATTAGTCATCTGTTGGGTATAGTTACTGAGTTGGGAATATTGCTTTAGCAAAAGGTGAAAGTACTCTCTTTTAAATAAATCTACTCAAATGTGCAAGATTTAAGATTCCCTTTGACAAGGACACTTAACATTTCAGATACTTCAGTCATGTCAAGTAGCAATGTAATAAATGTGAAGGCCAGAGGATTTTGCTCTCAAGAATTCCGCTGTGTGAAAATTAACTAAGAGGAAATCAGAATTGCTTAACACTTATTTCGAGACTATTCATATGACAAAGCCCAAACTCTGATGTTGCTTTTCTTTTTATCCTTACAATTAATCCCATGGATGTTAGAGACATATGCCCTCCTTTCCAGGTGTTTAATCCTTTCATAGCAAAAGATTCTTTACTGACTTGGCAGAACTGAAAAAAACTAAAGATAAAAAAAATGCCAATTACGTTTTGTAATTAAAAAAAAAAAAGTCTTGACTACATCTCAATTTGAAGGGTGAAATGATGAATGCAACCAAAATGGTTTATGTCTTTAGGAGGTTCCATAGTTAGAGTTCACTGCATTTGTTTCCACACACACAGCAATATTTTTCTGCAAAGCAATGCTTATTGGCATACATAGAGCCATGAGTGAAAAAGAGGTAATTAGGAGTAAACTTTTTAGGAGTCAATATAGGTTCTCCTGTTTAAAGACCATGTGCCTCTATTATGCATGGTTTTTAAATTTTTCACAACTCTTAAATTGTCCATGGACAATGCTTCCCATTTATAATTCTGTACGAGAGAAAAAAAAGTGTTAAAAATTAGTAATATAACAAGAAACATATGAACTTTAAAAGGATAATTTATAGCAATTTCATATATTAGGGGAAATAAATTATTTATACTAAAGTTCCTTATTTCAAGGGTGCAATATACAAATAATTTTTGACCAAAATGTTAATGTACTTTTGGCCACTGGAAGTGTGGTAGATGAGATATTATAACACACTATTCCACACCAAAATAACCACTATCTACATGTAACTTAGTTTGCATTCTGTTGCTGGGTTGCTGATAAATGGCAAGAGTAATTTAAAAGAGCGTTTTCTCTCTCCCCAAGAAAGAGTCAGGAGGTGCTAATAGAACAATGAAGGCAGGAGCTTTTGTGATGTCAGTTTTTCCTGGGGGCCTGTATAGTACCACTTTGAAGCCGGATTATTTAGGTGAAACTAGAAATTCCAAGGTTTAGTTGTGCACCTGTGAGGGACCAAGGAAATCTCACCTTAGTGGTACTTCATGGTTCCTAGCAGAAGGAAATGTAAATGAGCTCTGTGAGACAGAATCCCCAAGGTGGGCTCTCAGGACTCCCACTGATGAAAAACAAAACAAAACCAAAAAGACAAAAAATCACCAAATAATCAGAAAAATCAAAATTAGTTAGATTACAGAAAACTAAACATTATTAAACCCTCACCCTCTCAAAATGAAAATTTGAAGTGTCAAATATAGAATATAAAATTGTATACGAAATGCTGAAAGAAAAGAAGAAATAAAAATGGAAGTGATAGGCTCAAAAGTATAAGACAAATTTGAAATAAAAATGAAGAAAATATTAGAAATAAAATATACCACTTTGGGGGTAAAGGTGTCAATGAATGGACTGACCAGCAGGTTAGACACAGCTGAGGAGAAAATGAGTCATGAGGAAGGTAAAGCGGAAGTGACCCCGGGGGCACTATGGAGAAGCATGTAGGCAGAAACCAGAAGACCTTAAAGAGATACAATGTTTCAATGTATATTTAATCAGGGCACCCAAAACAGAGCATAGAGAAAATAAAGGAGAGGGAAATTTGAGGACAAAATTGCAGACAATTTGCTAGAATTAATGAAAGATAAGACATTGAATAATCCATAGATACTGAAGCTAGAATCAAAACACAAACCTCACACTAGACAAAATTCACTAAAACTACAAAATGTCAAGGTAAAGAGAAGATTTTAGCAAGTTTGGAGATAAAAGCCACCTCTGTTTCAATGGAACAATGCTTAAACAAACAGCAGACTTTTAAAGAGTATCTAGTGGCTAATAGAATAATGGAGTAAGATTTTCATTATGAGAAAATCACAGTCAGACTAGAACTGGGTGTCCAACAAAACTAATTTTCAAAAAGGAGGATACAATAAATAAATGTTCAGGTAAACACAACACTAAGAGCTTCCCAACAATAGGTTTGAGGAATTTTTTTTTTTAAGGAATTTCTAAAGGATGTTCTTTGGGCAGCTATGAAAGACTTTCTTTTTTTTTTAAGATGTGAGATTCAATATGAAATGGTGAGTGAAGAAATAAATAGGTCTATAAACTAAACATACAGTGACTGCATAAAATAATAATAATGGCTAACCCATCCGGGGTGGGGGGATGGGTTAGCCTGGTGAAGGGCATTAAAGAGGGCACGTATTGAATGGAGCACTGGGGGTTATACGCAAACAATGAATCATGGAACACTACATCAAAAACTAATGATGTAATGTATGGTGATTAACATAACATAATAAAAGAAAAAAGAAAAAAATAATAACGGTTTCTGATATGCTGCTTCATAACAAGAGAAGATACATAAAAAATGTTAGACAAGAATAGCACGTAAATTGAGAGATAAGGTGATGCTGTTAAAGGGGCCTAAGGCACTTCAGTTGTTCTGGGGGCCAGGGGCTATGACAATAACTTTGGACATTTTTGAGTTTAATACAGCTGATAAAATTTAAGGTTAGCCAAAGTATTAAATAGTATTAATAGTATTAAAAATAGTAATAGTAGTAAAAGTATTAAAATAATAAAAAAGGATATATAAATCCAAAAAGAGTATATGTGTATGGAGCAGTTAAAATGAAAAACAATGAACTCGAAAGAGGCAATAGAGAAAAGAAATAAAATAGAGGAGTCATAGAAAAACAGCAAAATAGAAGCAAAAATATGATGACAGAGATAACTATAAATATCCTATGAATTTAGCAAATGTAAATTTGCTAAAGAATTATACTTCAAGGTAATTAAATAACTCTAGCTAGAGAGAGGATGTTCTAGTTCAGAAAAGAATGTTAAGCTAATAAATATGCTAAAAGTGACAGAAGTATGAAAGAGATTTGGACATTCCTATAGTGAGAGTCATACCACAATATCACACAGATTATTTTCTGATTGCAAGAGGAAAAAAAAAACAAAAACAAAAGGAATTTTGCACAAGGCTATAGTCTGTCACTACCCTAACCAGTGGGTACTTAATGTTGGGACACAAACATTATATGTCTTCCCATATGATGTCATTCAAAGTTTGAAACATTAGCTCTGATAAATTTCTTACAAAACTGTTTAATTTAAATCTAATCCAGACAGAAATTCTAATATCTAGATCATAGGGAAGCATGCTGGAAATTCTGCAAGAATTGATGTTACAGTCTTGAGTCTGAAATCTGTACGGCTTTCCAGCAGGCTGGAATTCGGGTAGGATTGCTAAGTTAATGATTTGAGAAAGAATTCCTTTTACTCCGGAAATCTCAGACTGCTCTGAAGTCAATCAACTGACAGACCAAGGCCCACCCTCCTGTGGCAGGATAATCTGCTTTACTTAAATTCAACTAACGGTCAATGTCAATCATATCAAAACAATTCCTTCACAACATCTAGGCTTGTGTTTTAAAAAAACAACTGGGCACCATAACCTATCCAAGTTAAAAAATTAATCATCACAGGTATGATAATGTGGTGTGTGTGTGTTTTTTTCTGTGTAAGAAAATACTTTTTAGAAACCTAAATTAAATAATTTAGGGATAGAATATGCTGTTTGTAATTTTCTTTGAGGCACTTGGGGAAAAATGAGTGATTTTAAACAGACTAGATTTTCATAATGGATTCATATCAATCTAGCTATATGCTATTTATAAAAGATACAACTAAAACATAGGACATGTAAAGGTTCAAAGTAAAGGATTTACAACATATACCAGTTAAATACTAACATAAAGCAAAGCTGTGTTAACAATATTAATGTGAGATAAAATAGATTTTAACTTAAAAAGCATTACTGCATACGGAAAGGGTCACTGCATGTAAACGGTTTGACATACTAAGGTGCTAATAATAATTCTAAACTTGAAACTACCCAATAAAAATAGCTTCAAAATATATATATGAAGCAAAATGGAAAGAATTACAAAATGAAATTGACAAATTTACTACCAAGGAAGAAGATTTCAATACATTTCTTATAATGATTCATAGATGTACCAGAGCAAAAATTGATAAAGATAGGGATGAGACAAGCCACCAAATAATAGACTTGATTTATTACATATAAAATTCTAACTATAACAAATATTCTTCTCACTATTCAGCTTAATTTGAGGTTTCTATTAGAAGATGACCACATTTGCTATTTAGGGATACTTTTGAATATGACCCCATTGTTTAGATATAATATGATTAGAAATGTTACTAGGCTCTTAGGATAAAGTTCTAATAATTATTTCATGGTATAATTGCTATTCCTGGTTATCTCCTAAGAGGTAAGTTCAAAATGAGATTTAGTATATGAAATGGTTTCATATAACTACTAGAACTTTACTCCTGTAGACTTAAAAAATATTTTTTCTAATGCTACATTTTAAAAACTTCCTTTATTTCAAAAGTGTTTATCATTTCTTCTCTTTTTGGCAGAAACAGATTTTGGTTGTTATATTATCCCAAGATAGGTGAGCACTTGAAATTCAGTTTGAATCTCCAAATATCTTATTTGAGGCATAAAATAACACTAGGTGAGAGTCTTTACAGAACATATTTGAGTGCTCAGCATCTTTTAAGGATCTGAAGAAATCAACAAGACACAAGGCTCCACTAATCCTAAGGAACTTAAAAAATTACTAGATACTTTGGGTTTTATATGACTACTGCATATGTGGTTTATATCTAATTTTTGGCAATATTTTACTAATTTATCTAATAAGGATCAAATTGGGTCTCAGAGAGTGGGAATTCTAATTATATCTAACTCCTTCACAGGCTTTAATATATCATTTTTCCATGAAATAAAATGTCCTAATATGCCTGGTGTATTTCCCTAAAGGACAAACATTGCTTATGGATTGCCCTCTTATTCATCCTGATACTGGGAGTCACTTTATCCTTTAGAACTAGCAAAGAAAGAAAAAAAGAAATTTGCAGGAAGATGATATGTATGTATGTGTTTGTGTGTGAGTATATGTGTGTGTTTAATTAACATTTTATCTATGAATAAAAAGTCACTATGTTTTCTTTGGTGTATTAAAAATGTAGACTTCTTGCATTATGATTCTGATAAAGATGTAATATCTTCCCTCTTTAGCAATGTAGATTCCTGGGAGAATATATGGATTGTCAAATATGTTGATTATTTCCAATATAACATTTTTGTCAAAAGCTTTGTATTTTCTCTTGCTTGGAAATACATATAATTCCAAGGAGGTAAAAACCAAATAGTATTCCATTAAAATATTGGACACAAAATGTAACTACCTTTAGTTTTACATATGCACATGAGAAATACAAAAGATGAATAGTTTGGGATTTTTCTAGTAAATAGAACTACAAATTATTTAACTTGAATACGCTTATTTCTGCCCTTTAAACAGCATCTGATTTTTCTCAGTTTCACTCATGAATCATTCTAAAATGAATGCTTTATGCGGCACCTGGATGGCTCAGTCATTAAGCGTCTGCCTTCAGCTCAGGTCATGATCTCAGGGTCCTGGGATCGAGCCCCACATCGGGCTCCTTGCTCAGCGGGAAGCCTGCTTCTCCCTCTCCCACTCCCCCTGCTTGTGTTCCTGCTCTCACTGTGTCTCTCTCTGTCAAATAAATAAATAAAATCTCTAAAATAAAAAATAAATAAATAAAATAAAATGAACGCTTTATGTAGTCAAATCTCAAACAGAGGAGTAGCTTCTCCTGACATTCTGCTATTTCCTTAGACTCAGCTAATGATAAGATGCTACAGTAAGAGATAGCTCCTAAAATTTGTTAGCATAGTTGTGAAAGGTAAGCTTTCAATATTCTACAGCTGTAAGACTCATTAGATTTTAACAGCCTGAAGATGGGATGTAGACATTTTCTAAATAAGATAGTGATAGTCTAGCTTATTATAGTTCATATGGCTGTTATTTATGTTTCAAATCTTGTGGAAATAGAATATAAATTTTTTTTTCTATTTGAAAGAGCTATCTATTTATCTTTACTTGATAAAAATTGAATATCACAATAAAATAAAAGTGAGGCCAAATGAATCATAGAAATACAAGCCATGGATCTCTGTCTTCCAGGTTAAATAGAAGGGAGGTTTGCAGTGATTTTTGATTCAATGCAAGTTACTTTATAGTTAACACATAAAAATAAAAAACACAATAAAATTACATTGTTCAGAAAGTAGTTAATAATCTTTAAGCTCCTGAGTTTATCTTGTAATAGTCCACGTTTGTTACTGCACATCTCTGGGGATGATACTGGATGTTCTTTTTAAAAAATAAACCTTAAAATTTTGGCAACACAGTGGATTGAGCTAAGTCACATGGGCATCTTTCCACCTCTCCCTCATAAAACATCATAGAATATAGAGTAATTCTTAAAAAGCTATGTGAATTTACAAAAAAAGAAACTCTGAGATGAAAGAATTGAGGAGCATAATGAAAGCAAAAATGGAAGGTTTGAGTTGATACTTTGGAAGCCTTTGGGAATTTTAGACTAAGGTATATCGTCTTGCTATGGGCTGGAAGCTGAAAATCTGCAGAAGATGTGCTCTTGAGGGGAATGTAATGCACCAGGAGACTCTAATAGCTGGTTCTTCAGGAGACTTAAGGAGCTGTCCTTTCTATGATAGAGATTAGAACTACTCTTCTTAGTGACTGAGAAAAACAAGCATCTGTCTGGGGCTTTAGATGAAGGATAATGTGTGGTAAAAGCTGAGGTGTCAACCTTTCAAGCTTATTTAAGATTATTGAAACCCAAATGTTTCCTTTAACAACTATACTATTTTCTTTACAGAGACATACACATATGTCTCTTGCTGGAATTCAGAAATTAAAAATCTCTACTGCAGTGGAGTTCATAATAATAAATTACCATGTCATAAAATCTATCATCATGAGGGAAATTCAGAAAATTCAACAAAAGATAATCTATTCTTAAAAGCATCAAAAGTATATTGAAGAGAATAGAAATCATAATAAATAATTGGAAGTATGAAGAAAGAACAGGTAAATTTGAAAAAGAGCAAAGTAGAATGCTAAAAATTTAAGATATGGTCATCATTATTTTTAAAAATTGATTAGATAAATAATATTATATAGACTTGAAAAAAGATATGCCAGGTGGAATATAAATGTGAGGAAATACATAAATTCAGAACAGAAAGAAGATGAACTGTCATGATATGAAATATATGAAACCCTGTTTTAGACATGGGAGATAAAATAGGAAATTTTGATGCATTTTAACAGGAGTGTCAGAAGGAAACAGGACAGAGATAAAATTCTACAACAGAAAAGTGATTGAAAATCTTCAGGAATTAAGAAAAGACATGATTGTTCTAACTAAAATTTCACATATTATATTTCTAAAAAGAATAAATAACCTCTGACTTATACATATTTTGAACAATTCCAGAGAAAATAAATATTTCATGTGCTTTATTTATTTACTTTCATAAAAGATGTTCACTAAAAATATATAAAGACAAGAAACCTTAATGCACCTAATAACATTTTGAAACATAGAAATCAAAATCTGATATGTTAATGAAAAAAATGACAAAAACTCAATGAGATACTTTTGTTATACATCTTCCAGCAATGGACAGATAAAAATTGACAAAAAAAAAAAAAAAGGACATTGATAATTTGAATAGTACAATTAGTAGGTTTGATATATGTACTCCAGAATGTGTGGTGGTTTATATGTTGGGGACATATGTGTACATTTACAGAGAAAGAATTACAGAAAGGGGAGAGAAAGAGAGATAGAAGGAAAAAGAAAAATTTTTCCTAATATACTAATTATACAATTTGTTAAATACAAATGGGATAGTCACTAAAGCTGACTGCATTTTATGAAACAAAGAAAATGTCAACAAATTCAAAAAATCAGAAAATAATAAATTCCATTATTTGGTCAAATTCAATTTAGTAAAAATTATTTTTTTATGATTACAAAAGCAAAATAGCTAAAACTGTCCACTTGAAAAATGTGAAAAACATTTCTAAAACTGAGATTTAAGATAATAAAATTGACTCCATCAAAAAATTGCTAGAACTGATACATGAATTCGGCAATGTCACAGGATATAAAATCAATATACAGAAATTTGTTGCTTTTCTATACACCAAGAATGAAGCAGCAGAAAGAGAAATCAAGGAATCAATCCCATTTACAATTGCACACACACACAAAAACATTAAGATGCCTAGGAATAAACCTAACCAAAGAGGTAAAAGATCTATACTTTGGAAACTATAGAACACTTATGAAAGAAATTGAGGAAGACATAAAGAAATGGAAAAACATTCCATGCTCATGGATTGGAAGAACAAATATTGTTAAAATATCTATACTACTCAAAGCAATCTATGCATTCAATGCAATCCCTATGAAAATAACACCAGCATTTTTCACAGAGCAAGAACAATTAATTCTAAAATTTGTATGGAATCAGAAAAGACCCAGAATAGTCAAATCAATATTGAAAAAGAAAACCAAAGTTGGAGGCATCACAATTCTGCACTTCAAGCTGTATTACAAAGCTGTCATCATTAAGACGGGATGGTACTGGCACAAAAACAGACACATAGATCAATGGAACAGAAGACAGAACCCAGAAATAGATCCTCAACTCTGTGGTCAGCCAATCTTCAACAAATCAGGAAAAAATATCCAATGGAAAAAAGACAGTCTCTTCAACAAATGGTGTTGGGAAAATTGGACAGCCACATGCAGAAGAATGAAACTGGACCACTTTCTTACACCATACACAAAAATAAATTCAAAATGGATGAAAGACCTACATGTGAGACAGGAATCCATCAAGATCCTAGAAGAGAAGACAGCAATCTCTTTGACCTTAGCAGCAGCAACTTCTCCAGGTCTCCAGAGGCAAGAGAAACAAAAGCAAAAGTGAATTATTGAGACTTCATCAGGATAAAAAGTTTTTGCATAGCAAAGGAAACAGTCAACAAAACCAAAAGGTAACCTATGGAATGGGAGAAGATATTTGCAAATGGCATATCAGAGAAAGGATTAGTATCCAAAATCCATAAAGAACTTAACAAACTGAAACCCCAAAAATAAAAAATCCAGTCAAGAAATGGGCAGAAGACATGAACAGACGTTTCTCCAAAGAAGACATATAGGGTTCCCTGAGTGGCTCACTTGATTAAGTGTCAGACTCCTGGTTTCAGCTCAGGTCATGATCTCAGGGTCTGAAATCAAGCCCCATGTCAGGCTCTGCACTGGGCATAGAGCCTGTTTAGGATTCTCTCTCTCTCCCTCTCCCTCTGCTCCACCCTACACTCATGCACGTGTTCTCTCTCTCAAATCAATAAATCTTTTTAAAAAATAAAAAGACACACAAATGGCTAACAGACACATGAACAAATGTTCAACATCACTCAGTATCAGGGAAATACGAATCACAACCACAATGGGATACCACCTCACAATGGTCAGAAGAGCTAAAATTAATTCAGGAAACAAGAGATGTCAGTGAGGATGTGGAGAAAGGGGAACCCTCCTACACTGTTGGTTGGAATGCAAGCTGGTGCAGCCTCTCTGGAAAACAGTATGGTGTTTCCTCAAAAACTTAAAAATATAACTACCCTAAAACCCAGAAACTGCACTACTAGGTATTTTTCCAAAGGACACAAAAATACTGACTGGAAGGGGCACATGCACCCCAGTGTTTATAGCAGCAATGTCCACAATAGCCAAACTATGGAAAAAGCCCAGATGTCCATCAAGAGATGGGTAGATAAAGAAGATGTGGTTTATATACACAATGGAATATTACTCAGCCACCAAAAAGAAGGAAATCTTGCCCATTTGCAATAAAATGGATGGATCTGGAGAGTATTAGGCTTAGTGAAATAAGTCAGCCAGAGAAAGACGAATACCATATGATTTTACTCATGTGGAATTTAAGAAACAAAACTGATGAACATAGGGGAAGGAAAGGAAAAATAAAATAAAGGAAAAACAAACAAACAAAAAACCAAAAGCAAAACAAAAAAAGAAAGTTCTACATATAATTTTACATATATTTATGAATCTAAATAACAAATAATTATGTTACAAAAATTACTTATCAAAATTGTCTTAAAAAAACAAAATTGTCTTAAAAAGAGAAAAAACAGCAACCACAATATAACAAATTTGTCAATGGATTAGTCAAAAAAGTAAAAAAAAAAATAAAGAAAATAAAGAAAAAACTGGTTTCACAGATTATTATAGCAACATCTTAAATAATTAAAAAAATCTTTATGTGTAAATACCTAGAACATAGAAAAAGATGATGTTTGTCCTCTTAATAGAACACTTATTTAAAAGATAGGTATAGGTTTCTGTCTAATCTTGCATCTAAAAATAAAGGCAAAATTCTGATTAAAATACTACCAGATTGAAATCAGTGGTATACAAATACAGTAGTATGGCTTCCATTATTAGAATAGTACCAGTGTCATCTATGTAATTTAATGGCAATTCAAAATCAAGATACATAATTAAATTTTAAAAATTTAAGGAGAAATATAATATGATGGTTTTAATAAATAAATAACTGTTAAATCAGCATTACTGATAAAATGAAATGTAAGGCCTTAAGAAGGGAGAAATAGGAAATCCTACCTGGATAAAGAATATCTCTCAGCACATAGATAAGATATCACACTAAATGATAAAACATGAACATCATTCCTATTTCATATAATACACTTAAGATGGCTATTAGTTACTGTTTCACATAAGAGAGGTCTTTGTCAAGGCTAATGAAACATGAAAAATACTGGAGAGGGCACAAATATTATCACTTTACAGGCAATTGAATTCTCTCTTGGGGCAATCAACTCTAAACATGTTTAAATTACTTTTTAAAAGATTTTGTTTATTTATTTGACAGAGAGAGAGAGCAAGCGAGCACAAGCAGGGGGAGCAGCAGAGGGAGAGGGAGAAGCAGACCATATGAGAGGCACAATCCCAAGACCCAGTTATCATGACCTGAGCCAAAGGCAGACGCTTAACTGACTGAGCCACCCAAATTTTTAAACTATTAAGACAATTCAATAGCTTGTCTACATACAAAATAAAATCTTAAAACCAACAGCTTTTGAATATACTAGTGATAACCAGCCAGAAAATTATCATGGGAAAACTTTGTTACTTGCAATAGCAATAAAGACCATGCAATATCTAGAGATAAACCTAATAAGGAACATACAAGACCCATTAGGACAAGTAGGGAAGATTTTATTAGAAATTTAAAAACTAATTCTAGATTTGACAGATGGAGAAAGTACAAAGTAGTATAAAAATATAGGCCTGTAATTGAACAAAAATGTATCCTACCTGATATCAAGCATACTACATAAAATTAGCAATTAAAATATGTTCTTTAGTTACAGGTAAAAATGTTACGTCAAGGATCAATAAAGTATATAGGAACTAAATTATTTGTGTGTAGGGTAATTTTCATTTTGATAACTTTGCAATTCAGAGTGGATAAACGGATTGCTCAATAAATGGCCTAGGGCAATTTGATAGCTAAATGAATACCTCATGTCATATGCTAAGATTTACATGTTTCTTAAATACGTTAAAGTATTTAAAAATAACCTTTAAAATATTAGCAGAAAATGTAGAAATTTTTCTTTTCTTTTGCAGTGAGATATTTCCAATTAGAAAATAGTTAACAAATGTGTCCTTATAAAGACAAAAAAGGAAAAACAAAAAGTTTCAAAAAAATACCACATTAAAAATATATAAGTCAATTGAAATGTTGGGATACAAGAACACAGAATTAATAAACAAAATTCTCATAGGGCTCTTAAAAAAGTTTTTTTTTAAGATTTTATTTATTTATTTGAGAGAGAGAGCACAAGCAGGTGGATGGTCAGAGGGAGAAGCAGACTCCCCCCACTGAGCAGGGAGCCCGATGCGGGGCTCCACCCAAGAACCCAGGGATCATGACCTGAGCCGAAGGCAGACGCTTAACCGAATGAGCCACTGAGGCGCCCCTTAAAAAAGATTTTTTAAAGGCAACCAACCATACTGGAAAAACAAGCAAAGGATATAAAAATGTATTAAGAAAAAAAATTCTAGAAAACATGTAAAATTATTGTCAACACATAAAGTTATACTCAACGTTAGTAGCAAAGAAGAAATCCAAATTAAAAGCAATCAATTATTTTTCACATAGGAGATTGTCTAAAACTTCTAAGAAAATTTTACCATCAGTGTTATCAGGAATTCAGGGAAATGACAGTTCTTCATGCACCATGGAACGAGAAAGTGGTGAAATGTTTTTAGAAAAGTTTTTGGTAGAATTTTCTAATGCTTAAGTGTTAATTCTTTTGATAATAAATTCTGCTTTTAGAGATGTCTTCTGAAGTGACACTCAAAAAACAAATATATTCAACATAACGAATCATCAGGAAAATTCAGATAAAAGCACAATGAGGTATCGTTTCACACCTGGCAAAAATGTCACCATCAAGAAGATGAGATTACAAGTGTTGAGGGGAATGGAGAAACAGGAACCCTTGTGCACTGTTGATATGAATGTGTACTGATACAGTCACTAAGGAAAACAGTATGGAGTTCCTCAAAAAATTAAAAATATAATTATCTTTTGATCCAGCAACCCCGGTTCTGTGTATGCATTCCCAAATAATCAAATCAGGACAAGGAAGATATATGTATACACGCATGTTCATTGTAGCATTAATTAAAAGAGAAAAAACATAGAAACAACCTAAGTGTCTAATGTTCATTGACACCTGAATGGATAAAGAGAATGTAATGTTCCTCTGTATAATAATTTTCATAATATATATAATAATATATTCATTTGATATGCACATATATTTGTGTAATATATATTCATAATGTATATTACAACATACACATATATATTATCGAGCTATAAAACAGAAGGATAAATTGCCATTAGTGACGACAAGGATGAACATTGCAGGCACTATATTTCATGCAATAAGTCAGACAGAAAAATAAATATGATTTCACTTGTGTGTGAAGTCCAAAAAAAAAAAAAGCAAAACTGAAGTCTTACAAACAGATCCCAATTTGGTGGTTGCTGGGGATGAACGATAGATAAATGAGTGAACACGGTCAAAGGGTACAAAATTTCATTTACAAGATGAGTAATTTCTGTGTGTCTCATATACAGAATGGTGACCGCAGTTAATAATACTATATTGTATACATGAGAGGTGCTAGAAAAGTATATCTTAAAATTTCTTGAGGCTCCTGGGTGGCTTATAGGTTAAGCGTCTGCCTTCGGCTTGGGTGGTGATCTCTAGGTCCTGGGATCGGAGCCCCGCATCAGGCTCCCTGCTTGGTGGGGAGTCTGCTCCTCCCTCTGCCTTCTCCCCCCTGCTTGTGCTCTCTCTCTCTCTTTCTCTCTGTCAAAAAAAAAAAAAAAACCTTTCTTAAGCCCTCAAGAAAAATAATTATGTGAGATGATGGCTTTGTATTTATTTTAAACATTTTATTTATTTATTTGACAGAGAGAGAGATAGCGAGAGAGGGAGCACAAACAGGGGGGCAGCAGGCAGAGGGAGATGAAGAAGCTCCACCAAGCAAGGAGCCTGATGGTGGGCTCAATCCCAGAACCCTGGGATCATGACCTGAGCTGAAGGTAAACCCTTAACCGACTGAGCCACCCAGGCACCCCGATGGATTTCTTAACTAACCTTACTATAGTGATCTATGTCCAATATATGCATATATCAAATCATCATGTTGTATGCCTTAAACATTACACCTCAATAAAGCTGGAAAAAAACAATTAGTTCATTGGGGCAAAATTATTTTTAATTAGAAAAGTTGAAATCAATCTAAGTGGCCATCAATATGAGAGTAATATAACACATATAATGCTATGAATTATTTCCTATACATAATGTTAAATAAAAATAAAAATATTTTCAAAGTAGATAACATGTAAACTAACAATTGATATTCTCATGTAAGGTATTACTAGTTTTTTTTTTTTTCTCTAACTCAAAGCCTTTATTCTGTCTGTTTCTAAAGGACCTACATATTTGTCCACACTGATTACTAGAGAGACTAGATTTATTGATCAAATGCTGTTTAATTTTCTGTTGTTAATTTTTATTCCTCATTTCTTTGGTATCTAGAGAAATCTTGTTTCTATTTTTAAAATCTGGAGGTATTAATTTAGTAGTCGGTATCTTGGTGTAATTTAAAGTAACATTGTATAGTTTAAGGTTGGTATCATGGAGTCCTGCATTTAAACAGATCCTTTAGAACCACTATGTAAACTTTTTCAATCATATGGAAATTAGGCTCTTTCTGATGAGACAGTCAAGTGAAATGTCAAACTAAATGGTCTTAAGAAGACTAGAAAGGAGCAAGTGAGGAAATAAGGCCAAATATACACAAATCCAATTTTTAAAATCGAGGAAAATACTCAATTAAAAGCTCTCAGACAGTTGTTTCCAATTAGAAAACAACTGACCTCTTAAAGAGGATCCCTGGATAAAACAATATATTAACCTAAAATAAACATAATCATAAAAATTTACAGTAGGAAATTCTACACAACTAGACCTCTTAAGATATGTGCCATTGTATGTGTTAGTTTGCAAATATTGATTCTCTAATACGTCTATCAAACTGAACATCATCAGGTAAACAAGTCATGGAATCTGAACACTTTCAGGTAGTAACCACATTCGCTTGTACCCCTTTAGGCAAACAAAGCACCTTCCCTATTTGTGGTAGATCAAATAACTCAATATGGTAACACATTAAAAACAATAATTTCTTTGCCGGAATATCTTATTTAAAATGTTTTAATGACTATGGATGGCATTAAAATGATCTTATTATAAGAAAATGATAGTAAAGATCATAATTTGAGAACTCCATAAAGAAGTAATTGCCAACCATGAGTCTAGGCAAAAAAGTGTGAAACATAATCATACTTATGGGTAAAGAGAAGAGTAAAGCTACTTTCTATACTGAGTTTCTTCTCTCAGTGAAAGGAATTAAAGACCTTACAAGTATGCTAATATTTGAGTAATATGTCACAAGCATAAGGTGCTTCCACACATTTAATCTTGTTTGATCTGAGCAATGTTTTGAGGAAGGCAGGGCTTATTGGCTCAGAGTACCAAAAAGAAAACCAGATCAGAAATGTCAACAATCTGTCCACAGTCACAGTGCTAGGAAGAGTAAAACCATAGTAGCTGAAACTTAATCTGGTGTTTCCCAGCTACTTGTGTTGTGAGGCTTGATCAAGAAAGTCCAATGGGCACTGGGAAGGGCCTGCCATGGGAGCAAAGTATGGAATAGTCACAATGAGAGGAAACTCATATTTATCTCTCACTTCTATTCATATATTAAACTTGAATGTCTACTAGATATAGTAAGATAAGAAAGTAAGATATAATAATTATTCTTTTAGAATATTTTAAAAAATTATATGCCAACAAATTGGACAACCTTCCCAGAAGAAATAGATAAATTCCTAGAAATTCATAATACTTATGAAAACTGAAGCAGAAAGAAATATAAAATATGAACAGACTGATCTCCAGCAATGAAATTGAACCAGTAATTGGGGCACCTAGGTGGCTCAGTCAGTTAAGCATCTGCCTTCAGCTCTGCCTCAGCTCTGGTCCTGATCTCGGGGTCCTGGGAATCAGCCTTGTGTCAGGTTCCCTGCTCAGCGGGGGAGTCTGCTTCACCCTGTCCATCTGCCCCTCCCCTGCCCCTTCATGCCACTCATGCTCTCTTCCTCTCTCAAATAAATAAATAAAATCTTTAAAAAAAAAAAAGAAAGAAATTGAACCAGTAATCAAAAAACTCCCAATATACAAGTTCAGGACCCGATGGCTTCTCACATGAATTCTACCAAACATTTAAAGAAGAGTTGATATCCATTCTTCTCAAACTATTCCAAAAAATGAAAGAGGAAGGAAAACTTCCAAATTTATTTAATGAGGCCATGATTACCCTGATACCAAAACCAGATAGACACCACAAAAAAAGAGAACTACAGGCCAATATCTCTGACGAATAGAGATACAAAAGTCCCCCCAAAAATACTGGCAAACCAAATCCAACAACATATTAAGAAAAATCATTCACCACAACCAAGTGAGATTTATTCCCAGGATACAAAGGTGGTTCAGTATTTGCAAATCAATGTGATAAATCACATCAATAAGAGAAAGGATTAAAACCGTATAATCATTTTAATAGATGCAGAAAAAGCATTTCAGAAAATACAACATCCATTCATTATAAAAAGTCTCAACAAAGTAGGTTTAAAGGGAACATACCTCAACATAATAAAGGCCCTATATGAAAAACCCACAGTGAACATCATACTCAATGGGGAAAAACTGAGAGCTTTTCCCCTAATATCAGGAAGAGAACAAGGATTTCCACTCTCACCACTTTTACTCAACACAGTACTGGAAGTCCTAGCCACAGCAATCAGACAACAACAGCAGCAACAACAAAATAAAAAATAAATAAATAAATAAATAAATAAATAAATAAAACAAATAAATGCCATCCAATTTGGTAAGGAAGAAGTAAAGCTTGCACTATTTGCAGGTGACATAATATATGTAGAAAACTCAAAAGACTCCACCAAATTACTACTAGAACTGATAAATGAATTCAGTAAAGTTGCAGGATACAGAATCAATGTACAGAAATCTGTAGCATTTCTATACAGTAATAATGAAGCAGCAGAAAGAGAAATTAAGAAAACAATCCTGGGGCACCTGGGTGGCCCAGTTGTTAAGCGTCTGCCTTCGGCTCAGGTCATGGTCCCAGGGTCCTGGGATCGAGCCCCACATTGGGCTCCCTGCTCGGCGGGAAGCCTGCTTCTCCCTCTCCCACCCCCCTCCCCGCTTGTGTTCCTTCTCTCACTGTGTCTCCCTCTGTCAAATAAATAAATAAAATCTTACAAAAAAAAATCCCATTTACAATTGTATCAAAAATTATAAAATATGTAGGAATAAATTTAACCAAAAAGGTGAAAGACCTGTACTCTACTGGAGAACAGTAACTGGAAAACACTGAGGAAAGACATTGAAGACTACACGAAGAAATGGAAAGACAGTCCATGCTCATGGATTGGAAGAACAAATACTGTTAAAATGTGTATACTACCCAAAGCAATGTACAGATTTAATGCAATGCATATCAAAACACCAAGAGCATTTTTCACAAAACTAGAACAAAGAATCCAAAAATTTATGTGGAACTACAACAGACCTCAAAAAGCCAAAGCAGCCTTGAAAAAGAAAAACAAAACTGGATGTATCACAATTCTAACCTTCAAGTTATATTACAAAGCTGTGGTAATCCAAAGCGTATGGTACTGGCACAGAAATAGTCACATATATTGATGGAATAGAATAGAAAGGCCGGAAACAAACCCACAATTATATGGTCAATTAATCTTTGAAAAGGGGGCAAGACTATGCAATGGGAAAAAAGTTTCTTCCACAAATGGTGTTGGGAAAAGGGGACAGCAACATGCAAAAGAATGAAACTAGACCACCTTCTTACAGCATCTACAAAAATAAACTCAAATGGACTAAGGGCCTAAATGTGAGACCTGAAACCATAAACATCCTAGAAGAGAGCACAGGCAGTAGTTTCTTTGACATAGGCTATAGCAACATCTTTCTAAATATGTCTCCTGAGGCAAGGGAATCAAGAGCAAAAATAAACTATTGGGAGGGACTACATCAAAATAAAAACTTCTGCACAGTGAAGGAAACAACCAACAAAACGAAAAGACAACAGACTGAATAGAAGGCATTTGCAAATGACATATCCAATAAAGGGTTAGTGTCCCAAATATATAAAGAACTGATACAAATGATCAACCAAAAACCAAATAATCCAAATAAAAAATGGGCAGACAACATGAACAGACATTTCTCCAAAGAAGACATACAGATGGCTAACAGACACATGATTAGATCTCATCATCAGGGAAATGCAAATCAAAACCACAGTAAGATATCACCTCACATTTGTCAGAATGGCTAAAAATAAAAAACACAAGAAACAAGTATTGGGAAGGATGTGGAGAAAAAGAAAGCCTCACGCATTGTCCTAGTAATGCAAACTGGTGCAGCCACTGTGTAAGACAGTCTGGAGGTTCCTCAAAAGTTAAAAATAAAACTACCTTATGATTCAATAATGCCCTACTGGGTATTTACCCGAATAATTTGAAAACACTAATTTGGATGCTAATTAGTGAAAACACTAATTTGATATTTGCACCTCTAGGTTTATTTCAGCATTATTTACAATAGTCAAACTATGGAAGCAGCTCAAGAGTCCACTGATAGATGAATGGAAAAAGAAGATGCAGTATACACACACACACACACACACACACACACAATGGAATATTACTCAGCCATCAAAAGGAATGAAATCTTGCCATTTGCAATGACATGAAGCTAGAAATTATAATGCTAAGCAAAATAAGTCAGTCAGAGAAAGACAAAATAGCATCTGATTTGACTCATATGTAGAATTTAAGAAACAAAACAATGAACAAAGGAACAAAAAAGAGAGAGACAAACCAAGAAACAGGCTCTTAACTATAAAGAACAAACAGATGGTTACCAGAGGGGAGGTGAGTAGGGGATGGGTGAAATAGGTGTTGGAGACTAAGGAGTACACTCATCTTGATGAGCACTGAGTAATATATGGAATTGTTGAATCACTATATTGTACACCTGAAATTAATATAATACTATATGTCAATTACACTGGAATTAAAATTCAGTTAATAAGAATAGAATAGAGGGGCACCTGGGTGGCTCAGTCATTAAGCGTCTGCCTTCAGCTCAGGTCATGGTTCCAGGATCCTGGGATCGAACCCCGCATTGGGCTCCCTGCTCGGCAGGAAGCCTGCTTCTCCCTCTCCCACTCCCTCTGCTTGTGTTCCCTCTCTCGCTGTGTCTCTCTCTGTCAAAAAAAAAAAAAAAAAGAAAGAATAGAATAGAATAGAATAGAACAGAATCGAATAGATATACAATAAGATTCCTTCAGGTTTGGTTTTGTTGAACCCCCAGGAAAATAGGTACCAACTACTTCACCACAAAGCAAGGTGCTAAATAACCATGTGGTCACAACAAAACAAGTATTCAAAAACCAGTTCTATGTTTCCAAATAACTCAATCTCATAAAGGATTTAAAGAGGTGAAGAAAAAAGGCCAGGAGGTTTGCTGCCCTCTAGAACGTTATATTTAAGAGAGTTGAGGGGTACTGTAACAGCTTCTCTCTGGTCTTGAATACGTCAGAAGCCACAACCAGTCAGGATGGAGGGGAATGCATGATGGAAAGAGAGAAGGCAACCACAGGATTCATTCTCCCACAATAGGCTGATTTTTGGGAACAAAGAATTATAAGTTTCAAGGAAGTTTAGAATTTTGATTGTTATCCTGTAGTGTGTGTGTGTGTGTGTGAAGTAATCAGAGGATTTGCTTTTAAATCTGAGAATGACTAGCAAAATCTTAAAAACCTCACACTAGTTTTTATTTAAATAGTGAATAAAAGGAAACCCTTGATGAGTGTTCGAAGAGACAGTTGCTTGTTGAAAGTGGTTGTGGGAAAATGAGGCTTCTCTTTGATGACATCTTATAAACCTCTATGTCATGCAATGACAAGACACTTATGAACACTTATCATGTCCAAAGCAGAGTACTCGAACCTGCTTTCCCCCATCCCCACATCTTTTCCTCCTTTTGACTCTCTCATCATTATTACTGATCCAAATTCTCAGGCCCAAAACTTAAGTATACATCTTTACTTCTTATTTTCAACACTTCCTACACCCAACCCTTCAGGAAGTCATGTGGTCTCAATCTTCAACATGTATAATTGGAATCATTACTTCTGACCATCCAAGTCACTCTCGTTCTATTCTGAGGATTCTCATCACTAACCAACTACTGGAAAAGCCTCCTTTCTGGGATCCCATTTGACTCTTATTCCGATAGAGCCCATTTTCTGTAGATCAGCCAAAGTTAACTATTATAGCACAAAACACATCACAACACTCCTTCACTTAAAATTCTCCACTAGTTTATGTTATTTAAGTAAATTGCAACTTCTTTCCATTGCTTATAACCTCCTACATGATCTCTGATCTCATTTCTGGTCAGCCCCGTCAGACCCACGCTGTAATCACGCTTGCCTCCTTGCGGTTCTTCTCACAGATCAAACCCATTCCTTCCTTAAGAGCTTTCCATTTGCTATTTTTCTCTATCTGGATTTGTTTTTTTCCAGATCTGATTGTTGGCTGATATTCATTATTCATTCAAGTCTCTGCTCAAATGTCCTCTGTTCAAATGTTTAAAGGGAGCTGTTTTGACCATCCACTACATTAGTTACACTTTATGCCCCATAAACAGACTGTTCTCTTCCTAGCACTTGATACACTTGCATGTAATCTCTTTCCCGCACTAGAATGCATGTTCTGTGAAGGCAGGACACAGATGTGTCCTCAGTGTCTAGAGCAATTTGTGGCTTAGAGCAAGTAGTCAAAAAAGTATTTTTTTAAAAGGAATAACTAATGATAGCTAGTGATTTCTGAAGTTATGCATTGGATCAAATTAGAATTTAAATATATCTTTGGAAATCTTAACATGACATTGGACTATAACATAAATTAATTTCCATATAGTTTGTGTTTCCTACAAAAACCTTTCAGCTAAGTTATTTTGGTTAATCAACAACAGAAGAAGGAACAGTTAGCCTTCCACTTGGGTATAAAACGTCACAAAGTTCTCAATAAATTCATTCTCTGCCTAAGGCAAGAGAGAGACTCGGTAAATATAACCCTGCATTTCTAAAATGTAGTTTAGATTTGCCAAATATTTGAAATGAAAGCTTCAGATCCCTGTGTAAAACAAAGGTATTGAGACAGAGGACCACTGTTTCTCTTAAACTTATGTCCTTGAAAATCAGAAAAACAGTTGGCAACCCTACCATAAAGTTGCTCTAGAACACCCTGACAATTAAGCCACTCAATGCTGAGAATACAGTGAGAGCTGACTGATTCAGCATGACACTACTCTTCCTGGAAAGAACAGGTGTGACCACAGTAAGAATCATTGAAAATTTGCTGAAGAGGACACAGTTTGGGTCTTGAATGGCTCCATCACCTATTAGCTCGAGAGGGGAAACAGAAAGATAAGAAATTAAATATCTAGATAAAGGATAATGGTTTAGTTACATTTGGAAAGCCTATAGTGATGCTAGGAAGTGAATTCCTATTTTTAGATTTACAGACAGTAAACACATTATCTGAGCAGGGGAATAATTTCAAGTTCTGGCATGCCAAACACACTTTGTGAAAAATAAACTCTCCATGTTGTAATCCCAGAAATGTGCCATATACATATACTGGAGAAATATATGCATACATACATACATACATACATACATACTGGAGAAACTGACCTCATTATTATATGGCCAAAACTCAGTGAGGCTGGCCTTAGTTATGTATGCTAATGTCAGTTTACCATGTATCTATTGGCTATTATTCTAGGCCTTTGAGCATACAGGGATAAATAAAGCCATGTCTTTGCCCTGGAAGGCTGTTTCAAAAGGGATTATTGGGGTGCCTGGGTGGCATCTGGCTCTTGATTTTGGCTCCAGCCTCCATTCCAGCTCTGTGCTCAGCATGGAGTCTGCTTAGGATCCTCTCCCTCTCCTGCCTCTCCCACCTGCGCGCTCTCTTTCTCTTTCTCTCAGAAAAAAAAAGGGGGGGATGATTATTAAACTACAGTGTGGTAAGTATTAAAATGAAGTCTTTGTGTCCTCCAAGGGACAAGTGGTCTGTAATGGAGGGATCATGAAAGACATTCTGGAAGAGTAGACACAAAAGAAAATGTACAAGGCTGATCAGATAATGTGTTTACTGTCTGTAAGGCATGAGTTAACTTAATATCCCCAAACTCAACATTAGTCTTGAGGCATAAATCAACAAAGAAGGAACGGACATTCCAGAAAGTGGAGATTGCATAATCAGATGCCCTGATGTCTTACATGTCTGGTACCAGAGAATTAAAAGCCTCCATGTTGCTGGAGTGTAAAGTTCTAATCAGAATTTAGGGGAAGATAAGCCCTAGACTGTTAACCTCAGGTCAAAAAGGTATGTGCTACGGTGAGTGCTGTGAATTGTGTAAGACTGTTGAATCACAGATCTGTACTTCTGAAACAAATAACGCAACATATTTTAAGAAAAAAGAAAAAGAAGAAGATAGCAGGAGAGGAAGAATGAAGGGGAGTAAGTCAGAGGGGGAGACGAACCAGGAGAGATGATGGACTCTGAAAAACAAACTGAGGTTTCTAGAGGGGAGGAGGGTTGGGGGATGGATTGGCCTGGTGATGGGTATTAAAGAGGGCACATTCTGCATGGAGCACTGGGTGTTATGAACAAACAATGAATCATGGAACACTACACCAAAACAAATGATGTAATATATGGTGATTAACATAACAATAAAAAATTAAAAAAAAAAGACCATTCCACATTAACTGTGATTAATGGGAGAATCAGAGTTATTGAAAATTTCCACTTTGGAAATCTGGTTTCTATCTATTTATACCGCTGTATCCTAACCAGCTATTGTCACAGACATAGTTGCACACAAGCAGAGGTTCTCAATCTTAGAGCAAAGGCAATAGGAAGAAAACCCAGTCGTGGCTGGTAAAACAGGAGACAGATGGGAGGGACCAAGATTCAAAGGCATAATTGCCTACCACTATTCTTTTGGTTACTAGCAAGTTGAATTCCCAACCAAGGAAGTCCAGGTTTTATGAGACAGTATTTCCAGAAAACTCACTGTTGGCAAATAGGGCCACCAAGCAGATAATAAAACTCAGTGAAGGTAGAGGCCATGGATACTTTGACCACCACTGCATAACCAAAAACCGCAAAAATTCCTAGCATGTTATAGATGCTCAGAAAGTAGTTGTTGAATGAATGAGTAAATTAAAGCCTTTTTAAATTAGTTTGAGGTTGAAGGATAAATAGGAGATAGTGTGTTCTATGGTAAGAAATAGGCCATGGATAAACTGCTGGAGAGAGACAAAAACTTATTGAAGAAATTGTGAGATCAGCATCATTCTAGTGGCCTTGAACACTTTATGTTTGAAATAGACCCTCTGGAAGAAAGAAGAGAGGTTTCATAGGTAACAGAGAAGGGAAGGTCCTGCTGTGCTAGTGTGGAGGGCTATGATGACAATGACTTTGGAGATGGACTAATCTCCATAGATGTAGGACTTCTTCTCTACAACACTAAGAAGCCTAGATATGGAAGTGAGAGGTATTACTACCAATAGTTTAAGCTTGTTCTACTAATGATTACACTTTTAAATTCTAAAAAGTGATTATCAGGAGCATCATTTACATTTTAATATTATGTGTTTTAGATTGATTAAATTATAAAAGAACTGTGGGCACAGTAAACTACTTCTTTATATATGATTTATTTAAAATGATTTTTTAGAGATGAGAAGTTTTTACTAAAGAACTTGGAGATTTTCTTATTTATTTTTAATCTATGGCTTTATTCCTTACAATAAAAAAATAGATATCTCCTTGAAAAAAATTGGAAGTACTGTTGTACATGGTATATATAACAAATGTCTTCTTGGATATAATTATTCAGGTGTAACATTTTATATTTTAAAAATACACATTTTATATGCTGTGAAAATGGACAAAATAATAGGAAAGATGTGTATGATGCTGTTATATCTTTTTTATGCAATGGTACTTTGGTAGCTTTAAAAAAATTTTCCTGTGGCTTACACATATCATAAGATTTAACAGAGTATTAATCATTTGTACACCAGAGTAAGATGGCTTGATCAATATTAGAAATAAAGTCTCTACCAGGGCAATGTTTTGATAAGTACACTTTGAATAAACCTCTTTTATGAACTGAGTCATATTTCTTAAAACATTTAACCAATAAGCATTAGATTTGGTTTGGAATAAGACTGATCTCAGAAGCACATCTGACCAGCCTAACCTAAAGTGTGCCCATCTATACATCCATATCTATGCAATAAGCCCATCTAATACATTATTAACACAGGCTGAAAATAATAATGGACCAAGAATTAATTTTTTATGTGCAATATGAATCCTGGATCTTGTATCTCCCAAGAAGCAAATGAATTTATCTAAGCCAGCTGAGTTTGGAGGCAAAACTAATGATTAAAAAAATCTAATTTCAAATAATTTATTGGTGAAGTCAAATTATGGAAATGGTTCAGAACAGTAGCTTCTAAAAAATTTATAATAAACGGGACAATAAGCACAAAAGAATCATCCCATGAACACTGGTCTTCTTTTTGAGTAGTTTACTACATTATGCTTTACTGAAAAACATCTTTCCAATATAACGTCTGTTTCCTAAATTTCTTAAAGGAGGCAATAAAGATATTGTAAGGAAGCTCATATATTTACAACTAAGTAGTTGCTTGCTATTTAAAAATGACATTCTGACAAAAACTAATGGTTAGTGCATTATAGTATTTTGCAAACTCTTCTCTCTACTCTTCAGCCATAGGGAGCATTTATGGCAAACCCCAAATCACCACTGTGGGAGGATTCTTAAAACACTCAGTTCCTGCTTTGTATATGGAACTGAGAACTATCTCCATTTCCAAACAAGAAAAATACACACATATATATGCATATACATGGAAAATAAAATCCCCATATACATGTATGTGTGTTACCTATGTTCTTAGGCAAGCAATCATATAACCTTTTAGAGCCTCAGTTTACTCATTTGTAAAAGGTAGAAGCTAATTATTAGTATCTCATTTTCTTCAATTGTTGTAAGGATGAGGTAATATAAACCAGGGACTTTGTACCATTTTCAATAAAAAATAGCTACTGTTTTTCAGTTTTACTACAAATTTGCCTTTAACTTTTTTGCTGTGTTGGTAGTTTTTTTCTGATGATTCAGGAGATGGATTTTCATAAAACCAGACAATGAGCCTTATATTAATTAAAATATTACACCTATTCTTTCTTTTAATAGGATTTCTATGGTTATTAGTGAAGATAGTTTACATACTCATTTTTATGTGTTTTGATGTGTATATATTGTCAAATTATTTTTTTCCTTTCCATTAGCTTATTTTTTTAATAGTAAAGGTATATGATTTACAATATTTATACATGAATGATATTAGAAAGTCATCTGCTATATGTTTTTAAGTGTAGTTTTCTAATCTCTGTGAGCGTCCCTGGTGGTCTAGTGGTTAGGATTCGGCGCTCTCTCTCTCTCTAACCTCTGTGTCTTTATACATATTCTAAAAAATGTTTTATTTTATTTTTATTTATATTTTGGGGGAGAGAGAGCATGCAAGCATGCAAGCGGGAGGAGGGGCAAAGGCAAAGGGAGAGAGAGAATAGAAAGCAGGTGCCATGCTCAGCATGGAGTGTGACGCGGGGGATCTCATGATGATAGGAGTTAGTTGGACAGTTAGGTACTCAGGGTCAGTGTCCCGAACAAGAAAATATGTAGTCGGAACAGCTAAGACAAAACAGCGCTAACATCCTGTTTTTCAGCTTAAACAGGGCCACACTAGCATTCTGTTTTGCAGTCTTTGCAGAAATGACTTCTGCAAAATGTCCTAAAGTAAAACAATTAACCATGAAGCATTTGTTACTGTCACGAGCAAGGGGCAGTAGAGACATAAGCCCCCAGATGTCAGCCCAAAAAGACCATCAACAGGTAGACATTAATTTAATAGGTAAACAGATATATGATCACAGCCCTGATTGGCATGACTCAGCATACCTTGGCTGCAGAAGATAGTTCCCCCAAAGAATTCATAAAAACCCCTAAACTACTTAGAAACTCCCATGGCAACCCTCTCAGGTCCCCTCCCTCTCTGGGAGCTTTACACTATTGCTCAATAAACTTTGCTTTCCTGGCCATCACTCTTCATCTGGTCTACCTCCTCATTCTTTGAAGTGGCACAACCAAGAACCTCAGGTACTAAAGAAATAGAACTCCTGTAACAATGATCCTGAGATTACAACCTGAGCCAAAATGAAGAGTCAGGAGCCAAAATGAATGAACTACCCAGGTGCCCCTCAAAAAAATTTTAAGTACAGAATCATAAGCATATTTTATATCACCAAATCTGATTCTGTTTTCTTACAGCATGTCATACTTGGGAAAGCACTATTTAATTCAACCTGAGATATTTATAGATCCTTTATATTTTCTTCTAGTGAGTTTATTACTTCTTTCTTTAATATTTAAGTTATTATCCTCCTAAAAATTTTTGGTGTACAAGTATGATGAATAAATCATATTCTAGTATAAATATGATTCTTTGTTTATTAAATTGTCAATCATTGTTCTCAGACCAGTTTAAAAATCGTATTACCCACGAATTTGAAAGACCACATTTTCTTGTAATAAAATCTCTAAATTGAATTTCATCTGACTTCATATATCTAAAATTTACTCATTTGCTCTATTTATGTTTATGCCAGGTATATACTATTTTCATTCTTGTAAGCTGGTAGGATATTCTCTTCCTATTTCTCTTTTTCAAGATTTATTGATTTATTTTTAATTTTATTAGGTTATGTTAATCACCATACATTACATCGTTAATTTTTGTTCATTGTTCATTGTTTGCATATAACACCCAGTGCTCCATTCAATACATGCCCTCTTTAATACCCATCACCAGGCTAACCCATCCCCCCACCCCTCCCCTCTAGAACCCTCAGTTTGTTTCTCAGAGTCCACAGTCTCTCGTGGTTCATCTCCCCCTCCGATTTCCCCCCTTCATTTTACCCTTCCTACTATCTACTTCTTTTTTTTTTCTAACATATATGTATTATTTGTTTCAGAGGTACAGATCTGTGATTCAACAGTCTTACACAATTCACAGCACTCACCACAGCACATACCCTCCCCAATGTCTATCACCCAGCCACCCCATCCCTCCCACCCACCTGCACTCCAGCAACGCTCAGTTTGTTTCCTGAGATTAACCATTCCTCATATCAGTGAGATCATATGATACATTTCTTTCTCTGATTAACTTATTATTTGGCTCAGCATAATACCCTCCAGTTCCATCCACATCATTCCAAAAGGCAAGATTTCATTCCTTTTGATGGCTACAAAATATTCCACTGTATATATATATATATATATATATATATATATATATATATATATATATACACACCACATCTTCTTTATCCATTCATCTGTCAATGGACATCTTGGCATTTTCCATTGTTTGGCTAATGGGGACATTGCTGCTATAAACATCGGGATGCACATACCCCCTTTGAATCACTACATTTTTATCTTTGAGGTAAATACCCAGTAATGTAAATGCTGGGTCATACTGTAGCTCTATTTTCAGCTTTTTGAGGAACGTCCATACTGTTTTCCAGAGTGGCTGCACCAGCTTGCATTCCTACAAACAGTGTAGGAGGGTTCCCCTTTCTCAGCATCCTTGCTAACATCTGTCATTTCCTGACTCGTTAATTTTAGCCATTCTGACTTGTGTGAGGTGGTAGCTCATTGAGGTTTTGATTTGGATTTCCCTGATGCTGAGCGATGTTGAGCACTTTTTCATGTGTCTGTTGGCCATTTGGATGTCTTCTTTGGAAAAATGTCTATTCATGTTTTCCTGATTGGATTATTTGTTCTTTGGGGGTTGAGTTTGATAAGTTCTTTACAGATTTTGGATACTAGCCCTTTATCTGATATGTCAATTCCAAATATCTTCTCCCAATCTGTCGGTTGTCTTTTGGTTTTTGTGGACTGTTTCTTTTGCTGTGCAAAAGCTTTTAATCTTGATGAAATCCCAATAGTTTATTTTTGCCCTTGGTTCCCTTGCCTTTGGCGATGTATCTAGGAAAAAGTTGCTGTGGCTGAGGTCGAAGAGGTCACTGCCTGTGTTCTCCTTTAGGATTTTGATGAACTCCTGTCTCACATTTAGGTCTTTTAATCATTTGGAGTCTATTTTTGTGGGTGATGTAAGGAAGTGGTCCTGTTTCATTCTTCTGCACGTGGCTGTCCAATTTTCCCAACACCATGTGTTGAAGAGACTGTCTTTTTTCCATTGGACATTCTTTCCTGCTTTGTCGAAGATTAGTTGACCATAGAGCTGAGGGTCCATTTCTGGGCTCTCTATTCTGTTCCATTGATGTATGTGTCTGTTTTTATGCCAGTACCATACTGTCTTGATGATGACAGCTTTGTAATAGAGCTGGAAGTCCGGAATTGTGATGCCACCAGCTTTGCTTTTTCAACATTCCTCTGGCTATTTAGGGTCCTTTCTGGTTCCATACAAATTTTAGGATTATTTGTTCCATTTCTTTGAAAAAAGTGGATGGTATTTTGATGGGGATTGCATTGAATGTGTAGATTGCTCTAGTTAGCATTGACATCTTCACAATATTTGTTCTTCCAATGCATGAGCATGGAACATTTTTCCATTTTTTGTGTCTTCCTCAATTTCTTTCATGAGTATTTAATAGTTTTCTGAGTACAGATTCTTTGACTCTTTGGTTAGATTTATTCCTAGGTATCTTATGTTTTTGGTTGCAGTTGTAAATGGGATCAACTCCTTAATTTCTCTTTCTTCTGCCTTGGTGGTGGTGTATAGGAATGCCACTGATTTCTATGCATTGATTTTATAACCTGCCACTTTGCTGAATTCCTGTATGAGTTCTAGCAGTTTTGGGGTGCAGTCTTTTGGGTTTTCCACATAAAGTATCATATCATCTGCAAAGAGTGAGAGTTTGACTTCTTCTTTGCTGATTTGGATGCCTTTTATCTCGTTTTGTTGTTTGATTGCTGTGGCTAGGACTTCTAGTACTACATTGAATAGCAGTGGTGGTAGTGGACATCCCTGCCGTGTTCCTGACCTTAGGGGAAAACCTCTCAGATTTTCCCCATTGAGAATGATATTCACTATGCGTTTTTCATACATGGCTTTTATGATATTGAGGTATGTACCCGCTATCCCTATACTCTGAAGAGTTTTGATCAAGAAAGGATACTGTACTTTGTCAAATGCTTTCTCTGCATCTATTGAGAGGATCAAATGGTTCTTGTTCTTTCTTTTATTAATGTATTGTATAACATTGATTGATATGTGGATGTTGAACCAACCTTAAGATGTAGGAACTAGAGTTCAGAATGATGATTTTAAAGATACTAGCTGGGCTTGAAAAAAGCATGGAAGTTATTAGAGAAACTTTCTGGAGAAATAAAAGAACTAAAATCTAACCAAGTTGAAATCAAAAAGGCTATTAATGAAGTGCAATAAAAAATGGAGGCTCTAACTGCTAGGATAAATGAGACAGAAGAGAGAATCAGTGATATAGAAGACCAAATGATGGAAAATAAAGAAGCTGAGAAAAAGAGAGATGAACAACTACAGGACCATGAGGGCAGAATTCGAGAGATAAGCGATACGATAAGATGAAACAATATTAGAATAATTGGGATCCCAGAAGAAGAAGAGAGAGAGGGGCAAAACGTATATTGGAGCAAATTACAGCAGAGAACTTCCCTAATTTGGGGAAGGAAACAGGCATCAAAATCCAGGAGGCACAGAGAACCCCCCTCAAAATCAATAAAAATAGGTCTACACCCTGACATCTAATAGTAAAACTCATGAGTCTCAGAGACAAAGAGAAAATCCTGAAAGCAGCTCAGGACAAGAGCTCTGTAACCTACAATGGTAGGAACATTAGATTGGCAACAGACCTATCCAGACACCTGGCAGGCCAGAAAGGACTGGCATGATATCTTCAGAGCACTAAATGAGAAAAATATGCAGCCGAGAATACTATATCCAGCTAGGCTGTCATTGAAAATGACATAATAAAAATAAAATAAAATTTATTATTTATAATAACATTAAAATATAATATTTTTATTATAATAAAAATAAAGACCCTAATAAGAGATGAGGAATGACACTATATCATACTTAAAGGGTCTATCCAACAAGAAGATCTAACAATTGTAAATATCTATGCCCCTAACATGGGAGCAGCCAATTATATAAGGCAATTAATAATAAAAGCAAAGAAACATATCGACAACAATACAATAATAGTAGGGGACTTTAACACTCCCCTCACTGAAATGGACAGATCATCTAAGCAAAAGATCAACAAGGAAATAAAGACTTTAAATGACACACTGGACCAAATGGACTTCACAGATATATTCAGAACATTCCATCCCAATGCAAGAGAATACACATAGTATGCCCATGGAACATTCTCCAGAATAGATCACATCCTAGGTCACAAATCAGGTCTCAAATGGTACCAAAAGATTGGGATCATTCCCCGCATATTTTCAGACCACAATGCTTTGAAACTAGAACTCAATCACAAGAGGAAAGTCAGAAAGAACTCAAGTACACGGAGGCTAAAGAGCATCCTACTAAAGAATGAATGGGTCAATCAGGAAATTAAAGAAGAACTAAAAAATTCATGGAAACAAATGAAAATGAAAACACAGCTGTTCAAAATCTTTGGGATGCAGCAAAGGCGGTCCTAAGAGGAAAGTATATAGCAATACAAACCTTTCTCAAGAAACAAGAAAGGTCTCAAATACACAACCTAACCCTACACCTAAAGGAGCTGGAGAAAGAACAGCAAATAAAGCTAAACCTAGCAAGAGAAGAGAAATAATAAAGATCAGAGCAGAAATCAATGAAATAGAAACTAAAAGAACAGAACAGATCAAAGAAACTAGGAGCTGGTTCTTTGAAAGAATTAACAAGATTGATAAACCCCTGGCCAGTCTTATCAAAAAGAAAAGAGAAAGGCCCCAAATAAATAAAATGATGAATGAGAGAGGAGAGATCACAACCAACACCAAAGACATACAAACAATTATAAGAACATATTATGAGCAACTCTATGCCAGCAAATTAGACAACCTGGAAGAAATGGATGCATTTTTAGAGATGAATCAACTAGCAAAACTGAACCAGGAAGAAATAGAAAACCTGAACAGACCTAGAACCACTAAGGAAATTGAAGCAGTCATCAAAAATCTCCCAACAAACAAGAGCCCAGGGCCAGATGGCTTCCCAGGGGAATTCTACCAAACATTTAAAGAAGAATTAATACCTATTCTTCTGAAACTGTTCCAAAAAATAGAAATGGAAGGAAAACTTCCAAACTCATTTTATGAGGCCACCATTACCTTGATCCTAAAACCAGACAGAGACCCCATCAAAAAGGAGAATTACAGACCAATATCCTTGATGAACATGGATGCAAAAATTCTCACCAAAATACTAGCCAATAGGATCCAACAGTCCATTCAAAGGATTATTCACCATGACCAAGTGGGATTTATTTTTAGGCTGCAAGATTTATTTAATGTGCTTTGCACATTTTACATAAATTTTAAAATTAGTCTATATTTTGGTAAAACACTGATTATTCTAGTTAGCGCTATAATATAATCATAGATTAACTTGAGATAAATTGATATTTTTATAATGTGTCTTCTTAGAGGAGAGAATTGAGTAGCCTTCTCTAGAAACATATTTTATACATAGAGTATTGATTCTTGATTATTAAAAAACTTTGGAACACTTTTCCGTAAAGAAAGATATATTTTTGGCCCATGTATACTATTGAATGTGTTCACTGTAATGCTTGTTTAGGATTTAGTAAATTTTGTTGTCCATAGTAATCTGTTACAAAGTAAAAGTTTTTGCTATTTTTTAAAGAATATAACTGTTTCTATATCTTTAATAAAAGTAAATTTAATTATTAAAAAAATTTAAAAAGTTACTGTTAAGAAAAGAATGAATCAATTCACAAATATTGTTTAAAATGTCTCTCATGAGTTTTTTTATTTTTTTCCTATGTTGAATATTTGAATTATTAGTCTAGGAAAACATATACTAAGAGATATAAATATGTGCTCTTTGAGATGTTTGCTCCAGATTACTTTCTGACTATTAACTTAAGAATGATTCTGGGTCTAGTCTTTTTAGTCTTCCTAGTCAATAATACTTGTATTAATAAAAACCCATTATTTGATAATCATGAGACTGTCCAAGCAGACAAAGGATGAGCACTCATTCAAGGGAAAGCCAAAATACAAATAATTCACCAATGACTTTATCATAGACCATTTAAACACAGTCATTTATCTATGGATCCCCATGTCCACCATACAGAAACATAAAAATGGGTGTGGCTTGTCCTGTACATAGAGTTTGCAACTTCTGAACTATGCATATGTTTCTGATTACAAGAACAAATGATTAATTTGTATTTCGCAAAGGAAGAAACTGCTAGACCCATGAAAACTATCTGTTCTTCATAAATTCTTTTGAAATGTTTGGTCATTAAATTTCCCAGACACATTTTTGCTTTCTCCTTTATTCTCATCGAATTAAAAAAAAAAACCTGATACTAAATAAAATAAAGTTTGGGGATCCATATATCATTCTGCTACCAAATGCTTTTTAAAAACCTGCCCTTGGAGATGGATTCACAAGTAGCTACAACCACTTAATCTGGAGTGTTTTAACCAATTCCAAGTTTCTTGTTTTATAGCTGTTTTAAAGGGTTACATAGAGCTGTTCTGTCGCTACAGCTTTTGAATTCACAAACCACTAAGTTACCCTGTAGTGAACACGTCTTACCACTCCATAAAACTCATTCAGCTTCATCATTCCAGTAAAGATATGACAAGGCTGTTTATCGGTAGGTAATAAGACAGATAATTTAACTGTACAAGCTCTAATTGGTCTAATTCACTAACTGACCTCTCACCACTTGATTCACTAGTACAATTGAGCGCTGATAAAGCCTTTAATTGTAAATTGCACACAGCTGTGAGCTGCTTCTCACGCTGGCTCAAAAACACTATCATCGACTGTTTCATCTCCGCGACCTGCTAATTTGGAGCATATGTAACTGTTTTTAATGCTGAAGGCTTGACATACCACAAACAGCAGATGTTGCAGCTGCCCCTGAGACGCTTTATTTAATTCAATTACGTCTTTTGGAGATATGTAAAAAAGCGAGGCAAGATGAGAGAGGGCAGGAGAATGTTAAAAATGGAGCCCCTGGTTGAGGCCCAGGTGGCTCGATAGGCAAATGATTGGGTGAATGTCTAAATGATCTTTTTAATTGAGTAGACTGACGGCTAATCAGGGTCATGAAGTGTTATCACACTGATGAGCTGAGTGGAGTCCTAGGCTGCTCTGCAATTAATGCCGCTTTTGTGAAGGGAGAAAAAAGAGAGATAATGTATACCATCTGGCAATTGTTTATGATAAAAGCGGCAGTTTGCTGAAAATTCAAGTTCAATGCTATTCATAACATTATTTTTGCCGCTGCCGCCGAGGGCAAGGACGCGAAGCCCAGGCCTTTGTCTGACTTCTCATTCTCCTTCTCAACCAAAACATTCATTTTCTTCCACGTGTGTTTTTATTAATTACTTGGCTGCTGGCTAATGTATGGCCTGAATGATTCCCTGTTCGATATGCCAATGAAAAGCCCAGCACCTACTTCTTGGAATCTACTTCGACTTTCGTGCCAATGTATCAGATTACAGTCAAACAAAGCGTAGGCTAAAGTCACAGCCAAAAGCCAGAGAAAACAAGTCAGTTCTTCTTTTGTCCTAAAAAGCTTGTCTCTGGCATCTCTGGGATCAAAAACGAAGGGGGGTGGAGTTCTTAACAACAGTGACAAAGTATCTGTGTGAGTGACTTTTTTTTTTCTGCTTCAAGGAGATCGGCATTTGCAAACTTGAAAGTGGGTAGAGATGATTAAAAAATGCCCAAGATTTTCACTCTTCGTTTATCACTTAAGATGTGTGAGAATATCAACAACATCGATAGGAGGGTGAACTTAAAAACGTCGATTCAGTTGTTCACATGAGGGCTGCTGCAGGTTTTCTCAGATGCGACAACACGGAAGATCGGTGTGCTTTTCCTCCTGAGTCATTGACAAGACCAGAAAACACATAAGCAAAAAGGAGGATTTCTAGTAAAAGCTTTAAAAAACCTCAACTGTGATTTCGGAAAGGAAGAAAGGTACCATTGCTTTCAAGCACAGAGAGATAGGAGTTCTGTGTCGCATTCACTTTTAAGTTATCAAAGCGTTTCGGGGACATATATATTCAGGAGTACGAAGTGAGAAAATAAAACACAGCCTCAAAGCAAGTAATTAACTTCAGAGCGGTGAAGTGGACTTCAAATTCAAAGACATAAATCTAGTTTATGCAGCCAGATTCCATTATGTGGAACTTGGTAGCTTAAATGCAGTTGAGATGAATGCTGGCCTTAACTATTATTACCTCCTAGTAGGAAGTGCCTAATCCAGAATTTTCAGAAAGACAAAGGCATCACCTAGTGTAATTTATCAGGCATTTTTGGAAGCTACCTACACTCTGGGCCCTACTGTAGGCCCTGGGGGTTACAGTGATCATAAGCACACAGAAACTCCCCTTAACTTGAAAGTCTGGTGAGGGAGACGGATACCTAAGCAGAATTTACCCTGGAGTGTTGGGAGGGTGATAAGGCGCTGAAGCTTCTAGGTGGAAAACCCAGCCCAGACCTTGAAAAAGGTGCAGGTGCCTGATAAAGAAGCCTTTCTAGAGAAGATAACATCAAGTTGAATGATAACATATTGCTGTAGGCTTCACTATTCTTCAGAAGTGAGAAGTTGGAAAGAGTTGTCATAAAAAAAAAGTTGTTATAAAATACATATAATGTGTTAGAAAGAAAACCACAGCCCTCAAATGTTGTCACTTAGGTTAAGGCCCCAAGTCAATAAACCAAGACTTAATAACTAACCTAACTGTAGTTTCAACCTCCCAGAAATGTAACCTTTAACCAGTCAACATGGAATTTCCTGGTCAGCACTAGGACGTTTGTTGATAAGCTCCTTCCATTCCCCTTAGAAGGGTGACCCTGCCTCAAACCATGAATTATTTGCTAATAATTTTCTTTCTTCAGCTTCCTCTCTACCTTTAAGAACCTTCTCTTTTCTGTAGCCCTTTGGATCTCCCCCTTACTTGCTAGACAGGATGCTGCCCGATTCATAAATCAATTAATAAAGCCAACTGGATCTTTACAATTTACTTAGTTGAATTTTTGTTATTGAAGACTGATGTGGCACAAAGTTCCTCCTGAGACAAGCCCTAGAAAGTCTTGATAAATATTTGCTGAATAAACACATTTATACAAATGTAACAGGCATGTGACTTATCAGAGAAGTATTTCTACCCACAGTCCTAATTTGGGGTTATGGAGACTTGTCTCCCAAAATAATGACAAAGAAGAGTATTAGTGAACATAATTACAACACAGAATTATTACAGACATGGAGTTAATTATCTTGTCTGTGTCAATGTTGTCACTTCAGGTAGATTGTGACTTCTTTGAAATTTTTCAAAATTTCTTCGAATATTTCCATTTCTTCCATTTTTTCAACTGCTCCTGAAATGATTTCCATAAATATTGTTTGTAGACACGTGATGAATACTTACACAATGTTCACAGAGAACTTCAGTGATGGGAGAACAAACCACTGTGTGGCTACATAAAAGCATCTGTTTGGAGCACTGGGCGTTATACGCAAACAGTGAATCATGGAACACTACATCAAAAACTAATGATGTAATGTATGGTGATTAACATAACATAATAAAAAATTATTAAAAAAAGCATCTGTTTGCTTCAAAGGAAGGGCACTTATTTTACAGTGCTCATGGAGAGAGAAAGAAAAGGATTCAAAGGAAGAGATCATATAATGGTCCCAAAGTTACTGAAGACAAAAATCAGATCTACCATTGTGATAGAACATCTTTTAGAAGAAGAATGTCTATCCAGCTGAAATTAAAGAACAGCAAGAAAACACACGTGCACACGCATACCTCCAGAACACTCAAGAAATGAACAAGTCATTTTGGTTTGAAGGAAGCATTCAAGCTACCATTTTGTAGAGACAAAGTTAAATATGGTTTTTTTCCTGGAAAAGCATGCTGAACAGGCCTTGACTATTAATAACAAAGTTTGCCAGCAGACCTCAAACACTTCTTAAGCAATAGGACTAGAAAGAAAAAGAACTAAACTAAAAAATGTCAAGATCAGAAGTCAACCTCTCATGTCTGAACTGTATTTTCTGAGAGAACATTAAACAAATTCTAATACTGTCAATTAATAGGTCCTTATTAGTTGCCAGGGATTATTATAGGCTTTACATACATTATCTGATCTGGTCTTTACAGCAGTCTGTCAGATGGATGTTATTATGCCTATATTTCTTATGCTGAAACAGGGACAAAGAAAAGTCCTATAACTCAGACAAATTTATAGTTAAAAAAGAAAGGAGGCAAGATTTAAGCCAATTTCGGACTCCAAAAACCTATGCTCTTCAGTGATACTCTCTACCTCTTGCCTTGGAAAGAGTTGAGGGATGTGAGAATCATTCTTGAGTTAAAAGCTAAATATCTATATTATAAAATATATAATATATTGGTCTAAAAGAGTATTTTGTACATTTTAATGGTATATTTTGTAGTGTTTTTTAATGATAACTTTAGGTAATATTTCTAGGCTAATTGTAAAATATTTATTTAAAGTAGAAAATAGGCTTTCTCTGGCTCTAAAACTTCCAACATATAGAAATTCAAATATTGTCTGATCAAAGAATCCAACCCCACCAAGGGTTTAGAAAAGGTAAGGTGTTTTTTTTGTTTGTTTGGTTGGTTGGTTTTTGTTTTCTGTTTTTTGTAAATCTTCTGTCTAGCTAATGGAGTAATTGTTCTTATACTGACAAAATGAAATAATTTTTAGTCTACATTTTTTCATAGTAGTACACATTGATTAAATATCTATTATGTAGTAGGTACGGAGAGTCCAGGTAAATAAATGAAGCTTTTTTTTTTCTTATTCTCAAGGAGCTTCTATAACAGTTTAGGAAACAGATATCTAAAGTAATAACAATAGTTAAAAAGCTAACCAATATCTTCTACCTAAGCTCACTTGAAAATCTATGGGAGGTATGACTCTCACATGAGCTGATCTTGCCTGTCTAGCAAAGTTTCTGAGCACTGTGTGAGGAAATGTCAGATCCGTGCTCAAAGTGAGCACCTAGCAAGGAAAGGCACCTGCAGAAAGAGGGGAGAGCTGGGGGAGAGTCCCAGAACGGCATCCAAAAATAATTAGAAGGCCAGCCCAAGGAAGCCTGTATGAGAAAATACATGAAAATAGATTTCATAAACCTCAAGGTCAGTCAACCAGGTGATGATAAAAAAAAGAAGAGGACAAAGAAAGACAGAATTTACACAACATTTTAATGTCATAGTTCATTGAAGAGCATTGACAGAGGAGCACAATACTGAATGTTACAATGGTGTGTCACAGTAACAATGGAGACTCTATGAGAAAATCATCTAAATTGGAACCTAATGACAGGAGGACTCTTGCTACCCTTTTATTACCTTTTTGGCATTACAAATCTTGACCAATGGCACCAAAGTACTGAGAGTCAATAGGTACATTATGTTCAAACATTTCAGGATTTTTCTTCTCTCTCTCTCTCTCTCTCTGTGTGTTAACCTTTATACAAGTTTGAGGTAATTCCTAAAGACTTATATTTTTGCTCACCATAAAGATTGTGGGAATACAAAATCCCTCGACACTGGGAAAGATAAAGAAAAAGACTAAAGTTCAAAGGGAAGGTGGGCTTTGGGTTGGTCTTTGCAGACTGGTAGCACAGTGCAGAAGAGTAAAGTATTTCAAAATACTCTCGCCTAAGAATTTAGGCTCTACTGCATACATGCTGGGTAAACTTGGACTAGTCATCTACCTCTTTTGTCTCAATTTCATGGTCAATAAAGCAGAAAAAAATAAAATACCTATCTCATAAAGTTGTTTCAAGGATTAAAGATGCTGAGGCCTTAAGGCTCTTAGCATAGTACTGGCAAATGGTAAGCATTCATTAAGATTAGCAAATGTTTTTATCCTTATAAGTATCAACACAAGAAAAGAGGCCAGTGCAGGTAACACAAACTATATGTGTAAAATTGTTAGTGTCGAATGAGAACATGATCTATAAAGTGCAGAAAGGAGACCACACAGAGTAAATAGAGGGACTATACTGAGATTGATAAGAAAGGTAACATGCTGAGACTATATCCTACAGTAATTTTAAGGTCATAAAAGTGTCAGTGAATATTAGGGAGTCATTGTCAGCTCTTGAGTGCGATAGCACCATGGAGAGAAATAGAGCTCATTCATTCTTACAACATGAGTGAGTGCCTATTTTGTGTTAAGAATTTGGAGCCCAGTAGAAGTTAGCTGGGCAGGTAGGGAAATTAAGAGTTTGGAGAATTTATGGCTACCAGAACAGCTAGCTAAGTGAGAATTGGTCTTAAACCTTTAAACCTCTGAAATAGCTCCTGTGTTTCTTTGTAAGTGTGTTTCTCCTAAGTTTGTTTCTTCCAAAGAAGCAGCTATTCAAGAAATTGCCCTAGGTGTCCACAAATTCCGTGTGACAGGGCTCGCTCTGAGTGAGATTATAGGAACAGTGATTATGCATTATAGGATGTCAGCAAGAGCAATAAGCCAGGATATATATTAAGAAAATAAGAGTAAAGATAAAGGAGAAAAGAATAAGAATTAACCTAGGATACACTCAGCTGGAAGAAGCAGAGAGCATAATTCAAAAGAGTATCGGTCACAAAGGAAGAAAAAAACAGAGTACACAATTTCACAGGAGAAAAGGAGTAAGACACTACTTTTTTAAGATGGCAGAAAAGATTAACAGTAGAATGCAACAAACAAATAAGAGGACAGGAGTCAAGAGATCATTGTATTTGGAAAAAAATGGAGGGAACTATTAAGTTTTCCGGGAACAGTTTCAGTAAACAGAGGAAGTCATGAAACCTGCTAACACAGAGTAATCAGATTAATTTGTAACATTGTTTGAAGACTATCTCTTTCAATAACTCCCTTTCCCTAGCATTGTTCATAGCAAGACCTGAGTGTTTGCCTTTCTTATTTTTGTCCCAATCTGTTCATTCATTTTTCCATTTATGGCCAAGAAGATCCTGAGACCAGAGGCTGTTTTTATTTGTTACATTTAGTGTGTATGCTAGACGCTAAACCTGTTGAATAAATTGACCAAAAGGAAATCTTAACTTGAAAAAAATGCTTTCATAATCTTTAATTCCATTTATCATTGTGCGGATGACTATTCATTTTAATATGGAAAACCCGCCGAACTACAATATGAATATATACCTACATAATTGTATGGAAAGTAAATGTAGGTAATAGGTTTTCTAGGTGTTGGAAAACTAGAGGCAGCGTTCTTGTCCAAGGGCAATAGACCACTGAATCTGTTCTTCTTCCTACTCATTTATTGTGACTCCCTGTGGATACAGTTTCACTAGCAGTATTTTTTTTTTTTTAATGAAACTGGGAGAGCCTAACATTTTTCATCATTTCTCACCATTTCCTTAATGGAAGCACATATACTATATAGCATAAATTTTTTGAAATGGTGACATAACCCTAAGAATAAAAAGGCAGTGGCTTAGAAAGAATCTGTCTCCCACATCCAGGGAGACACTATCTGGCAATGACATCTATGTTCCATGTTAGAAGATCTGAGGACGGGCGCCTAGGTGGCTCAGTCAGTTAAATGTCTGCCTTGGCTTAGGTCATGATCCAGGGGTCCTGGGATCGAGCCCCGTGACTTGTTGGGCTCCCTGCTCAGTAGGGAGCCTGTTTTTTCCTCTCCCTCTGCTCCTCACCCCAACTCGTGCTCTCTTTTCCTCTCTCTCTCAAATCAATAAATCTTAAAAAAAGAAAAAAAAAGATCTAAGGCCAAAAGAAATTGAGAAATCGAAGTAAAATAGGTAGCATTTTCTCCTACTATGTGTAGTCACTCTTTCTGACATCCATGTCCTTATGGATAATGTGGCTGGCCAGTCATGGGACTTGTTCGGCCAATTAGATATCTGTCAGTGTGGTGTAAGCAGAGGCTGACATGCTTAGGCCTGTTCTGTCAGAATACTGTCAGCTACCATATGAAGAAATTTGGCCAGGATTCCCGAAGATGAGCACTTTCTTTGTATTCATATGTAATGAGCATCATGAGATCATGCATTGGTGCCTAGCCAACCCACAGAATTTTAAGAAATAATAATTTTTGCTGTTCAAAATTACTAAATTTGGGGAAGGCTTACTAGCCAGTAATAGACACCTAATAGAAAAGTGGCTACTTTATTTCTGATATTTTTGCATCTCCAGCTATTTAACCTGAGAACTTTCAGAGGGTAAATGTGTTCTCATTTTTTCCATAAACTCAAAAACCTCCATAAATTCTCCAACAGCTGTCCAAATTGGTTTTTCCTTTAAGAAGGGCTGTGAGGAAATTCCACAAGATTTCAAGTCTGCCTCAAACCTCCATCATGTGACATATTTTTAACAATCATCTGTTTTATGCTACATATTCTTCTAGACATTGTGAAGACAAAAATAAATGAGACTTTATATTTGAACGGGGCAGGAAAGACATTTTTAACAGTGAACAAATATGCGAGTGAAAAAATCTCAAACAGTGGTCCCTGCTATGAAGGAAATCAGAGTGATTGAGTATAGGCTCACTGGCCAATAAGGGAGAGCCAGGTAAGGTGGCATGGCCAGGGGAGATGTGTTTGAAGAGTTTACCTTTGAATTTAGATCTGAATAATGAGAAAGAGGCCAGCCATGGGATTGTCTGGTGGGTGAACGTTTCAGGAAGATGGAACAAGAGCAAAGGCCTGAAGGGGAAAATGAACTTAATGTGTGAGGAAACAGGAAATTGGTGTGTTAGCTGGAAAAAATGAGTGAATGGCAGTAGTGAATGAAAAGAAGGAGGCAGGGAAGAGTTTATATGAGAGTACTTAATAATAATAATATACATTATATCTAATACATGTATACATATAGTAGATGACTATATTATATCTATAAATTATACATCATATATAGGTTATATATGTATAAATCTTATATATGTAGAGAGAGACAGATGGACATACACATACACATGCATACATACATGCAACAGAAATAGAGAATTTTAAGGATTTAAAAAATTAGGATGAAAAAGAATACATATAAATTCCATTTACTGAGCTGTCCTCATCAGACAGTCAATATACAAATATCTCACATAACTTATTTCATTTACATAACCTAAGGATACCATGAGGTAGTAGTATTATTCTCTTTTTACAGATGAGAAATCTCGGTGTAAGCAAATTTTCTAAAATCATGTGTTCAGCTCCAAATCCATTTCTCCGAATCAGGTTTATCTGACTCAACCCATATGCAAATAGTAGCATCCTTTCCCATTAGTTGCAAACATTTTAATTTGCTTCCTTCTGGAAGAGTTCCCAAGTAGCACAAATCACCAAATGTTTATGTAGTTGTGCTATGACTTTAGGGAACAAAGTGGTATCACAGACATGTTTTATGTCAATTACAACAGAGGTGCAAAGAACAACATATCAATCTCAGAACTGTAGTCACTGAACACGTGGGCCTATTGATATGCTGAACCTTGCCAGTTACCTAACAGATTTGGCTGACCTGATGGAGTCATGATCCCCAAATACCTCTGACTTCTTTCATCAGTGAGGAAACAAAAGAAGCTTAAATTAAACCAATCTAGGTTAATTTATTTTGGTCCCAAAGGCAGAAATTTTGTAATAAATATATTCTCTGAATAATAAATAGCAGTAGATTTAAAAAGTCCTTGAGAAACTAACCAGAACACTAGGTCTCTCTTCTTAGACTGGTGAACACAATATAAATATCATCATGAGCCACTTAGGAAAGGGAATATTATGTGCTAGAGATTAGGAAGAGATTTTATAAAGATTATTCTATTTAAATCTCCCCACAAACTATGTAAAGATTGTTATCAATTGCATATGTGCTTTATGATTCAATACGGTTAATTTATTAAAAGTCAAAGATTCTGTAGATGGTAGTCAAGAAGGAATCTTACTTTCTTTGCATCCAAATCACATCAGCTTCCCTTGTTACCATTTTTATTGAGTAAACTGAAGCAGGACTAACTTGATAGAATGAAAATCTTTCTCATCATTCTTTTTTTAATTTTTTAAACAAGAAGAACAGAAAACCACAATCAAATGTGATTGTTATTTAAAATGATGTCAAGAAGACTGCACTAATTATGAATTGATTGCCTCTCCACTCCAAATTCACCCTGTTGGTCTGCTCTGTGAAAATGGACTTGGGCCCTTTTAAAGTTTTCTTCCATCGCCAGCTTGCAGAATGTTGAGCTTTGTCCATAGAGGTGATAGAGAAACAGTGAAGGAAGGCCCTGCAGATTTGATCTTTCCCAGCACCATACCCGTACATACAGTGTGAGGGGGTTCTCTAGCTGTGGGCTCCCATGACTTCCCCAGTGCCAGCTCCAGGAGTGCACAGCAGCCAGAAACACACAGATTTGAGAAGTTTCCATGTCACCTCCTTCAGAAGATCTTTTTTTTAAATTTTATTTTATTATGTTATATTAGTCACCATACATTACATCATTAGTTTTGATGTAGTGTTCCATGATTCATTGTTTGCGTATAACACCCAGTGCTCCATTCAATATGTGCCCTCTTTAATACTCATCACCAGGCCAACCCATCCCCCACTCCCCTCCCCTCTAAAACCCTCAGTTTATTTCTCAGAGTCCATAGTCTCTCATGGTTCGTGTCCCCCACCGATTTCTCCCCCTACAATTTTCCCTTCCTGCTATCTTCTTTTTTTTTTTTAACATATAATGTATTATTTGTTTCAGAGCTACAGGTCTGAAACAATTCACAGTGCTCACCATAGCACATACCCTCCCCAATGTCTATCTCCCAGCCACCCCATCCCTCCCACCCCACTCCGCTCCAGCAACCCTCAGTTTGTAGAAGATATTGTTGTGGAGTGCCTCTTGTGACACGTCTATCTGAATGCTTTGGCCAGTACCTGAAAGGGCTGACTTCCTACATTTTCCAGAGGGCACACTTCCAGTAAGTCCTACTGGAGTGGCATCACAGAAATTTCTCTGTCACTAGTGAGTCATAACTGTGTCCAGTGCAGCAAGGTCTTGAGCTCAGCCCTGGGGCTGGGTGGGGAGGGACCTCTTTCTAGGGATAATGTCTGCTCCTTATAATCTGCACTTCCTATATTCTTTATATTTTTCCCCACTTCTTAATAGTGAATCTCTCATTACTCCAATCCTCTGTTATAGCCAATAATTCTTTATAGTAAACTTTCTCTTTTCAAATCACTAGGTGTTTTCTTTGTCCTGATTTGACTCATTCTAATAAAGAGATTAATGTATCGTTAAAAACAACTGCATTGTCAAAGTGACTTTAAATTTCCTTTCTAAAGTGTGTAGATTGCTATTAAGTATTGTTCTATGTGTCATAGTCATCCTTTCATTCATTCATCAAATATTTATTGTGAACATTCTAAGTGCTACAGATAATAGATAACTTTGTTATACTCTGAAACTCAAAGAAGGACATAGGTTTATCCCCAAATAACAATTATGTATTGTCTTAAGTACTATAGAAAAGGCACATAAATTGTTATGCAACTCAGTGGTATAAGTTTTAGAGCTGGCTTGTTTAAGCAGTCACCTATAGGATGTAGGAGGTGGTACGAAATAGCAGAAAAGCGCTGAAATTGTGACAGATTATCTGTGTTCTAGCTCCTAAACCCAGACTTAGATAAGTCTCATTATTCTCTTGGCTCCTTACTAGTTACATGGGCGATGATATGTTGAGAAGACAAAATTCAAAGTGATATCATACTACATAGAAATGACCTCCCATAACATCTGGCTGCCTATTCAATAAATGTCAGGAAATTTACCACCACCACCCCCTCCCCCGTTAAAATTACACATTTGTGAGTATCAAACTAAAAACAATGACAATAATTTATCTGAAAGCACTTTGTGCAGTATAAAGTACCATATGAAGGAAAAGCACGGGTTTTCCATATTTCATACTAAATACAATGCAGTCGGCCAATGGATGTGGGCAGGACAATTGCAGGGGACAGATGTCAGCAAGGTAACCTGGCAACTGCTGCATGATAAGTTGAAGGGTCATGACAGAAGAGAGGTTAGAGAGGGAATTTGTTCAAAGGCACACTGAAGCACGACTTCAAAGACAGGGCAGAACGACTTCGAAGACGGGGCAGAGAGATGTGAATGGCTAGGAAAAATAGCAGCGGCAGACAGCTCCAACCTGGCATTTGGCAGTCAGTGAGGAGGGAATGTTTGAGAACAAGGGCTCTGAAGAGAACAGAAGGCAGAGGCAGAAATAGTGCCAGGCTCTGCACAAAACAGCTGCTGCTGCGAGCCCACGTGGGTCGTGCAGAAAAGACCGGACGTCACACACCAGTCCTGAAATAAATGCACGTGCGCTGGCTATCACCATCACTAGTTCCCTTGTTAACACACAACAAGGGAGCATTTGCATGCTTATTACGCAACAGTGACATTATTGTCAATATTTGTAGAAAATGATTTAATTTAATATTGAACATGGCGAATAACCTTTGCAATAATGATTAAACTTCTGTTAGTATTTTTTGGGACTCAAGATATTTCTACTATTTAAGAAAAAGAAATAGAATAAATATCATTTGCCTGAATAATATAAGGTAGGATATTTTTTAAATATGCATTCTTTAATATTGAGTACTTCTTCCTTTCATTTCTAGTGCACTACTATAGCATTCTGAAATGTCACTGGAGAATTCCCAGTCATCATATTAAATATCCTGATGTCACTCATCCCTAATATAAGACTTTCTGCTGCATTTAACATTCTTGATGTCATCGTCCCCTCTCCACCCTCCTCCAACTCTTGTTGACTTATGGTATATGACATTTGATGTTAAGGTTTCCTGGTTTCCTTAGACACAGTGCTTGAAACAAAGCTGTCATCCTAATTACTGGTGGGTACCATTCTAGAGCAAAAAAGGTAAGCAGGGAAAATTAAGTAAGGTATAGAAAGAATTAAATAAGGAAACAAAACCAGAAAATGTCTTCCCAAGCGGGCCCCAGCTTCACATGTTAACATGGCTGATTACTTAGCCATATTTGAGATGTCTGTTCAGACCTCATAGGACCTCTTCATCTTGGAGCAATAGCTCTGTGAAGAAGAACAGACCTATAGGTCATCCATCCTATTTCCTGCCTCTTGTTGGTAAAAATTTGGTCCATGTGGACATCACATTGCCCACATTTCTAGCTTACTCTACTGTGCTCTCCCTAGGAGATGCTGGGAAAGCCAGATCCTACACCAGTGGTGCCATGATTCACTTGAGTCTAGAAGGAGTAGAGGAAACTTCAACAAGTCCAGTCAAGTTAAGCCTGCACACTCAACCTGTTCTAGTTCCCTCCATGATGACTGAGATGAGGCTGTACCAGAGGTCAGCACTCGCTTTGAGGAAAGGCCAAAATAGCAAGTGCTAGGAGGAAATGAGGCAATGGTGGTGGTGGCCAAGACCTCTCCATTGGGCAAGTGGTCAAGGGCCTAGAGCTAAGTGGATCTGTAAATTGGGACAAGGGAGGAGAAAGTTACATATATTTGGTCCAATATAGATGTCTACTCTGTATATGCTTTTGCTCTAAAAGGATCTCATCAACTTCTAAGTTTTAAACTACCATTTCTATACAAAAACAAAACAAAAACCAAATAACAACAAGAACGGCTAGCATTAAATTTATGTTTCTAAACTTAAATTTCTAAGTGCTTGAAATCTCTATAAGAATATTTCACCAGTCTCCTAGCTTCCACAAATGACTCAATATACCAGTCTGTGGAATAGGTACAATAACACCCTCAGAAATGCTCTCAGTATTAAAGGACTGTTGATATTTAATAATGCTGTAAATATTAAATGAGATCATTTGGACAGAATAATAGTACAGGTTAAGGATAAAGTACGTACTTAGTAAATGGGTATTTCCTGCACTCCCATTTTCTCTCCTTTGGGGTATGTTTTTAAAAATACGGAAGCTTTCCTACCTCAGTTAGAGCTGCAATTGTCCTGCTCACATCCATGGGCCGACTGCATTTTATTTAGTATGAAATATGGAAAACCCGTGCTTTAAACATATTCCTAACTTAATTATCAAGATTAAAAATAGTCTTTGGCATTCTTGACTTAGAATTTTAACCCATTTGACAAATGACCCTGTTATTACAGGACCACAGGTAGGAGAAAAGATTCACTTTGGCTTTCAAAGTAACCCAATTTTTTAAAAATGTTTTTATTTGTAGATTTATCAGCAATCTCTATATAGATGTTTAAAGGGTCATTATGTAAGAACCAAGGAAGATACTGAAGAGAGGAAGCCAAAAATCTCCTGTGATATGTGCTCTGTCTTTTATTCAACCCTCAGAGGTAGAGCTTATGAAAACAGACTCTTTTCAAAAACACTGGGAGTAGCTGATTTGAACCAGATGTTGTTACAAGTGTTATTTTCATTATGAAGAATTAAATATGATTAAAAATTGAGAAATAGATCTCTGAAACATTTAATTAAATTTAACTAATTAATTCCAGTTTTAAAGGATTTTATTTGCTATTTCCTTGACTATCTTATCTTTTATTTTATTTTATTTTATTTTATTTTATTGGCTGTCTCTGTAGCCTAGAAAAAAATATTGTCTGAATTAATGAATTAATTGTCTAATTTTTAAATACATTTGGAACAAAGAACCCTGAAACTATCAGTTTGATATCAAATTGTGCAGGGACATTTGAAAAAATAACCAATTAAGCCTGCAAATAATGGGAACTATGACAAATTAAATTAAAAAACAGAAAGATAGCCATGCAGCATGTTAGACATAGCTGAAGACTTAAATAGTAATCTAAAAAGACAGCTATAAAAGAAATACTCAGAATGTGGCAAGAGAGGTAAAAAAATGGTGAATACGACAAGGAAGATTGTTTAAATAGAGGATAGATTTTAAAGGTCCAACATATTTCTAATCATAGTTCTAAAAGAGATTGAAGAGAAATAGAGGCAAACAATATTGAAGTGATTATGGCTGAAAATTTTCTAGAATTGGTAAATGTGCCGTATCATGAAATGAGGAAAACCTATAAAACCCAAATATTGTTTAAAAAGGAAGCCCATATTTAGACAAATTATAATGAAACTCCTAGAATCCAAAGACAAAGAGAAGATCTCAAAAGCAATCTGAGAACACAGGTAGATTTCCAGCAGAGGAATGGAAAATAGAGAAACATTTTTAACAACAACTCTGCATGTTAGAAGATTGGAGACTAAGAGAAAAATACCGTCATTGAAAAACTGTAGGGACTATGAAGTAATTTTTCATGAATGACGTCAAAAAAAACCAAGATTCTTCAAAACAACAAAATTGAAAGAATGTATTACCAACAGATCAAATAAAGAGACTTCTAAAATTATATTTCAGGAAGATGACAAATGAACCCAAAGATTCAAGAGCTGATGAACTCAACTGTTCTGAGATGCAAAAAAGGATATTAACATAAATAATCATCAACTTGATAGTAAATGTAAATGAACATTGTTTAAAAAACAGAAGAAGATAGCAGGAAGGGAAAAATGAAGGGGGGAAATCAGAGCGGGAGATGAACCATGAGAGACGATGAACTCTGAGAAACAAACTGAGGGTTCTAGAGGGGAAGAGTGTGGGTGATGGGTTAGCCTGGTGATGGGTATTAAAGAGGGCACGTTCTGCGTGGAGCACTGGGTGTTATATACAAACAATGAATCGTGGAACACTACATCAAAAACTAATGATGTAACGTATGGTGATTAACACAACATAATAAAATTAAAAAAAAAAAAACAATAAACCAAAGCAGTAATATTCAGTAATATTTCTTTTTGTATGGTAAAAAAAGTTAAAATCAAACTAAAATCCTATACACAAAAGCATTACATTTGGGTGGGAGATAAGCAGAATCCAAGCGTTCTAAGGTTTTTGGAATATATCACAAATGCTATTGATTAATATTAAATTTAGATTAAATATTCATGTTAACATTTTCAGCAAAGCTGCTGATAGAATGAGAATACATGATTAGAAAAAAATGGTAATGAAGGAAAGGAATTAGGAAAACAGTAAACTTAAAAGAATTCACAAAAAAGGAAACATACATTGGAAATAATATTAGGACAAACAGCAGATGTTAGGATGGTCAAAATTAATTCAAATATACAAGCATCATAATCAATGTAAATGAACTAACCTCTACTTAAATTAGAAAGAATACCAGTCAGTATAAGGACATACAAAAGTCATGTGTATATTTCTCATCCTTTTGACATGCTAACTCACTTACCTTCCTTGGCCCAGGTGAGTGTAACCGGAGGTGACAATAGATGGTATCTGAGTCAGACTTTAAGAGTAATCATATTATACTACCATTGCATTTTCCCTCTACCATAAGAAGTACTATATTAGGCTGGACCCCAATATAAAAAAGACACACAGAACAGAGAGCCTTACAGCAGGACCATGGTTGTGTGATAACATGAAAGAGAAGTATTTGTTGTGGTAACTGAGATTTGGGGGTTGTGATTATAAAATAAACTTTAGATATCACTATGTAAGAAATGATATATAGAAGTGGGATGCCGTTGGGGGTGGCTGGGTGGTGCAGTCTCTCAACCATCGGACTTTTGGGTTCAGCTCAGGTAGTGATCTCAGGGCTGTGAGATCGAGCCCTGCATCGTGCTCTGTGCTCAGCACAGTGTCTGCTTAAGACTCTCTCTCCCTCTCCTTCTGCCCCTTCCACAGCATGCACACAGGCACATGCACACACATGTGCTCTCTCATTCTCTCTAAAATCAATGAATAAATCTTAAAAAAAAGTGGAACGCTGTTATAGACTGAGAAGTCTATACAAAATTCACATGTTGAAGCCCTAACCTCCAATGTGATGTTATTGGGAGATGAAGACTTTGGGAGATAATTAGAGTTAAATAATGTTGTAAGCACGAGACCCTAATACAATGGGGCCCTAGTTTTTATAAAAGGAATAGGAGACACTAGAGAGCTCTCTCACTTTCCTCATGTGCACAGAAGAAAGGCCATGCAAGGACACAGTGAGAAGGCAACCATATTCAAACCAAGAAGAGAGGTTTTTCTGTTTTTGTTTTTGTTTTGTTTTAACCGGAAATAAATTTGCCAGGACCTAAATCATGGACTTCTAGACTCCAGAACTGTGAAAAAAATAAATTTCTGTTTAAGCCACACAGTTTGTGATATGGTATTATGGCAGCCCAAGCTAATACAGATACTATTGTAACAAAAGTTAAATTATCAGCCATTGATTTCAGGGTAGGTGGTAAGAAGTGAAGAAACAATTACTGGGACTGTGGAAAAACATTTGTTAAAAGTGTATGGTGCAATAATAGAAATAGAAAATGGATTATTTCAGGCGCCTGGGTGGCTCAGTTGGTTAAGTGACTGCCTTCGGCTCAGGTCATGATCCTGGGTCCCGGGTTCGAGTCCCACATCGGGCTTCCTGCTCAGCAGGGAGTCTGCTTCTCCCTCTGACCCTCTTCCCTCTCGTGCTTTCTATCTCTCATTCTCTCTCTCTCTCTCTAATAAATAAATAAAATCTTAAAAAAAAAAGAAAATGGATTATTTCAACTTTGACTTTAGGGGAAGAATTGAGAAACAGAATACGATAAGCACACTTTGGTTGCTAGTGTCTGCATTTGACCAGATACTAAGAGAGAGAGATTAAAACAGAAAGAATGGGCTGATTTAAGAACATACGTGAAAGAAAAAGAGAGAATCCAGAAGTTCTGGGGGGAAAAAATGTAACTACTTTTCATTCTCAACCTGAAAAATACTTTAAGCATATAGGCTGATTAAAATTTGGGGCTCCTGGGAGGCTCAGTTGGTTAAGTGTCTGACTCATGATTTTGGCTCAGGTCATAATCTCTGGGTCGTGAGATCAAGCTCGGCATAGAGCCCCACATGGAGGCCCTCATTGGGCTCTGTGCTGCGTGTGGAGCCTGCTTAAGATTCTGTCTCCCTTTTCTTCTGCCCCTCCCCCGGCCCTTCCAGCATGTGTGCACATATTCATTCATGTGCTCTCTCTCATTCTCTCTCTCTCAAATAAATAAACAAATAAATAAATCTTAAAAAAATAAAGTTAAAAGTAATTGGGTTGAATTTAGTCCAGAAATCAAAATTTTACCTCATTAGGAAATCTAATAATGTGCTTCTTTTAACTAAAGAAGGAAAACTATATTATTTTGTCAATAAATGCAGAAAGTTATTCAAAATAATTTGACAATTATTCATTAACCAAAAATTCTTAATATATGAAAAAGGACTTTTTAATTTTAAAAAGGTAATTAATAAAAAATCATAAGCTTGGCGGAAAATGTTTACAGCATTCCCTTTAAAATCATGAATTTTTAAAGTCAAACAGAGAAAGACAATTATCATATGGTTTCACTTATTTGTGGAATATAAGGAATAACATGCAGGACATTAGGAGAAGGAAGGGAAAAATGAAGGGGGGGTAACTGGAGCGAAAGACGAACCATGAGAGACTATGGACTCCGGGAATCAAACTGAGGGTTCTAGAGGGGAGAGGGTTGGGGGGATGGGTGAGTATGGTGATGGGTATTAAGGAGGGCACGTATTGCATGGAGTACCGGGTGTATACGCAATGAATCATGGAACACTACATCAAAAACTAATGATGTAATGTATGGTGATTAACATAAAAAATTATAAAAAAATAAAATCAAATCACTAATTTTTAAAGAATTCTCATTAATAGTTCTTCTGTTCAGCATTATACAGATTATCCCAGCTAGTTAAATAAAACAAGTAAAAAAAAAATTAAGTATTAGAAAGGAAAATACAAAACTATCACTATTTGTAGGAGAAATAGTTGTCAAAATAGATAACCTAAAAGAATCCACAGAAAATTAATAGGAGAGTCTATCTGAAACATAAAGTCTAGACATAAAAGCAATATAAAAATTAATTGCCTTTCTATACATCAACAATAAAAATAAACTTTACATATACAATAGCAAAATTATGCAATATACAAATACTAAATATTAATATACATGTGTAAAGCTAGTGAAAAAGTAAATGTCCTTATGAACACTTTTTAAACTGTTTTTCAAGGACAGTTCATAAGACCTAGTAAATGCAGAGATTTATCTTGGTCAGCTTGGGCTGCTGTAATAAAGAACTTTAGACTGGGTGGCTTATAAACAACAGAAATTTATTTCTTGGGGCACCTGGGTAGCTCAGTCGGTCAAATGTCTAACTCTTGATTTCAGCTCAGGTCATGATCTCAGGGTTTTCAGATCAAGTCCTGCACCAAGCTCCATACTCAGTGAAGAGTCTTCTTTTTTCTCTTTCTCTGTCTCCTCCCGATGCCCCTCCCCGCCGCTTGCACACATACTCTTTCTCCCTCTCTCTCTCTCTCTCTCGCTCTCTCGCTCTCTTGCTTGCTCTAAAATAAATAAATAAATCTTAAAGGGAAAAATAAATCCATTTCTCACAGTTGGAGTGGCTGGAAGTCCGAGATCAGAGTGTCAGAATGTGGAGTTCTGGTGAGAGCCCTCTTCTGGGTTGTGGACTGCCTGCTTCTTGCTTTATTACAGGGCAGTAAGAAAGGTAGCCAACATTCTGGCCTCTTATAAAAGTACTAATCCCATCCCGTTTATGAGGGCTCCACCCTCATGACCTAATTACCTTCTAAAAGCCCTCCCTCCAAATACCATCACATTGACCTAATTACCTTCCAAAAGCCCTACCTCCAAATACCATCACATTGGAATTAGGGTTTCAATATATGAATTTTGGACAGGGATGGGGGGTGGGGGTGAAGTACAGACATTCAGTCCATTGCAGTCATGTTCATCAGATGGAAAGCTCAATGTCACAAAGATGCCAATTCTCAATCTTTAGATTTGTGGCAGATTAAAAATGGCCACATATTCTTTGACAATCCTTTCGTGGAGAGGTGATGTCTCTGTCCCTTCACCTTAAATCTAAGCGGGTCTTCTGACTGTTTTGAGGTGGAAGAGAAACAGGGGCAGCTCCTGGACCCAGGTTTTAAGAAACTCATAGTTTCTACTAATATTCTCTTGGAATACTCCGTCTAGGTGCCCCTGATCTGCCATGTAAGAAGTTCAGCTACTCTGGGACTTCTCTCCTGCAGGAGACCCACGAAGATACTTTTGTCAATGGTAATAGCTAAACACAGCCTTCCAGCTGTCCCCACCATGAGGCTGGACATATGAGAGAAGCCATCTTGGACTTCCTGACAGCCCATCTGCAAGCTGAATACCACCAGTGCCATGTAATCACTGAAGTAAATTCTGCTTAAATCTCTGACTCACAAAATTGTGAGCTATAATAAATGGCTCTTCTAAGTACCTAAGTTTTAGAGTAAACCACAGATGATTGAATCAATATTCAATAGATAATTGAACAAGATTCACTGCAATTGCATTAAAAATTTCAATAAATATTTTTATGGAATTTGATATGTTGATTAGAAGATTTATATTCAGTAGCAAAGGGCCAAGAATAAAAAGCTACATATCTGAAGAACAAAGTGGAGCCTATTTGCTTTATGCCTCCTCAAGATTCAATAAAGTCTTCAGACAGTATGATATTGACTCAGAGATAGATAAATAGATCATTGAAAGAGAATAAGAAGTCCGGACACACACACACACACACACACACACACACACACACACACACACACACATCCTGATCTAAAACAAAGCTATAATTGTTTTAATATATGGTGTGGGACAATTGGTATTCTGAAAGAAAAAAAGAATATTCCCAATTTTTATCATGCCTTAAAATTAATTCAATGTTGATTAGAGACCTAAACATGAAGTCTAGACCTTGCAATTATTAGAAAAATATAACCTTAATGACCTCATTGATGAAAAGGAATTTTTTTGGTGAGGAAATCTGAAATTGAAAATATTTTATTATAAGACATCATAAAAAAGGGTGAAAAGAAAAACCATAAGGTAGGAGAAGATATTTGCAACAAATGTAGCCAAAGGATTAATACGCAGAATATATGAATAAGTCCTATATAAGAATAAAAAAAAGACAAATTTAAAAAATGGGAAAAAGATATAAATGGCATTAAATTAAAAGAGGAAATATTACTGACCCATAAACCTATAAAAAGATTTAACTTCATTAGCCATTAGAAATGTCATTAAAACTACCATCTGATACATTTTACATGAGATTCCCAAAACACAAAATAATGATAATATTAATAAATTTAAAATATATACAAATACCAAAGGTTGAGGAAAATAAGAGGTCTTCGAGTAGCAGTATTAACTGAATAATTCTACAGAGAATTTTGTGCATTACCAGAAATGTGGATATGTGTGTATGCTTTGGCCAGCATTCCCTGCACAAGTGCGCCAGGAATCATACACAAGAATATCCACAGTGGCTTTAGAAGAGACTTTTTAGTTGTTCCTAATATCCATTTTTATACTTTTTTAATACTAAAACCCCTCAATATTAGCTGTGTCCATAGTCAACCAGAACTAAGACCACAGCTAAGAGTGCAGAGATTTGGTTCTATCCAATAGGTTTTGAGCAGAGGTGGTGAGTGCACCTTCCAGCCAATATTCTTTAAAAAGATGATGTGTGCCAAATCTTTCCCTTTCCTGCTTCCTTCTGTCTAGACTGCCACCATGATGGTTGAAACTACACTGGCAAATGTGAATAAGGAGGTGAAATTGGGACTCGAGATCAAATACGATGAATCATGAAGGCAAAGGGAGTCCAGTTTCTTGACAAAGTGGAGCACAATATCGTCCCTGCATGACCTACTGGAGCCTATGGGGAAGTGACAAAAATTCTGTTTTGCTTAGATACATTTACTTCACATTTTCTGTCACTTTCAGCAGAACTTAATCCTAATTATTATAACAATCTTATTCAAATAAGAAAAATTAAAATAACCCTTCTATTTATAAATAGCAGAATAGAAATATAACTTACATTTTTGTCAAACGATGGAAGGATTTACAATAGTAAAATATAACAAGTTACCAATACCAGTACTGACATGCATGAAGTTTAAAGATATAATATTAGATAACAAACACAAGTTGTGGAAGAATATATATAGCATGATTTTATTTATATAAAATAAAAATATGAATTACCAAACAATTTATTGCATCAGCATGCATGTGCACTAAAATTAATATCAGCAGAAAGTTTAAAAGTATATTTGAGAAACAGAGGAGGATGTTTTTATATATGGGGGGTTTCAAAGATACTAGATAAAAAGATATTCCACTTCTTAGGTGAAGCAATGGATACATTGAATTCATTTTATTTTCTTCTATAAACCATATGTATATTTATATATCCTCTTTTGTTTACATACTTTATTATATATTTTAAAATAAACAGAAACAGAGACCTAGAAATGAATATTGAGACCACGTTCATGAAATTTAACTCTAACGATGAACAGAGAAACACGAATGTTAACTATAGGGAGTTGGGGGGGGTTCAAGGGATGATATTTTTAACAGGATGAGATATATCACCTAGTACAGAGGGGAAGATCTGATAGTCTAGGTAGTTTGCAATGTGATGCAAATAAAGTATTTGCAAGTTATTTATCAATGCTGTGTGAGACCCAGAGAATCTAGGCTGAAGGAAGTGAGTGTGCCTTGATCCTAAAGAAGGAGCAAGGGGGTGCTTATGTACCCCCGGAGTCTAGGAAGTACTGGAGACTGACTAAAGGAAATTGGAAAACAATAAACTTCACAAATATAGATCAAGTCAGAGACTGAATGTGACCTGGCTGTCTGCAGACAAATACCAGCCTGCTTATCCATTCTGTTTGGGTTGGCTAAAATTTACCAGGACAGAAAAAAAGAAAAATTTACATTTTCAGTCCTAACCAGTAAATTCCAATAATCCAATCCAATGATTTCAATGATTTGTATGTAACTTTGTTATTCCTTTGAGTTTCTTAAATGTGAAATTATCATTCCTTTGATTTTTCATCTCTCTCCCCGTATCTCTCAGATACTCAATTGGGAAGAGTGTTGGGGGCTGGCAGAAATGGAGATAGAGTCTATGTAATCATCTGGCATAGTGGAGAGAGGTTCTTGGACCCACACAATGCAGTGTGGCTCCTCTCACTTTCATGACTATAGCAACGCCAGCCCAGTTGCTATCTGCTCTGCTGGCATTTGAACATGAAGTAAGCCAAAAAGTACCAATGTCTACCACTGCAGCTGGGGTCACCCTGGCCCTCTAGAGCAGCCCTCTGAAATACAGTGCTCTTGTTTATGTATTTTTAACATTGCCTTGACCAATTGTGGGGGTCTGGCAAGAGGCTGATCAATTTCCTTTCTTGAGAAGCTAAAGCTACATCTCAACTACTTCCCTTATCAGACACACACTCCTGGCCACTGTACCCTGCCCTGATTGCCCCAGGGCCAGGAATCAGACAACCAGGGACAGTCCCTGTGCCCTACAGCTTGCACAGTTATTCAAATTAGTCAATCCACAGGGAGCCCTGATGCTAACCTCACTTTACTTGACATACATAAACTGCCCCCTTCAGCTCCAGCTTGCTGATACCCTGCCTCTGGGTACAACCTCCTATGTGGCCCTAAGGGGCAGCATTGTCTAGTTTGGAGCTACAACAAAGAGCTCTGCCTTTCATCAATCTCAGTGTCATATTGTGTCCCACAACATTATCTGTAAATCTTATAAAACAATTGACTCTGTGAGCAGGATGGCATGACCATAACCACTGACTCTTGGGTAGCTTCAGGGGGGACTGCTCTTGGCTTACTAATTGGTTCAAACCACCAAGAGAGTAGCTTGGGACAGAACTGCCATCTGTTGGTGAGCCTGCCTTTTAGCTGATGTCTGCCTATGGTTGCCATGGCTCTCCTTATCCAAGCTTCCTTAGCGGAATATTCGAAGTGATCAGGACTCGGTGGCTACACTCTGGAAATGAGATGTGAGGCCAGGTGGGAGCCTGATTTATGGTACTAGGAGTGATAGGCAACTTGAGTCACACTTTCTGGGGTCTAGTGTTGTGGTGTGCTTCCAGTTACCATCTATGTTTGGCAGAGGCCTCTTGCAGGGGCCATCACTTCATCAGCATTGTGTTGCCTTATTATCCTTTGGCACAGAAGCCTGGTTTGTCGAAGTGCTTAGGGTAATCCTGTGGTGGAACATGTTTGGGTCCCCCACAGTTAGAGAAATGGTACCTTGGTCTTTGCTCAGATGGGGATAGCAACCTACCTGTCTTCATTGGTGCTGCATACCTTGCTGCTCTCATTAGCAAACTTCATGCTCCCCAGACCCTCAGGGTACCATAGGTCACACTCTTGGAGACTGAGACTGGTAGCTTGGTATTTAATCCAAAGGGAGCCTGTGGGGCAAGAGACTATCTCATCCCTTCATTATCCATCACCCCTAAACATACTGAAGTTACCCAATTGCGTAAGTAATACAAGATCCCCAGCCAGGATGTTCAGGCCTTATGAATTGCTGCCACGTATGAATGTGTGAATAGACTCTCACTTTGCACTAGGGACTAACTGGGCTCCAAGGACTGGGTACTAGAGCTCTTTAAGTGCCAGCTCCAATCACTCAGAGGTACCCTGGGGAGCCTTGGAAGAGAGATGGTTGCCTGTGGGGCAGACCACTGGGGCTTCTCCACTCTTACTCCGTAATGCTTAGAAAGTCCACAGTATGAGTCACTGGAGGGAGACAGAAACTGAAAACCAAGCTTTAGGAGGCTGGAAATGAAAAACAGGGAAAAGGCAGGCAGGTGGGGGCAGGAGGAGAGGCATAATCATAGCAGAGGGTAGTTCTAATTCCACAATCTCTGGGCTATGGGCCCAACACTTTTCTACTATATTACTCTGTTACTTATGGCCCCATCGCAACAAAAACCTAATCTGAGGAAATGCAGAGGAAGTGTCTGCAGGATCCTTGTGGCACAGTAAAAGGCTAATGCAAACCTAACTTGCTGGGCATCCTTAAACCATATGACCATTGCCATGGGGAACGTCCTTAACCCTGACAATACCAATTTAAAAGTCTCTAGAGGAAGGAATTTATCAATAAGATCCGGGTGCAGAGAAATTCCCCTGAACTATCTGTGGAGGGGAGTGGGAGGAGGAATGAATGGAAGAGAGAGATCTGGATTCGGGAGAGGAAATTAAGTAGTAGTGGTAGTAGTAGTAATAATAATACACACACAAGTTCAATTGTGTTGAAACAAAGTTTCATAATTTACTCAAAGAATTTATATAACAAAAAAGATACAAAAGGCGCTGACTGCCTTTTGTGCCTTTACAATGCAGGTTCTAAATTAATATTAACATATGCTAAAATGCACTAATTGGCGAAAGCGTCCTGAATGTAACCAATACTTGGTCTCACATTACAGTTTATACCCGAGATCTCACTAAATTTAAACAACGTACCACCTCCAATCTTAGGAAAATACCTAAATATAGAATAGAGGAAAAGTAGGTGTGCCTCACTTTATAGCCTTGCCTAAATTTCCCATAGCATTGCCCTAAAATATGCCAGAGTCAGATAGATGCTTTGACACAATAAATAATAAGTTAAAGTTAAGAGTTTGGTATTTACAAATTGGCTTGACAAAACGTGAAACCACAGACCCCAAGTTAGAATAGTTGATATGGTCCCATGCAGGTTGAACGGGATCTTTAAGGATTGAAACTTACTATATAAAACCTAATTAATGAGTAGGTGACTACCCCCACTTGTTCTCCAATTGACAGCCCAATTTCACTTCTTTGCAAACCTGAAAAGAATAAATGGTGCCTCATTGCCCACTACTGCAATCTTACCAATGTGGCCTATCCATTAAGCTCTCTATATTGAATACTTGATATTATTAAAATTACTAGCTCCATCCAGTCAGAAACTAGAAAATGTTTTGCTATTATGTATTTGCTATATATTTTGCTGTTAAGTATTTGACTTGTGTGATTTATTCAGTCCCTATTCAACATCTTCTCTGCTGCGTTTGCTTTCAAGTCCAAAGTGACACAGTCCACCTTTTCCAGGATGCCCATGGGAATACTTTAACATCTTTACCATTGCATAGTCTTTGCACACAAGGTAAGGTAGTAACTGTACTGCATCCATCTTTCTCCAGGAGCACAGGCATGACATTACATTGATGACATTCTTCTTGAGGAGATTAATTTGATACACTCATTAAGGACATGCAAGTCTGACATCTTTTAGTGCTTTTTGGATTCTGAAGGCAACATATTCTTTACTTACAAATTTTACTCAATCTCACTGATCCTATTACTTAGAAATAGCCTACCTTAAATGGGGCCCCCTGCAACAAAAGGCTCTGAAATCTGTACAAATTAAAATCAAGAGACCCTTGTCAGTACCCTCACAGACTCCTTCACAGCAGAAGTTTTAGCAACCTCCTTATATGCCTCCCAGAGTCTCTGGACCACTTATAATGGCCATCCATTGCCCATGGGTTTTGATGCAAGGAACTGTCCTACTCAGCCCTGTACTATACGCTTTAGAACAGCAATAACTGGCCACATGCTGGGGTCTCTTGGAAATAGAGGTTCTCACAGACAATGAATCTCTAATTGTCCATACCTACTTGCCCATTATGACTTGAGTCATGAAAGCAACACTCTCACAAGTTCAGCACAGCTATGGAAGACACACTGATGGAAGATGGAGCCAAACATGGGCCTTCTGGCATATTCTACCTAGAGGGGAGGGAATGACTTCCCCTGTCTTCATTCTCTTGTCATATGCCAGCATGCTGGAGGAGGCCAGTTTTCTCCTGGATACCTTAGCTACCTTGGGGAGCCCCTTACGATCAACTGAGTGAATAACAATGGAGTTCATGGATTGTGTAGATATATGGGTAGTGTTGCTACCTTCAAAATGATGGAGCTCACTGGAATGTTACTGCTTTCCATTCTTTAACCAAGATGTCCCTGATAAAAAATGGGACACAAAATGAAATTTTGTCTGGGCTGTGGGACTAAGGTATTTATTGAATACTGGTGAAATTTTTGACAATCATCTTAGCATTGGATGCCCTTGCCAACAAATGGTTCCATCTACACATTTATGAAAATCCTTGGGCCAATGCCGAACAGCTGTCCCCTTCAAGATAAAGAACTCTGGGAATCTCTTGTCCCATAGATACCCAAAATGCAAATCAAGATCACACATGATATACAAAGGCAAGAATATAAGGCCATATCAGAACACTCCTTATTTCTTTTGGGGTCTGAGACACTGCTGATACTAATCAAGGCACACATTTTACTTCTCAGAAAACATAATCCTGGGTTCCTGGAAAAGTCATTCAGTAGAACTTCCAGGTCTCTGATAGATCCTAGGTAGCCAGTTTGGGAGCCTAATGAGTTCCTCAAAAAACTCCTATTTAAGTTACAAAATGATGAATGGACCCCAAACTGGGTGTTTATCTTGCCTGAGGCCTCAATCTTCCCTAATTTAAGGCTCCTTAGCTGACTCACACCGTATACTAATGTAAAAAAAAATTATATTTAAAGGCGGATATATCTCACCTCCACGAGTATGAAGATGATTTCTATTTGAAGCCCTTTAATAATATCTTCCTCTGAGATGTTTGCAAATGTCTTACCAGATAAGGGCCTAGTATCCAAAATCTATAAAGAACTTATCAAACACCCAAAAAACAAAACAAAACAAAAATCCAATCAAGAAATGGGCAGGACACATGAACAGACATTTCTCCAAAGAACACACACAAATGGCCAACAGACACATGACAAAGTGCTCAACACTTTTGTGTTGTACCAGCTGGGTTTTGGTGATTTGATCCAATTATGGCAGTATCACTTATGAAGCATCACTTCTGTCAGCTTTGCATATACAAAGCCCCTTCACTTAAAAGATAATTTTAAGCAAACTGCCAGGAAAATGTTACCTCTAAATTGTACAAAGTCTCTACCTCATTATAATATGATAGAGCCACTAAAACATGACCCACATCAACTCAAGTGGATATCTATTTGGGAAGAATAAATACCTTAGTCCCACAGCCCAGACAACATCATCCCAGCCCAAGAGCTTGCCAAAGAGATGACTTCACCCCCTGCATCAGAGATAAGTTCACCCTGACAATGAGACCTACACCCTGACAAGGTGAATGGGCTCTCTTCTAATGCACTGACAAGTTGGACATAAGACATCTATTGCTTTTGCTTTTCTTCCTTTGATATTAGGGATTCTATCATACATCCTGGGCTTGCTGCTTGCTTAATCTATGCTCCCGTTATCCTCCTTGCTCTTCGCCAAAACAGACACCTCTACACACTCATGCCTAAAGGGAAATCTTGCAGAGGGTACTACTATCTGTGCCATACTAAAAATTAATGGAGTTAATTGTTTTTCCCAGAAAGTAACTGCCTCATATTGATAGAACCCTCAGCCCCTTAAAGATAATATCTTCCACTTTATAGTGTTTTGTTCTACTCTCCTCATTTAACTTGTCACTATACCCCTGCCTTGTGTCTCTGACCATGACCACCATAACCATTTCTTCCCCTTAGTTAGAAACAAAAACCACTAATCTTTACGTATACTTTACTGAACTTTTAGTTCATCCCCTGCAACAATGTAATCACTAGATCTGCCATCTTGACTCAAGGAGTACACCAGGTTATTGTCATAAAAAATATAACTCATACTTTTAACACACTTTACAATTCCACTATGATATTGTTAGAGACCCTGAGAATTTTCAAATTTGTTTTCTTGGCTAATGTCATATAAGTGAGGAATGTGGTTATGGGGCCAGCCTACAAGGATTCCCTATACTTGTTTTCCTCCTTTTTACTTTCATAATAAAAATGTTTCTCTCTGCCTTTTAGGGCAGTTTATGCCCTACTCTCTAAAATTAATCTCCTCTACTATTTGAGCCATGCAAATGCTCCAAACAATTAAACCCAAAACTGATGCCAAAACATCCAGGGGGTCAATTACGATATAGCTTTTTTGTTTGCTCATTTCAAAATGCTATCATGACCCAGTTTTGAGGGTCTGGCTAAAGATCAGTTAGTTCCCCTTCTTGAGCAGCTGATTAAGTCCATACCCAACCACTTCCTTCACCTGACTCTCAAAGTCTGGGCCACTGTGTACCCTCCCAGACTTCTCTAGGGCCAGACATCAAACAATTAGAAATAGTCCCTAAATCTCAAAGACCCCAAATTTATTTAAATTATCCAATCTACAGAAATCCCATGAAACCTAGCTAACCTTACCCCTTTTGCCCTATGTAAGCTGCCCTATATGGCTCTAGCTTGCTGTTATCCTGTGCCCAGATAGAATTCCCTAGATGGTCCTGCCTTCTCTCATTTGGAACTACAAGTAACAAAGAATTCTGCCTTTCATCTATCTGATGTTGTGTCCTGCCATCAGAAAAGAATCCTTAAATCACATAAAATACTTCCTGGGCCATCTCCAAACCCAACTTAGCTTCATCTAGGTCCATTCCATACCCGCAACTAAGGGTATCTCAGTATAACTACACAAAAAGTCCTCCCTCGGCCACCCAGGCTACTTGCCAGGTTTTCTCAGAGGAGGCTTTGCCTTGGGCCTAAGAGATAATCTCCCAAGGCTCCTAATGTAGGAGAACAAGTTTCCTGGCTTGGATATATCTTGGTGGTTCTAAACCCCAACTAGTATGTAACCCAATCTTGGTTCCCGGTGTGTGCGGTGGAAAAACACACACACACACACACACACACACACACACACACACACACACACACACACACCCCTGGCATCTGCCATTTTCTTTCCATGATGTCTCTATAGCCCCATCTTTCTGTCTCTGTCTCTCTCTTATCTGCCTTGCTATTCCTACCATCCGCCCACCCCCAGAAGTGAGAGGCTTTTCTCTTTTTGCTTAATTTTGTATTGATCACAAAAATGTATATTTAGGAGTCACATGGATATGATATTGTAGCTATTTCAAAGAGAACTGTTTGAAGCTTGAACTGGTCAAAGAGAACCAACTTGAAGTAGGCATTGTATCAATGGCAAACCTATAGTGTGTCCTCTTTTGGGCAGTCCCATGATCTCATAAGGACATCTCTTGTACTAAGGAAGGTATTTAAGTTACAAAATGATGAATGGACCCCAAACTGGGTCCTGAAGGTATTGGTATTTTTTTTTTTTACTGAACTTTTAGTTATCCTGAAGGTATTGGTAATTTTTTCTCTGATAAAGAAAAGAAGCTAACTAATTCTAAAGGTTTGATTAAAAAAATATTTTTCTATCCTAAAGGCTGTTTCCTTTGGCTAAGCAGGTAGATTTTGAAGGAACTCATGAAGAATATTGAGAAAGTCAGCCAAATCAGCCAAAATAACAGGAATACCATTGAGCAAGAAATACTTCAGGCAGATAATTTTCATATCAAATTTGAATGACTTGAAGTTCTCCTTTCTTTCCTCTAGAGGACATGTTAATAAGCAGTGAAAAAAAATCAAACTATCTAGTAAATCCTCAATACAGGTAAAATAAAGTTTTAAAGAGTTGAAGTTTATTGCTTTTTCTATTAAAAAAATAAAAAACAGGTTTGTTAAAGTATTAGCAAATCATAACAAGTGTTAAGACCAAGTTCCCAAAGATCTCCATTCAAGAATTTGGAGTTTGGTGCTATAATTAATCTCCTGTATCCTCCATTCCAAATATTAAACACATCGTGAACTTAGTTTAAAACTTTAAAACATATCACAGGATAATTCTTAATAGATTCCTGGAAACAAGTTGGATTTGTTCACTTATGTATATAAAATATGTCATATTGAAAATAACCACCTAGGAAATCATGTTTCTCTCTGAAATCTGTGGCTGCATCACAGGTTTATGTGACCATCTAAATCTCTTGTAACTCATGTAAGATTATGTTGAAATGTATTTCCAGAGGAGATGTTTACATAACCATATGTTCCCTATAAATTGGCAAAGAAAAAGAATTAATATTGCATTCAATAAAGATTTATTTTTAAAAGTTTAACTTTGAAATATTTCTGAACTCTAAACAAAAATGAAAAAGTAAGATAGAGAACAGACCAATTTACCTGCAGCATCTCAGTGAAACAGTCCTTGCTTATAACTTGAATTCATTGGTCTTTTGCAAATTGGATAGTGATTATAAGCTTCTCCATGAACACAGAATTATTTCTAATCAAAGAATTTGCAAATATTTATATCCAGTAGCTCTGATTGGAAAATAAGACGGTGGGTTTTAGAGTGCAATCTGTAAAATTCTGATTAAATTGAGGAAAAAAATCTCATAATGTGTATTAGTCCTGTTTGTGGAGCCTCTAGTACTTATTCTCTCTTGGATTTTTTTTAGCCTAACTGAATGTGGCTATAATTTCAAGAAAGTAAGACTTAAATCCAATATTATGTTATGTTTACTGTGAGTACTATCCTTTAGAGAAATCTATAAGACGGGAAGACTCTTCTCTTAGTAACAAGCTATTTCTTGTAAGGTTTATTTTTTGCCCTTGAATATAGAATGACATAAAAAAATTTGCCAGTGGTACTTCATATCTGAGCTATATTGCATTCCATTATTAAAAACAATTACCCTAACTTACTGCCTTCGATTTACAAAGCACATTAACAAATGTTGCTTCAATTACTTTCAAGGCAGACAATGTGATAGTCTAAGCAGTCCTGATTATTGTCATTTTTATAGAAGAGTAAATAGATTAACATGAAATTCACATGTTTCAAAGATCAGAGACCTGATCTCTGATGGAACCAAAAATATAATTTAAGTTTTATAGACTCCCATTTCACCTTTCTTGTCTACTCTGCCATCTTGTCTTAAGACCCCTTCTGTAGCATCATGAATATATCACTATATGTCTGTCTGTCTCTCTTTATATGTATATATATATATATATATATATATAATATACATATATATGTCAATATTGCTCCAGATATATACACACACATATATTTTTATATATGTGAGGCAAAATGTGAGAAAATAGTTAATTCTTCATTTGTAGTTCTCTATGAATGAATTACAAAAGGTGGTAGAACTCAAAGTGGTCGACAGAGGTAGTCATTCAGGGTTCCACTGTCATAGCAACATCAACACAGAGAGCATGATTTCTTCCTCCCCACATGGTGCTTTTACACTATTCTGTTCACTTCTTGCTTTCCAGTGTCACTAGAAGCTGTTATTAGGTTCACTCTTTTTCTCTAAATCTCTTATTGTCTATGACCTTTCAAAGTATCTGACCGGAATTAGTGTATTTGTTTTATATATCATGTTGGAAAAGATAGACCACATGAAACACCTCCATTTTGCTGTAAAATATGGTGGCCCAGCACAAATGTGTCAGCTCCAGAATGAACCATAGTCCTCTTGGAAAAGATCTGAAGGCTATTCAGTTATTATAACAGTGATCTCTGAAGTACATTTTGTTAGTAAATTATTGTTATAATTATGCTGAGTATATAATGATTAACCCCCAAATCTATAGGGCTTATTAATTGTCATTAATATTTGTGCCAGCTTGGGCTAACCGATGTGGGCTGAGCTCAACTGACAAGCTGTTCTTTTCACTGCTGATTAATGGGCATGAGTAAGTGGCTCTGTTCCAGGTGCTTCTCATTGCCTTTGTACCAGCTGTCTACCTGAGGGGTATTCCTCTAATGACAGTGGCAGAGGTGAGAGAGAACAAGCCTAACTGCACAAGCATATTTCAAGCCTCTACTCGCTTCACATTTCTTAAATCCATTGGATAAAGATGTCACATGACTGCGCTCAAAGTCAAGGGGCTGGGATGGATATTCTGCCAACAATGGCAGGTTCCTTTACAGTTAAACAGCAGAATGAATGGATGTTTAATCCTACTACTGGGAGGAAGTGAAGAATTGGACAACTAATCCATTCTACCATAATACATGAAGGAGATTTAAGTTTAGATATAAATCACTGAGTGTTGATCACTGCATTTTTCCTCCATATTCTGAGAGCTATTTTTCTCCTAAGCAGAAGAAAAATCAAGTTTCTTACAATATCTTTTAATGGTTACACAAAATGAGTTCAGCTTAACAATTTCCAGATTCTTGATGCCAACAGAGCTCCTGGATTTGCCTAGTCTTGTCAGAGTGTACTGGTCTTATACTGGAAGGGTGGTAATTAACAATATCTTCTTTCTGGCAAAATTTGATTTTAGCCATGTCAATTTTGTAGGCTGTATCTGCAAACCTGAAGGAAATTTACTTATAAATGTCCACTACATACTCCTTCTGGCCTCTTTGGAGGGGAAAATACTCCCTGTGGCACTTGTAAAAGAAAAATTGCACAGGACCAGTTAAGCAGACAAGATTCAAGATTGTTGTACTACGGGAGAGAGACTGAACTCAACACCTTTAATAATTACATTTCAAGAGGATGGACTCCAGGTCTTTGAGAAAGACATTTCTGGGTTGTAAAACAGGTAGGAACCTGTGCGAAGATTCACATCTCAAAGACGCAGAGGAAGAAAGCGCAATTACAAGTTTTCTGAAGTAAATGCTCTAAGAAAAAGGAAGTTTGGAGCCTGCAGTTAGGAAGAAGCCTGTCTAAAGTTTATTCACACTGAGGACATTAAGGGTGTCTTGCTTACACCAGGGTTTGGCCAAGAAGGAAGCAGAATACAAGTCAGAGGCTCAAGATCCCAGTATTTTCATTGACTGTACCTGTTACACTTGTAGGGAATATATACTGATTCTGTACTTTAGAGTAGCTATCTAAATAGATATAAATACAGTTTTGAGTTAAACCAGTCTTTTCATTCAATGATTTTTTTTTTATTCATGTCCTAGTGCAAAAAAGCTGCCTAAAAAATAAAATAAATAAAACACACATTTCAATTTGGGGGATCTGGAAATTCAAAAATTATCCCCCTTCATCATCACATCTGAATCCTGAACTACCTGGAAAAAAATTAAGACAAATTATATAAGGCAGGTAAGAGGAAGTAGTAAGACCCTGGGAGAGGTATGTTATATCTACAAACAACTGAGTTTTCCTAAACCCCAGAACTAGAAAGACTTACCTACCCAGTTCTTTGCGAACTCTCCACCAAGGAGCAGAGATGGCCCCCATGATTTATGGCATGGAAGAGTAGAGAATACGCACCCACCTTGTAAAGAGCAAAGAAGCAGCTAGGCTAGTCATGCTTGTCGCTTCTTCCAAATTAGCCAATCATATGAAGTCACTCATCCTCCTCTGCAGAGTTGGAAGTGAGGAGATTGAGCAGGACCTGGAAAATTTAGCGAGGAGAATTTGATCCACATGGAGGGAACCACCAATGGAGGAAATGAAATGCTCACTACCCTCATTTGACCCACTACCAAATGCTACTGGATCTTGATTTGTGGATTATATATATAATTGAAGTGGGTATGATTTATATGCTTACTTGCTCCTAGTGCTAATGTGTTGCCCCATGTGTACATGCACATATCCTTTGGGAAAAATAAGGTCTTTGAAAATACATGTGGAGTATATTTCATTAGTTGTCCTTTATTATGTCATTTTCCTTTCCAAGGGAGAAATTAGGCTTAATTTTAACCTAAGCAAATCCTAACTTGGAAGATGAATCTGCTGAAAAAAAATACATTGAGTTTAAAGTTAAATACGTAACTCTAACCATTTACTGTTTTGCATTTGCTGTACCATAACTCTCCTGCTTTTATTCCATTGAAATATTTAGAATAGATGGTACTGTTGGTGAAAATATTCGATTATTAAATGAGAACAATCACGAATATGTCCTTAGGTATATTAAATATAAGTAATCTGGAGTTTTCTCAGACCATCACTGAAATACTGTGACATGATGAAAAATAAATTAAAGCATCTTATGGTTATAATTTAGAACTTGTAACACTTCAGTGAAATAGAAATAAAAAAAGTGATTTTCTCTCAGATATGATACTTCTTATGCAGTGAGAAAGACAGCCAGGCAGTAGCAATTTTTAGGAGTTAAGTCTGGGCATTTAGAAAATCTACATCACCTACAAAAGTTTTGAAGGAGAAGGAAATAAAGGTTGAGTGGGCTTTCAGACAGAGTCAAGAGCAGAGACTGTTCTTGGTTGTAAACCATCATTAGTTTAACAATACTAGAGAAAACGAATACCCAAAACGTATCATAAAGAGTGTTGTCTATATGGGAACGGATGAGTGCCATTGAAGTGAAAACAGAGGGTTGAGGGTGAATACGGAGGCCCTGTTGGAAAGTCCCATGTTGTTTGCAACTCTGTAGAGTGTTAGAAGAGATGGAGCATGGAGTTTAATACTATTTCTAAAGTTCTGTATTGGATATCAGTAATAGATATCTAGATGTATATCTATGTCCATATTTATTTCCGGAGCTATATTTACGTCTACAATCATAGTTATTTATCTGTATATCTATACTTTTGCATTTATACAGGCATATTTTGTAACTGGAAATTTTTTTTTGCACATTCATTTTGAATAGCATTATGAAAATGGTTTTTCTCATCAGATATAAAGTGAGCACATCCATGAAGCTTTTCTAAAATTCATATAATATCTTGCATTTGAGTGAAGAAAAGTGTTACCTCTGATGGCATATATTTTGTTTTCTTCCAGTGAGAAAATATGGATTTATGCCAGCTCCCTAGTTGTTTCTCTTATTTAGATTATTAATATTACCTTGAAGATGGTGCTCAGTAAAAATCACCTGTGTCACAATCACCTGGTTCATTTCATCATATTGATATTCACTGTTTTAATTTTAGTTTGATATGAAAATTGGGAAGCTCACATTGGCAGGGTTTTAGTAGTGCTATTTTAGCCTCAAACACATTGCATGAGTAGTTATCATAGTGAGTCTTGCACCCTAAGGTGAGATATCTTCTGGCTGGACCTCCTGGGCATTGGTGTTCTGATCATCTGTGTTGCTTGCTGTTAACAAGAAGGAGTTGTGTATCTTCCATTGACCAGTGTGAGACAATTGAACAAACCATGTTCAAGTTTTCCGTTCTTCAGCTTTTTATAACAATAAGGAGAAATATCACTTTCTCATAGAAAATATATTTTTGTAGTTAAATATGTAAAATAAAGTTAAAAAAAGAACAAACTGAAAAGTCACTGGCATATGGCTCCTTAGTGATGTAAAATCAGGTGCTTCTAAAGCTCAGTTTCATATTGTACAAAAGATGGTATCTTAATAGAGAAAAGAACAATGTTAACTGACCCAGCTAGAAAGTACATTCTAGAGGACGTCTTGATATTTGGAAAACTATTATGACTTTTCAGTTACTATTAACTCCTCTGTGAGTCAGAACTTTGAATCTGATTTTCCCATCAAAATGTATAAAAGGCTTTTTTGACGATTAAGAAAAATCTATAACTGATAGATCAAGAGCAGGGAACTTTCACTATTATATTAGACGTGGTGTCTGGCCAGATAAAATAATGATCCCTTACAATTATATGTCTCTTTGCAAAAAATCAAAACTGCACAGTTTTGCAGTTTTAAAGTAGTTTAGATATGTACACGTGTGTATATATATATTTATACATATAATTGTCTTGCATTTACCAGGAATTTACTGAGTATTCACAATATATAATCCATCGTTTGTGGAAAAACAAAGACGAAATATGATTCCTATCTTCAAAGAAATCGTAATTTATTTGGGGGCATTGTTATTAAAAGAATATGAACATCTGGAATGATTGGTGTGAAAAGAGAGAAATACATCAGTAAAAGTGTTGGTTTACGGGAGGAAGTAGTAATCTCTGCAAGGCTGGGAATAAGGAGATTTTTCAGAGGGAAGGCAATTGAATGAGGTGTTGAAGGATGAGAAGATGTTTCCTTTGCGAAGGAACTCAGAAGGATTTTCCATTTACATAAGAATCAGCATGGTTTCATGAAGCAGCCTGGGGTCTACAGAACTGTCAGTAATTCTCTGGCTGGCTGGACAAATAGGAAGAGGCTGGTAATGAAGGCCCTTCTCTTTTAGAAATTATTTAGAAAGCAATACGCTCAGAACATTTCAGAACTAGAGGAGATCATTGAGATCACAGAGTCCAATTTCTTTATTTTACCCATGAGGAAATCTAAGCTCCTGGAAAAGACAAAAAATAACCTGCCAGAGATTAAACTAGTTGGAAGAGTGGCAAAACTGAACCCACTGAGCAGGGATTGGTTTACTCCAGTCTGAGAAATCAGGTGTTTTTGGGTTATATGTATCTGCATATTTCTAAGGAGAGGAGGAAAAATTGGATGAAGAAGACAATGTATGTGAAGTAGAAATTTTTTTTTGTTAAAGATTTTTTAATTTATTTCTTTCACAGAGAGAGACACAGCGAGAAAGGGAACACAAGCAGGGGGAGTGGGAGAGGGAGAAGCAGGCCTCCTGTTGAGCAGAGAGCCCGATGCGGGGCTCGATCCCAGGACCCTGAGATCATGACCTGAGCTGAAGGCAGACGCCCAACGCCTGAGCCACCCAGGCACCCCGGAAGTAGAAATTTTTAAAAATCCTCCTGATTTTGAATTCTTGAGTCTTAGGGAAATAACCAGCTATTCTGCCTCAGGCTAAGTGGATTCTACTACACGAGGACCAGTATATTAACATTTTTCCTATTTACACTAAAGAGATTGGGTAGCAACTCTTTAAAAGAGTACACTTCATCCCCACATTGGAAAAGAAAATCAAAAATTAACTCATGACTTAAAACTATTCAATCTCTAATCATCCTCTAATACCTTCAAGGGCAATTCAGTTGCTAGGAATTCTCAAGATACCATTATTATCATTACGCTGAATTATTTACAAACTTGTATCAAAGCATCTGATTAAATTGCTTTGGTCTTATGTAAAATTCCTCTGATCTTTGGCAATCATTATTTATTTACAGCTTCCATAATTTTCCCCCTTTGCAGAAAAAAAAATTTAACTATAGCTACAAGGCACTATTTTACTTCGACAGTGAAAACTGTCTCTAAAATGAAAAAAAGTTAAAACGAAAAACTATAGTTTCTAAGATTTAGAAGCAAGATTTTCTGTGAAAAGCAGATTATCTAAACAGTTTCTTTCCCTGAGAGAGATATTCATAATATTTACTGTAAAATATAAATATTAGGTTTCTTGCTTCGTGTGAACTATTTGTAGGTATAGTAAATATAATTCTTTTAAAATAAAACTAGGATAATAGCAACAGTTAATGTTTACATTTACCAAAACCCATGTGAAGATTACTTTGAGAAAATGTTAGAAAATTAAATAAAAATTTCCCATATGACTGGAGAAACCGTTCAATGTGATTTTGAACTGAAATTGGCTGTAGTTTCATACTGTGGCTTTAAACAGAACAGGTCTTTGTTTAACATGGATGTTTTCTTAAAACTTGGGGTTGAGTAAGTTTGTACAAGAAAAATTGATACTGAATGTTCTGGTTTACATATTGATCTGTAGGAACCAATTTGTCTTTAGCTTAGAACTATCTACTATTCCCCTAGCAGCCTCAAGCAACACCTTAGATAAATAACAATGAACTGTTTGCTTGTTTATTTGTATGTGTAACTCACTACTGTTGCTAAAGACTTATAAAGAAAGTCTTTATAAGATTAAATTTTTTAAAAAGAATTAAATGAAAATATAAATGACAACTACAGTTTGGAATCTTTACTCAAAAAAGGGAAAACCAGGTTTTTCAGGATATAATTAGTCTCAGAAATTAAGATGTTTTTGCTGATTACTTTTGTAATATGTATGACTTTTAGACCAGTAGGATACTATGTACAATAATGTATTTTATTAACAATTGGCTAAAAGTGATCATTAAATATTTGGAGATATCTTGAAGTTTTTGATAGGATAATTAACAAAAGTAAGCAATGAACTGTGAACCAAAGTCTACAAATATTAAGAATAGTGTAAAATGAGAGTTAATGCTGTAATACTTTCTATTCCATCCTTCCTCCTTGCCTGGGAAGAAGACACGTACCATGGCAGAACCAGCACTCAGATGGAAGGCACTGAATTTAAATCCAGCTTTGTATTTAATTAGTAATTGGATTTCAGGTAACTGGACTGAACTCTCTGAGTATCTCTTCCTCTATAACTTGAAGAATTCTACTTCTAATAGCTAATATCCTATGAAGTCGATACTATTATTAGCTCCATTATAAAGAGGAATAAACTGAGGCACAGAATAAATGTGGACACTGGTTTTCATATTACAGCTGAGCATGTGCTCTTAGACACTCTGATGTCCTGACACTCTGGAAGAGCTATTAACTTTCACTTGCTTGTTGATTATATATTATAAGAGTTTGGTGAATTACAAAAGCACATTCCAAATGTATCATGGATTATTTTCTCATTTTTCTAAATGGCAAGATCATTTTGCTCATAAAAATCCATATTTGGAGGGGTGATATCTGAGTGAAATCTCTAGTCTAGTTAATTGTAGTGTGTCAGTATCACTTCTTCATTTTGCTATGAAAGATGTCACCACTGAAAAAGAAGGAAGGATACATGGAATTTCTCTACCATTTTTTTTTGCAACTTTTTGTAAGTTTATAATTATTTCAAAATAAAAGTTTTAAAAAAGAGTCTGTTTCCCCACAATGTCTTCTTAGAAAACTACACAAGATATTCTACTGACATATAGAAAAGAAAATGTTAGAACCTCTACTTCTATCTTTTTGTTCTTTACCTATTCAAGATTTTTATTTTTGTGTTTATTTTATGATGTGCATAATGAACTATAGAAAATATATACAAATGTAGAACTTCATATATATTGAATATTCTTGATTATTTATTTTAAATAGTATGGATGTGCTACTAAAAAATTTATAGATTTCTGGTTTAAGGTATAGAAGAACGAACAGGTATTTGGAAAACAAATTGGGATTAAAATTCAAGCTCTTTCACTTATTAAATAAATGATTCAATTTCCTCATTAATTTAAAAAATATAATAACAGTACTATTTTTTTCTGAAGTTCATGTGAGAAGATTTATGTTTTGTGCCCAGCATATAAGACTTCAGTAAATGTTAGCTAGCTTCTCCCTCCCTTTGAAAAGACTAAGTTTTCTACATATTTATTTGCCTTATCTCTCCTGTATAAAAAGTAGTTGGAGAACCTGGAGGTAATTAAAGAGGACTGTGTCTCTACAATATCTTTAAAATTAACTAAAATTTTCAAATATCATGGAATTCCCACTTTGGGTAAATCATTATTCTTGGCCTGAGCTACAATGCCATTGCATAGTCCTAATATTTTCCTCCCAAAAATACACAATTATTTTAAGGGGAAAAAAAAAGAAAAATAAATAAATTTTTGAAAGCTTTTCTTTTAGTTTTCCAATCTTACTCTTTCAGAATGGCTGGAATTGATTGGGTACCATGTCAAGTTCTAAAAGAGCTAAGCTTTATAATGTAATTGTATTTATATAATCACTCCTGTGCTGACTTAAAGTACTGACAAGTTGCTCTTCTAGGCTGATGAAGATAGAACTACTGATTGTGATATTTTCAAAATTTGAATTCAGTATTTTCATCTCTCTCTTATTTGCCCTAATAATTGACAATATTTTAGTTTCATCTATCAAGTTAAGTACCAAATCATTTTTTGATGAAAATTTTCTAATCAATGGTACAGCTTTGGTGGAGAAAGGGATAGACTTTCTTAATACTGGTATCCTCATGAAAATTACATGTTTTTTTTTTCTTTTTGTATTTTCCAGCAACCTTAGAGTTAGTTTGGAGGAATATGAGTACCTCTGGCCAATGAAGAGTGAGCAGAAGGGATGTGTGTCACTTCTGGGTTAAGTCAATTAAATGCTGCTGTGCTTCATTCACCAGGCTCCTCTACAGCTGAGAAGGCCATGGGTTTCAGATGGCATGGCTACAAGAAGGAGGAGGACCTGCTGCTCATATCAGACATCATCTCAGGACAAGAGGTGAGCCACTAAGGTTTTAGAGTTTGATTTATGTGGCAGCTAGCTACCTTGATTTAAACAGTGGCTTGGCTGTTGTAAAATTTATATTTTTGAGAAGCAAATTTTACGAACATTTGAGGACTGATTTTAGTTCCTTTCAGAGATTATAGTTAATTGCATGTTTTGTAGGTTTTTTATACTTAATTGTACGTTAAGTGACACTTCCGTTAAAACAAAAATAATGTTTTGAGTTAAGAATGTAATGAAAGCTGGGCTGGAGGGAGGAGGGATGAAGAGTAGGGGACCCTTATTTCAATTGGCCCCTGAATTCAGCTAGGTATCTATCAAATCATTCTGAACATCTATGAATTCAACCTGAGATCTAAGAAAATAATTGCTGTAATTCTACAAATAGAAAATCAACCACTTCTTGCAAGCAACTCAAAAAGACTTCAGGGAACAAATGCCACACAGAGCAACCTGAAGCAGCTTACACTGAGCCTGGCCCCCTGGCAAGCGGCGGTGCAACTCTACCCAGACAAAGACACCTGAGAATCAGGGCAACAGGCCCCTCCCCCAGAAGACCAGCAGGAACCTTAGTCGAATACCAAGTTTATTGGTCACTCAGAACTGAAAAATTCTTGTGCTGGGGGAAAATAGTATATAGAGTTTGAGGTTTTTTCTCATGAGTCTTTAGTCTTTCAGTTTAAAATTTCCTTTTTCTTTTTCCTTTTTTTTTCCTTTTTGACTAGCTTCTTATTTGATCAACTTTGTCTTTTTTTAAATTTTCATTTTTACACTTACATTTTATAGATATATTCATTTATATGTATATATGTTTTTCTTTCTTTACAATTTTGGGATTTATTGTCTTCTAACAAACTGACCATAATACACCCAGGACCAAGTGGTTCACCCTGTTTTGTCCACCTGTGAGATTATATTCTCTCTCTTTTTTTTTTTTCCCTTCTCTTTTTTGGTTTCTGGCCTCTTCAGATTTGTCTAGTGTGTATTTCACTGAGGTTGTGGTTAATATTTTTGATTCTGTTCTCTCCTTCACCTATTATCTGGACAAAATCACTAGAAGGAGAAAGTCACAGCAAAAGAAAGAACCAGAGGTAATACTCTCTGCCATAGATCTAATCATTATGGATATAAGTAAAATGTCAGAAATTAAATTCAGAATAATGATTATAAAGTTACTAGCTGGGCTTGAAAAAAGCATAAAAGACACTAGAGAATCTCTTCGTGCAGAACTAAAATCTGGTCAGGCCAAAATTAAAATGCTTTAACTGAGATGCAGTCTAAAATGGATGCTCTAAAAGCTAGGGTAAATGGGGCAGAAGAGAGAGTCAGTGACATAGAAGATGAAATGATGGAAAGGAAGGAAGCTGAGAAAAAGAGAGAAAAACAGCTAATGGACCATGAGGGGAGGCTTCAAGAAATCAGCAATACCATAAAGCAAAAACAATATTGGAATTATTGGGGTCCAAGAGGAAGAAAAAAGAGAAGGACAGAAGATATATTTGAGCAAATCATAGCTGAGAACTTCCCTAATCTGGGGAAGGAAACAGACATTCAAGTCCAGGAGGTCCAGAGAAACCCCCCCTCAAAATCAATAAAAGTAGATCAATACCCTGACATATAATAGTGAAGTTTGAAAATTTCAGATAAAAAGAAAATCCTGAAAGCAGCTTGAGACATGAGGTCTTTAACATACAACAGTAGGAACATTAGACTGTTAGCAGACCTATCCACAGAGACCTGGCAGGCCAGAAAGGGCTGGCATGATATATTCATGGTGCAAAATGAGGAAAAGATTCAGCCAAGATCACTTTATCCAGCAAGGCTGTCATTCCGAATGGAAGGAGAGATAAAGAGCTTCCAGGACAGAACCTAGAAGGATCTGTGATCACTAAACCAGTCCTGCAAGAAATATGAAAGGGGGTCCTCTAAGCAAAGGGAGAACCCAAAAGTAAGAGAGATCAGAAAAAAAACAGAGACAATCCACAGAAACAGGGACTTTACAGGTAATATAATGGACCTAATTCATATCTTTCAATAGTTACTCAGAATGTAAATGAGCTGAATGCTCTAATCAAAAGACACAAGGTATTAGATTGGATAAAAAAAGCAAGACCCATCCATATGCTGCCTACAAGTGACTCATTTTAGAGCCAAAGTCACCTCCAATTGAAACTGAGTGGGTGCAAAACCATTGCTCAAGCTAATGGACATCAAAAGAAAGCTTGGGTAGCCATCCTTATATAAGAGAAATTAGATTTTAAATCAAAGACTGTAGTAAGGGATGAAGAGGGACACTATATCATACTTAAAGGGTCTATCCATCAAGAAGATGTAAAAATTATAAATATTTATGCTCCTAACTTGGGAGCAGCCAAATATATAAACCAATTAATAACAAAATTAAAGAAACACATTGATAATAATACAGTAATAGTAGGGGACTTAAACCCCCACTCACAGCAATGGACAGATCATCTAAGCAGAAGATCAACAAGGAAACAAGGGCTTTAAATGACACACTGGACCCAATGGACTTCATAGATATATACAGAACATTCCATCCTAAAGCAACAGAATACACATTCTTCTCAAGTGCACATGGAACATTCTCTAGAATAGATAACATACGGGGGTCAAAAATCAGGTCTCAACTGGTACCAAAAGATTGGGATTATTCTCTGTATATTTTCACTCCACAATGCTTTGAAACTTGAACTTAATCAAAAGAGGAAATTTGGAAGGAACTCAAATACTTGGAGGTTAAAGGGCATCCTACTAAAGAATGAATGGGTCAACCAGGAAATTAAAGAAGAATTAAAAAAACATTCATGGAAACAAATGAAAATGAAAACACAACTGTTCAAAACTTTTGGGATGCAGCAAAGGCGGTCCTAAGAGGGAAGTACATAGCAATAAAAGTCTTTCTCAAAAAATTAGAAAAATCTGAAATACACAAGCTAATCTTACACCAAAGGAGCTGGAGAGAGAGCAGCAAATAAAGCCTAAACCAGGCAGGAGAAGCGAAATAATAAAGATTAGAGCAGAAATTAATGAAACAGTAACCAAAAGAATAGAACAGATCAATGAAACTAGGAGGTTGTTCTTTGAAAGAATTAATAAGATTGATAAACCCCTAGCCAGACTTATCAAAAAGAAAAGAGAAAGGACCTAAATTAATAAAATCATGAATGAAAGAGGGGAAATCATGACCAACACCAAGGAAATACCATTTTAAGAACATAATATGAACAACAATATGCCAACAAATTAGGCAACCTGGAAGAAATGGATGCATTCCTACAAATGTATAAACTACCAAAACTGAATAGGAAGAAATAGAAAACCTGAACAGACCATAACCATCAAGGAAATTGAAGCAGTAATCAAAAATCTCCCAACAAACAAGAGTCCAGGGCTGGATGGCTTCCCAGGGGAATTCTACCAAATGTTTAAAGAACTAATAATACCTATTCTTTTGAAGCTGTTTCAAAAAAATAGAAAGGGAAGGAAAACTTCCAAACTTGTTCTATGAGGCCAGCATTACCTTGATCCCAAAACCAGACAAAGACCGTACCAAAAAGGAGAATTACAGACCAATATCCCTGATGAACATGGATGCCAACATTCTCACCAAGATACTAGTCAATGGGATCCAACAGTATATTAAAAGGATTATTCACCACTACCAAGTGGGATCTATTTCTGAGCTGCAAGGGTAGCTCAACATTTGCAAATCAATTATGATACATCACATTAATTTTAAAAAAAGGACAAGAACCATATGATCCTCTCAATTGATACACATCTCTAAAGGCAAGGGAAACAAAGGCAAAAATAAAATATTGGGAGTTCATCAAGATAAAAAGCTTCTCCACAGCAAAGGAAACAGTCAACAAAATTAAAAGGCAACCTACAGGATGGGAGAAGATAATTGAAAATGACATATCAGATAAAGGGCTAGGATCTAAGATCTATAAAGAACTTATCAAAAACAAATAATCCAGTCAAGAAACAGGGAAAAGACATGAACACACATTTCTCCAAAGAAGACATACAAATGGCCAACAGACACATGAAAAAATACTCCACATCTCTTGGCATCAGGGAAATAGAAATCAGAACAATGAGATACCACCTCACCCCAGTCAGAATGACCAAAATTAACAAGTCAGGAAACAACAGATATTTGCGAGGATACTGAGAAGTGGGAACCCTCCTACACTGTTGGTGGGAATGCAAGCTGGTACAGCACTCTGGAAAACAGTATGGAGGTTCCTCAAGAAGTTGAAAAGAGAGGTACTCCATGACCCAGCAATTGCACCATCAGGTATTTACCCAAAAGATACAGATGTGGTGAAATGAAGAGGCACCTGTACCCCAGTGTTTATAGCAGCAATGTCCACAATAGCCAAACTGTGGAAAGGGCTGAGATGTCCATTGACAGAGGAATGGATAAAGAAGATGTGATATATATATACACAATGGAATTATACTCAGCCATCAGAAATGATGAATATTTACCATTTACATCAACATGGATGGAACTGGAGGGTATTATGCTGAGCAAAATAAGTCAATCAGAGAAAGACAATTATCATACGGTTTTATTCATATGTGTAATATAAGAAACAGTGCAAAGGATCATAGGGCAAGGGAGGTAAAACTGAATGGGAAGTCATCAGAGAAAGAGAAAAACCATGAGAGACTCTTGGCCATAGGAAACAAACTGAGGATTGCTCGAGGGGTGGGTGGGGGGCAATGAGGTAATTGGGTGATGGGCATTAAGGAGGGCATGTGATGTGATAACACTGGATGTTATATGCAACTGATGAATTATTGAACTCTACATCTGAAACAAATGATGCACTATATGTTGCCTAATTGGATTTAAATTAAAGAAAAGAAGGTAGTGAAAGCTGGAATATTTTTTTAAAATTTATTATTAATTATCAGGAAAAATGGTGTCCCTCAAAACTCAACTCTACGTACAGCCCTTCTTGCTCAGAGACCTGCTAAAATTCCCCAGATTGCCCGAACTGAGAACAGAAAATCACAACAAAGAGAGATTCTGTATATATTAGTTATTTTCCACTTAAGATGACTTATTTTCTCCAAATAAATACAAATCTATGGGTGCTCTATGACAAGCTTGATTTTATTTATTTATTTGATAGAGAGAGAGAGAGAGAGAGAGAGTACATGCAGGCGGAGAGGGAGAAAGAGACTCCCCGCTGAGCAGGGAGCTTGACACAGGGCTCAATCCCAGGACCCTGATTTCATGACCTGAGGTGAAGGCAGACGCTTAACTAACTGAACTACCCAGTGCCCAACAAGCTTTGTTTTTTTAATAATGAGTAAATGAAAAGTCATCTTCACTTGCATATATGATATTAGCAGTTTTCTTTTTTTAAGATTTTATTTATTTAATTTGAGAAACAGCAAGAGAGAGCATGATCAGAGGGGAGGGGCAAAGGGAGAGGGCAAACAGACTCCCCACTGAGCAGGGAGCCTGATGCGAACCTCCATCCCAGGACCCCAAGATCATGACCTATGCTGAAGGCAGACACTTAACGGACTGAACCAACAAGGTGCCCTTGCCAGTTTTCTGATGTGACCACCAAAGCTGTGGAATAAGTCTATTAAAAAAAAAAAAAAGTTCTCCTATAGGTATAGTAGTATATTGTACTTGAAGACAAAACATAATCTTTTCATATTATGAAAAAAAAAATGATGCTTCTAGGTGAAAACAGCAAAATCCATCCCCATCCCCCAAAATCCACCCCAGGAAGTAAAAGTTTTAAACTCATTGACAGGTAGAAATTGCTTTCCTAGGTAACTAAACAAAGTATATATGTATTTTTTTTCTCTACAGATATAGAAACATTTTTGGAGTTTATAAATCTGAGACCCATCAGGAAACTAGATGGATAACTAGTCTTCACAAAGAATACTTAGTATTTAAAGTCAATTGTTATGAATGATAGCTAATGAAATACCAGTTAAATCTTTTATAGTTCAAAAATAGGTTAAAAAATGGTCCTTGTCCAAAGGGAAAGTTCAGGAAAGTCTCTAGAAAATAATTTAAATTGAGATACATTCTCTTTACCAAATCCGCCCAGCTCTCCAAGGTAAACATTCTGAGACTTTTGTAAATAGTCAAGGAACCTCTGATGCTCCTAAGCAATCAGAACCTTAGCTATGCACCCAACTCCAAATAAATATGATCTTCATAGAGAACAGCAAAATAACAGTAAATATCAGGATACACGTTTTGAAAGCATGACTTCTTTAGAATTCAATGGTAGTGGCTGGCCCATTTTCTTCATTACTTATTACCTATTCAGAAATAGCAAATACAAACCAACTATATTTAGATTGAAGGAAGTAAGGGATACCTGTTTTTCTACCTTTAAGCAAGTTTAGCAGAAGGAAATATTGTGGAATTTGATTTTTAAGAATGCACCTCTTTTTAATATTTAGTTTAACACTAAATTAGGCACAATTTTAATTTATAATAGAGCATAAAGTAACTTGAATGTTTAGCCACGTATTTCACCTATGAGGCTCAATTTCAAGTACCAGAAAGTAACACTGACTAAGTTAAGCAAAAGGAACCTATTAGGGGGATATTGGTAGCTCACAGGCCAACTGAACTCCAAGCTAAAGAAAAATGGTCAAAACACAAGGGACATCTGGAAGTTTAGTCAGCAGGAACTACAACAATGAGGTAATAGAACAAATAACTTGGTGAGAACCCTGCATGTGTGAAGACTGACCTCAGCCTGAAGGGCACCTATTTATTTTGCCTTTGCATCATTGTTTTAGTTATGGTAAAAGCTGTCTAGCTGGCTTAACTCATAGCATGTCCTGCTCTCTGAATGAAATAATATTCTAATTGGATTGGAGTGTTTGTGTGTGGGGGGGTGCGTGGGTGTGTGGATGTGGGTGTGGGGGTGTGTGTATGAGTGAGAGAGAGAAAGAGAGAGAGACTGGTCCAACACACTCCACCCTTTGATTACCCAACATTCTAATAAACTCTTCTACACGTTTGCATTTCTAAAAGTGACCCTGTTCAATATAAAGCAAAAAATTACTTTAACAGCTAAAATCATACTTCCTTTGTTTGTTTCTGTATTATTCAAGTCCAGAGAGCTATTCTTACAGTAGTGATATCCTGTATAGTAGTATTGTGCATTAAATGGGATATCCACCCTCCTACGAAAATACACGTTAAATTTTAAATGCATGGATTAAGCTTATCAATGACAAAGAAGAGTCTTGAGAAAGGTGAATATAATTCACAGTTCTTACAGAGATAAATTTCCTATTAATATTATGCAAAAATATTTTTTATTGAGAGACATTCCCAAATTATTTAATGTCATGTTGAACAAGACCCACCCATTCATTTATAGGCTGGTTCTCTATTCACCTAAATTTTGTACTACACTAATACTTTCTGTTTTTTCCTCAATAAAGCACTTGCCCATTAACACCTTTCCCTTGATCATCTATTCTTAAATTAACTAGAATATTGAATTATTGATAATGTAACTTCCCTAGTGCCTAGAAGAACTGAAACTCTTTTCTTAAAATAATATTAGGTTAATCAGTAAGTAATGTTCAAGTTGACATGGGATAGCCTGTCTTAGCAAGGATTTATTGGTGGGGGGCCATCCCTGACAGTATTTTATTCTCACTCTATGTGTACTGGACAAATTACTAGACAAATAATAAACAAGCAAACAAACTGGGTTCAGCCACCACTTTCATGCCGATGACTTTTAATTCCATAACCAAAACTACATCTTCTTTCCTGGACTTTAAACTTATATTCCCAACAGCATCCTGTCCATTCTTCAAGCTCTTTTAAAGTGAATCAATCAAAACGAGAATTTATCTACTCCTTTCTAAATTTTTGGTTTTCTAGAATATATTTTTATCTTAGTGAGTAGAATTATTATTAAATGAGACACATTTATTAGAAATTTGGAAGTTATCTAAGACTCTTTATCAATTTATGTCCAACTTACCAAATCAAATTTTTCTTAACTTTTAAATATTTTTCAAATCCCTCTTCTCTTTTTCAAACATACCATCATCAAGTTAATTCAAAGTATTGAATATAATAGTTAACTTTCAGATTGCATTTTTCACATTTCAAATCCATTCTTTTTTTTTTTTTTTGCTGAAGTGAATTTTTAATAACATATTGAAGAGGGTATGCTTCCCTTACTTTAAAATTCTTCAGTGGTACTCCCTTGCATTAAAAGACAAATTTAGCACTTTTTTTGGAATGGCATATAAAAATCTTTATAAAATAGCCCATGTCTAACATTCTAGCTTCCTCTCCCATCATCACTATATACCTCCTTTTCCTTTAATTTTAACAACCAATTTAGATCTTACAATATGCCCTGTTCTCTTACCTTTGATGCCTTTGTTCATTATTTGTCCTTTTTCTACAATCACATAGGTAACTTCTTTTCCTTCAATGTGTCTGCATTGTTTGAAGATGACAGAGTGAGATTGGCATTCTCCCTCATTGTCTTTCTTCTATATTACACTGGTTGTTCAGTATCATAAGTCTTATTCAACCGAATGTCATTAAGATCAATCACAACATATGAATGAACTTTCACAAGAGAATAACACCAGCCTTAAAATAGTAATATTAATAAGCATTTATTGAATTCTTACTAAGTAAATATTAGGCTTATGGTTTGTATGTATCATGTCATTTATCCCCATGAGAATAAACTGATCATTGTTACTACTGACAACCTCTCTGTTTGCCTTTATTTGAATTATTCAGCAGCATTTAGTGAAGTTGATCGCATTCCTTTCTTGCAACACTTTTTTCATATTGGTTTCTAGACATGACTTTCTGTTGTTGCCATTCCTTCTTTACTGGAATGCATATGCTTTCTCTCTCTCTGCTACTTTCTTTTTATTATTATGTTATAGAGTATATGAGGACTTGTTTATCACACATTTTCTCTATTTTCCAATCACTTTCTAGGTGATTTTTTCAGTCTTATGGCTTTAAGCATATTTGAAATGTCGGTGACTCATATATTTGTTCCAGCATAGATCTTTCAAGTTAACTTCAGACTTGAAGTTGTAAATCCAGCAATTTACACAATTTACACAAAGACTTTACTTACATTGCCGACAAGCGTTTGAAACAGCACATGTCTGACAAGAAACTTTTCATTTCTAAACCCCTTAATCTAATTCTATAGTCTTCTATATCTCTTCTATATCTCAATAAAAGACAACATTTTTCTAGCTTTCTTAGCACAAAACAGGATTGTTTTTCATTAACTCTTGTTACCTAAATATGCTGATATATCTGGAAATTTTATGGTCAATAGCTTCTAAATATTCAGAATTTATTGCCCAACCCTCACTTCCACCTTACATTTTACAATAGTCATTATCACTTCTTACCTGAATTATTAGAATAGCTTTTTGTTCCAGCTTATATTCTTACTGCCAAAATCTATACTCCACACAGCAAGAGTAGTCCTTTTAAATTTTAAGTCAAATAATGCCATTTTTATACCCAAATTCTCAATTATACCCAAAGCAAAAGCAAAATACTTGCCAAGGACTAGAAGTCTGGACAAGATCTCACCTCCCCTTGCTATTCTGATCTCTTTATTTTTTATTCTCTCACTCCCTCATTTCTAGCCATATCGGCCTCTTAGTTGTTTCCTGAAATACTAAGCTACACCCTTACTGACCCATGGGCTTTACATTTGCTGTTCCCTCTTCCAAATATTTACAGTTTGATGCCTTTAGGTCCCTTCTCAAATACCACCTTATAAGTACAGTCTTCCATGCCTTCCAACTACATTAAAACAATCTGTAAGCAACTACTGCTGTCTTTTCCCTTTCACTTACTCTCCCACTTAGGCTACTTTCTTTTTTCCTATAACACTTAACATTTTGTGGTGTATTACATATTTTCTAACTATTTGTTATCTGTATAGCCTTATCCCATCACCATTATTACAATTTAAGTTCCATGAGATACAATGATTTGGACTTTCTTGTGAGCTGTTCTGCCTGCTGAGTTAAGGACAGCATATGACAACCTGGAAGTGATTGTGGTGAGCACTTTAACTGCCTATGAGAGCCAATGTATTCTTCTGTCACATGAGGGAATTGTTCTTTCCTAATACTCTGAAGTTAAGGGTAGACATATCACACACTTTGTCAAGGAAACGTGAATGAAATGCTAAATATTATTTCTAGGTGGCTGCATTTAATTGTTGATTCTTGACTCTTCAACCTCCTTTTTCCTCCTTGTGTGAAGGTCTTGGAAGTTTATGTTCATAAGGAGTTGCCAAAAGATTGCAGCAGCTTGGAATGCTGAGTGTACACATGGAGGATCCAGAATGGATTTGCAGGATAGGGAAGTAAACTTGTGGTGTGTAGCCACTGAGAGTTAGGGAGTATATTACCACAGTATCACCCAGCCTATCTACAAGTGTCACAATCAGTAAGTATGTGTTGAGTGAATGAATAAATGATCCCTATTTTGAAGAGGTGGAAGCGAAGTCACAGTGAAGGTATGTTATTAGCTAAGGGTTGTCAATGGCAACCTGAAGTCAAAGCCAGGCCACACATAATATTTAAAACATGCAGCAATCATTTTAAGCAAGAGAGATAAACTGTTTATTTTATAGTTACTTGTGATATAAATCAGTGACAAACAGATCATAATCCAATAACTGACTTAAAACAATGTTGACAAAGACACACTACAGGAAAAATATCTGGTCTTCCCAAGCTTTCTTCTTCATATTCTGAAATCATTTGAAAGTAAATATCTAGGATTTTGTTATCTTAGTGACCTAAATAATAGTTCAGTGCCATGAGGTTTAGTTCAGTACTAATCATTCTGTCTTTAAAGGTCAATGCAACATGCATCAGGCAGTACCTCTCTGTTTTCTGTATCTAATTTTTTTGATGGAATGGACTGCACATGATTATTTCTCATACAAGCATTTAATAATAATTATTTGAGGTTATTTTCAGGATATTGACAAAAATGTTGCTTTCTTTTAGGAGAAAGCAAAAATTAAGTAAGACAATATATCTCTATCTACCTTAGCTTTCAGGTCTTGAAGCCAAATATAGTATATAATTACAGAAAAGAGGGCTCTTGGTGATACGTACATCTCTTTTCATTTTAGAGTCCAGGAGTCTCTTCCTCTCTTTCTCTCTCTCTCCTTCCTCCTCTTAAAAATCTCTAATTGACTTTCTTTGGACTACAGCCTGTCTCAAAGACCTTAAAGCTATTTCAAAGTTAATAAGCTGTTCCTTCCAAAAAATTGAAAGTTCAAAATAAATAAATAGAAAAATATCATTATGGTATATATACACAATGGAATATCATGCAGCCATCAAAAGGAATGAAATCTTGCCATTTGCAACGATGTGGATGGAACTGGAGGGTATTATGCTGAGTGAAATAAGTCAATCAGATAAAGACATGTATCATATGATCTCACTGATATGAGGAATTCTTAATCTCAGGAAACAAACTGAGGGTTGCTGGAGTGGTGGGGGTTGGGAGGCATGGGGTGGCTGGGTGATAGACATTGGGGAGGGTATGTGCTCTGGTGAGTGCTGTGAATTGTGCAAGACTGTTGAATCACAGACCAGTACCTCTGAAACAAATCATACATTATATGTTAAAAAAAGAAGAAGATAGTAGGAAGTGAAAAATGAAGGAGGAGATATTGGAGGGGGAGACGAACCATGAGAGACTATGGACTCTGAGAAACAAACTGAGGGTTCTAGAGGGGAGGGGGGTGGGGGGATGGGTTAGCCTGGTGATAGGTATTAAAGAGGGCACGTATTGAATGGAGCACTGGGTATTATACACAAACAATGAATCATGGAACACTACATCAAAAACTAATGATGTAAAGTATGGTGATTAACATAACATAATAAAATTAAAGAAAAAAATATCATTAAAGCAAACCCTTTTTTTAGAGAGAAGGGGGGCAGAGGGAGAGGGAGAGAGAGAATCTTAAGTAGGCTCCATGCCCAACATGGAGCCTGACACAGGACTTGATCTCACAAATCTGAGATCATGACCTGAGCCAAAATCCAGAGTCAAAAACTGAACCAACTGAACCACCCAGGAGCACCTAAAGTAAACTTTTATTAGACCCAAATAGAAAAGCTGTTATGATTTGGTATGCTTCATTTTACCTGCTATACATACTATCTTAATGTTTTATTTATAATATATTTGTATTTATTTTCTTTTATATGTCAGTAGAAAATTATTAGAAAACACAAAAAAGGAAAAAAGGAGCAATTCTTAAATTTATAGGCTGTTTCATATTGTTTTACTATATAGCATTTATAAGACTTTTAAACTATCTCTTCCTTCTCTCTCATTTTAACAGGTTTTTTCTTTGAGAAAGTATGGGGAAGATGATTTCATTGTAGGCCTTTAAGACTTAATTGCTGTTGATCTTTCATGATGTTGATTTTTAGCAACTTATGAATCTATCGATTAGCCTATTTGACATTAAAACCCAACATTGTAATATTTCTATTAGCTAAGATTTTCATAAATCTCTGACCATTTTGTAATTACAAAATATTTTGTCTAAATAATTTTGTAATACTAATCCAGTAATATAATAAACATCCTAAGTCCTACAAACCTGTTCTATCTATTCTTATATATCTAGAAAAACTTTATTTTCATACATGCAGAAGATATACAGACATTCTTTTAAAGGTTTTACTCAACAATTTCACATTAGGGAGTCAACAACAACATAAAACTTTTCATTTTTATCCTACCTTTGGTTTACTGATACATATGGTTTTAAATTCATCCAATAATCACAACCAGTCCTTTGCTAAAATTGTCCAATAATCTCCTTATTGACGTTGGTAGATTCCTCAAAATCACTCATGTGTACAATATTCCTTGAGATTTACATGCTCATCAGCTATGTATGTGCATATTGGATCATTTAGTGACCGATTGGGTATAAAATCCTGAGGTTACAGTTGATTATCTTATAAATAATGCTTCATTCTTCTCTTGAATTCAATGTTGTTGTAGACATGTTTGATGTCACGTTGACATTCTATCCCTTTTAAGTGATTTAATCTCTGTGCTTAGAGACACTGGGGCATTTTTTTCCTTTGAAGCCCATTTTTACTGGGATATTTCGAAGTGGACTAGATTAGTTTTTTTCAGGTATAAAGTAAACACTTCCTATATGCAGATTTTCTTATTCAGGGACATAAGTTCTTACTCTGGAAAAAATAAATTTTACATTTATTGGGCCATTTTACATATTTTTTTCTTTTTACACCCCAATTTTGATTCAGATTTCTTGGTTCTTTTCAACCTCTATATTTCTTACTATCACTTACTCTATTTTTATTACATTCTATATTCCACAGTTTATTTAGTCCTCAGTTTCTTTCCAAAGTTTTATAGTGTCACATTTTCTGTGACTACATGATTCTAAGTAATCATACTCAGACTTCTCTTCTGTGCTTCTTATTTATATTCCTATTTATAATTATAATGATATAATATATAACATTTATGTTATAATTGTATATTCCACTTATAGATCATATTAATAATATAATAATATATAATTACAATAATATACCAAATTGTTTATTTCACAGGTTTATTTCACTATGTAATCATTAGTCAATTCATTGTTATTCCTGTTGAAATAAGAAAAGATAAATAACTTGCTCAGGCTATATCAGGTAAGCATCAGGGCTAAAACTCAAATTTAGGCAATGAAGTTTCAGAACTTGCCATCTCATTTAAACAATATACCAACATCTCTCTCGTTCTCATGTTTTCACCTTCCTCAGATGTTTTCACAATCATGTAAAGAAGCTTGCTATAGGGGTATCTGGGTGGCTTAGTCTTTAAGTATCTGCCTTCGGCTCAGGTCATGATCCCAGGGTCCTGGGTTTGAGCCCCACCTTGGGCTCCCTGCTCAGCGGGAAGCTTGCTTCTCCCTTTCCCACTTCCCCGGCTTGTGTTCCCTCTTTCAATATCTCTCTCTGTCTGTCAAATAAATAAATAAAATCTTAAAAAAAAAAAGAAGCTTGCTATAATCTCTGGAAGATTAGAAATATATGGGAGAGAATTAAGATGGACAGACTAACAACCCCAATGATCAGCCAGGAAGGTACATGGGACTCTTCAGGACAATCTAGCTGAAGCTGACGTTATAACTGACCAAAACTGCATGACTGAGGCCGCCACCATGTGATGCACAGAGGAGATATCCCAGACTGTTTCCTATCCAAACAGCTGATCCATAGAATAATGAACATATAAATGGTTATTGATTTAAGCCTCTACATTTTTTTAAAGATTTTATTTATTTGACAGAGAGAGCACAAGCAGAGGGAGAGAGAGGGAGAAGAAGGTTCCCTGCTGAGCAAGGAGCCCAATGTGGGACTCAATCCCAGGACCCTGGGATCATGACCTGGGCCGAAGGCAGCCGCTTAACCAACTGAGCCACCCAGGCGTCCCAAAGCCTCTACATTTTAACATAGTTTGCTATGAAGCAAAAGACAATTGCTATGATATGCATTTACATTTGCCTAGAAAAAGATGAGGACATATGCATACCAAATTTTATACTGCTTAATTAAAGGTAGAAAAAATAATTCCATTGATATATGAAAAAAGAAATTATTAATATATTCTAAAAAGTAGTATGTCAGGAGAGAATGTTTATTGGCTATTTTCACTCTTTCCCTGATAGAGAAGTGCCCAAATAGTGGGACCCTGCTTTCATCACATATATACTCATTATGCCCAGGGTAAGTATCCGGAAGTCACCTGAAGAATAAATGGGTCTGATCAGCAGATAATCTCCATTTTCCATCTTTGAAGTTAGCTGACTTGCAGTAGAAATTCCTGTGCCAATCTGCACACTCTTTTCAAGTGCACATAGAACACTCTCCAGAACAGATCACCTATTAGTCTGTAAAACAAGCTTCAACAAATTCCGGAAGATTGAAGTTATACCATGCATCTTTTCTGACCACACACTATGAAACTAGAAGTTGACCACAAGAGAAAATCTGGAAAGACCACAAACAGATGAAGGTTAAAGAACATGGGGTACTAAACAATAAATGACTCAACCAGGAAATAAAGGAAGAAATTAAAAAGTACATGGAAACAAATGAAAATGAAAATACAAGGGTCCAAAACTTTTGGCATGCAGCAAACACAATTCTAAAAGGGAAATTTATAGCAATACAGGCCTACCTCAAGAAGTAAGAAAAATCTCATGTAAACAACCTACGCTTACATTTAAAGGAGCTAGAACACAAAACAAAACAAAGCAAAAAACTGAAACCAGTTGAAGGAAGTAAACAGTATAGAGCAGAAATAAATGATATAGAAAATTAAAAAAAAAAAAAAACCCACAATAGGACAGATCAATTAACTAGGAGCTGTTTCTTTGAAAGAAAATCAATAAAATTGATAAACCTCTAGTCAGAATTATCAAAGAAAAAAAGAGAAACAACTCAATTAGATAAAATCACAAATGAGAGAGGAGGAGTAAAAACAAACACCACAGAAATACAAACATTACAAGAAAATATTATGAAATACTATATGCCAACAAATTGGACAACCTAGAAGAAATGGATAAATTCCTACAAATATAGAACTACCAAAACTGAAAAAGAAATAGAAAATTTGAACAGACCAATAACCAGCAAAGAAACTGAATCATTAATCAAAAATCTCCCAACAAATAAATGTCCAGCATCAGATGGCTTCCCAGGCAAATTCTACCAAACATTCAAAGAAGAGTAATACCTATTCTTCTCAAACTATTCCAAAAAAAACAGAATAAGAAGGAAAACTTCCAAATTCATTCTATGAGGCCAGCATTATCCTCATACCAAAACCAGATAAATACACCACTAAAAGAAGAATTGCAGGTCAGTATCTCTGATGAATAAAGGTGCAAAAATTCTCAACAAAATACTAGCAAACAGAATTCAACAAACATGAAAAGAATCATTCACCAAGACCAAGTGGGATTTATTTCCATGATGCAAAGGTGGTTCGATATTCACAAATCAGTCAACATGATACATCACATCAATAAGAAAAAGGATAAGAATCATATGATCATTTCAATTGTGTAGAAAAAGCATTTGACAAGGTGCAACATCCATTCACAATAAAAGCCCTCAACAAAGTACATTTAGAGGGAACATACATACCTCAACATAATAATGGCCATCCATGAAAAAACCATAGCTAAAATCCTCAGTGGTGAAAAACTGAGAGCTTTTCCCCTACAGTCAGGAACAAGACAAAGATATCTGCTCTCACAACTTTTATTCAACATAGTACTAGAAGTCCTAGCCACAGCAATCAGAAAAGAAATAAGAGGAATCCAAATTGGCAAGGAAGAAGTAAAACTTTCAGTATTTGCAGATGATATATGTCATATATATGTGTATATATATATATATATATATATAGAGAGAGAGAGAGAGAGAGAGACAGACAGAGAGAGAGAGACAGAGAGAGAGAGGAAAAAAACAATCCAAAAGACTCCACCAAAAAACCTGCTAGGACTGATAAACAAGTTCAGTAAAGTTGCAAGATACAAAATCAAACACAGAAATCTGTTGCATTTCTATACACCAATAATGAAGCAGCAGAAAGAGAAATTAAGAAAACATTCCCATTATAATTGCACCAAAAATAATAAGATATTTAGGAATCAACCTAACCAAAGAGGTGAGAGACTTGTACTCTGGAAACTAGAGAACACTGATGAAAGAAATTCAAGACAACATAAAGAAATGGAAAGACATTCCATACTCATGGATTGAAAGATTGAATATTGTTAAAATGTCTATACTACTCAAAACAATCTACACATTTAATGTGTGGTACCAATGGCATTTTTCATAGAACTAGAATAAATAATTCTAAAATTTATAAAGAACCACAAAAGACCCCAAATAGCCAAACAATCTTGAAAAAGCAAAACAAAGCTGAAGGCATCACAATTCTGGACTTCAAGTTCTATTACAAAGCTGTAGTGATCAAACAGTATGGTACCGGCACAAAAATAGACACAAAGATCAATGGAACAGAATTGAAAACCCAGAAATGTACCCGCAACTACATGGTCAACTAATCTTTGACAAAGCAGGAAAGAACATCCAGTAGGAAAAGGACACTCTCCTCAACAAATGGTGTTGGGAAAAATGGACAGCAACATGTAAGAGAAAGAAACTGGACTACTTTCTTATACCACACAGAAAAATAAATTCAAAATGAATGAAAGACCCAAATGTGAAAAGGGAAAGCATAAAAATCCTAGAAGAGAACACACAGGCATAACTTCTTTGATATTGGCTGTAGCAACTTTTTTCTAGACATGTCTCCTGAGGCAAGGGAAACAAAAGCAAAAATAAGCTATTGGGTCTGCATCAAAATAAGAAGGGCAGTGAAGGAAACAATCAATAAAACTAAAAGGCAACCTATGGAATGGGAGAAGATATTTGCCAATGACATATCTGATAAAGGGTTATCACAATATATAAAGAACTTATAAAATTCCACACACACAAAATGAAAAATCCAATTAAAAATGGACAGAAAACATGAATGGATATTTATTCAAAGAAGACATCCAGATGGCAGAGACACATGAAAAGAGGTTCATCATCACTTACCATCAGGAAAATGCAAATCCAAACTACAATGAGGTATCACCTTACACCTGTCAGAATGGCTAAAATAAACAACACAAGAAACAACAGGTATTGATGAGAATGTAGAGAAAGGGGAACTTTCTTGCATTTTTGGTGGGAATGCAAACTGGTGTGACCACTCTGGAAAAAAGTATGGAGGTTCCTCAAAAAGTTAAAAATTGAACTACCCTATGATCCAGCAATCGCACTACTTGGTTTTTACACAGAGAACACAAGAACACTTATCCAAAGGGATACATGCACCCGTATATTTATAGCAGCATTAACAAATTATGGAAGCATTCCGAGTGTCAATCAATTGATAAATGGATAAAGAAGTTGTGGCATACATATATATACAATGGAACATTATTCAGACAACAAAAAGAATGAAATCTTGCCACTTCTAATGATATGGATGGAGCTGGAGAGTATTATGCTAAGTGGAAGAAGTCAGAGAAAGAAGCATACCGTATGATCTCATTCACATGTGGAATTTAAGACACAAAATAGAGGAGCAAAGGGAAAAAAGACAGTGAGAGACAAATGAAGAATGAGACTCTTAACTGACGGTTACCAGAGGGGAGGTGGGTGGAGGGATGGATGAAATATGTGATGGGGATTAAGGAGTGCACCTGTGATGAACTACAGCGGGTGTTGTATGGAAGTGTTGAATCACTATATTGTACACCTGACACTAATATAACACTCTATGTTAACTAACTGGAATTAAAATAGAAACTTAAAAAAAAAAAAAAGACCACAGATTTGCATAAGCAAAGTTGTCCTTTGAATTGAAAAAAAAAAGTCTAACTCATAGAAACAGAGAGTAGAATAGTGGTTGCCAGGGGCTTAAGGGGTGCTTAAGGGTGAGGTTGGTAAAGGAGAGTACAAACTTTTAAAGATGAATAAGGTCTGAAGATACAATGTACAACATGGTGACTATTATTGTTAGTACTGTATTGTATAATTGAAGTCTGCTAAGAGAGTAGAACTTAAGTGTTCTCACACACACACAAAAACTAAATATGTAAGATGATGAAGGTGTGGATTAGCTTGCTAGTAGGAATCCTTTTATAATGTATATGTATATCAAATCATAATGTTATACACTTTAAAAATAAATAAATATAAATAAGCAATAAAAATGTATATTATTTTATTATAATAGACTGTAAAATAATAAGCGAAAACCATATAGTCTGCAAATACGGTCTACAATAAGTTAATGCCCTTATTATGAAAATTAGTAGTGTTTTGCTAGGCAAAATGGCTTATTTTGTTAAATTGATTTTTTAAATCTATCTAGGCAGGTCTTCATTAATTTTCTCTGAAATTTTTAGTGGACCGAACAAATATCTAATAAGGTGATCCATTTACTCACATTCTTTGTACATCTGAAGAATTTAATATTTAGAAAGAAACGGAAGATGAAATAAGTGTTTATTCAGTTCACTTGTATTTTGGACTACCCTGGAAATCACACAGAATAGCAATCCAGAGCGACTTAAGTGTAATTGATCTTTTAGATTGGTCACATAACCCTATGACTTTGGTTACTATATAAAGCTGCCGACTTTCCCAAAATATTTTTGTATCATCATGTTTCATTTATTTTAGAAAAGGATGCTATTTCAAGCCAAACTAAATGGAAATACTTGAGTTTACAGAAGCATTCTATACTGTAACCTTTAAGTCACCTGGAAGAGGGCTCAAAGCACCTTTTACTGCTCAATCAAATCATAAAACTCAGAATTATACTTCTTTCACAGAAGGAAAATATACAGCAACACTCTTATGAAATAGCTAATTTCTCCATAGACTTAGTTGTAATATAGAACAAATTCTGTCCCCTGAAATATATATATATATATATGACATTCTGTATAGTTCTTTTATGTATTCTATAAAAGCTGACATAGCAGCTCAGCCAAGTCTTCTCTGTTGACACTGAATGACTCAATGTAACCACAATAGCAGTGACTGAATTTGGAAAAACTTCTTATGTCTTTGAATAGGATTACCCCATTTAGAAAATAATGTAATCATCTATTGTAATCAAGTCAGGTAGCTATTTAGCCCATCTTTAAATAAGCACTTCTAGAAAAATAAATGCTTCAGCATCAGGTCAGTTTTAGTGAACACCCATTATTGGACCCTGCAATGACCAGCTCCAAAGTACCAGACTTTAAGAGACTGAGTAACTTAAAATAGAACAAAAGAGCAGCCATCTGGAAACCAAAGCAGCACAGTGTATAGATTGAATCTACCCAGGCAGCGGGAGATACACCTGCAGGCGGAAAGATCACTACAGTAGTGTACTGCAACACCTTGGAAAGTCTAGCACAAGCCCCCTTGCACTACACATGTTCACAATGAAATTTGGTTTAAGGAAAGTAATAAGGCAAGCACATTGTTGGTATGTCATTCCCTTGGCGGCAAATACTCACTTAGAGCAATTAGCTTGAATAGTGAGATTTTAATCATTTCATTCTCAACATAAATATTTAGCTAATCGATATGAAAGGTATTTATTTTCTCTATAGTTGGCTTTGCTTCCCAGCATTAGTACTGTGTGACAGATGGCTGATGTCATCTCTGCTTGGAAGAACTCAGTTGGCAATATTAGCATGGCATATTTCTGGGGACTTATGATATGCTATGAGATGATGAAAAATAAAAGGGTCCAAAAGGGAATTCCCCAAAGCAAATGTATTTCTATGATTTAATACTGTACCTTACTCATTCATCATAAAGAGATATATACCCCCTTTAATTAATGTTTTATTTAAACATATTCTGGCAAATATTAAGAGTACCATTGGACATATTCTTTGAATACTAGAAATTAACAATATAAGCCCAGTGGTTGTTTATATTTTTTTTGTCTTCGCCTTTGTTCAGCACATGCAGACAGAACAACCTTAGCGCTATAGCAATGTGTACTCCTACATAGGACACCAAAAATTATGGCCACAAAAGAGAACTCAAATGTTGACTTTTATGAAGTTCTCTCATCTGATTAGTCAAAAAATGACTCCACCTGGTCCTAGGTTCTGGAATGTGTTCTATTCCGGATCTATTGTTTATTTATTTATTTATTTATTTCTGAGAGAGAGAAAGGATGGATGGAGGGAGAGGAAGAGAGAAAATCCCAAGAAGACTCTACTCCCAGCACGGAGCCCAACACTAGGCTCCATCCCGTGACCCTGAGATCATGACCCGAGCTGAAATCGAGAGTCAGATAATCAACCAACTAAGCCACACAGGCACCCCTGTTCTGGATCCATTATTATGCTTTTCTGTCTATATCCCCTTTCCTTCATGCAGCCTGCAGCCACTAAGTGGTTTCTGTCAAATAAAACCTTGGATTTAGAAAGAAGGAAGAAGATGGGACAAAAACAGGGTGAATAGTGGGGAGGCTACAGGGCAGAAAGGTATAGGAAGAATTTTTGTTGTCATTAATGGGAGAATGAGCCATTATATAATATTAAAGCAAGCCCTATGTTTCAGGTAATCTTCTGGATACTCTACATAAGTTAACTCATTTGATGCTCTGAATAAAGCAGTGAGTTAGGAGCTAAGAATGGTTCTGTGAGGAAATTGAGGTGCAGAATCCTTGAATAACTTGCTCAAGGTCTCAGACCTGGTTTGTGGTGGAGCTGGGTTTCCAGTTGAGGTGGTTTGGCTTCAGAGTCTGTGCTTGAACCATAGCAGTAGAGACAAGAATGCAAAGAATCCAACCCTGAAAGGAAGGGCAGAATACTAATTGTTATAATCTGACTTCTATCAACAAAGACTTGCATATTCAGGTTTGTGTTTATCATCTTCTTGAAGAAAGAGATTGTGTTTTTATTTTCTTCCTATCCCTCTTCTCTACAGTATAATATGCAATCTTTAAAAATAAACATAATGACCAGAACAGTTATAGAGATTTTACAGATCTGAAGGAAAATTTTAAAAACTATTTTTGATAATATATGGATAAGTGTAGGAGAAAGCAAAAAGCAAAATCAGCAAGACAATGATTCCTTTTATAATGTGACAATTTCTTGTAAGGAATTGCTATTCCATTGAAGGTCCACACGTATTTTACATTCAGTTGGAATCGGTTAATGACATTAACAGTATTTTTGATGGGACTATTAATTTAAATAACCTTGGAAAGTTTCCTGAATTTAAGATTAGATTGTGACTGGTAATTCCTTTCTTAAAGACCTATATAATCACAAGATCAATGTTTCTTTTCTTTCTTTCTTCATTTCCATTGCTCCAATCATTGAGATACCTCTGAATTTTTTCATTTGTTGTCATTATTTCAATTTCCCCAAGAGTCTCCAAAGTAGAATATCTAGTCATTCATTAAAGGGGAAATAGAATAATTTTATAAGATTTCATGTTCTCAACTATTGAAAACTAGTGACAACTGCTTAATAATATAAACATAGACATATGAAGATATTCATGTTCAAGATATATCTTTTTCAGATGTTAGGAGCTATTATTAAATTTTTAATCACAAATTAAGAGCCAATAAGCCTGTTATATGTGTGTGCACATATATACATTATATAATCAGAGATATTATTGGTACTGCTATTTTTTTAAAGATTTTATTTATTTATTTGACAGAGAGAGACACAGCAAGAAAAGAAACGCAAGCACAGGAAGTGGGAGAGAGAGAAGCAGGCTTCCCGTGGAGCCCGTAGTGGGGCTTGATCCCAGGACCCTGGAACCATGACCTGAGCCAAAGGCAGACTCTTAACGACTGAGCCACCAGGCACCCCGGTGCTAATGCTATTTTAAAGTGAACTGTTAAGCAGATGTAACATAAAGGTGGCTAATACCTTCAGACAGATGCTTTTGTCTCCTAGACTTGGTATTTTATATATTAGAGAAATGTACAAATAAAACATGACCATGACATTCATAGGAGAAGGTTTTTATTAATTTGCTAGTTTTATATAGGGAATAAAGTGAAACTGTCGTATGTAACTTCATTAAAGGAGGTTTTATCTTGATTTATCATCTGAAAACATTATATCCAATAAATTATAATTAACCCATGATACCAGTAAGTATCTATGTCAGCGTGGACCATTACAACAGCAAATTTGAAACAGGTCAGCATTATAATGGCAGCAAAAATGTGCTGCATTTTACCTTACTTTGTTCATTGTTCATTGCTATAACCTCAACCACTGCAATTGAGAAATGGAGCCTGACAGGAAAATGTTGAAACTGGTTTAATGTGGCTGTGTGTTTCTTCTCTAAGTATGATTAAATAATCATAAGAACTTCTCTAAGGGCTAATCTGCTATATTTTCCAGATTTTCACCTTGGGGACATATTGTCCCTTGTCACTGAAACCTCAGGGACAGAAGGGGACGCCACAGGGTGGCACAGCAGGAAGCTGAGACACTGATGAAACAGTGTTCAGTTAATGAAGGCATGGCCCATGGCCTCCACTGCTCTGCCATATGTTTGAAGAAATGCTAATGACTACAATTCAAATACCTTTTTCATCTTAACTATATGTAAATGTGTTTATAAATGCTCTCTTATAAATATACGATCACATTTTTAAAAGCCAAGTGCTAATGTTGCTTTCAACATCTATAATACACAATAATTAAAACTTAAGCAATTCTGCTTAATTATACCTTATGGGAAACTGTACAGTAATTTATAGAAATTAAGCAGAAAAACAAAGATCAACAGAAATAAAGCAGCAGTTGAACAACTGAATAATAAATCACTTTGATCATTAATTTACAGCAGCAAAATCATTGCAAGTAAAAGACTGGCTTCGATCTTAATTCTTAAACGGCTGACTTGTGAAAAAGAAGGTGTTAGAAATTTGGGTATTCCTTGTAAGAACACAGCTTGAACTAATGGTGTCATTGTCTGCTATATTTGTTCTTACGCTGCCCCTCTAAAATCATGCAGTAATTTTTGGTGGAAAACTTTCATTACTCTAGTTCTGATCGGAGATGGCCTTCCTATTTTCTCATACTCAGCCCCAACTTTGCAGATGATGATTTGCTGGAAAATGTTCCCTTTTATGACTGACCCATTCTTCAGTGGCCCATCCTCCATAATAACTGTCATTTAAATGTTGGTGCCCAGTTTGGGATGTTTTGTACATCATGCCTTTTTAAAACTACTCTAAGATCTCCCTTGATTAAATCTATGACAGTTCAGCTAACTGCATTCTAATCAGTAAAAATGGCACATTCTCACACTCAGAAATGCTCCCTCTCAGTATTAAAAATGCTCAAATTTATGGATTAAAATTCCTTTTAATTAATGAGATCAATACACATGCTTGCCTTAATTGAGATACAAATTCTCAGTTTGAATAGCCATTATTTTAAAATGCTTTAATAGGAAGATTTACTGTTATTTGTTTTAATGTCTTAAAATTATTTGTTTAAATTCTACTGCATGTCTTCTGCAATACTTCTCTTTTAATAGAAGTATTTTAAAAAATGTTTATGTAATTAATACTTTTATTTTCTTTAATAACTACTGAATTTCCAGCTTTCTTAGAACTTCCCCACACAGAGGTTATGAAAATATTACTTTGTTTTATTTTATTCTAGTGCCTTATTGTTTCCATTTTAATATTTATAGGTTTCATTTGGAATTTTTCAAAAAATATGATAAGAGACTGTGTGATCATTTTGTATTTTTTATCATTTTATATTTTTTTAAGTAGGTGGACATTTTTTTAACATCATTTATCCCATGCATAAATTACTGGACTTGTCTGTAAACCTTGTCATATATTATATCCCCATATGTACATCTATCTGTTTCTAAACAGTTTATCCTCTTTCTTGCATCCATTTGGTATTTCTTTATGCATATTTTAAGTTTTTTTTCAGAAGCATTATGACAGATTTTAATATACAGAAAGATAAGTCCCTCATTCTTTACCTTTTTCTTTTTAATCCCCAAAGTTTCTTGACATTTTCCCCATATAAATTGTAGAATTTTTGCATCCCGGTCCACACCTAACTTACCAGTATCATATTTATAAAAAGAATAGATGCAATACTGTGAATCAAAAAATATAATAATCACCCGGAATTTAAGATTTGTCCTAAGAGCTATAGAGTTTTAAATGGGAATGAATCTCCCTATGCTCTTTTGTTATATCCCATCACCCTGCCTCCAGTTAAGAGACAACCATTATTTATGATTCCATTTATTTAGTCTATAGTATTTAATTGATACATAACTATTTGGTGGATATTTAAAACAATATCACAGGGGTGCCTGGGTGGCTCAGTCGTTAAGCGTCTGCCTTCAGCTCAGGTCATGATCCCAGCGTCCTGGGATCGAGCCCCGCATCAGGCTCCCTGCTCTGCGGGAAGCCTGCTTCTCCCTCTCCCACTCCCCCTGCTTGTGTTCCTGCACTCGCTAACTCTCTCTTTGTCAAATAAATAAATAAAATCTTTAAAAAAGTAAATAAAATAAAATGATATCATAATACATTGATATCAGCCTTCTTGGACTTATTTTCCATCAACATCATGTACATAAGATTCATCTTTGTAATTGCATACAGATACAGTTCATTCATTTCTACCACTTTATAACAGTTCACTGTGGGAATGTGCCTCTGTTTATGATTTCATTCTTTTTGAGATACTTTATGATTTCTTTATTATGACCAGTACTACTATGAACATTTTATACATGTCCTCCTGCACAAATGCAAGAATTTCTCTAAAGTACACTTATTAGTGGATTTGCTGAATCATAATGTAGGTGAATGTTCAACTTTAAAAATATAATGCTACATGTTTCCTAAGTGTTTGTACCAAATATCCATGCATTTCTGTTGTGTGTGACTGTCTACTTCTGTTTGCATAATGTTTGTTTTCTTTCTTCTGTAACATTTTGATATGAATATGTATTCAATTATTTCTACTTTATTCTACAAAATCTATTGATCAGAAATTTTGTTTCAGCTCATTTTTCAAAAATCTTTAAATCACTACTGTCACTCTACCAGTATGATCTCAAACAAATTATTTTATAGTTGTAAACTGTTTTCTCTTTGGAGAAATGGGAAAAGAATAGAAACTAATTCATTTAGCCACTGCTCAAATGAAATGAAAGGGCTAGTTTAGGAAAGCACAGTCTAGAACATAGAAAATGCTCTGTAAATGCCAGGTGTCTGTTACTGTTACATGCTGAATAAAATATCTGGGCCTGGTTTGTTCAATGATTTGAGGGAAGTAAAAAATTATTTGTATAAATTTAGTTGATTATGTGGACATCGGGAAAGGCAAAAAATTAACATGTGATTTTTTATATTAATCCAGATAAATGAACAACCCATTTTCCTATTTAAAAGTTAATTATCCAGGGGCGCCTGGGTGGCTCAGATGGTTAACTGTCTGCCTCCAGCTCAGGTCATGATCCCAGGGTCCTGGGATCAAGCCCCGCATCGGGCTCCCTGCTCGACGGGAAGGCTGCTTCTCCCTCTGCCTGCCGCTCCGCTTGCTTGTGTGCTTTTGCTCTCTCCCTCTCTGTCTCTGACAAATAAATAAAATCTTTAAAAAAAAAAAGTTAACTACCCAGATATTTCAGCTGTATGTAGTCAACCACAAGATATGGCTGTAATATTTATCTGAATGTTCTAGAATTATGTTGACAGATTTGGTTGGTTAAGTGTCCCACTCCTTCCAAAAGGCTTTTTTTTTTTTTTTAATAAACTAAAAAAGGGCGCCTGGGTGGCTCAGTTGGTTAAGCCACTGCCTTCGGCTCAGGTCATGATCCCGGAGTCCCGGGATCGAGTCCCGCATCGGGCTCCCCCTTCTCTGTGGGGAGCCTGCTTCTCCCTCTGCCTCTGCCTGCCACTCCCCCTGCTTGTGCTCACTCTGTCTCTCTCTCTATGTCAAATAAATAAGTAAAATATTAAAAATAAATAAATAAATAAACTAAAAAAAAAAAGTACCCAGTCATGTCAGGAAGACAAGAATATTATTTAAAAAGTGGTAAGGGTAAAAGGGTAAAAGTTGGGAGATGACTATCTAATGCATGCTGAAAAACAAAAGACAAAATTAAAGCAACTTCCTCAATGCAGGCTAAAGATTGAGTGATGAAAAGCCATTAGACTGATTTTATAGATCTAGAAAATAAAGGTCAGTGGTACTTCTCCAAATGGGCTTGACCACAAATATATCAGGATGTAATTGAAAACAAGCTGATGCATTTTCATCCCTCCCTAAGAATATCATATATGGAGATTTCCTCCATATCAGCTCTGCTTTTCTTTAGGCATGTACTAAAGGACTCTGATTACAAAGGGCCACCCAGTCCTTTCTCCAGCAAAAGCTTCTTAGTAAGAAATGTCACATGGTCAAGACAAAAACTGACAAAAGGGCAAATTCTCCCTCTCCTTTCCTCATTGAAGATGATTACAAGGTAGAATAATACATTCAAAGGCGTAATGTCTTGAAATTCATTTCCCAGACAAGAATCACAGGAAAGAAAAATGAAACAATGAGTGATAGAAGTGGACAATGTTTACTGGTAAATCATTTGCATAATGTTTGCATATGAATATATTACTTATGAGTATATACTTTTCTCATATTATTTTTCTTAATAAATTTGATTTGGTTTTTTAACAAGAAGGGGCAGTATCTCTCTTTCTACTTCTGTCTGCTGCTGTTCCGGGTTATAATAGACTTTGTCAATCTATTTTTCCTCTTATGGCCACTTAGAGATGGAAAAATGATACATTTGTCCTGGGGGTTGTGAAAATGGCTAAATGATGCAAAGCATATGGAAATACTTTCAAATAATGTGTGATAGCTGGTTTAGGAAGTGAAAAGTGTTTTGAAGTTTGATAGCTTACTTGGGAAAAATTGATGATTGGGAAAGTTGGAGGTTTAAGGAGAGAAAACTGAATAATTTACATTTATGACCTGAAAACTTGACACATTCCTTGGATCTTAGGGAAGATCCGTGATTCCCCTTTTGAGAAGAGTAACCTTCCTTACACTTCATGTTCTAATGGGTGACCCACACTAGTAATCCCTTCACTATGGAAATGAAACATGAAAATATTTCAGGACAGACTTCTGAACAAAGCAGAGATATCAAGAATGGGGTGCTCTCTGTGCCCTGTGGAGTAGAACACATGTAAAAACTTGTAACTCCAGTGAAAGATATACTTGAAATTCCCAGTATAAAATACAAATTGTAGAGGTACCTGGGTGGCTCAGTCAGTTAAGCTTGGGACCCTTGATTTCGGCTCAGGTCATGATCTCATGGTCATAAGATCAAGCCCTGCATGGGGAGCCTGCTTAAGATTCTCTCTCCCTCTCCCTCTGCCCCTTTCCCACCACCAACTCTCTCTCTCTCTCTCTAAGAAAAAAAAAATACAAATTATACAAGCTGACAGAAGCTGGATAAGAGGAAAGAAGGGTGTCATGTAGGTGCATAAAGCTTGTTAGTCTTTTAAAAATACAAGGAATTGAGGCTTCCTCAGTCAAACTTTGAGCCGGGAAGAATGCCATCCCCCATCTTGCCATGACTCTCCCTCTCCTCCCCAGTGGCCTTGTCCTGCTAACTCCTACTCTTTCCTTTTTAGACATGGTCCTTACTCCAGCAGTTAGCAAAACCACTGCCTCTTTTATCAGGGACTCTTGTGCATGTCATAATAGAAAGCTCTTCTGAGTTTTGGGGTAGGGGGAATTTGAAGTCAAGAGTAAAATAAAGAGGGAAGCTGTCTCAGGTTTTTTTCTGCATACTAAATGTTAGTTTTAATTCATTTATTAAAAAATAAATAAACAAAAAACTCCCCAAACAAATACAAAGCAGAAATCTTTTGCTGAGAGGTAAACTCTGTCAAAAGTCTTTCTTCAGTCTACAGAGAAAATGATAAACTACCTTAGGTGCTGACCCACTGGTAACTATCCTAGTGCCTTAGACTGAAGGATTGAAATCCATATTCATTAAGATAAGGAGGGTGGGAAAGAAAAACTCCTCATTTTTACTCAACTGAGTAAAAATTGGGCCTTCACCTTAGATGACTGACTTGAGTCTTTATTCTAATTATTTGTGAACTCAAGTTTCTTTGGTGGAAGGACAAAATTAAAGCAGGAATATTTCTTTACAGATGTTTGGTCAGTTTGTGTGGCTAAGCGAAGTCTATGCAATTTTCAGTTTTCCAAGGATATTTATCTATATTTGGATGTCACTAGTATTTTATAGTTTTGTATGCAATGGAATTTAAGAAAATAAATAAAAACATAAATACTGATCATGAGTATCATTTTAAAAATATGTTAAAAATAAGAGATTAAGACCATATTTTCTAAAGTATGAGCTCTGGGAAGAGAATGAATTCCCAAGTGTCTGAATTTTTGTATCTTGTTTTAAAAAAAATCTCATTAGCCATAACAAGGAGAAAATCAACAAGTTTTCATGTTTAACAAAGACATAGATCAAACACATGAATTATATTGCCAAAAATGAATTTTATAAGAATATGTGTGTTATGCATAATTTTTTTATTTTATATAAAATCATTTATGAGATAATATAGCAATGCACTTTAAACCAGCTGAGCCAAATATTTTGATAGGGCTGTATATCAGAATTGAATTTAAAAATATCCAAAGCTAGAGAAGAGGCCAACTATTACAATTGATTCACTTTTTTTCATGTATTGCCATTTCTATTTTTAGAGTAGTCCATACATATTTCAATATACTTACATATTAACATAGAATGACAGTACATAGGCTTCATATATCAAACCATAGATCATGTTTGGGGAAAGGTAATGATCAATTAGCTTAACTGATCAATAACAATTGTTGAGAATCAAGTAAGTTTTAAGGCAATATTATAAGGTTCTATATTAGACATGTTGAATGTCCATCCATGTATAATAAAATATTTAATTAGGGAATTATTTTACTATTCTTCTCAGAATGAAAGTAATCAGATATGCACAAACTATTCTTGAGCTCCTCCATTTCAACAACAAGAGTTAAGATTCTGGGGCAGGCACACAGATAGTAAATGGCAGGGACCAGATTAAATCCAAGTCTCTGTCACCTAGTATGGGTGTAATTAGTGGTATTTCTTACTTATTAAAGACTCAGTAGAGACTATCTTTTCATTCAAACAATGGGTATACAATGGGTATAAATGTGGCTGAATTTAGCTCCATTAGTGACTGATATTGTTAGCTGTAAGAAACAAGCTAGAAAGTGAGTCACTTTGTGTTATAAACACTGTGAAAGTTCATTTTAATGCAAGTTATCCTCTTTCTTATTTCTCAACCTCACTTTTCTCATCTGTAAATTTGAGATTTTGAATAGTTGATCTTTAGTCTTTTTCACTATTAAAATTTTATAGTTGAAAAATAAAAATACCAAATTTTTAGTGTTTGCATACTCAATTGATGTTTGCATTGCTGTTTCCCATATTTGATGCATTATAATGAGGTTTGGGTTTCTGTACTAGGAGGTTGTTTTCTTCTGTCCAACTTGATTGTAAAATATGGTTATTATTTAGCAGTATGCCACCATCATTCTCTGTACATGCACCCTTTTATTTTTCATTTTGTAGGTAGTAGAGATGAACTTTATATAATAAAAATATGAGAATTTTTTCTATTATTGACACTAATTTTCATTACAACTCCTTATTTTGCCATTTGGCCAAAATTCAACTTCAATAAACTTAGAAGTCCTCCATATCTCTTCAATAGGTGGAAATGGAAAATACCTTAATGCCAAACTACTGGGGTGGAATATCTCTGGCTTGGGTCTATAATCTATGACTGCTGGCCCTGATCCAAGTCTTTATTCCAGTCGGGGCTTTACACGTAGGTCCTGATGACATCAGCTTTATACTATTTTAGATTTAACACTCAGTTTGCAATTACATCTTATCTTCTTTTTTTTTTAATATTTTTTTTTAAAGATTTTATTTATTTATTTGAGAGAGAGAGAATGAGAGATAGAGAGCACGAGAGGGAAGAGGGTCAGAGGGAGAAGCAGACTCCCTGCCGAGCAGGGAGCCAGATGCGGGACTCGATCCCGGGACTCCAGGATCATGACCTGAGCCGAAGGCAGTCGCTTAACCAACTGAGCCACCCAGGCGCCCTACATCTTATCTTCTAAGGAAAACAAGTTCTTGTGTGATGTCACATCAGCGGGTCTTTGATCCTGCATCAGAAAGGCCCGCATGATATTCTCCAAGGCATAGACATTACTCCACTGCTCTCGTGCCAGTGTCGGGGGTATGGGCAAACTACATGAGGCTGTTTAGGCACATCTGCCTGTACGTACCACACAATGTTGCTGCTCTGGTGTCTTGGTAATTTTCTTCGAATATTGAAGTGCAAATCGTCTCTATTCCCATTTGGGTTTTTATGTCTTATACCCCTACCTCATCATGAATGAGATCCAAGTCCACGTTCCCTCACAGAATTAATTTTTTTCCTTCTCTCTCTTCCTTTCATCCATCCATCCTTCCTTCTTTCCTTCCTTCCTTTTTCTTTTCCTTTTCCTTTGTCTTTTTTTCTTTCCTCCCTCCCTCCCTTCCTTCTTTCCTTCCGTCCATCTGTCCTTTTTCTTCTTTCTCTGTATGATCTCATCTTTTCCATCCATTTTTGACTAGTTTCTATCTAGGCTTGTATCTAAGTCACCACTCATTGTTTTGAATACCTTCTGGAGGTTTAGGCTATTAACATTCAGAAGTACTTTGGCACAATGCATGTCTCCTTATCTAGCTTCTTAAATGGCAAAAGCATTAAGGAACAATAAGTGGCAAAAAAAAAAAGTTAATATTTTGAAATCCTATGCTACCTCGTCCACACTTATTACCTATTTCACACTGAGGGAAAAGAGTTGGGCAAGCTGGACATCCCCATTCTATTGACCATTTGAGGCTTCATACCAAAAGGAATGGCTGTTACTGGTTTTCTTGATTTGTAATCTATTATACATTATTCAGCATACCTTCTGAATGATACTTATCATCCAGGTGTCATAATGCTATGATTTGGCATGATCCTGTCAAAACAGTATGTAAGATTTTCTTTGGGGGAAGGTTTATTAAGGAATCATACTTTCTAGAATAATCACCTTAAAATAAACATACTCATAGAAAAATCATCCATTTCACTTAATTAGTGTTAATTTACTGACAATGGACTTTTCTAAATAATTATTAATGGATAATTTAATATTCTACAATTAGTCATTCTGTGCTTAACTACATTCCACAAATCTAAAAATAAGTCCAAGTACAGTGGCCTATCTTTTTGGTTTACTTGGGAAAGTCCTAGTTTTTGCTTGGTATCCTGCGAAATTATTTATTGTGACTCCTTTTATATAGAAAAGAAAGTTTGTTTTGAACAACAAATATTTAGTGTCCTAGTTATAAGAGATTGTGTCTGCCTTACTTCTTCCTGTACAGATCATGACTGGATTAAGGAGTTTAAAAGTTTCTCTTGGACAGAATATACTATTTGTTACTGATAATATTTCTGGGGTATTTAACATTTTCCATTCCTCCTGAATGCTAGGAAACAGTTTTTTCACTGTTCAAAAGTAAGTCCAATTATCACAGAAAATGAAGGTATTTTGATGAAAAAGAAATTTTGATATCAGTTTTTATGTCAGGATTTACTAAGCTTAAATATTCTAAAATCACTTTATTACCTGCATATTCCTTAGAGATGAACAACATGGAAACCAAAGGCTTAGGCCATCTGTCAAAACAGTAGCTCTTAGTAACTTTAAGATACAAACACAACAATTTTTCATCTGACCTTTCAAAATTTAGCACCAACTTCATCTAAATTAAATTCTGTACAATTTCAATCAAGTTTCCTACATGAAGAATAAGATTTTAGTTTCAACCATCATTCTCCATTGTTGTTGCCTGTGTCACATAATAAATGGTTGTTCAAGAATTTGACAATATGCCATATTTGCTGAACTGATATTGACTTGGAACTAGGAAATATACGTAAGCCCAGTTGTGGAACCTCAATATGGATCTGCATCTTTGTACATTCATTTAGAATCATCATGAAATTATTTCCCTGAGAATAATGAGGGTCAGGAATTATCTTCTGATAGAGCAAATACCCTAGTCCCTTATCTATACTCTTTAAATAAGACTTATCCAGCTTTATGAAATCATTTACATGTATGTCCATAGCAGCCAGGAAGCAAATATCTTTACGTATGGCCCTAATCATATTCCAGAATGAGCCTTAAGAAGTAAATGAACATATTGGACAACTATTATTCAAAGAAAAAAATAAACAATACTTTTATTAAAGCTACAAACATCACTTTTAGGAAAAAAATTCTAGCATACAGATTAAATATACTGAACAAACTTATTCAACAAGTTCTCATATTTAGTTATGTAAGACTCAAATTTGTGTCTAATTATTATTATTTAGTTATGTCCCAAATTGAATTTCATAGCAATCATGTTAATAACCATTTTCAGTCATTCTTTTAAGCTCTTAAAATTACTAAGATAAAAACTGTTTTTATAACATATAAAACTGAATTCAGGAATTTTAGCAGAGAACTGATCACAACACTTCAACAGAACTAAAGTGATTTTTTTGAGAAAAAAATTAGGTCACACAAGATTCTTCTTTTTGTAAAAGTGGTAGCCTGCTAGTTTAAAAAAGAATACAAATCAAACTACTCAGTTAAAAAATATATAATTCTGTCTAAAATTCTCAAGTACAGAGTATATAAATTGTCTTTCAATAAATAAAAGAAAATATTTCTTATTTGGGAATTATTATTTACTTCAAACCTGGTCGATACATTTAGGGTCAAGAGGAACATGCTAGAGCAGTTCTTCCTAGAAAATAGGATTTCTACAATGATGACAATCAAAAAATACCTGGGGCACCCAACATAAGATCATCAAGTGTTCTTTCAAACTTTTCCAAGAAAGCACATTTAGAAGCAAATAAAACAAACCCAAATCAAAAGTAGGATATACTGCCACTATTACTCAACAACAAAAAAGATATTTCAATGTGAATAACTTAAGTAATAGTCTCAAAGTAAAATATCACCTTAAACAAACCACCTCTATGAAAAAGTACTAAACTATCATTTTTCTCATATGATATAGATGATTAAAAATATTGTCACAAGGGGCATCTGGGTGGCTCAGTCAGTTAAGTGTCTGCCTTCAGCTCTGGGTCCTGGGATCTAGCATCAGTCCCCCTGCTCAGCGGGGAGTCTGCTTCTCCTTCTCCCTGTGCCCCTCCCCCCTTCTCGTGCTCTCTCTCCATCTCTCTCTCTCACTCTCAAATAAATAAATGAAATCTCTAAATAAATAAATAAAAATAATGTCACAAAAACAATTTTTCACAAAGTTTGGAGAACCATTAGGCCAAGAGATATAAGAGTCACTGCTCTAAATTCTCAGACTTTCTTTTCTAATAAACCTCATTACCAGAAAGTTATGCATACGAACGCACTACCCTGGCTAGCTATAGATTATCTTATCTTTAATTAGCTGTTTTTGTCTTTTATTAATTAATAGAGAATCTTGCATATTATTATAAAATTACTATCAAGTGCATTTTCTACTATGACACTTAATATTTCTAAAATTCTGCCATAACATATTTCTCTCAGGGTTAGGCAATAATGAAATGGTGTATATTTTTTCTAAGATGGCAAATATCAAGTTTGCCTTCATTTTTACAAAGCTTAAAATTACTTTGTACTTTAAGTGGACAACTTTCCTTGTTCTGAGTTTGGGGACACTTCTATTTTCTTCTTCCTCAAGTTGCTTTCTACTAATAGTTGTTTTCTTTTCCTAATGATTAGATATATATTTAATAATAAAGTAGATCGAAATACATTTTGAAAGGATAAGGAAGTTCAGCAAATAAATAGCTTTCTTTTGAATAGAAATTAAGTGTCCTGTATCCTGACAATTTTGTTCTTTGAGTGAGACTTTTGCAGCTAGACTGTGTGGAAACTTGATTTCAGATGTAACTTCAGCCCTTAGGTTAGGATTAACTACTGGCTTGTTTGTTATGGATAAATCTCACACCATTAAGTGTGTTATGCCATTAAGTGTAAATTTTATTCACTCTTCTAATGCTAAAAGATGTTACAATGAATTCTTGTTACTCACTTAAAAAATGAGAAAACAAACTAGAAAGTATGGTACTAAGCCTTTAATCCATAAATTTTATGCCAAACTCTCTTCTCTCTTTAGAGGATTTACCCTGGGATTAGGGAAAAGTCATAATTTCTTCTTGATTCTTAAGACGCAAGCAGAGTTGCACAAATATTTTATCTCAGCCTCATATGCTTCTAATCTACCTGCATAATATATGACATAAACCTCTCCATCTTTGCTTTTGCTTTGTTTGGGTTATTATTATTGTTGTGCCTGTCTTCTGAGTCATGAGATTTTTATATTTTTTTAACAACATAAGATGTTGGTAAGAAGAATGGCAGGTGAATAGTCAATGATCGTCTTTACCCTTTCAAGTGTTGTTTCCACTCTTATAACAACACCATCTCTGTCTTGCTCTCAAGATGTAGCAATGGAGTGGAACCTGAAGCACATTTTCTCTGGAAATCCTCCTTCATTCTGATTTGAATCAGACCCTTTTGTAAACTCAAACATCAATTCAGCTTTAAGCTTTCTATCCCATGTAGAAGTCTAACAGTTGCTGAGCTCTACAGAAGGAACTTAAGCTCTCATGTATATCTTAGCTTTCTCATCCGAGAGCAGAAGATACTGTAGTGCAGTCAAGTATGGATGGGTGACAGTGAGGGGTTTCATATCCAGCAACTCGCCTCTCTGCTCCCTTAGAGCCCAAGTGTACCGGGAAAGAAAATATTTTATTAAATTAAGTTTTTCTTCCATTTTTATCTTTTGCAATTCTTAAATTTATCTGATTTAAAGGCATTTTCCTGCTACTATTCCTGAGAGGCATTGCTAAAACATAGTTCATTTTATTATGGAAACAGAGTAAGCTAATTATCTCCTGAGAACTTGCTATAATTTTAAGGGTTATGCACAAGATGTTAACTAATCACACAGCTCCCAGATATTTGTAACATGCAGTGTGACTCTGAGGTAGTATTTAAATGAGTGCTAGGCATGACTCGTGATGTGTTGTTTCTGGTGCTGCATGGAAGAAAAAATGGTACATTATGCAAGGTTAAATTTACCATATTTAACATGTTTTGTTTCAGATCTAATAGAAGTGTACTACATTTCACCACTGTCTAACAATCTACAGAATTTTCCAAGAAATGCTACCATTAGTTTGAAAATATTTATGAAACAAAAGAGGCAATATTAATTGCCAACTGCAAATATGATGCAAATTAATGCAAACTAGTATGAGTTAAGATACATGTGTTAAAATAAAAATCTTCCTAAGAGCATATCTTACAATGAATCCAGTAATATGAATGGGGTAACTTGTGGTCTTCTTCATTTTTCACTCATGTTGAAGTCAATGTCGTTGCTGCGGGTAATATGAAATTCATTAGAATTGTTCAGTGTTATTGAATTAACATGAAGAATCTGCAGAACTGACACATTTGATTTGCAAATCTATTAACTGGGTATCTTTATATTAAGACTAATTTTTTTTATTTTTTAATTTACAAATTTCTCTAAAAAGACGTCTACAATCCTGGGTTTATTTAATTACTGTCTATTCATTCTGTCGATGCTTTGCACTTCCACATCACAACCAACTACTGAATTTACACTCCTTAGAGTCCTAGTACCCATAAATTCCCAAACACAACAGCAGATGAAGCTAGAGCGATTATCCTCCCAAGTCCCTCTGAATCCTGACACGGGTTACTTTCCTATTTTTGCTGAAAACTCCTCTCAAAATAATGTTATATTATCTCATTTCTTCACTTACATCTCAGACTATTTTTCTCTTTTTCACATACTCTATATTTCTTTCTAGCTTATAAGAGATGTTCTCAAATGTTCTGTTTTTACAATTTTCTTTCACTTCACCAAATTTTCCTTTGCTTTTTCTCTTCAATTTCTCCTAATATTTTGTAACTCTAGCAACATGTTTTACATACTGGATTGTAATGTGTTTATTTGTGTACAATTATTTTCTCTGTAAGATCTTACATACACAGCAAATTAATGGATTTATTATTCAAAGGAACAGTTCATATGTGTATAGGAACTTCCAATTTTTCAAAATGATTTTATATTCCATTTCTCTGTAGAAAGTAAATACCCTTTCCTCTCCTTTCCTTTTGCTTTTCTTCCTTCCTTCCTCCCTTTCTTTTTTTTCTTTCTTTTCTTTTCTTTCTTTCTTTCTTTTTCTTTCTTTCTTTCTTCTTTCTTTCCTTCCTTCCTTTCTTTCCTTTCCTTTCCTTTCTTTTCCTTTCCATTCCTTTCTTCAAAGCACTAGCTGGCATGTAACATTTGTTCAGGAACACGCATGGGTAGAAATAAGGAAGATAAAGGCCTTTTTGCTTTGAACAAATTTGGTGCTGAAACCTGGTGGGGTTTAAGTTTCTTAAGCCTAGGTTACAACTTGTGTCCTCAAAGAAATAAAGGCTTTTCTTACATGTCAAATGCATTATTCAAGAATCACAGACTCCAAAGAAAATGAAACTCTTTTCACTTAAACAGTTATGTTTTCTCTTTATCCTAAAATGTATTATGACTTATTTTTAGTTCTTCACAATACAATTACTCATAATTTAAAAATGAATTAAAATTAATTTTTATTAGTTAATAAAATAAGTAATAAATTGTTAACCATTTGAGAACAAAATTCTTCCTTAATTTAATAACAAACTTTTTCCTGCCTATTTTTACATAGAGCATTTCTGTAAAATACATATTCTAGAGTCTATTAGGTAACATAATACAGAAGTTTAAAAATATTATTATTTACAAGTGCAGGATTTAATTATGGCTCAAGAGAATACACTGATAATTTGTAATACAGAGGTAAAATATATGCTCATATTTCTTTTTTAAAGCCTTAATTAGAACTACCCAAAATGCATGTATTAAGAAAAAGATTCAGAATATATGTTAATCTAAGGTAAATCTCTGTATTTCATGTTCTTTTAGGTTTCTCTGTATTTAGTTAATTACATCTGCAGAAATTTATTGTCTGGATTCTAAGATTTTTAATATTTTAGTATGTGTATCTTGATAAAGATTTTCCTGTCGTGTTCACTTTTTTTAATGAGAAAAATGCATAAACTCCTTTCTTGTTAATGTCTGTGACACGGAGAATATGTAAAATCTTGCTAGCACGGCCAACATTAGGAACCCCATTTCTTATAACAAGCAAGGATTCTTCTGAGAACATCAGTTAGGTAAATGATACAACATAACACAAAACAGAAAAGCCCTCAACTAAATGTGCCCAGAACTCCGTTTTCTTCCCACCACACCCAACTAAAATTTCCTTATGTTCGAGGCTTTAAAATTTCGGGAAACTATTTCACAAAGGTGATTTACATGTTGTTGAAAGCTTCATGTACTACCTCATTTTTTCTGTGCTAATTCTGTCCACATTTACTCACTCCTTCTATACTTATTTCTCTTTCTGATTCCCATCCAGCCAAACCACAAAAATTGGCTCTCTTTTATAATTTCTTTATGTTTTCAGAGAATTGGCTGACAACCAATTCCCGATCAACTCTCTATTGGTCTTGGTAATTTCCTGAAATAATGCCCAAACATTTTCCCACCTAAACCTGCGCAGGTACAGCAGAAGGCTTAGTTGAAAAGAAAAGAAAAACAATCAACATGCTATGAGTCCCTCAACTTTTACAAGCAGATAATAAGAATCAAGGGTCAAACCATATGGGAAAAGTCCTTCAATTTGACCATGAAAATGGACCAGATCTTTCAAAAACTGGTCCAACTGTTTAAAAAGCATAAGGTGACCAGATGTGCATCTCTTTACCTTCATTTCCTAGCTATTTTCATATCCTGGGGGGGAAAAAGTTTCATGTTAGTGTCTTGGCTTCCACAAAAGTAGCAGCAATGCTTCTGGAGAGAAGCCTTATTTCCTCCCAGGAGAAAACTAAGTAAGATGAACTTTGATTGAGAGAAAAAGCCTGACCTGAGAAACAGGATTAAAATATAACGTAGTCATATACATCAATGTTTGGACATTTAAAAAATAAGTATTATCAACCTGGAATACATGTATCCCCGGGGATATACAATATGGCACTGAAGCATATAGAGATCCAAAGTGCACATATGGGATGTGTCATGAGAGCATCAGAAAATTAAATTCATCGGTAAGCTAATCATTAATTGATTTGAAATACCATTTCAAATTAAAATTAGCACCGATATGACGCCTGTAGTGGATTAGTGAATTACCACCACTAAAGGTCAAATTCTTATCCTTGTGATTGAGCACTTGGCAGATAAATCCACACACTGTATTTCATTTACGCATAATGTGTAAGTGATAAAACCAAAGTTCTCTCCATGACTGAGACAGCCCTGGGCCAATTCATAATAAAATAACTCTTTGGGTTCTGTGCAATTTTTCTGTTTTTCATTTCTCTCTTTAAAAATGTGTTGAGCAATGTCAAACTATAGGCATCTCTAAGAAAGGAGAAAGTGGACATGACCAGGCCACTGAGAATGTGGTGTGACCTCCACTGATACCATTAGGAAGATCTATCTTGACATCTCTGCCTATGCCTTTGGAGTGACAAGACCCTGGTGTTTAGATGACTATGATTAGGATGAAGCAAGAGACCTCTTGTCACTACAATTCTAAAGACTTAGCCTGACTCTTCTTCCTCAGTGGGCTCTAAGCAGGGAGACCATTCATACTGTGGCAGATTGGAGAGTTAAAATGGTGTTATTAGTAACTGTGTTGGGACAACAAGAATGTCCTAAGAAAACTGAGCCCTATTTTTATCACTGCTCAAAGGGAAGTTTGAGGAGGAGGGATTAAAATCTGAGTTAATTGGACACATTGATTCTAAGAGTGTTTTTTGAGATGATCTTTCCCACAGTGTCATTCCCCAAAGTATGTCACAGAAAATGCCAAAATCACATTCACATCAGGTTTAACATAGAGCACACAGTCTCAAACACATTCAGAGTTGATCTCTGTGACACATTAGTTTCCTTCCCCAAGACTTTAGGATTGCTCTCTTGATCATAAGAGTTTCTCCATGAAAAATTTAGAACAAGGTTAAAAATTTCTAGGAGACAAGGGGTGACTCTTCTATACTGCTCTGCAGTCCCCAGATTAAAAATCTCACTAATATTTTTGCATAATTGTAAAGGGGAAGGGACAACTAGTCCTTTGAACTAACTTCCCTGTTATTTGGTTAAAACACAATAAATAAATTAAATAATGGAGGTTCCCTTCAGGTACCATAAGACAACAAGAACATTTTTTAAAAAATCAATTTTTATATATTGGTGTTAAACATATGACAATGATAAGTTACAAAAACAGGCCAGATTTTTTTTTTCTTGAAGCAGAATTAACACATAAAAGTCACAATTTTCTCTCTCCTATACACACACACACACACACACACACACACACTATATATATGTATATCTACATATATACACATACATATTTTCAATATTTTATTTTTATATAGTTATAAGCTTACAGGGAAATTTCCACATATCTATGTATGTGTATATGTGTCTGTGAATATGCATATACATAGATATTAAAATATCTGAAGCTAATATGTGCATTTGGCTCAGCATAGCTACATTAACATGATAATGTATTTTTGTACAACAGTACCATATATAGCATGGTGACTATTTATTTTTCCAAATTTGTTGTTTTATACATATATTTATTTCAAAATTCTCATTTCTTTCTCACCATTGTATGTTGACCTTTGCTATAATCTTTAAATTTAAGAATCTTCGAACCAAAGTGTTCTTTCTTCATGTAACTCTAAAGGCATCAAATTGAGTATAAGAGATATTCATTGCAAATGATTATAAATTTTTTTAATTAAACTTTGAAAATGAGTATCAGTAACAAGTACCAATATTTTAAGAGTATACCTTGAAGGTCTCAAGATAATTTCAACAGAGGGCTTTTATAAAATAGGTACCTTGTGACTTATCTGTTCTAATTTTAGTTTTGTCACCTGCGACATTCAGTTAAAAATTTTGACCTCGTTGGATTTGGATGAGGGGATGGTTAAGAGATATAGGTGTTATTTTTATGTCTAACTTAATAGTCATCTTTCAGCTGTCAGTGGCCCTGAAGAAATGGAATTTGGTACACATGCAAGTTGGCTATTGGAAGAAGTAAGAATTTGGGGTTCTGGGCATTAAAGCAGAGGTCCTGGGGTGCCTGGGTGGCTCAGTAGTTAAGCATCTGCCTTCGGCTCAGGTCATGATCCCCGGGGCCTGGAATCAAACCCAGTGTGGGCAGGGTCCCTGTTCAGCAGGGAGTCTTTTTCTCCCTCTCTCTCTGTTCCTCCACCCTGCTTGCGCTCTCTCTCACTTTCTCTCTCTCTCAAATAAATAAAAAAAAAATCTTTAAAAAAAAAATAAAGCAGAGGTCCTTTCTACATGTTATTTCCTTGGCTTGATATTCCCACTCCCCTTCCTTCCCAGACTAACTCTGGCTTATGCTTCAGGTTTGTTTTGGGTAGAACCTCATCTGGGAAGCATACTCTCATGATATGAAGGTATTAAGTTAGCTTTACTTCTGTAGTATTACAAATATACCTTTATCACAGCATGGCTGATATGTATCTTTCCCTAGGATTAACTAAAAAATGATGTGTTTACCAGGCTTCTCAATTAAAATTTGAGCTCCATTTTCACAATGCATGACTCTCAATTCTATTGCTGAAGTGATGTACTCTAGTTCTAACCCCATTCCATCAGTCTAAATATTCACCGAGCTCCTATTATGAAAGGCAGTATGCTGGGCTCCCTGTACGTGCCAAATATATTTGCTCCAGGTTTAAAAGTAAAATGTAACTATTCAGAAAAATAAAGATAAAATTACCATACCACTTAACGTAGTATAAGCACCAGCCCCATGGTTGTGACATTTCTTCTGATGGTCTCTGGGAATTTTCTGGCAATTGGAACATGGATATGCTCCAAACAAGCTGCAGGTATTTGGGTTATTGTTTTGTTTTGTTTTGTTTTGTAACTGTACATATTCTCGTCTTTTTCTCTCTCTCTCCTTCCCTCCCTCTCTCTTTTCCCTTCTCTCATTCTCTCTCTATAAAAATAGTTGTTTTCTTTTTCCCTTACAGCAGAACTATGCCTTCCAGAGAGCCCTAAACATGAGAGAATTAAACGTAGGATAAATATAGGTTGTGAAGTGAAACTGTACTCCAAAATTGCCATCATGTGAAATTTCCACAAAAGCAAGCACAAAACAACAACAAACCCTCTAGATATCCCACTAAAATGGCTAAAAAGTTGAAATATATTTTGTAAATTTAATAAAGGCATTTAAATAATATATGTAGATTAAGATTTGTGAGGTGACGCTGTAGCTTTTATTACTTGTCAAACTTTCTACACTGATTCTGATTGCAGGGAATAGTATATGTGGCCATAATAAAAAACTTGGAAAATTTTCCAAATATAATTTCTCAGGTCCCCAAACCATTTATTAATAATATAATATGCTTGGGTGGCACAGTCAGTTAAGCATCTGACTCTTGATTTCAGCTCACGCCATGATCTCAAGGTCATGAGATCGAGTCCTGCATCAGGCTCTGTGCTGAGGGTGGAGCCTGTTTAGTATTCTCTCTCTCACTCTCCCTCTGCTCCTTCCCCCTCCCCACTTTCATGTTCTTTAAAAAGAAAAAAGAAAAGAAAAGAAAATCCTAAAATATCAGGAATTCACAGGACTTGATAGGATCTGAGAGCTCCTAGGACAAAAGATGAGGGTTGATACCAATCCCAAAAATGTGTCACCCAAAACTCTCCTTTTCTTTGCCATTTGGGTGAAAGTGTCTGACATACATTAAAATGGAATATCTTGGAAAGCCCTTGGGAAACAATTTCAATATGGGCATTTATATCATCTTTGTGAAAACTTCCATCTCTGAGGAGGTATTAGTCTGGAATAATCTCAGAATTCCATGGCATAGTAAATAAACTGTCCTGAGATTTCTGTTGAACAAAGGTCTCAACTTTCATTTATATTACCCCTGAAGCTAGGGGTCACACAGCGAAGGAGACATGGACAGTCATAACAAATATTGTACATCCAATATTGTACCTTGTTCTTCTACTTAACATGATGAGATCTATACAGACAGGTTACATGAACAGACACAAACCAAGCAAGCTTCTTGCTCAGCTTTCACTGGAGAGGAGAAAGGAGAAATGAATACAAGTCTTTGTGTCCCAGTGCATCCTAATTACTGCCTTATTTTGCCACCTCAATGTTTACTTTTTGGGAAAATCCCTCTCTTGGCTTTATCAGGGGACAGAGATCTAATCTTCCAGACAGGGCAAAGTCATACGGCAGAAGTTTGGCCCCAAGTCTTTTTGCTACCTCATCATTCTTGGTTGTGGAAATACCAGAGGACTAGAGTCTAAGTCTTGAAGTTAGAATTTATATGACATGGCAGACCTGCAGGTTGCTCTGTCACCTCAGTACTCTACCAGAATAAACTGCCTTAAACACTAGGCTGAAGATGGTTATTTTGGAGTTCTACAGGAGACCAGATTACTGGGGTTTAGTCAAATTTATTGTTACCTATCAGTTGATGATACTGTTCTCAAGGGATAACTTCTGTGTCTCCTATGCCTCTGTGTTAGAAAATGAAGCGGTCCCATAAGGATTGTGAAGCTAATTCCTAACAATGAATCAGGACGCCCTAGAAAGTACTGGGAAGTGGTCAGGTGAACCCATACCTCCAGGGTATACTCATGTTCATTTATCTGAGGCAGATGGGGGAAGGTCGTTTGTCCTTGTAGGAAAAGTAGCCTGGGAGGGATATTAGGTCTGGTGGCTATTCCCCCCACTGGTGAGCACAAGATTGTATGGAGTTGATCACAGTTGGCACAACTCTAGGGCAGGGATCAAGAAAGTGCTAACCAACATCTACAGCATTATTCTCAAATCTCTTCCAATGACAAGAACTAGAGGTTCAGAGAGTCTAGGGAAAGAAGAAGAGAAGTCCTGTGTGGCTTATTCAACCACAGGTCCTAAAGTCTACCAGATACGTGGTAGGATGCTCCATAGAGTGCATCTGGAGGCCCAGTGGCACCATGAGCAGGGTGGTTTTACAGAACACACGGGTTGGTTAACAATTTTCTCTATGTAACATTCATTACTGAATGGGAGTACTGGCAGCCTGCAAGTTTACCCAAATTGCCCAACATCTGTGAAAAATCCACTAAAGAATTCATAGAATCCCAGGTGATAATCCTGCTGAAGGGATCTAATGTCAATACAGTAATGTACACCAACCCTACCTCAAGTAGTTTCAGACCTTCCTACAAAGGAAGAGGCCCCCTACTTTTTTTTTTCTTTTTCAGAAATAGCCATAACATCTGGCCTATACCCTGAACTATATCACCTTGGCAAAGACCCTAGCATTGTTCCATCCCTTGCTACACTCTTCACCATGCCCCCCCACCCCACCCCAGGGCTTGGCAGTTAGAGTGTATTCATTGCTACCCTTCCCAAATTTAGAATGGACAAAGCTATTCCAACTGTCAGCTCCTTTAAATACAGAAGTGCACTGTCACTGTTGTCGCATAAAGTAGCTTTAGTGGTTGGATGGCCAATAATAGCCAGTCAGAGTCAGCAGTGACTCCAGGCTTATAGCCCCACGTTTAGCAGAATGCATTCTGCACTTCCAGACTTCCAAAGAGTGTTAGGTTAGAGGAAAGAAAAAAGAGGCACAAATTGGAAAAGGCTGTGTCCCAGCACTGCAACTGTACCATACACAACTATTAAGAAATGTTTGTGAGCAAATGGAAATTTCACGATACTATTGTATTTGGGCTTGCATGGCATTAGGCAAGAAGTTCAGCCACTTTTTTACTGCTTTCAAAGTTTTTTCTCCATCTTTTCTTTCAACAGTTTGACTATGATATATTTAGGTAGGGGTATTTTTATGTTTGTCCTACTTAAAATTTATTAAGCTTCTTGAATGTACAGGTCATGTTTTTCATACAATTTGGCAAATGTTCACCCATATAAACCTTCAAATATTTTTATGCCCTTTTTTTCTTTCTTTTCTTTCTGGGACTCTCATTTTTAATATACTGGAATGCTAACGGGGCCTCACAGGTCTCTGTGGGTCTGTTCATTTATTCATTCTTTTTCTTTTCTTTTTTTTCCTTCAGATTATATAACCTCTATTGGAATATCTTCAAAAGTGATGACTCCTTCTGCTATTTTAAATACATTTAAGCCCCTCTAGTGAGTTTTGTTTCATTTATACTTTTCAACTCCAGATTTTCCATTTAACTCCATTTTATAATTTTTATTTCTTTAGTGATATTTCCTAATTGATGATTTATCATTGCCATGCTTTAATTTGAGTCTTTAAAAATTACTTCCTTTAGTTCTTAAACTATTTATAAAAACGATGTTGAAGTCCTTATCTGCCAAGTCCAACATCTGGGCCCACTCAGAGATAGTTTCTATGTTTGATTTTTTTCCCTTAGTATGAGTAACAGGTCTTATAATATTTTGTTGAAAATTGGACATTTTATATAATATATTACAGCAACTGTGAATTCCAAAACTCACAGGGGTTTCTGTTGCTGTTTTTTGTTTTATAGCAAACTGTCTGAACTAATTCTGTGGAGTCAGTATCTCTTGTGGAGTCAGTATCTCTTGTAGAGTACAGCATCTAAAATCATGATAAGCAGAATCTAAAGTCTCTGATATATTTTGTTATTTTTACTTTTATTTTGAAGTCTAGACTCAAAGGGGTTTTCTCCTCTGTTTTCATAACTTAATGATATAATTGGCCAGACACTATATTCAAATACCCGAAGCTATTCAGACGTTCATTCTTTCCTCATGGGCCTCTATGTGAGTTGAGGAACATGGTCATAATTCAAACAATTTACAAATCTTCTCCAACTTCCACTTTCCACTGGGCTCTTCCATTTCACATAAAGAGGGCTTCACATTTAGCCGGGGATATACGGACAGCTAGCGCCTTCTCCCTTCTCTACTGGGTGTACCATAGAGCCTTTTAGACCACTAGAGATATTTCGGAAGTTATCAAGTCCCACTTTGTTGATCTCATTTCCCTGATAATCTTGTTGAATTTCTAGCTAATCTATCAGTTTAGTGTTTGCTCTACTTAGATTTTCAATGTCAACTAGATATGATACTGGACTTCTCTCTTTGTTCGCTGCTGAGATCACTATTATTTCGGACAAAACCTGGGGGTATAGCATTTCTCCATGTTAAGCTCAAATTCTTTTCAGCTCCCTCTAGAGCTGATGCTCTAATTTTCATGGTTTGCCCTGCTCTGGTAAGAGGCACCTTGGTGCACCTGACAGCTAGCTATGGTGAATGGGGAGGGAAATGAGAACAGCCCTGTGCTAACATGCCACAGAATCCTACTGTTACTACAAGTTGAGTGATGTTCTTAAATAAGCGCTTCTCAATTTGTTCTATACTTTAGATAAATATCCAGAGTCTTGAAATAGTTGTTTGTGATACATTATTTTATTGTTGCCTTTTGGAGAGAGGATTTGCTGAGTTCCTTTTTCCACCATTCTAGGAAATCTGTCTTTTATTCATTTTTATAAGACCCTGTTTAGTGATCATCTAGATGCTCTGCCTGCTGCACCAACTGTCAAGATTCAAACGATTTCAGAACACATTAATGCCTCTGAAATCACATTTACCAAAGGAAATTCATGGAAAAAGGAACATTAGCAGGTATAGGCCCCCTATTACTCACTGCATTGTGGGCCATGGATGCGATGGCTAAATGTCAAACTCAAGGAAAAGAAATTCAGATATTTTGCAGAATGTTTTGCTGTGTGTTTTTGTAGTTGTTTGTTTGTTCAGGATGGTTCCTTTAGAGTAAGTAATGGAAAAAGAATTACTGGATGGATAGTAATAAACATTTTTTGGTCTCTTGATAATATTCCATTAAATTGAAAGAAGAGTTTATACTTCCCATTAGCAAATTATGGGAGTGTTTTTTTCCAAAGGATACTGATTTGTTGAGACTGATACAAAGGGGAAGGGATATGACACATGTGATAGGCATAAAAATGTACCTTTTCATTTACATTAGATTTGTACTAAGATTGAAGATCTTTCTGTATATTTTTTCACTAGTTATATTTTTTCTTTTATCATTGTTCTGTTTATGTCTTTTGTAAATTTAATAATTGTTTTATTAATTTGTCTTTGTACCAGATAAATCCTCAACACATTTGTGCTTTATAAACTTCTCTACTTAGAACATTTAAGGGTTAATTAATCTGCCCCATTATGCATTAATCATTTTACTATTAAAATATATTTTAGCATGTAGAAAAAAAAGATAAGTCAAGAAAATTTAAGTACCAAGTTTAAGGATTTTTACTTAAAATTAAGTATTTTTTTTAAGATTTTATTTATTTATTTGACAGAGAGAGAGATAGAGCACAAGCAGGGGGAGCAGAGAGGGAGAGTGAGAGCGGGCCCGATGTGGGGCTTGATCTCAGGACCCTGGGATCATGACATGACCTGAAGGCGGATGGGTAACCCACTGAGCCATGCAAATGCCCTCAAATTAAGTATTTTTACTTAAATTTTACTTATATTAAAAGTGAATCAGTGTGTAGTAATCAGTTTTCTCTATGACTATGACAGAATAAGGAGAAATGGGCAGATGAAGTATGTTTTATTATATGGTATTTAGATTTTGGAAAAAAATGAATTTATGAAAATGATTGTGACAGGTCTTTCAAATATCTCAATTTTTTTCCTGCTCCAACCACTAAACTAGCATTTTTACTCTAGTAGGTACTGTGATATAGAATAATGCATGTTTAGAAATACTATTTTAAAAATAAATCAATACAATTTTCAATTGTGGCTAAATTTTTAATTGTACAAAAATATTTTCTGTTACTATTTTAATATTAGCTGATTTCATTTTCTTGGCTTCCAGTAAGGCTCGTACACATATGTCACTAAACTGTGACTCAGATTTTTTTTTTCTTTTCTATTATTTATCTCTCATTTTTGGTAAATAGATACAGTTTGCTTCTATAGTAGATAATTGTACATAATTTATATGCCTACTTTTCCCCCCAGTATGTTTAGCCATATAATTTATGTAGGTTTTACAATATTTTCTATAAATGTAATCATTTTTCTTGAAGACTAACATGGACATCTGCTTCCCCCTAGAATCAGGAGGCCAAGTAAGTCTTTGGCTGGGCATTCATCACCCCTACTGACTTTAGAGGGAATATCTAAAACTCATCCAAGAATGGAATTGAGCTCATGAAAAATAAAACAAGGAAAGTTTAGACTTCTTTATATTTGTGGGTGGGTTCATTTTTATGACTTTTAGCTATTAAAAAGTATAAACACTGAAAAGGAACAAACTGCAAAAACATGCAAATGATTATTATTTTAACTTATGATTAGTTCCCTTTTGCTTTAGTGATCTTTCTGCTCAATGGTCTCCCTATCCTGAAATCACATAGAACATCTATTTTATTACAATATCTAATCTGTTTTAAATCGAGTGGAAAGATGATACAATAATTCATTTTGATATTTTGCTTCCTTGATTTTCTGCTATTTTGGAAACACAAGCCATTTTCTTAGGTTTATTGGCCTCCTTTTAAAATTTTTACCTTTTTTGAAATTATGTAAAAATGTCCCTCATATTTACAGAAACAGTTGAACAAGTCCATTAGTATAGTAATTTGTGCTTCAGATATTTTCTTACTTTCTCCTTCCTTCCTTTTTCTCACTTCTTCCCTCTTTCCTAGCTCTGAGTTTTTAAGCATACTTCTTCATAACCTAGTACTTAACTTGCTATCACTCTCCATAGGCATTTTGACTTTTTCAGCAGTATATTTCTTAACTGAAACAGCTTCACAAGTAGGAAAACTAAGTAAAAGACAATGTGTGCTTTTGTGTCTGTGTCCTTCACTTGCCCATATGTAGAATGGCAGTTCCCAAGTCACAAATTAGTTTCATTCTGGTCATCTGCTTATAAGGTAGCTTTGTGAACCTCAAAACCTCATTTTTCTCTGGATCTACATTCCCAGGGCAAGTTATAAAACCAACTTAGGCTAAATATGCTTGGGAAACATATAGCTTCGGAAGTATAGCTCTCTACAACTTTATACCTTTATTACCTTTATTACATACCATATTTCTACATTGCTGTATTTTCTTTAGGGAAGAAAGGTCAGAGCTTTCTTGATAGGGTGAAGCTCTCAATTCAGACTTTCTTGCCTCCATGAAAGGCATTTCACTAAAATTTTGGATGAGTTCTCCCTGGATAGCTCTCTCCTTTATATTTCTTTGCCTTGTAAATTTTTTGCAGGGCCTGTATCACAGGGAGATACATTTTAACTCTGGAGAAGCTTAAACTCCCTGAGAAGATCACACCTAGGGTGAATATGGGGATGCAGAGGCTAATGAGAAAATATGGTTTGGAGAAGGCGGCAAGAGAAACTGGGATCCATGATTGAAAGAGACCACATGTCACTTTGTCTCACGTGCTGGACAGTTGGCAAGACCTCAAATGGAGGGACAAACCAAGGAGGGTGACCCCCAGGTTAAGAGTCCACAAAACAGGCAGGTCACGCTGCTGCGAAAACACTAGACTGTGACAATAGGTGTTTCAACACCAAATAGTGACAACTGACCACCAGAAGGCCTGCCTGATTTTTAGCACTGCAGAATATCCTGAGACTTCATTTGGCATAATTCTACAAAAAAGCCTCAGAAAGAATTAGATGACATTTTTGCCACTATCTGAGGATGCTTCAAGCCTAATTTCAAGTTTTTTTAAAAAAATTCTTGTCATGGAAAGAGCAGAATTTTCTGGCAATACTCACTATGCACATTACTAAAATGTTTTATTTCTGATATAGCTGAGTGTGTGGATCAGTATTTATCCTTGCTACATAGGCATGACTTAATTATAAGTGAAATGTTCACAAACAAGTTTGCCTAGGGGCTATACGAATAAGTACATTTTACCATTGGCTACAGGACCTATTAAAATCCTACAAAAAAATAATAATCCTTACATAGTAGGATATTAAAAACAATGGTCAACAGAAGACAATCAGCTGAAGTCTGAGACTTTTACCTAGGCTTTAAAGCAGAGGTTGCCAGAGAATGGTTTTTACCTCCTTAAAGTAAAAAGAAAAAAATTAAAAAGAAAAAGAGCCATGATGAAGAGGGAAAAGGGAGGAATGGGGGAGGAAGAAGAGGAGGAGAAGGGACAGAGACCAAATCACCAAATGTGGCCCACAAAGATTAAAATATTTACCATGTACCTCTTTACAAAGTTTACAAACTGTTGCTTCAAAATAAGAAGAACCTTTACTCTCTCTCTTTTTTTATAACAATTTAATGTTTTTGTAGGAACGTATAGGTGCATTTTATAGAAAGAAGTGCTAATTGCTGCAAAAAACAAAAATATCTGTGGCAACATCTCACAAGCGTGAGAAACTGTAGAGCAAAATGAATCAGGGCAGGCAGAGGAGGTAACCAACCATAACATCAAAAGCTAATTTAAATTTTGTTAGCAAGCATTGAACCCCAGATTTCACACACTTCCTGAGGCTCATCGAAGCTCAACAAGGTGTTTTCTTTCTTTGTTTTTTTTTTTAAGATTTTATTTATTTATTTGCGACAGAGAGACAGGAAGAGATCATAAGCGGGGGAGAGGCAAAAGGGAGAGAAAGCAGCAAACTCCCTGCTGAGCACGGAGTCTGACGCTGAGCTCCATCCCAGGACCCAGGGATCATGACCTGAGCTGAAGGCAGATGCTCAACTGACTGAGCCACCCAGGCGTCCCAACAAGGTGTTTTCTTACCAACGGTGTGGCTATCTGGAGAAACTTGTTTCCCCATCCTAATCCTTCATAATGATTCAAGGCAGCTTTGGAAATGGGGTTCAGCCCTACTATGTTAGCACTTGTAGCCAACAGTTAAGTCTAGTTTTAAATGGCCTTACCTTGAAGGGCAACAATGGCTCTTTAGCCTCCAAAATAGTTTTGTCCTACTCTTTTGTTTAATAGTATCTTCACTTAGGATCTTAAAGCAGATTTCTTATCTGTTTCCATCCAACTACTTTTGAATCTCCTCGAAGGATAGGGTAGCTTCTGTCTCCCTGACTTGCTTACATTAGTTCAAGAAATCCTTCTTTCCTAGATGTGGTATATATACACAATGGAATAGTATGCAGCCATCAAAAGGAATGAGATCTTGCCATTTGCAACGACATGGTTGGAACTGGAGGGTGTTATGCTGAGTGAAATAAGTCAATCAGAGAAAGACATGTATCCTATGACCTCACTGATATGAGGAATTCTTAATTTCATGAAACAAACTGAGGGTTGCTGGAGTGGTGGGGGGTTCGAGGGATGGGGTGGCTGGGTGATAGACATTGGGGAGGGTATGTGCTATGGTGAGGGCTGTGAATTGTGCAAGACTGTTGAATCACAGACCTGTACCTCTGAAACAAATAACGCAATATATTTTAAGAAAAAAGAAAAAGAAGAAGATAGCAGGAGAGGAAGAATGAAGGGGAGTAAGTCGGAGGGGGAGACGAACCAGGAGAGATGATGGACTCTGAAAAACAAACTGAGGGTTCTAGAGGGGAGGGGGCGGGGGTATGGGTTAGCCTGGTGATGGGTATTAAAGAAGGCACATTCTGCGTGGAGCACTGGGTGTTATGAACAAACAATGAATCATGGAACACTACACCAAAACAAATGATGTAATATATGGTGATTAACATAACAATAAAAAATTTAAAAAAAAAAAGGAAGAAATCCTTCTTTCCTAACCTGAAACCTAAACTTTTCTGTATGTCTCCTTTTGGGGGCCAGATCTTACAGTCTACAATTAATAAACAGCTAAGGGTCCATCCTTTCCTAAAGCTAAAAATGCATGAGAATTTTTTTCTTCATTAGGCACAAACTTGGGCAATGATTTTATGTAACAATGACTCACATGTGAGGGTTTTAATTATTTGAAATCCACATAGCATTATTTCAAAATCTGAAATGTAGTTTTATTTAAAATAATAAAATAAATTTTAGTCATTCATTAAAAAATTCAATAATTATTTTAGGCCAAAAGTGCGTCATCAATTCTAATTTATTTCAGTACACAGGACATATAGATAGGGTAATATATTTATAGTTTTAAAGTTCTTTCACATTGGGCACCTGGGTGGCTCCGAAGGTTGAGCATCTGCCTTCGGCTCAGGTCATGATCCCAGGGTCCTGGGATCGAGTCCCACATCGGGCTCCCTGCTCCTTGGGAGCCTGCTTCTCCCTCTGCCTCTCTCTGTCTCTCATGAATAAATAAATAAAATCTTTAAAAAAAAAGTTCTTTCACATTTCAAAGTAAAGATTGTGTGAGTCATTTACACATATTTTTTTTCTTCAAAACTTTTATTTAAAGTCAAGTTGGTTAACACACAATGTAGTATTGGTTTCAGGAGTAGAAATTAGTGATTCATCACTCACATATAACACCCAGTGTTCATCACAGCAAGTGCCCTCCTTAATGCCCATCACCCATTTAGCCCATCCCCCACCCACCTCCCCTCTGGCAACCCTCAGTTTGTTCTCTATAGTTTAGAGTCTCTTCAGGTTTTTATCTTTATTTTTCCCTCCCTTCCCCTATGTTTGTCTGTTTTGCTTCTTAAATTCCACCTATGAGTGAAATCATATGGTATTTGTCTTTATCTGACTTATTTCACTTAACATAATACACTCTAGTTCCATCCACGTCATTGCAAATGACAAGATTTCATTCTTTGTGATGGCTGAGGAATATTCCATTGTATATATATGTGCATGTATATATATATATATATATTTATATTTATATTTGGTAATATATATACCACATATATATTTGTACTTGGTAATATATATACCATAATATATATATTCTTTGTGATAGCTGAGTAATATTCCATAATTTTATATATACATAAGAATACATATATTATATATATATATATTTGTATTTGGTAATATATATACCATAATATATATATTTGGTAATATATATATTACCCCATTTCTTTATCCATTCATCACTTGATGGACATTTGGGCTCTTTCCATAATTTAGCTATCATTGATAATGCTGCTATAAACATTGGGGTGTGTGTGCCAGTTCGAATCAGTATTTTTATATCCTTTGGAAAAATACTTAGTAGTTCAATTGTTGGGTTGTAGGGTAGTACTATTTTTAACTTTTTGAGGAACTTCCATACTGTTTTCCAGAGTGTTTCCACCAGTTTGCATTTCCACCAACAGTGTAAGGGGACTCCCATTTCTCCACATCCTCACCAACATCCATTGTTTCCTGTGTTCCTAATTTTAGCCACTCTGACAGGTTTGAGGTAGTGTTTCATTGTGGTTTTGATTTGTATTTCCCCAATGATAAGTGATGCTGAGCATTTTTTCATGTGTCTGTTAGCCATTTTTATGTCGTCTTGAGAAAAATGTTCATGTCTTCTGCCCATTTCTTAACTGGATTACTTATTTTTGGGGTATTGCATTTGATAAGTTCTTTACAGATTTTGGATACTAACCCTTCATCAGATATGTCACTTGCAAATATCTTCTCCCATTCCATAGGCTGTCTTTTAGTTTGATTGTTTCCTTTGCTGTGCAGAAGATTTTTACCTTGATGAAGTCCCAAGAGTTCATTTTCACTTTTGTTTCCCTTGCCTCCAGAGACATGGCCAATATCAAAGAGGTTGCTGCCTGTTTTTCTCTTCTAGTATTTTGATGGTTTCCTGTCTCAAATGGTCTTTCATCCATTTTGACCTTATTTTTGTTTATGGTGTAAGAAAGTGGTCCAGTTTTATTCTTCTGTATGTTGCTGTCCAGTTTTCCCAACACCATTTGTTTAAGAGACTATAATTTTTCCATTGGATATTCTGCACTGCTTTGTCGAAGATTAGTTGACCATAGAGTTGTGGGTTCATTTTTGGGTTCTCTATTCTGTTCCACTGATCTATGTGTCTGTTATCGTGCCAGTACCATCCTGTCTTGATGATTAGAACTTTGTAATACAGCTTGAAGTCAGAAATTGTGATGTTTCCTACTATGCTTTTCTTTTTCAAGTGTGTTGGCTATTCAGGTCTTCTCTGGTTTATGCAAATTTTAGAATTGTTTGTTCTAGCTCTGTGAAAAATGCTGGTGTTATTTTTTTAAGATTTTATTTATTTATTTGAGAGAGAGAGAGAGAACATGAATTGGGGGAGAGGGAGAAGCAGACTCTCTGCTGAGCAGGGAGCCCAACACAGGGCTTGATCCCAGGACCCCAAGATCATGACTCAACCAAAGGCAGACACTTAGCCAACTGAGCCACCCAGGCGTCCCTGCTGGTGTTATACTGATAGTGATTGCATTGAATGTGTAGATTGCTTTGGGTAGTATAAATATTTTAACAATATTTGTTCTTCCAATTCATGAGCATGGAATATTTTTCCATTTCTTTGTGTCTTCCTCAATTTTTTTCATAAGTATTCTATAGTTTTCAGGGTACAGATCTTTTTCCTCTTTGGTTAGATTTATTCCTAGGTATCTGATGGTTTTTGGTGCAATTGTAAATGGGATCAATTCCTTGATTTCTCTTTCTCCTGGTTCATTTTTAGTGTATAGATATACAACGGATTTCTGTATATTGATTTTATATCCTGCAACATTGCTGAATTCTTGTGTCAGTTCTAGCAATTTTTTGGTGGAGTCTTTCGGGTTTTCCACATAGAGTATCATGTCATCTGCAAAGAGTGCAAGTTTGATTTCTTCCTTGCCAATTTGGATGCTTGTTGTCTGATTGCGGAGGTTAGGACTTCCAGTACTATGGTGAACAACAGTGGTGAGAGTGGACATTCCTGTCATGTTCCTGATCTTAGGGGAAAACTTCTCAGTTTGTCCCCACTGAGGATGATATTAGCTGGGGGTCTTTTGTATATGGCCTCTATGATATTAAGGTATGTTCCTTCTCTCCCTACTTTGAGAGTTTTTATCAAAAAACGATGCTGTATTTTATCAAATGCTTTTTCTGCATCTATTAAGAGGATGATATGGTTCTTATCCTTTCTTTTATTAATGTGGTGTATCATGATGATTTATTTGTGCATATTGAACCACCCCTGTATCCCAAAAATAAATCCCACTTGATCATGGTGAATAATTATTTTAATACTTTTAGATTCAACTTGCTAATATCTTGTTGAGAATTTTTGCATCCATGTTCATAGGGGATATTGGTCTATAATTCTTTATTTTTCTTTTTTTTAATTTTCTTATTGTTATGTTAATCACCATATATTACATCATTAGTTTTTGATGTAGTGTTCCATGATTCATTGTTTGTTCATAACACCCAGTGCTCCATGCAGAATGTGCCCTCTTTAATACCCATCACCAGGCTAACCCATCCCCCTACCCTCCTCCCCTCTAGAACCCTCAGTTTGTTTTTCAGAGTCCATCATCTCTCATGGTTCCTCTCCCCCTCTGACTTACTTATAATTCTTTTTAGTGAGGTCTTTGTCTTGTTTTGGAATCAAGGTAATGCTGGCCTCATGGAATGAGTTTGGAAGTTTTCCTTCTATTTCTATTTTTTTGGAATAATTTCAGAAGAATAGGTATCAACTCTCTAAATGTTAAAGTCATCTGGCCCTGGACTCTTGTTTATTGGGAGATTTTTGATTACTGCTTAAATTTCTTTGCTGGTTATAGGTCTGTTCAAATTTTGCATTTCTTCCTGTTTCAGTTTTGGTAGGTTGTATGTTTCCAGGAATTTATCCATTTCTTCCAGATTGCCCAATTTGTTGGCATATCATTGCTTATAATATTCTCTTGTAATTGTTTGTATTTCTGCAATGTTGGTTGTGACCTCTCCTCTTTCACTCATGATTTTATTTACTTGGGTCCTTTCTCTTTTCTGTTTGATGACTCTGGCTAGGGGTTTATCAATTTTCTTAATTCTTTCAAAGAACCAGTCCTAGTTTCACTGATTTGTTCTGCTGGTGTTTTTTGTTTGTTTGCTTGTTTGTTTGTTTTTTAGTTTCCATGTCATTTATTTCTGCTCCAATCTTTATTATTTCCCTTCTTCTGCTGGTTTTAGGCTTTATTTGCTGTTCTTTTTCTAGGTCTTTTTGTGTAAGGAAAAGTTGTGTATTTGAGACTTTTCTTGCTTCTTGAAGAAGCCCTTGTTGCTATATACTTCCCTCTGTGACTGCCTTTGCTGCACCGTAAAGGTTTTGGACTATTGTGTTTTCATTTTCATTTGCTTCCATGTATTTTTTTAATTTCTTTTTTTTAATTTCCTGGTTAACCCATTCATTCTTTGGTGGGATGTTCTTTAACCTCCGTGTATTTGTGGTCTTTCCAAATTATCTTGTGGTTGACTTCAAGTTTCAAGCACTGTGGACTAAAAATGTGCAGGGTATGATCTCAAACTTTTTGTACCAGTTGAGGCCTGATTGGTGACCCAGTATGTGATCTATTCTGGAGAATGTTCCATTTGCACTTGAAAAGAATATGCATTCTGCTGCTTCAGGATGAAATGCTCTGAATATATCTGTTAAGTCCATCTGGTCCAGTGTGGCATTCAAAAGCCATTGTTTCCTTGTTGATCTTCTGGTTAGATGATTTGTCCCTGGCTGTAAGTAGGGTGTTAAAGTCCCCTACTATTATAGTATTACTATCAATAAGTTTCTTAAGTTTATTAGTTGATTTATATATTAGGCTGCTCCCAAGTTGGGGGCATAAATATTTACAATTGTTAAATCTTGTTGGATAGACCCTTTTATTATGATACTATGCCTTTCTTCATCTCTTATTACAGTCTTTGATTTAAAATCTGGTTTGTCTGATATAAGGATGGCTACTCCAGCTTTCTTTTAATCCAGTAGCATGATAAATGGTTCTCCATCTCCTCACTTTCAATCTGGATGTGTCTTTGGGTCTAAAATGAGTCTCTCATAAGCAGCATATTGATGGGTCTTGTTTTATTTTGTTTTTAATCCATTCTGATACCCTGTGTCTTTTGATTGGAGTATTTAGTCCATTAACATTCAGAGTAATTATTGATAGATATGAATTTGGTGCCATTGTATTACCTGTAAAGTCACTGTTTTGTCTCTGGTCCTTTCTAGTCTTTGTTGCTTTTGGTCTCTTTTTCCCATTCAAAGGGTCCCCTTTGATATTTCTTGCAGAGCTCTTTTGCTGTTCATGAACTCCCTTAGTTTTTGCTTGTCTGGGATACTCTTTATCTCTCCTTCTATTCTGAATGACAGCCTTGCTGGAAAGAGTATTCTTGGCTGCACATTTTTCCTATTTAGCACATTGAATATATTATGCCACTTTCTTTTGGCCTGCCAAGTTTCTGTGGACAGATCTGCTGCTAACTTTATGTGTCTACCCTTGTAGCTTAAGGACCTTTTGTCCCTAGCTGCTTTCAGAATTCTCTATCTTTGTATTTTGCAAGTTTCACTATGATATGTCTTGGTGTTGACCTGTTTTTGTTTATTTGAGGTGGAGTTCTCTGTCTCTTGGACTTGAATGCCTGTTTCCTTCCTCAGATTAGGGAAGTTCTCAGCTATAATTTATTTGAACAATAAACCTGCTCTTTCTTCCCACTCTTCTTCTTCTGGGACTTATTGATATGGATATTATTGCATTTTGTGGAGTCCCTGAGTTCCTTAAGTCTGCATTCGTGATCTAAGAGTTTTCTTTCCCCTATTCTTTTAGCTTCATTGTTTTCCATAATTTTATCTTCTGTATCACCTATCTGTTCCTCTATTTCTTCCATCCTCGTTGTGATTACATCTTCTACAGCAAGGGTTTATCTGGTGTCTTCTATGCTTCTTTCAAGCCCAGCTAGTATTCTTATGACTGTTGTTCTAAATTCCTCTTCAGATATATTGCTTCTATCTGTTTTGAGCAAATCCCTGACTGTGATTTCTCCTTGATCTTTCTTTTGGAGAGAATACCTCCATCTTGTAATTTTGTCTAGGTTTCTGTCTTTTGCATGTTTTGAAAGATTGTTATGTTTCCCATTCTTGAGTAATGCTATATTAAGAAGGGGTCATACACTGTCCAGGGCCTGGCACTTCAGGAGGTATTCCTGGTGTATGCTGTGTGCACTCTGCTGTTGTGTTTTGGCTGCTGTTTCCCACATGTAAGTCCTCTGCAGAGTTCCTCCTTGCGAACAGTGGAGAGTGTTTGGACCTTTAACTAGGTTTGCTTTGATTTCTTTGTTATAGCCTGGCCGGTGGGGGGGGGGGGGGCAGAATCTGATCCAAAAAAGAGAAGGAGAAGAAACAAAACAAACAAATAAAATTATAAGTCTGATTCCAAAGAAAGGGAAAAAAGCCGCCTGATCCAAAAAAAGAGAAAAGGAAATGAAAAAACAAATAAACAAAACAAAACAAACAAACAAAAACAAGCCTGGTCCTATTTCTACTAGAACTGAAGCTGACATTCTGGAGTACTCTATGATCAGTAGACTTGGTACTTGCAGGAGGCCTACACTGGTCTTCTGGGGGAGAGGTCCACTCCTCTGGCTCATGGTCAGACCTGCCCTAATAAAGATGGATCTGCAGGGCAAGGGGGGCAGGGTTTGGTGTAAGTGGCTCCAGCCTCCAATGGGGGCACTATGTTGCTCACTGAAGTACAATGGTGCAGCTGGGTTGGGGGAAAATGGAATCACCCACACTTTCATCCCTGGAGAAGGTAGCTCACACCTTCCACTGTTCAAGAAGCCTTCACAGAAAAACCAAAAATCTCCCCTCATGTGCCCTGTATTTGCCTGGGCCTTTACATGCCTGGTGCCATAGCTTTCCTGTGTTTTATCTCTGGTGCACTGTTGGGATTCAAAACTCTGGATCTTTAAAGGACCTGGCATAGTGCAGACCTGCTTCCCTCCTCCAGAGGAGAGCCTCAAAGTGCTGTGTCTGCTGCTGTTTAATCCCAGAAAAGCAGTTGCATGGCCACACTGGTGCTTGGAGTTTATGGTGAAGCACAGCGAAAGCAGTGATCAGGTTATATGCCCTCTGCATGTGCCTCTGTCTGCTGGCAATGAATGGATGTTCATTGGTGCCCGTAGTGTCTTTTGTCCTTCAAAAGGCAATATATCCTCTTGCAAATGGACTCCAGGAAGGGGACCATTCTCTCCCAGTGCAACCCAGGGGATCCCCACACCATTCTGTCTGTTCCAGGGCCTCTGCCCTCCTTTACCCCAGGAGCACTGCCATGCACACCTGGCTCAACTCCGATGAATGGTGTGGACTTCCAAAACCTCAGAATTTGAGTTCCTCTGCTTTCAGAAACTTGCGATAGTCAGTTTCTCTCAACTTGCCAGTCAGTGGTTTTGGGGATGTATTTTTCTCGCACAAACTTGATATGCTGCTTTCTCTCCTCCTCCTCCTCTCTCTCTCCGTTCTCCCTGGAAAGGTCTCCCTTCCCTCTGCTGCACCACAGCTTTTCTCTCCCCCCAATTCACATCTCTGTACCTCATACTTGCCAAGTTCTCTCCCTCTAATTGTGCAAATTCTTCTCTTAACCCTCAGATTGATTTCCTTGGTATTCAAAATGATCTGATGTCAATCTAGCTGTGTTCAAAGGACACAACAAACCTAGGGTCTCCCTACTACTACTCAGCCATCTTAACTGCCGCTACATGTATTTTTGAAAAACAGAAAATGAAGTACAGTGAATGACTTATCAAGAGCCAGTTGGAACATCAAGAGCTTGAAGATTTCATATTTGATTCATATTTATTCTCAAAAAAAACAGCTTTTAATTAGGATTTAGCAGGTATTTTGGCTTTACTAATATATACACTTTAGTCAATAAGTGAGTAGGGTTGCCATTTTTTTTCTGTAAGCCAGTCAATTAAAAATAAAATCAAGTACAGCTAATGATAGTGAACTTGTGTCTGTTACGTCTAGATTGAAACTATAAAACCAATTTACTTGATATAAAATGAAACAGGTTTAGGATATCAGTGCCATATCAGAGTTCTTAACAGATTTAAAGGCTTGATGAACATCAAGTCGTATTCAATTATTTTTCTTGAATTTGAAGGTGAAGATCATATGCTTTATATTTTTGTAATTCCCTTAATACTATATTTAACCCAACATAGGAGGAGCTGCTGACTTCACAAAAATATTTCCTCAGGATTTCCAGTATCTTATATCTGTAGAGTCCTCACAATTATTCTACTAGAATTATTCCATTTGATTATTACAAAACCCTTATAAGGTAGTAAGGACATACTTCTATTATTTTCACATTGCAGACAATTTAAGGCTACAGAATTTTGAAACTTAACATACATATATTATTTATAACATATGTTTATATATAACATATGTTTTGTTAAAACTGTAATTAAATTTGTTAATGAAGATGTTTTTCAGTGTACCTTGCTTCTACAAGAAGGTTTACACTACTTACTTTACAACATTGTCTTTAATCCTAGAAGGAAGAACAAGAATAGGTATGCATTGAGACAGAAAACATTCTAATAATTTACACCAGTTGTGCCCACCATTTTACACTATTGTGATAATAAACAAGATTACTTGGTCTTGATGGAATAAATTTCCTCACATCTTCAACAAAACAAGGTATAATATCATCAATTAAATAAAAGAAGGATATGAAAGATTAGAAGGAAGGTGAATTTTCTCAATTCAGACTGATTTAAAGAAGCTTCATAAAAATAAAGCTTGTATTAAACTATTTTGAAACTGAGAAATGAACAAAAGAAAGAGGAAATTTTGGAATTAAATTCATGTTGGCCAATCCAAAAGACAAAAATTCAACCAAAACAAAGGCACATATCAGCAAAACAAGTGTCAATATTTTAAAATTACATACAAATCCTCAAATGACTTAAGAGGATAAAAAAGAAAAAGAAAACTGGGTTTACATATTACCTATTATCAAAAGTGAACATGGACTATTAAAATACTTAGAGGAGGGCGCCTGGGTGGCTCAGTTGGTTAAGCGTCTACTTTCAGCTCAGATCATGATCTCAGAGTCCTGGGATCGAGCCCAGTGTTGAGCTTCCTGCCCAGTGGGAAGTCTGCTTCTCCCTCTCTGTCTGCCCCTCTCCCTGCTTGCTCTCTCTTTCTCTCAAATAAATAAATAAAAATCTTTTAAAAAATAAAATTAAATAAAATAAATAAAATAAAATACATAGGAGAAGCCATATATGTCACAAAATCCAAAAGAACAGTATGGCTAATAGAACAAGGCTTTTAAAATAGTTGCTATTTTCCTGTCCCTCATAGTGAAGATAAAAGAATCAGAGAGCCCTTGGGAAACTGGACTAACAGGGCTAAACAAAAACAAGTACATTTTCTTTCCTTAAGTTTGCTGACTGCATTAGATTGTTTCACCATTTCACCTCTGTCTAATATGGTATCCTCCAGCAACATGTAGCTGAGTACTTAAAATATGGTTAGTATGTTTAAGAAATGAAATTTTTACCATTTTAAATTTTTAAATATTTAAAAATTAAAAAGCCACCTGTAGCTACTAGTTCACATGTGAGCAACACAGTAAGACTCTTTGATGCACTCTTGCTGTTGGATAAAATGACTCTATATTTTGATATCTGCTTTTCTTTTTTATTCTAATTAACTATGAATTCTACCTCTTTTCATTTTCTATTCTTTCAGTAGGTAACTAAAGAGTGGCAAGAATCTTTTAAACATTATTCCAACAGTCAATAGTTCTTTAAATGCCACTTCAAGTTTGAGTCCCACTTTTTCCCAAATTAGAAAGGGCGTAACTAATATTGTCCTAGTGTAAGTTCTGATTTAGTTTCTTCTTTTGGAGGAGAGTAAAAAGACAAGGTGCAGATGGAAATAAATCAGCCAAGGACAATGGGAAGACTGTCATGATGCAGCAACATGTGAAGAAGATCCTCCTGTTCCCTCCTCCTCCTCTCCTCACCTGAGCACCCGTCTCTGCTCTCTTTCTTTCTCCAATATATGTCACATCCACTGGAGGGAAAGTAAGCCACAAGTATTTTGCCGCCATTGTCACTTCCTGTGCGGCTTGAGAGAGTTCATTTAATCTTTCTGCCCATAGTTTCTTTAATTTCAAAACAAAGTGGTACCATTAGATCATTAAAGATATATAGATAATTGAGAATAAGGAGTCTATTATATGTGAATATCTGTAGGCATTCAGAATCACAATAAAATAATAATAGTAAACAAGCATATGAAAGGAAAAAAATATGCTGACCAAAAATGGTCTTTAAAAACACTCTGACAGCCCAGGAGCAAGATGGCAGAGAAGTAGGAGACCTGGATTTCGTCTGGTCTCAGGAATTCAGCTGAATGGGAATCAAACCATTCTGAACACCTACGAACTCAACAGGAGACTGAAGAGAGTAGCAACAACGCTCTGAACAGAGAAGCGACCACTTACTGGAAGGTAGGATGTGCGGAGAAGTGAATTCGAAGTGATATTTGGGAAGATAAACTGCGGGGGTAGGGGGCCTCTGTCAGCCACTACTGGCAAGTGATAGAGCAGCAGAGCACAAAATTGGAACCCTCGCTGGGACACTGTGGTCTCAGGACCCTCGGGGTCACAGGAAGACGGGGGTGCCTGAGTGCGGCAGAGCTCCCAGGTATTGGAGTGGGGAAGCCGGCTGCAGAGACAGAGCTGGGGAGTAAGCTCTCACCTTGGGGTTGCCATAAACCGTGATCTGTGGCACAGTCAGGCCACTGCTCCTCCAGCAGGGACCCAACAAGCAGCAGATCCGGGAAGACTCCCATTCCTCTCCCGGGAGGAGCGGCACAGGGGTGTACCGCAGGGATCTGCTGGGTTTGGAAACTCCACACAGAGTGTCAGGTGCCAGAAATAGAAACGCTCAGTCAAAGGCCAGGTGAGCACGGAGTGCGTCCGGAGACCAGGGAGAGGGGAGTGACTGACTGCTTTTCTCTGGGGGCTCACTGAGAAGCGGAGCCCTGAGTTCTTGGCTCCTCAGGTACCAGAGATTGGGAGGCCACCATTTTCACTCTCATCCTCCAAAGCTGTAGGGAAAGCTTGCAGGGAACAAAAGCTCCCGAGAGCAAACCCTAGCAGATTGCTTACCCTGGCCCTGGCAAGGGCGGGGCAATTCCGCCTCCAGCAAAGACATTTGGGAAGCACGGCAACAGGTTCCTCCCCCAGAAGATCAGCAAGAACAGCCCACCAAGACCAAGTTTACCGATCCATGAGAACGGCAGGACTCCAGTGCTAGGGGAATACAGCACATAGAATTCATGGCTTTTTTTCCCATGATTCTTTAGTCTTTCAAAGTTAATTCTTCTAATTTTCTTTATTTTTTTCTTTTTCTAATTTTTAGTTGAATTTTTCTTCTTCCCTTTTTCAACCAACATCTTATCAGTTCCGTTTTTAAAATCTTTTTTAATTTTCATTTTCACAGGTATATTTTATCACTTCATTGTATTTAACCTTATTTTTTGTATATAAATGGTTTTCTTTCTTTAAAATGTTGGAATACAGTTTCTTTTAACAGACGAAAATATAAACTAAATCTCATGTATGACGTCCTAGTCTCCTGCCTGATCACATTTTCTCTTTTATTTTTAGTTTTTTTTCATTCTTTTTCAACCAACTTCAAATCAATTCCTTTTTTAAAATGTCCTTTTTTTCTTCTTCTTTTTTTTAACACACTGAAAAACAGTATGGAGATTCCCCAAAAAGTTGAAAATAGAGCTACCATAAAACCCAGCAATTGCACTACTGGGTATTTACCCCAAAGATACAAATGTAGGATCCGAAGGGGTATGTGCACCCCAATGTTTATAGCAGCAATGTCCACAATAGCCAAACTGTGGAAAGAGCCAAGATGTCCATCGACAGATGAATGGATAAAGAAGATGTGATATACACACACACACACACACACACACACACACACACACACACAATGGAATTTTATTCAGCCATCAACAGGAATGAAATCTTGTCATTTGCAATGATGTGGATGGAACCAGAGGGTATTATGCTGAGCGAATAAGTCAATCAGAGAAAGACATGTATCGTATGACCTCACTGATATGAGGAAATCTTAATCTCAGGATACAAACTGAGGGTTGCTGGAGTGGGAGTGGGGTGGGAGGGATGGGGTGGCTGGGTGATAGACATTGGGGAGGGTATGTGCTATGGTGAGCACTGTGAACTGTGTAAGACTGTTGAATCTCAGACCTCTACCTCTGAAACAAATTATACATTATATGAATATAAATGGTCTAAATGCCCCAATCAAAAGACAAAGTCTATCAGATTAGATAAAAAAAAAAAACAAAACCCATTGATATGCTGTCTGCAAGAGACTCATTTTAGACCCAAAGACACCCCCAGATTGAAAGTGAGGGGGTAGAAAACGATTTACCATGCTAATAGACACCAAAAGAAAGCTGAGGTGGCAATCCTTATATCAGACAAATTAGATTTTAAGCCAAAGACTATAATAAGAGATGAGGAAGGACACTATATCATACTTAAAGGGCCTATCCAACAAGAAGATCTAATAATTGTAAATGTCTATGCCCCTAACATGGGAGCAGCCAGTTATATAAGCCAATTAATAACAAAAGCAAAGAAACACAATGGCAACAATAAAATAATAGTGGGGGACTTTAACAGCCCCCTCACTGAAATGGACAGATCATCTAAGGAAAAGATCAACAAGGAAATAAAGACTTTAAATGACTCTGGACCAGATGGACTTCATAGATATATTCAGAACATTCCATCCCAAAGCTGTAGAATACATATTCTTCTCTAGTGCCCTTTTTAAAAATCTTTTTTAATTGTCATCTTTACAGTCATATTCTGTCCCTTCATTGTATTTAACCTTATTTTTGTATTTATATGTTTTTCATTCTTTAAAATGTTGAAAGGCAATTTCTTTAACAGACCAAAATACACCCAAAATCTAATGTGTGGCTCTGTTCTATTCACCATCCTGATCATATATATATATATTTTTTTAATTTCCCTTTCTTTTCCCCCGGACTCGTGTCTCTTCTGATTTTTTAGTGTATATTTTTCGGGGGTCATTGTTACCCTGTTAGCATTGTTGTTCTCTCATTCATCTATCCTCCTCTGGACAAAATGACAAGACAGAAACACTCACCTCACAAAAAAAAAAAAAAAAAAAAAAAAAGGCAGTACTGACTGCCAGACCTAATTAATACAGACATGAGTAAGATATCAGATCTAGAGTTCAGAATGTTGATTATAAAGATACTAGCTGGGCTTGGCAAAAGCATAGACGATACTAGAGAATCCCTTTCTGGAGAAATAAAAGAACTAAAATCTAACCAAGTCAAAATAAAAAAGGTTATTAATGAGGTGCAATCAAAAATGGAGGCTCTACCTGCTAGGATAAATGAGGCAAAGAGAGAATTAGTGATATAGAAGACCAAATAATGGAGAATAAAGAAGCTGAGAAAAAGAGAGATCAACAACTACTGGATCATGAGGGCAGAATTCGAGAGATAAGTGATACCATAAGATGAAACAATATTAGAATAATTGGGATCCCAGAAGAAGAAGAAAGAGAGAGGGGGGCAGAAGGTATATTGGAGCAAATTATAGCGAGAACTTCCCTAATCTGGGGAAGGAAACCGGCATCAAAATCCAAGAGGCACACAGAAACCCTCTCAAAATCAATAAAAATAGGTCAACAACCCAACATCTAATAGTAAAACTTACAAATCTCAGAGACAAAGAGAAAATCCTGAAGGCAGCTCGGGAGAAGAGATATGTAACCTACAATGGTAGAAACATTAGATTGGCAGCAGACCTATCCACAGAGACCTGGCAAGCCAGAAAGGACTGGCATGATATATTTAGAGCACTAAACAAGAAAAATATGCAGCAGAGAATACTATATCCAACTAAGCTGTCATTGAAAATAGAAGGAGAGATGAAAAGCTTCCAGGACAAACAAAAACTAAAAGAATTTGCAAACACCAAACCAGCCCTACAAGAAATATTGAAAGGGGTCCTCTAAGCAAAGAGAGAGCCTAAAAGTAACATAGACGAGAAAGGAGCAGAGACAATATACAGTAATATTCACCTTACAGGCAATAGAATGGCACTAAATTCCTAACTTTCAATAGTTACACTCAATGTAAATGGGCTAAATGCCCCAATCAAAAGACACAGGCTATCAGACTGGATAAAAAAAAAGACCCATTGATATGCTGTCTGCAAGAGACTCATTTTAGACCCAAAGACACCCCCAGATTGAACGTGAGGGGGTGGAAAACGATTTACCATGCTAATGGACACCAAAAGAAAGCTAGGGTGACAATCCTCCTATCAGACAAATTAGATTTTATACCAGAGACTGTAATAAGAAATGAGGAAGGACACTATATCATACTTAAGTGTCTATTCAACAAGAAGATCTAACGATTGAAAATATTATGCCCCTAACATGGGAGCAGCCAATTATATAAGGCAATTAATAACAAAAGCAAAGGAACACATTGACAACAATACAATAACAGTGGGGGACTTTAACACCCCCCTCACTGAAATGGACAGATCATCTAAGCAAAAGATCAACAAGGAAATAAAGACTTTAAATGAAACACTGGACCAAATGGACTTTATAGACATATTCAGAACATTCCATCCCATTGCAAGAGAATACACACTCTTCTCTAGTGCCCACGGAACATTTTCCAGAATTGATCACATCCTAGGTCACAAATCAGGTCTCAACTGGTACCAAAAGATTGGGATCATTCCCCACATATTTTCAGACCACAATGCTTTGAAACTAGAACTCAATCACATGAGGAAAGTTGGAAAGAACCCAAATACGTGGAGACTGAAGAGCATCCTACCAGGAAATTAAAGAAGAATCTAAAAAATTCATGGAAACCAATGAAAATGAAAACACAACTATTCAAAATCTTTGGGATACAGCAAAGGCAGTCCTGAGAGGAAAGTATATAGCAATACAAACCGTTTTCAAGAAACAAGAAAGGTCTCAAATACACAACCCAACCCTACACCTAAGGGAGCTGGAGAAGGAACAGCAAATAAAACCCGACCCAGCAGGAGAAGAGAAATAATCAAGACCAGAGCAGAAATCAATGAAGTAGAAACCAAAAGAACAATAGAACACATCAATGAAACTAGGAGCTGGTTCTTTGAAAGAGTTAACAAGATTGATAGACCCCTAGCCAGACTTATCAAAAAGAAAAGAGAAATGACCCAAATCAACAAAATCATGAAGGAAAGAGGAGAGATCACAACCAACACCAAAGACATACAAACAATTATAAGAACATATTATGAGCAACTCTATGCCAGCAAATTAGATAACCTGGAAGAAATGGATGCATTCCTAGAGATGTATCAACTAGCAAAACTGAACCAGGAAGAAATAGAAAACCTGAACAGACCTATAACCACTAAGGATATTGAAGCAGTCATCAAAAATCTCCCAACAAACAAAAGCCCAGAGCCCATGGCTTCCCAGGGGAATTGTACCAAACATTTAAAGAAGAATTAATACCTACTCTTCTGAAACTCTTCCAAAAAAATAGAAATGGAAGGAAGACTTCCAAATTCGTTTTATGAGGACACCATTACCTTGATCCCAAAACCAGACAGAGACCCCATCAAAAAGGAGAATTACAGACCAATACCCTTGATGAACATGGATGCAAAAATTCTCACCAAAATACTAGCCAATAGGATCCAACAGTACATTAAAAGGATTATTCACCACGAAGTAGGATTTATCACTGGGCTGCGAGGTTGGTTCAACATCTGCAAATCAATCAACGTGATACAATACATTAATAAAAGAAAGAAAAAGAATCATATGATCCTCTTCAATAAATGCAGAAAAAGCATTTGACAAAGTACAGCATCCTTTCTTGATCAAAACTCTTCAGAGTATAGGCATAGAGGGTACAAACCTCAATATCATAAAAGCCATCTATGAAAAACCCACAGCGAATACCATTCTCAATGGGGAAAAGCTGAGAGCTTTTCCCCTAAGGTCAGGAACACAGCAGGGATGTTCACTATCACCACTGCTATTCAACATAGTATTAGAAGTCCTAGCCACAGCAATCAGACAACAAAAAGAAATCAAAGGCATGCGAATCGGCAAAGAAGAAGTCAAACTCTCACTCTTTGCAGATGATATGATAGTTTATGTGGAAAACCCAAAAGACTCCACCCCAAAACTGCTAGAAGTCAAACAAGAATTCAGTAATGTGGCAGGATAGAAAATCAATGCATAGAAATCAGTGGCATCCCTATACACCAACAACAAGACAGAAGAAAGAGAAATTAAGGATTCGATCCCATTTACAATTGCACCCAAAACCGTAAGATACCTAGGAATAAATCTAACCAAAGAGGCAAAGAATCTGTACTCAGAAAACTATAAAATACTCATGAAAGAAATTGAGGAAGACACAAAGAAATGGAAAAACATTCCACGTTCATGGATTGGAAGAACAAACATTGTGAAGATGTCAATGCTACCTAGAGCAATCTACACATTCAATGCAATCCCCATTAAAATACCATCCACTTTTTTCAAAGAAGTGGAACAAATAATCCTAAAATTTGTATGGAACCCGAAAAGACCCTGAATAGCCAGAGGAATCTTGAAAAAGAAAAGCAAAGCTGGCGGCATCACAAATCCGGACTTCAAGCTCTATTACAAAGCTATCATCATCAAGACAGTATGGTATTGGCACAAAAACAGACATATAGATCAATGGAACAGAATCGAGAGCCTAGAAATGGACCCTCAACTCTATGGTCAACTAATCTTTGACAAAGCAGGAAAGAACTTCCAATGGATAAAAGACAGTCTCTTCAACAAATGGTGTTGGGAAAATTGGACAGCCACATGCAGAAGAATGAAACTGGACCATTTCCTTACACCACACACAAAAATAGACTCAAAATGGTTGAAAGACCTCAGTGTGAGACAGAAGTCCTTCAAAATCCTAAAGGAGAACACAGGCAGCAACCTCTTTGACCTCAGCCACAGCAACTTCTTCCTAGAAACATCGCCAAAGGCAAGGGAAACAAGGGCAAAAATGAACTATTGGGACTTCATCAAGATTAAAAGCTTTTGCACAGCAAAGGAAACAGTCAAAAAAACCAAAAGACAACCAACAGAATGGGAGAAGATATTTGCAAGTGACACATCAGATAAGGGGCTAGTATCCAAAATCTATAAAGAACTTCTCAAACTCAACACCCAAAGAACACAAATAATCCAATCAAGAAATGGGCAGAAGACATGAATGGACAATTCTGTAAAGAAGATATCCAAATGGCCAACAGACACATGAAAAAGTGCTCAACATCACTCGGCATCAGGGAAATCCAAATCAAAACCTCAATGACATACTACCTCACACCAGTCAGACTGACTAAAATGAACAAGTCAGGAAACGACGGATGTTGGAGAGGATGCGGAGAAAGGGGAACCCTCCTACACTGTTGGTGGGAATGCAAGCTGGTGCAGCCAAAATGGGAACTGTAGGGAAGTTCCTCAAAAAGGTGAAAATAGAGCTAGCACACGACCCAGCAATTACTTTACTGAGTATTTATCCCAAAGATACAAACGTAGTGATCCGAAGGGGGACATGCACCCCAATGTTTATAGCAGCAATGTCCACAATAACCAAACTATGGAAAGAGCCTAGATGTCCATCAAAAGATGAATGGATAAAGAAGGTGTGGTATATATATAGAATGGAATATTATGCAGCCCTCAAAAATGAAATCTTGCCATTTACAACAACATGGATGGAACTAGAGGGTATTAGGCTAAGTGAAATAAGTCAATCAGAGAAAGATAAGTATCATATGATCTCACTGATATGAGGATTTTGAGAAACAAGACAGAATCATAGGTGAAGGGAGGAAAAAATGAAACAAGATGAAATCAGAGAGGGAGACAAACCATAAGAGACTCTTAATGTCAGGAAACAAACAGGGTTGCTGGAGTGGAGATGGGTGGGAGGGATGGGGTGTCTGGGTAATGGACATTGGGGAGGGTATGTACTATGGTGAGTGCTGTGAATTGTGTAAGACTGATGAATCACAGACCTGTACCCCTGAAACAAATAATACCCTATATGTTAATTAAAAAATTAAAAAAAAATTCTGTCAATAGGCATGAAGTTAACTACCTAGAACTAGAGAAATACTAGGTGAGGGTTAGGAAAAGAAAAGAAGGGACAGAGGGAAAGGCAGAGGAAGAGAGAGAAAGAGAAAGAAGGAGGGAGAGAGGGAAACAGAATATATTGGTCTTCCATACCGAGATTCCAATGATATACAAGTCATCTCATATAACCTAACTAAATAATATGCTGTTTACTGCTTTAAAACCTAGAATCACTGCTTCTTTTTCAGATATTTTCAAAAATTTATCTACTCCATGATTACCTTTATCATTTTAAGTCAGGTCAGTTTTAGTGATGATATTGTAAAACAAGGGAAATGTCAACAGCGTTTTCACAGTAGTGAACAGCATTCTAGGTCCCTTGATAAAGAAAGTGGAAACCCAATACCATTAAATCAGGCAAATTAAGTGAATTTTAATTTGTTAGATATGGTTAATTTTCTAGATTGTAGCAATTATTTATGAGGGCTGTTCTAGCTAGGATTATGAAACTCTAAACTCACTTATACTGAACAAATTATCCTGAGCAGCCAGTAGGAAGCAATCAGCAAGGTGTAGACGGGAATTGGTCTATTTTCACTAAGCATTGGGAAAGGCCAAGGGACATGACATTTGTCCAGCCAGCTAAGGGAGGACTCTATTAAGAGAAACAAACAAACAAACAAAAAACAGAAAAAATACAAAACACTGTTATCATCTTGCTGAGAATACAAAATAAAGGAAAATTTGGGAGTACATAATTTATCCTTAAAGTGAACATTTTCTGCTATGATACATGATAACAAACGAAGACAAGTCCTTAAGAACTGTCCTTTAAGGCACATTTTTTTTTGTCTTCTTTCTAAAATAATTTCAGTTTTACTTTCTGTAAGGGACTTACCAAATTAAATTTCTGTAAGTAATTAGAGACCACACAGTGGGCTAAGAAAAAAAATTCAAAAAAGGGAAAAGAGTATATTTTTTAAAAAGGTAGACAGAGCTTTAACTCTGTGTCTAACTGAAGTGAAAATATTAAATTATGAGGCTGATCTAATACCAAAGGCTGCTGAACTCTTCCTGAGCATTTATGAATAACAAGGTAGGTACTTTTTTTTTTTAAGATTGATTGATTGATTGATTGATTGGAGAGAGAGAGAACATGCAGTGGAGGGTCAGAAGGAAAGGGAGAGTCTTAAGCAGACTCCATGCTGAGCACAGAGCTCAACTCTGGGCCAAAACCAAGAGTTGGCAGCTTTAACCAACTGTGCCACCCACGCATCCCACAAGGTAGAGACTTCTTAGCCTGCTATACTGAACAATAGCTGACAGAAACATTCATGTTTCCACATATTCATTCCATCATGATAGAAAGTCCACCACATCTTTTACCCAAAAAATATAATTAGAAGAGTTGATTCATCAGTGTTAGAAATGGCTCGTAATTTTTTAAGTCCACTTTGTAGAATTTTTCTATAGAATTTGTAGAATCATTACTGCACTTAAAGTGAGAAGAAACCATCAATATTCATTTTACTTTGGGTGATGACGTATCATCAGTTCATCCAAGAAGATGCATGTTTCCTTAAAATGGCAATGCCAGCCCTAACCCTTAAGTGATTTTATAATGATGAAAGTCATGGTATCAACTAGAATAAGACCTCAAACTTTGTTTTTCTTCAAAACCATCTTGGTGCTCTTGGTGACTTTAATTTTCACATTATTTTAATTCATTCAAGTTAAAAAAAAAGTTTGGAAATAATATTGCATTTTTGAATCCATACTATATATCCACTTATGTGGATCTTTCTTAATTTTCTCAGTTTTTATATGCTTATCCATATAAGTTTATGTATAATTTATTATTTTTCCATATGTACTATATACTTAAATATTACTTCATATGTTATCTTTTATACATGCAATTTTCTGTGGCTAGTAGATAGACATGCAATTGACCTTTTCATACTAAATTTGTAACCATCAATTAAGATAAATACCCTCGATATAAATGCTTTCCCTGTTGATATTTTTGGATTTTAAAAATGTAAATACAACTACATCATATGGAAAGATGCAAATTACATTTATTTTTTCCAACTATTTTACCATTTATTTCTGTTTTCTTGCCTTATTGCACTGGGTAGCAGACCCAATACAATTCTGCTTGTAAGTGATAATAGCACACATTTTGCCTTTTGTTGAGTCTCAAAAGAAAGATTTTAATTATATGCCATCAATTATATTAATGATATGGCCTTTAAAAAAATCCTCTTTTTAAATCAAAGTTGCCACATAATCCTACTTTAATAAAAGGCTTTGTATATAGAAAATCAGTTTTAATAAAATGCTGTGTTTTGTACCTACTAAAATGTTATATATTATTTTCTCCTTTATTCAATTAATATAGATAATTATATTTATTAATTTTGATGTTAAACCAATTATGCATATCTAGAATATATATCTCATTAGGTTGTGAAGTACTATTAGTCTCATTTCACATATGTAAATATTGAAAATAAAAGATGTGAAATGATTTACAAGTCAGTGGCCAAAGAATGGCACAAAAACAAATTTGTTTTTTAATTCTATAGCTCATTTTATTATTAGCTATTACAGTGAAATGGGCAAGATCTTTAAATCAGAATTGCATGAAAATGCCAGATCTTATTTCATAACTGTAAAATGTGAGTATATTGTTTAATCATTCTCAGCCTAATTTTTCTCTTTAAAATGAGACTTTTGGTTGATATTAAAGACAAATACTTGAAAAGAACAAAATATAACAATGCATAAGAACAGTAGAGCTTTAAAATGCCTTTATTATTATAAATTTTGATGATTTTCACTTTATATGTGTTTGGTTTTAATAACCTGAGAATTATTTATTAAAAAAACAAATGAAATGTATTTCTTACAAGTGTAAATACCTTTCCTATGAATTTAGAATTATGCCATTCTCCTGTTCTCCTGTTTTATGCAAAAATTTTCCTGTGTTATGTTCTTGTTCTCCATATACAGATAATGTATACTATAGTATAAGGCACCTTGTCCAAAAGGCATTTTACACCTTTTACAAGGAGCCTATAATATTTACATTATGAATTATATATCAAACACTTAAAAAAACACATATTTTTGGATGAGTTGGAAAGACAGAAATACCATGTAATAGTCAAAAGATTTAGACAAAATGAAATGGGGGCTGGGGAGTCAGATTCACTGACTGAATCACTGAATGTTGCTGCAGTGGTAATACCACCGAAACTAATCTGTACACACAATGTAAGTCCTATCAAAATTCTAGATGCCTATTTTATAGAAATTAACAAGCTGATTATAAAATTCATATAAAAATGCAGGGCACCCGGGATAACCAAACAATATTGAATAGGAAGAGCAAAATTGGACGACCTATACTTTCCTGTTTCAAAACTGACTATAAGCTATAGTAATCAGGAGAGTGGTACATGCATAAGAACAGACATGTAGATCAGTGGAATGGAGTTGGAAGTCTAGAAATAAACACATTAATGGTTAAATGACTTTTGACAGTGATGTCAAGATAATTCAATGGAGAGAAGAATAATCTTTTGAACAGATGATACTGGGACAACTGAATAGTCTCATAGACTAGAATGAAGTCAGATCCTACCTCACACCATAAGTTAAAAATTAACTCAAAATAAATCAGGGATGTAACATTAGAGTTAAAACTCTTAGAAGAAAATATTGGAGTAATTCATTATCAACTTAGATTAGGCAATGGTTTCTTAGAAAGGACAACAAAAACACAGTGACAAAAGCATAAATTGATCTTTATCAAAATAAAAAAAATATTGTGCTTCAAAGGATTTCATCAATAAGGTGAAAAAACATTCTATAGAATGGAAGAAAACATTTGCAAGACATATATCTGATGAGACATACACAGAATATATAAAGACACTTACAACTTAATGATAAAAATATAAATAACCCAACTTAAAAATGGGCAAAGGATTTAAATCTCTAAAATGGATATACAAATAGCCAGTAAGCACAAATAAGGCTGAGCACATTATTCATTAATAAATTGCAAATCTAAAAATATGTTAAAATGACAGTTCTTATGTTAAGTGTTCTTACCCAACCCCCCTGACCCAAAAGCAATTGGTGGTGATGGTTGCACTCACAGCTCTGTGAGTATAATAAAGCCAACCGCAGATTTTAAAAGCATAAATTTTATGTATGTAAATTATATATCAATAAAACTGATTTTTCTTAAAGCAAATGCAGTGAGGGTAGGAAAATGTCGGCTTTTCAATTAAACAGATTTATTTCACATCCCAGATTCCACCTCTTGTAAACAACTATAACAAGCTAACAATTGCTAAATTACAGATTTCTAGGTATCTACTCTTAGAGTCTGATTCAGTAGGTTTTAGGTAAGGATCACAATTTTGTGTTTAAACACATGCCTTAGGTAATTCTTACAGTTAGAGAGAGCTTAGAAAAATGATAGCCTATAGTCTTGCTAAATGTGTGCTCAATAAATAATTGTTTTTCTCTATGTTCTCCTATGCCAGTAAGCCTTTAAGAGAGTGTGTGTTTGTATGTGTTTGTAATGTTTATGATTACATATGACTATATACACACTCATATACATCAGAGTTTTCATTTTAAAATTTCTAAAAAAGTATATACCCTAGTTGCTTCAGAAATTTCAAGGGTTAAAACGGATATATACAATTCTAGCTAATTTCTTTTAGGTTCCAGGAAATGAAATCTGATGCAAACAGACATTAGAATGTAACCATGGCTTGCCACTGACACATTTTACCTTTGAAAGAAAAAAAACAACTCTGTAATAGGTTGTAAGCACAGTGATCTCAAGCTATTCCTTGATAGAAATTTGTCTTTCTTCCCAAAATACTATACAATTTAGTAAGGTTGGCAGTCTTTGCACAATAGATGCCAAGTAATTGAATAGCAGGGGTGTTATAGATTTGATATGGAGTGCGTGTGGGTAGAGATGTGTGAACAAACCTGGAGAAGAGCCATATGCAATTTCCCTAAGTGGAGTCAGGATTATCAGCATCACACACTCTCATTAGCACCAAATTTTTATGAAATTTATTTATATGTTATAAAAAATGTAGAGTCAAATATAAATAGACTGGAATAAACATCTGTGATTACTGAAATCAACACATTTCCTCTATTAAATGTGCTTTCCCTAAGGAACATCTTCCTACAGAGCAAGAAAATTATTCCAAACTCCCATTAGGTTTGCATATGAAGAAACAGTCTCTGTCTTTTCTGAAAGAGGCTTGAATGTCTATCAAAAATAGTATTTATTTCAAAAAAATAAATAAAAGTAGTGTTTCCAAGTTAGTGGATATTTGGCAAAGTTACAGAGAGAAATATGTGCAGTGTTCTTTTTGAAATTCATTATCATATCTACTTTTAATTAACTTTATCAATTAATATAAACAGAAGAGCCTGGACACATATATCAGCCATTCATTAACATTTAACACTCATCTGCTCTACCACTTGATTAGTTTATACATTTAGTTTACTGCCATACTGCACTTTGCTTTCACTCCCACCTTCCAAAAAACACTCATGGTTTCATAAGGGTTGCTTAAAAACATTGAACACAGAGCCCCTTGGAAATCTGTATTTTACAAGCAGTGTAGAATGAAGAAAGTGAATCACATGGAAAACTGCATAGTTTTTCCTGTTTTTTTCCTTCTGAAAGTCTTCTGATAATGCCAGTATTTTTACCAGATTTCAATTATTCACCTCATTTTCCTCCCTGAATTGGCAGAAAAGCAGTCTATAATATTGAAACAGCAGAATACAGGTGGTGTCCTACGATGTGACTAAAAAATATTAAATCAAATTTTATATTACTTGTGCATTATATGTGGATAGAAGCAAAAGAAGTCACACTGAGTTTAGAGCAACAGTCAACAAATTCTTTTGATGAGATACTGGTTTAAAGCTAAATACGGTTATTTAAATAGAAATTTGCCATCCTACCCAGCCCTTTTAAAACAAGATCATGTTTAGGAATGAAGAATATTTGATTCTTTAGGATAGAAAGGAAAATTAGGAATTAGGTATTTGAACCAAATTTCTTGACAATGGGTGAAACTGAATTGCCCAACATTCCACAGCAAATTAGCAACAGCAAAATTCAGTCCATTGTGACTGCTTTAATATCAGGCTTGCTTACCAATTAAGCATATCTTCTAGGAGTCTAAATCAACACATAACTACAGCATTTCATGTTTCCTACCCCTCTCTGGTCAAAGGACACAATTACTGGTCTCTAAAATGTTTAATGGATGACCAATTGGAAAAAAATATACAAAAAGACATTTTAATAATGCTGACATATGTAGACTTGCTTTTTCATTTTACTGCTGTACTGTATTTATCCATCCTCCTATTGATACATTTTTATTTAGGTTATTTACAATATTTTGCTAAGAAACAGTATGGTAAGGTGTGTTTTACTACATGTTACCTGGTTCATGTTTGTAAGATTTTATTCAGTTTATACACCTAAAAATGGAAATTCTGGGTGTGCAGTATGTGTATATTTAATTTTATTTGATATTGGCAGATTATTTTCAGAGATTGATGTAGCAATATACCGTCTCATAATATTGTATTTTTTTAAAGATTTCTTTATTTATTTTGCGGAGGGGAGGTGTAGAAGGAGAGGGAGAGAGGAAACTCAAGCAAACTCCGTGCTCAGCCTAACGCAGGGCTCCATCCCATGAGCCGAAAATCACAACCTGAGCCGAAACCAAGTGGGACGCTCAACCAACTGCTCCACCCAGGTGCCCCAATATTGTAATTTTTTTAAAGAAAAGTATATTTCATAATCATGGAATTGTTGAGTATCTTTTCACATGTTTACTGGGCATTTGTATTTCCTACTCTGTAAACTCATTATTAGTATATTCAATCTATTTATCTGTTGGATTATTACTTTTTTCATTTGTGATTATATTCAAGATCATTTGACTATTACATATTTTTGTGAATATTTTCTAAAATTCTGTGGATTGTCTTTTAACCTTTTAAATAGTAATTTAGGGTAATAAATTGCTCTCTTAGTATAATCCAATGTGTCAATGTGTTTTTATTTGGTCTAATGCCATTGAAAATATTATTTAACATTTACTTCTAAAAGTTAAAAAATTTTTATTTCTTCCTAAAATTAGTCATTGTGTATGCTCTAAAACAGTGATCCAATTTCTCTTTTCCCCATAAGAATAACCAGTTACCCTAACAGTATTTAAAATAAATCTCTGCCCTCCTTGTTTGTAATACTGCCTCTGACGTATATCAAGTTCCCAAACATGCATGGATCTGATTTTAAAGATTTTCCATTCTGTTCTATTTGTTATTTGTCTCCACATATGTCAGTATAATATCTTAATCACTCTGCCTTAACACATATTTTGATATTTGGTAAAGGAAGTTTTCCCATCTTGTGTTCTTTCTTTAAAATTTTTAATTTTTTTCTTTATTTCATAAATTTTTTAAACTGCTTTTAAAAATTTCTTGAAAAAAATCTATTGAGAATTTGGTTGCAATAACATTATTTTTTAGAACAATTTACAAAAATTGACAGTTTTATAATTCTGAGCCTTCCTATCCCTGTTATTACTCTTTATTAGCCCTCTTTTATATCCAGTAGTAGCATTTTATAATTAATTATATATAGTTCCTATCATTAGAACATTTAACAGAAACAAAAATTTAGATATCTATCAATGTATACATTGTTGTTATACAATATTACTGTTACATATTATATGCAATTATTATATATCATATATATTATTGTTATGACTGGGTTCATAGTCACTTATTAAATAATCTGATTCATTCTGTCTTTTAGATATTCTAGGTAGATATCACCCACCATAGAGTGCTTTTGATTTTTGTACATTATGCTTGTATCATTCTGATTCCAGTAGTTTAAAAAATTATGTTAATATTCTTAGACTTTGTATGTAGACAGTTATATATTTGGTAAATATTCCAGTTATAACACTATTGCATGCCAGCTTCCAATCTACCCATCTCCATTCTGCTGTGATGCTGAGGCCTTTGGCACCTGACTTCCTATTTGGCCCTGCCTATAGACAGTGGTAGAAAGAGCCTGGAAACCAGTACAGGAAGAAGAGATATGCTCCTTTGTGTTTGTTTGCCATTCTTATTTTTATTTTGAATTTTGTTTATTTCTCTATCAGAGCTTCCTCACCCCAGCAGGAACTACCCTTCCCAATAGCAGCAGTTGATCCCAATTTTGTTTTCCAACAATTCCAAATGCCTTTTCAAAAGACTTTGTCCAAGGGTGCCTGGGTGGCTTAGTCGTTAAGCATTTGCCTTTGGCTCCAGTCATGATCCCAAGGTCCTGGGATCAAGCCCCACATTGGGCTCCCTGTTCAGTGGGGAGCCTGCTTCTCCCTCTCCCTCTGCTGCTCCCCCTGCTTGTGCTTGCTCTCTGTCTCTCTCTGTCAAATAAATAAATAAAATCTTAAAAAAATACTTTGTCCTCATCAACAGATGAATGGATAAAGAAGATGTGGTATATATACACAATGGAATATTATGCAGCCATCAAAAGGAATGAGATCTTGCCATTTGCAACAATGTGGATGGAACTGGAGGGTGTTATGCTGAGTGAAATAAGTCAATCAGAGAAAGACATGTATCATATGACCTCACTGATATGAGGAATTCTTACTCTCAGGAAACAAACTGAGGGTTGCTGGAGTGGTAGGGGGTGGGAGGGAGGGGGTGACTGGGTGATAGACATTGGGGAGGGTATGTGCTATGGTGAGTGCTGTGAATTGTGCAAGACTGTTGAATCACAGATCTGTACCTCTAAAACAAATAATGCCATATATGTTAAGAAAAAAAAAAGATAGCAGGAGGGGAAGAATGAAGGGGAGTAAGTCGGAGGGGGAGACGAACCATGAGAGACGATGGACTCTGAAAAACAAACTGAGGGTTCTAGAGGGGAGGGGGGTGGGGGGATGGGTTAGCCTGGTGATGGGTATTAAAGAGGGCACATTCTGCATAGAGCAATGGGTGTTATGCACAAACAATGAATCACGGAACACTACATCAAAAACTAATGATGTAATGTATGGTGATTAACATAACAATAAAAAATAAAAAAAATACTTTGTCCAATTCACACAGAGTTGCTTCTCTGACTTCCAAAAAAACAAACAAAACAAAACAAAAACAGTAGAAACTGAGCAGCACCCTTTTCTCAGCACCCTTTTCTCTGCTTGCCTTTCTTCAAATTTCTACATTAAAATAAAAATTAATTTCATTCCTTCCTATGATCCTGACTGAGACAGCTACTTTCTCCTCTTGGTACTTCAAAACATAATAGTGATCTCTTACTTCATGACATAATTGTGATTCCTTATCTTATGCATTTCTGTATGTGACTTTTGTGTCTTAACTGGATCCAGGCCAACATGGCACATAAAGACAGTTTATAATTTACTTTCCAATTCCTACAGATTTTACTTTTAAATAGTGAGAATAATCATCACTATCATCACTCTTTGCTATAGACATTGTAGCTAATGCCTATAAATTTTCATCACTAGTTTATAGATATTTTGATTATCAGGTGAAGAAAATTCCCTTCGATTTCCAGTTTCCATAGTTTTTCTTCTCTGCTTTTTCCCATTTTTTTGTTTGTTTACAAATGACTATAGATTTTTTTGAATGGATGATTGATTTTGGCATTTATTTGGATGATTTTTCTTTATTCATTCATTCTCTTAGTATACATTGAATAATAATTAGTTCCTGCTCTAGTTCTCCTATGTCAATATCATGTCTTAATCACTCCACCTTAAAATGTATCTTAATATGGTAAAGTAAGTTTTTCCATCTTTTTTCCCTTCTTTAAAATTGTCAAAGTTATTCTTTATCTTGTTAACTCCCAACTCCCTTAATCTTTGAGTTGAAAAGTGTTATCTGGCTTTCTCTCTCTTTTTTTTTTTTTCATGCATCTAAGGTAATGTATTTACCTCTGAGGACCACTCTAGTACCATTCTATAAGACTTAATATGTGGTACTTCTTTGTATTTCTAAAATCTGTAATGACTCTTGTGATGAACTTATAAACAAGTTAACTTGTGACTTCATTTTCAAGCTTTCAAAAAATTTTATTTTTATTCTGTTTTATTGTATTTTATTAGCTTTTAGTGTTATTTTTGAATTCATGTTGAATTTCTCATTAGTATTAATTTTATTTTATGTACAATACTTGAATTATTTTGATACTTCTTTTGTAACTTATCAGGTGATCGATTTTTATAGATTGTCCATATATTAATGAAAATAAGTGTATATTTATTTATTAGAATGCAAGTTTTGGTATGCATCTATTAGATAAAACTTCTTAATTGTATAGTTCAGATTTTTACTTACAAATTGCTTGTCTATTTGACATACTGACTTTGAGTTACGTTTAGTTATCTATTAAAGTGGTAACTTATTTTCTCTTAAGTGTCTCATAAATAAATATAGATATATAATTTTAGACTTGGTAATTTCATGAATGATTGTGATTTTTAAACATTATAGGTAGAAAATCATTCTATTGCTATTTGCAGTCTTATTATCCTAATATTTTTATCCGTAAATTATATTTTATATGAAATTACAACATGCTACAGTTTTATTTTTGTTGTGATTATTACACTACATAGTATAAATTATGATACTATAGCCATGAACATTATTGTACATGTCTCCTGATGGACAAACACAGACAACAGTATTATTTTCTTTATTAGTCAATATTTATTTATATTTAAATACATAATTATGGACTTTGGGGGGACTTATGAATTACTTTACTTTCATCTGCAGACATGTTCCTTCTGTACCTTCCTCTAGTACTTTTTTCAGGTGAGTCCTCTGGTGATGAATGTTCTCATTTCTGTTTGCCTGAAACATCTTTATTTTATTTTCATGTTTGAAGGATACTTTCACTGCATATGAAAAAGTAGTCTGTTTCCTATTTTCTTTAAGCATTTTAATTATGTCATTCCATTGTCAACAGACTTTCACCATTTCTTTTGGTAATTCTTCCATCAGTATTATGACTGTTCATTTGAAGATGATGCATTTTTTGTTTTTAATCTGGTTACTCTTAAAGTTTTCTCTTTGTCTACATTTTATCAGTTTATCTATGATGTGTTTATATGAGGTTTTCTTTGTTTTGTGTACATGCTTGAAATTTATATAGATTTTGAATATTTTGCTCAATGTCCTTTATGAGTAAAAAGTTCTAAGATATTATCTCTTCAAATACTACTTCTGCCTCTCTTTCTTCCACTTCTCTCTCTCCCCCTCTCTTCTCTCTCTCTCTTTTCCTCTCTTTCTCTCTCCCTTTAAATTGGTATTCCAATTGTATATATGCATGTTACTGGTTTCATTCCATGCCATATGTATCACTTGCATTTCTCTTATGTTCTCATATCTTTTTTCTGTGCCTCAATAATTATTTTATACCATTGTATCTTCCAGATTACTAATTCTCTCTTCTGTATTTGCCTGTTAGTTTACTTTACTGTTGTTTAATTTTTCCCAAAATTTCTATTTAAACATTGTAATACATTCCTGTTTTTTTTGATGAAACAATCGTGAGTTGTATTACATTTACTGTATTTTATCATAATATAACATATTTTTGAATACTGATATCATAGTTCATTTGAAGTTAGTTGACTGATAATTCCAACATATAAAATGTTTTTGGATCTGTTTCTATTATCCTTTTTTCTCTTGATTTTTTATATTTTAGCCTGGCTCCTGGGATGCCTAATTTATTATTTAAAGTTGGATACTCTTTATGTATAAATACATATACATATGCGTTGAATGATGTTATATTACTCCACAGAGGATTTAATCTTCTTTTGTCAGGAGGAGAATAGTGAGCAAATCTCCTGCCCCAGTTAAGAGTGGTTCATTTTAAGTTTTTCCCTATTCCTAGGAATATAACCTTCCATAGCATGAGACTTCTATGCTATATAGAGTAAAGCCTGCTACATAACAGTGAGATTGCATCCTTTTACTATTCTGGGCTGTAACTCTACCAGAACATTAGTCTTACTTTTCTTAGCCCTGTTTTCACAAAGAAGTTACCAACCACTCCTGCTATGGCTTAGAAAATGAGGCTGGTTCTGACCTCTCTTCTCCAGGATAGTTCTTTAAGTCACATTTCCCACATGGGAATTAATGGCTGCTCACAACCCTGGATACCTGCTCATCAATGTCCTTGGTTTTACTCATGACTTCCGCTGTTCCTGGGACATGAGGATGATTACCTGCTGATCTTAACAATATTGTTATGATTTTTCTCTGTGTATTCTACCTGTCATTACTGCATGTTTTGAGTGAATTCATGATCAATAATGTTTTCTATGCTTATTTTTCTATTTTCTCCCCATTCTGGTCTTGTAAATTTTGGGGAATTCAGGTATATTTTACATGAAGTTTGCATGAAGTTATGTTCATTATATATATATATTACATTATTAAACAATATATGTTAATGATATAATTATATAAACAAAATTTTAGCCAACCTAATACAATAGCATATTAAAAGGATCATACATCATGACCCAGTGGGATTTATCTTTGGGTTTCAAGGATGGTTCAACATATGCAAATCAATGTTATGTGTCACACTAACAAAATGAAGGATAAAAATCACATGATTATCTCAATAACTACAGAAAAATCATTTAACAAATGCAACAGTCTTTCATAATAAAACTTCTCAACAAATTAGGTATAGAAGGAAAGTACCTCAACACAAGAAAGGTCATATATAACAAGCTCACAGCTAATGTTACATTCAACAGTGAAAAACTGAAAAGTTTTCTAACATTTGGAATAGGCAAGGATTTCTAACATTTGGAATAAAGCAAGGATGCCACTCTTACTACTGCCATTTAACATAGTATTATAAGTCTTAGCCAGAGCAATTAGGTAAGAAAAATAAATAAAATGTATTGTAAAGGTAAAGTAAAATTATCTCTGTACCAAAGCAATCTAGAGATTCAATGCAATCTCTATTAAACTTGAAATGGCATTGCCACAAAATAGAAAAAAAAAATGGTGCTAAATTTATAGGGAGCCACAAAAGACCCCAAATAGTCAAAGCAATCTTGAGAGGAGAATAAAGCTGCAGGCATCATACTTCCTGATTTCAAGCAATATTATGAAGCTATATTAAACAAGACAGTATGGTATTGGCATAGAAAATAAACATAGAACATAGAGCAATGAAACAGAAAACAAAGCCCAGAAACAAAGCCACACATACATGGTCAACTAACCATTGACAAGGATACCAAGAATACACAATGGAGAAAGGATATTCTCTTTAATAAATGGTGCTGTGGAAGAACTTGATATCTACATGTAAAAGAATGAAATTGAACCCTTATTTTTCACCATATGCAAAATTAACTCAAAATGTATTAAAGACCTCAATTTAAAATCAGAAACCATAAAACTCATAGAGGAAAACAGGGGAAAACTCCTTGAAAAAAAAGGTCTTGGCAATGATTTCTTGAATATGACACCAAAAGCATAGGCAACAAAAGCAAAAATAAACAAGTGGAAGTGCATCAAACTGACAAGTTTCTGCACAGCAAAGGAAACAATCAGAACAACGAAAGGAAAACCTACGGGAGGAAGAAAATATTTATAAACTACGTATCTGGGAAGGGGTTATTATCCAAAACATACAAGGAACTCCTACAACTCAACAGAAAAAAAAACAAATAACCTGATTAAAAAATGGACAGAGGAACTGAATAGACATTTTTTTCCAAAGACATACAAATGACCAACAGATGTATGAAAAGGTATTCAACATCACTAACTGTCAGGGAAATGCAAATCAAAACCACAACACAATACTACTTCACATCTGTTAGGATGGCTTCTATAAAACAAAAGAACAATAAAAAAATCCAAAAGATAATAACCTTTGGTAAGATTGGAGAAACAGAAACCTTTGTACATTATTACAGGAATACAAATTGGTACAGCCAGGATGGAAAACAGTATGGAATTTCTGTAAAAAATTAAAAATAGAACTACTATATAATCCAGTAATCCCACTTCTGGGTATATATGCGAAGGAATTAAAATCTAAATCTTGAAGAGATATCTGCAGTCCCATGTTCATTGCAGCATATTCACTGTAGCCAAATATGGAAGCAACCTAAAGGTCCATAAACAGACAAATAAAGTAAATGTGGTACATATCTATACAATGGGGTATTATTCACCCTTACTAAAGAAGGAATTCCTGCCATTTGCTACAACATGGATGAACCTGGAGCACATTATGCTAAATGAAACAAACCAGACACAGTAGACAATCGTTTGCATATTCATTTAACAAGGGTGGTTTTGTTGAAAGAGGGAGATTTTGAATCACTTCAATGAGACTTGACTGATATGGAGCCTTTGTTGGTTTTTAAACTTGAAGAGCATGAAGCGGGGGAAGAGATTGACATGAAAATAGATAAATCTAAATTCCTTCACAAATTATACAAGCCTTTTTTTAAAAATCTAGTTCCTACTACCTGACCTGTTTAGATTAACCTCTGCCCACAACTTTTTTACACATCTTCATAAGGTTTCAAGATGCTTAATTAACACAAATAGAATAATTTAAACTAAATCCAAAATTAAAGAACTACTTATAGTTCCCAGAACACATCATATTCACTTACATTTCTATATATTTTCCTCATGAGTCTCTCTGTCAACCTTCAAATATACTACCAAGTCAGTAAAAATGTAACCTCCTTGTAGCTTTTCTTAACTCATTCAGTTACATGTGGGAGCTTTTTACTTACATCTCAATAATTTGCCATATTTACCATCATTGAGACAATTTTGCTCTGTAACTGTTATAAGTAATAATATTTTGGAGAAATTTCCATGAGAATTATGAGGAAAGGATACATTCTGAAAATCTGAAAACATAGGCATTTGGTTACTGATGACGAATGTTTAAACTGGAAGCAAATTTAAAGTATTTTGTTGTGAGAACAGGTTAAATATATAAAGCCATAATACAATGTGAGGTAGGTGGAAAGATCACATGAGAAGCATAAGTTCTTGTTGGCTTTCCTCTTGTTACTTTGACCTAAATCATATCATCTCACTCATTGTTCACGTTCTTCCAGCTAGCGGGAAAAATATAGGTGTTGGCATATTTCTGAATACATGATATATGCATATTTGCTTTAAAAAACTTAATAGGAACAACTTAATAGGAACTGCATTTACTGGATAGGTAGTCATTTATAAAGTTTGTCACCCAGGTGAAACTGCAAGTTTCTTTTCTTCAATTGTTTAAAAAGTAAGAAATTGTTAGACAAATATTCATTGTTTCACATCAAAACTGACTTCTCAGAAACACTCAGATATTCCTTTAATCAATTAATATGTGATAATTAATTCCTTTCAGATATATTACCTAAAACCCAGAATAAGAGTTTAAACTGAACTTTAGGGGGTTTTGATTTATAATAAAATAGATTTTGTTTTAAAAAGAAGATGCAAGTTAATCCACTTATTGTTTGCTTTAGAACTAAGTTTGCCTCATCTTAATTTTTCATTCTTTTATTTAAATTTTATGTCTTATTATCTTGTGTTTGACTCTTTTGTCTTCAATGTAAAGTAATAAATCAGTAAAGAAAAATGTGAAAATAAATAAAAGTAGAGAAAGACATAAAAATAATTTGTAATAACATTAATCAATCAATACTTTTATATATATAATGTATCAAATTATCCCTAGTTCTTTTTTCTACACACCCATTGTGCAATTTGACACTTGACACTTCAAACTAGGTTGATACTTAGAAATGAAAACTTCGAACAGTATTTATTGGAGAATGATATAAACACAACTGTCAAAACCATAGAAAGTTGTCCTCTCTTTTCTTACAACTTCTTCAGTTATGAAGGTAAAATAAAATGCAATTAGAATAATCCACTAAGAGCTTTATTTGCCACCTGCCATTCTCTGAATGCCTGCTGATAAAAGTGAGTTTTTAACTTGCAGATTTTTCTTGATAGACTGGAATTAGGAAAGTTTCCCTCTAAAGTGAGTGCTCCAGCTGCCACATGGGGATAAATATAGAACCAATCAAATCAAAGTTTGGCAATATGGAAGTAAAAAATGCATTTGATCTACCCCAAAGATTTGTTATTTGCATAGAAATAAAATCATTAACTCATTTGTTTTTTAAATTTCCAAAGCTTAATTATGGTTTATTTGATATTTGACCTGATTGTCTCTCACCTCCGCCAGAAAGGCAGATTTAACTGAGTTGTTCCTATGATTCTGGCTACTTATGGGTGGAAGTGCTTTTGAAGCCATAAACCCAGGTTGCTATGGCACAGTGATGAATCACATTGCTTCCTGGTCTATACAGCCAGACAGTGTACAAGAGTCACATGATTTTAGCAGCCCTGGACAGGGTCATGAAACCTCAGGTTAGAATAAGCAAAACTCTAATTCTTTCAGCAACTACAGTGTGTAAACTATAGTTTGTTTTTGAAAAGTCTAAACAGTAATTCTTTTAGTTTTTCTAAGGGGGCAAAATTATCTCTACAGGAATGCTGACCCCAGTCCACCAACTTTAAAAAGGTGATTGGCATACAGAAACATTCTATCTGCATCAGAAAGCTCTATGCTGTGAAGCTTTTTAAAATTAAGAAACCACCTCCAAAAGGCTAGTTTCATGAAAGTATACATGACAATTATTTGTCATTACTCTTGACATTTCTACATATAATGACTAATGTCAAGGTTTCTGTAGGGAAGATTTGCTGGGTTGATTCCAGCCAAAGAATTTAAGTTCAAATGTTAAATCAGATACAGATTAGGTTAGTTTTCAATGGGACTGGCCCTAGTGACACAGGGTGATGTGGGCACTCAGCTACCCTCCTGCTATCTCTCAGAAGTAGCTGTTGCTTCCTCACCAAGCTGAGTATTTCAGAAAGTCACCTTCTCCATACCTCCCCTGTGTGCATTCATGTGTGTGTCTGTGTGTTCATATACCATCCTCCCGACTACTCTCTCCTAGATAAAGACAAATGAACATCAAGGAAATTTTTACTTTTATTTTTGGCATTGTTTCAAAACTTCTCAGTAAAAAAAATTGTCTGAATGAATGCATGATGTCACGTGTCAGTTATTTTTTAAACTACGTACCCAGGTGCCTCAAGAGAGGGGGTACTGGGTTGTCCTTGCTATTGCTGCAGTTTTCATCCTGGCAAACATAGATCATTTGCTTCCTCCACTTAAGTTATATGAGTAAGTACTCCAAGTTCATGTTTTTAAAGAAAGCAGAGACAGACAAGTAAAGAAATAGAACTAGGGTTATGAAATGGGAGAGGAGAAAGTAAATGGAAAAGAAAAAAATATATGTATAGGGATGTCCTCAGACCATCAGTAATTTCCCCAGGAGTCAACCCTGCTAAGAATATAATGCACCCTTCTACCAGGAAAGAAAACAAGATGTTTTTCGATTCTGCAAGAGATGGCATGGGACCTTGAAAAGCGCTCATTTCTAGTAGCATCTATCCTGAGATTTGAAACTTGCTTCATAAAGTTCAAGACCTAAAATTTTGTGTAGTTGATCAATAATTCACTTCACTTCAGAGAACCACTCTGCAATAATGACCCAGGGATTCAGTCTTCTCTTCATGCAGAGATTTTTTAATACATGGATCACATTTTATGAGCAATAACTCATTAATCTTTGCAATAACCATATTCAGTTAAACATTATTATCCCACATTATAGGTAAAGTGATTGAAGGGAGTTTTTGACTTGCTGAAGGTCAAACTGAAATCAGAAGCAGGAGTGGGATGAGGTATGAATGTGATTCCATGACTCCAAATCCTAACTCACAGTAATACATAGAAAAGGCCAACTTTTTTACTTCCATTTTTTTTGCCTCCCTCAAAACTTGCCCTTATTATGTAATTATAGCTAAAATGTCATCATGCCTTTTTAATAAACTGTTAATAAGGAAATTTCAACTAGAGGCTTCCTCTTCAATATTAAATATCACTGCAAAGTAAAATTATGTTTTTCTAAATGAGTTTTAAGGTTTAAAATATCAGCTACAATAAATATGTGGTTTTATATTTAAGACATATGGAAATCATCTTAACTGTTGACTAGGTGCTTGGAAAATTTCTGTATAGAGAGACACCAGAAGAAATGTGAAGTATAACAGAGAAACAGTGGCAAAGAGTTAGGTAAAGAAAAGAAAAACAAGATATCCATGAGTTTCTTTCAAACCTTAAAAAAAAAAACTGTGCAAAAGTTTCTCTCACTGATGAAATGAGCTCTTTACATATAAATTATATTGTAATAACAGAGCTCCTGGGTGGAAAAGAGTTCCTTCTCCTGCTGACAAAAATTAAAATAATCACAGATGGCTAATGATCAAAAATACTGACTGACAGCTCTGAAGTATAAGACACAGAGAATTTCTCCATGTAGTGAGAATATTCTTGGCATTTCTCAAGCCAACACTTAAAGTTGGTTTAATAGCACCACAAAGCTTTTCCCAACCACTCATTCATATACAGGTAACGTCTATTTTATTTTGGAAACTACCATATAGACTCAGAGAGCTCCTTTAAAAAGTTAATGTAATTCTCTGTGATTACTTTCATAATTTGGGATAAAATGCAAGAATTCACTGGGGAAAGGCAGTCCATAATGCTTCCTTACATGGTATGAAAAACCTTTATAATTCAAGCATTGGGAATCCAGGCTCCTATTTTAAGCTATAGGTGGGAATGGGAGGGAGGGAATCTGCCCAGCAGAAATAGCTAAGTCTTTATAAATATGTCAAATAATGCCAATAATAGTAACAACTAATAGTTATTGAGGACTTACTTTGTGTCTAACATTCTTTTAAGCATGTTATTTATTTACTTCGTTTAACTGAAACAAATATCTCAATGAAATACATCACATTATTTACTCACTTTTCTTAGATGAGGAAACCAGAATTAGAAAAGTTTAAAAAAAAAAAGTGACCAGGGTCACATTACAGCTGATGAGTAGTTGAACAGGGGCTCAAACTAGTCTGTAAGCCTGGTGCTTAATTGCAATATTGCCAATGCATTTATTATACTAATAGGATATAAATTTAGGAGGAACCACACTGAGACCAACAACAAAATGTCCTGTTTTCTATCACTTTAAAAGGACTTGCAAAATCACTTGATTTTACACTCACCCAATAAAAATAGTGTTCTTGCATCTAATGATTAAACTGTGACTTAAAATTTAATAGTATTCATTTATTTATTTGTGAAATCAAAAGATGACTAATGCATTAAGTGCCTGTAAAGTTCTTGTTTTGAGAGATTCAAATACATATAACACTTTTTCTGCCTTTTTAATGTTTATATACTATATGGAGACATACATGGTATATATGTATCATGCATCTGTGCACATGGATTATTTATATAAGATGTGTGTGCTGGGGCTAAGGTACTGAGTGGAGAGAGTAATCCATGCTACCTTGTCAGTGTTTATCAAAGAAGGCATCACATATAGGTAAGAATAAAGTAAGGGCATCACATATGGGAAAGGTTTTGAGGGATGGATGGAAATTTGCTAGAAGAGAAAGTTGAAAAAGGATGACCTTAGTGACTGAAGTAGTTCTGCACATGCTAAATATGCCTATTGAATTAATAATCACACATTTTCCATATCCATCTTGGTAAATTAGAATCATAGATGTACAAATCCCTTTAAAAATATAGTCACATTGTTAACAAAACAAATGTCATGGGATATCATAAGCAAGAATCCTTTTTAATGTAAAGCAAGAATCCTTTTTAATGTAATTTTTTTAAAGAATCTTTGCAAATCAAATCCTAAGAGTGGCAAGAGCAGAATTTTTGGAACAAAACCTGCTGTTCTTAGCACTGGATGAAAGAAATGCAAGTTAGTAACCATTTAAATGGCTGCTTTCTTATATCCTTGCCAGAATTGCTTATAATGTGCGATTTCTTCATTTGGATGTTACTTGTTTCAACTAAAATATTTCCAAGTCAACTCACTGTACTTCACAATACACTGAAATGAGTAAAAGTATTAAAAGCATGCCTGAGGCGACAGAAACTTTGAGGTTAATTTCCATTTCTTCAAGTATATTTGATGCATGATGTGACAAAGGAATCCTAATTAAGGTTGAAATCCTGAATACTAAATAAATTAGAAGTGCCACTACATTCATCTTTTGCAGTGATGATACTGCCACTTCTGCTTCTCTTTAGCCTAGCCCTTGACTTTTTGGGAAACCTTTTCTTGTGTGTTTTCTTCCTCTATCACTTTTGCTGAGAGTAGATCATGAGTATCCCACCTAGTTTTATTCAAGCCAAAATCTACAAAGTCTGTCTCTCTTTGTTCTTTTTCTTCTCACTTACTCATCTTTATCAAAAGCAAACATTTTATTTTATATCTAATCTCAAAAATGGCTTCATCTCTCTTAGGGTACTTCCTATTCTCACATTATAATATCTACAGGCAATATTATATGATCTGTAAGGATCTTTTAACTTTTTCTAAGAAATAAAACATAAAGCAGTTATAACATTTTCAATAAACCTTCGCTATTTAATGATACCATTTTCATAGTTACTATTATTATTCATTATTCATATGAGTCAAAAAGTAAGGGTGCAAACTGTTTCATCTCTCACTAGCTGGGGAACCTTGGGCAATTACTTAATATTTATATAACTGAGTATCTTGATTTTGAAACTCCCTGTCAATCATGGAAGAAAACCCATTGGCTCATTATTTTAAATATTGTCCTCTGAGGGGCGCCTGGGTGGCTCAGTCATTAAGCATCTTCCTTGGGCTCAGGTCATGGTCCCAGGGTCCTGAGATCGAGCCCGGCATCGGGCTCCCTGCTCCTCGGGAAGCCTGCTTCTCCCTCCCTCTCTCACTCCCCCTGCTTGTGTTCCTGCTCTCGCTATGTCTCTCTCTGTCAAATAAATAAATAAAATCTTTTAAAAAAAAAATACTGTCCTCTGAGATAATTTAGTCTAGAGCAATAAAAACTTATATTCACAAAAATGACCAGTGCATATGTTTATGGCACCTATATTCATAGACATAATCATCAAAAGCTGGATTAGATACCATGTCCTTCAAAGGGTGAATGGATTTACAAATGGTAACCCACCTGTATAACGAGGTACTATTCAACATTAAACAGGATGGGCTTTTCTTTTTAAATGTGATTCATTTCAAACTAGTATAAATTAATTCTAAAATCTGATCCTTGATTTGGTTATTGGAGTATTTTCAGTTGTGTTTTGACAACTCGGCTATGCAAATCTTCTCTTACAAATGTAAATCTTATGATATCTTGACACAAATCAAGTATATCTGACCAAATTTAAGTTACAAATTGAGATGTCCTGTAACTGCAGAAGACACTATATTTCAAGACTCATAGAGAATAAAAGGATATAACACATCTTAGTCACTTTTCTGATGTGGATTACATTTTGAAATAAAATTTTGATTTGGGGCATTCAATAAAAATGTTATAAAAACCAAAACCAAAAAGGTGAGATTGTCTTTATTCTCTTTTATTAATCAGTCTTTATCAATCTTTATCAATCAGTTCTTGATTTTGAAGTTATATGACCTTTATCAAATAAATTGGAAGGCTTGCCAGTTTTGCTCTTAAATAACTGCAGTAATTTTGAAATTACCTATCCTTTAAATTAAAGAGAGTTTAACTGGAAGTCCATCTGATCCTGGCGCCCTACACAAATATGTACTGTGCTAATAGATCCATTCAGACTTTTAACTTCTTGTTATGCCAATATTGACATTTTACATTTAAATGGAAAATCATATATTTATCTTGATTTCAAATCACCACAGGTTTGTATACAATGTTCAAGCATAATTGTTTCAAGCTTCTCTGTATTAGAGGTATTTGCTTTTATGTTCCAAAATTTTTGTTTTCCCTCTCTCTCCTTTTTTAAAAACCATCCTCAAGAAGTGTTTTTCTATTTTTGTAGTCCTTTCAAATAACCAGTGTTTGGATTTACTCTTTATTTCCATTTTATTTGTTTACTTGGCAAACTCTTATATAGCATTTACTTCATGCTAAGAACGGTTTTAAGCACTTTACAAATATTCGTTGTTTTAATTCTTTATAATAATCCTATGAGATACTATTATGATCCTCAGTTTACTGGTAGAGAAACAGAGGAACTAGTTATTTTGGATTTCTCTTTTAGTATAACACTTTCTTATTATTTCTATCAAGACCAATGTCTAAATGCTTTACAGGTTTTGAGATATTTCTTCTAGGGTGCCTGGGTGGCTCAGATGGTTAAGCGTCTGCCTTCGGCTCAGGTCATGATCCCAGAGTCCTGGGATCGAGTCCCACATCGGGCTCCCTGCTCCTTGGGAGCCTGCTTCTCCCTCTGCCTCTCTCTCTATCTCTCTCTCTGTCTCTCATGAATAAATAAATAAAATCTTTAAAAAAAAAAAAAAGAGATATTTCTTCTATTTGTACTTCTCTATACCACTAATTTCACTCCACTCTCTTCAGTGTCCACTTTCGTTGCACTTATTTTTTTAATTCAACAATTATAGTATTTAGACACAGAATGATGGCTTTGTGTTTTCCTTAGTGCTTAAGATCACACATTGTCTGTCCAAGTTTTCCTCTGTCTCCTCCGAAAGGCTCCCTGTGTTGGCCGATCTTCCTCTCAGGCTACTGAGCTCCTTAGTTATATTGTTAAATGTTGCTGCTTTTAATGTCAGTTAGCTTCTGAGCTCCTGTTCTGCTAATTGGAAATATCTTTCACGTAATTATCTCTCAAATGATAGAAGGAGATGGATCCCCTATCCCTTTAGCAGCTGCCTATCTTCATTGATCCCTAGCCCATCCTAGCTGGAGAAAACATGCCAGGTCCGAATGTTCCTTCTACCATCCTAGTCTCAGGAATAGGGAGTTTCAGCACACAAATTCAGCTCCTACTCTGTCTTTTGAGTTACTGGAAGCCTATACATTTTCATGCAGGGCCAGTATACATCCAAGGTGTGAATCGTGCGTGTGAGAGAGATGGAGGGCTGTCTGGATTTGGTGATCCTCAAGTATTTGAGCACCTAGCTCTTCTAGTACTATATTTAGAACCTAACATTGGACACCACTGTATCTTTAGACTTTCCTATAAAAGGCAAAAGCCTGGCAACCTCCATCCCTACACCAGCAGTTTCTACCATGATCACACGTGTCAGGTAGACCAAATCCCTCTAGTTCAAGAGTGGTGAACAATCAAATATGGGAGTATGGGTGATACATTTAGAAAAGGCTGCCTTATTTCCAGAATCCTCTTTTTAATAAATCTTAAAAGAGAAGACACAGTTTTTTAAAAATATAATACATTACTAATAAATAAATGAAATCTTTAAGAAATTATAATAATATGAATCCAGAATACAATAATATCAACAAAAACTGGAGCATGGCAAGAGAGATGGGAGGAAGTAAAAGAGTAGCAGTCTCCGTCTTTTACATAAGAGGGAATCAATAAATATGGAATCATCCATAACTCTGATAATCAAAGAAATACAATATAGAGCATGTTTTTTCAAATATAAACCCTACTAGAATTAGAAACAAGATATAGATATTCAAATTTCTATATAAAGTTTCAAAAACACATATCTTTCAGAAAACATCTATCAGTCATTAGCCCTCAGTACGGTACTACTATTTAACAGAAGTATAACATTCATATTGACTCTACCAATAATGGGCAATTACTATGGATTTGACTTCTGCTTCTTTTTTTTTTTAATTGTGTCCCTGCCAATACCGTTAACCCTGGACTTAATTCAATATCATATTAGCACAGAATTTTCACTTAGCATTGGCTATGGTGAAGGAACATACTTTACAGTAAGAGAAGAGAGAAAATGAAGTAGGAGGATACAGAAAGAGACACAGTAGCAAATTAGGTTTTACATAAGAATATAAACTTCCGGGGGGCGGAGCAAGATGGCGGAGGAGTAGGAGACCTGGATTTCGCCTGGTCTCAGGAATTCAGCTGAATAGGGATCAAACCATTCTGAACACCTACGAACTCAACAGCAGATCGAAGAGGAGAGTAGCAACAACTCTCTGAACAGAGAAGTGACCACTTACTGGAAGGTAGGACGGGAGGAGAAGTGAATCCAAGGCGATATTCGGGAGGATAGACGGCGGGGGAGGGGACCTCCGTCGGCCGCTTCTGGTGAGTGGTGGAGCCTGGAGCACAAAATCGGAACTTTTAGAAGCCGGGTCCGCTGAGGGACGTCGCTCCAGTGGCTAAGCGTGGGGTGGAACCCTCGCGGGACAGTGTGGTCTCAGGACCCTCGGAGTCACAGAAAGACCGGGGGTGCCTGAGTGTGGCAGAGCTCCCAGGTATCGGAGCAGGGAAGCCGGCTGCAGAGACAGTGCCGAGGCGCGGGCTCTCAGCTCGGGGTTGCCATTAAACTGTGATCCGCGGCCCAGTCGGGCCACTGCTCCTCCAGCAGGGACCCAACAAGCGGCAGAGCTGGGGAGACTCCGCCTTCCTCCCCCGGGGAGGAGCAGTGCAGGAGTGTACCGCAGGGATCTGCTGGGTTTGGAGACTCCACACGGGGTCGGGTGCCAGAGATAGAAATGCTCGATCACAGGCCGGGTGAGCACAGAGTGCGGCCGGAGACTGGGGACACAGGAGTGACTGCTTTTCTCTAGGGGTGCACTGAGGAGCGGGGCCCCGAGTTCTCAGCTCCTCCGGGCAGAGATTGGGAGGCCACCACTTTCACCCTGGTCCTCCAAAGCTGTACCGAGAGCTTGCAGGGAACAAAAGCTCCTGAGAGCAAACCCGAGTAGCTTGCTTAGCCCAGACTCAAAAGGGCGGGGCAATTCCGCCTCCGGCAAAGACATTTGGGAACCACGGCAACAAGCCCCTCCCCCAGAAGATCAGCATGAACAGCCAGGAAGCCAAGACCAAGTTTACCGATCAAGGAGAACGGGAGAACTCCAGCGTTAGGGGAATACTGCACATAGAATTCATGGCTTTTTTTACCATAATTCATTAGTTTTTCAAAGTTAATTTTTTAACTGTTTTTTTTGAATTTTTCTTTTTCCCTTTTTCAACCAACATCTTATCAATCCCTTTTTAAAAAAAACATTTTTTATTTTTCATTTTTAGAGTCATATTTTTATCCCTTCATAGTAGTTACCCTTATTTTTGGCATATATATATAAGTTGTTCTCTCTTTAAAATTTTGAGATACAATTTCTTCTAACAGAAAAAATATACCCTAAATCACTAGTGTATGGCTTTGTTCTATTCTCCTGCCTGATCACATTCTCTCCCTTTTTTTTTCTTCTTTCTTTTTCTTTTTAAATCTTCTTTCTTTTTAAAAAACAACTTCTTATCTTATCAATTCCTTTTATAAAATCTTTTATAATTTTCATCTTTAGAGTCATCTGCCATCCCTTCATTGTATCAACCCTTATTTTGTACATATATAAGTCTTTCTTCCTTTAAAATTTTAGCAGGCCACTTTCTTCTAACAGACCAAAATATGCCCAAAATCTACTGTGAGGCACTGATCTATGCACTAGCCTGATCATATTTGATCATATTCTGTTTTTTTTTGTTTTGTTCTGTTTTTGTTTGTTTTTATCTTTTTCTTTTTCCTTTTTTTTCCCTCTCTTCTTTCTTTCCCTTTCTTGTCCCCTGGTTTCAGGTCTTTTCTGATTTGTATACAGTATATTTGCTGGAGACATTGTTAACCTGTTAGCATTTTGTTCTCTCATTCATCTGTTCTCCTCTGGACAAAATGACAAGATGAAAAAAATCACATCATCAAAATGAACAAGACGTAGTACCGTCTGCCAGGGACTTACTCAATACGCACATTAGTACGAGGTCAGACCTAGAGTTCAGAATCATGACTTTAAAGATACTAGCTGGGCTTGAAAAAAGCGTGGAAGTTATTAGAGAATCCCTTTCTGGAGAAATAAAAGAACTAAAATCTAACCAAGTCAAAATCAAAAAGGCTATTGATGAGGTGCAATCAAAAATGGGGGACCTAACTGCTAGGATAAATGAGGCAGAAGAAAGAATCAGCGATATAGAAGACCAAATGATGGAAAATAAAGAGGCTGAGAAAAAGAGACAGAAACAACTACAGGATCACGAGGGCAGAATTCGAGAGATAAGCGGTACGATAAGATGAAACAACATTAGAATAATCGGGATCCCAGAAGAAGAAGAAAGAAAGAGGGGCAGAAGGTATACTGGAGCAAATAATAGCAGAGAACTTCCCTAATGTGGGGAAGGAAACAGGCATCAAAATCCAGGAGGCACAGAGAACCCCTTTAAAATCAATAATAATAGGTCAACACCCCGACATCTAATAGTAAAACTTACGAGTCTCAGAGACAAAGAGAAAATCCTGAAAGCAGCTCGGGAGAAGAGATATGTAACCTACAAGGTTAGAAACATGAGATTGGAACAGACCTATCCACAGAGACCTGGCAGGCCAGAAAGGAGTGGCATGATATCCTCAGAGCACTAAATGAGAAAAATATGCAGCCAAGAATACTATATCCAATTGGCTATCATTGAAAATAGAAGGAGAGATAAAAAGCTTCCAGGACAAACAAAAACTAAAGGAATTTGCAAACACAAAACCAGCCCTACAAGAAATATTGAAAGAGGTCCTCTAAGCAAAAAGAGAGCCTAAAAGCAGCATAGATCAGAAAGGAACACAGACAATAGACAGTAACAGTCACCTTACAGGCCATACAATGGCACTAAATTCATACATTTCAATAGTTACCCTGAATGTAAATGGGCTAAAGGCCCCAATCAAAAGACACAGGCTATCAGAATGGATTAAAAACAAGACCCATCAATATGCTGTCTGCAAGAGACTCCTTTTAGACCCAAAGACACCCCCAGATTGAAAGTGAGGGGTGGAAAACAATTTACCATGCTAATGGACACCAAAAGAAAGCTGGGGTGGCAATCCTTATATCAAACAAATTAGATTTTAAAACAAAGACTGTAATAAGAGATGAAGAAGGACACTATATCCTACTTAAAGGGTCTATCCAACAAGAAGATCTAACAATTGTAAATATCTATGCCCCGAACATGGGAGCAGCTAATTATATAAGGCAATTAATAACAAAAGCAAAGAAACACATTGACAACAACACAATAATAGTGGGGGACTTGAACACCCCCCTCACTGAAATGGACAGATCATCTAAGCAAAAGATCAACAAGGAAATAAAGACTTTAAATGAAACACTGCACCAAATGGACTTTATGGACATATTCAGAACATTCCATCCCAAAGCAACAGAATACACATTCTTCTCTAGTGCCCATGGAACATTCTCCAAAATTGATCACATCCTAGGTCACAAATCAGGTCTCAATCAGTACCAAAAGATTGGGATTATTCCCTGCATATTTTCAGACCACAATGCTTTGAAACTAGAACTGAATCACAAGAGGAAAGTCGGAAAGAACTCAAATACATGGAGGCTAAAGAGCATCCTACTAAAGAATGAATGGGTCAACCAGGAAATTAAAGAAGAATTAAAAAAATTCATGGAAACCAATGAAAATGAAAACACAACTGTTCAAAATCTTTGGGATACAGCAAAGGCAGTCCTGAGAGGAAAGTATATAGCAATGCAAGCCTTTCTCAAGAAACAAGAAAGGTCACAAATACACAACCTAACCGTACACCTAAAGGAGCTGGAGAAAGAACAGCAAATAAAGCCTAAACCCAGCAGGAGAAGAGAAATAATCAAGATCAGAGCAGAAATCAATGAACTAGAAACCAAAACTACAGTGGAAGATATCAAAGAAACCTGGAGCTGGTTCTTTGAAAGAATTAACAAGATTGATAAACCCCTGGCCAGACTTATCCAAAAGAAAAGAGAAAGGACCCAAATCAACAAAATCATGAATGAAAGAGGAGAGATCACAACCAACACCAAAGAAATACAAACAATTATAAGAACATATTATGAGCAACTCTATGCCAGCAAATTAGATAACCTGGAAGAAATGGGTGCATTCCTAGAGATGTATCAACTACCAAAACCGAACCAGGAAGAAATAGAAAACCTGAACAGACCTATAACCACTAAGGAAATGGAAGCAGTCATCAAAAATCTCCCAATAAACAAAAGCCCAGGGCCAGATGGCTTCCCAGGGGAATTCTATCAGACATTTCAAGAAGAATTAATACCTATTCTCCTGAAACTGTTCCAAAAAATAGAAATGGAAGGAAAACTTCCAAACTCTTTTATGAGGCCACCATTACCTTGATCCCAAAACCAGACAACGACCCCATCAAAAAGGAGAATTACAGACCAATATCCTTGATGAACATGGATGCAAAAATTCTCACCAAAATACTAGCCAATAGGATCCAACAGTCCATTCAAAGGATTATTCACCATGACCAAGTGGGATTTATCCCTGGGCTGCAAGGCTGGTTCAACATCCACAAATCAATCAACGTGATACAATACATTAACAAAAGAAAGAACAAGAATCATATGATCCTCTCAATAGATGCAGAAAAAGCATTTGACAAAGTACAGTATCCTTTCTTGATCAAAACTCTTCAGAATATAGGGATAGAGGGTACATACCTCAATATCATAAAAGCCATCTATGAAAAACCTACAGCGAATATCATTCTCAATGGGGAAAAACTGAGAGCTTTTCCCCTAAGGTCAGGAACGCGGCAGGGATGTCCACTCTCACCACTGCTATTCAACATAGTATTAGAAGTCCTAGCCACAGCAACCAGACCACAAAAAGAAATCAAAGGCATCTAAATCGGCAAAGAGGAAGTCAAACTCTCACTCTTTGCAGATGATATGATACTGTATGTGGAAAACCCGAAAGACTCCACCCCAAAACTGCTAGAACTCATACAGGAATTCAGTCAAGTAGCAGGATATAAAATCAATGCACAGAAATCAGTGGCATTCCTATACACCAACAACAAGACAGAAGAGAGACAAATCAAGGAGTCGATCCCATTTACAATTGCACCCAAAACCATAAGTTACCTAGGAATAAATTTAACCAAAGAGGCAAAGGATCTGTACTCAGAAAACTATAAAATACTCATGAAAGAATTTGAAGAAGACACAAAGAAATGGAAAAACGTTCCATGCTCATGGATTGGAAGAACAAACATTGTGAAGATGTCAGTGCTACCTAGAGCAATCTATACATTCATGCAATCCCCATCAAAATACCACCCACCTTTTTCAAAGAAATGGAACAAATAATCCTAAAATTTGTATGGAACCAGAAGAGACCCCGAATAGCCAGAGGAATCTTGAAAAAGAAAAGCAAAGCTGGCGGCAACACAATTCCGGACTTCCAGCTCTATTACAAAGCTGTCATCATCAAGACAGTATGGTACTGGCACAAAAACAGACACATAGATCAATGGAACAGAATAGAGAGCCCAGAAATGGACCCTCAACTCTATGGTCAACTCATCTTCGACAAAGCGGGAAAGAATGTCCAATGGAAAAAAGACAGTCTCTTCAACAAATGGTGTTGGGAAAATTGGGCAGCCACATACAGAAGAATGAAACTGGACCATTTCCTTACACCACACACAAAAATAGTCTCCAAATGGTTGAAAGACCTAAACATGAAACAGGAGTCCATCAAAATCCTAAAGGAGAACACAGGTAGCAACCTCTTCGACCTCGGCCACAGCAACTTCTTCCTAGAAACATCGCCAAAGGCAAGGGAAGCCAGGGCAAAAATGAACTATTGGGATTTCATCAAGATAAAAAGCTTTTGCACAGCAAAAGAAACAGTCCACAAAACCAAAAGACAACCGACAGAATGGGAGAAGATATTTGCAAATGACATATCAGATAAAGGGCTACTATCCAAAATCTATAAAGAACTTCTCAAACTCAACACCCAAAGAACAAATAATCCAATCAAGAAATGGGCAGAAGACATGAACAGACGTTTTTCCAAAGAAGACATCCAAATGGCCAACAGACAAATGAAAAAGTGCTGAACATCGCTCGGCATCAGGGAAATCCAAATCAAAAACCTCAATGAGATACCACCTCACACCAGTCAGAATGGCTAAAATTAACAAGTCAGGAAATGACAGATGTTGGTGGGGATGTGGAGAAAGGGGAACCCTCCTACACTGTTGGTGGGAATGCAAGCTGGTGCAACTACCCTGGAAAACAGTATGGAGGTTCCTGAAACATTTGAAAATAGAGCTACCATATGATCCAGCAATTGCACTACTGGGTATTTACCCCAAAGATACAAATGTAGGGATCCGAAGGGGTACGTGCACCCCAATGTTTATAGCAGCAATGTCCACAATAGCCAAACTGTGGAAAGAGCCAAGATGTCCATCGACAGATGAGTGGACAAAGAAGAAGTGGTATATATACACAATGGAATATTATGCAGCCATCAAAAGGAATGAGATCTTGCCATTTGCAATGATGTGGATGGAACTGGAGGGTGTTATGCTGAGTGAAATAAGTCAATCAGAGAAAGACATGTATCATATGACCTCACTGATATGAGGAATTCTTAATCTCAGGAAACAAACTGAGGGTTGCTGGAGTGGTGGGGGGTGGGAGGGATGGGGTGGCTGGGTGATAGACATTGGGGAGGGTATGTGCTATGGTGAGCACTGTGAAATGTACAAGACTGATGAATCACGGATCTGTACTTCTGAAACAAATAATGCAATCTATGTTAAGAAAAAAAAATAGAAGATAGCAGGAGGGGAAGAATGAAGGGGAGTAAGTCAGAGGGGGAGACGAACCATTAGAGACGATGGACTCTGAAAAACAAACTGAGGGTTCTAGAGGGGAGGGGGTGGGGGGATGGGTTAGTCTGGTGATGGGTATTAAAGAGGGCACATTCTGCGTGGAGCACTGGGTGTTATGCACAAACAATAAATCATGGAACACTACATCAAAAACTAATGATGTAATGTATGGTGATTAACATAACAATAAAAAATTATTAAAAAAATAAAAATAAAAAATAAAACCAAAAAAAAAAAGAATATAAACTTCCATCTTTTTAAAGCCAACGAGAGTTTGAGTTACAGTATTGAAACTATAACTTAAAAAAATGAGAGTATACACCCCTTGTGGGTTTTCATTTAATTAGATTATTTCATATGGCAATTGCATACATGGATATAAAGGTTTAAATGCTAACAGTCAAAGACTGTTATACTACATATGTCAATCATACTGAAGTTCAGTCCAGGAAAAACAGCCCTTTTTTATAATCTTCTCTGAGAGAGCAACATAAGGGAGTCATGTGACCTTGACCTTCCTATGCACTTTGAATGAAGATGAGGTCTCGGCAGAAGAGAAGTCAATCTACAGGCAGGCCAGTTATCCATGATTAGGAATGGAGCAAAAAATTTGAGGACAGTAATTAGCTGAGTTAATCAGAATGCCCATTTCAGGATTAAGAATGTACTTGCCCCATAGATAACGTGGAGAGAAGCAAAAATAGGAAAACTGACACACAAGAAGATTATGAAGACATGACAGGTAAGGGGGAAAATTCACTTTTATTTAATTCTATAGGTGCTGGAACCCTAAAGTGAAGAATCATAAAATTCTGAATTCTGAGAAGTGCTTTGAATGCAGATGACCATCTACAGGATCCCTCTCTCTTATAGTTCTTATGCTTTGATATATCAGATCACCTTATCTAGTGTTAATAAATTTCCTCCATTATTTGAAGAAAATAAGTCTCTGTTTCTTCCAATTTAAATTAAAACAGAGAAAAAGAAAAAGCAACAAAGCAGCATAAAATTCAAACTTAAAATATGTAAAAGAGTAAGGGTAAAACCTATGAAATGTACCAATAAATCTAAATGGATATAACCACTTGAATCAAATGTAAAAGCAATATTTCAACAAAAATCAAAAATCCGAGCTGAGAATCTTCACATAATAGTAATGACAGTTATTGGCTAAGGTGAAATATGGACCAAGAGGATTTTTTTAAATTTTTTTTGTTTTTAAAGATTTTATTTATTTATTTGACAGAGAGAGAGAACACAAGCAGTGGGGACAGCAGGCAGAGGGAGAGGGAGAAGCAGGCTCCCCAGGAAGCAGGGAGCCTGATGCCAGGCTAGATCCCAGGACCCCAGGATCATGACCTGAGCTGAAGGTAAGCACCTAACTGACTGAGCCACCCAGGCACCACCCCAAGAGGATATTTTAAAATTCATCTTCCAATAATGCAGTGTAGCCATATCTGCATTGAGAGACAGATAGTAGTAGCCAGAGAATCTGGCAATGAGGGTGTAATGAATTGGCAATAACTTTTTTTTCTCTCCTTTCTTTTCTTTCTTTCTCTTTTTTTTTAAGCAAACTGTGGACTTTCTAAATGCCTAAGAAGCATTTAGAAGAACTGCACAGGAGAAGGTTATGCAAAACAGTAACTACTGCCTCATATCACAAAGCAGACTTCCTGTGCACAGTGTTGCTAGGTACACTGAACAGTAATTAGTTCTTTTTGAGAGCTGCTCACACATATAGAAAGTCATCATCATGAGAATATTCTTAAAACACACAAAGAAGTAATGGTAAGTTTTAATTCAAAGAAAAATGAAACGTTCCTCAATTACTGCTGATCAAATTCCAAAACTCATTTCACAGTTTTCTTTCCTCTCTCTCCCCTCTCTCTCTCTTTGTGTGGAGTCAGTAAATAAAGGATTAACATGAGAAAACCTTTTCAAATAACCCATTATTTAGTTTTGACTCTTGCTAGGAGAGAGGGGGAAAGGGAGAATGCCTGAATACCTCCACAGGATGGAAGAAATACTCAAGAGAATTCCAGGCCTTCTGCATTCTGAAAGGAACAAGGAAGGGCCTAGTAGTCTCTAAAGTTAAGGACTGTCACACCTTTGATCAGTTTCAGGGTTTTTTTGGGTTTTTGCATGAAATGCCACTTTCACATTTGATTTGGAAAAGAATATTGAACTGTGTGTAAATATGAAAACTTTGAGACTATACCATCTGCAGCTAATATTTGAAGTGATTTACACATAAAACAGAAAAAGAGAATCCACATAAAATTATGTTTTAAAATTTTTTAACGGATTAACAGAATGTGTTTACTGACTCCAAATTGTACCTAGGTTGTTAATTAAAATATATTCCTTTAGGGGTGCCTGGGTGGCTCAGTCGTTAAGCGTCTGCCTTTGGCTCAGGTCATGATCCCGAAGTCCTGGGATGGAGCCCCGTATCGGGGTCCCTGCTCCCCAGGAAGCCTGCTTCTCCCTCTCCCACTCCCCCTGCTTTTGTTCCCTCTCTTGCTGTGTCTCTCTCTGTCAAATAAATAAATAAAAAATCTTAAAAAAATAAAATATATTCCTTTAGGGGCACCTGGGTCACTCAGTTGGTTAAGCATCCAACACTTGATTTTGGCTCAGGTCGTGATCTCAAGGTTGTGAGATCAAGCCCTGTGTTGGCTCCATGCTCAGCTCAGAGTCTGCTTAAGATTCTTTCTCTCCCTCTCACTCAGCTCCTCCCCTGGCTCTCTCACTCTCTCTCTCTCAAATAAACACAAATATCTTTAAAAATAAATGAATAAATAAAATATATTCCTTACATTCTTAGTTGTTGCAATGATTATTAAACAAAAGTAACTCATAATTTCAAGTATGGGATATCACTTGACTTTTGCTTTATGGCACTAATGATCATTTGACTATTTTCTACTCTAAGTCTTCCCCCTCCCCATTCTATATATGTCTTCTACTAAATGACATACATGTGCTAGGACTTGGGAAGCCAGTAGTAAGTGTTTCTAGACAATGGTCTGTACCTTTTGGGGGTAAGAAATTAGCTAATAAAATAGTTATTAACCAATTATTCCCACAATTATATAAAACATATGCTCAGAAACAGCGGTACATAGTGCTATAATAACAAATGTTAGAGGAAATTGACTTAGTGAGAAGTCACCAGAGACTTTCCAAAATTGGTGATTATTATGCTAAAATTACTGTCTAGATCTTATTATTCCTATATCTTTCCACAGAAAGTGTATCAGAGCCAGGTCAAGTCTTAAACCAGATGTTGCCACTGTTGTTATAAAACACTAAAACCATATGAATGAAGACATGTCAGCTGTATCCGGTGCCATGGGTCAGCTTCAAAGAGTGGGCCTTTCCCATTGCTTATTTTTATAAGAAGAATTTCAATAAAGACTATAATTACTGATGTCATATTTGTTCATCAGAATTATATGATGATTGAGTGAACAGTACCATTTTAGTGATTTGGAAAATTCTGTATGCTATTCTGAGGGTTCATTCTTATTCTTCATGTGGAAACTTACAGAAGAAGAATGCTATGTGATTTCCCAATCCAGGAAGTATTTAAGTTCCTGATGAATCACTTTAATTTTTCCACTTGATTCCTACTAAATCATGGGAGTTCAGACATAGAAGATCCTGTTTCAGTGTATAAACTGCACGGCTGCCCTGTTCCCCAACATCCCTTACACACATGCATAAGCACATATACACATAAGGTCTTGTCTTTTGCCCCAGTATGTGCCCAGTTACATCAAGGCAATTCAAAGGAGTTTCCAGCTGGATTTCCAGAACTCTAGCATACTTCCAGATAGTTGAGAGGCTCAAAAAAACATAAGGAACTCCGTTTCTGTTAATCTCTTTTCTGCCTTCCCCCATATTTGTTTATTCATAAGGTTGGCGCCCTATGATGCTTTGAGCACTCTTCCAGGGGTGATTGGAGCCTTATATTCTTTCCTTCTGTTGCTGATAGAAAGGTAGTTTTTCTGACTCAAAATAACAATCAAGAGTTCCTAGGATCCCCCTAATTGAATCAGGTCATATGTCAATGACTCTCCTGGGGAATGGACATGTTGATTGGTTTTAGGCATCAAGCCCACCTCCAGAAATGTAGTGGCTGCTTGATGAGGATGAAGACTTGAAGAGAAATGTGGGTGCTGTTAGAAAAATAAAAAGGTAGAATGGATTGCGTAGGGAGGCATCTACAACATCCATTTTGCCACAGAAATGGGCTTCCCTCAGGATCAAAGAAAGGGAAATACTCAAATAGTTTATCATGAAATTTTCTTCTAGCAAATTCCTAGGATACCTAATTTTCCCACACAATGGGGAACCCAAATTGACAGTTACATCTACGGTTAAAATATATATATATATATATTTTTTTTTTTAAACCCCTGTCTGCCAATGCCTTGTAGTACTCAATGCCAGCTATGTTCACTTTCACTTTTAACATTTTACATTCATAGATTTTAAATTATTTGCTTGTTAATTACTGGATCAACAATGGCATCACATATTCAAAACATCCAATTAGAGAGTCACCTGCGATTTTGAATGGGGAAATGTCCAGCCAGTTTTTCAGTAGCTATAAAATGGGATTTATAAAATACCCAAAGTTATTATTTTGGGGGGAATTGAAGATTGCATTCTTCACTTGGCAGACAGGTATTCGTCCGTTACAGTGTTGCATTTGCAAAGAATAGATCTGTGAATGGCTGTGCAATATAACAAAGTAGAAATTCCAAGGAAGTACAGGACAGCTTACAAGTCATGCCTTGACTATACCTAACAGAATTCTTATGGCAAAAGTATCATTTTGGTTAAGACTAGTAAACCTTGTTTCTAGGGAAAAGGAGTTAAATTTATCTTCTATAAATGGCATATGAGAATGCAGGAAAATTATCACCCATGATCCCAGATGGAGCAGAAATCTAAAATAGCAATCTCTCCTATAAGCAATGAACAAGTAGACACCATCAATCTATGTACCTAAGTTGACTGATGCTCAAAGTGGTAAAGCAAATTGTTGGATATCTTGTGGATTGTAAATAACAGATGGTGTACAACAGAACAAGGACCAGAACTCAGGATGAAGCTGACTTTGGGAGGGAGCAGACCAAAGAGTGAGAAATAAACTGAGCTAGTTCAACCTGGCTCAAAACTCCATGCTCATGTTAACACATCATGCACATAAATGTTTTGCTCATTTATCAGTTAGCTCAAGAAAATAGGGCTTTTAAAAAATGTGTTTACAATTGTGTCCTCTAGAGGTAATCAGCAGCATATTAACCTTAACCATAATAACACATTATCACTATTTTGTTTCAGTTGGCTAATTTGCAAAACAATAGTGAAGATCCTACCCAACATGTAAGAATTTATTCCTGTTATTGGCACTGAATAAATACAGTGACCCTCAGTGGAAATATCAGGGACTTGGGAAGGAACTGCAGTATGCTGAGAAAGGAGAAGTTAGGGAAGTGTAGATCTCATGAAGAAATCAGGGTTAAAAACAAACATGGATCAACACTTAGGCATAAACTGATAGCAGTCAGAACCAGATTGGAACTTAGGTTAAGGTCAGTTTGATTTCCTCCAGTGTGTTTTCTACTTTGCTAAATATAAGAGGGAATGAGTTATATACTGAGAGGTTTGGCTCATGAACATAGTTGCTAGTAGGTCTTCTGGTAGCTATAGGGAAACTGATGCTCTATTAGATAGGATATAAATCCTCCAATGATTACTTTATTCATCCAAATAATTAGTTGAAAATTTTCTTTCAAGTTCAACCAAAAAAAAAAATATTATTTAGATTTCCAGATCATATCTTTTAAATTTTTTGTTGTTGTTGGCTCAGAATAAAAGCAAGGCTCTAAAGCCATTGGCTTCAAAAAGCAAAGATCTATCTTCTCTTGTAACTAATTGAAAGCCACCAGTCTTTATGGCATGCTTTTCTCCAGACTCAAGGAACTTAAAAAAAAAAAAAAATCAACAAAAATAGCAGGCTCAGCCTAAGGCCCAACACCTATTTTGTCTTTAGGTGCCACTAAAAATGGATCAGGTGGATTTAGTTTCCTTCCCAGTAATTTTCTCTGATTTACCCAGAAGGTATGCACTATTAGAATGGTCACTATATGTCCTCATGTTCCATTCCATACCAGAGAAAAGTTTGGAAATTCATTCAAACATGCTACTTTCAAAGAGGATATTTACGTACATTGTATTGAGGATAAAAACAGAAAACATACACAGTCATGGAAACTTTGCTGACAACAGCATGAAACATGGAAATCATAGATAATCAAGACATCTTGAAAGATCCTAGCAGGGCAATAAATATATATATTGGACTATAACATTTTTACATTGCTGGTAGGCCCTTTCTCTACTACTCCCTTGCTTACACTCCTCTAGGCAAATGATTTCCTTGGTGTAACTCTAACATGCAACATACTCCTGTAGTAAGGACTTTACACTAGCTATTCCTCTGCTTGGAATGCTCTTCCTTCATATATTCACTTTAAACTCTCTTATGTCTTTCAAATATTTGTTCAAATATTGTTTCAGTGAGGCTGACCCCAATCATCTATTTAATACCGTATCCTGCCTTCTCTTCCTGCCCACTTCCCGGGTATGTTCAAATCCTCTCAAACTGTTTTATCTTTTCTTGATTCCATAGCACTTGTCATCATCTAACTTATTATAATTTATATACTTAATGTTTACTGTTACTTTCTATCTCTTCCTGCTGGAGTGTAATCTCCATCAGGGCAAATATCTTCAAATGTTCTCTTTGTTGATGGATGCAAAGTGCCTACAACAACGTGGCACACAGAGGGCACTCAATATTTGTGAAAACAACGAAAGATTTCAGTAATATGATAGGAAAGAGTGTAAGCTGTCTGGAAGCAGGAGCATTATTTTACTCAGCTTACATACCTGGTGCCTATTTTAGTGCCTGAAAAATAGTAGATGCTCAAGTAGTTTGTTGAATTAACAAATAAAGTAATAGGTGAATATGTTTTTTAGCAGAGACACAAATGAATTATGTGTGATCAAAGAGAAAATAAGAAATGATTCACCATGTAGACTTGGGAAATATGCTATGAAACAGTAAGTATTCGATCTGAGTTTTAAAGTAGCAATATGAGAAACTACTCAAAGAACTTATGAATCTTAAGATTCATGAATTCTGAAAATATGAAGAAAAAGGCAATATTGAAGTAAAAGAAATCTAAAACACCCCATTTAAATCTTCAAAAAGATGTGAAGTACAATGGGACCTCTCTAAGGAAAAATCTTATGGAACATAAAACTAGGTAGACTTAAGACTGCATTTAAAGAGATATATTCCTGAAATATTAAGACTGCATTAAAAAGTTTCTTGTATAGAAAAGCAATATTAATTTACTTCTCCACAAAGGTGATATTTCCAATGATTCATGATTTTTCCCCTAAAATTTATAAAGGGTCCACCAAGGCTTTGAGCTTAGTATTAAATAAAAATGTGAAACTGAAATATTGCATATAAAAATATTAAGTTAAAACACTCACCTTTCGAGGTCTAGATTGCTCCTATACAAAATTCCTAATCCTTCAATTTTGGTCTGTAAATTTCCATTAACACTGAAATGTAAAAAAAAAAAAAAAGGCATAATCAATGAGAGTTCTGTGTACTTTCTGAGAAAGTGAGTCTATGCAGTAACACTTGGTCGTCCCCAACCCCAAGAAACCCTGATAATAATATCTACATCCTCCTTTTCAAATGAAGTGTTTTGAGATATACACAAGTCACATCAAAAATATTTACCAAATCTCCCCTTTTTTCTCCCCCTGCTACTTACTATCATAGTTGCAAGCCACTGTTATCTATGCCTAGAGGCCTGCATGGACCCACACTGTCAGCTTGTGGTTGTGATTCAGTGAATTCCTTTTCATTTCCACATGTTGACAGCAGATATCTTTCCAAGCATACACCCAATCATCTTAGTCTGTAGAACCCATCAATGCTTTGCCAAAAGCCTCAGAATACATTTGATAGTAACCAACATGGCATCATAGGTGACACTCAAATATCTAATATCATCTTTAAACACTTCACTCACCATATCATCTTTTATTTAATACAATCACATCACTTACTCCATTGTAATTTTCTATTTACTTCTTTGCCTCACTAACTATATAACCCTGTTGAGGAGAATGCATGTATCTTATTCTGGAATATGACTAAATACTTAGTGCCTATTATGTATAAGTAGATGAGAGAATTAACTGACTTGAAAGGAAAATTTGTCAATTTTTTCTCAGTGTTTTTTATTTTATATAATGAAAGGGAGCGAAATATTCCACCACAAAGTGTGTCACTTTGACATGTGGATTATTTTGAGTTGAAGACAATCAAGACTCAGCTGACTCAAAAAGCTTTTTACTTCTCCCTTAACTGCCTAAAGGAATTTAGAATGGGGGCCTATACCGGGAAGAGAGCTATTACCAGAGATAATTTTTCATCTGAGACTTATCTGCAGGGCAGGGCAAACATTTGATTACCAAACATTCGCTATTCTCATCTTCCCTAGAACTGTCTTCTTTGAATCCTCAGATCCCTACCCCTTTCATTAACTTGGAGGGTATGTGTTTCAATTGCCTGTCTGCCTTTGGGTCTTATATTTTCATGAGGCTCTTGTATGTAAGAAATTAAATTGTTTTCTCTTGTTAATTTGCCTGATGTCAATTTAATTAGATCAGACAAGGAACATAGAAGGAAAGATGGGCAAATTTTTCCTCCCCTACAACAACTTCTACAGAATGAGAAAATGCAAAAAATAAAAGTAAAAGGTGAAAGGTAAAAATTATCTCATGTCCATACAAATTATAGCACATTTGTAAAATTCGGAATAAAATTGGAATTGCTCTTTCTAGTGTCGAGAATGTTACTTGTTTTTACATTTGAGTATTAGTAAATGAGATACAGAAGTTATAATTTTGGAGGTGTACATTGCCCATTGTGAAAACCAAATAAACACAAAATGAAAAAAACATTATCCAAAAGTATATCCTGGGTCTACCTTTTTATCACATTGTATTTGTTTCTTTTTTAATTGAGGTTTAATTTACATACAATAAAATATGGAGATTTTAAATATACAGATCAGGGAGTTTTGACAAATGACTATATCCTTATGATTAAAATATAGAACATTTCCACCATCCTGAGAAATTTCCTTGTGTTCCTTTCTCATCAGTAGCCCCACTCTCATTCCCACCTTCAGGCAAAGAAAGTTCTGGTTTCTATAATACAGCTGAATTTGTCTATTCTAGAAGTTCACATAAATTATAGAATATGTATGTTTCTGGACTATTCTTTGCATGTGTTCTTTCATGAAACACAATAATTTTGACATTCATTCATGCTGTTGCATATGTCAATAGTTCATTTCTTTTTATTGCTGATTATCACTCCATTGTTTATTCATACACCTATTTATGGAGATACAGGTTGTTTCCAGTTTTAACTATTAGGAATAAAACTGCTGTGAAAAATGGTGTACATGTGTTTGTGTGAACCTATGTTTGCTCTTCCTCTTGGGTAAAAACTAAAGAGTTGAATTGTTGAGTCATAAGGTAGATATATATTTCACTATATAAGAAAGAAAGTGCCCTTTCTTCCAACCCTTTCTGTTTCTCTCTCAGCAGAACTATATATGAGAGTTCTAGTTTCTCTACATCCTCATCAACACTTTATAATGTCATTTTTGTTTGTTTCTTTCTTAACTTTTCCAATGAACAAAGTGTTCTCCGATTGTGCTTTTAACTCACATTTCTGTGGTATGGTTGACTATATTGTTGAGCACTTTTGATACACTTATTGTCCATTTCTATACCTTTTCTTCAAGTCCCCTGCCCATCTTTTATTGAGTGGTTTATTATTGTTGTTGTTATTATCATTAATAGTACAGTATTTATATGTTCTAGATAAGTTTTTTGTCAAATATATGTATCACTTTCTAATTTTCTTAAATATGACATTGCCTTTTAATTTTCTTAAATATGACCCCTGAAGAGTAGATTTTTTTCATATAAAGTACCTGACTCTTATATGTGGAATTCTCAGAACTTCCAAGTAAATAGTGGGATTGTTTACAAGATACACTTTATTTTGTTTCTTGGGCCAAAATATGACATAGATCTTCAGTTTTTCTGTGCCATGCATTATTACCATTATACCCTCAATTTTAGTTAGACTTACTATAATTATGTATCTCCATAGATTTTATGAGAAAAAATAACTGAATTGTACAAAAAGCTAAAAACAACTTCAAGGAACCCATTACAATTTGGGGTTTTCAAAGTTAGATGACCTATAAAAGTCAACAAATACTGCATTAAAATTATATCTAACTGCTTCACTTTACTTATATAATTTCTTGATATATACCTGAAACTAATGTAACCTTTTATGTCAACTAAACTCAAATTTTAAAAAAAAAGTCACAAAGAAGAGAAAATACATTTATAGTACTGCAGTGTAAAAAAATCACATATAAATGGAACCATGCAATTCAAACCTGTGTTATTCAAGGGTCTACTGTAATGAAATACATATGCTAACAAATGTCATTTCAATTAAATAAGAGAAGAAAGGATTATCCTAGAGGTTAAAAATTATAGTCTCGATAAAAGATTATAAATATAGATTATCCTCAGCCTGGTTTTTATACTTTGCTTACAGTATTAATGACTATCAAAAAAATAATTTCATGTAAAAATGGTAAATGACCTGAGTATATTCATGTACCAAATAGATTTTGAAGCGGGTAATTTTAGATAGATTCCACCATTTTTCAGGTAAGTAACTAGAGAAAGAATACAGTTAAGCCATGACTTATTCCTGGCACTCCATTAACTAGCTACAAGGCCATGGGAGTCTTATAGCCTTCCATGATTCTTAATGCTGTCAACTATAAAATGAAGGCAGAGATCCTCCTAGGATATAAAAGGATATTAGGATATTAGGATAATGTGGTAGTCACATTTTGTAGAAAAATAGCTATTTTTTATGTTCTATATCTAGATGCATTTCCGTATGTATTTCTGATATGTAAAGGGCATGTTTAGGTCAGTCTTAATATCTTTCACAAAGAATTATTAAAAATCCAAATGTGTTTTCTAAATGGACCATTCCTTTGAATAATAAGAGCTGGAAAACGAATACTATAACTGAAACTAACCCCTGGATTATGATTACACTCTAAAACAAATAGGCTTATGAAATTAAAATATGCTTTTTGATGAAAACAAAGTAAAAAAATGTACCCATAAAGCAAAGTTTTAGCAAAGTAGACATATGTATAACTCATAGTGATTAGACACATGTTCCCTTGTCACAGACAGCTGCCTAAGGTGCACTTCAATATACGATATAACAAATATTCATGCAAGAATACTTTGGGGAAAGAGAATATTTATGCCAATTCTTGAGTTTTCAGTCATTTGTTAATAATTACGGGAAATATGTGAGAGTTACTGTATTCTCTTTTTCATACTTAAGTAGATATCCTCTAGGATTACCGTGAAGGACTCTTCTCTTCTTTGAAATTTGTTCACTTAGGCAGCTCAAGAAAGGAAGAACTCAAAAGCGGAGTACACATACTTGAAATCAAAGGTGAGAGGAATCAAGAGAAATGTTTGCGGGAAGACTTATCAGGTCAAATCTATATTATTTAATAGAGAAACAATAAAATTCCATAACATAATAAAACATATTAAGATTGCCTGCATATCCCTTATAATTTTCATGTCTTACCAGGCCTTGAAATGCTTTTATTAGGGCATTTTCTTAGTATTACCCCTTTCTTCTCTGACAATCAACACAAACTTGGTGTATGACTTCAATATAGAACAAGTCAGGGTGGGGAGGATCTTCATTTGAAAAGAATTAGAGTAAAGGTGGAAGATATTTTAGTACTAGAAGCTAGAAGTTTCTGAAAATAGGAACTCTTCATGTAAAAATGAGAGTTATAAAAGAGGTAAAATATACTATCAATGGAAGGAGGACAAGGACTTTGAAAACTATTAAATAGAAAGTTCTTTCTTTGAGATATTCCAACATTGTTGACAAGGCACAATAGTAATAATTAATTTTATGGTTGTTTATGTAATCCATCTGAAAAGGAATTAGTTCATTTTATTAAAGATTTTAAAACACTTTTAAAATTTAATCACTCTCAGTTTCCATGTTGATATATGCTAAAGACATTCCTTATATATTACTGACTGCAGGCTTTCCATGCAGTAAGGATATGGAGTGAGTCAATACCCACATCTAGTTTGTCTGTATTGAAGAGTAGGTGGCAATTTGGTAAGTCAACTTTTGTAGATTCTAGGTTCTAACCCCTCCTTGGCCCAATTGCTGACTTCATGGACCAGAGTCTATAATCATTTTCAAAGTATAGCAGGTGATTCAGAGTTGTCACCAAGTTCTCTGCATATATAGCCTTGTTTTATTCAGTGACATAACTCAAAATATTGACTCTGGCTCTCTAGTTCAACCTCTATCTTACTGCCCCTGTAGCACTTTATTCATACCATATATCATACTTAATTTCAAAATATTATAGTCTATTGCTTATGGACATATCTTCCTTTTTCTCTAGAATGTGGAGTTCTCACCACAAAGACTATGTCTTCTTAATACTGGTATCATGCTGCTTAGAACACAGGAACACCTGAATAATTACATGTTATATTAAATGAATACATGAATAAATATATAGTTGTCTAGCCCAAGGAAACCAGAATGAATATGTACTGCTTACCAATCTTACTGGCTTCTAAAATGAGCAAAGATTTCTCTTGAGGCCATTGCTGATAACTACAAAGGATAACAGATGAGGGTAAAATGTTTAAGTCCCTCGATCTCCTCTATTTTGTACTTAGACCCCTTATGAAAAAGTATAATGCCCTTGTGGGTCATGATTAGTCTTTGAAAACCCAGAAATTAGAAATAAGATACATCTTCTTTTCTGAAGACTACACAAATACTCAGTGTATTTGTGAAATGGACCAGTGTCATTGGTAGAGCAGGAAGGAAGAAGAGTTCAGAAAGAAATAGAATTAAGTAGATCAAGGATACCACTGAATAAGCAGTTGTGATCTGTGTTGGGAAGGGGTGGACACAGGTGTCCCCATCTGCCTTGTCAACTCGTTTCTTGTCTCCACCAGTCACAGCTTGGGGGTGGGACTTAGGGAAGGGAAGGTATACTTCCATCCTATAAATATGTTTCAATAATGAAAAAGAGTCAGGAAGAAAAGGAAAGAATATGGAATTTTAAATGAGGTAGGTTAAAAAGTAAGTCTGCTTTCTTTCTTTCTTTCTTTCATTCTTTCTTTCTTTTTCTTTCTTTCTTTCTTTCTTTCTTTCTCCTCTTGTTTCCTCCCTTCTATCCATCTGTCAATGTATCTTTCTCTTCTGTCATAAAGAATATTCTGTTTTAAAATTCCACATAGTTTATTCATATTACATAATTTAAAGAAGGGTGCAGGGGAACATCAAATGCTAAATCTGCCCATTTACTTTAAAATAAACTTCAGACCATCAACATTTAAGTTTAGGTTAGGTATTGTTATATAGAAAAAAAGAGGCTCACTGTGTTAACTGATCATTTGAAACATTTCCCCAAATGACAAATGGTGGGAACATGGCATGGAATCAAATTTCTAAGGATAGCTTTTCAGCTAATGATTTGTTCGAAAAACCTAAATTGATGGTCAACTCAAAATAAAAAAAATAGACCCCAGTTTATACCACCACTGGCTTGTCCTCCCTTCATTCAGTAAATGATGGCCTAGGTTTGAATAATTGATCTATATTGATTTACAATAAAATAGCAACATGTCCCAACATCATAAAAGATTTATATTTTTATTCAGTGTTTATGTTGATATCTTAAGTAGCAAGCACATAGCACTTCCCTATGTAGTGACAAGACCAAATGCGCTTTGGCAGAGCTTCAGGATAAAAATTAGAAGGTGTTGATTTCATTACCACTCTGGCAATACATTTGAAAGAGTGTTAATGACTATTAATGGCCTAGTCCTCAGCCAGAAGAATGCCTGAAGTCAGTGAAAGTGGCGTTTTATCTGCTCTTAAATATTAAAAACAGAGAGCCTCCTACAGTTGCATTTGTAAGTGCCTTTCCTGCTCTACAAATAATCACATCCCCCACTTAACTGAGATTTTAAATATGTTTAAATTCAAGGCAAACCCAATTTCTCCACTCTGGAGGTTTTGCCCCCTTCCTTTTCTTTATAACAACTAGCATATTTGGCTCTTGTCAAAAAAGTAGTTGAAGGTGAATGAGAACAAAATTATTTTTAAAAGGACCTTTAGTTACTTTCCAACTTTGGAATATAGAAGAAACTTCATTGTTTTAGATTTAACAAAGAAAGAGTTACTTATTTCCTGTTCTTGTTTATTTTTGGAGACAGAGATGCGTCCAAACAATCTTATGATGGAATGCGCTATGAATCAATGCATGTTTATGAAGCCCACATGTTTTCAGGACTTTTTTTCCCCCTAAACAAGTTTGAATTTTTTGTTTTGGGGGGGTTGTTTTTTGTTTTGCTTTGTTTTGTTTTCTTGGTCCCTAGAGGGTCCTAAATCAACAAGTTATTAGATGAGAAATGGAAACTTCTGTCGCAGAAAACACAACTGCAGCTAGACAACAGAAAACAGATGCCAATTATTTGCCAATGCTGCTGGAAAACAAAACATTTTATGACATTTACTTTGCGTTAGCAGGACTGCTGCTGATGCTAAAGAAATATAAAGTGGTCAAATTACCAGCAGCCGGTTTTGAAATGTGGGGTATTATGATTTAGAATCTTGCTCTGCTTTCGGCCATTCTATGACCTACATATTTCTCTAAACATTGATTCTATAGGCAACTTGATATTTTAACAGATATATAAAAAGAATATGTGTAACTGACATGTATAATTAAATATCTTATATATTTCAATATTTTATCCCATTGCCTTCTAATTCTGCTAGTTCTTTATATAGGGATATAAATAATTTTTGATATTTGCTACTTGAAAGTGATTTCCTTGACACATATTTTTATTTCACGTGACAAAAGCTTCAAATTAAACATCTTTCTTGCATTGAATCCAGCTGAATTATTCATTGTGAATGTGATGTCACAAGCAATGTTTGAGTATTTTTTCTCCAGTAGTTAACAGACTTAATTTAGTCACAAGCAATATCCATCTAGCGACACAAGAATATAAATTTTACATGAATATTTTTAAATAAAATGTCTTACTTTTGAGACACATTTCTGAAGAAATATCTTGGACCAATTCACTGAAAGGAGCAGTTACATCAAACAAATTTCTACTTTCATGAGCATGACACTGCACTGTGCTAAAGATCTGGATTTGCAAATAAGGCCTTTTGGAAAATCTTACATAATAAAAAAGTACCTAGTTCTCCCTCTCCTTCTCTTCTTAGTGATTTGAGCTATCTTTCAGGGTGTGAAGAAAAGCAATTAATGCATTTTTCTTCAGAGTATAGAGTTACCACAAGCAATGGTGTTATAAAATCTGTCATAAGTGTCTATATTCCCTCAAGAAGTGTCCTGAGTGACTAAGAGGTGAACTAAATTAGGAATAGCACTTTTATCACTGTGTATATGTTGAAAATGTAAGCTGAAAAATGATGATCAAAGTAATTTAAGGAATGTCATGCTTCTCAGTTTTTAATATGTACATGAATCACCAGGGATTTTGTCGAATGCAGATTATGATTCAACAGTTTTGCCACGGGGCAAAATTCTGCATTTCTGCAAGTTCCCATGATATTTTCAAAGCAGCTGGTCAGTGGACGGCCCCTGTAGAAGTAAGAGTGAAGATGACCTGAGGTGGGGCCATTCTTCTTTGCACACAGTTTTCTGAAGTATCCACAGTCAATCTCAATTTCAAGGAGATTGACTAACTTCTAGTCAGGACTCAGAGAACCCAGGTTCAGCCCATCTCATGACTAATGATTGTTCTCAACTTCCTGGTTCCAGGGTAATATATGGATGCTGAATGGAACTGTCTAGGACATGCACCTTCTCCTTGTTAGATTCAACAATACTAAGACCTTCTATGGAGTGTGTGTGTGAGCATATGCATGCACTTTTGGAAAAAGAGAGAGAAAAAATTTGAAGCTAGAGACAGATGAATACAATAATATGTCATGATTAGCGAAAAAGGGAAAATATAATTGCATCCTGAGGTATGACCCAAAGAAGCAGTGCATCCAGTTCCCATTAGCACGTCTTTCTAACTTAGACACCAATCACACTGAACATCTGTATAACCATCATAGCAAAGGAAACGGAAATTTAGTCTCACTTATTTTTACTCCCATCCTCCTCAGCAACAGAATCTATATATGGCCATGGATTCTAGAAAGCATTTTAACAATCCTGATGCCCATTCCTTTGACCTACATCTAGCTAATGTAAGGCAAGCCCAGCTCCCTTTATTTCATTCTATCCTCAGTCAGAGGAAAGCTTCTTATTACAACAAAACTACAGGGGACCATACCAAAAACTATGAGTATCCTAGATTATATTCTCTGAAACCCTACTCCCACTCTATCATATTTTCCAAGCACTGAAGAAAAACTGATGGCTGCTTCCTCAGTAGAGAGGTATTTGTGCAGATTGTCTATCTAACTAGGGAGTAGTTGGTAGGATTTCAAAACCATTTAACGGGAAAAAACATTTAGTACCTTTTGAAAGATTTTGGGACTGATGGCCATATTGGATGAATGGATTCTGAGCCACATTACACTCCTCCCACCCCACCTCCAGTCCCCAAGTACCACTGATCTTTCCACAGATATATTTCTCTGGCTCTTATTTATTTGTGCTCAGCCTGACTTCATGACCACATGCCTAGAGTGTTGCAATTGTCTTATAACTGTTCCACTTGTCTCGTGTTTTTATAAACTTAAAGAACAGCATCTCATACATCCCTTCATATTCTGTTTTCTTCTTAATAATTACCTTAATTGGCTCCATTTAGCTACAAGAATAAGTCTGACTTCCACACCCTGTTGTGCAAAGTTGTCGACAAAATATATGCTGAACTTCCAAAAAGTTGGCCTCTACCATGTCCCAGACAATCGATGCTTATTATCATGAGTGCTTAGATTTTACTGACTTTCCAACCATTCATCTATAACCTAAACAATGGTCCATTAATTCTTCCTTGAAGCCTCCCATGACCATTCCAATCCTTACGAATAGCCGTTGTTACTACTCATTTTGTTACTTGTTCATATACTACCTGTGTTTTTTTTTCTATTGCTATTACTTGCTTTTATTTTTTTGTTTGTTTTATTGTTTTTGTTTTTTATTATGTTATGTTAATCACCATACATCATTAGTTTTTTTATATTAAGCATATTTATTAAGCACAACTAAAAAGATAAACATAAAATTCATAATCATTTTGGGAGATTTTAACACAGTTCTCTCAGTAATTGGCAAAACAAGCAAGCAAACAAAAAAACCCATTACTGTAAAGAATATATGAACAATGTGATTATCATAAAAATCTAATTTATGTACATAATGCAAGCTATAATCGCAAAATATATAGCTTTTTTTGTTGGAACAGTTATCTTTATTTTCATGACCTAAATTCCCATTTTTTTAATTATGTTATGTTAATCACCATACATTACATCATTAGTTTTTGATGTAGTGTTCCATGATTGTTTGCATAAAACACCCAGTGCTCCATGCAGCATGTGCCCTCCTTAATACCCATCACCGGGCTAACCCATCCCCCCCCCACTCCTCCTCTAGAACCCTCAGTTTGTTTCTCAGAGTCCATAGTCTCTCATGGTTTGTCTCCCCCTCCGATTTCCCCTCCTTCATTTTTCCCTTCCTGCTACCTTCTTCTTTTTTTTTTTTTAACATATAATGTATTATTTGTTTCAGAGGTACAGGTCTGTGATTCAACAGTCTTGCACAATTCACAGCACTCACCATAGCACATACCCTCCCCGGTGTCTATCACCCAGCCACCCCATCCCTCCCACCCCTCACCACTCGCTTTTAAATGCTATGTTTGTCATATATAGGACTTTTGTGTTCATATCTCTATAAGGCTAAGGAACGGGAGTCAGTCTGGATTTGAGTCTTAGTGAGTAAATGCTAATTTTCATCCATAAATCTGGGATGAAAACAACCAGTTTTTCAGTATTATTGTGGTGTTTCAAAGATAATACATTTGAAGTACCTAGAACAATCACTGACATATAGTTTTATTCTCAGAAAATGTTAGCTTTCATTAAATACTGATATTAACAGACACTAAAAACTTTGCAAGCTATGACACATATCCATCATAGTACATAGAAGAATGTGCTGTATAGAGTGGACATACAAAATGTTTCTTTCATGTGATTCGATTGAACTTCTCTGAATTAAATGTTAACTTGTGGCTAAAGAAATTATGTGATAGAAATCCTGGCCAACTTATTATGTATCTATTGTTCCTGGAAAGCAATTCCTTTATAGCCATATGCAACCTGTACATAGCTTCTGTGCCTTTGAGATACTATCATTTATTTGACATGATTATACCTTTCATAGGCACTCATCATTAATACCCACAGTATAGGACAACTTTAGCAAAATTATTAACTGAACTCAGAAGAAATTTTAAAAATTGATCTTATAAATCCCTTTGTCTTCATGAATTAAAAAAAATAATCTAGATTTGACCTAAACTGTGATTATGAATAAACTAACCAAAGGCCTTGAGGAGGTGAATGTAACTTATTTCCATACAAATACCACAAAACTGGCCCATGGCAGATATTAAATAATTATTGAATGAGTGAATGAATGATATACTATGAATTAAATTCCTATGAATCTCTAGTAATAGCTTTGCCTTATCGATGTTGAAGAATTTCTAATTTCTAATTTACCAAAAGAATTTAAATTCCTTAATCAGTATACTCATTCATGAATTATCTAAATATCAATCCCATCATATGTTAGGGTATATATTCATGTAGTAATAGGGAAATTGATAAGTATGGATATCTGCCATCAGAAATTGTTTAGGGGCACCTGGTTGGCTCAATCAGTTAAGTTTCTGCCTTTGGCTAGGGTCATGATCCCACAGTCCCGGGATCAAGTCCCGCATCAGGCTCCCTGCTCAGCAGGGAGTCTGCTTCTCCCTCTGCCCTTCACCCTGCTTGTGCTCTCTCTCACTTTCACTCTTTCTCAAATAAATAAATAAAATATTTTTTTTAAAAAAGAAGAAATTGTTTAGCAGTGATACTAGTATGCTTCTATCACTAAACTAACGGTATTTTTAAAAGAGAAGACCCATAAAGTGATTTGATTTTAATTAATACTAGATATCATGACTTATGTATTGTTGATAACAAGTAATTTGGCCTCATCAAACTCTTACACATCTTGACCATTAATTATGTAGAATTTTCATGATGAGGCTATTAATTGAATTGAAGATGTGATTTCTACGACATGTAGTTTTCAATGCCATTGACTGTAGAACACTTCCAAAGTACTAGAGCTTTTGTGGCAAATTGTGGATCTGAAAATACCTTCTAAATACCTTCTTTGACTTTCTCTTGAAGATATATTGTGAAAGACCTGAAAATAAGAACACATTTTTTTAAAGATTTTATTTATTTATTTGAGAAAGAGAATGAGATAGAGAGAGAGAGAGCATGAGAGGAGGAAGGGTCAGAGGGAGAAGCAGACTCCCCGCTGGGAGCAGAGAGCCTGATGCGGGACTCGATCCCGCGACTCCAGAATCATGACCTGAGCTGAAGGCAGTTGCTTAACCAACTGAGCCACCCAGGTGCCCCAATAAGAATACATTTTTGACATCTATAAACATCTAAACAAATTAACCTGCCCAGTGGAACTGATGGGTATTTGTGCTCAAAGCATCCACTTGCCTCTGGATCAAATATTGTTGTGATGATTTTCAATCCATATCTAAACAATTTTTCTATGGAATGTTTGGAGCTATCCTTTATTCCTGTTTAGCCAACTAGAATGTCATTTAGCTCAAATTGTACACCTGAAGCTGTCTCTCTTCCTCTATTTCATTAAGATGTAACTTGATTTATAATCAGCACTATTTTCTTAAGACAGACATTAATCACAATAAGCTTGATGAATTTATTCCATCAAGGACGAGTCCAATTTCATCATTCTGAAAATCTACAGTTGACTATACAACAATCATTAACATCAATAAGACTTTTTATTTAATTTTTGAAATTAACATATATACACCTTAAAGAAAAATGTGTTATATTCCTGGCATACCTAAATATTAAAACTGTTATTAATTATACATGTATTAATATTAATAAAACTACTATTTATTGCAAAAATAGGGAAAATGTACTATGAGGGATATTATACTGAACGCTGGATAGGTAGTACTAACTTCAATATTTTGCTATTCTATTTTTGAAACATTAATATTTTATAACATTATGTTGATTCAAAACACAAGTCAGCCTTGGAATAATCATTGTCATGGAATTATTATTTTAGTTTTTGAAAGCATGGGATGATGTTAAATGGGGCATGATGATTCATAAAATTTGACTTAAAGTTGAAGGCTATGTTTGAGAGTGGATCCACTGAAAAATGAATTTCTAGTTCTTTAGCCAACATCTTCCTTTTGACAGATTTTCTATTCTCTGAAAAATATTATATAGGAGAGCGGGGCATTTAAATTAGGAGAGAATGGGAAGGTTTATTATCTCTGTTTTATGGCATATAAAAAGAAAAATAAAAACCTCATTCTCAAATAACCAAGTGTCTAATTACATTCCAGCCTAACTGAAAATCAAGAAGCTTCTGATAAATTTAAGAATCTAATTATCTTAAATGATTATACATAAGTACCTCTAATGTGTATAAAAATGATTTACCCCTTATTTTCAATAGGCCCTGGAAACATTTTAATTCTCCTCTTAAGTCCTATTGTGTCTGTGTGTTATGAACCTGAAAACTCTTTTTATATAAAATTTTAATAGACAATGAGTATACAAATCAATGTTTAGATTATGATATATTCTAATCTACAATAGGAAAGGGTAGTTGGAAATTCTTCAAGTAGTGTTTGGATTATACATCTATTGTCAGAGGTATTTTTTTTAAGATTTATTTATTTATTTTATTATAGACAGAGACAGAGAGAGAAAGCACGCACAGGGGGAGGGACAGAGGGAGCTGGAGAGGAAGAATCTCAAGAAGACTCCCCACTGAGCATGCATCCTACAGGGCGCTCAACCTCAAGACCCAGAGATCATGACCTGAGCTGAAATCAAGAGTTGGACGCTTAACCAACTGAGCCATGCAGCCACCCCCAGAGTTAATAATTTAAATAAAATATTCTATACCCATTAAGCTTATTATGAACCTGAATACATATATTTAATAAGTTTAAAAATCACAAAATGTCATATATTGAGTGGATATTTTTAATGTAAGCATTCTAAGGGCATTCCTATTAAAAATCTGCCTCATTAAAGAAGATTTCTTCTATTGATCTCATGCACTTTCATTCAATGTGTTCTTTTCCTTGGATTTTATCTGCAATATAAATGTAATTTATTTACCTTTCTAAACAAATTATCAGATTCTTTTTTTTAATTTTTAAAAATCTTTTATTAAATTTTTTAATAGAAAGTTTAACACTTTTCATGACTAAGTGTCTTCAAGTATCCAGTATATTTTAGTTTGGCTTAATACCTAATATAGTCTCCATCTAAATAAAACCTGCTTTGAATGTCCCTGGCCAAATTAGTTGCTTAGTGTTCTATGCTCTCACATGGAAGTAGAGAAAGAAAGAAGCAAAACACTTTTTGAAGAAATAATAACTAAAAACATGTCAAATTTGATGAAAAACATTCATCTATATACCCACTGAGATAATCAAACTTCACAAAAGATATCTACATGTAGACACATCACAAGAGTTAGACTATTGAAAACCAAAACCAAAAGGGGAATTTTCAAAACAATGAGATTAAAAGCTACCAGGACATGAAAAGAATTATAATAAAATTAACAGCTGACTTTAATCAGAATTGATGGAGGCCAGAAAGCAGTGAGATGACATATTCAAATATCTGAAGAAAATAAAGATGTCAACCAATAATTCCATAACTAGCAAAATTATGGGGTTTTTAGAAGATTTTTATTTATTTATTTGAGAGAGAGAGAGAGACAGAGATAGCAAGAGAGATAGGAGATCACCAGTGGGGAGGAAAGGGAGGAGATGGGGCTCAATCCCAGGACCCTGGGATCATGACCTGAGCCAAAGGCAGATGCTCAATGGACTAAGCCACCCAGGCACCCCAACTAGCAAAATTATGTTTAAAAATGAGGAAAAATAAAAATGATTGCCATTCCCCCTTCCAAAAAAGATCAATATCTAAATTAAATTTATGAAAAAATGCAACCAACAACAGAATATACCTTCCTTTCAAGAGCAAATGGAAAAATTCTCCATGACAAATCATATGCCAGGTCATAACAGAGAAATCAATTATTTTAAAGGGAATGAAAATAAATATGTTCTCAAACACAAAGAAGGTAAATTAGAAATCAACAAGAGAAAAAAATTAGGGAAATTCCAAACGTTGAAAAATAAGTCACACATTACTGAGTAACCTCTGTCTCAAAGAAGAATTCACAAGAAAAATTAGGAAACATTTTGAACTGAGTGAAAACAAAACCTCACAATATATAAAATGTTCTGTAATGTAGCTAAAAGTATATCTAGAGGGAAATTTTTAACTTTAAATACCTATATTAGAAAAGATAACATCAAAGCAATAACTTCCTACCTTAAGAAGACAGTAAAAGAAAAAAAATTAAACTTAAATAAAGTAGAATGAAATAAATAACAAATATTAGCACAGAAATTAGTGAAATAGAGAAAAGAAAAAATCAATAGAGAAAAATCAATGAAACTGAAAGCTGATTCTTTGGAAAAATCAAAAAAGTTGATAAAACTTTGAGGGGGGGAGCAAGATGGCGGAGGAGTAGGAGACCTGGATTTCGTCTGGTCCCAGGAATTCAGCTGGATAGGGATCAAACCATTCTGAACACCTACGAACTCAACAGGAGATCGAAGAAAAGAATAGCAACAACTCTCTGAACAGAAAAGCGACCACTTTCTGGAAGGTAGGACGTGCAGAGAAGTGAATCCGAAGCGATATTTGGGAGGATAGACGGCGGGGGAGGGAGCCTCCATTAGCCGCTACCAGCAAGTAATAGAGCCCTAAAGCACAAAATCGGAACTTTTAGAAGTCGCCTCTGCTGAGGGACGTTGCTCCAGTGGCTAAGTGGGGGGTGGAACCCTTGCTGGGACAGTGTGGTCTCAGGACCGTCGGGGTCACAGAAAGACCTGGGGATGCCTGAGTGCAGCAGAGCTCCCAGGTACCAGAGCGGGGAAGCCAGCTGCAGAGATGGAACTGAGGTGCAGGCTCTCAGCTCGGGGTTGCCATAAACCAGGATCCATGGCACAGTTGGGCCACTACTCTTCAGCAGGGACCCAACAAGCAGCAGAGCTGGGGAGACTCCCCTTCCTCCCCTGGGAGGAGTGGTACAGGAGCGCGCCGCAGGGATCTGCTCGGTTTGGAGACTCCACACAGGGTTGGGTGCCAGAGATAGAAATATTCGGTCACAGGACAAGTGAGCACGGAGTGCGGCTGGAGACCGGGGAGACAAGAGTGATTGACTGCTTTTCTGTGGGGCTCACTGAGGAGCGGGGCCCCGAGTTCTCAGCTCCACTGGGGTGGAGACTGAGAGGCCGCCATTTCACTCTCATCCTCCAAAGCTGTATGGAAATCTTGCAGGGAACAAAAGCTCCCAAGAGCAAACCCGAGCAGATTACTTAGACCGGACCGACAAGGGCGGGGCAATTCTGCCTCCAGCAAAGACATTTGGGAACCACGGCAACACGCCCCTCCCCCAGAAGATCAGCAAGAACAGCCAGCCAAGATCAAGTTTACTGGTCAATGAGAACGGCAGAACTCCAGTGCTAGGGGAATACTGCACATAGAATTCATGGCTTTTTTACCATGATTCTTTAGTCTTTCAAAGTTAATTTTTTTAACTTTTCTTTTTTTTTTGCGTTTTTCTTTTTCCCTTTTTCAACCAACATCTTATCAATCTCGTTGTTAAAAAATATTTTTTATTTTTCATTTTTAGAGTCATATTCTATCCCTTCATAGTAGTTACCCTTATTTTTGGTATATATATATATATATATATATATATATATGTTGTTCTCTCTTTAAAATTTTGAGAAACAGTTTCTTCTCACAGATCAAAATATACCCTAAACCTCTAGTGTATGCTTTTGTTCTAGTCTCCTGCCTGATCACGTTCTCTCCCATTTTTTTTAATCCTCTTGTTTCTTTATTCAACCAACTTCTTATCAATTCCTTTAATAAAATCTTTTATAATTTTCATCTTTACAGTCATATTCCATCCCTTCATCATATTAACCCTTATTTTTGTACATATATAGGTTTTTCTTTCTTTAAAAATTTGGGAGTCACTTGCCTCTAATAGACCAAAATATGCCCAAAATCTAGTGTGTGGCACTGATCTGTGCACCAGCCTGATCATATTTGATCATATTCTGTTTTTTTGTTTTGTTTTGTTTTTGATTGTTTTTATCTTTTTCTTTTTCCTCTTTCTTTATTCTTTCTTTCCCATTCTTTTCCCCTGGTTTCAGAACTTTTCTGATTTGTTTAGTGTATATTTTCTGGGGACATTGTTACCCTGTTAGCAGTTTGTTCTCTCATTCATCTAGTCTTCTCTGGACAAAATGACAAGATGGAAAAAAAGCACCTCAACAAATAGAACAAGAGGCAGTACTGATGGCCAGGGACCTAATCAATATGGACATTAGTACGATGTCAGAACTAGAGTTCAGAATGATGATTTTAAAGACACTAGCTGGGCTTGAAAAAAGCATGGAAGTTATTAAGAAACCCTTTCTGGAGAAATAAAAGAACTAAAATCTAACCAAGTTGAAATCAAAAAGGCTATTAATCAGGTGCAATAAAAAAAATAGAGGCTCTAACTGCTAGGATAAATAAGGCAGAAAAGAGAATTAGTGATCTAGAAGACCAAATGATGGAAAATAAAGAAGCTGAGGAAAAGAGAGATAAACAACTACAGGATCACAAGGGCAGAATTCGAGAGATAAGTGATACCATAAGATGAAACAATATTAGAATAATTGGGATCCCAGAAGAAGAAGAGAGGGGCAAAAGGTATATTGGAGCAAAGAGAACTTCCCTAATCTGGGGAAGGAAACCGGCATCAGAATCCAGAAGGCACAGAGAACCCCTCTCAAAATCAATAAAAATAGGTCAAAACCCCAACATCTAATAGTAAAATTACAAGTCTCAGAGACAAAGAGAAAATCCTGAAAGCAGCTCAGGAGAAGAGATATGTAACCTACAATGGTAGAAACATTAGATTGGCAACAGACCTATCCACAGAGACCTGGCAGGCCAGAAAGGACTGGCATGATATCTTCAGAGCACTAAATGAGAAAAATATGCAGCCAAGAATACTATGTCCAGCTAAGCTGTCATTGAAAATAGAAGGAGAGATAAAAAGCTTCCAGGACAAACAAAAACTAAAGGAATTTGCAAACACAAAACCAGCCCTAAAAGAAATATTGAAAGAGGTCCTCTAAGCAAAGAGAGAGCCTAAAAGCAACATAGACCAGAAAGGAACACAGACAATAGACAGTAACAGTCACCTTACAGGCAATACAGTGGCACTAAATTCATACCTTTCAATAGTTACCCTGAATGTAAATGGGCTAAATGCCCCAATCAAAAGACACAGGCTATCAGATTGGATAAAAAAGCAAGACCCATCAATATGCTGTCTGCAAGAGACTCATTGTAGACCCAAAGATACCCCCAGATTGAAAGTGAAGGGGTGGAAAACCATTTACCAGGATAATAGACACCAAAAGAAAGCTGGGGTGGCAATCCTTGTATCAAACAAATTAGCTTTTAAACCAAAGACTGTCATAAGGGATGAGGAAGGACACTATATCCTACTTAAAGAGTCTATCCAACAAAAAGATCTAACAATTGTAAATATCTATGCCCCTATCATGGGAGCAGCCAATTATATAAGGCAGTTAATAACAAAAGCAAAGAAACACATCAACAACAATACAGTAATCGTGGGGGACTTTAACACCCCCCCTCACTGAAATGGACAGATCATTTAAGCAAAAGATCAACAAGGAAATAAAGACTTTAAATGACACATTGGAACAAATGGACTTCACAGATATATTCAGAACATTCCATCCCAAAGCAGGAGAACAGACATTCTTCTCTAGTGCCCATGGAACATTCTCCAGAATAGATCGCATCCGAGGACACAAATCAGTTCTCAAACGGTACCAAAAGATTGGGATCATTCCCTGCATATTTTTAGACCACAGTGCTTTGAAACTAGAACTCAATCACAAGAAGAAAGTCAGAAAGAACTCAATACATAGAGGCTAAAGAGCATCCTACTAAAGAATGAATGGGTCAACCAGGAAATTAAAGAAGAATCTAAAAATTTCATGGAAACAAATGAAAATGAAAACATAACTGTTCAAAATCTTTGGGATACAGCAAAGGCAGTCTTAAGAGGAAAGTATATAGCAATACAAGCCTTTCTCAAGAAACAAGAAAGGTCTCAAATATACAACCTAACCCTACACCTAAAGGAGCTGGAGAAAGAACAGCAAATAAAGCCTAAACCCAGCAGGAGAAGAGAAATAATAAAGATCAAAGCAGAAATCAATGAACTAGAAACCAAAAGAACAGTAGAACATATCAATGAAACTAGGAGCTGGTTCTTTGAAAGAATTAACAAGATTGATAAACCCCTGGCCAGACTTATCAAAAAGAAAAGAGAAATGACCCAAATAAAAAAAAATCATGAATGAAAGAGGAGAGATCAAAAGTCTCAGCTTTCTCTGGTGAGAAGAGAGTTGGTGTTCGAGTCATACTGACTTGGGCTTGAATTCCAGATTCAGGGTCTCCTCTTCTCTGTGTGACTGACTGAGATGGACTGCAGCAAAGGGTTCTCTTGCCCTCTGGCTTCTGGTTGGATTTGGCCACTGGAATGTACCAGCAGGAGACTGGAAGAGGGTGGGGAAAAACTGAGAGCTTTCCCCCTAAGGTCAGGAACGCAGCAGGGATGTCCACTATCACCACTGCTATTCAACATAATATTAGAAGTCCTAGCCACAGCAATCAGACAACAAAAAGAAATCAAAGGCATCCAAATCAGCAAAGAAGTCAAACTCTCACTCTTTGTAGATGATATGATACTGTATGTGGAAAACCCAAAAGAATCCACCCCAAAACTGCTAGAAGTCAAACAAGAATTCAGTAATGTGGCAGGATAGAAAATCAATGCATAGAAATCAGTGGCATCCCTATACACCAACAACAAGACAGAAGAAAGAGAAATTAAGGAGTCTATCTCATTTACAATTGCACCCAAAACCATAAGATACCTGGGAATAAATCTAACCAAAGAGGCAAAGAATCTATACTCTGAAAACTATAAAATACTCGTGAAAGAAATTAAGGAAGACACAAAGAAATGGAAAAATGTTCCATGCTCATGGATTGGAAGAACAAATATTGTGAAGATGTCAATGCTACCTAGAGCAATCTACACATTCAATGCAATCCCTATCAAAATACCATCCACTTTTTTCAAAGAAATGGAACAAATAATCCTAAAATTTGTATGGAACCAGAAAAAAGCCCAAATAGCCAGAGGAATGTTCAAAAAGAAAAGCAAAGCAGGCGGCATCACAATTCCGGACTTCAAGCTCTATTACAAAGCTGTCATCATCAAGACAGTATGGTATTGGCACAAAAACAGACACATAGATCAGTGGAACAGAATAGAGAGCCCAGAAATGGACCCTCAACTCTATGGCCAACTAATCTTTGACAAAGCAGGAAAGAACTCCCAATGGAAAAAAGACAGTCTCTTCAAGGGGTGACCTCACTGATATGAGGAATTCTTAATCTCAGGAAACAAATAGAGGGTTGCTGGAGTGGTGGGGGGGTGGGAGGCATGGGGTGGCTGGGCGATAGACATTGGGGAGCATGTGTGCTATGGTGAGCTCTGTGAATTGTGCAAGACTGTTAAATCACAGATCTGTACCTCTGAAACAAGTAATACATTATATGTTAAAAAAAAAAAAAAGAAGAAGAAGATAGCAGTAGGGGAAAAATGAAGAGGGGGACATCGGAGGGGGAGATGAACCATGAGAGATGATGGACTCTGAAAAACAAACTGAGGGTTCTAGAGGAGAGGGGCGTGGGAGGATGGGTTAGCCTGGTGATGGGTATTAAAGAGGGCACATTCTGCATGGAGCACTGGGTGTTATACACAAATAATGAATCATGGAACACTACATCAAAAACTAATGATGTAATGTATGGTGATTAACATAATAAAAAATGGAAAAAAAACTTTATTGAGATGGGCCAAGAGAAAAAGAAAGACACAAATTATTAAAATCAGAAATGAAAAGGGTCATATATCACTATGAATCTTACAGAAATTAAGGATTTGATTTAATTTAAAAGAATTATAAAGAAATATGAACAATTTAATGCTGGAAAAGTACACAATTTAAATGAAATAGACAAAGTCCTAGAAGTTAGACCATTAAAAGAAGAAATGAAAAATCTGAATAAACATACAACAAGTAAAGGAGTTAAATTGGTACCTAAATTATACCCAACATAGAAAAACTCAGGCACAGATCATTTTATAGATAAATTCTATCAAATATCTAAAAAAGATATATAAATTATCTTCAAACTCCTATATGGTTCACATTTCAGAATGCTTCTCAACTCTTCTGTGAGGCCAACGTTGGCCCAGTGCTAAAGCCAGATAAAGATATCAACAAAATATTAGCAATCCAAAATTAAGTAATCTATAAAAATACACATCATGACCAAGTATAACTTTTCCCAGGAATACAAGGCTAATGCAATGTTCAAAAATCATTTAATAGAACACAATATTCATATATTAAAAGATAAACCCCACAGGGTTATCTCGTTTAAAAAAATTAATAAATCTAACACCCACTTGTGATATTAAAAAAAACTCTCAAAAACTAAGAATAGAAGGTAACTTCCCCAACCTGATAAAGAATCGCTATAAAAAAACCTGAAACTAACATATTTAATGCTGAATGAAAAAATGCTCTTTTTGGGGGCACCTAGGTGGTGCAGTCAGTTAAATATCCAATCTTGGTTTCTGCTTGGGTGGTGATCTCGGGTCCTGATCTTCAGGTCCTGGGGTTGAGCCCTGTGGGGCTCCAGGCTCTCTGCAGAGTCTGCTTGAGACTTTCCCCCTCTCTCCCTGCCCCTCCCCCTGCTCTCTCTCTCTCTCTTTCAAATAAATAAATAAATCTTTAAAAAAAATTATCTCATTAAGCTTAGGAATAAGACCAATGTCTGCTCTTATCACTTGTATTTAACAACATACTAGGAGTTCTAACAAGTGCAAAAAGGCAAGAATCAGAAATAAAAGGCCTTGAAAACTGTCTTGATTTGTAAATAATATGATCCTATATGTAGAAAGTTCTAAAGAATTTTTTAAAAAATGAATGGAATTGATTAGTGTGTACACCAGGTTCACAGAATATAAGCCCAATATATAAAAATCAACTGTCGTGCTATAAACTAGCAATGAACAATCCAAAAGTGAAATTCAGAAGAGTTCCATTCACAAAGCATCAAAAAATTAAATCCTTGGTAATAAATACAAATTAAACACTGCCAAATTCAAAACTATGCTGAGAAAAATTAAAGATGATCTAAAGAAAGAAATATTCCATGTTCATGGATTAGAAGATTCAATATGTTAAGATGATAATTATCCCAATTTAAAGTCTTAAATGAACTAAATTATCTAATTTGAAAAAGAAGTGAAAAATCTGAATAAATCTATAGCAAGTAAAGAACATCAATTGATACTTAGAATATTCTTGACAAAAATACTCAGACGCAGATCATATTTACAGATAAATTCTATCAATTTAGCTATAAAAGAAATACAGATTATTCCCAAACTCTTAAAAAATACAAAGTCTAGAGCACTTCTTGACTCATTTATTTCTTTGTCTCTGTTTCTCTAGAACACAAGGAAGCTTTACTCTGAGGTCAGTTCCTTTGTTCCTTAAGTCAGGGTTTATAAGCATAGTATGTAATAGCTGTAATCCAGGCCATGAATATTTTAATATTAAGTACCCATGGAATTTTGAACTTGTAAGAAACTTACACAAGAGTGTAAGCAAACAAGAATAGCTAGCTTACTGCCTAGTTAATAAGTAGCACAATACCTAGTACAATGCTTAACATAGAGTTGGTCATTAATATATGGTTATCCTAAATGAATGAGCTGATTAATAAATAAATATTTGTATACATATTGATGTCAGGTAACAATAAAAACAATAATAGTAAAAGCTAATATTTGTTGAGATTTTTCTCTATGTTAAATACTAAGCTAAGCATTTAATTCTTAGCAATAACTTGATGATACCATGTGGGTAGATTAATAAGCTGCTCAAGGTCACATAGGTAGTAAGTAGAAGAGACATGTGATCATGAACTCATGTGACCCCAGAGCTGGACCTTTCAATCATTCAGCCTTATTGCCTCAGTTTGTCCTAGTCACAAATACCCTAAATCAGAGTATGCAGAGTGTGCCCTCTGTATCTTTTGTGCCATCCCTATGCTACCAAAGGATTCAGAATCCAGGACAATCAAAAAGAGACTCTGTTAATGATGCTAAGTGAATTTTGAATCAAATCCTTGACCAGAATCCTTGACAAATTCTAAAATTGGCAGATAACCTTACCATCTCCAAGGCAGCTCTTGCATACAAGCCAGTTACTGCAAGCTAAATTTTTGTTTAAAGTATTATTCTTTTGTAGTCATCATGACTGACCACTTCTCCCACATACCATGCCACATTTTTGCAAATGAAATAGGAAAGTGACACAAGTAAGGTGTTTCCACTTACTCCCACCACCCCAGATAAAATTAGTTCTTGGTCATGTTGACACACCTCATACCTGTGTGGTTTCCTTGGTAAGTACCATATTTCTTATTCCAAAACTCTGCATTTCTCTATATCCTACTTTCAGGTCTACTTTATTATTATTATGTTAAATTAGCCAACATATAGTACATCATTAGTTTTTGATGTAGTGTTCAATGATTCATTAGTTGCGTATAACACCCAGTGCTCATCACATCACATGTGCTCCTCAATACCCATCACCCGGTTACCCCATCCCCCACCTTCCTCCCTTCTGGAACCCTTAGTTTGTTTCCTGGAGTCCAGAGTCTCTCTCTCTGATTTCTTCCCAGTTTTCCCTCCCTTCCCCTGTGGTTCTCTATGTTATTCCTTATAATCCACATATGAGTAAAACCATATTATAATTGTCTTTCTCTGCTTGACTTATTTCACTTAGCATTATCCCCTCCAGTTCCATCCATGTCAATTCAAATGGTAGGTATTCATCCTTTCTGATGGATGAGTAATATTCTATTGTGTATATGAACCACATCTTCTTTATCCATTCATCTGTTGAAGGACATCTGGGCTCCTTCCACAGTCTGGCTATTGTGGACATCACTGCTATGAACATTGGGGTGCACGTGCCCCTTCTTTTCACTGCATCTGTATCTTTGGGGTGAATACCTAGTAGTGCAATTGCTGGGTCACAGGGTAGCTCTATTTTTAATGTCTTGAAGAACCATACTGTTTTGCAGAGTGACTGTACCAGCTTGCACTTCTACCAACAGTCTAAGAGGGTTCCCCTTTCTCCACATCCTCACCAACATTTGCTGTTTTCCGCCTTGTTAATTTTTGCCAGTTATTCTAACTGGTATAAGGTGGCATCTCAATATGGTTTTGATTAGTATTTCCCTAATGGCTAGTGATGTTGAACAGTTTTTCATGTGTCTGTTAGCCATTTGTACGTCCACACCGCTATAAGGCAACTTAATCTTCAAAAAAGAAGTTCACATGAATCTTTGATGTAAAAAATCATACATACACTGTATTTGTTTTAGTTATTTCAAAGCCCTCAGTTTAATTAGCTGGAAACATAAAATGGTATTCATTCTGTACTTCTAGCTCCCGATTTATCATATAATCATAATGACATACAATTTATCTCAACTTAATTTTACTTTTATATTAATCCCAACATACTGATAATATTTTATTAAATATTTTAAGACATTAATCTTATATATTCTTGATAAAGCACTCAGCTCCTCCTAGTGGATACTAAGGTTTAACTAATAGTGTTAATATTTCTAAATTTTAACAATGTATCATTATTGTTAGTTTTAAATATATGTTTACAATCCACAAAACAGGGAGCAAATAGTATCCATAGAGTTGAAACCAAGTTATGAAAAACATAAAGAATTACATTTTAAATAGAATCAGTTTACTTTAAGTGACAATTATCTCAATGTGACTAAAAATATTAAAGAGCCATAATGGAGATTTTAACCAATGAGATATTTCATCTATTTCTCACTCATTCTGTCCCATTTTACAATTTCACATCAATGAAAACTAAGAAGGAATAGCTAGGGGAAAGGGGGAAGTAAATAATATCAAATTCTAGATTTAAAAAAGGTGGGGTAGAAAGGATAAATTTTCTAATTATCATATTAATGAACAAAAATGACATACAGAGTATGATTTGAAAGGAATACCCAAGCTAAATGGCAATATTCAGCTCTTTCCCAGGGGGAAAAATGCTTGTGAAGGGAAGTGCAGTGCCTGAAAACCACACCCATGTGTGATGGAGTGCGCATCTGCTCAATACAGGCCCAGCCAAAATCTGCAGGTGTCAAAATGCCAGTAGTACACACAAAATGATGGAAATGGAGACAAATTATCTTTTTGAAAAGTACCCATATTCCCAAATTTTGTTAATTCTGCATGCATGCAGATATCATTTGCCTTTTTTCCCTTTATCATGTTGTATATGGAGTTTTATGAAAGTCTAAAAATGAACAATGGAAATTGCTCTCTCTGCAATCAACAGAGCAACCAGATGACCAGGCTGTCATCTCATCAGTTCCCCTAGGAAATGCCTTTATGGCACCATCACTATCTTCACTCCTCCTAAAAAGCAGATTGGAAAGATGAGCTCTCATTATGGTATAGAACTTTGGAGAGATATTTCTATGAAGTGTGCAGAAGACTTGCGAATTTTGTGAATCATTGGATCCATGTTTGCGGACTGTGAAGCCAATCAGTTACAAATTACAGGCCAGATGCTACTCATCGTCTCAACTCTCGGTCTGCAAAAAGGCTCCAGATAACTTCGTGAAAATGACACCCTGAGTTATTAAAACAAATTTTGTCCCTAATAAGCTCCTCTTTAAGCCATTTAGATGGGCACTGATTGAACAGTGATTTGCTATTATTCTAGAAAATGCTGTTTACCAGTATGATTTATGCACTTTTTATTTGGGTACCTTCTTAAACAGTTTTCTAATAAATATGATATACTTTATATTATTGTACCACTTTAATAAAGCAGTTCATTTATCCATCAGAAAATCCTATGACATAGAAAGCTTCACATTTTTATTCTCTGATTGCAGATGTAAAACAATGTAGTAGTTTGCCTAGCATCACACACATAGAAATGGTGATAGCAAATCTGGGACCCTTGTCTTTTGACTCTTATTCTAGTACTCTATTTTTATTGTTAATATATTAAATCTTTGTTTTCATAATGCTCATTTGTACCATTCATTGATTCATTATCCAATAGTACATAAAACCACCTACTTAGACATATTATGCTAATTTGCACATTGTCTTTTTTTAAATTTTTTATTGTTATGTTAATCACCATACATTACATCATTAGTTTTTAATGTAGTGTTCCATGATTCATTGTTTGTGCATAACACCCAGTGCTCCACGCAGAACTGCACATTGTCTTTCAAACATTGCACAGGCAATACACAGATACAGTAGTCCATTTACTGTATAAATCAATCAATAAATGGACCTAACCATCATTAGAAGTTACAGGGGTGCCTGGGTGGCTCAATCGGTTAAGCATCATGGTCCCAGGGTGCTGGAATCCAGCCTTGAGTTGGGCTCCCTGCTCAATGGGGAGCCTGCTTCTCCCTCTCCCCTAACAGGATTAGCCACTGATTACACAAACCACAAACCAGAAATATCTACCTATATTACTTTCCTAGGGCTGCCATAACAAAGTTTCACAAACTGGTTGGTTTAAAACAATTGACATTTGTTCTCTCACTGTTCTGAAAGCTAAAAGTCCAAAGTCAAGATGTTGGCAGGGCCACGCTTTCTCTAAAGACTCTAGGAAAGAGTCCTTTCTTGCTTAATACTAACTTCAGCTGACTTCAGGAGTTTCTTGGCTTCTGGCAGCATAACTCCAGTATTTGCCTCCATCATTATATGTCCTTCTCTGTGTTCCTCTGTGTGTCTGGATCTTCTCTTCTTATAAGACCAATCATATTGGATTTAAGGCCCACTCTAATCCAGTCTGACTGCATCCCAACTTAACTATGTAATCATCCACAAAGACCCTATTTCCAAATAAGGTCACATTCTGAAATGCTGGATAGGCATGAATTTAGGGGGCTACTATTCATCCCAGTATACAACTCTTGCCAGAAACCCAGCCAGAAATCTTCCATTCCCTCCACAACACCATAATATAGTATTTCTTTCTTCTCCTTAGAATCCTCTCACATTACAGAGTTCTTTTTAATCTTACTCAACCTAGGGTGCTATGTAGAGGTAATAAGCAGTCACATCTTGGTAAAGGGGAATAGAGAAGGAAAGGAAGAGACAAACTTTTACCACAATTTGGTTGTTGTCCCAAAACACTCAATTTAAATCTTCATTTCTTTACTTTCCACAAATGTATCTTTCCCCAGATCCTAATGACTTTGGAGAACTCTTCCTGCCCCTCAACGTAAGCTATTAAAAAAAAACTGTTAAGAATATCCAACAGTAGATCAATGTACATGTTTAAGATCTAACCAAATCATTCTTCAGTAACTATTTTATGCATTTAAAGACCCATTTTCTGTCATGATTATGGGTAGGGAGGAACCCTGATTGGAAATCCAGATAGTAGCAGGTAAAAGAAAAGGAGATGTATCCTAGAATAAAAGTAACATTTATTCACTTAGAAGCTAGCCAACAAATACACAAACATATATACCAACTCATATAAGCAACTACCATGGGTTAAACAATTGTAGTAGTTTATGATGTGATCTCAGGCTGATCTCTGAAAATACTGCGTTTTCACTGGCCCCTATGCCAGATACTAACTTTCATTGTAATGACTAGAAAGGGTTAACAAATTTAATTCTTCTTTGGAACACTATTCTTGATTTTCTCCCTCTCATACCCACCCTTTAAAAGTCTCTTATTACTGACAGGGAGTTGTGCAAAATTCTCTTCTGTTTCCTCTAAAATCCAGAGCAAGGGGGAGTATGCTCTTGTGACTACAAGCTAGGGCAGTGAATGATATTGTCCATGAGAGCATCATTATGGTTTTTCAATTTAAGATCATTTTACTTTCAGCAGTAATTTTGAACTGGTTTAAGTATAAAGAATCCAGTATGCTGAGTGTTTTCAGTTTTCATAGTATAAGCCATACCTTGTTTTGTAATTACAAGCTATATGTATCTTCTTATTCATGTAAGGTATTTGAAGTCAATATCCGGGACAACATAGATGCCCACCAATTTTTTGGTTGAAAAATGACAGGAGAGTTTAATGTTTTGATTGTGTCTTTTCCCAGATAGAAGTTAGTATGTCCTACTTGATTTAATCTTTAGGTACTCCGGTAGTTACTAATGTTCTTCAATAACTATTAATCATTCTCTCTACTTCTAGCACCATAGAAGGAATGAAATTGCTGGTCCCTGTGACTGGATAAGGTCATGTTGATGAGTTGTTAGCAGAAGAGATATGTCACTCTGGACTGGAACATGTAATTGTCAGTATAATACCCTTTAGAGCTCTCTTACACTCTTTCATAGCCCAGGTTCTGGCTTAACTATAGTGAGCAGTCTCCTGTCAAACTGCATCAAATATGTTGTGTAAGTGAGCAATAAACTTTGTCATTTAACAGCACAGAAATTTGAGTAATATTTGTTACTGAAAAATAACCTACACTTTTCTGACTGATACAAATACTACTTTACATTATTAGTTGACTGTACTTAGTGTCATATAAAGGCTACTAGATTATGTATTTATGGGAGTCAATGACAAAATCTCACACTTTGCTTTTATTCTCCCAACTGTGACAACTCTATGTTGACCATATTTTGAGATTGTTGGTCAAACATTTTAATAAAATGAGAATATTCCCATTTTATAATAATTTCCATTTGATCTTGGCAAGGCTAGCTTTTTTTTTTTTTGCACTATCTCTCTTCTAAGTGTTTTCTTTAAATTCTGATTTTAAATCAGTAAATTCAATCTGCCTAGGCAGTCGGTTTGCTTAGACTCTATTTCACAATTTCAAGAAAGCCAAAGGTGCTTGACTCGTACTCTGTTTCAATCTTAATAACACTCAATCATAATTAATTTTGATGATCTTAGGCTAAATTAGAAGCAATGGGTAGCTCTGCAGGAAAGGAAAGGATAAGGGCACCTTACAAAGTGCCCAGTAGGTAACCCCAACCTAATTTAAGGTATACTTGATATGTAGCAATAGACCCTGGTAAAATAGCAGGTGATTCTCTAAACAGAATAAAAGTAGCAGTTGTATCCCTGCCCAGACACAGTAAGTTTGTATGAACATGGCACTTTTTATTAGGCAATCAATAATATAGTTTATTGGTTCCAGAACACTGCACAAAACCCACTAGAAGTCATCTCACTCTACTGTTTTGTGTGAACAGTACAATTAACCAAAGAAAAAAATAAATTAGTTTCTCTGAAATCTGGAGGTTTTCTAGTTGTAAAAGTCCAATTACAAATTAGCAAGCTGTGAATAATCAGATTACAAAATAATCAGTCTCGAAGCAGCAAGTGCTTCACCTGTAAAAAATCTGCAAAGATTCACAAAATTAAAGTTATATGGTAATTGATCACAAATGGAAAGAGCAATGATATTAAATAGAATCTTTTTTACCTCAAATGTTGGTAGATTTACTCTATAAATTTTTCACATTTCTTCTCTAAAAGAAGTAAAGATTTTGAAGGAAGGAATATGCCAAGTCGAAACAGTTTTTACACGTTCAATGAACTTCACATTATTTGGTAACAAATTATTCTTTTCTATTTTACACTGGTATTGCTTCATTATTTATCATGCAGTATCATTAACACAGTCAACTTCATTTCACATCAAAAATCATCATTTAACATCTTGTAATGTGGGGACATTTCTGTTCATCTGCCTGTTCATGTTGTACCACCAACAAAATGACATGATTTGATGTCCATCATTTAGTTTTTTATTACTTCCAGAAAAGAATATGAAAACAAAACCAAAATGTTTTCAAAAGAAATAAATGTCAAATATAACTCTTCTACTTCCATCTCTATATTTTCTTCCAAGGGCCTTTCCCCCAAAACTGGGCTCCCACTCAAAATGGAGTATTTTTCTCCTTGTCCTCCATATTCTTGCCTCTGCAGGTGCTGTTCCCCTCACCTGAAGTGCCCTTTCAGATCGTATCTGATTATCCTTATTCCACTTTTCTTCAAAATATAGAATATCTTTCTTATTTTTTAGAATGTGTGTGTGTGTGTGTGTGTGTATCTACACACATTGCTATTGTTATTGAACTGTACAAACTCTGCACTCTTGTGGTTAACAATTTCAGTCCAATAGCTAGCATTCTACTCAGTTTAGAAATAAGGGACATTTCCATTAAGATGAGAAACAATACAAATATGCTACTCTCTCCACTACCATGCAACCTTGCTTTGCAAATACTTGTCCTTAAAATTAAACAAGAAACAAAGTTAAAGGCATACCCTGGAAAACAAGAGTTAGAAGTGTTTCTATTTGCCCTACTTCAAGTTCTCCATTTGGTAATTTGGAATAGTTTACACACATACCTATTTGATTTCTTCCCATTTCTCTTCCCCAGAATTTTTGGTTGTGGAGGAAAAGACTAATTTTTTTTTATATTTGTCTTTATGAAGCAATCAGTGTTACACCAATTTGGATACATAGTTATTGCTTACAAGTGATAAGAGACGGAGTAATTACTTTAAATGGTGTTTACTAACAAAATAGTTAATACAGTGAGTATAATTAAGTAAATTAAGGAATTTCATGAGAAAGTAATTTGACCAAATCAGTATTAGAAACAGTAGGGTACATGTTAAATATTATCATCCCCTTATTTTTGAAAGATTTAATATATGGGTATACAAATACTTATGTGGTATATGGATATATGGGCATATAATAGTTTTATTTATAAATATTTTTATAAAGTAAAACACTTAAACTACTTTATTCTCTTTTTTACAACTTTCTACTCATGAGAAACTATTATAAAAGTCATACATGGCTCATGAATTCAACTTCCATTTATTTGGATGGGGAAAATGATGTGGAAGTGAGATCTTCCTAGATGTATTTTGCTCTATAGTGAAGGTAGTCTGTTTGTAGTTGTCATAGTGCTGGTAGCTTTTGCACTTAAACTGATGAACTAGAAGTTTTCTTCCTTTAAGGGCTAGCAGTCTTCTATAAAAGAAGCTTTGTCTCTTCAGACAAATCATCATCATCATCATCATCCTTTCTAAATAGAGGTTCCTTGTATTTCTTTCATATGGGAAGCAAAGTAGAAGGCTTTTAAGCTTTCTTTAGGCACTGATTATACTGTCAGTTCCATATGAAATCCACAACCTTCCATGGTTAGTCTTGAAGCTACTGATCCCCAAAGAGCTGTGTTCTAGGACATTCAAAGCCGATACCTCTTTGGTAGCTTACATGTTGAAAGATCTCCTCTGAAAGAGTTAACCTATCATTTTGTCCATTTGGCCAAAAGAGTTAAATTGCTTCCCCCAAATCAATCTTAGAGGAAGTAAACTTTATTAAGAAAGTCTTTAGATCAGTTTACATTATGCTTCATATTCTTTTTTTTTACACATTTTTATTTAAATTCAATTAATAACACATGATGTATTCCTGGTTTCAGAGGTACAGGCCTGTGATTAATCAGCCTTATATAATACCCAGTGCTCATTACATCATGTGCCTTCCTTGATGTCCATCACCCAGTCACCCCATCCCCCTACCCCGTTCCCCCCCAGCAACCATCAGTTTGTTTCCTATGATTAAGAGTCTCTTCTGGTTTTTCTCCCTCTCTGGTTTTGTCTTGTTTTATTATTTCCTCTCTTCCCCTATGATCCTCTGTTTTGTTTCTTAAATTCCACATATCAGTGAGATCACATGATAATTGTCTTCCTCTGATTGACTTATTTCGCTTAGCATAATACCCTCTAGTTCCATTCATGTCATTGCAAATGGCAAGATTTCCTTTTTTGATGGCTGTGTAATATTCCGGTGTATATATATACACCACATCTTCTTTATCCATTCACCTGTCGATGGACATCTGGGCTCTTTCCATAGTTTGGCTATTGTTTACCCTTCGTATTCTTAAAGACAACACCTTGCTTCTGGCATTTGCTTTAGTCCAGGTTCCCAAACGTAAGGCATTTGAAAACTACTTCCATGATTTTGTCAAACTGTATACTATCTTTAATATTTTAACAAATTTTACATAAGCTTATTGTCTAGCTTTATTTTGTTCTAAGCAGTAATGGCCATAAAGGTATTGTTTTGAAATGTAAATTATGCCTGTTCTAATGAACACTAAAATAAATATAATGAAAATAAAAAACATGTGACCCTACATCACTTGCAACTATGATAGAGTGACAGTGTGGCCAGGACCACACTGAGAAATGCCTCCTATCACATTGTTTGCCAACTTTCCACCTTAGTATTTCCAGTGTAGATATAAATGAATATGTTCCTCTAGAGTTATGAGTGACTAACCTGAAATAAAATGACACATTTGTGGCATTAGTTTGAGGTTTTATTTTATTCTCATAAAAGTTTCCAATTATTCTATATTTGTTTTAATATAAAAGTTCACTTTTTCTTTTATAGCTATCTTTTAGTAAAATATGCACTCCTAGAGGATATATTAATTGTGTAGCATTAAATACAAGTACTAATTTTGGTTTGTTCACCCAATGAGTAATAATTGTTTCTTATGTATCAGCATTACTCTAGACAGTGGGTTCTAACAGTGAACAAAGCATGAAGTCCTCACTTTCATGAAGTTTACATTGTAACTAGATAAGATTCATTAAATGAATAAACGTATAGATAATATCAATGAATGAAATAAGTTATAGAAAAGAATAAAGAACAATAAGAACAGAAATGGGACAGTGGGTTGGAAATAATTTGGGAATTGGTGGGCAGACATGAACAGAATACAGTTGAGTAACTAGAATAGTTTTTAAATGAAGAAGCAAGTTCCATATAAATAAGTTCAGAGATAGAAGTTCAGTTCCCCTCTCTAATCTGGAAAAAACATTGGGAATATGTCCTCCCTAGGTTTGTAATACATGTCGTATTAACAGAGTAGGTTGTATTTAGCAAGGGAAGTGCATTGGTAGTTCCAACACCACCACTACAAACATACTCACCCTCATTTTACAGATAAAGAAACTGGGATTTAACGACATTTGATTTTTCCAAGTTCATCAAGATAATAAAGATAGAATTAAAACTACTGCAGGGTGATTCTTAAATTTTGTTGTAAAGAGAATTCCCTGAAAATGTCTTAAGAAAGAAAACAAACCAATATTAGATTTCCACTCTTTAGATCTTCTAATTTAATTGTTAGGCATGACTTTTGCTTTGAGATCTCTAACAGCTCACCAGTTAGTTCTAATGTGCAAAAAGACTTGGCATTAAGAGATCCCTGCCTTCTGGTCTTGTGTTCTTTACATTCTCTATCATTTTCTTCATGAGGCACAAGACTTTCCAGATCTGGAAAACAGTGGTTAGATTTTGAGGTCAGGTGTCTCCTCCAAGAATGGTAGTGATCAATATATTAGGAAAAAAATTTTTGTGATAGTAGAAAGTTAATTAGAAAAATATTTCATTTAATATGAGTAGAGAAATTTTGGTGTACCTCTATTGATATTTATATGAGAAGAACTTCCAAGTAAAGGTAATATGACAAAAGTCTGGCAAAAACAAAAATAGATTTTTAAACAAGTTTTCTAATATTTATTCCTATCATATCTTTTCTTCTGTCCAGCCATTTCCAGGCATTTATTGAAAGTTGTAATAATTTTGCTAAAAATTAGCGTGGAAGTTGCCACAGCCAATGTCAAAGAGGTTGCTGCCTGTGTTCTCCTCTAGGATTTTGATGGTTTCCTGTCTCACATTCAGGTCTTTCATCAGTTCTGAATTTATTTTTGTGTATAGTGTAAGAACGTGGTCCACTTTCATTCTTTTGCATTTCACTGTCCAGTTTTCCCAACACCATTTTTCAAAGAGATTTTCTTTTCTTCATTGGATATTCTTTCCTGCTTTTTCAAAGACTAGTTAACCATACAGTCGTGGGTTCACTTTTTTGGTTTTCTATTCTGTTCCATCGGTCTATGTGTCTATTTTTTGTGCCAGTACCATACTGTCTTGATCACTACAGTTTTGTAAAATAACTTGATGTCTGGAATTGTGATGCCTCCAGCTTTGCTTTTCTTTTTCAAGATTGCTTTGGCTATTTGGGGTCTTTTGTGGTTCGAATACAAATTTTAGGGTTGTTTGTTCTAGCTCTGTGAAAAATGCTCATGTATTTTGACAGGGATTGTAATGAACGTGTAGATTGCTTTGGGTAGTATAGACATTTTAACAATGTTTTTGTCTTCCAATCCATGAGCATGGAATGTATTTCCATTTCTTTGAGTCCTCTTCAATTTCTTTCATCAGTGTTCCATAGTTTTCAGAGTACAGATCTTTTACTTCTTTAGTTAGGTGTATTCCTAGGTATCTTATGGTTTTGGTGCAATTGTAAATGGGATTGATCCCTTGATTTTTCTTTCTGCTGCTTCATTATTGGTGTATAGAAATGCAACAGATTTCTGTATGTCGATTTTATATCCTGTGACTTTACTGAATTCATGTATTAGTTCTAGCAAATTTTGGTGGTCTTTTGGATTTTCTAAATAGAATATCATGTCATCTGCAAATAGTGAAAGTTTGACTTCTTCCTTGCTGATTTGGATGCCTTTTATTTCTTTTTGTTGTCTGATTGCTGAGGCTAGGACTTGCAATCATATGTTAAATAACAGTGGTGAGAGTGGACATCCCTGTCTTGTTCTGTTTTTCCCCACTGAGGATGACATTAGCTGTGGGTCTTTTGTATATGGCCTTTATGATGTTGAGGCATGTTCCCTCTACTTTGATACATCTCCTGAGGCAAGGAAAATAAAAGCAAAAACAATCTATTGGGACTTCATCAAGATGAAACCTTCTGCACAGTGAAGGAAACAACCAGTAAAACTAAAAGGAAACCTATGGAATGGGAGAAGATATTTACAAATGACATATCTGATAAAGGGTTAGTACCCAAAATCTATAAAGAACTTATCAAATGCAACACCCCAAAAAACAAATAATCTAGTTAAAAATGGGCAGAAGACAAGAACAGACATTTCTCTGAAGACATCCAGATGACTTACAGACACATGAAAAGATATCACTCATCATCAGGGAAATGCAAATCAAAACTACCTTGAGATATCACCTCACACCTGCCAGAATGGCTAAAATTAACATCACTGGAAACAACAGATGTTGGCAAGGATGTGGAGAAAGGGGAGCAGTCTTAACTCTTGGTGGGACTGCAAACTAGTGCAGCCACTCTAGAAAACAGTAAGGAGGTTCCTCAAAAAGTTAAAAATAGTATTACCCTATGACTCAGCAGTTGCACTACTAGGTATTTACCCAAAGGATACAAAAATACTGATTCCAAGAGACACATGCATCCCAATGTTTATAGCAGCATTATTAACAATAGCCAAATTATAGAAAGAGGTCAAACGCCTATCAATTGATGAAGGGATAAAGAATATGTGGTATATGTATGCAACGGAATATTACTCAGCCATCAAAAAGAATGAACTCTTGCTTTTTGCAATGATGTGGATGGAGCTAAAGAGTATTATGCTCAGCAAAATAAGTCGGTCAGAGAAAGACAAATACCATGTGACTTTACTTGTATGTGGAATTTAAGAAATGTAACCAATGAACATGGTGGGGGGAAGAAAGAGAGAGGCAAACCATAAAGCAGACTCTTAATTGTAGAGAAATAATGGCTGCTGGAGGTTGGCAGTGGGGGATGGGTTAAGTGGGTGATGGGTATTAAGGGGGACACTTGTGATGAGTACTGGGTTTTGTATGTGAGTGATGAATTGATAAATTCTACACGAGACTAATACTACACTATATGTTAACTAACTGGAATATAAATAAAAACTTGGGGGGAAAAAAACCAGAAGGACAAATTAAAGTTCTATTTAGAGAGTATTTAGGGTCCCAAATCCCCTCCTTGCCTCAGCTTGGTGGATGACTGCTATGTCTTTTCTCACCCCAGTCGAAGTCAGGGGATTTATTCTCAGGAGATGTTTCCAAACTGAATGATAACAGGCCTATATCCTCACCCTAACACTAACCCTAACACTAGTACAACTTATGGAGATGTCTTCTAACTGCAGGATACCAGACACATACCTTCACCAAGCCATCAACCTAACCGTAAAATTTACCCTAACATAGATCTGAGAAAGTGGGTTCCTGCACACATGATAAGAAAAGGTCAGAAGCAGCCTAGTTATTATGGAGAAAACCCTAAACATTAAAGAATTGGTAATACTTCTGAAAACAGGTATGGAGATAGACATAAAAAGAGAAGAAACAACTGAATATCTATTCAAAGAGTCTTCAGAGCCCCGAACCCCTCCCTTGCCTCAGCTGTGTTGATGGCTGCCATGTCTGTTCTCACCCTCACAGAATAAAACACCCCAGAATAAAACTCTGGAGAGGTCTCTAAACTGCAGCTAACTAGGCATATACCCTCACACTGGCCCTAATCCTAATCCTAGATATGAGAAAAAAAAGACAAGAAAATTTAGTGTATATGTGCAATGGAATATTACTTAGAAATAAAAAAAAAGAATAAAATCTTGCCATGCCATTTGCAATAAAAATGGAGCTAGAGGCTTATGCTAAGTGAAATAAGTCAGTCACAGAAAGACAAATACTGTATGATTTCACTCATATGTGGAATTTAAGAAACAAATGAGTGGGCAGAGCAAGATGGCGGAGGAGTAGGAGACCTAGATTTCATCTGGTCTCAGGAATTCAGCTGAATAGGGATCAAACCATTCTGAACACCTACGAACTCAACAGGAGATCGAAGAGGAGAGTAGCAACAGCTCTCTAAACAGAGAAGCGACCACTTACTGGAAGGTAGGACGTACGGAGAAGTGAATCTGAGGCAATATTCGGGAGGATAGATGGTGGGGGAGGGGCCTCCGCCGGCCGCTTCTGGCAAGTGCTAGAGCCACGGGGCACAAAATCGGACCTTTTAGAAGTTGGCTCGGCTGAGGGACGTCACTGCAGTGGCTAAGCAGGGGGTGGAATCCTCCCGGGACAGTGTGGTCTCAGGACCCTTGGGGTCACAGAAAGACCGGGGGTGCCTGAGTGCGCCAGAGCTCCCAGGTATCGGAGCGGGGAAGCCGCCTGCAGAGACGGAGCCGAGGTGCGGCTCTCAGCTCGGGGTTGCCATAAACTGTGATCCGCGGCCCAGTCGGGCCACTGCTCCTCCAGCAGGGACCCAACAAGCAGCAGATCCGGGGAGACTCCCCTTCCTTCCCAGGGAGGAGCGGCGTGGGAACGCACCACAGGGATCTGCTGGGTTTGGAGACGCCACACGGGGTCCGGTGTCAGAGACAGCAACGCTCGGTCACAGGCCGGGTGAGCACGGGGTGCGACCGGATACCAGGGAGACGGGACTGACGGCTTTTCTCTGGGGGCTCACTGAGGAGCAGGGCCCCGAGTTCTCAGCTCCTCCGGGTGGAGATTGGGAGGCCACCATTTTTGCCCTGGTCCTCCAAAGCTGTACCGAGAGCTTGCAGGGAACAAAAGCTCCTGAGATCAAACCCGAGCAGCTTGCTTAGCCCGGACCGACAAGGGCGGGGCAATTCCACCTCCGGCAAAGACATTTGGAAACCATGGCAACAAGCCCCTCCCCCAGAAGATCAGCACGAACAGCTAGCAAGCCAAGACCCAAGTTTACCGATCAAGGAGAACAGGAGAACTCCAGCGCTAGGGGAATACTGCATATAGAATTCATGGCTTTTTTTTACCATGATTCATTAGTTCATCAAAGTTAATTTTTGTTAACTATTTTTTTTTTATTTTTCTTTTTCCCTTTTTCAACCAACATCTTATCAATCCCTTTTTTCAAAAAAAAAACATTTTTTATTTTTCATTTTTAGAGTCATATTTTATCCCTTCATAGTAGTTACCCTTATTTTTGGCATATATATATAAGTTGTTCTCTCTTTAAAATTTTGAGATACAGTTTCTTCTAACAGATCAAAATATACCCTAAATCACTAGTGTATGGCTGTGTTCTAGTCTCCTGCCTGATCACATTCTCTCCCTTTTTCCTTTTATCTTTTTCTTAAATCTTCTTCTTTTTTCAAACAACTTCTTATCTTATCAAGTCCTTTTATAAAATCTTTTATAATTTTCTTCTTTACATTCAGCTTCCATCCCTTCATTGTATCAACCCTTATTTTGTACATATATGACTTTCTTCCTTTAAAATTTTAGGAGGCACGTTTTTCTAACAGACCAAAATACGCCCAAAATCTAGTGTGTGGCACTGATCTATGCACTAGCCTGATCATATTTGATCATATTCTGCTTTTTTTATATTGTTCTGCTTTTGTTTTTATCTTTTTTTTCTTTTTTTTTTTTTTCCTCTTTCTTTTTTCTTTCTTTCCCTTTCTTTTCCCCTGGTTTCAGGTCTTTTCTGATTTGTATACAGTATATTTGCCGGGGACGTTGTAAACCTGTAAGCATTTTGTTCTCTCATTCATCTATTCTCCTCTGGACAAAATGACAAGACGAATAAAATCACCTCAGCAAAAACAACAAGAGGTGGTACCGTCAGCCAGGGACCTACTCAATACGGACATTAGTACGATGTCGAACCTAGAGTTCAGAATCATGACTTTAAAGATACAAGCTGGGCTTGAAAAAAGCGTGGAAGTTATTAGAGAAACCCTTTCTGGAGAAATAAAAGAACTAAAATCTAACCAAGTCGAAATCAAAAAGGCTATTGATGAGGTGCAATCAAAAATGGGGGCACTAACGGCTAGGATAAATGAGGCAGAAGAGAGAATCAGTGATATAGAAGACAAATGATGGAAAATAAAGAGGCTGAGAAAAAGAGAGAGAAACAACTACAGGATCACGAGGGCAGAATTCGAGAGATAAGCGATACGATAAGATGAAACAACATTAGAATAATTGGGATCCCAGAAGAAGAAGAAGACAGAGAGAGGGGCAGAAGGTATATTGGAGCAAATAATAGCAGAGAACTTCCCTAATGTGAGGAAGGAAACAGGCATCAAAATCCAGGAGTCACAGAGAACCCCTCTCAAAATCAATAATAATAGGTCAACACCCCGACATCTAATAGTAAAACTTACGAGTCTCAGAGACAAAGAGAAAATCCTGAAAGCAGCTCAGGAGAAGAGATATGTAACCTACAATGGTAGAAACATTAGATTGGCAACAGACCTATCCACAGAGACCTGGCAGGCCAGAAAGGACTGGCAAGATATCTTCAGAGCACTAAACGAGAAAAATATGCAGCCAAGAATACTATATCCAGCTAGGCTGTCATTGAAAATTGAAGGAGAGATAAAAAGCTTCCAGGACAAACAAAAACTAAAGGAATTTGTAAACACAAAACCAGCCCTCCAAGAAATATTGAAAGGGGTCCTCTAAGCAAAGAGAGAGCCTAAAAGCAGCAAAGATCAGAAAGGAACACAGACAACATACAGTAACAGTCACCTTACAGGCAATACAATGGCACTAAATTCAAACCTTTCAGTAGTTACCCTGAATGTAAATGGGCTCAATGCCCAAATCAAAAGACACAGTCTATCAGATTGGATTAAGAAACAAGACCCATCAATATTCTGTCGGCAAGAGACTCATTTTAGACCCAAAGACACCCCCAGATTGAAAGTGAGGGGGTGGAAAACCATTTACCATGCTAATGGACACCAAAAGAAAGCTGGGGTAGCAATCCTTATATCAGACAAACTAGATTTTAAAAGAAAGACTGTAATAAGAGATGAGGAAGGACACTATATCCTACTTAAAGGGTCTATCCAACAAGATCTAACAATTGAAAATATCTATGCCCCGAACGTGGGAGCAGCCAATTATATAAGGCAATTAATAACAAAAGCAAAGAAACACATTGACAACAATACAATAATAGTGGGGGACTTTAACACCCCCCTGACTGAAATGGACAGATCATCTAAGCAAAAGATCAACAAGGAAATAAAGACTTTAAATGACACACTGGACCAAATGGACTTCACAGACATATTCAGAACATTCCATCCCAAAGCAACGGAATACACATTCTTCTCTAGTGCCCATGGAACATTCTCCAGAATAGATCACATCCTAGGTCACAAATCAGGTCTCAATCAGTACCAAAAGATTGGGATCATTCCCTGCATATTTTCGGACCACAATGCTTTGAAACTAGAACTCAATCACAAGAGGAAAGTCGGAAAGAACTCAAATACATGGAGGCTAAAGAGCATCCTACTAAAGAATGAATGGGTCAACCAGGAAATTAAAGAAGAATTTAAAAAATTCATGGAAACAAATGAAAATGAAAACACAACTGTTCAAAATTTTTGGGATACAGCAAAGGCAGTCCTGAGAGGAACGTATATAGCAATACAAGCCTTTCTCAAGAAACAAGAAAGGTCTCAAATACACAACCTAACTCTACACCTAAAGGAGCTGGAGATAGAACAGCAAATAAAGCCTAAACCCAGCAGGAGAAGAGAAATAATCAAGATCAGAGCAGAAATCAATGAACTAGAAACCAAAAGAACAGTAGAACATATCAACGAAATAGGAGCTGGTTCTTTGAAAGAATTAACAAGATTGATAAACCCCTGGCCAGACTGATCAAAAAGAAAAGAGAAATGACCCAAATCAACAAAATCATGAATGAAAGAGGAGAGATCACAACCAACACCAAAGACATACAAACAATTATAAGAACATATTATGAGCAACTCTATGCCAGCAAATTAGATAACCTGGAAGAAATGGATGCATTCCTAGAGATGTATCAACTACCAAAACTGAACCAGGAAGAAATAGAAAACCTGAACAGACCTATAACCACTAAGGAAATTGAAGCAGTCATCAAAAATCTCCCAACAAACAAAAGCCCAGGGCCAGATGGCTTCCCAGGGGAATTCTATCAGACATTTCAAGAAGAATTAATACCTATTCTCCTGAAACTGTTCCAAAAAATAGAAATGGAAGGAAAACTTCCAAACTCATTTTATGAGGCCACCATTACCTTGATCCCAAAACCAGGCAAAGACCCCATCAAAAAGGAGAATTACAGACCAATATCCTTGATGAACATGGATGCAAAAATTCTCACCAAAATACTAGCCAATAGGATCCAACAGTACATTAAAAGGATTATTCACCACGACCAAGTGGGATTTATCCCTGGGCTGCAAGGCTGGTTCAACATCCGCAAATCAATCAACGTGATACAATACATTAACAAAAGAAAGAACAAGAATCATATGATCCTCTCAATAGATGCAGAAAAAGCATTTGACAAAGTACAGCATCCTTTCTTGATCAAAACTCTTCAGAGTATAGGGATAGAGGGTCCATACCTCAATATCATAAAAGCCATCTATGAAAAACCTACAGCGAATATCATTCTCAATGGGGAAAGGCTGAAAGCTTTTCCCCTAAGGTCAGGAACGCGGCAGGGATGTCCACTCTCACCACTGCTATTCAACATAGTATTAGAAGTCCTAGCCACAGCAATCAGACAACAAAAAGAAATCAAAGGCATCCAAATCGGCAAAGAGGAAGTCAAACTCTCACTCTTTGCAGATGATATGATACTGTATGTGGAAAACCCGAAAGACTCCACCCCAAAACTGCTAGAACTCATACAGGAATTCAGTCAGGTAGCAGGATATAAAATCAGTGCACAGAAATCAGTGGCATTCCTATACACCAACAACAAGACAGAAGAGAGACAAATCAAGGAGTCGATCCCATTTACAATTGCACCCAAAACCATAAGTTACCTAGGAATAAATCTAACCAAAGAGGCAAAGGATCTGTACTCAGAAAACTATAAAATACTCATGAAAGAAATTGAAGAAGACACAAAGAAATGGAAAAACGTCCCATGCTCATGGATTGGGAGAACCAACATTGTGAAGATGTCAATGCTACCTAGAGCAATCTACACATTCAATGCAATCCCCATCAAAATACCATCCACCTTTTGCAAAGAAATGGAACAAATAATCCTAAAATTTGTATGGAACCAGAAGAGACCCCGAATAGGGGTCACAGGAATGTTGAAAAAGAAAAGCAAAGCTGGCGGCATCACAATTCCAGACTTCCAGCTCTGTATTACAAAGCTGTCATCATCAAGACAGTATGGTACTGGCACAAAAACAGACACATAGATCAATGGAACAGAATCGAGAGCCCAGAAATGGACCCTCAACTCTATGGCCAACTCATCTTTGACAAAGCAGGAAAGAATGTCCAATGGAAAAAAGACAGTCTCTTCAACAAATGGTGTTGGGAGAATTGGACAACCACATGCAGAAGAATGAAACTGGACCATTTCCTTACACCACACACAAAAATAGACTCCAAATGGTTGAAAGACCTAAACGTGAGACAGGAGTCCATCAAAATCCTCAAGGAGAACACAGGTAGCAACCTCTTCGACCTCAGCCGCAGCAACTTCTTCCTAGAAATATCGCCAAAGGCAAGGGAAGCAAGGGCAAAAATGAACTATTGGGATTTCATCAAGATAAAAAGCTTTTGCACAGCAAAAGAAACAGTCCACCAAACCAAAAGACAACCGACAGAATGGGAGAAGATATTTGCAAATGACATATCAGATAAAGGGCTAGTATCCAAAATCTATAAGGAACTTCTCAAACTCAACATCCAAAGAACAAATAACCCAATCAAGAAATGGGCAGAAGACATGAACAGACATTTTTCCAAAGAAGACATCCAAATGGCCAACAGGCACATGAAAAAGTGCTCAACATCGCTCGGCATCAGGGAAATCCAAATCAAAACCTCAATGAGATACCACCTCACACTCGTCAGAATGGCTAAAATTAACAAGTCAGGGAACGACAGATGTTGGCAGGGATGCTGAGAAAGGGGAACCCTCCTACACTGTTGGTGGGAATGCAAGCTGGTGCAACCACTCTGGAAAACAGTATGGAGGTTCCTCAAACAGCTGAAATTAGAGCTACCATTCGATCCAGCAATTGCACTACTGGGTATTTATCACAAAGATACAAATGTAGGGACCCGAAGGGGTACGTGCACCCCAATGTTTATAGCAGCAATGTCCACAATAGCCAAACTGTGGAAAGAGCCAAGATGTCCATCGACAGAGGAGTGGACAAAGAAGAAGTGGTATATATACACAATGGAATATTATGGAGCCATCAAAAGGAACGAGATCTTGCCATTTGCAACGACGTGGATGGAACTGGAGGGTGTTATGCTGAGTGAAATAAGTCAATCAGAGAAAGACATGTATCATATGACCTCACTGATATGAGGAATTCTTAATCTCAGGAAACAAACTGAGTGTTACTGGAGTGGTTGGGGGTGGGAGGGATGGGGTGGCTGGGTGATAGACATTGGGGAGGGCATGTGCTATGGTGAGCGCTGTGAATTGTGCAACTGTGGAATCACAGATCTGTACTTCTGAAACAAATAACGCAACATATTTTAAGAAAAAAGAAAAAGAAGAAGATAGCACGAGAGGAAGAATGAAGGGGAGTAAGTCAGAGGGGGAGACAAACCATGAGAGATGATGGACTCTGCAAAACAAACTGAGGGTTCTAGAGGGGAGGAGGGTAGGGGGATGGGTTAGCCTGGTGCTGGGTATTAAAGGGGGCGCATTCTGCATGGAGCACTGGGTGTTATGAACAAACAATGAATCATGGAACACTACATCAAAAACTAATGATGTAATATGTGGTGATTAACATAACAATAAAAAAATAAAAAAAAACTAATGATGTAATATATGGTGATTAACATAACAATAAAAAATTTTAAAAAAAGAAAGAAAGAAACAAATGAGCAAAGGTTAAAAGAGAGAGAGAGAGAGAGAGAGACAAACCAAGAAACAGACTCTTAACTATAGAGAACCAACTGATGGCTACCAGGGGGGAGGTGGGTGAGGGATGGGTTAAATAGGAGTGCATTTGTCATGAAGAGCACATGGTGTTGTATGGAAGAGTTGAATCACTGTATTGTACACCTGAAACTTATTTTACACTGTATGTTAACTAAATAGAATTTCAATAAAAATGTACAAAAAATAAAAATGTTTGCATGGAAATCCAACTATGTGTGCATATGTATGTGTGCATTTTACTCTAAACTCTTAAAATGCCCAAAACAAAATTTTTGGTTTTCCATCTTATAATATTTGAGTAAAGAGTAAAACATTTGAACTTGATTTTTTTTATTGTTATGTTAATCACCATATATTACATCATTAGTTTTTGGTGTAGTGTTCCATGATTCATTGTTTGTGCATAACACCCAGTGCTCCATGCAGAATGTGCCCTCTTTAATACCCATCACCAGGCTAACCCATCCCCCTACCCTTGAACTCGATTTTTTAATCACATTTTTTTTTTCTGATACAACTCTCACCCAACAGGTTTCTTGTTTGAATTCTTAATTTAGCTAGCCACACCAAATGTCCTTTGATTAGATACACAATGCTACATATCACCACTGAGAGTTGATTTCCATTTAGTGGATAGACCAGTTCAAAAGCCATGTGAATTTCACCAAAAGATATCTTTACTTCATTATAAAGAGGTAAATTACAAGTATCTGATTAAGAGTATAAAACAAGTAATTTTTTCTTTCTTTTTCTGTGTAATGAATATTTTGCAATGCAAAAGTCTCAAGTTCTGAGACTGTACCATTTTAAACCAGAACAAAAAGCATGAGTTATATAGTAATTGCATTAGGATTTTGGCACAAAGCATCCTCAGACACTTAGAAACACAAGTTTTTTTTTTTTTCTATTATCCCTGTAACATAAGTAAAGAAATATATAGATCAATATGAGAGGTATTAGTGATGTCAGAGGCTCGATAATATTCTTTCCAAATGTTTTTCTGAAAAGCCATGCAAGACATATTAATCTGGTTAGGAGAGAAAAGTTTGGGAAGCACAAATGAGATATTGTGGGTGTAAATGAGTTGTTTGGTTTGGTTTGATGCCCAGACTTAGGCTGAATTAGCTTTGGTCTTGTCAGATCAAGAGCTCTTCAAGAGAGTTACTGGTGGTAAACTATAATCATAAGGCAGCCATCAATCAGGTATCATTCAGAACCATCCTTTTAATATTTACAGGGTAAAGTTTAGGTGTAAAAGAGGAAAATGCAAGTTACCTTCAGAAACCCAGTATTTTAAAGGAGAAAAGAACTGAAAACAAATACAGTAATGAGAAATCTAATAATGCAGCTTCCCGTCACCAACAATCTAAATTATATTCAGGTTAAAGTTGAAAAAAATAGTAAAATATGACGATTTGGGCTGCAATATGTTCACTGAAAAATTCAAGAGTATTGGGCGCCTGGGTGGCTCAGTTGGTTAAGCAACTGCCTTCGGCTCAGGTCATGATCCTGGAGTCCTGGGATCGAGTCCCACATCGGGCTCCCTGCTCGGCGGGGAGTCTGCTTCTCCCTCTGACCCTCCCCCCTCTCATGCTCTCTATCTCTCATTCTCTCTCTCTCGAATAAATAAATAAAATCTTTAAAAAAAAAAAAAAAAGAAAAATTCAAGAGTATTGCCACAATAGTCATAAAGCATTCTGACATATATTTCTACATACAAATGTGTGATAGTCGCTGATAGACATGCATACGTGTGCATATGCATTTCCTGATAGAAAATGTCATTGGTTCCAACTATTTGCTCCTAAGTAAAAACTCCTATATGTGACTGATGTGATCCACTTTCCTTAATGTAAAAATCCATTGTTTTTATTAGTGGAAAATTAAAAAGTCAACTTGTAAACTCAGTATTAGGGGTTCATAATTAAATTCTTCAGATAAGAGAGGACTTAGGACTTTAATTTTTTATACATAAAGATTATTAATGCAACTAGGAATGGATAGTAGCTGTACAGCAAGCTCTCCTTTGTGGTTTTGTGATTACATGAGTGAATAACAACATAATGACCTTCAGGAAGAACATGCAGGCCAATTTTTCAAAAAACAAAGAAAAGTTTCTCTTCCTCTTCTTGATAAGTATGAAATAAAATACTATGCTCCTGCTAGAGTTCACCAGGTGGAGATATACATCACACTGATGGTAAGAATAGAATGTAAATTGTTTCTGGAGAGGGAGAGAGAGAATCTTAAGCAGGCTCCACGCCCAGCACGGACCTAGATTCCATGACCCATGAGATCATGATGTGAGCCAAAATCAGGAGTCACATGCTTAAGCAAGCAACTGAGCCACCCAGGCGCCCCAAGAATAAAATGTATTCTTGGAGATATGGGCTTCTTCAGTCTGAGACCAGGCAATGCCCAAACTCGAGACTTCTCCAAGTAATAACATATTTCCATGATTAGTCCGTTTATCTATCTATATCTATCTACCTACCTACCTACACTATTTATCTATGTATAAGTATCCAACCGCTCATCCACCTATGTATCCATTCTACCATATTTGTATTTACCTTCCCATATGTACTAATGATTTCTATAAGAAAAAAATGAGGTATGGATAGGAGTAAAAATCTCTATGCATAGGTTTTTGTTTTTCTTATTAAGTAAGCAGTGCTTCCTTTTGTGAGAAAATGGAATCATTGCTTGAGGAGTCTATGGAGATAATAACTGATATAAAATGACTTAGGACTTCCATATAATAAGGCCACAAACTAAGTTTTTTTCTTGGCTGTGGCAGACTAATAAATAGAGTTAATCGTATTGCAAAAAAAAAAATAGTCTGCAAAACTGAAAAAGAACCTATGTTTATCATAAAAAAAGGCCAAATAACAGTGATATAAGAGATCTTCTTTAATTGATTTATAAATCAGACAAGTATTGACTGTACCACTTTCTGAACTCCTGAAGTTTCAATTTTTAACCTTCATTTTGGAAATATTATGCTGTCATATCTAAGTTGACACACATAAATATAGTCATGTGCTCATAACTGATACTGTTTCCACAAATTGATGGTATGCCCCTTGAGGACTTGATAAACTGCTTCATTCTTTTACTTCAAAACAAACCTATAGACATGGTAAACTTCCAAGGAGCTTATTGAACAAATATTGAGGAATAATTAAATAAGGTTGTTCACTGGCCCTTATAACATTCCTAAATATGGAGAGAAAAAAAAAAAAAAGCAAGCCCTGGATATTTGGTCTGTATGGTAAAACCCTAATTAGCTTTACTGGTCTTCATGATGATTTTTATTTCTGTGACTTCAAGAAATCTTCAAAATATTAAGCATTTTAATAAGCATATTAACATGTAAACAGAAAATATCCCTTTGAAAAGAATGTATGGTGATTAACATAATAAGATTAAATTTAAAAAAAGAAAAGAATGGCTTTTATTAATCAATAAGAAACTATAATCCCTTATAAAAATACCCCAGAAGTATAATTTTTGCCTTAGTAGATCACAAACATAAACCCTGCTTTGAATTGATTAAAAAATGCATTGTGACAAAAAGGATATTTACAAATTTCAAGTCATTGCTGCCTAACTTCTAGCAGCTGAGGGGGAGGGTATCAGGATGGTAAGTTCAGTATTCAGGCTACGCTGATGAGCTGATTTTGCCAGACTGTGATTTCGAACACAAGGTATCCTAACAGCTCACAGAGGCAGAAAAGGCTAACAACTTCCACATTCTGTTTTCTGGATGGAATCTCCTCTGAATATCCCCAGGCCACTGTTCTTATTTACTTCTACAAAACAAGATTATTTTAGGTTGTGAGAGAAGAAAAGCTTCACTTAATGAACATCATTTGGAGAATACTGTTGCGAGGTGTTGGATTCTGATGGATTGCAAATGTTTCAGTTAGTCACCAGAGGCTACAGACTCACACACAGCCCCACACATGCACATCTGAACTCCCTGACGAGAACAAATAAAAGAAGCCTATTGTGTTAACCACTCTTTGTGAAGAAAGCCAATTACATCTAATTCTGAGTTGTTCATTGTACAGTTTGTGGAATATTCAGGCAATTGTTTAAACCTTCATAAACGTGAGGAGCAAACACCCTAGGTTTTAATCCAGGCTCTGTCACTTACTGAGAGACGTCACGGAAAGTTAACTTGTGAAAAAAGAAGATAAAGCATGGATATCCTTGGGTTTGTGTGTAGATTAAATAAGGTGTTAAGAGACACAACTATTTAAATCTTGAAGTTGAATTATTGTTACTAAAAGTCTTAAGGCAGCCTTGTTGCAAGGCATGCAGACATAACAATAAGAACCTATAGAGGGAGGGAGAATGTGTTATTGACTAGAACTGCCATCACAAAGTACCACAGATTAGTTGACTTAAACCACAAAAATGTTATTTCCTCACAGTTTTGATGTCTAGAAGTGCAAGATCAAGGTATGGACAGAGTTGGCTTCTTCCCAGGCCTTTGGTTTGTCTGTGTGCATCTTCTCCCTGTGTATTCACATGGTCTTTCCTGTTTGTGTATCTCTCTTGTGTCCTAATCTCTTCAAGTAAGGACACCAGTCATACTGGATTAGGGTCTACCCTCATGACCTCATTTCAACCTAATTATCCCTTTAAATGCTTTAGCCCCAAATACACTCACATTCTAAGATACAGGGAATAGGACTTCAACTTATGAATTTGGGGTGGGGGGGAACATTCAGACCATAACCAAGAATGTCAGGATTATCAGCAATAAAGGAACATGGCAAGTGAACTGGCTGCAGAGTCCCTGCAAGGTCAGTCAGATAACCCATAGCACATACAACTTAGGGTCTTGAGGGCAGAAACTTCTCATAGACAGTTTGATAGCTCAAGTATCTTAGCACCTTACACAGAGTAGGCCCTCATTCACTGTTGGATATATAGAATTCAAGCGAACTCAGGATTGATTTGGATAGGCATTTATATATTAATATACTTATGATTAATAATTGGCCTTTCCAATTATGCATATTAATAAACACATTGATTTATCAATATAATATATAATTAACAAAATATATACATTTAAATATAGTATATTTATATATTATATAGTCATATATAACATTATAATAGATTATACATAATATTGACATACATATAACATGTATTAATATATTTGTATGTACTAATATGTAGAAGTGGAAAGACTAGGAGGAATTTGTCTTTTGAACAAGGAATGAGAGGTGAAATAATATAGTAGCATTTCAGAAAAAGTAAAAGCTGCATTCAATTAATATTTAGGAGATAAACTCTGCAAAACTGGAGGATATTTGAGACGTTATAGTTCATCAATGTAGGAAAACTCTTTTTGTGAAGAGAATATTCTAAAGAAACTCAAAGTTTGGAATGTGTCTCTTCACACAATGTTCTTTAATGCTCAAAAAGCCACTTTACTTTTCAACATGAGTTTCACAAATAAATGTAAAAACAGTTCTTCACCTTGAAAATAAGATAAAAGTTAGGAACATAACCACTTACTATTTATTTTAAAGACACTAAAGTTTAGAGATGAAGATTTAATATCTGTTTGTTTGTTTTTCTCAAAGTGGCACTGAACAGGACCTAAATTTAAAAATAACATTTTGGTTTCCAGACCAATTACACCAAGAAATCCACTTGAGCTATCTATGGGACTACATCAAATAACATACCAAGGTGTGATCACTCTTCTTAATACTTCTCTACACACACTAGCATATAATATAGATCATATACTGACAATTTAGGGACATCACCCCTATAAACATGTAGATTATAAAGTGTTCTGGATAAATTAATTTTTTGGATAACTAAAATTGCCCCTTTTTAGTTCTAAAAGTGTTTTAAATTAAATTTGGAGGGCAACTAGGTGGTACAGTCACTTAAGCATCTGACTTTGGCTCAGGTCCTGATATGGTCCTGAGATCGAGCCCCACATCAGGATCCTCACTCAGCAGGCAGTCTATTTCTCCCTCTGTTCCTCCCCCTGTTGGTGCTCACTTTCTGTCTCTAATAAATAAATAAAATCTTAAAAAAAATCATTTAAAAATTTTTGATACATATCTTTTAATAATATATGGGATATTTTCCCACCTCATCATTTTTAAGATAATGAAAATTATTTTAGTTATTCTTAAAAACTGAAGGTTATTTTTATGAAAATCTATTATTTTGTGGCAGGAAGTGGTAATATAGTCTCTATTTTCAGTTTCTGCTTTTTCCTTCATCATTTCCGGAAACTATTTGACAGTTTGTTTGCTTTGGGCCAATCATCAGATAGATTTGACTTTTCTTGCATTGTACCTATTGCAAAGTAGGAGAACAGGAACTAAGTTATCAATTATAAGTAATATTCACCTAGTCTCTGAAAACCTAAGTAGCAAGAAGCTATGCTCTAGGTCAGGATTCTAAATTGGCTTTATGTACTGAAGATTTAAAATGCTGAAAAACTGACTTTACTAGAAGGTGGGTATCTTCTGGGGTAAAAATAAGCAATCCTAAATGTAACAGTCAAACCATACACAATTATTCTTAAGGAGTCAGGACTAAATGGTCACAGTTCAATAAAAATTCTTCTCAAAGAGTTCTTGCTTTTTTTCTTGGACATTTTTACTACTTGAAACACATTTGAAGCAAATTTCTGCTTTTAATTTCAGAAATACTAACACGCATTATATTAGAATTATGCCACTATATCCTTTCTCTCACACTCAACATCATTAGTACCGTAAAGACAAAGGCTTATTTCTTCATCTTTATATCTCCCATGGACCTTCCCTGATACTTGACCAAAAGTTCATATGAATGTATGTTGAATTGCAAAGGTTTACTCCTAACTTTAAAATGGTGTTAGGGAAGGGAGGGAGTGAGCAATCCCACAGAGGCACAGTCTTGTTCTCTCCTGGAGCGTCTGTTCTGACCTGCAGCCAGGTGAGATTTACATTAGCCCTCCAGTGGCTCAAAGGGGTTCTGTTTTCCCAAATGTCTACTTAACCAAAATACTGCAAAATGAAGATTTTGTCTTATATCTAGAAAGCTTACATTTTCTAGAATTCATCTTCCTTTGTTGTCCCACAGGACAGCGAAGATTCAATTTACGTTTCCTTTTAACAACACAGGCAACAACAGATGTTGGCGGGGATGCGGAGAAAGGGGAACCCTCTTACACTGTTGATGGGAATGCAAACTGGTGCGGCCACTCTGGAAAACAGTATGGAGGTTTCTCAAAAAGCCAAAAATAGAGCTACCCTATGATCCAGCAATTGCACTACTAGTTATTTACCCAAAGGATACAAAAATATTGATTCGAAGTGATACATGCACCCCAATGTTTATAGCGACATTATCAATAACAGCCAAATTATGGGAAGAGCTCAAATGTCCATCAGCTGGTAAATGGATAAAGAAGATGTGGTATATAGATAGATATAGGTATAATAGTGTATTACTTCTCTATAAAAAAGAATGAAATCTTATCATTTGCAACAATATGGGTGAAGCTACAGTGTATTAACGCTCAGTGAAATAAGTCAGTCAGAGAAAGACAAATACCGTATGATTTCACTCATATGTGGAATTTAAAAAATGAAACAGATGAACAGAGAGGAAAGAAAAAAAAAAGAGAGAGAGGGAGGCAAACCATAAAAGAGACTTAACTATAGAGAACAAACTGAGAGTTACTGTGGGGAGGAGGTGGGCGGGAGGGTACACTAACTGGGGGATGGGGATTAAGGAGGGCACTTGATGTAATGAGCCCTGGATGTCATATGTGAGTGATGAATCACTAAATTCTACTCCTGAAATTATTATTACACTGTATGTTAACTAGAATTTAAATAAAAACTTGAAACTAAAAGAAGTTTTCTTTTGGAACATACCTCTGGAATTCCCATAGTTCCCTCAAGTAGATGTTAAACTAACTGTAATATTGGGAAACGTACATTTATGTGCCAGGGCGAGCATGGACACACCTAGATATGTTCCTGTGGTTCAATATATGTGTATGTATGAGATTTCAAGCATTTATTCTAGCTATCTTGCCCTTTTTCTACTTTCACTTTTGTAGGAATTTTTAAATGGTATTCTTATCCTACAGCATACAGATGGCAGATAAGATGAAACAAAAGTATCTCTATGAAAAACTGAAAAGAAGTCTCTTAATAAGAGAAAGATTTAATAGATATGATGTCATCCCTCTATAGTATACATGCCAACAAACAGAACAGAAATACAATAAAATGCAGGCAGTGCTGGAAAGCCATTTGCTAGCTATTTTCAGCTTCAGAGAATGGAGCCAAACCTATGAGGTTGGAGTGCATTAAGTAAAATCCTGAAAGCTTTATCAAGAGTTTTATTTTGACATGAATATTTCGCTTCCCCAATATTCAAATGAAAGACTAGGGATGACAATCCAATTAGAGAATCATAATATAGCTTCCTATATAGCCCATATAATTTATTTTTTAAAATATCTTGCCATTGGAAGGAAGGAAAGCAACTAAAATGAACTTCAGACTCAGTAATGTCTATCAACCAATTTCTTATTGAGGCCAGCTCACTTCCTGTCTCTAAAAGGAAAATAGACAAATAATGCAAATAGACAAATTCTGTCTCTATGAATTTTGCATTCATGATCCCTCTCAATAAGCAAATAAATTTTTGGCAACAGAAACAGTTCAAATTCTAATTCATGGTCCTTGAACTTTTACATAGTTCATAGATAGGAAGCAGAGAAGCTAGATTCTGATGGCAAATCTATGAAAATTTCAGTGTGTTTGCATATATGCATTTATCTGAAGAGAAATTTCAGGTTTTCAAAAATATCCAAGATGGAGAAAAGTTGAAAACCACAGCTTCAGAGCACATTTATTAACTCCTTATCATTTTAATAACATGACTTGCAAGACTTTCAAAATAAGGTAAGGTGAACTAAAAAACTATAAACTGAAAGATAAATTTGTCTCTAGTAGTCATCACGCCCAACTCAATAAAGGGTTGCTGAATTTGAATTCTCAAATATAAACTAATCATGGAATACCTGAAGAAAGTGTCACAAACTTTTCTTTAAAGGACCACAGAGCTAATATTTTAGGCTTTGAGAGACAAGGGACAACATTAAGGATATTTCATAGATAAGTATATAATTGTTTTAAGCAACCATTTTTAAAAATGTACAAATCAAAGTAGTCAGTGTGTTCAATTTGGCCTGCATCTCTGCCTAGAATATGTAGAACCCTGCTCTCTAAGAACAATTATACCTTCATAATTAGATGGGTTTTAGCTTCATGATAGGAATTGACGGAATTATTTCAATTTTAAAGGAAGCAAGAAAGGAAATTGTTATATATCTTCTAGTTACATGAAGCACTACATTAAATACTTTATGAATACTGTCTTTTTGAAAGCACAAAACAACCTTGCTAGTAATACATTGTTCCAGTAATGTTGTACATAAAGAAACTCTGGAATGTTTAGTAATTTTTCCAAGGTTATTTATTCAGAGTTTTTGAGTCCTAGAACTGTGCTGAGTTCTGGGGATGCAGCCATAGAGAAGAAATGAGGCCTGACCTTAATATTTAGGAAGGGAAGGTAGGCTGGTAATTAAGCAATAGAGGAACACTTAAGACTTAGAGGGCCAGAGAGGTTTCTGGGGGGAAGTGATGTCAAACAGTGACAAAGAGGAAGTTTAGAAGCTTGAGGGAATAAGAAAGATTGCTTCTGACAAGTATAAATGTGTTTGGAAGTGTCTGCATATAACAGACACGTTTGCAGAGCAGCATATAGCTCATTATGAATGGAATAGGAGAGAAATGAAGATGAGTGAAAGATATGGGCTGGACAAGTAAGCGCCCACAGTGTCATGAATTCTGTAGGTCTTTGTAGTGGATATCTGGCAATTTTGACTATTTGTACCTATGCATTAGAAACAGTGTCTTTACTTTTAATGGATGATCTTTTCCTAATCTCAGCCCATGGGTTTTAAGTGAGTCCATTCTCATTCTCAAATCTTTGGTGTCCATGAATTAAGCTAGACTTTTATTGGAGCAATTTGGAAAGAGTGACGATTTATGCTATGCATTTTAAACTGGTTGACTAAAAGCTTGCAGCTTTTCAAGTTCATCTTTAACCTCTTTGGGGGAAGGACCTACTTGAGACTAAAACCAGTACAGAGTAAAGAGCTATTAGCAAAACCCAAATTAATTAATTCATTACTTGATTCATTAATTGATTTTCTAAATTTAGGGATGGCTGAAAATCATCCTGGAACTTTTCAGTTGTGATACCAACAAATCCCCCTCCCTGCTGAAACTAGTTTGATTTGGTTTCTGTAACTTATAACTGAAATATTTCTATAATATAGCTATGATAGTTTCTAAAATGTCTTACTCCATAAAAAGCATCTGAGGGGTTATGGGCAAAGTGCAATATTAAAAGATTTGTGTTTTTAAGAGAATGCTCTGGATTCTTTGAAAACTAATGATTGGGTGATAAAAGATTCAAATCCACAGAGGACAGCTTGATGCTGGGTGGTAGTCTGGACAAGAGATGATAGGTCATAGAAGGTGAGAATAAGAGTAGTAATATTTATTATAAATATAAAGTGCCAATATTTAAGACTTGGTGACTGATTGGGGATGGGTGAGGGGGAGAGAGAAGCCAAAGTCAAGGGTGATGCTCAGATGTCTGGTTCAAGCCACTGAGTAACGACATGCCTTAGGAGAGGGAACTTAAACCAGATATGGGTATCACCGATAGGTCGTCACCGGTAACTCGAACCACAGGAATGGATGAACTTACCGAGGGAAAACAGAATGAGAGGGGAAAAGGGCCTAAGTGTTAATTATGAGGAATATCAATATTTAGTGTGTGGTTGTAGGGAAAACTATAGAGGAGAGTGGGAAGGAGCCCCTGGAGTAGATGATGAGGGTATGGTCAAGCATGATCAACCCTGAAGAAGTCCAAGAAACTGAGGGATGAAGTGTCCATTGAATTAAGCGGCTGGGAGGTTTCTGGTGATTCCTGCTCCTTTCATGTAACTTATCAAAATCCCTGGCTAACTTCATCCTACCTTTTGAACCTCAGTTGAAAGGCAACCTCCCCCTGGAAAGGCCTCTTCTGCAGAACCTCTCATTTAAATTGGCTCAAGTGTTACACCCACTCAAAGGCCTTGTCCTGTGAAACACCTAGGTCAACCTCTGCTTGCCCTGCCTTCCCCAGGAGAGCCTCTGAAGGGTGGGCAGTTCCTTTCACAGTGTTTCTCCAGCACCTGTTCCATTGCCTTCCACTCAGTAATTTTTTTTTAAGTTACTGAATGATATAAAAAAAGGAGAATACTGACTTTTTAAATCGTAGCTGCTCATTATCACAAATTTAGCATAGGGACTTTCTTTCAAAGAAAGGGAAGAGACAACGTATGCATACTTGAGAGGTTTTATAGTTAACTCTTGGGTCTCCACATGAATAGAAGAATAGAATGATTTCCCCAATTAGTAACAAGAGCCTATCTATACTTTGAGGATGCAGCACAGATTCTGGACCTATGTGGCCTGGATTCAAATCCCATCTTTACCTAGTTAGCAATATAACCCGGGCAAATGACTCACATCCTCTGAACCTCAGTTTGCATATCTGTAAAATATGGGGACGAAATAGTGCCTGTTTCATAAGGCGCAGAGAGAATTATTAATGTAAAATATAATGGCACCCATTATAGAGACAGGTACAGAGTAATAGATATTCAAGTGTTTTATATGATTAATGTTATGGATATGATCGTAATAAATTATATATTTTCAAGATTTGTCACTGTGAGGATTTTTTCTACTTAGGTTTACACTTTGGATTACCCCTAAACAAGGTGCAAGAGAGATATGCAAGAAAGAAATGTAGAACTGATTAGATAAAACAAACACAGAATTCAAATTCTACCTTAAGTGATTCAACAAATATTTTATATATGCACATGAGAGAAAACCTTTGTATAAACATTGTTTATTTTTCTATCTTTATAAAATAAACACAACTATGTTTTATAGAATTTCAAATTCCTTTCCTATTGCTACGACTAGCGTTAACCTTAAATCCTCCATTCTTCCTTCCCCCAATCTTAAATGGGACAATTGAGGCATTCTGGCTTTCAGAGAGACATATGAATATTAAAGTGTAGCTTAAAGCTGAGAGAGCACAGACAGATATTTCCAAAGACTTCTTTTGCTCCTTTGCACTAGGGCAGGAAGCTTTTTGGTGTGATACTTATTTTAAATATCTATAGGCTTTTTCCCATAAGAGTGTGACATTATTTTGACACCCCTACAGCCATTTGTTTACTCGTTTTGTTATTCTTCTATGAAGAGATTTGCCAAGTGTTCCTCTCACTTTATAAGTTCCCCTATGCCCTGTGGTCCAGAGGTAAATCCTTGCTCAATCACTGCATTCCAGCGAATACCCAACTGACAGTATACCAGGCTGAGGATGTTGCCAAATGATCTATGCACGTTGAAAGGTACACCAGTTTAAATCTTGATAGATTATTACCAACTCCCTCAGGGAGTACCAAGTTTTCAGTGCACACCTGACAGCCATTAAGCAAGTCTGGCTGCCTAGAAATACTCATTCAGTTCTTAAGGTTGATGGAATGTCTGTACTTAGTAGAGTTGATGACATTTTGTGTCTAGCCCATTTTTCATCACCAGTAGAGTGACACATGATTTCATAATTGGTTCAGTATCGTTCACTTTCCCTTACAAAAGAACAGCTGGAAACTGATGTGAAATATAAATTTTGTGTTCTAAGAAACACTTTAACTTAGTTTACATGTCACCCCAAGCATCTCTAAAGTTAACTAGGAAAAGCATCCTAGTGGTGATTGCTTTGTAAATACACATATAGAATAAAGTAGATCTTAATAAAGCAAATTAAAGAATTGTCAACTATTAAGGGCTGATATCCTAAGAAGAGTAAGTATACAATTCAGCACCAAAGGAAAACATTCATGCAGGCAAAGCTTTAATTACAAAATTCAGATGGAAATTGAAATAAATCCTGCAATCTATATAGTACTATGCTACCTAAGGATGCACTAAGAAATGTGAAGAATTGACCTAAAGTGTTGGACACATATTTCAGTGGATACCAGTGCAATCCTTTACTGTAAACATTCTAAGCCCCTTTTTAGCTGACATTGAATCCAGTCAATTCAATTCAATTCAACAAACATACAACAAAAATTCCTATGTACCAAGTACTATAAAAGATGTTGAGTGACAAAAATATATGACTAGGGTAAAATTCCTGTCCCCAGATATCTCATAACTTAGCACTAGGCAGAAATTATATAAATGCACACAGATAACTGAAATGAAGTGGCTGAAAATCAAGGACTATGCAAAAAAAAATTTTATGTTTTTAATATCTCTAGTGCCAAACACCATGATGAGTTCAAAGTAGCTACTCAATATCTATATGATGAAAGAAGGAGAAAAGAGAGTGTCGAGGAGGAATTAAAATCTTTATAATTATGAGAGCCTTCTGATTCATGAAGAAAAATAAGAATGCCAATGATTCAATGGAAAACTATATTTTCAGTGACTGTGCATAGATCCATTCCTCTTGTCTATTATCAAAGCCAGACTAATTAAGTTCTACTACTTGTTATTTACCCAAGGAAAACAAAAACACTAATTTGAAAAGATATAAGTGCCCTTATATTTATTACAGTATTATTTATAATAGTCAAGAAATGGACACCACCCAAGGGTCCATTAATAGATGAATGGAAAAAGATTACATATATATATGTATCTATGTAATCTTTTATATATATATATATATATAACATACATATAATACATACATATTATACACACACACAATGGAATAGGATTCAGCCATAAAAAATGAGATCTTTTCATTTACAATATGGAGAGACTGAGATCACTTTATGCTAAGTGAAATAAGTCAGATAAAGAAAAACAAATACTATATGATTTCACTTATAGTGGAATCTAAAAGATAAGTGAACAAACAAACCAAAACAAATGTATAAACAAACAAAAAGCAGAAACCCATTAATACAGAGAACAAACCGATGGCTGCCAGAGGGAAGGTGGAGGGAGATGGGCAAAATGGGTAAAGGCGAATGGGAAATACAGGCTTCCAGTTATGGGATAAATAAGTCATGGGCATAAAAGGCACAGAATCAGGAATATAGCCAATGATATTGAAATATCACTGTATGGGGACAGATGGTAGCCACACTTGTGGTGAGCACAGCACGACATATAGAGAGGTTGAAGTTTTGTTGTACACCTGAAACTAACAGAACATTGTACCTCAACTATACCTAAATAAAAGGAGGAGGAGGGGAGGGAGGGGGAGGAATGAGAAGAAATAGCAGCCACTTTATTTGTAGATGAGCAAGTGGATAAAATTCCAAAAGACAAAAATGGGTATGGGGAAAGAGCTTCTGACACAGAGAACCGTATGAACATGGGTACAGTGTAATCAAGAAAGCAAAAGTTACGTTCTCTGAATACCGAATTTTCTACCCGGTGCTTACAAGATGACTTGTATTAGAAAAATGGAGAAGTAAGGCAGTCAGATAGGTGAGTATAAAGTTAAGAAGAACCTAGAAGTTTGAGTTGTGGAATATGGATATTATTAAAAAATAAGTGAGTAGTCCTTGAAAATAGTTGAACAAAGTGATGACAGCATCATATGGGTAAATGAATCAGAGTAGCAATCACGATATGTTGAAATATTTTCACTTATGGAGAGACAAACATTTAAATGTTAAAGCACTAGCAACGGTGAGTTTGATTTTAAATTATTATTAAGTTTGCCTGCATGATATTTTTCACATCTAGTCCTTAAAATATACCAAATATTCACAAATCATATACACACACATCATCCCAATGATCATTCAATATGTTACAACATATTAAACATATTTAAATATACTTAGTTTATTCTAATATCAAAGAAATCTACTTATGGAACTTAGTTATAGTTACTTTATTTAGAACACTCCTCTTTAAGGAAGTATAAATGGTGGATAAAGAAAAAAAAGTATTCTGCTCTTATTAACATTTTCCTAGTTTGTTATAGTGTTCTCCTGACATCCCCGTCTACCTCTCTAAGTCATTTAGAAACAGCTGTGATAAGTATTTTCTTTATATATAGTTTGAAAGCCTCTTACTGTGTAAGGAATAAAATTGAAAGGAGTGGCATCATCTGAGCCAAGGTATTTAGACACAACAAGCCAGAAGAGTCCACTTCAGACTTGAATTTTTTAGAGCATATTCCTAGTCCCAGGTGTCAAGCTTATCTCCAATGGCATCCCCTTTCCCGTGAATCCCCAAAAGCGACAATGCTAGCTGTTCTGGACCCTGATCAAACAGATGACAAAAATGCATGGCACACACTATCTACAACCAAAATTTTAATGTTTCCTGAATTTATCACTTCTGTGCCAATGATTGTTACTTTTTTTCCCATCAAAATGCTGCCACCATCTTTGAAAGCTTCCTTTACATTTCACGTCCACCATTCCCCCTTTAATCAAATTAAGCTCTCCGCACTGTAGCTTGCTACCTCTCTCCGCCATCTCCCCCTCCCCCCTCTCTCTTTTTTCTGTTTTCCTGACTTGCTTTTTCAGTTTCAAGCCTTTGGACTTTCTTGCTTTCTTCCTTCCTCTTGTTGGACTCAGTGACATTCATAAGTGTTATAAATGTGCTGCACTTTGAAGGATATTTTATATCTATCTATGGCAGCAAGTTGTGAGGTCCACGAAGGCACACTAACTACAGTGTCTTGAAGGTTATTCATGTTCATGAATAGCCTGCTCTATTGTACTGATGGTCAGCTGTGAAAAACACCAACAAAGATAACTAGGGCTTTTAGGAAACACTTTACAAATAATAAAAGTGCGATTAAATATCATTGTTATACTATGCACAAATAGTCCTTACCCAGTATAACCAAATTGCATCCTCATCATTTGACATTACTCCTTCCAAGCCATTCACATACCTACAAATAAGAGGATGATGATTTATCTGCTTGATTCATTGGTGCAAATGTTGCTTAGCCCATGCAGAGGCCAGACTCAGCACTGTGGTTTCAGAGACTGGGTTGAAAATATAACACAGTACATGCATTAGAAAAAGGAAATCAGAACATTAAACTACTTGTTTTACCATCTCTGATCCCCCTGAGGCTCAGTGACATTTGGTGAATTTATCTTTCTTGTTAAAAGCAGATTCTCGAACTCCTTGTAGCAGGTGGAGGAAAGATGTAGCAGAATGTTTACAATAAGGCATATAAATCTGTTACATGTGTGTATGTCTGAGGAAAGGGAAGGTCATTGCTTCAATTTCAGTTTACTTCTTCAATTTTCAGTTAAATGTTTTCTCCAGTGCTCTGCAAATTAAATATCTCTGAGGACTTAGGAAAGGAAAGGAAAGGAAAGGAAAGGAAAGGAAAGGAAAGGAAAGGAAAGGAAAGGAAAGGAAAGGAAAGGAAAGGAAAGGAAAGGAGGAAGGAAGGAAGGAAGGAAGGAAGGAAGGAAGGAAGGAAGGAAGGAAGGAAGGAAGGAAGGAAGGAAGGAAGGAAGTGGGGAGCAGAAACAGAGTACAGGGAAAAGAAATTAAAAATAAAAATAAAATGAGGTAATGGAGAATATAGTCCTTTACCAAGAGTACATACCTATATTGCTTTTTAGGGATTCCATTCCCTAAGTTTTCAGTTCACACTTGTTTGCATTTCAGCTTTATTAGTATCCTTAGGAATTCTTATCTTTTGCTGGTTGTACTTGTTCTGGATAAAGCCAATGGTCGCAATGCTTCCAATCCTAAAAGATACTGCTCTGCACTGGGTCAGTGTGGTGACCACTAACTTGGTCTTTGGAATTTATGGGTCATGTTCAGCTTTCTGTATGAGTTCAAATGCTTCTGAGTCCAGATTTCCCTCTGCCTCTTATTTTCTAAAATAACTATACTCTTCCAGGAGGCTTTCCATTTCCACTACTTTCTTGCTTACGTGCTTTCTCCTAAATACACAAAACATGTTATAATGCAAGAAACAACCTGTCACTACCAAGTAGCCCTTACCTACTATTACGCTCTTTCTATTCACACCCAACCTCTTAGAGAAATCCTCATGTCTTCCTCAAATCAGGTTCTTTCTAGGCTCTCTTCAATTAATGAGGCTTATGTAATCAAATGTTTTTGAGCATGTAAAAGCTATCTGGCAGTAATTCTGTGCAAGACTCTGAGGAAAAAACATTTTTAAGTGGCATAATTCTTGACTACAGGAAAATTCCAGACATACAAACAGAATGTTTCAATATAATAACATAAAATCATAGAATGGTGGTTTTCAAAATTGGCTATACATTAGCATCACTTTAGAAGGTTTTAAATATCCCAGTGCCCAGGGAGCAACTCAGCCTAATTAATACAGAACCTTTGGGTGTGGGCCCAGGCTTCTTACATGATTTCAAATTTTGGATAAGATTGAGAATGATTATTATTTAAGTACACTTAGGAATCTAATGAAACACAGGGGAGAATATTGTTAACACAACCAGGATTTGAGAGACCCCCAGAAGGGGTGGCATTTCCACAAAGCTTTGAAAAATGAGTTGGTTATTAAAGATTTGGGCAAAGGACCTTTGGGATGAAAGGTATGGCTTGGGAGGAGGGGGGATGGGTGGGCAAAATGGGAGGGGGCGGTCCAGGCTTGCAGTTATAAGATGAATAAGTCACAGGAATAAAAGGCACAGCACAGGGAATCTGGTCAATGGTACTGTAATAGTGTATGGTGACAGATGGTAGCTACACTTGTGGTGAGCACAGCATAACATACATTTGCCCAATCACTATGTACACCTGAAACTAATGTAACATTGTGTGTCAACTACATGTCAATAAAATAAAGAAACATAAATAAAATGATGCCAAGGAAGTGCAAAATAAGCCTCAAAATGTATGGCTTGAGCATCCGCACACTGGAATATAACATCTATGTGCTTTTAGGGTTTTTATCAGTCAGTCAGTCACACCGGACAATAATATATGAGGCAGAATACTGAAGAATGTAAGTCCTGAGAAAATAACAGACTTTTGTGGAAAGGACCAGAGGGACTGAGGACCTCTGAATTATGGTTCAACAAAGTTTCAATACAGTCACTAAAAAACAAGGAGGAGGTGTCTCAGTTCTCCCTGACATTTTCTTACAGATTTTCAATATCATGCCTCATGATTTCTGGTCAGTTTCTTTGCCTTTGATATCTAGGCTTTAATATTCACTGGTCATGGGGCACCTGGGTGGTTCAGTGGGTTAAGTGTCTGCCTTCAGCTCAGGTCATGATCCCAGTGCCCTGGGATAGAGCCCCCCACCCCACCCCCCTGTCTGGCTCCCCACTGAGCAGGGATCTGTTTCTCCCTCTCCCTCTGCTCCTTCCCCCTCCCCCTGCTCATGCTCTCTCTCTCAAATAAATAAAATCTTCAAAAAAAAAAAAATATTCACGGGTCATCTCCAGCATCAGATTCCTTTCCAATATCATCTCTTCCTCAGTAAGCACCCCTTCCCTGAAAAGCCATATTACAGATACAAATGGAGCATCTCTTATTTTTAAGTTCCCTACATTTCAAAAATTTTCACATTCAGTCTTTAAGAACTTGGTATATATGTTTCCAAAGTGGGGCTTTGGAACTTCTTAATTGCTTTCAAAGGAAACAAAACTACATTTCGAAAGCACTATATAGATAAAGAAGCAAACATTCATGCGCATTGTCAGTTGATATCAATTCAAGTGGGACAAAGATTCATTTATTGATTATGGAGGTAATCCTGAGTTTAATTTTGAATAACAAGGTATAAAATTACATAATGTGTCAAATAAAGACATTGGAATCATAGTGTTTGGCTCACACAGTCACAAAATGATCCATATTTGTATCCCAGCTTCTCTGTATCTGAGACATTAATCATCTGACCAAATTACAGATAACACTGAATGGCTGAAAAAATTTAACATCTCATCCTTTTCTGCTGCAAGCTTAGGTGATAAGGTACTGTATTGTTTTATTTTAGTACATCATAACATGAAATACGAGTGTAGATAAATAGAAACCAAAAGACTCAAATACAATTTTAAAACTGTGTTTCTCTAACTACTAACAGTATTTGGGTGTGGGTTACTAGATTCCAAAGTCTGTCCAGTTCCTACATTAAGGAACATGACATTAATATGGAAAATGTGGGGGAGAGGGACGCCTGGGTGGCTCAGGCAGTTGGGCATTAGAGTCTTGATTTTAGCTCAGGTTGTGATCTCGCGGTCATGAAATCGAACCCTGAGTCTGGTTCCATGCTCACCTGGAATCTGCTTGGGATTCTTTCCCTTTCCCTTTACCCCTCCCCCCATTCGCACTCATGCTCTCTCTCTCTCTCTCAAATAAGTAAAACTTAAAAAAAAAAAAAAAAAGAAAGAAAAGAAAATCTGGGTGAGAATAAATCTGTTAGGACAAAGGGCTCGGGATGCTGAAAACCTTCCCTATGAATGGATAAACATGATTCCTTAAATACATAAAGCTTGATTAGAGATTTTACAGGGTCTGTGTCTCTCTTCTCAGAAGCATTAACATTTTAAGGCATTCTATTACTTAAATGAATAATCATTAGCATTTTCTGTATTGTAGTTCATGTACACAACACTGGGGATATAGTTAGTAAGAAAGTGAAGAATAAGGACAGTAGGGATTCACACAATTAGTGCAATTCACTTGCTATTACAGTGGGGAATATCCCCGTTCATTCAACTCTTGATAAGTTCCTCCCTTAACTCATGTCCTGAATTAGGCACAGGGCCTACTGTAGCAGACGAGTTCCAATTCCCGATCTGAAGATGTATGTGGTCTAACTAGGGTTTCCAAGCTTGGACACCCCAAAAAACCTTGGATATAGTGAGTCACAATCTTTAGGCTCTATCCAAGGTATTAAAAGAAGAGAAAAGCAAGGAAAGGAAGAAAAAAAATTTGTTCACAAAATCTTTCTCCTCTTCAACAACAAAAGAAAATATTAAATGTTATCCTCCTATTAAGCTTGTTGGCATTTTGGAAATATTTACTCTGATTCACTCAGGTTTTTGTCTCCTTTATTTCATCACATCTGGTAAATGCTGCAGAGTGGTCAATTTCCTGAGGGATAATATAAAATATATATATATATATAAAATAAAATCTCACTTTCAAGTAATTTAAAAATTTTAAGGCTTCTTTCTTTCAAGTATGCTGGATATTTCAATTGCTTTTTGATGTAGTGGCTATTGATGCCATATATTAAATAGATAATCATAGCAATCAACACAAAACTATGTGATACATACGAGATGCTTAACCTACTTTGACTCTGACATACACATATAGTGTTATGCTTGTAGAGCACTGAATTATGTTGGCCAGAGTTACTTGTCCATTCTTGGTAATAATACTGGAAAAACTGCCCAAAACATGTAGCATCTCCTCTGGCATAAAAACTCAATCGCTCTGCCCATCTATTCATAGAGAATTTTTATTTTTTTTCTGTGTGAACCGAATTGCCAATTGGGACTCTCAAGATAAACACTTGAATAAAAGGGCCAATATTAGACCTTGGAAGAGTTCTATTTTTATGTACCAAGTTATTGGCATTTGTTGACATTATTTCATGTAATTTCTACAGTGCTGCTTGATTTTGAGCAGCTGAAAGGTGAGTAAGCATATGTAAGAGAGGTATTCAACCATTCATATAGATCATTCATTTTAAGGTTCAGAAGAATTTGTTTGAGAGCTGGAAATTAAGAAATTTAATACCATTCTTTCAAGTTTGGTGGGCAAAAAAAAAAAAAAATCCACAATAGCATTAACCCAGGTGCCATTTGAAGCAGGTTAAATTATGCTCTTCTTAAGAGTTAAAATTAAAACAACGTGACCTCACTGAAGTTTAATCCTATCCTTCGATTGCTGCATGCTATAATCATTTTTTTCACCAATTCAGCTATTCCAGTATAACAAATTGGCTTTATCTCCATTGGTCATCTTCTCCCTCTAATGCAGATAACTTAATGGATTTCAGTTCTAAATAGAGTATGGTTTGTTTCTGAATATTAATTTCAACTTTAGTTATTGTGCAAATTATGCCCTAGCTTGAAATTGAACCACGTTGACCACTAAAACAGGAAAGTCTAATATATGATCTAAATTAGCAAATTTTGCCCAGACAGCAAAGTTAAGTTGGCTTGATTTCCCCATCCTTACATACTATTTTACAAAGCAAGTTCTCCATCTAGTGGTTAGAAAGCTCCCAGTACGATCCTATACTGATTCACTATACCTTCAACTATCTTTAAAAAAATAAATGAATCACATATATGTGTGTGTGTCTCTCTGTGTGTGTGTGTGTGTGTGTGTTATATAACAGGTGTGTGTTTGTGGTTTTTTCCCCTAACTTCTACACTATTTTGGTGGAGGGAACCAAGCTTCTGTCCTATTAATTGTATCTAAAGTTGGGACCCTCAACTTGTCAATAAGAGAAGCTATTTTTAATTGCTTGGTAAAATAAGAATGAATGGGAATATTGTATATAAAGGGGTTTCTGCAAAGCATAAAACAGCATACCACATAAAGGTAATATCTAACTGTTAGTAAAGATTTCTGTTTATTGTGAAACTGGATAGGGTAGCAGGATTTTTCTCCTGAATGATAATAGATATCTCTTGGAATCTAGGTTCTTGGTTATGGTTCTGTTCAATTATTTATCTGATTACTGGGTATGACGCTTTCTACCTGGATCTACATTATGACCAAGAGCACCTCATTTTTCTTTTCTCTGATTACCAAAAAATATACTCCTTTTCCTTTCATTCTATAAGTTTAGCTCTGTTTCCACCCATTGACACATTCTTAAAGTAGTTCTCATCCCCAAAGAACTTTTTTTTAGAAAAACTGTATCTTTATCCATAGGCGTATTAAACACTACCACAGATCATAAGCGAGGGTGGCTATTTTCACACAAATACGAATGCCTATTATTTTTATCTGGAAATTTCTGAAAGGTTTTCTTTGCTCATCTGGCAAGTTGCTTTGGTAAAGTATGAATGCTTCTGTGAACCAAAGCAAACCCTGCAAAAGCCCAAAATCTCCCCTTGTCAACACCAGTAGGGGAAGTTTTAGAACCGGAGGAATGTTAGAATTCATATTCTTTCCTTTTTTTTTCAGGTTTCAAATGTTTTATTTCACAGTTTGTAAAAAAGAATTTACATGTACAAGACTCAAAGTAAATAGAAAGGCAGCTTTCAATCACAAATGGATGAGACAATAGTTATTTAAACTGTACTGTGGAAGCGTATTTAAGGCACATACCTCAATGTTAGGCATAAATATTTTTTTTTTAAGATTTTATTTATTTATTTATTTGAGAGAGAGAGAGAGAGCACATGAGAGGGGGAAGGGTCCGAGGGAGAAGCAGACTCCCTGCTGAGCAGGGAGCCCGATGCGGGACTCGATCCCGAGACTCCAGGATCATGACCTGAGCCGAAAGCAGTCGCTTAACCAACTGAGCCACCCAGGCGCCCTAGGCATAAATAATTTTAACTATGCAGTCCAAGTTCTGGGTTTTATATCAGATCTGCAAAGAGAGGACCCTGTGGTCAAATTTTAAGATTGGTAAAGTCAATTTGAAGCTGCTTATATATTGAATACAGGTTTCACTATTACAAATAGAAGATGTTAATTAACAAAATTGTAGTCCTCAAAGATCTTTGTCCCATGCTCATACACTTGTAATCTGCTAATTTCCCTTCTTGTAGTTACTTTTCAAATTATAGTCATATTCTTGAATCTGCCCATTTCACTGGAGAGAAATATGGAGAGAGCTCAGAGCAGTTAAAGAATAGATTTGAGGAAAAATGGGCTTCAGAATAACAATTAGATTCAAATACTCTCTTCTGCTACTTACAACCTTTGTTATCACAGGCAGGTGACTTAAATCTACTGAGCTGTAATTTCCTGTTCTACAAAATCTGAGTAATACTATCACAGAGTATACTTATAATGAAGATGAGACAAGATACGCATATAAAGTGCCTGAGACATACAAGAATGCCAAAACAAACAAACTAATTGGTCCGTGACATAGTAAGTTAAAAGGAAAGACCCAGGTCTTAAACCTAAGTCTGCAACCCAGATTTTCCACTGTACCACATGACTATAATTTTGACCTTCTAAAGACTTCATGATAGAATAGTAGAATCATAAAGCTGAGCAAAGAAAGGGCATATAGCAATTGCTGACTTAATAACTTGATGTCTCTAAAAGTTAAACAATGAGGAAAAACATTAAAGCTTTAGTGACTATTTATTCTTCCCCCATTGCGCTAAAATCTAAATTTAAAAAAAGTTTAATGTCAATTATATTTCAATTTTGAAAACTACGATTGTTACATGTAAACCTATAAAACTGGGGCACCTCAGTGGCTTAGTTGGTTAAGTGTGGCCAACTCTTGATTTTGGCTCAGGTCATGATTTCAGGGACATGGAATTGAGCCCCCCGACCCCCAATCAGGCTCATGCTCAGCAGGGAGTCTGCTTGGGATTCTCTCTCTCACTCTCCCTCTGCTCCTCCCCCCACCCTGCTCATGCACACTTGCACTTGTGCGCGCTCTCTCTCTCTCTCTAAAAAAAAACTATGACACCAATTACATATATATGTACTTATGTTGTGTATCTCACATTTCTCTGGAGTATGTGAAAATGTGTCCAGACCATTCCTCTTTCTTAATACCACTCTAAGCATTCATGTTAAATAAACAGTTTCTTTATGAGAAAAAGTAAAAATAGTAGTTAACTAGCAAATGTATAGAACAGCACAATGAGCTATTAAAAAAACTTAGATTTTTTTCATTAAGTGAAGCAGATTTCTCTCTATATGGTATCTAAAGTCAGGTAATTACCAGTCTTACCATTCTTTTTGGAGAATGACAACTGCAAGAATATCTTCTAATACATATCTTCATTTTACTGGAATAATTATAGCTAACAATATTTGATAGTGAAATAAAATATTTTATTAAAAAGTGGTAGACATATAACAGAACTATTTCAAAATACAAATGCTCCTTGATAGATTTCTTTGCACTGTATTTACTCAAGAAAATGTTGTCATTCATTTCTTTGTATTCAAAGACATTAAGCCCTTCTCTAATTGAAAGGGATAGTCTCTGGAAATCAAGGGTACAATATGTAAATGTGAATATGTAATTGTAAGAAATACTTTAGTTTATTCTGGAAAAAGGCCCACGAAGTTATTCCTTTTTTCCCCAGCGAATTTAAAAGAATGCAGTTCTTGGAAATTGACTTATCAGAAGTCTCTTGTACCCTACCTTAATGTTTAACTTTTGTGTCAGTTTGATCTCATTTTCTAAGTTCTCCACTAAAACTGGATAGGATTTCTAACATTTCAAAATACACTGATATTGTGTTTCTCCCTAGATAAATATTTAGGGTTATTTTTGTAAGTTTTAAAAATATATATAATTATAATAAATTAGAGGCTGTGAGCATAAAATAAATGTCAATAAACAGATCAACAATTTCAGGGACCTGTTGCTAACATGTTTATAAAGGCCAATATTGCCATCTAGTGGTTAGAGATGAGAAATATATTTATAAGATTAAAAGCACAGTTCTTATTTTAAGACAATTCAAATAATCTAAACTTATTTGATTGTGCAGATTTTTGAGGAAGTTGCAAAAACAATTCAGTGAAGGAAAGATAATCTTATTAAGAAATGGGATTGGGCAACTGCATATCCAGAGGCAAGAAAAAAATGAACATTGACCTAAACCTTATTAAAAAAAAAAAAAAAAAAAACTCAAAAAAGATTACAGACTTAAATGTTAAACATAAAATATAAAACTTTTAGAAAAAAGCATAAGAGATAATATTTAGGTTTTACAGCTTGGTAAAGAGTTCCTAGATTTGATTCCAAAAGAACAATCTATAAAGGAAAAACTGAAAAACCAGATCTCATCATAATTAAAAATCTTTGCTTTGTAAAAGAGGGTATTTTATCTTGTTAAGAGGACGAAAAGACAAGCTCACTGGCTGAAAGAAAATAGTTTCAAACCACATATCTGAGAAATGACTATCATTTAGAATATACAAAAAATTCTTAAAAACCCAACAGTAAAAAGCAAACAATAGAAAATGAGCAAAAGACATGAACATTTTATTGATGAGTTATAAAGATGACAAAAAAGCACATGGAAAGATGTACAACACATTAGCCCTTAGGGAAATGCAAATTAAAATCACAATGAGATATCATATCCATTTATCAGAATGGTTAAAATAAAAAAAAAAGTATTGACAACACAAATATTGGAGAGAATGTGGAAAGAGTGGATTAATCATGTTTTGCTAGTGGAGATGCAAAATGATGGAGCCATTATGGCAATTTCCTATAAACCTAAACAGGTAACTAGCATAGATATTTTAGACCAATTCAAATAATCTAAACATATTTACTTGTACAGGCACATTAATTTTAATTGCTTCATCTTCAAAGTTGAAGATGTTCTTTATGAATAAAAGTTATTTATGAGTAAGAGATTGGATGTGTACTCCTCATGTCATGGTTTATTTTTTCCTTTGCACATGTGAAAACTGAGTTGAAACAGAGAAGGAAAGTGTATTTGATAAATTAGGAAGCATATAAAGAACTGTCAACTGCAAAAAGAGCCTAGAAGAAGTTTTCTAGAATGTTTATGTAAATCATTTCTCAAATAAATCGCAGTGACAGAATTTCACTGGCATAAAATTATTCTTCTTCCCTTCATATGTGATTAATAGCTAGCAAATATAGAAATTGGCTGGATATTACCTTTTTTAAAAAAGTCAAAATGACAACTATTCTTCCTTATATGAGAAATACAATGGATTTTTCTTTACTTTGAATTATTTTTCTTCCCACAGTAGAAATATTGTACTCATGTTTTCTTTTTAAAGATTTTATTTATTTATTTGTCAGAGGGAGAGAGCACAAGCAGGGAGAGATCCAGGCAGAGGGAGGAGAAGCAGGCTCCCTGCTGAACAAGGATTCCTAATGCCGGACTCAATCCCAGGACGCTGAGATCATGAACTGAGCCAAAGGCAGATGCTTAACCAACTGAGCCTCCCAGGCGCCCCTGTACTCATGTTTTCTTTCTCAAGTGATAGATTATTATAATGAGATTACACTGGAAGCAGTGCAGGAGAAGGAAGAAGAATGAATGTCAAAAAATAATATATTTTAAATACAATTATATATAATAAATATTCTCAATGAATAAATTTTTTAGAGGATGATGAGATTTTAGCAGTACATAGTATGGCTTCTTCATTTATTTATGGATAAAAGAAGTAGAGATAAATATGTGCAGAACACTTGACTGAAAGTTAAGACATTGGACACGTCACGTAACCGCTCTGGGTCTCACTTTTCACATCTGTTCAAGGACAGAAAGGACTATGTATTTCCTAATGCACTTTCCAGCTTGACTATTACATGAAACCAAGCCAGGAAATACCCAACTTGGAAAGCTTTATGTTTTGAATGTTTGAGTGAAGGTATTTGGTGTTACTGTTGTTTCTTTGTTCCTGATGAACATAGATATATTTTCAAGAGAATGAGAAGAAACTTAGGCTTGGATAATTAAGTTTTTTCAAGTTTCATCCAAAGATTCCTTAGAAGCACATTTTAAATGGAACAAGCCATCACTGTTTGGGATGTTAGTAGCTAAACTATTATAAACTACTGGGATATTAAAAAGATATTTACATATTAGCACGTTAATACTAATGAAAACATAAAGATCTTTTCATTTAAAGGGGGGGTCTTCTGAAGAGTGGCAGATGGCTCAGGTCTCCTTGTCACAGGATGCTCAGTCTATTTACTCATTTAGAGAAGCCACTGGAATGAGTTGGGAAACTCAATGAGATGAGATCTAGGGACTGTGGGAACTGTCCCCACTCTCTAGTAAATTAGGGCTCCAGGACAGAGCCACCAAGAGGAGGAATCAGCGGGAAGTTAACTGGGAGCTCAGTAGCAATAACAGTTTAGAGAGAGGCAACTTTCAAAGACAACGAGCCAACAATCAGAAAAATTATGGAAATACTCAAGCACAACTTGAGAATCCCCAGACATCACCAGGGAGCATTTTGAAGAGATTTTAGATGGGGCTATCAAACCTATAGGCCATGAATGACACACCAACCCCAAGAAAAGAGGGAAAAAAAATTTGCTTCTAACCTCTGACTCTTCTGAGACACGTTATATTTTGGTATTTAGAGTCTGTCTGTGATTGTTTTAAATAATTTTGGTTGATTATAAATTTATGGATATTTTAAATTGCATGATGGAATGGGATATCTTTACTATTTGAAATCTTGGCTATTTTGCTTAAAGCCACATCTGTGGCCCACTTCTATTTAGTATGGCACTAAAGGACCACTTTTTGTATTAGCCTAATTCCTGGTTCTGTTTTATGCTCAAGCATTTATAGTTCCTGTTTTTGTTCTTTCTTCAACTGTTTAAAACTTATGTTCTCCTTATACATTTATATATTGTAAGCCATCTTAAATTCATTTTAAACAAAGGGTGATATAATTTCCATCAATATCCACACTTTTGGGGGAATTCAATGCCCTGGATAGCCAATGTAGTGCCTATATATGGCTAAGCCACACTTACTAGATAAAAGGGTTTCCCCCAAAAAAAAATTTGCCCTTGGTAGGGCAAAATTTGGTGACAATCTTAGCTAACTGAAATCTATTTTGGGCACTGCTATAATGGAGGCAGATCAGATAGTCACATGCTGCACTGTTCAAAGAGAGACCCCTCAAATTGCTAGATTTATCTGGTACAGATCCTTCCCAAAGAATATATAATTCCATATATCAAGTAATCAGGAGATGAAAAACAAAATCTGAAAGGCAGTGCCAAGTATACTCTTACATTGATAAGAGTAATATGTTATTAATTATACATAGTATGATTTATTATAATTATTAAATTACAAAATAAGTAGACAAAGTGACTACAAATGTTAAACTTATTAGAATATCTGAATGCAATTAGTCTATAAACACGTTTAAAAACTTAAGATTACATCATTAATAGTGATAACATTTTGATGCTTTATATATATTAATACATTTATATTACTGACAACAGCTAATGCATTATTACAGTATTGCTAGATCCAACTCAGGCACTATATTAGAAAAAGGTTCATAGTCTTTATAATAATGAACTGGATATATGCAGTGTTATTTATTGTTTAGGAAGACAGACAGTGAGTAATTATGATGCAGAAAGACAGGATCAAGGGCACACTCAAGGGGTATTTTTTTCATTTACCAGGTGGCACTTTCCATTCTCCACAAATCCATGAAATCACAAATAGGTAACATTATGGAAGAGCAGAAAAAGTGCCATCAGCAAACCAAAAATTTTGAAGGCTTTCTAAAACCGGAAGCAAATGAAAAAGAATAACAGAAAAACCACAGCCCAAAATGCCTAGAGGAAGACAGCTACAAAGGTGAATATGGTCCTGTAAAATTTCCATATATGTATATGTATATATGGAATGTATATATGTATATATTTGCATATATGTGTGTATGTGTATATATACGTGTGTGTGTATGTGTGTGTGTATATATACACATATATATGTGTACATATATACATATATACACACACACACATACACACACACGTATATATATAGGAATTTTACTCAGCCATAAAACAGAATGATATCTTGCCATTTGTGACAACATGGATAGACCTAAAGGGTATTATGCTAAGTGAAATAAGTCAGACTAAGAAGGTCATATAATTCCACTTACATGCATAATCTAAAAAACAAAACAAACCAATCAATCAACAAACAAACAAAAGCCAGTCTCTTAAATACAGAGAACAAACTGGTGGTTGGCAGGGGGGGAAAGTAGGGAGATGGGCAAAATAGGTGAAGGGGATTAAGAAATACAAACTTCCAGTTCTAAAATAGATAAGCCATGGTAATATAAAAGCATAAATAAGCATAGGTAATATAGTCACTAATATTGCAATAACATCATATGGTGACAGATGGTGACTATACTTACAGTGGTTGTAAAAAGTAATTAGGCGGGGTGCCTGGTGGTTCAGTCAGTTAAGGATCAGACTCTTATATATGGCTCAGGTTATGATCTCAGGGTCATGATCTCAGGGTTGTGAGATCAAGCCCCATGTCAGGCTCCACTCTCAGTGGAGAGACAGCTTGAGATTCTCTCTCTCTCTCTCTCTCCCCCTCTGCCCTTCCCCCAACTAAAACAAATAAATATATTTTTTAAAAGATATTAGGCCACATTAAGTAGTGGGCTGAGTCAAGGAATTCTCCCCAAAATACTAGGCAAAAGGGAAAAATGACAGAAATCCATTAAAGATTTGGAGGATAGATTCAATTTCTAATACCCATCTAGTCAAGGGCGATGAAGGAGCAAAGAAAGAAAGGAAAAAATTAGAAATATAAAAAAACAAATCCCTAAAATGAAGACAGATATATGTCTTCAATCAAATTGAATGCCTAATAAGATTAATTTTAGCAATACATCTATAACTAGACTTCACTGTGAAAGCATTGAGAAAATGTTAAAAGCTTCAAAGGAGGGAAGTGGTGATGGAAAAATTACTTACAAAAGAATGAAAATCAGATTTACACAAAATTTCTCACTTTCAAAAAGCTAGAAAAAACAGCAATTGTATTTAAAGATGAATGAGAAAATAATTTTTACATAATTCTATACTCAATCAAACTGAAATTTAACTGTAGGGTGGAAAACAGCATCTGATAATAATGTTAACTCTTAAATGGTCCTCACACCCTGCAAGGAGCATTTTCCCGGTGTTTTTTATTTCCCTCCTCACAAAATGACAGCTTCACACATCTTTTCATCTCAAACATTGTACCCATCCCCCTACTCACCCCACCTTCTCACCAGCTATGCTGATATCTTGTTTCCTAGATTTAGGAAAATGGAAGCAAATGAATGAATGAATATTCTTTTTCTCCTATCCTCAATCTACCATCTTTCCTAAATGTATAATCCTCCTCTTAAAATAAATACAACAGGGTGCCTGGGTGGCTCAGTCGTTAAGCGTCTGCCTTCGGCTCAGGTCATGATCCCAGGGTCCTGGGATTGAGTCCCACATCGGGCTCCCTGCTCGGCAGGAAGCCTGCTTCTCCCTCTCCCACTCCGCCTGCTTGTGTTCCTGCTCTCACTGTCTCTCTCTGTCAAATAAATAAATAAAATCTTTAAAAAAATAAATTAAAATTTAAAAAAATAAATAAATACAACATTCCCATTCTCTCAAAGGATGCATTTTCCATATGCCTTACATCCCTCTTTCTCTTGTCATCCCAAGAATTAATTCTGCCATTACTCCTTATCTCTTCTGCAATGTTAATTTTTGACTTCCTTCTGGATCGTTCCACTTGACCATGTTCTAATGTCTCCCAATGCCCCATTGCTAGCACCTTTGCTCTTGTTTTCCTCTATAGTATCTGTTGTCTTTGGTCACTGATTCCTTTTCTCCCCTCCCATTCTCTCTGCTTCCCGCTACAATGAAGCCTCTATTCCAAGCTGACCTACAGAAATGGCCTTTCTTCAGTTCTCAGAGGAATTAAGGTTTCTTTTCTCTTCACTGTGACTTCTGTGACACCTCACTGGTTTCTCAAGTACTCCTGACTATTCCTTGCCTCTTTTCTGAGTTTCCTCTTGTGCTCCACCTCTAAATGTTTGAATATCTAGAGCTTAGTTTTAACCCCTTTCTTCTCTATGTACTGTTCCCTCTCCTAGAAAGCTTTTCTCTCAGATTTTACCTGCTGGTGACTTCTTATAATTTAATCCCCAGCTAAAATGTCTCTCCTTCAAAAACGCCTTCCCTAACCACTCACTCTCTCTCAGACTGTACAGTTTTGATTTTCTCATAGCAGATCACTATTGAACTGTTCTTAAATTACTCTTTCTCTTCTCTCTAGAATGTAATCTTGGTAACTATTAATGAAAGAAAGGGCTAATTTGTATCATTCACTACCAAATCACAAGTACAAGCAGGGTGTCTGCTCAATAGTGAGTTTACAGCTAGGGAAGGAATGGCCAAATCCAACAATAATCAATAATACATAAAGATCGCCTGTAATTTTAAAAAGAGAAAGGAGAAACAGTTCAGTGGGAAAATGGAAAGCAAGCACATTTTTAAATATAAATAATGTTTAAACATATAAAAATATTCTCAGCCTCATAAGTATTTAGAAAATATGAACTAAGTTTATATTTTATTTATTACTTAGGATATTATAAAATATTAATAATATTGGCAATAACAATGAATACAGGCTTTGAGTAAAGGTATTTTGGCAGTATCAATCCATGTTCAAAATTCATGTACTCTTGGGGCACGTGGCTGGCTCAATCCATAGAGCATCTTCATCTTGGGGTTGTGAGTTCAATCCCACATTGGGCCTAGAGCTTACTTTAAAAAAAAATCACGTACTCTTGGTGCAACTTCTAGGAAAGTATTCATGAGGATTCCAACATATGCACAGAGAATTTTGTATAAGGACACTAGTTGCAGAGAAAAATAAGGACGAGATCTAAACGTGCATCAATAGAAGTAGGTAGTGCTCTCTTCTCCACAGCCCACTCTCTTTCTCTGTTTGGAAAGTTATCTATCTTTTTAAAAAAATTATCATAGAAAGTCACAAATGCCCATAGTTGAAACAAATTATGTTTAAATGTAATAATAGGTATTATGGAAATGCATAGAAAGTGAACATAAGAAAACAAAGTGTACGGCAAACTCTATGTCTGAGAAGGAGAGGGCCTGTGTGTGTGTGTGTGTGTGTGTAATTAAGAGACAGAAAAACGAATTTTACATTCTACTCTGTATGCCTCTGCAATATTTGAATCATATACAAGAGATTGTAATAGTGTACAACAGATGATTTTTAAAAGGAAAAAATATATCAAAAAGAGAAAAAGATGGTTTCAGATGTCACTATGATAATGGATTTAAAATGGTGCTAGTGGAGACCAAACAAAAGACACCTTAATCTAGTTTTTAGAGATTAAAAAGAGACTAAAGTCCAGATAAAGGCTATTTATAAAAAAAAAAAAAAAGATGTCACTGAATAACTGAATGAAAGAATGAAATTGAGGGTATAAAAATAGAAATCTAGACAGAAAATGGAAATTTGATGTCATGAGCATATATTGACACTAACTGGAGCCATCAGATGTGATGAGCTCAACAAGGGAAAGTAGACAGAATGAGAACACCGTGGAACGAACACACACACGCGCGCGCACGCACGCGCACGCACACACACACACACACACACACACACACACACACACACACACACACACTTAGTTGGACTGAGCAATACAAGAGAGGAGGACGGAGTGTGAAGGTAAGCAGGAGTAAAAATGGAAAAGTATGGCTTCTAGGTATCTTAAGAAAGTGTTTCTGGAGAATTGGGGAATGACTAAGAATTTCAAATAATACCCAGTGATTAAGCAAGATCGGGATTAAAATGTGTCCGGTCATCATCTGATGAGGAAGCCAGTGGTGACCTTTGGGGGTAGAAAGAAGTTTCTGTGCAGGCTGTGTAGAAATCTAGATTGAAGTGGGTTAGCAAGCCCATGTGACTAGAGAAATGGAGAAGGTAAGTGTAGATCCTCCTTTTTTTTTTTATTTAGAAAGGGAGAGTGAGGGGCAGAGGGAGAATCTTAAACAGGCGCCACGCCCAGCACTGAGCCCTGTATGGAGCCCCATGTGGAGCCCAACAAGGAGCCCCACAAGGATCCCACAACCCTAAGATTATGACCTGAGCCGAAATCAAGAGTGGGGCACTTAACTGATCTACACAGGTACCCTATGTAGGTCTTCCTTTTCAGAAGCTTAGTTATACAAGAAACAGTAACAGGAAGGGAGAAGTGAAGCAGTCTGAACCGACAGTTAAAGATGGTGGTCCGATGACGGTTTCTTGGCTGCTTCTGTTTCTCTACAGTTATTTTTTATTTTTTTAAATGTTTTCAGAGCAGCAGAGTTGGGTATGTTTAAATCCTGATAGGGAGAAGCCCGGAAGCAGAAGGAGGACATGACTCATGAGAGGAAAAGAATTAGACCAAGAACAACGCCAAGAGCAGCAAGTACACTCCGATGGGGTCTCCAGTATGACTGACAGGAAAGGACAAAGAATCAAGGATGTTTAAAGTTGGTAGACAGACGGTGGAGGTAGCCTTTTGGCTGAAAGACGGACGGTGGAGGTAGTTTTTTGGCTGAAACCTTACATTTGGCATATACAGCTACCCATATTCACAGTACCATATCTAGTTTGAGACCCATTCCTTTCACAATCAGCACAGATTTAGCCTGCGATTGAAAACTGTAAGGTAGAGACAGAAAATAATTGTAAGGAAGTGAGTTTACTGTGTACCTGCAGGTTTGTGTTTATCTGGTCTACTTCTTTTTTATGTTATGTTAGTCACCATACAGTATGTCCTTAGTTCTTGATGTAGTGCTCCATGATTCATTGTTTGCATATAACACCCAGCGTTCCATGCAGTGTGTGCCCTCTTTAATACCCATCACCAGGCTAACCCATCCCCCCAGCCCCTCCCCTCTAGAACCCTCAGTTTGTTTCCCGGAGTCCCATCGTCTCTCATGGTTTGCCCCTACTATTCCCCCCCCTTCAGTTTTCCCTTCCTTCTCCTAAAGTCCTTCACGCTATTCCTTATGTTCCACCTATGAGTGGCTGCACCAACTTGCCTTCCTTCCCACCAACAGTGTAAGAGGGTTCCCCTTTCTCCACATCCTCTCCAAGATTTGTTATTTCCTGCCTTGTTAATTTTTGCTATTCTAACTGGTATAAGGTGGTATCTCAATGTGGTTTTGATTTGAATTTCCCTGATGGCTAAGGATGATGAACATTTTTTCATGTGTCTGTTAGTCATTTGTATGTCTTCTTTGGAGAAGTGTCTGGTCTAGTTTTTATGAAGACAAAACTGTGCTTTGTTTCAAAGCATAAAGTACCCCCAATAAACTAAATTTTAGTAAGCATGCTTCCTTAAAAACCATTTTGTTTGTGTTTTCATTCTTCCACCAGGTGCCAGTATAGCTCCACAGGACCCGTGCCTCCAGCAGCTTGCTTGGTTGAACTGTTGGTGCACCTGTTACTAGAAGCCCGCAGTAACTGACTGACTGAATAAATAAATAAATTAATTAATTAATTAATTAATTAAATAAAACAAAAATGTTCTATTTTTCTCGATAGCACTGCTCTTTTGCAGCTACTCATGGAGTAGATATCCAGGAATCCTCATTAGTAGGAACATTTACATTGTCAAAGGAGTCTTTACCTTTTAAAAACTGTGGGAGCTGCTCTACAGCTGATCTATGGAAGGGGAAATGAATTGGTGAGGGGAACTGACTGAGAAGGAGCTCATACCAGCTCTGTGCTGGTCATTCCTTGAAGCAAAAAGGTAGGGGCACGCAGCAGTTGTCATTCAGTTAGGGGCTACTCTCAAGTATCTCAAAATCTTACCTTGTAAAAGCCAGAGAATTTATAACCCCTTCTCCCCTGGCTCTACCTCATTACAACAAAGAAAGGGGGGCTGAGCATCCTCTCAGGAATTTACTACCTTTTTGCAATGAAACAACTGATGCAAGGTAGACATGATTAGGATTCCGAAGAGAAGCTACCCTGCCATTCACGCGCTCCAGTATCCAGAGTTACCTTTTTGTTTCTCTGAATCTCATCTGTGAAAGATGGAATGTATTCAGTCCTCCCTGTCTTGGAGCTATTTCCGTGTGGCCTTACAATTAAGGCAACTAATTTTGTGTCTGTCATTTCTCAGCGCATCCAAACGCTGCCGGGTCCAGAATATCTCCATGGATAATTAAATCTAAATCAGGATTCTCTCCTTAAGAAGCTTCCCTCCAGTGATTGCAGTTTTAGGATGAGTCTTGCCTGAGGGAAGGTGCAGGGCAGGAATTCTGAGAAGAGCAAGCCGGCCAGCAGTGTGACTTCAGTAAGAGACTCTGCACCACGAACAGGGATCCTAGTCAGGCTTTTGGTCCTGCTAAAAATTCATGCGAAGAGAACACCCAAGGAAAAGGCCTTTTATATTTTACCTACACTTCCTGCCATAGTGTAGTGGATACCCTGGAAAGATTGAGAGTCTAGCAGGTCATTGCCGGAAGTCAGGCAGCAAAGTTGTAGAAACAGGGAGGGTAACCATTCTTCTCCCTAGAGGCTAGGGAGTCTCCCTAGAGGCTAGGGTCCATCCCTAGGGCATGGACCCATTCCCAACTTGGGTGAAGACTTCCCTTCCAAGGAAACAACTCGCACACCAGCCACACACTTTTAACCTCAATTCTTAAAACAACAAACAAACACAACAAGGCAGATATCACCCAAATTTGGGTAAAGGAAAGGGGAGAAACTCAGCCTTGAAAAGCTCCCCAACCGTAGGCTGCCAGTTTGCTTTCCATTACTTTTTTTGTTCCAAGTACTGAATTCCTCCAGAGAACTAGGATTTTTTTTAAAGTTATATCCATTTACCGGAACATGTGCTTTCAAGTACCAATTAAATAAATCCAACTACCTTTTGTTTTCACAGACATTGATAGAGAACAGTTTCTCCACTTATCAATAGCCTGATTTCCTAAGTGCTCATTCCCCTGTGTTACATTGTAGAACGTTTTCTCGGGACACTTTCTGCCTCTTTCCCAGCCTCCCTCACCAGTGTGTGAGTGTGTATATGCGTGTGTGTTGTTGTCATTGTTATTTAGAATTAGTTGGCAATTTAATCTAGGGGGGAAAATCTCGATTTTGGCAATTTAATATTACTTAACATATTAAATATTATTTGTAAAAGTTAAATTCATTAATAAATTAAATACTATTTATAATACTATTTAATATATTAAATTCTTCATACTGTAGAAACAGATTTGACTTGCAGTCATCCTTTCCCATTCCATGCTAAATAATTTATTTTGCTGTAATAATTAAAAACCTTAAAGGAGGGTGGCAGGGAATATCTCAGGATGACAATAAGAACATAATACAAAGTCCCAAACAATTCTCTAGACCAGTGCTCTCAAGCTTCTCTGTATAATTTTATGTGGGGGAAAAAAAGGAACAAGGTTAAGCCTTATGTGCACTTGCCATATGCAGTGACACAGATGTCCTCAATTTGTTAGCAGGCTTTCCGGAGGGAAGTATGGGAGGTCCAGCACATGGAGGACTTGGCACTGTCGCCCTGGTACCTCACTCCCTCTCAGCATGTTACGAGATGTAGGCATTTGCGGGCTCATAAAACTGAGTTCCAGGTTATCCAATCTGGCTTTCCTTAAACTTGTCATGAAATGGACTAATACCCATTCTCCTACTCCTGCTCCAATTGTAACTCAGCCCTATGACAATCTAAAGAGATTTTAACCGAGCTTCAATTTGGGATATATGATGGGGACTATGATCAGAATCTTTGAATGAGTGCAGGTACATAGAGAATATCTTCCTTTAAGGGCTTTTTAAAATTATTATTATTGCTTAGTTTTGTTGTTTTGTTTTGTTTTTATTATCCCTAGCCTTTAACATGGCCCTGAAACACCTACATAATGTGCAACTTTCCACATACGTGATCCACTACTCGAATTTGCAAACACTCGGACTGGTCTATGCCCTGTTCACTGAGATGAGTTCACTGATCATGTTCTGGAAGGCCACGGCAACATCAGATTGCTATAGATGCTTCTCACTGCTTACCTGAAATGTCTGCACTTCCTATATGCTGTAGACTGAATATTTGTGTCCCCCTCCAAAAGTCATGTGTTGGAAGCAAGTCCCTAGTGTGATGGCTTTTGCAGATGAAGGTTTTGGAAAGTGATTAGGTCATGAGGGTGGAGTCCTCATGAAAGAATTAGTGCTTTTATAGAAAAGACATCCCACAGAGCTCCCCCAACCATTCCACCACGCGAGGACAACCAGAATACAGCTACTATGAACCAGGAAGAGGGTTCTCACCGGACACTGAATCTGCCAACGCTTCCATCTTGGACTTACTTTCCAGCCTCTGGAACTGTGAGAAGTAAGTATTTGTTGTTTTAGCCACCCAGTCTATGGTATTCTGTGCCAGCAGGCCCGACAGATTAAGGCACTGTGTCTCTGAGTAGTAACAAAGAGTTTCCCGAACAACAGCCATTGTCGATCACATAACAAATAGCACAGTTCTAGGATATGCCATAACCGTATCACTGTTAGACTAAGGCTCCAGCTAAGAATCTTCATAGATAATATAACATTTGAGTCATACCTTCTGTGGAATATGAAAGGCACTGGATTCAAGCCACAACACTTAAAAGCTATGTGACTTTGAACAAGTTGCTTAATATTTTTATACTTTGGATTTCACTTGTATTATTACCCCAATCTATAAAATTGCGGTAATAATTCTCTTAACCTAAAAAAGTTGCCATGAGTGTTAAATAAATTAACACCTATAAAGAGTCCAGAACAATACCTAGAAAAGAGTAAGTACTGTAAAAATACTTGCTATTATTATTGAGATGGAATAATAAACAAGCCAATATTCTGCCCTGGATCTTTTATTAAGACATAATGAACATTAGCAGTTGAAGGATCTCCCAGCATTGTCAGAAAAGGAACAGACTGGCTAATTTAGGGTATTTTTTTGAGAGTAAGTCTACTTCACCATTGATAACTATGCCTAATGGTACTGTCAAGATTTTTACCTCCTAAAATGAAAGCTTTAGTACCAACAGGGTAAAGAGTTCAAATACTATATTCTAAATACCAATGCTTCTCAACATTACCCCAGAATCTAATATTTAAAAACTGAATGTCGTGAAAATCTAATTACAGTCGTGCTATTCTGAAAAGTTCTGCTCAAGCGACAGGCCTGAGAAGACTATAACTGTTAGCACTATACACACAACGGTTCTATTTTGCAAGCTTTCTTCCCTAGTGAGCAGTATGCATTTATGCAACACTTGTGGAAAAGTCCCCAGTGAAATGAAAGCTGTAGCTTAGAAATGAAAAGGACAATATGAACGCCGGGTAGGCAAACTTTCAGCACCAAACATTACAGGCATTTTTTTGTTCTAGGGACATTTACCTTAAGCACATTTGGTATTTGTGTAAATTCCTTATTTAGACTTTTGGTTAATATCCGCCTGCCATTGTGAAGAAAAGTTTGGTCCCAGAGTATGTCAGACATGTAGCTCTAGGCCCGTGTCTTCAGACAAGTTCCCTGGAAACAAAGCCTGAGACAAGGATTTGTGTGCAGAGAATCTTTGATGGAGGGAGTGCTCTTGGGATTAACCTGTAAGGAAACGAGCAAAGCAGAATGGAGTAGGAGAAGCAGATCAGCAAAGTCTAATTTCAGCCGAATCCAACAAGGAATTGTGAAGGGAAAAATGCACCAAATTTTGTTTCCCCCCAATAAGTTCACTGTTGACTGTGGATTACCCTCAGGGGATGTACATAATGCCACAGAAATTTCTTAGTAAGCTGAGGGAATTCGCCAGGAGAAGAGGAAGTTATGAGACAGTAGACAATGCTCACAGCTATTAGGGGAATTGAAGACATTACCAGCCTGGAAAAGGTGATCTGGGCCAGGCACCAACAGCATCTACCCAGCCATCGTATTACTCAGACATTGCCAAAGGACAATGGACAAAATTAGCCAGTAATGAATAACGGGTCATAACTATCTCTCATCATTCTAATATCTAGCATCATCTTTATGCCGTGTGGACTTTTATCTGTATTATAATATTAACTGTAATCTTACCTTCTTATAATTGATTTGCTGCTTAAAGATCTACCCAGTCATGACAGCCAACCCTAAACAACTTGTAAGGGCAATGGTACCATCCACTTTTTAACTTCCCCAAGTCGGCCTTTCACTCTTTTTCTTTCAACCACCCAAACTGGCATAGCATTCTTTATATCAATGTGGTACAAGATACCATGATGTAGATAATATTTCTGCATGAGGCCAAAATACCCTCACCTTAGCTTTTCTTTTTATTTTTTTCTTGTGGGAAAATTACTTTGACATTTATGTTTTTAGGGACTGTGCTTTTTCAAGAATATGTTTCATGATTTTATGATGAGTGCCTTAATAAGTGCATAGATGGTGATTTAGAGCAGAAATCAATACAAATGGTTCAAGAAATCTTGGTACCACATGGCAGAAGAATGTAAAGTTTCTCTATGGGCAAATTCAAAGTCTTGCTTAAGGATACTAAATAAGCTTAATATTTATATATTAATATTTTATTCCTACATATTGAATTTTTAGAATATAACTACTTCAGTGATAAGCAAACATTTGGTTTAATATACTACTGAAATTAAATAATAAGTACTAGGGACATACATTAAAGTGGCAATTTCTACTTACCATTTTGCTTACTTGTTCTGTTTCCTTTCTCCTGCTGACAAACTATTATACAATATTTTATGCTCATTGAAGCTGAAGGCATTGATATGTTTCTGACAATATGACAAACTAACATGAAGAAAATAAGGTAAATGGCATGGTGTAAGCTATGAGTTTGCAATGAGAGGTATTCTTCCATCTTCAAATATTTCATACAAATTATATACTGTCTGCTATCATGGCTCTCTGTAAAGTTCTCATACTTCTTATTTACAAGTTGTCTGCATAGTTTCCTAAACTGATGAACATTTACAAGTATAATCTGAATATAGGTTTGATTGCTGACTTCTTTTGTATTCATGCAGGTGGCTTGGCAAAAATGAAAATGCCAAATAAATGTGGACTTAGAAAGGAAGTTATATACCTCAAAAGGATGTTCCCATAGCCACATCAGTCCTATAGAAAATCCAATGAGGACATCTGCATCCAGCTTCTGCTTGGCTGTTCCCTAGTCACCCACATTACCTCATGCAAGTCCAATAGCTTCCCTACATTTCAGTTCAATTACCTAAACAATGAAAATAAAAATACCTTTCTCTCAGAATTTTTTTTTTGGCCTTAATGAGACGTGCATGTGATAACGCCTTATGACGTAAAAATACTACATGAAAGATACTGCTATTATTTCATGAAGCAAGAAGATATGGGCACATAAGAGGTTAACCAGGAGAATGCCACATGGGGATACAAGTTTTCTTATGGGACTCCACTCACTACTGCAGGCTTCAGGTAAACTGAGGCACATTTTCTTCAAAAAAAAAAAGGTACTTTTACTAACATTCCTCAAAACTACATCGGCTGATTTAAGTAAATTTAGCTGGAGAATAATCTATGCAGCCTACTTGAGTGGATATGGATACAGTTATATAACCAGGAGGTAGTGCTCTAATGACCTTCCAAGGCTCCAAAGAAAAGCTGGGGATTATATTCTTCTAGTACCTTCTATTTCCTTGAGAAGCAAAATTAAAAGTAATTGTCCTAAGACAAGATGTGGCTATTAAATAATAATGTAATTATGTGATTAACATAATAAAAAAATTTAAAAAAATATAGACTAGAGACATTTACTATAAGAATGTTAAAGGAAGTTCTTCAGGTTGGGGAAGAAGGGAAAGGGATATGATAGTTGACAGAAGCTCAGATCCCCAGAAAAGAATGAACAATGGAAAATGGTAAATACCTTAATAGATTTAAGAAACTCTTTTTGTCTTTTTTCACTTAAATTTCTTTACAAATCATATAAAAGTTTAAAACTAAAATCACTATATTGTGAGTTTTGTGTTTTTAAGTGTATAACAACTACAACATAAAAGACAGGTATGAGAGATAATGGGTCTACTAAGGCTTCAAGCTTTCTACATTTTGTATGACATAGTAACATTATTATTGCTGAGAAGTGAACTATTCTTGGGCTAGTGATGCATATTGCAAACTACAGGAAAACTACTATTAAACATGCAAAAAAGAAAATCTAATAACAGAACAACTGAAATAAAATTTTGTCATTTTAATAATAAAAAGGGGCAGGAAAAGAGGAATAAAGAGAAAAAAGACAGAAACAAAAATAAAAAAAATACATTGGTAAATCCATTTTTTTCCAAAAAGTGTCAACTTTGTCATGGGGTTCTCATAATTCACCTTAAAGACAGTTATTAAATTGGGTACAGAATGGCAATCGTTTTCCTGCTTTATAGACAAGGGCTGAAACAAAAAGAAGGTAAATGACTTCTCAGTTAAACTTTGTGCGTTAGATAAATATTTGTTGTCAACAGAAGATAAATGAGTTTCACCTTTATAAATCCATTACTGTTGACAGGTGAAGTGTTCTATTGAGCAATGACTTAGGGACAGAGAAGAATGTATGTAATATATGCGTTCAAAAGAATGACTCCAGCTACTAAGGAACATTTGGCTAATTCTATACTGGTAGGGATTTTTTTATTTCCTTTTTTACGTTTTGTTTGTTTTTTGAGGGAAGTTTTTTCCACAAAGTAAATATATCCAGCATTTTAATGAAAGTAGTCTCATTAACATCAGTGAGAGCTTACCCAAAATTAAAATTAATTTTATATGTTTATTTTTTAAGCTGAGAGTGGCTTTTAAGGCTTCTATTCAAATTATGGATTTCTGGTTGGTGCTGAGTATATTTTATAGCGTACTACCTCAGCCATTTTCTTCTAATAGTACTTATAATTGGAAGGAAATGCTTAGTACTTAGGTGAGGAAACTGAGGCACGGGTATATTAAGCAACTTGGCAAAGGTCATAACGGCTAAGAGCTGGTATTCAGTTTGAAAGGTGCAGCTGTGTTTCATCTTTGCATAATTGCTGCCGGATGAGTCTAAGGACCCTAAGGACCCACGGAAATTATACAAAGGCGAAAGGGCAGGCTGTGAAGATGGCAGGTGCAGGAGGACGCATCCAGCCAGAGGCCTCTTTTCTCTTCTAGAGCCTGCTCCAGATACACAGGGTCTATGAGTTCCCTTCCCAAATGTCCTTTAGCCTATTCCAAGTGCTGTACAAACTTCCTTCTCTGGCACGGTCTTGAGAAGGCACACTTTGCCGCCAGTATGTATACTTCTAGATCCTAGGGGTAGCCAAGAGATTTGCAACTGATTGAGGAGGGGTGTGGATGGAGTTTAGATGTGCAAGTTGAATGGCCCAAATGCATATGCAAAAAAACTCTTTCTGGGAGCCCTGAGGTCAGTGTTTAGGATGAGAAAGAAAGCAGGTTTCAATTTGGACATGAGGATTTATACCTGCTTGGGCCCCGGAAATGTGAGTACTCACAAATACAGCTTATTTTCTTTGTGGTTTCCAGAGAGAAGTTGTGGGTCCACGAGGATAGAGTGCAAATTCTAGCAGTTCGGTGATGAACATAGTATCTTCTGACAATACTAACTAGCAGTTTTGAGTATGTCAGAAAAATATGTCAGAACATCATAAAAGCTATAGTCCTAATAGGAGCTGTCATAATCCCATAGTGTTACCATATTTTATTATATTTCTCTCTCTTTAGTAACCTTAAGTGTGCACTTTTGTTCATAAAGCTGGCTTTTTTTTCTTCCTTGTCAGGGTTTTAGGGGGGCAATTAAATGTTCTAAGAGTCTCTTGATATTTACTGGACAAAAGAATATTCCCAGGGTATCCTCTTCTTAAATGTCCTAAAGAAGATTCCGATGATACAGCTCATTTTGTTCCCTTGCTATCTTTTGATAAAGTTTATGTTATAGCCAGATGGTTTCTTTGGTCTTTAGGGTGCAGAATCAGGAAGCAAATGGAAGGAGAAACAAAGTCATGTGTGGGCTAAGACTTGAAGGAGAATTTTCAAGAAGCTTGGAAGACAGAGAGACTATGTAGGTCGTGGAGTGCAATAAAAGCAAAGGACAGGAAAAAGCTGTTCATTTTGTCTTGTCTTGTTTTATTTTGTAGATATATTTCTGTTGATCATGGATTGCCTTCCTGATATGTGAGAAAACAGGTAAAAATATTGAAAACTGGCATCTGCTGTAATAACTATTGCATAGTTCTCTTCAATAACAATCCTAGGAAAGTCATTCTTGTAGCCTTGGCTTCAATCAGGTTACATTTCTTTGTTCAAATACTAAGTTCAGACCATGGTCATCAGTTTGAAAATAGCCTCACAAGCTATTCAGGCTATAGTCCAAAGAAAATGCAAGAAGTAAAAAGATGAGCTTAAACCTTAATATGAGGGGAAAGAAAATATAGAAATAACTAAGGTTATTTTTGACCAAAAAGTATCATATAAAAAGAAATATAAAGTTTCAGGAAGGAAGAGGTCAATTCCATTTGAAAAGATAACAAAAGGTTTAATTGTACATTTTAGAATAGGTTATCATTAAAGGAAAGATGGAGGATGGCAATTTCATCCGGTCAAGTTACAGAGGCCATTTGAGAAAGAAGAAGTAGTCTATTTTGGCTGAGATATAAGGTACATACTGGGATAACAGTAGGTGAAAAACATAGGTTGAAATCAAACTCAAATAACTTTAGATACAAGGTTTAAGAGACTGAACTTCATTCAACAGATAATGGAGCCTTTGAACATGGGAAGAAAATGACTAAAATGATACTTAAGATGTATTTGGTACTGATGCACAGGATGGTTGCCAAGTCATATTCATCATGCTCTGTCCATTCACCATGCCTGTTCTGTAGGCTATATATCCATTGCAATGTCTGACTTTTGCCAATGTACAACCATGATTTTCCAATACTGTCCTAAAATTGTCAGGTTAATTTCATTGATTACTTTGAAGAAAACAATGTAATATATATTGCTTAAGAAAGAGTTTTAAACCTTGGTCAGTTTCCTTAACTTCAACTTTCTTCTCTCCAAATGGCCATGATATTGCTTATCACACAGATTTTTCAAGAATTAAATGTTACACATGTAAAACTTAGGACAATGCCTGATAGAAAATAAGTAAGAAATATTAACTATTATTATGGCATTATAAATAGGGAACCAAAAATTAAATTTAGTAGGACATAATCTGCTGTAAGCTTTCTATGTCAAAAGTAGCAAACAAAATGCAGAAAAAATATATTTGTAACAGATATCATAAGATCTGTTCTAATGGGACTGGTCCTATCAGTAAGAATTATTGCCCTGCACTGGCAAATGAATGCTTTGACAATTTGAAGATATTACCAGTCAAGGGAACTTCTCTTACCTTCTAAAAGACTGCTAGAAATAAATAACACTTGTCTGGCAAGGCAAGCTTTCTCACAGGATGCAAATGAAACTCTAGGAAAATCTTTCCCTTTGTAGAGCTCTATCTCAGAAGCCCAGATGTAGGTATCTACACTGGTAAGTCCTGCTAATTTATTTACCAGAGAGGAGAATATTTGGAGATCAATGTCATCTCATCAAAATGAATGAATCTGAGAGAAATAACGTCTCTGAATCAAGGAGAAAATTTGGTTGTAGTCAAACACATGTATATGAAAGAGGAAAAAATTGAATAAATTATTTAAGTTCATATTTTGGATATAGAAGAAACATTAAACACTCTAGAATAGAGTTTTTTAATAGACCATATAGTGATCTATGATCAGTATAAGCGATTCTGTTGTATTGTATCAATGTATTGCTGGTATAAGAGATTTGGCTCTACTAATATAGCAGAAAACTCTTGGTGAATGGAAAAGTAAAAACAAGTGAGAACTCCCATCTCCAGCCTGTCACACATACACACGTGAGTAGAATGCCTGTCAAGGCTTCAACATGACTTCTGTTATTCAAACTACTAATCCTTAGTCATTTAAGTTATGACCTCCAACTATCATTTTAATTAATCTTTTTAGTATAATACCCTATTTTCACTACCCTACTTATCAGAGTTCTCTTTAGGCAATTAACCTTGTATTAGATGAAAGCGCTCATCAGAGACACACACCTCGATCATCCATTATATTTGCAGTGATGTATCGTTTTATTTTTAGGTTAAAAATTCTGTTTCAGTAAGGCTTATTAGCAGCTTCAACAGAATTGATCAGGCTAATTAAAATTGAAAGGGAAATTATTGGAAGTCTAAGAGGAGGTTTCTGTAACAGCTTGGGTATATCTGACAGAAACAGGTTTGGTTTTCTGGCCAGTGACCTGAGGAGCTGGGCAGTCAGAGCTAAGCTATAATCCCACCAGAGTCCTGATGTGGTGAGGTCCTCTAATAGAGCACCAGCCTGCAATGCAAGACCATTAACCAAACTGCATTGCTTACAAAAATACAATTTATAACATTATCATGTTTTACATGCTTTCAAACATGGGAGTCTTACTAGATGAAATATTTTCCAAATATTGTTATAAAACAATAACTGTGGGCCAAAATACCTTAGTACCCAAGGCCTTACATTTAACTACTCTTTTTTTTAGAGTTTTTAAAACTTTTTATTTTGAAAAAATTATAAACTCCAGGAGGTTGAAAAATAGTATAGAGAGTTTCCCTGTGCCTATCACCTAGCTTTCCCTAATGGTAACATCTTTTTTATGTTATGTTAATCACCATACATTACATCATTACTTTTTGATGCAGCGTTCCATGATTCATTGTTTGTGTATAACACCCAGTTATGCAGAACGTGCCCTCTTTAATACCCATCACCAGACTAACCCATCCTCCCATGCCCCTCCCCTCTAGAACCCTCAGTTTGTTTTTCAGAGTCCATCGTTTCTCATGGTTCATCTCCCCCTCCAATTTCGCCCCCTTCATCCTTCCCCTCCTGCTATCTTTTTTTTTTAACATATAATGTGTTATTTGTTTCAGAGGTACAGGTCTGTGATTCAGCAGTCTTGCACAATTCACAGCGCTCACCATAGCACATACCCTCCCCAATGTCTATCACCCAGCCACCCCATCCCTCCCACCCCCCACCACTCCAGCAGCCCTCAGTTTGTTTCCTGAGATTAAGAATTCCTCATATCAGTGAGGTCATATGATACATGTCTTTCTCTGATTGACTTATTTCGCTCAGCATAACACTCTTTTTTAAAGATTTATTTATCTGAGGGAGAGAGAGAGCATAAGCACGAGTGGGGGAGGGCAGAGGGAGATGGAGAGAACATCCAGCAGACCTTGCACTGAGTGTGGAGCCCTACAGGGGGCTCGGTCCCACAAACCCTGAGATCATGACCTGTGCCAGAACAAGAGTCAGACGTTTAACCAACTGAGCCACCCAGGTGCCCCTTAACTGCTCTTTCTTAAAGGCTATTAACATCTGGGCATATAAAGTAATTGTATATTAATTCTATCACCTAAAATAGTATATCTAGTAATCTTCCTTTTGGAAAGAGAAAATAGTCGTAATAAAGGAAATGATAATAATTGTGTCTTTTGATGTCACCCCTTAACTCATAAGAAATTCTTTAATAGTTATAGTTTTGTTTTATTTTTTTTCCTCCCTGGCACTGATGGCCAATTCTACATAATCCAGGCCTTATGTTCATTGGTAGTCAGGCCTATTAGAAGGACCACAGACAAATTTTGGCACCTGTAGGTAAGGTAATAATATGAACTCTCTGCTGTCTCCAGCAATCCCCATTGGTATAGACAATAATGTTGAGGTAAATGTTCAAACATCAATAAAGTATATTTTTTTATTTATCAAATTATAAAACAATCTTAATACAAAGTTTTAGTGAGGATATTCCAAAATGCAAACAGTCATATGTCCCTGAGGGCTGTTTAAACTAGTCAAACCTTTCTAGATGCAAAAGGCAATATGTTGAAAGAGTCCATACATTTTGAACCAGCAATGCCACTTTGATTTGTCTTCAGGAAATCGTAAGGGAGAAACATGTAACTGAACAATGTCTTAGTTTGTTTGGGCTGCTACAACAAAACACCATGGATTGGGTAGCTTCTAAACAACAGAATGTTATTTCTCACAGGTATAGAGGCTGGAACTCCAAGATCCGGGTACCAACCCAGGCGGGTGAGGGTCCTTTTCCCTCAGGCACAGACCAGACATTTCCCCTGTATCAATGCACAGAGGGAAAAGGGGAAGGGGGCTCTCAAGCCTCCTTTACAAGGGCCACTAATCCCACTCATATAAAGTCTCTATGTTCATGACTTAAGCATCTCCCAAAGACTCCAGCTACTAATACTATCACTTTGGGCATTAGGACTTCAACATATGAATTTTGGGAGATACATTCAGACCACAACAAACAAGAATTTCACTGTCATAAAATTTTTATTTTAGGGAAAAACTCAAAACAAACTAAATGTCCAAAAATGTGGGATTATGTCAAAAATTATGTTATGATTGACAAGAGATGTGTATTCAGATATTTAAAAGTATATTTTACATGGGGCGCCTGGATGGCACAGTCGGTTGAGCATCGTTGGATTCTTGGTTTCAGCTCAGATTGTGATCTCAGGGTTGTGGGATCCAGCCCAGCATTGGGCTCCCCGCTCAGTGAGGAGTCTGCTTGAGATTTTCTCTCCTTCTTCTTCTGCCCCTCATGCTCATGCTCTCTCTCTGATAAAGAAATCTTTTAAAAAATTATATTTTCTATGGATACTTAAGAATATGGAGAAATTCTCAGATTGTAGCACTAAATGAAAAAAATAATAAAATTATGAACAGTTGCTTAATGAGAACAGATATTTATTGAGAACCCAGGATGTATAAGTACTCTTCCAAATGCTAAGGATATACATTATACCACACAACACTCCTGCCTTTGTGGAGCTTACATTCTATTCAGTGGAGACCAGGAATCACACATGGGCATGCATACACACGCACACATATGCACACACATGCACACACACACATAGACAGACCTAGTATGTCAAGTAGTAATAAGGGCTTAAAAAAAGATAAGCCTGCAGCAATACCAAATGGCCAGCTAGAGGGAGGGGATGGTTTCAATTTTCAATGAATGGTCAGAAAAAGCCTTCCTTAAAAGTTAGCATTTGGACAGACTTGAAGAAGAGGACAAGAGTGCAGCATGAGGCCATCAAAGGTAAGAGTTTTCCAGCAGAGAGAAAAGCAATGGCAACGGAATCCAGTTAAGAGAGAAAAACAAATGCTGACATGAGGATTAATGGATTCTGAAATATTGTGGAGGTCATCTGTGTGTTCATGAATGATAGTCTCTCTCTATTTTCCATTATAAATCCAAATAAAATGACATTTTTTTAGAGACTTAAGGGTTGGAATGGTTGAGGTAATTGGCTTGTAATCCATTTTATTCAGATAACCTGCAAGAAAATGAGTGTATGCAAAAGCAAAAATAAAAAGCTTATTTGTTCTGCATAGTTGTACTAATCATGGATATTTGACATAGTAGATGAAAGAAATGTCTAATAAAATTAGAAGACTTTTTATTAATGATGTTGAGCAATAAAAAGCCCTCACAAATTTTTAAATACCTTTTAAAATATAAGATTAATTCTGTCTCTGATTTTATTTGCTTTGAATTAATCTAGGAATAAAAATATACTCCTTTCCAAACAATTTTGTAAACAATTTTGTAAAGGTAGAAAATATAAGGCTTTACAGGGTCAATAAAAAGATTTTTTAAATGTTTTATTAGAACTAAGATTTCTCTGGGCAGAAGACATAAACAGATATTTCTCCAAAGAAGACATCCATATGGCCAACAGACACAAGAAAAAATGCTCCATATCCCTTGGCATCAGGGAAATACAAATCAAAACCACAATGAGATACCACCTGACACCTGTCAGAATGGCTAAAATTAACAACTCAAGAAACGATAGATGTTGGCAAGGATGTGGAGAAAAGGGAACCCTCTCACACTGCCGGTGGAAATGCAAACTGGGGCAGCCACTTTTGAAAACAGTATGGAGGTTCCTCAAAAAGTTAAAAATAGAACAACTCTACGACTCAGCAATGGCACTACTAGGTATTTACTCAAAGGGTACAAACACAGTGATTCGAAAGGGCACATGCACCCCAATGTTTATAGCAGCAATGTCCACAGTAGCCAAAATATAGAAAGAGCCCTGATGTCCATCGACAGATGAATGGATAAAGAAGAGTGGTGTATACACACACACACACACACACACACACACACACACACACACACACACACACACACTGAATTATTACTCAGCCATCAAAAAGAATGAAAGCTTGCCATTTGCAATGACATTAATGGAACTAGAGGGTATTATGCTAAGTGAAATAAGTCAGAGAAGGACAAATACCATCTGATTTCACTCATATGTGGAATTTAAGAAACAAAACAGATGAATAAGATGATTATAGGGGAAGAGAAGGAAAAATAAAATAAGATGAAAACAGAGAGGGAGACAAACAAGAAACTCTTTATAGGACACAAGCAGGGCTGCTGAAGGGGAGGTGAGGGGCATGAGGTAACTGAGTGATGGGCATTAAGGAGGGCACTTGATGTAATGAGCGCTGGGTGTTATTTGCAACTGATAAATCACTAAACTCTACCTCTGAAACTAATAATACACTCTCTGTTAATTAACTGAATTTAAATTTGAAGAATAAAATAAAACATGAAAAAAAGGAACTAAGATTCTCTTACTAATCATAGATAATCACTTAAATTACACCAAGGCATAGCATTTTACTACATGTGTGGATATTTTACTCAAAGCTTCTATGAGGCCAATTATGCAGAGATTTGTAGTGGCAGGAGCATCCCATATTGCTCTGAGAGGGGCTGCAATGTGTCACTCAGCACATTGATGTTGGCTAATAACATGACCTCTTTGTAGCCAGGACCAAACTAACCTGGCCCTGCACCTGGCCATGAAAACCTGAAAGTCATTATCCAGGGGAATGGTTCTATATGCACTTTCTATTTTTAAATGATTAGAGAGAATCATTTAAAAAGATGATTATATTTTAGTTCTGTTGTTGATAGCTATTTCATGCTTTGTGGTCATAATCATTGAAAGATTACCCACCATCCCATAGGTCACAAAAATTCTCTTGTTCTCCTTAAAATTAACCTGAAGGCAGTTACAAAAAGAGGTATTGAATTAATTGCTTTTTATTTTAGTAGAGTTAGGGTTGAGAATTTTTTTGATGATTTTTTAAATGCTTCATACATACTGGTATAATTTAATTCACATATTTGTATAATTACAAATACAAAGATATATGTTAATTTTCTACTAGGAAAAAATATGTGCCACCTGAAAGGACAAATAGCAGAGTGGTCAGTGACTTCCATGTCCAGCTGTGCAGGTTGTGTACTGCTCAACTTCTGAGAATTATACCACTGTGTGGTCCTGAGACTTTTGATTCTAGAGAAGAGCCAATGGTTCCAAATGCCTGTTATGATGCTTTCTATATTTTTTGAAATTGGACAAGGAAATAAATACCTTGGTGCTTTGTTTTTCATATGAGTAATATTAACTCCCTCATAGATATGTTGGGAGAACTGATTAAATTAATAAAAGTACTTAACAACATTGTTGGGATATGGTATGGAAACAAGAAACCTGAGCAATTTTTATCCTGCAAGTAATCTTTTCAAAAATATAAGAGACTGTTGGTGTGATCATTATAGTTCTCAACTGAATAATTTCCTTAAGCCTTAATCCATCACTACACCTGATTTACTATAGAATTTGGTTTACATAATTTACCTCTTGGATAGAAAAACTTGTATCTGGAGAATATAATAAAGCCAAAGATGTTCAGTCTATGGAAACCAATTGGTGATTTAAAGCAAATCAGTCCTATCTTTTTTTTTTTTAACATAACATGATAAAAATAAATAAATAAAGCGAATCAGTCTATGGAAACCAATTGGTGATTTAAAGCAAATCAGCATTTTACATCTTATGTGATGAGGAGCACAAAATACAGTGTTTGGTTGGCATTTTATTTGGAGGGAACTAAGAATCAAATATCATTAGAATATGAGAAGAACACTCTTTTCAGCCAGTGTTAAAATAGGACTCACTGGCCCCAGGGTAGGAGCAATTTGGATAATATTCTGGTACACTCTGAAATTGTTAGAGAAACATATTTTTGACCAAAGTTACCAAAAAACTTGTAGACTAAGGAGTAAATGATATTTTAAATAATTTATAAGGGTCAACACTGGGGAAAAAAAGAAAACTGTGTAGGTAACCAAGGGTCAGAATAGAGTATACTTTGAAGAGTTCATTTCATAAATCATTACCAGATGTTTTCTAAGAATGATCTCAAGTAGCTATTCACTGATTCGTGGGGCCAAAGCAAACAGGAAAGCACTAAAATTTGTGAATATATTATATTACATAAATCAAGCTGTTTTCTAATTATGTTGTATATTCTATTCATAATTTTAATTACTTTAAAAAAACTTTTACCGTCATGGTAGGTTCCTAAGGTAAAATAGTATTTGTCGCTGTATGATCATAACACATAATATTGCACTAGTTTAATTTTCACAGACACTAGTTTAGTCACCATCAAAAGTCCTTTAGCTCCAAACTCACAGATTCTCTGGGCAATGAACACATGCTTTCCATGAAAGAAATGGATTTAATTTGGAAGTAGATATTAAGGTAGCATTCATTCCTTTATTTACCAAATATTTACTGAGTGCCCTCTATGTTCTGTACCTGGCATCTACAAAAACTAAAACATAAGGCACTTCCTTTTTCCCAAGTAGATTATACTCCAGAGGGGAGAGAAGTGTGGAAATTTTTATAAAATGAAATCAGTGTTTTTATATGTGGACAAAACAACATAGAATAAGGAAAACTTTGGCCTCAAGGAATCAGAGAGGGCTGGGGAGTGGAGACTTTCAAGATAGTCTTTGGTTTAGGAGCCACCTAAAATACATTTAGTGTGTGTATCTGAGCCCTACTCAGAGCAAGAGAACTTACAGGCAGAACAGCAGCTTCTAGGAAGTATTTGAGGATCAAGAGAATTACTTCCTCTACCCAGAAGGCTAACTCCTTCTGTGCCCTCCACTGAGCACTGAGCATAATTCTCCAAAAGGGCTGTGCATGCAGTCATTAATTCATTCTATTTGTATAGGGTAAGACTGTGTTCGGGGTAAGCTTGCTGTAGACAAGAACTCCCAGACTGGTAGAGCACTGTAAACTTCCATATGTGCTAAGGATACCCGGGGCCGGTATCGAAGGAGAAAAATTAATCATATGTTTTTCAGCACTATGTGTCAAACCAAACAAACCTTATTTTAATTTGCTCTACAAATTACTCTTTAGTACATTGGGTGGAAGATTGGAGGGGAAGGGAAGATGGATTTCTGCTTTTGATACTAGGTGGATACTTTGAACTTATGTTCCTTAGAATTAGTCACCTCTGATCAATTACTAAAGACGCCAGCAGAGAAAAGGAGAATTAGGAGACAGGGAATCAATTTACAGTCCTATATGGCATTTGGTGCCTGAATAAAAGGAAATACCTTGAGAAAAATTTCTAAGCAGAAAAATGATCTATTTTCTCGAGAAGGTAACTGCTAGGATGCTACTTAATTGTGCAGAGGGAATAAACAACTTCCAACATCATCAAATATTCCCTTTTCCATACAACAGTCTTATACCATATAATAATAATTCCCTCGCTGACCGTGGTGTGGTTTGATGTTTTGAACCAGCTCATAGAGCTTCCTCTTCACATACACAAGCATTTACATATTGACCTAAATCCTGTCACATGCTGTAAGGAAAAGCTTTCTTCTTGTGTTTTGTTTTTTTTTCTTTTTGTCCTGATTTCATTTTCCCAGATGGTATTGAGTTCAAGCCAGCCTAGCACCTGTGTGGATAGTGAAGTTTTGCATGATTTATTTTGAAATCTTTTCACAAAAGATGTGCGAATTACAGAAGCAGTATTTGTACATATAACAGAAATAAAATATGGAAATTCAAATGATGAAATAACTTTGAAAAATTGTCCACATTTTAGCTTTTCTCTCTGCCTGAATTTGTGTTTTTTTGTTTGTTTGTTTGTTTGTTTGTTTGGAAGGGCATGGGAAATAAAAAATTACTAAATTCCTCTCCTGGAGGAGGATTTCCCTGTAATATCTTCCTGCTGCACACATGATGTGACCATATAGCACGTCAGTCAGTAAGGATGAATTTTAGAATCTAAAATAATGGCAATGATTTTCCGTTTTGACTTGTTTGACTTCTAATGTACTGCATGCTCCTTGTCAGCACAGAGAATTTGACATCTATTTAGCAAAGAGTCAACACTCAGAAAGAATATTTTGCATGAATTAAAAAGAATAAATGAGTTAGTTGATTGAGTAATACATAAGCCATGAGGATTATCAGGGACCTTCTCCTTCCCATGTACCAGATGTTGAAATTGGTCTTCAGTGAATATCTATGGAGAGGGGGATGAAGTAACAACTCTGCTCTTATTTTTTTGGAGGAAAGCAATAGGAAAAAATTGGGAACCCTTTCTTCCATGATGAAGTATTTGTTAGAAAGTTGGCTCTTTAAAAATATTAAGAAAAGGAAAAATAAAGAAAGGAAAGGAAAGAAGGAGGGAGGGAGAGAACAAGGGAGAGAGGGAGTAATCACGATATATGATTTCCATGAATGAAAAGTTCTGTAATGAGAAAGTTTTTTAAAACATTTAAAAATAGAATTAAGTCAAATCTGACATAAATATGATAAACTGAGAAAATCTCATATTAAGTCTGTCCTTAAAATTGAAACTAATGATGAAATAGTATCTTGATAATAATAACCTTGACCTCTGGGAAGTGTGGAGAAAATGAATGGGAGGTACAGACCAAAAAAAATTCCTAAAGAATCATCTTTTATGGGAAAGCTACATCAATCAATCAAACTTTTATCTTGTAACGTTGGGATTACCTTGTCATAGAGTGTTGAGGAGGTTCTTCTCTGGCACCTTTTAATTTGACTATGAATGAAAGCATAGGGCAATTAGAGGCAAAGAACCCATTGGTCCAAATTGAGCTGCCAATAATTTGGGGCAAACCCACTCAAAACTGTCCCCACTACCACTAGTCGCCACTTAGCCTCTTCTCTATTCCCAAAGGAGGTAGATATCAAGGGCTCCAACCTATGGAGGGTGCACTAGTTATCATGTTGGGCATCTTCTTCTAAAGGTGCCCAATTTACAGGAGTGACGGGGCTTCAAGAAGACCACTCATACAATTAGGGGGTGTATACAAAATGTGACCTACTTCGACAGCAGATTTGCTGTTACCATCTTTCACCTCCTTCAGCTTGGGAAATGGGCACTGGAATCAGATGACAAGGATCAACCAAAGGAACAGAATTCACCAGAATATTAATAGTTCCTCTTGGTCAATAGCTGGATGTTGGAAGATTTGAAAAATATGTATTAAGATGATCGCAGCAGTAAGCACATGGATTTTCTGTACTCAAAAGTCACTTAAATATTAATATTTAATTAATGAAAACACAAATTTTATGATCTACATAAAGATAATTTTTTCTTAAATATCAAAAGGAAAGAGCTTATTTTTATCATTCCTTCTCTGTTTGGGTCTTTTGCCCATTTTTTAATTGGACTGTTCATTTTCTTATTGTTGAGGGTTTTTTTTTTATTTTTTTTATTGTTATGTTAATCACCATATATTACATCATTTGTTTTGGTGTAGTGTTCCATGATTCATTGTTTGTTCATAACACCCAGTGCTCCATGCAGAATGTGCCCTCTTTAATACCCATCACCAGGCTAACCCATCCCCCTACCCTCCTCCCCTCTAGAAACCTCAGTTTGTTTTTCAGAGTCCATCATCTCTCCTGGTTCGTCTCCCCCTCTGACTTACTCCCCTTCATTCTTCCTCTCCTGCTATCTTCTTCTTTTTCTTTTTTCTTAAAATATGTTGCGTTATTTGTTTCAGAAGTACAGATCTGTGATTCAACAGTCTTACACAATTCACAGCGCTCACCGTAGCACATACCCTCCCCAATTCACAGCGCTCACCGTAGCACATACCCTCCCCAATGTCTATCACCCAGCCACCCCATCCCTCCCACCCCCGACCACTCCAGCAACCCTCAGTTTGTTCCTGAGATTAAGAATTCCTCATATCAGTGAGGTCATATGATACATGTCTTTCTCTGATTGACTTATTTCACTAAGCATAACACCCTCCAGTTCCATCCACGTCGTTGAGTTTTAAGAGCTCTTTGTGTAGTTTGGATAATGGTCTTTTATCAGATTTTTTTTTTCTTGCAAATGTCTACCACTTGTCTCCTCATTCTTTTGACAGTGTCTTTTGCAGAGCATTTTTAATTTTAAAGAAGTCAAGCATATCAATTCTTTACTTTTCATGGATCATGTTTTTAGTGTTGTATCTAAAAGTAATTGGAATACCCAAGGTTATCTAGGCTTCTCTATGTTGTATTTGAAGAATTTTATAATTTTGCATTTTGCCTTCAGATCTATAATCCATTCTGGGTTAATTTTTGTGGAGAGTATAAGGTCTGTGTCTAAGATTCAGGTTTTTTGTTTATTTTTTGTGGGATTTTTTGGCACGTGGATGCACAGTTTTTCCAGCCCCTTTGTTGCGAAGACTACCTCATCTCCTTTGTATTATCTTTGTTTCTTTGTCAAAAGTCACTTGCCTATATTAAAGTAGGTTTATTTCTGAGCTCTCTTTTCTGTTCCATTGATCTGTTTGCCCATTCTTTCATCACTACCACCATCTTGATTACTGTTTTCTGTTAGTAGTCTTGAAGTCAGGAAATGTCAGTCCTCTGACTTTGTTCTTCTCCTTCAATACTGAACTGCCTACTCTGGGTATTTTTCCTCTCCATATACATTTTAGAATCAGTCTGCTAGTAACCACAAAACAACTTCTTAGGATTTCTATTGGGATTGTATTAATATATTTTTAATAAATTATTTTTAATCTACGAGTTTGAAATTGCTGACCTAAGGACTATTCAAAATAAGAGGAAATGTGCATGCTTGTTTTTAAATAAAATAGTTCACATAATACTTAATTTAGTAGTATGAAAACATTGTGCACTCACCAGTATTATACGGTAACTTAAAATCAGGGCTGTGAAAAAAAAAGCAATTTAAGCTTTTGCAGATACTTCTAATTAGAATATTAATCAAAATTTCAGAGACCGCCAGTGAACACCTACACTTACGTTAATTGATTATGTATATAAAGTACACTTCTCCGCTCAATTCCTTTTTACAAAGTAATTGGGCAACATTATTAACACCAAATAATGGTACTGGCTGGATATTTCTTTAGTTTACAATAAGTGCATAAGAATGAATAAGTTCTGTTTAGTAAGTATTGAGACAGACTTATTGGTCTCTGCTGCATATAGGCCATATAAATTTTATTTTCCTAAGTGGATTAATAATACAAATAACTAACTCCATTTACTAAATACTTACTTAACATTTATCACATTCACCATACAGAGTGATGAACTGTTTCTACCCCGAGTGTTTTCACATCTACAGAAACATTGTACCATACATATAACAAAATCCATATTTCAGTTTTTAATAAGATATTATTTGAACTAGATCAAGTCCTTCAAGGAAAGTAAAAGAAAGGCCAAAAGAGAATTAGTTGACTTGGGAATGTTTGTATACCGAAATAGACACTTTATGTGTGGCATCTCAGTTAATCTCAACTGCAAATTTAGCATTATTTTATTCATTTTATGTGGCAGGGCAATAACTCGAGTGGGTTAAATAATTTTCCCTAAATCACACACTTCATTAGGATTTAACAATCTCTTTTTCTAAGCTTCCCTGTACTTTGCTTACCAGTTTCGAAAAGAAAACAAGGTCGTTAAGATAACCTAGATGGCTTTTCTTTTTTCCTTTCACCATACCCACCTCATCTTTAGTATGGTTGATTTCCCAGAATACATGAAAACCTTTCACAGGAAGAAATAATGACAGATGAATTTTGTCCATCATAATAATAATAAGCCCTCTGGTCTCAAGCAAACTGGGAATGGTGGTAGTGGAATTCTGAATAGGAAAAGAGGAAAAAAAAAAAAGCAATGAATAGCATGAAATAATGTTTGCATTGGTGTAGTAACTAAAAGTCTGGGAAAGGATGAATGAAAACATGGCAGTAGAAATAAGTAGTAAGAAATGGAAATAGGAAAAAAATGATGATTTAATCATGACTTCATTCTAAGGTCAACTATCCATATTTACTTTGATCACAGGCCTGTTTTTCTTTCATGAATAGTACCAACAGCAAAAACACCCGTACAAAAACAAAACCTTGTATCCACATGTTTTAATGGCATTAGGTGACACAAGAATAAATCTGGCTCACTCTTCGTAGACAACATGAGGGTTCCTCAGTGAATGGATACTCCTTTAAGCACAAATCTAAAGGATTAATGCATTATGAGGAGATTTTCTTTTACTCTCCGTTCGGTTCAGCAATGACTACACATGCTAATGAGTAGCTGATAAGAGCCATCTGGACAATAAATGCTCAATTGTGACCTTTAATTGTGTCATAGAAGCCAAAAAGAATGCAATGTAAATTTTTCTCAATTACTTTTATTATTCATTTTATGCATTTAATTATTCATAGATTTATAAAAAGATACAAGTTTCAAAATGGAATGGACCTCAGAGATAATTTGCTTAAGCCTGTCTTAAATGTATGAAGCATTTTCAATTGCAAGCTGATGTCCAGTGTAGACACAGAAAAATCGAGGCGACATTGTTTGGAAGACTGCTCTAATTAAATACTGAGCTCTTTGACGCAATACCATCTGCACACTCTGCCTTAGCTTCTGCTAGTCTGCAAAGGAGGCTGACCTGCTTGACACTAAAAGTGTTTCCATCTGTAGGGAGAGTGGAGCTGTTTATGAGCAGACTGGCAACTGTACCCCAGAGACAAATTTAAAGAGAACTACTTACCTTTTGTCCAGAGATTTAATTCAAAGTCTGAGTATCAAAAAGGAAAAATAATTGGAAAGTGCTCACAACGAGGTTACACACAAATATATATATTTGTCTTGTGAGTAAATATGTATATAATTCTTATGTGTGAGTGTGTGAGATGGAGTGTGTGTATTTTATTATATATATTATATATATATAATATATTATATATATTATTTTGTTAATTACAAAGTAATAAGAAATCAAACTTCTTCACCATAGGAAGTCCTAAATTTTGTCTTTTACTTATAGAAGGTGAAAATATTTTGTTGAAAGACTGTGCTTGAATTATGCAAAGCAAATTCTTATCCACATTTGATGGATCATATACTAAGCTAAGACCCTTCAGTAAATAATTAATTTAGTCTGTATAGGCAATGGGCTAGGATTATAGGACCTGTGCAGATAAGCAAGAAATGGTCTTTCTTTTGGACAGATTGTGATAGTAACCATAATAGAGTGATGATGATATACATGAACCCTAGATTCTCATTTTTTTCTGGAACAAAATATAGAATATATAAATACAAAATAAAATGCATTGAGAATCTAGACAATACTTTGGCCATCTGGATACATTGATACAAATCCATCCCCACTAGACAATAAATGGCATTATTAAGGAACCATAGTTTTCTGGTGTTTTTTTTTTTTTAACTCTGTATTTTCATGGTGTTTTGAGCAACATTTTTGTAAGGATTTTATTTATTTATTTGAGAGAGAGAGAGAGAGAGAGCACAAGTGGGGGGTGCAGAAGGAGAGAATGTCAAGCAGACTCTGTGCCAAGAACACAGCCCAATGTGGGGCTCGATCCTATAACTGTGAGACCATGAGCCAAGCAGAAATCAAGAGTCAGATGGCCAACCAACTGAGCCATCCAGGCACTCCTTGAGCAGCATTCTGAAGAAAGTAAATGTTCCAGGGTATCTGGGTGTCTCAGTTGTTAAGCGTCTACCTTCAGCTTAGATCATGATCCCAGCATCCTGGGATCAAGCCCTGCATCAGGCTCTCTGCTCAGCTGGAAGCCTGCCTCTCCCTCTCCCACTCCCCCTGCTTGTGTATCTTCTCTTGCTGTCTCTCTCTCCGTCAAATAAAATCTTTAAAAAAAAAAAAAGTAAGTAGAGGAGCCCTGAGAAGATGGCAGAGGAGTAGGGGACCCTATTCCAACCAGTCCCCAGAATTGAGCAGGGTATCTACCAGACCACTCTGAACACCCATGAAATCAGCCTGACATGTAAGAAGATAGAGCTGGATCTCTACAAAGAGAAGATCACAGGTGGTTGATTTCAAGGTACGAAATAGGGAGCCATGATTCTGCGGGCAGATATCAGAGGATAAACGGAAGGGTGAGGGAGCCAAGCCATGGGGATTCTACACCGCAAGTGAGCGATAGCCTCCCTTGATGGGGACTGGGCACAGACTCGCAGACCAGTAATGGGTAGAGGGGAAAGGACTTTAGGGCAGCCTCCCAGATGGAAACCTGGAGTGGCAGGGCCACGTGTGTGAATTGGGGGGCGGCTGGCGGTTTTAGAAGCACAAAGGGCAGAGACGAGCCCCAACCTAGAGGCAGGGCTGGGAGTGCTGCTGAGGGGAGCACAACTCAGGACACTGCAGTTTATAGCAGCACAGACAGAAATGGAGACAGCATGGCCTGGAGAGCTCACTGAAGAACAAACTGCGATCTCTCTGCTCTGACGCAGAGGGTTGGAAATGATCTCTTCTGCTCTGACTCTCAGAAAAGACACGGAAAGCTGCCAGGGAAAGCCACCAGAGAACAAAAGCCCCCAAAAACCGGTTTTCACTGAGCTCATCCCCCACCATGGGGGGCAGGGCAACTCTGCTCAAACAGGGTTGCCTGAGTAACAGCACAGGAGGCCCCTCCCCCAGAAAATAGGCTGGGAAAACTAGAGGCCGGCAACCCTAAGGTCCCTATAAAACAGGTGCATCTTGCTTGGCTTGTGGTCAATAATTTGGACTCTGTACATTCCCTCAACCACCCCTCAACAGAATGACGAGGAGGGACCCCCAAAATAGGAAAGATTCAGAGACTATGACTTATGCCACAGATTTACAAATGGATTCAGATATAATCAAGATGTCGGAGATGGAATTCAGGCTGGCAATTGTGAAGACAATAGCTAGAATGGAGAAATCGATTAATGTCAACATCGGGTCTCTAAGGGCAGAAATGAAAGCTGAACTGGCAGAGCTTAAAAATGCTATCAATGAGATCCAATCTAATCTAGATAATCTAAGAGCTAGGGTAAATGAGGCAGAAGAATGAATTAGTGATCTAGAAGATCAATTAATAGACAAGAAGGGAAAAGAGGAGGCCAGGGAAAAACAACTCAAAATCCATGAAAATAGAATCAGAGAAATAAGTGACACCATGAAACACTCCAATGTCAGAATTAATTGGGACCCCTGAGGGGGTGGAGAGAGACAGAGAGGACTAGAAGATATATTTGAGCAAATTATAGCTGAGGACTTCCCTAATCTGGGGAATGAAATAAACATTCGTGTCCTAGAGGCAAAGAGGACCCCTCCCAAGATCAAGGAAAACAGGCCAATGCCCCGGCATGCAATAGTAAAACTCGCAAATCTTAGAACCAAGGAAACATCTTAAGGGCAGTTAGGGGGAAGAGATTCCTTACATACACAGGGAGGAACATCAGAATAGGTCAGACCTATCCACAGAGATCTGGCAAGCCAGAAAGTCCTGGCAAGACATATTCAGGTTACTAAAATGAGAAAAATATACAGCCAAGAATACTTTATCTGGCAAGGCTGTCATTTAGAATGGATGGAGAGATGCAGAGCTTCCAAGACCGGCAGAAACTGAAAGAATATGTGACCACTAAGCCGGCCCTGCAAAAATTATTAAGGGGGGGTTATATAAAAGGAGAAAGACCCCAAGAGTGATAGAGAACAGAAGTTTACAGAGACAATCTATAGAAACAAGGTCTTCACAGGCCACATGATGACAATAAATTAATATCTTTCATTAATCACTCTCAACATGAACGGCCTAAATGCTCCCATAAAACGGCACAGGGTTGCAGATTGGATAAAAAGACAGAACCCATCCAATATGCTGTCTACAAGAGACATTTTGAACCTAAAGATACATCCAGACTGAAAGTGAAGGGTTGGAGATCCATCTTCCATGCTAACGGACCTCAAAAGAAAGCTGGGGTAGCAATTCTTATACAAGAGCTTTGAATGACACCCTGGACCAGATGGACCTCATAGATATATACAGAACATTCCACCCTAAAACAACAAAATACCCATTCCTCTCGAGCGCATATGGAACTTTTTCCAGAGTAGACCATGTACGGGGTCACAAGTCATGTCTCAATCAATACCAAAAGATTGAGATTATTCCCTGCATATTCTCGGATCATAATGTTTTAAAACTGGAACTTAATCACAAGAAAAAATTTAGAAGAAATTCAAACACTTGGAAGCTAAAGACCACTCTGCTCAAGAATGTTTGGGTCAACCAGGAAATCAAAGAACTTAAACAATTCATGGAAACCAATGAGAACAAAAACACATCAGTCCAAAGCCTGTGGGATACTGCCAAGGAGGTCCAAAGGGGGAAACACATAGCCATCTAGGCCTGACTCAAAAAAATAGAAAAATCCCGAATCCACCAACAAACTTTACACCTTAAAAAACTAGAGAAAAAGCGAGAAACGATGCCTAAGCCATGCATTAGAAGAGAAATAATTAAGATTAGAGCAGAGATCAATGAATTAGAAACCAGAAACACAGTAGATCAGATCAATGAAACTAGAAGTTGGTTCTTTGAAAGAATTAATAAGATTGATAAACCACTGGCCAGACTTATCCAAAAGAAAAGAGAAAGGACCCAAATTAATAAAATTATGAATGAAAGGGAAGAGATCACGATAACACCAAGGAAATAGAAACAATTATTAGAAATTATTATCAACAATGATATGCCAATAAACTGAGCAACGTGGAAGAAATGGATGCCTTCCCAGAAACCTAAAAACTGCCAAGACTGAAACAGGAAGAAATTGACAACCTGCATAGGCCAATAACCCGTAACGAGATTGAAGCAGTGATCAAAAACCTCCCAAAAAACAAGAGTGCAGGGCCCGATGGATTCCCTGGGGAATTCTACCAAACATTCAAGAAGAAATAATACCTATTCTCCTGAAGCTGTTTCAAAAAATAGAAACAGAAGGAAAGCTTTCAGACTCATTCTATGAGGCCAGCATTACCTTAATCCCCAAACCTGGCAAAGACCCCATCAAAAAGGAGAATTTCAGACCGATATCCCTGATGAATATGGATTCCAAAATCCTCAACAAAATCCTAGCTAATAGGATCCCACAATACCTTAAAAGGATCATCCACCACGACCAAGTGGGATTTATCCCCGGGATGCAAGGGTGGTTCAACATTCGCAAATCAATCAATGTGATAGAACACATTAATAAGAGGAGAGAGAAGAACCATATGGTCCTCTCAGTTGATGCAGAAAAAGCATTTGACAAAATACAGTATCCTTTCCTGATTAAAACTCTTCAGAGTATAGGGAGAGAGGGAACGTTCCTCAAGTTCATAAAATCCATCTATGACAAACCCACAGCGACTATCATCCTCAATGGGGAAAAGCTGAGAGCCTTTCCCTTAAGATCAGGAACACGACAAGGATGTCCACTGTAACTACTATTGTTCAACATAGTACTAGAAGTCCTAGCAACAGCAATCAGACAACAAAAAGAAATCAAAGGTATTCAAATTGGCAAAGAAGAAGTCAAACTCTCTCTTTTCGCAGATGACATAATGCCTGCCTTTGGCTCAGGTCATGATCCCAGGGTCCTGGAATCGAGCCCCACATCAGGCTCCCTGTTCAGTGGGGAGCCTGCTTCTCCCTCTCCCTCTGCCCCCTCCTCCACTCATGCTCTCTCTCTCTCTCTCAAATAAATAAATAAAATCTTAAAAAAAAAAAATAGATGGGAAAGAGTGACATGAAGACGAGGAAAGAAAGACAGTGGGGAGGAAGAGAGTAAGTAAGAAGAAAATGAGTGAAGAGGAAATAGAACAGAAGACAAGAATAAGTAGTTAGCCAAGAAGGCAGGAGGGGGAGGAAGAATAGGACAAAGATGAAAACAGGAAGGAGACTATAGAGGACAATGCCATACAAGGACATAATCCCCAAATGGAAGCCCTGGGAAGCCCTGACAGTCCACCTGGGCAGATAACCTGCATTCATTACATCAGGAAATATAACTATTCTGAAATAGTTTTGGAGAAATTTAGATTTAAAGTTAAAAGTGAATCAGTGTTAATTACCGAATGTTATTCTTATAAAACATACAATTTTTGAAAAGGATTGCAAATTCTTTTTAGTTTGATTTTTATGCTAAAATAGTTTCTTCCTCAGTGTAATACTGGGTCGCTAATGAAAGATACATGTTAAATCTTGACACCAGAAAAACTACTATTATTAAAAGCTATAAACAGTTTGGTTTTCTTTCAGCATAAAAAATGGAATTTAAGGTAGATTACAGTTCGTACTAGGTAAAACAAATTGGACGGCTCCATTGAGTTTTCCAAATATAAAGGAGGGTAGAAGAACATATCTGGCTTGTCAAAGACTTTATACAAGCGTGGAGTGACTTGCCGGGCAGGGAGAGACCAAGAATGGATCTGTGAAGTTCAAAGCTACAAATATATGGCAACAAACAGGAGTGACCACAGTCAAGAACAGATTATAGAGAAGATCCTCAAAAGAGAAGGGAGAAGACCTAAAACTAATATAACATTGAGTGTCAACTATACTGCAATAAAAATTAAAATTAATAAAAAGGTAATGGAGGAGAATGTTTGAACTGGGCCCCTGGAGTGCAGGGGTGCTTCAGAAGGGAGTGCGATTTTGCCCGGAGCTTTGGGTAAGGAGAGAATCCCTCCTGAGGAGTATTCTGGCCTTAAGGAAAATGTCTACTTTAAGGTGAACTGAAGTAGTTGAGCTCTAAGAAACAGCAGAGGTGGCTGCATAACTGGTGAGGGGGGTACCTCCAGATGATCGTGAGCACAGCACCAATGCCAGTCCTATTGGTGAAACAGCAATCCAAGCCACAGAAAGAAGGCCAACACTGTGCAGAAGACCAAAAGGCATTCCTGAGACCTTTCACTGCCTGAGCTCCTCGTTCCAGTAAAGGACCATGTAGCTTGTAGTCACTCACTAAAAGCTGCCAATCCAAGCCACTCTCACAGATGTTGCCAAAACCACAGGACCTTAAGCTCATGTGGCACCAGACCTGCAAAGTTATGATGAGAGAGGTGGCAAAGAGGCAAATGAGAGGGCAGAGAAATATTTTAGGAATCAAACCAGTTTGGAGACCACAAAGCAGATGACAGAGGTCGTGGGGACTGGGAATGGGAGGGGAAAGAAGGAATGCAGGGTTGGGGAGAGGTCAGAACTAGAGAACAATATAGGGCTGAGAATTCAGAAGACAGTTAGGTGACTGGACAGACCAATGCACAAGCCTCTGTGACTGTCCCAGCATCAGCAACCAGGGAAGCAGAATGCTTAGAAAAGCTATCTTGGATTAAACCTGAACTCCCTGAAAATTTGACCGTTCAATATACAGGGTTTAACATTATGAATACAGAAATCATTATTTTAATCCTATGTCAATGAAACCTGGACAGGTGCATTACATCATCATGAACAAGAAGGCATCTGCAGTATTAAATAATGAGGGGTTTTGCCTTGATGGTAGGATTTTAAATTTTTATTTAATCTCATTCATCTGTTATTTCTATACCCACAATGACCACTTAAAAGATAAAATGAAATACTCCTTCCACCATACCAACTCAAAGGATAAAATAACTTCAAATACACTTACCAAAAAAATATGCAGTATTTAGATGAAGAAACATTAAATGCTATTAAATGAAAAAAAGGACCTAACACCAACCAGATTTCTGTATATAAAACATGAATTATCACAGTTATACTCATAATTTATATAACAATGAAGATATCAAAAATATATTTGAAGAGACCCTAAGCTAGTGATTTTAAATTCCATGAGTAAAATATTAAAACGCAAGAAAGAGGGGTGGAGCAAGATGGTGGAGGAGTAGGAGACCTGGATTTTGTCTGGTCTCAGGAATTCAGCTAGATAGGGATCAAACCATTCTGAACACCTACAAACTCAACAGGAGATCGAAGAAAAGAAGAGCAACAACTCTCTGAACAGAAAAGTGACCACTTTCTGGAAGGTAGGACGTGCGGAGAAGTGAATCCGAGGAGATATTCGGGAGGATAGACGGCGGGGGAGGGGGCCTCCCTCAGCTGCTTCTGGCGAGTGATAGAGCCGCGGAGCACAAAATTGGAACTTTTAGAAGTTGGCTCCGCTGAGGGACATCCCTCCAGTGGCTAAGTGGGGGGTGGAACCCTCGCGGGACAGTGTGGTCTCAGGACCCTCGGGGTCACAGAAAGGCCGGGGGTGTCTGAGTGCAACAGAGCTCCCAGGGATTGCAGTGGGGAAGCCGGCTGCAGAGACGGAGCTGAGGCGCGGGCTCTCAGCTCGGGGTTGCCATAAACTGTGATCCGCGGCCCAGTCGGGCCACTGCTCCTCCAGCAGGGACCCAACAAGCAGCAGATCCAGGAGACTCCCCTTCCTTACCCAGGAGGAGCAGTGTGGGAGCGCAATGCAGGGATCTGCTGGGTTTGGAGACTCAACAATGTGTCAGGTGCCAGAAATAGAAATGCTCGGTCACAGGCCGGGTGAGCACGGAGTGCGGTGGAGACTGGGGAGACGGGAGTGATTGACTGCTTTTCTCTGGGGGCTCACTGAGGAGTGGGGCCCCAAGTTCTCGGCTCCTCTGGGGTGGAGATTGGAAGGCCGCCATTTTCACTCTTGTCCTCCAAAGCTCTACCAAGAGCTTGCAGGGAACAAAAGCTCCAGAGAGCAAACCCGAGCAGATGACTTAGCACAGACCGACAAGGGCGGGGCAGTTCCACCTCCGGCAAAGACATTTGGGAACCATGGCAACAGGCCCCTAACCCAGAAGATCAGCAAGAACAGCCAGCCAAGACCAAGTTTACCAATCAATGAGAATGGCAGAACTCCAGCGCGAGGGGAATACTGCACATAGAATTCATGGCTTTTTTACCATGATTCATTAGTTTTTCAAAGTTAATTTTTTTTACTGTCTTTTTTTTTTTAATTTTTCTTTTTCCCTTTTTCAACCAACATCTTATCAATCCCTTTTTTTAAAAGAAATATTTTTCATTTTTAGAGTCATATTCTATCCCTTCATAGTAGTTACCCTTATTCTTGGCATATATATATAAATTGTTCTCTCTTTAAAATTTTGAGATACAGTTTATTCTAACAGATCAAAATATGCCCTAAATCTCTAGTGTATGGCTATGTTCTAGTCTCCTGCCTGATCACATTCTCTCTGTTTTTTTTTCTTTTTTTTTTAAATCCTTTCTTTTTTCAAACAACTTCTTATCAAATCCTTTTATAAAATTTTTAATATTATTATTAAATAATAATTTTATTAATTTTTCAAATAATAATTATTTTTAAATTTTAAATTTTAATTTAAAATTTAAATTATTTTAAATAATAAAATATAAATTTTATTAAATAATAATTGTTATTAAAAAATAATTATCATCATCACAGTCATATTCCATCCCTTCATTGTATCAACCCTTATTTTGTACATATGTAAGTCTTTCTTCCTTTAAAATTTTGGGAGGCACTTTCTTCTAACAGACCAAAATACACCCAAAATCTACTGTGTGGCACTGATCCATACACTAGGCTGATCATATTTGATCATATTCTGGTTTTTTTTGTTTTGTTCAGTTTTTGTTTGTTTTTATCTTTTTCTTTTTCTTTTTATTTTTCTCTTTCTTTTTTCTTTCTTTCCCTTTCTTCTCCCCTGGTTTCAGGTCTTTTCTGATTTGTTTAGGGTATATTTTCTGGGGACGTTGTTACCCTGTTAACATTTTATTCTCTCATTCATCTATTTTTCTCTGGACAAAATGACAAGACAAAAAAAATAACCTGAACAAAAAGAACAAGAGATAGTACCATCTGCCAGGGACCTACTCAATACGCACATTAGTACAATGTCAGACCTAGAGTTCAGAATCATGATTTTAAAGATACTAGCTGCGCTTGAAAAAAGCATGGAGGTTATTAGAGAAACCCTTCCTGGAGAAATAAAAGAACTAAAATGTAACCAAGTCAAAATCAAAACGGATATTAATGAGGTGCAATCAAAAATGGGGGCACTAACTGCTAGGATAAATGAGGCAGAAGAGAGAATGAGGGATAAAGAAGACCAAATGATGGAAAATAAAGAAGCTGAGAAAAGGAGAGATAAAAAACTACTGGATCACGAGGGCAGAATTCGAGAGATAAGCGATACCATAAGACAAAACAACATTAGAATAATTGGGATCCAAGAAGAAGAAGAAAGAGAGAGAGGGGCAGAAGGTATATTGGAGCAAATCATAACAGAGAAATTCCCTAATGTGGGGAAGGAAACAGGCATCAAAATCCAGGAGGCAAAGAGAACCCCTCTCAAAATCAATAAAAATAGGTCAACACCCCAACATCTAAAGGTAAAACTTACAAGTCTCAGAGACAAAGAGAAAATCCTGAAAGCAGCTTGGGAGAAGAGATATGTAACCTATATTAGTAGAAATATTAGATTGGGAACAGACCTAACCACAGAGACCTGACAGGCCAGAAAGGACTGGCATGATATATTCAGAGCACTAAACGAGAAAAATATGCAGCTGAGAATACTATATCCAGCTAGGCTGTCAATGAAAATAGAAGGAGAGATAAAAAGCTTCCAGGACAAACAAAAACTAAAGGAATTTGCAAACACGAAACCAGCCCTCCAAGAAATATTGAAAGGGGTCCTCTAAGCAAAGAGAGAGCCTAAAAGCAGCATAGATCAGAAAGGAACACAGACAATAGACAGTAACAGTCACCTTACAGGCAATACAATGGCACTAAATTCTTATCTTTCAATAGTTACCCTGAATGTAAATGGGCTAAAGGCCCCAATCAAAAGACACAGGCCATCAGATTGCATTAAAAAACAAGACCCATTGATATGCTGTCTGCAAGAGACTCATTTTAGACCCAAAGACAGCCCCACATGGAAAGTGAGGGGGTGGAAAACCATTTAGCATGCTAATGGACACCAAAAGAAAGCTGGGGTGGCAATCCTTATATCAGACAAATTAGATGTTAAAACAAAGACTGTAATAAGAGATGAGGAAGGACACTATATCCTACTTAAAGGGTCTATCCAACAAGAAGATCTAACAATTGTAAATATGTATGCCCCCTAACATGGGAGCAGCCAATTATATAAGGCAATTAATAACAAAAGCAAAGAAACACATTGACAACAATACAAAAATAGTGGGGGACTGTAACATTGCCCTGACTGAAATGGACAGATCATCTAAGCAAAATCTCAACAAGGAAATAAAGACTTTAAATGACACACTGGACCAAATGGACTTCACAGACATGTTCAAAACATTCCATTCCAAAGCAACAAATACACATTCTTCTCTAGTGCCCATGGAACATTCTCCAGAATAGATTACATCCTAGGTCACAAACCAGGTCTCAACCAGTACCAAAAGACTGGAATCATTCCCTGCATATTTTCGGACCAAAATGCTTTGAAACTAGAACTCAATCACAAGAGGAAAGTAAGAAAGAACTCAAATACATGGAGGCTAAAGAGCATCCTACTAAAGAATGAATGGGTCAACAAGGAAATTAAAGAAGAATTAAAAAAAGTCATGGAAACCAATGAAAATGAAAACACAACTGTTCAAAATCTTTGGGATACAGCAAAGGCAGTCCTGAGAGGAAAGTATAGAGCAATACAAGCCTTTCTCAAGAAACAAGAAAGGTCTCAAATACACAACCTAACCCTACACCTAAAGGAACTAGAGAAAAAAACAGCAAATAAAGCCTAAACCCAGCAGGAGAAGAGAAATAATCAAGATCAGAGCAGAAATCAATGAACTAGAAACCAAAAGAACAGTAGAACAGATCAACGAAACTAGGAGCTGGTTCTTTGAAAGAATTAACAAGATTGATAAACCCCTGGCCAGACTGATCAAAAAGAGAGAAAGGACCCAAATCAACAAAATCATGAATGAAAGAGGAGAGATCACAACCAACACCAAAGAAATACAAACAATTATAAGAACATATTACGAGCAACTATATGCCAGCAAATTAGATAATCTGGGAGAAATGGATGCATTCCTAGAGATGTATCAACTACCAAAACTGAACAAGGAAGAAATAGAAAACCTGAACAGATCTATAACTAGTAAGGAAATTGAAGCAGTCATCAAAAATTTCCCAGCAAACAAAAGCCCAGGGCCAGATGGCTTCCCAGGGGAATTCTACCAAACATTTAAAGAAGAATACCTATTCTCCTGAAACTCTTCCAAAAAATAGAAAAGGAAGGAAAACTTCCAAACTCATTTTATGAGGCCACCATTACCTTGATCCCCAAACCAAAGACCCAATCAAAAAGGAGAATAACAGACCAATATCCTTGATGAACATGGATGCAAAAATGTTCACCAAAATACTAGCCAATAGGATCCAACAGTACATTAAAAGGATTATTCACCACGACCAAGTGGGATTTATCCCTGGGCTGCAAGACTGGTTCAACATCCGCAAATCAATCAACGTGATAAATTCATTAACAAAAGAAAGAACAAGAATCATATGATCCTCTCAATTGATGCAGAAAAAGCATTTGACAAAGTACAGCATCCTTTCTTGATCAAAACTCTTCAGAGTATAGGGATAGAGGGTACATACCTCAATATCATAAAAGTCATCTACGAAAAACTTACAACAAATATCATTCTAAATGGGGAAAAGCTGAGAGCTTTCCCCCTGAGGTCAGGAACACAGCAGGGATGTCCACTATCACCACTGCTATTCAGCATAGTAGTAGAAGTCCTAGCCACAGCAATCAGACAACAAAAAGAAATCAAAGGCATCCAAATCGGCAAAGAAGTCAAACTCTCACTCTTCCATGTGATATGATACTTTATGTGGAAAACCCAAAAGACTCCACCCCAAAACTTCTAGAACTCATACAGGAATTCAGTAAAGTGGCAGGATATAAAATCAATGCACAGAAATCAGTGGCATTCCTATACACCAAGACAGAAGAGAGAGAAATTAAGGCATCAATCCCATTTACAATTGCACCCAAAACCGTAAGATACCTAGGAATAAATCTAACCAAAGAGGCAAAGGATCTGTACTCAGAAAACTATAAAATACTCATGAAAGAAATTGAGGAAGACACAAAGAAATGGAAAAACGTCCATGCTCATGGATTTGGAAGAAAAAATATTGTGAAGATGTCAATGCTACCTAGAGCAATCTACACATTCAGTGCAATCCCCATCAAAATACCATCCGCTGTTTTCAAAGAAATGGAACAAATAATCCTAAAATTTGTATGGAACCAGAAGAGACCCCGAATAGCCAGAGGAATCTTGAAAAAGAAAAGCAATGCGGGCGGCATCACAATTCCAGACTTCCAGCTCTGTTACAAAGCTGTCATCATCAAGACAGTATGGTACTGGCACAAAAACAGACATATAGATCAATGGAACACAACAGAGAGCCCAGAAATGGACCCTCACTCTATGGTCAACTCATCTTTGACAAAGCAGGAAAGAATGTCCAATGGCAAAAAGACAGTCTCTTCAACAAATGGTGTTGGGAAAATTGGAGAGCCACATGCAGAAGAATGAAACTGGACCATTTCCTTACACCACACACAAAAATAGACTCCAAATGGTTGAAAGACCTAAACGTGAGACAGGAGTCCATCAAAATCCTAAAGGAGAACACAGGTAGCAACCTCTTCGACCTCAGCCATAGCAACTTCTTCCTAGAAACATTGCCAAAGGCAAGGGAGGCAAGGGCAAAAATGAACTATTGGGATTTCATCAAGATAAAAAGCTTTTGCACGGCAAAAGAAAGTCAACAAAACCAAAAGACAACTGACAGAATGGGAGAAGATATTTGCAAATGACATATCAGATAAAGGGCTAGTATCCAAAATCTATAAAGAACTTATGAAACTCAATACCCAAAGAACAAATAATCCAATCAAGAAATGGGCAGAAGACATGAACAGACATTTTTCCAAAGAAGACATCCAAATGGCCGACAGACACATGAAAAAGTGCTCAACATCGCTCGGCATCAGGGAAATCCAAATGAAAACCTCAAGGAGATACCACCTCACACCAGTCAGAATGGCTAAAATTAACAAGTCAGGAAATGACAGATGTTGGTGGGGATGTGGAGAAAGGGGAACCCCCACACACACTGTTGGTGGGAATGCAAGCTGGTGCAGCCACTCTGGAAAACAGTATGGAGGTTCCTCAAAAAGTTGAAAATATAGCTACCATATGATCCAGCAATTGCACTACTGGGTATTTACCCCAATGATACAAATGTAGGGATGCGAAGGGGTACAGGCACCCTGATGTTTATAGCAGCAATGTCCACAATAGCCAAACTGTGGAAAGAGCCAAGATGTCCATTGACAAATGAATGGATAAAGAAGAAGTGGTATATATATGCAATGGAATATTATGCAGCCATCAAAAGGAATGAGATCTTGCCATTTGCAATGACGTGGATGGAACTGGAGGGCGTTATGCTGACTGAAATAAGTCAATCAGAGAAAGACATGTATCATATGACCCCACTGATATGAGGAATTCTTAATCTCAGGAAGCAAATTGAGGGTTGCTGGAGTGGGGGGTGGGGTGGGAGGGATGGGGTGGCTGGGTGATAGACATTGGGGAGGGTATGTGCTATGGTGAGCGCTGTGAATTGTGTAAGACTGTTGAATCACAGATCTGTACCTCTGAAACAAATAATGCAATATATATTAGAAAAACAAAAAAAAGAAAATAGCAGGAGTGGAAGAATGAAGGGGTAAATCGGAGGGGGAGAGAAACCATGAGAGACGATGGACTCTGAAAAACAAACTGAGGGTTCTAGAGGGGAGGGGTGTGGGGGGATGGGTTAGCCTGGTGATGGGTATTAAAGAGGGCACGTTCTGCGTGGAGCACTGGGTGTTATGCACAAACAATGAATCATGGAACACTACATCAAAAACTAATGATGTAATGTATGGTGATTAACATAAGAATAAAAAATTTTAAAAAATGCAAGAAAACAAATTTTTTTAAAAAAAGAAACATATTCTTATACATTCTTTGTTATAAATATATGTAATACAGCTGCAGTGTAGTGCTGTTATGTACAGAGTCCAGAAGCAGAACCAAATCGATACAGGAATTGAGCAATTTGATAAATTTTATATATCATATCAGAATGCAAAGGAATGATTATTTAGTAATTGATACTGGAACAGTTAGATAGCCATGTTGGAGAAAATTTAATTTAGATCCGTACCTCACAATGTACTACTTAGGAGTCCTTTACTTCAGTAATGAACCTCTCTGTGTGTCAAAAAGCTGACATTCTACTTGAAGCTTCAGAGATAGCACAGTAGAGATGGAGGAAGATCAGTGGCAAATGTACCTTTAATCCCTCCCACCAACTTCCTCCAACACTCACAGCTGTTTATCATTACTTATATCATCCAGGATTTATTTTCTTCTGGACTCTTGGCATCTTGTGTTATATCCCTGCCTCTTGCTTCCAAAAAATTCCCTATGGATCAAGGCCATTGTGCATATTTCATATTCAGTGATATTGTCTCCTTAGTTATCCAGCAAACTTCTAGATCCCATCAGTTCAATAATGCCCCAATTATATGATAATCATTTAAATGAGAACACACTAAAATTAGAGGGAGTATGTGACTGAGAGGCAAATTAATCTTTTTAAAGACAATACTTAAGGGAAAACATAAAAGAGAGTAATGCAGTAAATTTCAGCTATCTACTCTTACTCCTTGCCCCTGCAGGTGAGTGCCTGTTACAGCTCACCAAATTCTGTCTTAGCATTGTACAGCCTGTGCTACAGAAAGAATTACAGATGGATTCAGAGTTCATAGAAGTATATTTTAACTTCAGCCAGAGAAATAAAGGAAATGAAATAGCTTGTGTAGTTCAACATAATCTAATTGGATCATGGCATGCTAAACGGTAGAACTTCAGTTTATCTCTACATCAATTTCCCTTTCAGTGCATATCTGGAAAGAGGATTCTATTAGTATGCTAGTGGCCAAGGAGAGAGGTCAAGAGTAATCAACCCATTGTACTTATTGGCCAATATTCCTACTGGTTCAAAGATGGAACATAGAAAAATCACAACTGTTTCCCTTAAATGTACGTGCAATACATAAGAGGGAAAATACTGAGCTGAATTAAGAAAATGTCAATTTTAGAAATCAACTTTTAAAAGATTCTTAATATAGGATGCATAAATGCCCCACTGGGGGAGAGGGACAACAAAAACCCACTGGCCATAATGAACAAAGAACAGAAATTTATAAGGACAAACTGGGTATTAAATTTTAATATACAAGTATTTCAGAGCAGTTGAATTTTATTACCGATAAGTTTGGAAGAAGGACAAAATATTGATGAAATGTGAATTGCAAAAGAGCACTCCACATTTCATACTTATTATGATTCTAACTTTGCAAAATATATACTTTCTTTGGGAGAGAAATCACCAAAATATTAAAAGTAGTTACATATGAATAATTATACTAAGGATTAGTAACATGTTTTTTAAGTATCTTCCTATATTGTCAAAGTGATAACACGTGTTACTTTTTTTTTTTACTGGAGGCTGATAGGGTATTTAGTTACTATTTTTTTTAACAACAGGCTTTATTCAGTTTAAGATTATTCCAATAATGTTTTTTCATTTTTTCCTCCTGTTCTAGGATCCAATCCAGAATACAATGTTACATTCAGTTACCATGTCTCAATCTCTCCAAGGTGTGACAGTTCCTCACATTCTCCTTATTTCTAATGGCCTTAACATTTTTGAAGAGTACTGGTCAAGAATTTGTTAGAATATCTGTCAGTTTGTCAGATGTTCTCTCCTAAGTAGACTGGACTTAGGTATTTTTGGAAAGAACTCTACAGAGCTCAAGTGCTCGCAATGCATCAAATCAGTGATTACATAGCATGACTTACTACTGATGGATGTTAATTTTGATCGCTTGGATAAGTGATGTTTGCCAGACTCCTCCACAGTAAAGTTACCATTTTTCCCTTTTTATCTTTCGTTTGTTAGAAAGAATGACTAAGTTCCACCCACACTCAAGAGGAGGTGAGTTAAGCTCCACCTCCTTAGGGATGAGTATAAAAACATGTGTGGACATTTATTTAAACCAGTGCAGTGATAAATAAGTATTTTGGAGGAGATAATTTGAAACTATGCAAATATCCTGTTCCTCCTTGGATGTTTCTTTTGTAGTTGGAAAAGAAAAAGCATCCTTTACACATAAATCTGCAAAAACTAAATCATTGGATATTGTACCACATACAGTTCCAGAAACTGCCCACACCTTCCTTCTTTGTGTCTTTCCTAAAGTCCCCCTAGAAAAGCCAGTTATGCTGCTCTTATTACTTAAGTATTTAAACTCTTCATATTTTATAGATGCCGGCAGTATTCCCATCCAAAGGGGAAAAAAATGAGAGAGACTATATTCTGTTTTCTTCTCTGACCTTCTCCTTCAGGCAAAACATCCTGTTAATATCTTATAGTCAAATTTCCACATGTACAATACCAAAGAAGTAACTTAGATTTCTATTTCCTTGAATCACCTGGAGGGTGATTTATAACATATATGCAGGATTGTGTATGACATGCATACACACACACTCACATTCCTTATACTGTACCCGCAGCTCGGTTCTACCCAACCCTCTCCCCAGTCCCTTTTCCTACATTCCACAAATATGGTGTTCAGTCAGTTCTGGTTGCTATAACCAAAAATACCATAAACTGGTGGCTTAAATAGCAAACATTTATTTCTCACAGTTCTAGAGGCTGGGAAGTTCAAAATCCAATCACCAGCAGTTTCTGTGTCTGGTAAGGAACCTGCTTCCTGCTGTTTGCTCCCTGAGTCCTCCCCACTGAAGAAGAGGAGAGAGTTCTCTGGGTCTCTTTTAAAAAGTTCTACCCTCTAGACCTACTCACTTCCCAAAGGCCCCACCTATAAATACCATCACAGCCAGGATTTAGTTTTAACAAATAAATTTGGGGGTGGGGGTCACGCCAAACAGTCTGTTCCACTCATTGAATCAGTATCTCTTTAGAGGGATTTGTCAGTCTGTGATTTTTTTAAAAGTCCACAATATATTTCTGACTATATGCAAGAGTTTGGGAATAGTTGACCCAGATATTGTTGCAATTTACCTTATACATGAATGTATGAGAGTTAAGTGACAATCCCAGGAGGTTTCTTAAGATGATATGCCATGACCAAAATAGAATTTGAAAATTTCAGCTTGAATCAGTAGAAGATTCAGGAGAATAAATCCTTTCAAGCATGCGTAATAATTTCTGTCATAGATGTGAGAAAGACTGTAGTTGTATTATTCTTGGCTGTGGAAGGTATGGTCTATAAGGAACACAGATTTCTGTAAACCTAGGAGAAGATATAGTTTTATGTTATGTTACTCTCAGATTTCCAGTAGAAAAAAGAAAAGTCCTCAAGGAATTCATATCCCTGTTGAAATATCAACCTAGGGATATTTAAATGGGATTCCGAGAGACTGGCAGATTTTCATAATTTTTTTTGCTGGCAGTTGCAAATACAGCCTCCCTTGCCACCATGCTGCTGCCATTTTGTCACCAAAAAGCTTCTCAGCATGGCAGAGACGATGTGTTAGGAGTCCACAGGGGGTGGAACAGAACCCTACTTCACAAATTACTTTTGCTTTTGGCAAGATGTCGTGTCTCCAACCAGAAATGAAAAATGTGGTTCCAAGACAACAGCACAGTAGTTATTCAAAAGAGTATTTATATAATTTTGTTTTTGAACTTGCATAAAAAAATGACATGCAGACCAGCATGCAATTCTCCAAAGACCTCTAATCATTTCCTTGTTCAGTAACTCTTTTGCCAAGAACATCCTATGTGTCCATAGCAAACTTAATTGTTTACTGGAACAGTATTTTTTATAAGTTCCACACCATGAGGAAATTATGCAGATGATTTGATATTCATCATTTCGTGACTGGACATGAAAGGCAATGTCCAATGTGGTAATCCAGTATTAATATTGGGCTGAATTGTTTAAAATATCAGAATCCATGAAAAGAAAGCCAAGTTGTTATTCTGCCTTTGATAGGAGTTATTAAAGATGTGTTTAGCAATTACTAACTCTATGTAATTCTACTCTAATAAAATAGTTATTTAAACTAACCCAGTGTTCATGGAATAATTCAGTTTGTGATTTTTAAAAGCTAACAAAGGTAAAAGTAGTATAACAACAGCCATATTGGGAATGCTTCCTTGCCAGGCTAACCATTAAAATTTTACTAAGAATGACAAGAAAGAAAATATTCATAAATTCATCAAACAGTGTCATATTATGCATTTAAGGTTAAATGGAAGAGTGAAAAATAGTATGTGAAGGATAAATATAAACTTGAAATACTTTAAAGAGAAAACTTAATGAAATCAATTTTTTTATGGAAGAAATTGGGGAAAACTAGTGGTTCCCCTGACATTGTGTTAGTAATGGAAGAAAATACTGAAAAGAAACCAAAATGGATCTGTCTAGTCAGAGAACAGTAGAAAACTTTCTATGATGAGGTACTATGCAACCTCCATATCACTAGGCAAACAAGAAATTGGGGACAATTAGTGGTTATCTTGACATTGTGTTAGTAATTTACAAGGAATTGAAAGTGGACCTGTTTAGTCAGAGAACAGTAGAAAAACTTTCTATGATAAAGTACTATCTAGCCGCCATATCTCTAGGCAGACAGTGCATCTATGCAGTGCTGTGCAGGTTAAGTCAGCTCTCCAGAGGAACAAAAGAAAAATAAACTAATATGTAGCATTTGCTGATTTTGTGCTACCACAGTGATGTCATTAAACATGGAGTTGAGAATCAGCTTTTCTGAGCTGGTATGAGACGGCTCCAAAACACCTTTACAAAAGCTACATTTCAACCCCATCTTATCCCAAAGACTGAAAGGTTTCTTGAACTCTTAGATCTGATCTGAAAAAACTTCATAGCCTAGAAAGGATCTTAATGCTGCTTATAGTATAGCTAACTATTTTGCTCAATAGTCTAATATAAATATCAACAATAAACTCTCATCATTCACAAAGTTTTACTGTGAAGATTTTATGTAGTATATGATCTTATATACATCTGGAAAACCTAGAATTTAGGAAGAAATGTTTTCAAAGGGTTTCAAATCTTAGTGTAGGAAGCAAGATGAAGATGGATCAAGGACCAAGGGTGTACGGTCAAACAACTCATCATGTCATTCATTGCAGAAAACTGTCTTCTGGCCTCTGTTGCCTCTAGAAGTCATACGATTTGTGGCACCTACTCAGCAGCATCACATCTACTTTTAGGAGAGATTTTACCATACACTATTGCAGCTGTCTATGTATTTATGTTTCTCGCCAGTGGGAGGGGGTTATGTTATCTACTGCCCTGTAACTAGTGCCTAGCCCAGTGCCTGGCACACAATAGATGTTCAATACAAATTTTAATATTTATTTTGTAAATGATCTGACTGAAAAGAAAGAAAGGTTCTCGGAACACTTGTGTTCTTTGTTCTTCTGAAATTAGTTGAACTCTAAAGCATAACCTAAAATTCAAGCAAGATAAGTTGCAAAGGATTTAACACCATTTGTTGAAGAGGTGAGAAATATAAGTTAGGTAACTTATATTTATAATTTTTTAAAGATTTTTATTTGTTTTTGCAGGAGAGAGAGACAGAGAAAGAGCACGAATCAGGGAGGGGGAGGAAAAGAGGGAGAGGCAGACTCCCTGCTGAGCAGGGAGCCTGATGTGGGACTCGATCCCAGGACCCTGGGACCATGACCTGAGCTGAAGGCAGATGCTTAACTGAGTGAGCCACCCAGGCACCATAAAATTTAAGAGGTATATTGTTACTAGCCTCCCAGAGTGTCTTGGAATTTTATACTAAAATATATTTTAAAAGAGTATTTATACTGTTCTCTCACTCTGATGCTGTTGTCACTATTGGTGTTGATTATTAGTGTTTGGAGGCATTCTTCTTGTAAAGTTTCAGTTGTCATCATTGTCATCATTATCTATATTCTGTTATGCCAGCTTACTTTTTATCTTGGACTCAATTATTATTATTTTTTGGGTAATTCTTGTCCATTCAGACTAACTTTAAATAATTTTTACCTAAAATGTGTTGAAGTGATAATATAAAGAAGACTGTATGAGACACTATATTTATAAATGTAAAAAGCCATTCTGAACACATTAAGACCATAATAGTCAAAGCATGCAAGGCCAACCACTGGTTCATAGCCATGACAGAAATGAGGCAATGGGACAAGAATAGTCAGACTTTGGAACTTAGAAACCTTGCCTTCAAAATTCTTGAAGAAAGTTATTTTTGAAAAGCAAAGTATATTGCACTGAAGGGAATCCAAAAATAAACGTAGCTTTTTAAAAAAAAAATTTATCAACACATAATGTATTATATGTCTCAGGGGTACAGGTCTGTGATTCATCAGTCTTACACAATTCACAGCGCTCACCATAGCTCATACCCTCCCCAATGTCCATCACCCAGCCACCCCATCCCTCCCACCCCCCTCCACTCTAGCAATGTCTATAGCAGCAATGTCCACAACAGCCAAACTATGGAAAGAGCCTAGATGTCCATCAACAGATGAATGGATAAAGAAGATGTGGTATATATATACAATGGAATATTATGCAGCCATCAAAAATTGAAATCTTGACATTAGCAACGACGTGGATGGAACTAGAGGGTATTATGCTAAGCGAAATAAGTCAGAGAAAGACAAGTATCATATGATCTCACTGATATGAGGAATTTGAGAAACAAGACAGAGGATCATAAGGGAAGGGAGGGAAAATGAAATAAGATGAAACCAGAGAGAGAGACAAATCATAAGAGACTCTTAATCTCAGGAAACAAACTATAGCTTGATTTTATTTTATAATACTAAAGGTCAGAAATTGGAATCATTACTACTTATTTTCCTATGGTAAATTTTATGTTTTGCTTTAAAGAAAATAGAATTTATTTACTCTTGCTCAATTAAAGAAGAGCTATTTATTGTCTGTGATGTGCAAGGCATTGTATAATAAACTGAAATCTTAAAACTACTATTTAGGGTCTATTGAGTGCCAGTCACTGCTCCCAAGAAACTCTTAGTCAAGTGAGCACTAAACACAATAACAAGACATGGGGTAGATGGTATAGGAGTTTGGATATTCAATTCTAGGTTAACACAAATCAGGACAAGATTATTTTAACTGGCTATCAAGAGCTGACAGGGCCAAGGAAAAATATACAGTATTCGTACTTGAACTTGAGCAACTTGTAAACATTTGCCAGGTACACAAAACTGAGAGGAGACATTCTTAGAGCAAATGCCTGAAGAGAAGTGACAATGCAGAAAAGCTAAAGAAAACCTAGAACACGGGATAAGTAGCTGTCTATTTTACAGAAGAGCCGCTTCCAGAACTCTGTTTGGTTACTAAGGTAATGTCATGAGTATCTTATAATTTTTTTGTTTGTCCTTTTATAGTCTTGAGGCAATAAGACCGTAATAAAGCCAGAACTAAAATACTGGTTTTTTGCAAGTATTTTACAGGTTTTGTTGCTATTACACTCCTGTTGTCACATCAGGATGTACAAAAAGAGAGGAAAATATTCCATATCCAATCCCTCAGTGAGTACAAATGGTATCTTTTCGAGTAATCAATAATTTCAAGGCAAATATTTGAACTTTTTTTGCCCTTCATGCTTTGGCTGTGGTTTGTGTCTGTTGGGGAAAATAAAAAAGAAAAAGGAAAATTCTTCTTTCCAGACAGTGCAGTCTCTGACTCCTGCTTCTGAGCTGAAGTATTTGTCAGGGAATCCTTGGGACTTAGTACTGTCTAATGTCTGGCACATTGTAGGTCATCAATCAATAATTTTTATGAACAGAGGCATGAATGAACAAAAGCATTCATGAAAATCCGAACATTTGCACATGTGGATTTTAACTGAAATTCTTCACTGGAGAATCAACAGCCATACTCTATTCTTAGTCTTTGTTTCCATAAAGAAAGTAATTTGAAAAAATAAAATAAATTTCCTAACATAGAATCTATACATCTAAAATATCCTTACATTGGTCTATTTATTAAACCATTAGAAATCATTTCATATGATAGAATTTATGTTTCTCCAGATTTATCGAGATAGAATTGACTGGAACATATAAGTTTAAGGGTGAATGCCATGTGATTTGATACAAGAATATATTGTGAAATGATTACCGCAATAAGGTCAGTAATCAAAGAATTGCCAATTTTTTGTGATAACATTTAAAATCTACTCTCTTAGCAACTTTCAATATCTAAGACAGTATTAACTATAGTCACCATGCTGTAGATTAGATCTTTAGAATTTAGCTCCGTCTTTTCCAGAATATCATATAGTTGGAATCAAACAGTATGCAGCCTTTTCAGATTGACTGCTTTCACTTAGTAACACACATTTAATATTTTCCATGTCTTTTCATGGTTTGATAGCTCATTTCTTTCTGGTACTGAGTAATATTCCACTGTCTAGATGTGTCACAGTTTACTTATTTGTCATCTACCAAAGGGCATCTTGTTACTTCCAAGTTTGGCAATTATGAATAAAGCTGCTATCAACATTGATCTGCAGGTTTATGTGTGGACAGAGTCCTCAATGCGTGGCATCTTTACAATAATTTTATTTAATAATAAATAAATAATAAATAATGCCAGTCATTAACTGGCATTATTCTAAACATTATTATTAACAGTGTAAGGTGCTTTTACCTTGATTAGGAATTACTCTATTTGAATCCATGTTAAGGATTGAATCTTTTAACCAAAAAACTAATATTTACCAAATTATATGTTTGACTTCATTAACTGCATATCTGAAAGTATAAAAGTGAACTTTAATGTGTGACATCATCTTGTTTATCTAATCCAAATAATCTATATTAAATATTTCTTCTTTTTAATGCTAATCCAATTAGGAATCAACCCCTCATTTTAGGCTTTAGTGTGCTTGTAGTAAGACTTTTTAAGAAACCGTTCCTTATTTCTAGGTCAAAAGGACTGACTACCCAAACTGTCATTTACTTCCCTCCCTAAAACCTACTGAAATGACAGAGAAAAAAAAATCCTAGAAAAACAAGAACGCCTTCGGAGGAGAAGGATTATTAAAGAATTTCTTAAAGGTATAAAGCAGATGGGATTTAATTGAAAAAGAAACCCCACAGAGGTGAGCAACTGACAACCCAATAGGGATTTCTGAAAAAAAGAAAGTTTTCTAAATAGAACACCAGAAAACTCCCCAGGATCAGAAAAAGCCTAACTTAGGAGCCAGAGCAGTCCCTAGGGCAATTGGCAAGGTAATTAATTAAATTGCTGGGGAGCTGCTGGGCCATGATACTGCTCTGAGGCACAAGCAAGTGAGCTCTAAATTTAATGGCGGTTCTGCCTTAGGGAACTCCCAAGGGGGGCTTGGTGCCAGGAAGAGAAGTAGGGCAATGTCCTAGTCAACATCCAGTTACAAAGGAACTGAGTTACAAGATAACACTGAGTCCCTACATATGGATCAATTAAACAAAATCAATCATCTATAGACAAAACACAAAAATCTCAATAGAAATGTGATAAATACATTTAGAATTTTGCATGAGAAAAATCCACCATAAGCCTATGACAAATCCCCAAAGTCATAAAGGATAAATTGGTATATTTGACCGCGTAATTAGTTTTGCTTTTGTCCTGACCAAGTGTATCATAAAAAAAGTAAAAGACAAATCTAAGTATGGAGAACATGTAAAGGTTACTACCTTTACAAAGGAGGCATAGAAGAGCTCCTTTGCCCCTTCCTGCTATATTAAGATACATCAGAAGCCTGCAATCTGAAAGACGGTCCTCACCTGACCATAATGGCACTGATCTCAGTCTTCTAGCTTCCAGAACAGCGAGAAATAAATTTCTATTTACAAGCTCCAGTCTGTGGTATTTTGTCATAATAGCCCAAATAAACTAAGATATAGCAATAGGTTAAAGAAGAAAATTCATATAGTCATATCTCAGGTGATGAAGAAAAGATACCTGACAAAATCCAGTGGCCATTCATGATAAAAGCTCTCAGCAAGTAGGATTAAAGGAGTACTTCAACTTGATAAAGCTCATCTACAAAAAACTTAACATTTACATGAAATACATGTAAATTACATGAAAATTGAATGTGTGTGTCCTGAGGTAGTAAGAAAGCAAGTATTTCCACTCTTAGTGAACTTATTCAACATTTTATGGGAAGTTCTAGGCAGTACAAACCAATGAAAAGAAAAACATATAGATCAAAAACAATGAAATAAAATTGCCCATATTTTCAGATGGCATGATGTATATCTGGAAAATTCCAAAGAATCTTCATACAATTGTTCAAAAACAAATGAGTTCAGCAATGTCACAGGATACAATTTCAATACACAACAATAAAGCTCAATGCACAAAAAACAATTACATTTCTATATACTAATATGAAACATGTGAGAACGGAAATTTACAATTGAGCTACAAACATGAAATACTTAATTATAAAGCTAACAAAACAAACCCAGTATCTCTGTACTGAAAACTACAAAATGTTGATGGAGTAAATAAAAGACCTCAATAAACAGACATACCATGTTAATAGCTTGGTAGAGTCAACACAGTGAAGATATCAATTCTCAAACCCCATCCATAGGCTTAATGCAATTCCTCTGAAAATTCCATCAAAGTTTTTGTAAATATAGATAAGCTTGTTCTAAAATTTATATTAAAAGGCACAGTATCTAGAATATCTAAAACAATTCTGATAAAGAATAACAAAGTGGGAGAAATCATTCTATGCAATGTCAAGTCGTACTATATAGGCATAGTAATCAAGAGAGTTTAGTATTGGCAAAGGGATAGACACATAGATCAATTAAGCAGAATTAAGAATTCAGAAATAGAGGAACATAAATATGTCTAACATGTTTTGGGACTTTTTTTTTAACAAAGGTGCAAAAACCATTCAATGGAGGAAAGACAAAATTTTGAACAAATGGTGCAGAGCAATTAGACATCCTTGGGCGTAAAAATGAACTCCTACCTAAATCTCACACCTCATATTCAACATTATGTTAAAATGGATCATGAAAACTATAAAAACCTTTAGAAGGGGAAAGAAAATAGAAAACCCAGAACCTAGAAATAAACAGAGTTCTTAAACTCGATACCAAAAAACATCATTCATGAAAGGAAAACCTGATAAAATTTCAACAAAACTAAAAGCTTTCATTCTGCACAGGACCCTGTGAAGAGTTTGAAAAGAAGATTTCAGATGGGAGAAATATTTGAAAACAACAAATACAACAAGGAATTTTATCTAAGAAGATATCAGATGGGAGAAATGTTTGAAAACAACAAATATATCAAGGAATTGTATCTAGAATAAATAAAGAACTCTCAAAACTCAATAGTAAAAAGACAAACATTTCCAATTAGAAAATGTGAACAGTTATTCCACTGGAGATGGTAAATAATCACATGAAAATATGTTCAACATCATTAGCAACTAGGAAAATTCAAAGAAAAACCACAGTGAAATATCACTATATGCTTATCAGAATGGCTAAAATAACAATTTGGTAGTTTCTTATAAACCTAAATATCCAATACCATATAATCTTAGCCATTATACATTTGGGTTTTTATGCCTTAGAAAACATATTCACACAAATATCTGTGCACAAATATTCACAGTAGTTTTACTTGTAATGACCTCAAACTGGAAGCAACCCAGATGTCCTTCAATGGATAGATGATTAAACATACTGTGGTACCATGGTCCACATGTAGCACAACATTGTACCATAGAATACTACTTAGCAATCAAAAGGAATAATCTATTAAATATACAACAACCTGGATGAATCTCCAGATAATTACACTTAGTAAAAAAAAAAAAAAAATTCAATCCCAAGAGATCATTCTCCAGGATTCCAGTTCTATAACATTCTTGAGATGACAAAATTATAGAGCAGAACAGATTAGTAGTTGCTAGGGCTTGCCAGGGGAGAAAAGGGAGTAGCTGTGATCCTGAGGGTAGCACAAGGGATCTTTGTGATACTACTGTTCTGTATCTTGATGGGGTTGATGCCACACAAATTTACATATGTAATATTTTGCATGGAAGTAAATACTTACAAACCAACACACCCACACACACACATTTGTGCATGTGAAATTGGTGAAATTTAAATACAGTAGATAAATTGTATGGAAATCAATTTCCTGGTTAAGGTATTGTACTATAGTTATTCAAGATGTTACCATTGGTAGAAGCTGAGGTCTATTCAAGAGTGTTGTTCTTTCTGTATTATATCTGACAGCTGCCTATACTTCAAAATAAGAAGTTTAAAAACAAACAAACTTAGAATCTATCCCAGAGATTCTGGTTTATTTTGTCTATGATGAGGCCAAAGGGATGTACATAGAATCCATTCATCCCTCTCTCCCTTGCTCGCTCCCAATCTCTTTCTCCCCTCTAGACTGAAGCTAGAGCTTCAGGTCCAGCCCATAGGACTCAAGGCCAGATATTGTTATGATAAACATTGTTATGATTGTCTCAGTATTATCATCAGTACTATAACTGTTTTTAATATTCTAATAAATTAGGTAAAAGAGGCCACTAAATATGATTTAATAAAAGATGATCTTGAAAGTATTTTCATGTCAGAATTTTGGAGATATTTGCAATAACTGTGCTTTGTTTCACTACTTTTATGTACTAGATGCAACATTAGTTTAGTTTAGCCTCATTAGGAAGCATTTTAATTGGAATGTGAATATAGTTTTGTGCGCCTTTCAATTACTTTTTTCTAAAATAAATTAGTTTATTACTATATACACTGGCAAATACTGTTGGCAAATAAAAATGGCAAATAAAAATGACAAAAGAAAAGTCAAGTCTCCTTTGGAAGAGTACCTTATAATGAAAATCTACACACATAGAGATAGGGGAAGAGAGAGAGAGAGAGAGAAAGCTTTAGCTCACTTGTTTCAAACAACGCTTGATTAAATAAAATTCCATGACAACTAGCAAGGTTGAACAGTCCTACAGAGCCTATTGTAATCAAATCAGGCTTGAGTCATGAGTGAAAATGAATTCACATTTCACCTCCTCCTAAATGTTTTTCTAAGTAACAGACACTCTGAAATAAAGACCCTGTCAGAAGGAGCTGGCAAAAAATTACAGATTATAATTCTAAAACCCACACAGCTTCTTTGTCACAGTTACATTTAACCACGGTGTCTGGCTAGAGGCCTAACATGGAATGTTAGAAAGGATTCCCAGGGTCATTTTTTGACGATGTGGCATTAAAATTGTTCTCTGAACTGTGATAATCATTACTGTTCATAAGCACTAGTATTTTTCTTAGATCACCCTCTTGCAAACAGGCTTGTGGTGCATTTCCTGCAAGCCTCATATAGCTAAAGACCTCAGTCGTAAAGGATGTCTTGGGTCACTGTTTTCTAACACACTGTGGTATCTTTTCCCCTGGCAGCTAGGTAGGCTAAATGGCATTGCTATAATTATGATTTCTGCAACCCAGAATTGAAATCAAAGCACAGAAATGAAAGCCAGCCATGCCAACCACATAGTGAGTGCTCTTTTTTCCCCATGAGCATATGATTTAATGTTCTGCATTCAAGGCTTAGTCTTGCGCTTTTGTCATTTAATGGCAACAAATGAATTAATCATTGGAGTTATTAAAAGAGAAGAATATTTAAATGGCTGAATGTTACAAGGATAAAAAACAACGGACAAATATGTTGCCAATACTGGATTTTGCTAGGAACATAGTCATTCCTTCTCAAAAACAAACATTTTCTCATAATGGTCTGAGGGGATTGTCTTTCTCATTAAGATCTTTTCCCGTGCAAGGGGTCAAACCCTTGTCAGAGGTTCTGATTCTGCCTCAGTTTACAGACTACTTGATAATTTCCTCTAGGCTATAACCCTAGGCAATGGACCCACTCCACCTTTAGACAGAAGGTAGTTATACACCTTCCCTCAACACCAGCTGAAGAGTCTAGGTGAATCCAGTTCTTTCTTTCTAGACTTGGCCTCAGGTGGAAAAACCAGGATTCTGTTTTTCTCTTACCTTAATAATCCCTCTAAACCCCACATTCTTTCCCCCGTACCTTTTCAGGGAGGAAAATGAATCTAACAGCCAATAGAGAAAGAGAGGCTAGAAGAGTTCCTTTTCCTTGAGTCTAGCTTCAGATCCATGTGCTTTTAAAGAGTCCTCTGGGGCCAAGGAGAAGTGAACAGATTTTTAATGTTTTCTGGCACTCTTCTGTGGTCACTTTTCTCCTTATGAGGTAGCATGTCAAGTAGTAAATCTTAGGAGGAACAACTAGGGGCTGTTTCAGTGGAACTTTGCCTTCCAAATAGAAAAACTTATCAGGAGAGAAGCCAAAAGAAAGCAAGCCAGAAATTAAAAGGGGACCAAGAAAGCTAGTCCCTGGTTCTGTGGCATTTCTCCAGATTATGCTATGACTGAGTTTACTTCACTTTTTCACTATCTTCCCATTTTCTCTCATGTTATTTAAGTATATTCTGAAACTTTGGTGTCCCTAATGTCACCTGAGATACTTGTTTACCATGTCAATTCCTGAGCTCCAGCCCCAAGAAGTTCTGATTCAGATGGGGGTAGTGCATAGGAATCTTAACCCAGAACTAAGCAAAGATTTCTTAGACTTCATGCCAAAAAAAACAGGGGGGGTTCCATAAAAGGAATGAATGTGATGAACAGGCAAATGTGATGAATATGGATTTTAAATCATACTTTTAAAAAGAGTTCTAAAGCTTATGGATAGGCTGATGAAAAAGGTCATGAAACATACGATTGAATCCATCTTCACTAGCATAGATAATAAAGCAGAAGACCAGGACAGCAACACTGCTCAGAATTAAGGAATATAAAGTTAAGACCATGCATTCTTTGACCTTCCTGGAGACTTAAGGAAAACCAAGATGGATTCAGGTAGATTGGTTGAGAAGAAGACAACCCTTTGCCTTCTCCACATGTGGTCACAGATTCAAGTTTATTCCCAAACTGCAGGCTTTCTGCCCCACATCTCACCCTTTTCCCCACCCCTGCCTTGTATTCTGGAGGTCTAACTAACAACTGAGCTTCTGCCTTAGTTTTTGTGCTGGAGTTCTTTTTGAAGTATCTACTTTAGCACCAACATTTCTCTAGCACTGGTTCCTTTTAGAATTTTTGCTGGTCTCTCCCCATTCTTTGTGAAGTCACCTGAGAGTGATCTGAGATTCCCTCCAGAGTAAAGGAATTGCTCTACCCTGCCTATGTCTACGTTTTGTTCAGTCTTCCTGGATTTATGAGCTTTCATCACTGTTTCTTTTAAATCCCATATTAAGATCCCCATACTTCCCCTCAGGATTAGTGTCTGATGCTTTAGCACCTGAGTCCCAAGGCCTTGGCCCAGATGTTGGTCTGGTTCTTTCAACACAGTCAACCTCAATCTCACCACGTCTTGAAATAATATACTTTGTGAAAGAAAGCCACTAAATTTGCCAGCACAATTGAAACAGATTATCTTAATCTTCCCTGATCTACTCATCTGGCCAAATGATGGTAAACACTCAATACAAGATACTTAAAAGAGGAAAAATACCTTGTTATTGAAGTAGGAAGGATAAAATAGATTGAAAGCAATTGGCCGGCATTTGTCACTTGTATTTTTCTAGCATTGGACCCAGAGAAGGATCCCAACAAAATAAGGGCATTTTATCCTCTAGACTGATGTAGCTGAAAGAAACCCATCTGGATTCCTCTTTAATGCTCTGGAAACAATAAACAGTTTGGTTTAAGACTATGTCAATAACTTAATAGATACCCCTGAGAGTATCTTAAGGTCTTACGGAATTTTATCTTCTCTTGACAGGTAGAACAAGATCTGATTCTCTGGTCCATCTATGCCAAGGCAATAACATCTGAAATTATTTCTCATTTCCTCTTTAGAGCATTCAGAAAAAGAAAAAAATATTTGTCTTTACTAGATCAACTGTTTTACCTTCCTTACAAGGTAAAATGGTGTCTTACAAAGACACCATTTTTTTTAAAACTATGAGTTTGATGTGAAGTTGGGACTGAGATTCACTTTATTTCTTAGGGATATTCTAGTACCATTTCTCGAAATGATTTTTTCTTTCTTCATTGGCATAATTCAATACCTTTGATGAAAGTCAATTGACTGTATAAGTGAAACTTTCTGAACTCTTCTGTTCCATTGATCTGTCATGCCTTATGCCAGTACAATGCTGTACTGATTACTCTAGCTTAACAATAATTCCTAAAGACAGCTTGTGTAAGTCTTCCTAATTGTTTTTTTTTTTTCATTTTCAGGATTCTAGGTCCTTTGTATTTCCATATAAATTTCAGAATCAGCTTGTCAAATTCTGAAAGAGAAGGAGAAGGAGAGAGGGAGACGAGGAGAGGGAGAGAGAGGGAGAGAGGAGAAACAAGAAACAATCTCCTGCTGGAATAATACCTGGGAATACACTGAATTTATGAATCGATTAGGTGATAACTGATTTCTTTAAAACATGTGCCTTCCAACACATACATTTGTTTTGTGTTAATTTTCATTTTTTAGGTGCTAGTTTCTCTGAACAATTGTTTTGGTGTTGAGGGCTTACCTGACTTCTATCAAATTTATTTCTAAATATTTTTATATTTATTGCCTCCTCAATAATTAGAATTATTACAAAATTTCACTTGCAGTTATTTGCAATTGTATATAAAAACTGATTTTAAAACAATAAGCTGTTCTCTGAGAACTTGCTCAATTCACTGTTAGTTCTAATAGTTATTTGTAAGATAGTTTGTAAGATCTTCTGCATACAAAATCATGCCACACACCAACAGAGAAACTTCCAATCTTTATATTTTTGATTTTCATTTTCTAGATTTATTTCTATGGCCAGGCTTACCAGTATGAAACTTAATAGGAGAGTAAGAGTGAACATAATAGCCTTGTTTTAAACTCAGGAGGAAAATAATCAACATTTCACAATTTGGTATAGTGTTAGCTGTACCTTACACATAGATGCCCTTTAACAGATCAAAGAATCCTTATACTACTAGTTTTCTGAAATTATTTTGTCATGAATAGGTGTTGAAGTTTGTTGAGTATTTTTACTATTCCACTGAAATTATCTTCAGTCATTTCTCCTTGACCCTTAAGACGGTGCATTACAATTATTTTTGAATGTTAAGCTAACCTTGCATTCCTGGGATAAACTACTTAAATACGTTTTGTTAAAGGTTTTTGCATTTACATACATGGAAAACATTGGTTAGGAATTTATTTTGTAATTTTGTTTCAGGTGTTGCTATTAGGGTTATGCTTGCCTCATAAAGTGAGTTGGGAAGTATTCATCCTTCCTCCATTGCTGACAGACTACTCAAAATCCTGACTTCCTTAAATGTTTGATAGAATTCTACACTATACCATCTGGGTCTGGATTTTTCTTTCTGAAAAATTTTTGGTAATGAACATGATTTCTTTTAGTTTCTTCACCTATAAAATAGGGATAATAAAAGTACCACTTTGTAGAATTTTAATCAAAATTATTTGGTTTGATATTTGCAAAGCTCCTAGAATAGTATCGGGCACAGAGAAAGTGATCAAGAAATATCTATTAAATAAATAAAGCATCTGTTAACATTTTAATGTTTTCTATTCCAGATCTTGTGCATATAAATAATACTTATTAAGAAAATTAAGGTTATAATATATATGGGATTAATATACTTTTTAAGAAATTGTGTTTCTCATGTCATTAAGACTTTGTAATTGTACTATATATAATTTACAAGGATGTCCTCATAATACATTTAAATAGTCTCTGTTAGTTGAAGAGTTATATCACATGCTCATTTGTTGTTTAAAGATTTTATTTATTTATTTTGACAGAGAGAGGGGGAGAGACAGCAAGAGAGGGAACACAAGCAGGGAGAGTGGGAGAGGGAGAAGCAGGCTTCCTGCTAAGCAGAGAGCCCGACATGGGGCTTGATCCCAGGACCCTGGGATCATGACCAGAGCCAAAGGCAGACACTTAATGACTGAGCCACCCAGGTGCCCCTCCAATGTTCATTTTTAAAAAATATTGATTGATTGATTGATTTGACAGAGAGAGAGAGAGAGCAAGCTGGGGGAGGGACAGAGGAAGAGGGAGAGAGAGAATCTCAAGCAGACTCCATGCTGAATGCAAAGCCCAACATGGGTTCAATCTCACAACCCTGAGATCATAACTTGAGCCAAAATCAAGAGTTGGACACAACCAACTGAGCCACCGAGGTGCCCTCCAATGCTTATTTTTTTAAGTAAGGTATTGATATGAAATTCCTGGGGTGGAGGCTTTGAACATATTTATATCCCTTGTATGAGCTATCAAATTACTTCCCCAAAACTTACTCCTTTTACCAAAAGTTTTTAATAGTACAGTCTTTCCAACACCAGATTCTACTATAATATCCATTTTTGCTTATTTCACTGGTAAACTAGAACATATTTTGCCTTAATTTTAAAATTTCTTAAAGTAATACTAAACATTTTTTTTCCTTATTACTTTGGTTGTGAATTATTCCCTAATTTAATGTATCCATTTTTATATTTACTAGTGGATTTTGTCCGTGTCCTTTGTTCTTTATTCATGATATGAATATGGTATATTAGAATTTTACATATAGATTTTCAAAAATCTCCTACTTTTGGTTTTAACAGTGTTTTGACACAGCAAAGTGTGCCCCTCACAGATTTATGTGTTTAAGCATTAAATACTAAGTTTGTGGGGGCGCCTGGGTGGCTCAGTCATTAAGCGTCTGCCTTCAGCTCAGGTCATGGTCCCAGGGTCCTGGGATTGAGCCCCACATCGGGCTCCATGCTCAGCAGGAAGCCTGCTTCTCCCTCTCCCACTCCCCCTGCTTGTGTTCCCACTCTCGCTGTGTCTCTCTCTGTCAAATAAACAAATAAAATCTTAAAAAAAAATACTAAGTTTGTGATTTCTTTAGTGTTCTTTTCTTTTTAGACAATTCTTGAAAGTCTTTTTTTCAAATTCAATATTCAATTATCTATTTTTATTGCACACTAATTTTTTATCTTAAGAAAAAAATTAAACATTTTATTACCTTCACATAATAGGTGAGGATACTGATTCCCAGAGGATCACTTGACTTAGCCAGTAAGTAGAATTATTGAAAGTTTAACTCCAATCCTCCTATTCCAAAGGCCATGCCCAAACTTATCACAAGCATACTGCCAAATCACATACTCTAAAATCTATTTTAAATGTATTAATAGACCATACATTTGTGAAGCAGACTACTATAGGATCCACAAGGTAGGGGATGGAGGTCAGATGACTTCAGGACAAGTTAGAAACTGTTGCATGTGAAGTTCAGTGTCTTAAAAGTAATTAGAATTATGGTATAATAGAGAAGTCCTATTTTTTCCCCTAAGGGTCTCAAAAGTCATGTTTTTTAAACACGTGGTGTTCACAGGAACCGTGTCTACACAGTTAGACTCAAGGGCACCATTGGAGCCTTACCTTACCGCGTCTACCAATCAGACTATTATGTCAGAATCTTGGCTTAGTCCAAGCAGTTCCCTACTTTGAGAGACTCAACTTAAGCCTCTTGAACACAAGCCCCCAAATTCTACAAATGTTCTTCTCTGACTCACCCCTGCTAAGACACTGTTAAGACAATCATAGTGGTATTCTTTCTTTCTGCAGTGAATTCTAATCAGCCTGGCTTTGCTTTATGAACAGGTTGTCCAGTGGTGTTTGAAGAATTCAATTCTTGAAAGAAACCAATATTAAGGTCAAAGGAGTAAGCCTCGGTATGTGTGAGAAGAAACTCTTTTGCTCAACTCCAAGTTTATTCCCTCTGGCTTCACTCATACATGGATTGTAATCTGGCTGAGAGTAAAGAGCAATTATCAATACCCTGAAAACTCACAATGAAGATCTGAAGAGGGAAGGAGAAGAACATCTCATCCACGGTCACTGCTATTTGTGCAGGGCTTGGAGTCAGTAGCCGATTTTTCTCATCAGGTAGATTATCTGTGCCTTTGAATAACTACATAAAAGGTTTAAACTTGTTATGATCCAGAGACATGTAAACTGATACATCATTTTTCACTCATTTAATTTGTAAAGATAATGCATGAAAATAAGGAAAAGAGAGGGTTATCTTTAGTACGATTAAATGTTAACACTATTGTTAGATCAAAGTAGAAGGAAGATGGATGGGCTGACTCATAATGATGGATTTACATAAATACTTTGAGTAATAAAATATTTCCAAATACATACTGACAGTGGTGTACTGTCATGGTGAGGGATATAAAGAAAGCAATCTGTCCCAAAGAGAAGGACAATTTTATCACTAACATATTTTAGAATTGCTGGCACATGGTGATAATACAAAGCAGATCAACTTTTAGTTGGTTTCAAGTTATATATTATTTCTACAAGCTCTATGGAAAAGAAATTCCTTTTAATAAATAATAAATAATAAATTAATAATAAATAAAACAATAATAAAGAATAAACAAAAATAATGGTAAATAATTATAATTAAATATTTTAATTAAAAAAATTTTAATTAAAACAAATAAAAAAATAACTAAATAATAAAACTAAATTCCCACTGTGGCAAACTGCTCTCTCTCTATTCTGACCCCAACCACAACACCTTAGTATGCTCTTGCTTACAGGTACTTTACAGGTCTCAGCTTCCACAAGAGACACTGAGGTCACATCAGTGACTGAATTTGATTTTTCTTAATAAACTGAAGAAAGGAATCATCTCCTATGTCAAAAGTCATTATGCCTTCCAAATAATAGAAAGCACCATGTGTGTCAATCACTTATGGTTTCAGATGGGACTAAACGTCATTCATGAGGAAATCATTAATAAAAAGTCTTCTTTGAAAAAGAGTTGTGTCTACTGTGAACCTAAATAGATCTGTGGTGTGATTTTTGAAATCTATTTATCTTTCACTTTCAAGTAAGAAAAATATATGACAGTTGTGTAAGAAATATCTAATGTTTGGCCTTCCCAGAGTTGTCTTTAATAAATATTATTAATTATTAAATTTCTAAGTAGGAAATGAAAAGAGATTCACAGGAATTCACAAAAAAAATATATTCATAGGAATAGATAACTGCATTTTGGGATTGAGTTTTTTGAAACACAACCCGAGCGTTTGAGTATAGTCTTGATGAAGTAAAAGTGTTTTCATTAGTTCTTCCAGGACAAAATTTTGTGGTATACTTTCAATTGCTGAGCATAGCTATTATCTATGTTGAAGACAGGATTCTCAGGGAACCTGGGTGGCTCAGTCAGTTAAGCATCTGACTTCGGCACAGGTCATTATCCTCAGATCATGGGACTGAGCCCTGCGTCAGCTCCCTGCTCATTGGGGAGTCTGCTTCTCCCTCTCCCTCTCTCTCACTCTCAAATGAATAAAAAAAATCTTTTAAAAAACCCCACAGGATTCTCAATATTAAATTAAAAGACTTGTCTTCATGTGATAAAGCTTAACTCAATGCTCAATAATTACATTTATTTGAAATACACTTCATGATTTCTACTAATTTTATTATTAATCCTGGTTAATATCTTAAATTCTTATAAAAATTTAGAACACTTGTTATCTTGTGTAGTAAAAAGATTACTATAACGAAATGATTTGATAATTTCAGATTATGATACAAAAATTGATTCATAAAATATTTGTGAAATTATGACTTCATGGATACTCAGAAAATAATGGTAGGGAAGTAGGTAGATAATCAGGTAGGCAAGCAGGTAGGTAGGTAGGTAGATTGATAAACACACACACACACACACACACGCACGCACGCACGCATTAGGGCTCAACAGGCTAACTATAAACCACTAGTTTTGCTTTTTAAAGAAAGATGATATTTATAAGTAGTATATGAGTTACCTGATATAGGGTTTTGAGGAAAGAACTGGAGGAAAAAAAGATACTACTCAACACCAAAAGAAAAATCTGATTAAAAAAATGGGTAGAGAACATGAATATACGTTTTTCCAGAGAAGATACAGAGATGGCTGAAAGACACATGTAAAAATGCTCAACATTATTAATTATCAGGGAAATGCAAATCATTGAATTCAGCTATTAGTCTTATCTGAATTTTTCTCTTTCTCTCTCTTCCTTTCTTTTTCCTTCTCCTCCCAACCCCTGCCCTTAACCCTTCCTTCCTCTGGACTTTGCTTCTGATATCTTTCCTTTGTTTCCTTGACAGGTTACCTATAGGCCTATTACAAGAACTTAAAGTTCCATCCAAGAGAAAGAGGTATCTTTTTTGGGTTGCTTGTTCATATGTCCACCTTTGGATTAACAGCCCTGTCCAGGACAAGAAGAGGACAGTGGACTGTAATTACACCAGACAATGGCTATTCCCAAAAAGAAGGAATGTAGACAAATGTATGTTTACTATAAAGGAGTGTGGTGATATCATTGCCTGAAGAAAAAATGGAAAGCAAAGATGGAATTTACCTATTGGTCAGAGAGCAACATCAACCAGAAATTATTATATGGAGACTTTGCCAAAAGTTATAAATGGGTATCATCAGATTGTTTTACTTGTATCCTGCTATAAAAATGTACAACTTTGCTATTTTTCGGCATTCAATTTAAGTTTTTGCAACCAGCAGAACTCCAAGACTGGAGTTTTAGAGGTTGGTGCGCTTGGCTGAGATAGAGCCCTGAGGCTGCCCTGGTGCTGGAGAGAAGGCAGACAAGCAGTCCCAGGGCAGATGGCATGATTTAAGGATTGTCTAAGGTGCTCAGGGAGAGACTGTTCCCTTTTCTCGGAGCACATCTGTGAGAGGTGGCATTTGCAGAGATGCCTCTCCAAGGACAAAGGAGCCAGTGGGCATTATTTCCCTCCCCCACCCCTCAGCATAGGTGCAGAGACACCTGCTGAGGGCAGCTAACCTGGACACTGGCTGCCTAGCCTTCTTTGCTCTAAATCCTATGCCCCTGCACTTGGGTGCAACTGCCCTTCAGGGTTAAACCTGCAACAGTCCCAGTGCAGTGAGACCCTCACTCAGAAGACCAGTGCAGGCCCCTGATAGAGCATGTCCCTAATGTTTGGAGTTTTAAACATCAGCAGATGTGGCTGGGCTATAGCCCAAAGTGCACTGTGCTGCTCCAGGAAAGCAAGCAACCCAGAGATGGACAGCATGAAAATAGTGATCTGAAAAGTGCCTGGGATGCATGGCAAGAGATAATTCACTTTTCTGGGAGTGCTTCTCTAAGAGTAATAAGCACAGAGACCCCTCTCCAGGGACAAGGGAGCTGGCCGGCACCATTTCAATCCCCCAGCCCACAGAATAAATCAACTTCAGTAAACAGCACAGCACCAACACTGGCTGCCTAACCTGCTTACACTAAGTCCTGCCGTTCTGCACTCTGCCAGTACTGCTTTTCTTGGGCAAGTGTGCCTGAAGACCAGCGCAGAGGGCCTCTCCCCAAGAAGATGAGCAGAAACACCCCCACACACCACATCTACTGACCATAGAGTTCTGCAAGCCTTCATTTCAAGTGGAAGTAACATCAGGTCTCATTAAACAAGCAGACCATAGCACACCTAGTTAAAACTTGCCTCACTCTGATCAAGGTCCAAACATTGCCCACTGCAGGCAAGGAGAGCCTCTGCAGATGACTGACCTGAGGCACAGAGCAGCCAAAACACAGCAGAACATATGCAACACACACCAGAGACACTCCCTGAAGCACCTGGCCCAGAACACTACATGCCCTCTTTTTCAAAAAGCCATTACTTTTTCAAAAATCAGGAAACAAAACAGGTTTTTCTAACACAGAGAAGAAGAAAGAGAGTTAGAAAAAATGTCAAAATGGAGTAACTCACCCCAAAATAAAGAACAAGAAAAGGTCATGGCCAGAGATCTAATCAAAACAGCTACAAGTTATATGTCAGATGGAAAATTTAAAGCAACAGTCATCAGGATACTCACAGAAAAAAGCATGGAAGATATCAGGGAGACCCTTACCACAGAGATAAAAGAGCTAAAAACTGAACAAGCACAAATGAAAAAAGCAATTAACTGAGATCTGAAATACACTGGATGTAATGACCACAAGGATGGAAGAAGCAGAGGAATAAATGATACAGAAGATAAAATAATGGAAGATAATGAAGCTGAACAAAAGAGAGAAAGAATTATGGAGCATGGGAATAGACTTAGAGAACTCAGTGACATCATCATAGGAACATTAGTATCATAGGAGTCCCAGAAGGAGATAGAGAAAAGGGGGCAGAAGATATGAGGATATAATAACTGAAAACTTCCTTAATCTGGGGAAGGAAACTGACATCCACCAGGAAGTACAGAGAACTCCCATCAAAATCAACAAGAGCAAGCCAACACCAAGACATATTGTAGCTAAATTTGCAAAATATAGTGATAAAGAAAAAATCCTAAAAGCAGCAAGACAAAAGAAGTCCCTAACTTACAAGGGAAGACACATAGGCTAGCTGCAGATCTCTCCACAGAAATTTAGCAAGCCAGAAGAGAGTGGCATGATATATGCAATGTGCTGAATGGGGAAAATCTGCAGCCAAGAATATTCTATCCAGCAAGGCTGGATAGAAGGAGAGATAAAGACTTACCAGACAAACAAAAACTAAAGGAGCTCATGACCACTAAACCAGCCCTGCAAAAAATATTAAAGGGACTCTAAGTGGGAAAGAAAGACCAAAAGTGACAGAGATTAGAAAGGAACAGAGGAAATCTCCAGAAACAAAAAGAAGTAATGAAATGACACTAAATACATATCTATCAATAATTACTCTAAATGTAAATGGATTAAATGCTGCAATAAAAAAACATAGTGTGTCTGAATGATTAAAAAAAAAAGATCCATCTATATGCTGCCTATAAGAGACTCATTTTAGACCTAAAGACACCTGCAGATTGACAGTGAGGAGATGGAGAAAGAGTTATCATGCTAATGAAAGTGAAAAGAAAGCCAGAGTAGCAATACACATATCAGACAAACTAGATTTTAAAACAAAAACAGTAACAAGAGATGATGAAGGGCACTATAATAATTATAAAGGGGACTATCCAACAAGAAGATCTAACAATTGTAAATATTTATGCCAACATGGGAACACCCAAATATATAAAATAATAACAAACATAAAAGAACTCATTGATAATAACATAATAATAATAGGGGACTTTAACACTCCATTTACATCGATGGACAGATCAGTAAGCAGAAAATCAACAAGGAAATAAGAATGACACACTGATCCAGATGGGTTTAACAGACATATTCAGAACAAGTCATCCTAAAGCAGCAAAATACACATTCAAGTGCACATGGGACATTCCCCAGAAGAGATCACATACTAGGTCACAAATCAGGCCTCAACAAGTACAAAACAAGTGAGATCATACCATGCACATTTCCTGCCCACAAAACTATGAAACTTGAAGTCAACCACAAGAAAAACTTTGGAAAGACGACAAATACATGGAGGTTAAAGAAGACGCTACTAAAAAAATGAATGGGTCAACTAGGAGATTAAAGAAGAAATTTAAAAAATACATGGAAACAAATGAAAACGAAAACACAATAGCCAAAAACCTCTGGGATGAAGCAAAGTGGCCCTAATAGGAAACTAGATAGCAATACAGGTCTACCTCAAGAAGCAAGAAAAATCTCAAATAAACAACCTAACCTTATATGTAAAGGAGCTATGAAAAGAACAATAAACAAAGCCTGAAGCCAGCAGCAGAAGGGAAATAATAAAGATTAGAGCAGAAATAAATGATATAGAAACTAAAAAGAAACAGTAGAACAGATCAATGAAACACAGAGCTGGTTCTTAGAAAAAAAAATAATACAACAGACAAACCCCTAACCAGACTTATAAAAAACAAAAGAGAAAGGACCCAAATAAATAAAATCACAAATGAGAGAGGAACGTAACAACCAACACCCCAGAAATACAAACAATTATAAGAGAATAGTATAAAAAATTATATGCCAACAAATTGGACAACCAGAAAGAAATGGATAAATTCCTAGAAACACATAAACTACCAACATTGAAACAGAAATAAATTGAAAACTTAAACAGACCAATAACCAGCAAAGAAATGGAATCAGTAATCAGAAATCTCCCAACAAGCAAAAGTTCAGGGCCAGGTGGCTTCAGAGGAGAACTCTACCAAATATTTAAAGAAGAGTTAATATTTTTGAATCTTTTGGGTAAATATTTAGTAATACAATTGTTGGATTGTAGGGTAGTTCTATTTTTAAATTTTGGGGAACCTCCCTGTTTTTCCAGTGGCTGTACCAATTTGCATTCCCACCAGCAGTGTGAGAGGGTTCCCCTTTCTCCACATTCTTGCCAACGTCCATGGTTTCCTGTGTTGTTAATTTTAGCCATCCTGACAGGGTGGAGGTAGTGTCTCACTGGGGTTTTGATTTGTATTTCTGATGATGTTGAGCATCTTTTCATGTGTCTGTTAGCCATCCGTATGTCTTCTTTGGAAAAATGTCTATTCATGTCTTCTGGCCATTTCTTAACTGGATTATTTGTTTTGGGGTGTTAAGTTTGATAAATTCTTTATAGATTTTGGATGCTAACCCTTTACCAGATGATTTCACTCACAGGTTGATTTTATGAAATAAAACAGAAGAACATGGCGGGGGGGGGAAGGCAAGGGGAGAGAGAGAGAGGCAAACCATAAAACAGACTCTTAACTATAGAGGACAAACTGATGGTTGCTGGAGGGGAGGTGGGCAGAGGGATTGACTAAGTGGATAATTTTTATGGAGGGCACTTGTTGTGATGAGCACTGGGTGCTACATGTAAGTGATGATTCACTAAATTCTACTCCTGAAACTAATATTACAGTATATGTTAACTAACTAGAATTTAAATGAAAACATGAAACAAGCAATTAATAAATCAATAAAATTTCCTAAAGAAAAAAAATAAGAGTTAATACCTATTCTTCTCAAACTATTCCAAAAAATAGAAATGGAAGGAAAACTTCCAAATTCATTCTATGAGGCCATCATTACCCTGATTCCAAAACCAGACAAAGATGCCACTAAGAAAGAGAATTACAAGCCAATACCCCTGATGAACATGGGTGCAAAAATTCTCAACAAACTACTGGCAAATCAAATCCAACAATACATTAAAAGAATCATTCACTACGATCAAGTGGGATTTATTCCTGGGCCATAAGAGTGGTTCAATATTTGCAAATCAATCAACGTGATCCACCAGATTAATAAAAGAAAGGATAAGAACCATATGATCCTCTCAATAGATGCAGAAAAAGCATCTGACAAAGTATAACATCCATTCATGATAAAAACCTTCAGCAAAATAGGTATAGAGGGAACATACTTCAACATCATAAAAGCCATATATGAAAAACCCACAGCTAATATCATCCTCAATGGGGAAAAACTGAGAGTTTTTCCCCTATATAATCTGGAACAAGGCAGGGATGTCCACTCTCACCACTGTTATTTAACATAGCACTGGAAGTCCTAGCCTCAGCAATCAGGCAACAAAAAGAAATAAAAAGCATCCAAATCAGCAAGAAAGAAGTAAAATTTTCACTCTTTGCAGATGACATGATACTCTATATAGAAAACCCAAAAAACTCCACCAAAAAAAATTGCTAGAACTGATACACAAATTCAGTAGAGTTGCAGGATACAAAATCAACATACAGAAATCTGTTGCATTTCTATGCACCAATATGAAGCAGCAGAAAGAGAAATCAAGTTATCGATCTCATTTACAACCACACCACATACTATAAGATACCTAGGGATAAACCTAATGAAAGAAGTAAAAGATCTATACTCTGAAAACTATAAAACACTGATGAAAGAAACTGAAGATGAAACAAAGAAGTGGAAAAACATTCCATACTCATCAACTGAAAGAACAAATATTTTTACAAAGGAACATTACACAGCCATCGAAAAGAAAGAAATCTTGCCATTTGCAATGACATGGATGGAGCTAGAGTGTATTACACTCAGTGAAATATCAGTCAAAGACAAATGCTGTATGATTTCACTCAAATGTGGAATTTAAGAGACAAAGAGATGCTAACAAGGGAAGAAAAAAAAGAGAGGGAGGCATGCCATTAGAGACTCTTAACTATAGAGAACAAACAGGGTTGCTGGAAGGGAGGTGGGCAGGGGAATGGGCTGAATGTGTGATGGGCATTAAGGAGGCACTTGCTGTGACGAGCACTGGGTGTTATATATAAGTGATGAATCACTAAATTCTACTCCTCAATCAATATTACATTATGTATTAAATAACTAGAATTTAAATGAAAACTTGAAACAAAACAAAATGTCTATACTACCTAAAGCAATCTACACATTTAATGCAATCCCTATCAAAATACATGAGCATTTTTCACAGAGCTAGAACAAACAACCCTAAAATGTACATGGAACCACAAAAGACCCTGAATAGCCAAAGCAATCTTGAAAAAGAAAAGCAAAGACGAAGGCATCACAATTCTGGACTTCAAGTTATATTACAAACCTGTTAGTGATCAAGACTGTATGGTACTGGCACAAAAATAGACACATGGATCAATGGAACAGATAGAAAACCAAAAAGTGAACCCATAACTATATGGTCAATTAATCTTCAACAGAGCAGGAAAGAATATCCAATGGAAAAAAGACTGTCTTCTCAGCAAATGGTGTTGGGAAAACTGGACAGCAACACGAAAACAAATGAAACTGCACTGTTTAGTCTACACTACTTTGATCGCCTCAATTTATTTAGCTTAGACTGCACAGATGTGATCTGTAAGGCCAAGGTATAGTGTATTTTAAAACATTAAGAGCTGATAAAACTTTAAAAACCCAATTGCTATTGGAAAATCAGTTTACATCTTAAGTAATACCTTTCTATTTAAATTAAATTTTGAGTAGTATCTTTCTATTACCTAGCCAATACAAACTAATGCAAGAAGTTTTTACCGCAACTGTGATTTAACAGGTGGTCTGAATTTTGCCTCCTACGTAGTTCCAAATTTAACCAATATTTCTCTAACACCAACAGTAAAATCTCATTATTTTTATTATATAAGCCTTGTAAGATTTTAAAACTGCAACAAACCACTTCATCTATTCACAGGAAAATAAATTCTAAATATATTCCTCTTACTGAATTTCCCTGGAAACAGCTACATATAAAGGCATTGATTTTCTCATGTTCTAATTTTATCATATCAAGATGGATCCACTTACAAGTTTGCAAATACATCACTGAAGATACTGTGAAATATTTCTGAAATGATAAAATAGATATTTTGAATCTATTTTTTCTTTGCCCTAAGAAGCATGTGTATTAGCTAGCAATTATCGTTTCCATGACACAACTGTCTTTCAATCAATTATAAATTCAGTCAGCTAAAACTAATTTCACCAATATAAGTAAGAGTGGACAAAAGAGCACATTATCTTTATTAAATACTGTAAAGTTAAAATCTTCTCTTTACCTTGCAACATGAAGCTATTTAATTATTAGTTTTGTTTCAGTGATGGAAAATGAGGCAAAGATTGGCAAGAAACAGTGACTATCAGGATGTGGAATGCAAGTATCTTGAGCCTTTAGTGAATTTCTTACTGTGGCTAAAGTTCCTCTGTCCATTCCCCTCCCCACATCCGTCAAGTCCCCAGAGAGGTATACATATACAGGGAACAAGTTCAGACAAATGTATATATAGATTGGTCTATGTATCTATTGACTGATCAATCATAACTGAGACTTTGGCCCCAAAACTCAATATAATCTCTAGGAAAGCTGAACTAGACTCAGGCAAGGATAAGCTGGGCCACCTATTCTAAAAGAAGGTGGCCCCAGGTCAGCTTGCCATGACAGTTACATGGAATTGCAAGAGAGAAACCTCTGAAAGAGAGTGAAGTCCAAGAAGTAAAATACTTTAAAAAAAAAAAAAAAAAGGAAAACAGACCATTGCAAAAGAAGGTCAAATCTTGACTCTTCTGTTTATTACATTAACATTTTATTGCCTAACATGTTGGACCAATGCATTCCTTATACTGAATCATCTCTAATTACACCTCTCTTTCTTTAGGTTAAGTACAGCCACTGTGGAAAACAGTATGGGGATTCCTCAAAAAAATTAAAAACAGAAATGTCATATAATCCAATAATTCCACTATTGAGTATTTAAACAAAGAAAACAAAAATACTAATTTGAAAAGATATATGAACCCCTACGTTCACTGTAGCATTATTTACAATAGCCAAGCTGTGGAAGCAACTAAGTGTTCACTGATAGACAAATGCACAAATATAAACACACACACACACACACACACACACACACACACACACACACACACGAATATGCAGCCATAAAAAAGGATGAGATTATGCCATTTTAGAGCACATGGATGGACCTAGACAGTATTATGATATATTGGCATATCATATGGTATATGGTATATATATGGTATACTATATATGGTATATATTATGACGTGAAATACATCAGAGTAAGAAAGACAAATACCTACCATGATTCCACTCATACATGAAATCTAAAAGACAAACAAATAAAATAAATAAAAGTAAAATGGGACTTCCATACAGAGAGCAATCTGATGGTTCTAGGGGTGGAAGTGGAGTGGGGAAAATGGGTGGAGGGGGGAGGGAGTTAAAGGCTTCCAATCATGGAATGAATGAGTCATGGGAATAAAAGACACAGCCTAGAAAGTACAGCCACTGATACTGTAATAGCAATATAACAAAACCGAGGGCAGCTACACTTGTGGTGAACGTAGCATAAGGTTATGAACTTGTCAAATCACTAAGTTGTATACCTGAAACTAATGTAACATTGCATGCCAACTACATTCAGATTTTAAAATAAAAGAATGAAGAAAGAGCTTTGATCATCTGATAGTGGAAAATTCTGCTTCAATTTTCATTATTCTGTTAAGTCATTAAGGAGGACACTAGGCCTAAAGAGTCGGCAGGGGAAGAATATAAAATTGCTGCTCTTAAAATTTTCAAATGTTCCTTAGATGTTTTAATGAATGTTTCTTTGATGTTTCCTCTAAAAGTTATGGAACTAGTTCAGGAAAAGTTTTCTTCAATTAGTTTTAGTTCATTGGAAGACCACACTTTATACCAAGCTAAGAAATCATCCCTACTGTATTTTGTATGTCAGATTATATTCATATACAATAGGGGTTACAATGGGAATTCCCTTGCACCCCCAAGAGATGTCTAGCATGATGGAGAAATAAACATGTATTGTTTTAATCCCTGAGAGTTCAAAATTTTTGTTACTTGGCATAACACAACCCTATTCTGACTGTTACAGGGTGATACAAAGAATACAAGGAATGTGAAGCCCAACTGCCTATAAACTACCTATTCTTCATTTTCCACTCCACATAAAATGTAACCATATTAACTTCTCTTAATAAAACCCTTGATCCTAGAGAGGAAGTAAATTCTCAAACTACAAAAAGCATCATCTCAAAGCATTTCTTTCTATTCTATTCAGATATAAGCAGAAAGATCTCATTAAAATACTCAGTTGGAGTATAAATTTCTTTGTTAGTATTCGAAGCCAGGGCTTTCTTCATCTGGGACTTATGTAGCTTTATAAGCATATCCAAAGTTAGATTATTCAAATTGCCAATCTCTAATGTTCCAATTTTCCAAAGTTCCCTATAGACAAAAAAGAAATGCAAGAAAATCACAGCACCAGTTCAATACCACCAATTTTAGAAAACATAAGCACATCCTCTCAGAATCAAATTTTGATTACTGTGGCATCTTCTTCACTTCAGATTTATTTGACTACTACAGAGTATTTTCTAAGCTAAAATAGTGTGTCCCAAAACCACTTATAATTACCATAATTCTGGTCTGCCTCTCAGCCTATGTTAAGAATGCATTGTCTTCACAAGTAACACAATTCCGACATCTTTTTTCTAAAATGGTATGATATGAGGGGGGCTGTATGTGCTCACACATTAATATTTTATTGGTCTCTGGTCTTATAATGTCGTATATAGTTTAGACTCTAGTTGTCAAGTCACTTTGTTATTCTCATTCACTGATTATAAGGGAGACAGTGTTTTATTTTTATGAGAAATAGGGAGATAGAAAAAAGAAGGAAAAGTCTTCCTAATTTCCAGCCCTTACTGTATGTCAATCAAATCAGGCTATCTGTCCAAAGTTCATCCCTGGTCACAGGGATAGAAATTCTAGCTGTGATTCTACAATTTTCATATCCAGAAGGACAAACAAAGACCATACTATTAAAGATTCTCCCTTATAGGACAGCACTGAACTATCTTGGTCTTTTTGTTTTTCTCTTAGACTTTATACACACACGATTATGAGCATACACACACACACACACAGCACATACACATAGCACACCTGTGTGCTCTTACCTGAGTCCAGAACTCATTGTTTACACAAAAAACCTCAATATCCAACATGCATGTGGTTGGAGTATCTCAGCAAGATTGCAGATAAGTCACAGGACTGCCCAAATTTGGCCCCACTAAGTATTTCTACTCAATGCTGAATGAAACTGCAAGAAGCAATCAGGGAAAGGTACAGAAGAACACAATCAGATCACCTGGGGTAGCCAGCTCTATGCCACCCACAGGTGTCTTAGCATCACCCATTAAAAAGTCAGGGACTTTCTCACTGGAGTTTTTCATGTTTTCTGCTGAGGCTAACCCAGAACTAAATGGTTTTGAGAAGTAGATCCATATCAGCCAGAAGCAATTCTGAAGGTAAAAGACATTTCTCCCTTGGGGTTTTGACGACAAAATTGCGACTGCGTGTAACCTCTAAAGGTCCTTTATGCACATTCTACATGGAATACTAGCCAATAAGCTTTTCACTGGCAAAAGAGCCCTCACAATAAGAGAGGCAGATTTTTTTCATCCAAGATTTCACTCCCTAAACATACCCACCTGCATTCACATTCATTTCAATTTGGAAGTTTGTGGTAGACTTGAGTCCCGTCTTCAAGTTGAAGAAAGACTGAGTTGCCCAGTATTTTTCTATTATTATTTTTTAATTAACATAATGTATTATTTGTTTCAGGGGTACAGTTCTGTGATTCGTCAGTCTTATACAACACCCAGCACTCACCACAACACCTACCCTCCCCAGTGTCCATCACCCGGCCACCCCATCCCCCCGCCACCTTCCCCTCCAGCAACCCTCAGTTTGTTTCCTGAGATTAAGAGTCTTTTATGGTTTGTCTCCCTCTCTGCTTTTGTCTTGTTTCATTTTTTCCTCTCTTCCCCTATGATCCTCTGCCTTGTTTCTTAAATTCTGCTCATCAGGGAGATCATATGATAATTGTCTTTCTCTGAGTGGCTTATTTCACTTAGCATAATACCCTCTAGTTCCATCCACGTCACTGCAAATTGCCCAGTATTTCTAAACAAATGAAGACAGTATTTGACACAATGGTCAAGGCCTGTCTCATTATAGGTATTTTCTTGTGGCCCACAGGAAGTTATAAGCACAGAATAAACAAATACTATTAGTTTTACCATCTTTTTTTTTTAATGTTTTATTTATTTATTCATAAGAGTCAGAGAGAGAGAGAGAGGCAGAGGCAGAGAGAGAAGCAGGCTCCCCGCCTAGCAGGGAGCCCGATGCGGGACTCGATCCCAGAACCCTGGGATCATGACCTGAGCCAAAGGCAGATGCTTAACCATCTGAGCCACCCAGGGCCCCTAGTTTTACCATCTTTACCATTAGTTGACACTTTGGCACCAAACCTCTACAAGAAACATTATCTCTGGTGGACTGGTCTGGGTCCAGGTATGGTTAAAAATAGTGCTCAAAGATTTTTAAGATAAACAGATACACTATAACTGACGATTTGTTAAGATGTCCAAAACTTGTTTTAATCTTGCGCATTCCACCATACTTTCCCCAAATAAAATGGTAAGATAGAAAACAAAATTACTGTTTTTCCAACTCTGATCTAAATTCCTATATTTGATATCTGAGATAGTCATAAAGTAGCTTAATCATGGTAACAGATGGTCAGATGAGATAATTTAATTTAGGTCCAATTATTTGTGCACAAAATTCTTGAATTTGAAGACATGGTGGTTAAACTCAACAGTTCTTCCGAAGACATTTCAGAGACAGAACCACTGTTAATAACGAGTAAGATCCACGGACAGAGATTGCATTTTGATTAAAAACATCCCCCCAGGGCTCCTGGGTGGCTCAGTCGTTAAGCCTCCGCCTTCTGCTCGGGGTCATGATCCCAGGGTCCTGGAATCGAGCCCCGCATCAGGCTCCCTGCTCCGCGGGAAGCCTGCTTCTCCCTCTCCCACTCCCCCTGCTTGTGTTCCCTCTTGCTGTGTCTCTGTCAAATAAATAAATAAAATCTTAAAAAAAAAAAAATCCCCCCTCCAAAAAAAAAAAGTTTGATTCATTGTCTCTCCTATTAGCACACTTAGTACTAGTTTTAAGTTGTTTAACTTTTAAAAAGCACATGAAACATATTCCTATAAATTTGAGTAAATTCTCACATTGCCTTCATGTATTGTATAAGGCAGCCCAAGAGCCACACTAATGTACTGTAACATTCAGAGAGTGCTTCGAATTAAACCAATACACATGTATTTTGGTTTTAGTCACATGAAAAGGGATTCACGCCTTATGGTAATGGATAAATATTTTATGAGGAAGTCCACGGAATGGAGATTTCTAACAAAATTTCTGGTATGCATCCCACTGTATTAAATCCAAACCAAATTTTGTATTCATCAAAAGTATAAAATCGGAGGGGGAGACGCACCATGAGAGACTATGGACTCTGAGAAACAAACTGAGGGTTCTAGAGGGGAGTGGGGTGGGGGGATGGGTTAGCCTGGTGATGGGTATTAAGGAGGGCAGGTACTGCATGGAGCACTGGGTATTATATGCAAATAATGAATCATGGAACACTACATCAAAAACTAATGATGTAATGTATGGTGATTAACATAATAAAATAAAATTTTAAAAAAAGAAAACTAAAAACATTAAAAAAGTATATAAGTTTTCTAAAAGTACATTTTTTATACCAAAACATTAACCAACTATAGTAGCTATACTATACAATTATAACTAAACAGAGTATATTAATTAAAAAATAATGAATAAGTATTAATATACTGTGTAAATGAAATAAACATATTGTGTAATATTTCTTTTTTTAATTCAAAATCATCATAGCTTTCACATGTGTTTTTAATTGGTTTTATTCAATAACAACCTGAGTCTTGAAATATGTTCTGCAGCATCTATTTTTAAAAACAGTGAATTTAAAATAGATACAGTTGAGGAGCACCTGGGTGGCATAGTATGGTACGTGTCCAACTCTTGGTTTCAGCCCACATCAGGATCTCAAGGTCCTGGGATCAAACCCCATATTGGGTTCCATGCTCAGCACAGAGTCTGCTTGTCCTTCTCTCTCTGCTCCCCCCCCCACTCTCTCTCTCTCTCTCTCTCTCATAAATAAATAAAATCTTTAAAAAAATAGATACAGTTAAGGGGCGCCTGGGTGGCTCAGTCATTAAGCATCTGCCTTCAGCTAGGGTCATGATCCTGGGGTCCTGGGATCGAGCCCCGCCTCCGGCTCCCTGCTCCGCGGGAAGCCTGCTTCTCCCTCTCCCCCTCCCCCTGCTCGTGTTCCCTCTCTCGCTGTGTCTCTCTGTGAAATAAATAAAATCTTTAATAAAAAATAGATACAGTCAATACTGTGAAATACGTAGGTATATTCCTGTATGTGTGTACTTATGTGCAAGTAGGTTTGTAAAAGGGATATGTATATAATTATGTCTTTACTTATTAACTTCTAGGATTAATAAAAAATGGATGATATTTATTCTCTCCTTTATATTGATTTGGTTTGGACGATTTTTAAATAAATCAGAGTGTATGGCCAATTAGCGAGACGGATATTAGCAAGATGATTCAGCATATTATTTAACATGCTGCAGCAAGTGTCTCTGTCTCCCCATCAACATCATTTACCATTTTCATTTTCATGTTCATTAAAATAAAATGGAACTCTGATAATGATGGCTGAGTATGCAAAGGAGTGGGGCTGCAGTATTGGAAAGAGATGGAATTATTTAAAAGCTAGGAGGAAACATTTTAAAAATGCTGTAACATTAAGTGAATATTTTTAGTAATTACAAATAAAGAATCATAAAAATGATTTTTAAAGTTATTTGGTAATATTTAACATTAATAATATATAAAGTAACTTTAAGAAGCGCCTAAGAAAAGGGCCTTATAAAACTACCTCAACTGGGGTAGTGTATTAATCATGTTTTGTTGTTTTCTGTATTTGATGTTGCTTTGACAATTGGGGGCCTTCTTGGCCAGGTCAGGCCTGTCCCCTTTAGGGGTAGCTAGTTCCTAAAGATAGCAAATAACTCCCCTGTAAGCATGACTTGCACATACAAACCAACAAAGCCAAAGCCCATAGCCCAACCACAAACTTTATCTAATGCTTGCACACCAAGCCAATGTTTCCCAGCCTAAGTCATCTCAGAACCAAGGACTGGACCACTCATAGCCCAGAGCCCACTGGAATTCTTCAAACAATTTAATCGAAAGCTTGCTCAAACTTGCCTACCCTGCCTTGGCCATCCCTTCCCATGAAAACCACAATAGTGGCTCTGGCCATACTTTTCCCTCGCCCCTTCTGCCCCCTGATCATCCAGTGCTTCCCCATGTGGCTCTGCATGGCGTGGCCGGCACCCTTTTCATGTTACCACCTGTGAATAATAAAACTTTCAATGGCATTGACCTCCTTGTGTCATCACTCAATCATCTCTATAAATTAAATCTCAAATCCAATCCAAACAGGCAGTAATGCGATGATAAATTATAGAAGAAATGTAATTTATTGTTGAGTCCTCTTCACTCTGGTAATAACCGATAATACAGTTCTGACACAAAATATGTCATTTGCTAACGCACGTCTATTCCTTGGTCTCTGAGCTGTTCCTTTTTCCTTCCACTGAGCTGTTATTTGTTGTTCCTTTCCTTCTCCCACTTACCTATCGATCTACACTAACTCCATATGCTTGTCATCCTCTGTATGCCATTTTTCTTACATAATTCCTTCATACTTAATAATTTATTCAAATCCATATAATTCTTCACCTATGCAAATTCACCTGTGTGAAGTCTACAGCCTTATAATTGTACTGAGCTTATTTTGCGTACTATGAGAAATCAAAATCTAGAGTGTATGTTCATTCTCCAGTAAGTTAAAAGAAATTTTATTGCAAGAAGATAGTAATTTCATTCAACTGGGCAACTGTCTACCTTATTCTTACTGAACTAGTCACTGATAGGACAGTCATGTAAGATTAATAACTCTCATATTCAGGACATGGTTTATAAATCAGAACTTTAACCCTGTAGATATTGTAAACCAAATATCCTGTGTATCTTCTATCCACTCAACAGAACTTGGGAGGAACAAACGACAAGTCCTGATTAAAATTTTAAAAACCAAAATATGTGATTTTTTGAAATTTCTCAGTATACATAAATAAAACCAGAGTATCTAGCTTAGAGAAGAAATGGAACTAGCTCGGAAAAGTGGTCATCAATAAAATGCCACGAAGCTAATTTGATTCTCAACACTCTATTAATTGAGAGTATATCAAAAGAGCTTTAGGATTAATAATGATAACAAGTATAAAGAATTCCAGAAGTCTTTCTGAGCTAAGTGATTATATCATTTTCTTGAAAAAATAACAAATATTAGGGAAATATCTACAATTAATTGAGTGTTCTAGCCTAAACATTTTATTATTTATTCATGTATATTTTCTAAACAATATTTACATCCCTCTCTGCCATCCTCTGCATATCATATTGAAAAATAAATGTCTTCTCTTGATAATACATTGTCAGCATGATGAGGATCAATTATTCAGTTCTTCTATAAATATAAAAAAGATATTCATATGATAGGAAAAAATGGTGTGAATGCTACTCTTATCACAGGTTTTCTCTCATCCCTGGAAAATCATTTTCTGCTTTATTATAAATATCCATTTGTTAAGCTTTTTGACGTGTATTTTTAGGCATCTATGCGATAGCTAAGCCTACAAGAGAATTCACTGGTTTATGGAATTCAAAGAAGGTTTTAAGGACTAATCCATAGGAAGAGAATAATGTAGTCAAGCCTCATGAATAACCCAAGTCAGTAATTCACACCCAGAAGTTCTATCTTGCCTCCTCTACTCTTTGCATATTGGATTTATTCTTTCTTACTAAACAATGACAGGACACATAGACACAGACAACTCTATAATTTTCTATCTTCTGATTTTTGTCAAGAAAATCAAGACCAGCATTCTTTCATCCCCAGTCTCACAATTCTAGAAAGAGGAACATATTAATGTTGTCTGACTAAGTCACTTGCTAGGAAATATTGAATGTGGTCGGTGGACAGCATCCTATAAAAACACTGCAGCTTCTGTTGAGGGGAAGGAGAACTTAAGCATATCTGAGGGGAGAAAGAGTTTGTTTAGGGGAGAAAAATGGTGCTGAGGATATAATCAATTGATGGAAAAAGCTATTTTTTAATCAATTAGCAAAAGGATTTTAACTCTTTACCAGCTTGCAAACACCTCGTATGTTATATATCACTCTGGGAATTTAGATGAGCTTTTATTGCATCCAAGTAATGCCCAAATCCTCTGTTAAACTCCTCACCATCCATTTGATCTTCAAAATTTACAGGTTAAAAAAAAATTCACAAGATGAAGCATTCATTTGTTTTACATACACTTTACTTCACCAAAGAATTTAAAAGGAGGATCACCTCTTTAATTTCCTCATTATCATTTCTGATTCCAACTAGCCCATGGCTCAAGAAATGGATGGCATTGATAAAAAGCAGAGAGAAAGTGTTTGGCTTTTGCATTCCTACGAAGTAAAGATTCTGGTGATTTAAGAGGTTTTTGGGCATATTTTCGGCAACTCTAAAGGAGTTGTACTTTGCAAATCAACTTTAGCACTGCTCCCTGCCCAGTGCAACACCACCTCTTTCTAACCTTTTATCCATAGTCGGATCAGTGGTCAGTACCACTAGGCAAAACCCTCTGGGAGAAGTTGGGTTAGAGCTCCTGCCTTTTAGTTTTCATTGGTGGCTTCCATGCCATAGGAACTTGAAGCAGTGACCAAGACATTCAAGCATATGTGCCAAGAAAGGCTAGTAGGCTGGACCCTAAGAGAAGGCCCCAGCTTTAGGCTACCAATTTGACTGCTGGAAACAGAACCGAGAACAAGGTCCGCTGAGGCCTTCCTCTGATTACTGCATGAAGGCAGAAAATGAGGGGAAGAGAAAAAAGCACTTGCAAATACTCGGTTTCAGTCTTGCATTCTTACCAATAGGATTAGCAGTTCCTTCTCTTTTAAGAGGTGAGAGCTTGGAAAAGAAACAGGCACAGTCCTTAATGGGCCAAATCAAACTTTTTTTTTTTTTAAGTTTTATATATTTATTTGACACAGAGAGACACAGCGAGAGAGGGAACACAAGCAGGGGGAGTGGGGGAGGGAGAAGCAGGCTTCCCGCTGAGCGGAGAGCCCCGGGCGGGACTCGATCCCAGGATCCCAGGATCACGACCCAAGCCGAAGGCAGACGCCCAACTACTGAGCCACCCAGGCGCCCCGAACCCAATCAAACCTTAACTCCGCCCCGTTCCCATTGTCTGCTTTCATCAGTGCTCCTGATCCTTTTCCCTCCACCAGCTTGAAAGCCCGAGAGCGAGGAGACTTCTGTTTACAAGTCAAAACTAGGGCTTTCAATTCCGCACAGGCTTGCCACAGCCATACTCTCAGAGACTGAAGAAAGTGAAAGCCAGGCGGGGATTTATTCTGAACATATTTATCAGAGGTGAGAAAATACCTATCATGAATACTTACATATCTTTGAATGCCTTATTATAATCTCTTTTCATTTTCATTTCTCAGAATCAGGTAGACTGACAGAAATAAGAGACAGCAATTTTACAGAAAATGTCAGAGGAACACACTGGGAAAGTTAGACAAAGCTGTTAACTAAGCACTTTGCCTGTTTTTACTTGGTTCACGGCGATATTAACTAGAGAGATTCTTGAGATGAATCTGTTTTATTGCAAGCTTGATTACCTACACATCCCTAAATTATTCCATCATACAAATGACAGCTTATACTTAATGAAAGAGGCCACTTATTTAACTGCTGATTATTTTTGAGAAATCCTTTTAACCTACTTCCCTGTGAAAATGAAAATAAGGAAAAATGTATTTTCACAAATCTTCAAAGGCATGCATTTGCGCTTTTTACAGAAGAAAGGGTGGGATGAATATGGCATGCCTTTCCTCCCACACGTCCTTATTAGGCCTAGAAATTAAGGCATAGAGTAGTAATAAAAAGTATTTTCTCATGGATACAAATGCTACCCCAGAGACCACCGAGAAGACCGAGAGGGTGGCAGGGCGACCAGACACGTCAAGCCATGTGATCTCAGTCCCTGTGCTGGTTTCCGGGAGCACTGTATACATCCCCAACTATCACTGAAGAGCTTGTGTTGCTGGTACTTACCCAGGAGACCCAGAAGTTATTCTTCAAGGAGTGATACAAGCATATTTTTTTAGGGCAATATCATAGGTTTTATTCCCTCCTGTAATTTTAAGGGCTCTTTATTCTGTTCTGAGCTTAGTGGAAAAATATTTTAAATATGACTTTAACACTAATAATCTTGATAAACTTTCTAGCTGAGACATCTAATCCTGAGTATCTCCCTTGCTTTATAAGTAGAATGAAATCGTCACAGGTAGATAATATAGATTTAGTGTCTTTTGTTATATTTTCTAAAGAAATGAGGTACATGTTCCTGTATTAGTCACATGTCATCAATATAAAAATTAAGATATTTTCCACTTTTTTGTACTGAGTCTTCAAACTACAGTGTGTTTTTGATATTTACAGTGCATCTCAATTCAGACGAGACATATTTCAAGAATTCAGGCACCACATATGGCTAGTGACTATCATACTGGACAGCATAGCTAGCTCTATGGCGTTATGAAAGTCTGTTAAAAGAATTCATTTTGGAATTACGTATGGAAGTATGATTTCCCATGGATTTTGTTTGATACTTGGGAAAGTAAATTTATCATTTAGGCTTTTTTTTTAATCATTTAGGGAGTTTTTTTTAAGATTTTATTTATTTATTTGACAGAGAGAGAGAGCAGAGGCAAGGGAAGCAGCAGAGAGAGAGGGAGAGGCGGGCTCCCCGCTCAGGGACCCCAATATGGGGCTCAATCCCAGGATCCTGGATCCTCAGATCCAGGATCTGAGCTGAAGGCAGACACTTAACCACCTGAGCCACCCAGATGCCCAGATTGGGAGCTTTTTAAATGTTTTCTGTATTCACCTAACTAAGCTAAATCTAGGACAAATCTAATTATACGTAATAATCAGTACAAGTAAATTGCTATCTAATAAATGCTTTCTATCGTCAACCTGAATCTTGGTACTTGGATACCAGTCTCCATTATTTTGTATTTTGTACTAAGGTGCTTTCTAATTAGATTGGTTTGATAAATTAACATTCCACCCCTGATCTTTCCACCCACAGTGATTCAGCTGACCCAAAAACAAGATTTGTTCTCAGTAAACCCAAATTTCATTTTCTTAGCAATCCTGGAGGGTAACTGCCTGCCCTTCCCTACAGGAAAGTCTTTGTAGAACTGATTATTGGTGAAGTTGCCTCTTCAGAACCCACAGCCCATCAATCCCCATCCAAGCAACCTGAGCAAAGTCATTTTCCCCCAGCGACAGATTCAGCCTGGTCTGGTGCACAGACTAAGCCAACAGCTACTTGCTCTGTGATTTTGAGAAATCCAAAAAGCCCTCATTAGCTCCTAACTAGTTCCCTCAGTTTTGAAACACTGTCGCCCCCAATATTTACTGTATTGGCATTCTCTTCCAGAGCCACACTTTGCTGAAAAGGCAAATATGGTGTAACACATTCAACTCACTGGCGTTCGGTATAGTCCAGACACTAGGTGATAGAGAACCCTTCATTTTAGATTAAGGGAGGAAATAAAAGGGCACGGAGGCCCTCATGAGATAGTGTGATGATGAAAGTGACAGACCCAGAGAGTCTGGAGAGCACTAGTGACTTGGGAAAGATGTGGGCACGCAAAGGAGGGTGATCAAAAAAGAAATACATGAAGGAATAGCACTATTTTATAATTATGTCTTGGGCTGCATTTTTCTAGTAGATCTGAAGTTGAGGATGTTTTGAAAATATTTGATTTGCTTATTCATTTGGAGCATTTGTGCTACCCTACAGACTAAATTCTGGTAAGGTGGACTCAAGTATTTTTAAAAGGGGATTGATTAAAGAATTGAATAAGGGAAACTGTTTAATACAGAGAAAAAGTGAAATAACTAAGTCTACTTGAATCTAGTGCTATTTTGGTAATGAAGTAACCAAATAATTCACTGTATAGAAAATTTGGCATTTTTTTCTGAGACTTTCACAGAAAATATTCTACCCTCTTTTCTATTATTTTTTTCAGTGAGATATTAAGTGCTCACTTTGGGAAAATGTTCAGAAAATCCTCTCTTAGAGTATAATTTTAATGTGTCAGAAACTGTAATTTGTGCCAGAGAACTAAGTGATAGGGGTCCATTGTGGGATTTTAAATACATCCTTAATGGTTTCTAAGTCCTTTTGTGAACTACATTAGCGTGAAATGTTATTTATTTAATCAAATAGAACCATTACTCCCAATAGGAAATGCACAACCCTATCTCTGTTGAGGACTGGAAAGAGCTTCTAGGGTAAAGAACAGAACAGAGCTGGTATTTAGGAGGGCAGATAACAAGACAAAACTGAATGAGTTTGACTGCCTCTTTTATGCCTAAATTCACAAAATGGAATCCATAGAAGATTTAGTTATCCAAATTCCTTTTCACATTGTGCCTCTCCAGTGAACTTCCCTCTTCAGAAGCTCCACAGCTGCTCACACAACTGAATTCTGCGGTGAAGGGTTTTTGAGGCAAGTGCAGAACTGTGACCCAGGTCGGGTCGGATTCCCGCCCTTTTCACATTCACGGGAGGCGTCACCCCAGGGGCTGCTATGTGGGCTATGGGAGCATGCTCTGAATGTTGAAAATGTTGCTCAAAGCAGAGCATCTTTATGAGGTAAAGGCATAGTAAGAATTACTTTTGCTTCTAGAAGGGAGTTATTATATATATGGGTATGGCAGAACAACAGAAGGTAAAATCTGCACCAAGAAAGTTAATACAGTAGTTAAAACCCAGGCTCTGAAACCGGAATAGGTTCAAGTTTCAATTTGGCCACTTGCTAACTGGGTGTGAGCTAACTTTCATTGTTCCAAAGCTGTTTCATGTATCAATGCATCAAAGTAGCTGTTGAAAGAGTTATTATTCTCCATTTGAATGGTGAATAAACAGGCATAGAGAATGTAACTCTCTCACAGGTAGGAAATGAAGAGCCTGGTTTGAATGCAAAACAGTAACTGTTTTGGGCTTTAAGCAAACGTGTGGCACAGTCGACAGAGACTGCTTACTCTTGTTTCAGTTAATCAAACTTTCTTTTCTGTTTGATCATCTGTAAAATGGAAATAAATGCAGGACCCACCTCATGGGGTCACATGTTCACTCATTAACACAGTGAATTTAGCACAGTGCCTGAACCCCAGTAAATATTCAGTAAATGTAGTTTTACCCAAAGCATGCATTTCTCCCAGTCAGTCTCTAGAGAACAATTTATCTCTAAATGTTAATTAGTCAAGACTGCTAAATCTGTTTATTGGCTCAGATTTCCACAACATCTCACCTTAACAGTTGATAAATGTCTCAAGCAGGTGTCATCGGATATTGCAACTGTCAACTGTTATGACTGCATCTGTGGTGGTGAAAATGTCAACATGATACATGAAATGATTAATAATGCAGAAAAGAATAAATTGCTCAGAAGCATGAACCAAAGCCCCTAACGTGTGGAATGATTGCCTATACTTATCTGCCTCATCTGAATCTTTCTGAAGGGCAAGATCTATTCAAAGCAACCCAGATCTTACGCCAGGTGGCAATCTCGAAATAGTCTTATGTCAGTCAGCACTCTTTTGACCTGAATTTTAGTGAGGGGACTGAAGGAACTGCATAGTAGGTACGTGCACCTGCTACTTCGCATTTAGCAAACAAGTGATATGGAAAAGCAAAAAGCGGTGGTCCAGATGATACACTATGAGGAGTCATTATTGACCTAAATCTCCAGGGGTAAATTAGTAAAAGATAGTGGGTTTTACACTGGACTTTCCTATTATAAATGATTGGGAAAACTTACTCAAGACTTATAAAGACACATATTTAGGTAAGGTATCCAAAGAAAATGTATAGATAATGAGAAATAGGACAACTTTATAAGATAATCCATTTCAAAATTTAGGGTATCATAGACTCAAATGAGGATAGGCTTTTGATATACCATTTCCAGTATTTAGGGACTCAGGGTGATTAAGAGCACTGATCTGGAACCATGATTGGCCTGGGCTCAAACCTTGGCTCTGCCATTTATTATAAGCTGTCTGATTTTAAGCAAATTATGTAAATTCTCTTCACTCCCAATGTCCTCAACAACAAAGGATGATGATAATAATAGCATCTACTTTTAGGTCGTTGTGAGTACTCAACAATTAGTATGTGAAAAAGGAACTCCAAAATCATTTAGAAGAAGTCTGGCTCATTTTTTTTTTAAATAAATGTGCTCAACAGGTTTTATTTTACATCTTAAGAAAATGTTATTAGTAGGTAGTGAATTTCCTACAGGTGCATTAATACACTGAGAAAATATGTTAACTATGTAAGGTCACCAGGATGCTATTTACTTTTCAAGTGTTATTTCTGTATTTGGCTAAATAGCTTCATCAAAGCACCTCATACAGCACCAGAAAAAAAAAAATTGCCAAGTGGAATTTAAAGAACAGATTAAAACAGTAATCAAATTGAGGAAGATTTAAACAAAAGGGATGAAATAGTTTAGCCTGTTATTCTTCCTTGATAAATCAAGGAGCAATGTAAATATTCATATGGAGAGATTTAGCAAAGATAAATATAAAGTGCCTCTTGCAGGATGTGACTATCATTAAGTGAGGATACAATTACAAATTAAGGAATTAAAATCTAGTCAGTGGTCTTAAGAACACAATTTCATTATGCTTTGAAAGGAAAGATAAATAGAATTTAGGTTAACCACATAATGTTGCTACTAAAGAAAAGTTAAATTATCAAGCAAAGAAAACAACATTATTATTCTCTTCTTTTATATAGCCCATTTTGTTCAGAAGCAGTGTATTTGGCAAAATGAAGCAATTTGGAGAGAGAGAATATTATAAAAGATATGAATTCTGATGATAAACATAACAATTTTCTATTTAATTGTTCTGCCTGTAATTGACCTAGAAAGAACAGCAAAGGTACTTATTTTCATTCTAAAGATCACATACCAAAATGATAATAACTAGAACAGAAACCAATTATTTTCACATATTAACCAGGCTAAAACAGGAAGTAATAATGTTGAAATGCATTTGTCACAATGTATCATAAATCCAGCTTTGCAAGGAATGATTGCTCAATAACAGGCTTGCAGATTTCCAGAAGCTACAATTCTGTGACCATATTAGCATGTTCCACCAGTAGGTTTTTGTAACATGAATTTTACGACCTTCCTGACCTTGAAAAATGTTTAATTACAGATTCCACAAAGAAAATAAGAAGACTTTATCAATCCATATATTATTACAAATATAAATTGTGGGCCTTTAAACAAGTTTGAATAAGGAATTTTTCACTACGCTTTCTCAATACTCACTCTGCATTGACACCCTGTCATGGATGTATATGTTTTTTACACATTAAATTTGCATTTAAAGCATCTTTGGCAAGCAAGATGCCAACAGGATTCAGGCAGTGAATAAGAAGTTCCTGGGGGCGCCTGGGTGGTTCAGATTGTTAAGCATCTGCCTTCGGCTCAGGTCATGATCTCCAGGTCCTGGGATCGAACCCCATGTGAGGCTCCCAGCTCGGCAGGGAGTCTGCTTCTCCCCCTCCCTCTCCCTCTGCCTCTCTCCCTGCTTGTGCTCTCTCTGTTTCTCTCAAATGAATGAATAAAATCTTAAGGAAAAAAAAAAGTTCCTGTAAGTAGCTATGCCATGAAGAATCACTCTAGTTCTCTTATTGACCTGAAAGTCCTGCTGTAAAGAGAGGAGACTCTTCACTGAGAACAGCTCTGGACACTTGACCTTCAGATTTGCCAGGACAAGAGGATATCCTCACTGTGGGTGGGACCTGGGATTTATTCCCACTTCCACATTAAAACACAATCTACCAACCCTGGATCATAGTCTGTACCCACAGCCCCTTCATTATTTGCAGCCTAACAGGACTGGACACATCCCAACTTCTGTCCATTAAAGGTACATTTAAGATATCTGAGCTCCCTAAGCACTTGAAAAGAAGACATCCAAATGGCCAACAGACACATGAAAAAGTGCTCAACACCGCTCGGCATCAGGGAAATCCAAATCAAAACCTCAATGAGGTACCACCTCACACCAGTCAGAATGGCTAAAATTAACAAGTCAGGAAACGACAGATGTTGGCGGGGATGTGGAGAAAGGGGAACCCTCCTACACTGTTGGTGGGAATGCAAGCTGGTGCAGCCCCTCTGGAAAACAGTATGGAGGTTCCTCAAACAGTTGAAAATAGAGCTACCATACGATCCAGCAATTGCACTACTGGGTATTTACCCCAAAGATACAAATGTAGGGATCCGAAGGGTTACGTGCACCCCGATGTTTATAGCAGCAATGTCCACAACAGCCAAACTGTGGAAAGAGCCAAGATGTCCATCGACAGATGAATGGATAAAGAAGAGGTGGTATATATACACAATGGAATATTATGCAGCCATCAAAAGGAATGAGATCTTGCCATTTGCAACGACGTGGATGGAACTGGAGGGTGTTATGCTGAGTGAAATCAGTCAGTCAGAGAAAGACATGTATCATATGACCTCACTGATATGAGGAATTCTTAATCTCAGGAAACAAACTGAGTGTTGCTGGAGTGGTGGGGGGTGGGAGGGATGGGGTGGCTGGGTGATAGACATTGGGGAGGGTATGTGCTATGGTGAGCGCTGTGAATTGTGTAAGACTGTTGAATCACAGACCTGTACCTCTGAAACAAATAACACATTATATATTAAAAAAAAAAAAAAAAAAGGAGAAGAAGAAGATAGGAGGAAGGGAAGAATGAAGGAGGGGAAATCAGAAGGGGAGACAAATCATGAGAGACTATGGACTCTGGGAAACAAACTGAGGGTTCTAGAGGGGAGGGGGTGGGTGGATGGGTTAGCCTGGTGATGGGTATCAAAGAGGGCATGTATTGAATGGAGCACTGGGTGTTATACACAAACAATGAATCATGGAACACTACCTCAAAAACTAATGATGTAATGTATGGTGATTAACATAATTAAAAAAATGGAGAATATCTGATTAATGGAGACACAGATTGAATTTCTGGATGTCTTTTATAACCACAGTGTATGGTCTCCAGCAATGCACTCTGGGGACTAAATGAGGAACCTTATTTTCATTCCACTTTTAAGGATGTTCTTTTCCAGAGCCTAACATCCTACTAAAACTTATGGGCTAAATCTTGCTTGCTACCTGTTTTTATGTGGCCTGTGAGCTAAAAATGTTCTAAATATTTTAAACAGTTACATTTTAAATGGTTGAGTATCTAAATAACATTCTCAAATTTATCTCTTTCCCTCAGAGCCTAGAATATTATCTTGCCCTCTACTGAAAAAGTTGACCAACTTCTGCTCTAGTTACAGAAAGTAAGGTTTATATCCACTAGAAGTACTCTTTTGTCAGTTGCTTAAGGTCTAGATGATTGCAACTTTCTGCCCATTAAAAGTTTTTATTAGAAATGTTATCAAACAGGTCATTCCACCAATGGCATTGGAGCGTACAGCTCCCTGACTTTAAAGAAATAAGAGAACTCATAAAAATTGAGTTGTAGAATGGCAGTCATATCATTAATGACTCCAGAAAATATCAATTTGTATTTTCCATGTAGTAAAAATAAAAACCCAATGACTATGTGGGTAAAAGAGCTAATATTCCAATACTAAGGAGGATGGTTTTCATTTTCATTGTAAGGTTAGCATTTCCCAACAATTATGTACAGATCTTTACTGCCCCATGAGCTTTTAACAGTTTGAGTTGTTGGTAGTTGTCATATTGAGAAATATTTGTGAAATTTTAGAATAAAATGGTCAGTAGGATTTTCCTGCCGGACTAAGTAGAACCATATTAACTTGGGTTTAGGGGCCTACCCTACATTCCGAATTCTTGAAGTTGAAATAAGTGCTGCACCCCCCCAAGTGATGCGAATGGAACATGAGATATGAGTTTCAGCTCATCAGTTGATGACAATATCAATTTATACTGAACACAAACTAGACCCTGAGATTTTTGTTCTGTGATTGAGAAAAGGCAATCTTTTTATCTTATCTTTATTTTTTTTAAAGATTTTATTTATTTATTTGACAGAGAGAGAGAGACAGCAAGAGAGGGAACACAAGCAGGGGGAGTGGGAGAGGGAGAAGCAGGCTTCCTGCGGAGCAGGGAGCCCGATGCGGGGCTCGATCCCAGGACCCTGGGATCATGGGACCCTCGGACCCTGGGATCATGACCTGAGCGGAAGGCAGACGCTTAACGACTGAGCCACCCAGGCACCCTGAGAAAAGGCAATCTTTTTAAATCTCCTTCTTCAGTGGCCCTGCCACTTCTGCAGAGAGCCTGGCATTCATATTTTAACAGGTAAAATTCTATTTAGAGTGCCTTTCCATCAAGTTTGTATTTGTATATTATTTTTTTTGACGTACAAAAGCATTCTTGGACAAATTGCATCCATGAGTATTAGAACAAATAAAATATTTATCGCTCAAAATTCTTCATGAAACCCTCAATCCACCTACTGTGAGCAGCACATAAATAGTGTTGATGGATTGTCAAGTAGAAAAGAAAAGGAAAAAATAAACAGTACACAAATCTATATCATGCCATGGAATTCAAAGGACATTGTTCCCATTACACACAAATCAGAGCACACAAAGCAATAAAGTTTTCTCAAACTGCTATAGTGCAACAGATGTCAGCAGTGTGCTGTTGAGAAGCCAAAAAAGATAAGAAAAAGTTAGGCTGAGTTCTGTATTTATCAAAATACAAAATACCCAAGTCCTTACTGTAGAAAAAAAAGAAGAAAGAAAAACATTTGTAACATTGAGATGTATTCACAAATAATATTTCCTATATAGTAAACATAAAAAAGAACTTTGAAAGAATTTTGAGTAAATCACTGTCAATATTTAACAAAAGGATAATAACTATATGTAACTGATTCTGTTCAAATGGATGACTTCCCTGTATCACTTTATAGCAACTACCCTTGTCTCATTGTTCTTATCACTGTGTTTTCTTGTCTAGGTTTTGTTTGGCCAACTATTAAGTGGAATTAACAAGAGAATTTTCCTCTACATATCTACTTCAGTAGGTTGTTGTGAGGATTAAAGAGTTCATGTATTTAAACCACTTAGAAAAGAGCTGGGAACATGGTCCACTCTCAAAATATTAACTGTCAACATCATCTCCTCAGAGACCCTATCGTAGATCTGATGGTTAACTCCTTGTGTAAGTTCTTCTTAAGTTCTTAAGCAGAAGCAACAACTTATGCTGTCTTTTTGTCACCCACACACACATAGCTGTAATAATTATGGCTACCACCAAGCCAATGGTGTGCTGTTAAATGTTTAACCATTGATACGCCTAGGGTGGAGAGAGAAACTTCAGTTCTAGTGTTTAGTGATTTCCATCATGCAATTTCAAACTCCAATGAGTTGAGAAAAGTGAAGTTGGGAAAAGAAGCAAAACTGGCTCTTACCAACAATGGCACAAGCTTAAGCACACTACCGCATCCAGCCCTCTCCTGGTTTCTTTCACAGAAAGATGTGTGTTTATCAACCAAGAGGACTATACCTTATGACTGCAAGATTTGGTGACAGGGAGTTACAAGAATCAGTTTATGTCGGAGTCTGAGTGGAATTCTAGTCACAGCAGTTCTCATTCATATTAAGCCTCTCTAATGTCAGTTCAAGGGTAGAACTGTCAAGTAAATTCTTTGTGAATTTGAAGAACAAAATTAAGTAAACCATGGGAGCACTCAACAAGTTCATAGAAACATATTAATTGCAAAGCACTGTTCTGAACTTTTTGAAGAATGTAAGATACAATATTGCTCTGACCTTCAATTAGCTTATATCCTTATTGAGGTGATAAACCATATGTAGTCAGAAATATTGAAGAGGCAACAAAAAAAAAGAAATATTGAAGTGGCAATCCACAATATTGTCAGGAAGATGCCCAAGGACAAACCCAATCTTTATTAAAATGCAAGTTATTTCTAGAAAACTTTTTGAATTATTTAAATTACTGGGGCATCTAGGTAGCTCAGTTAGTTAAGCACCTGCCTTTGGCTCAGGTCATGATCTCTGGGTCCTGGGATGGGCACCATGTCGGGCTCCCTGCTCCGCGGGGGGTTTGCTCCTCCTTCTGCCTCTATTCCACACCACCCCACCACCCCACCTCGTGCCCGCTCTCTCGCAAATAAATCACTTTAAGAACTCAAAAAGGTACATCTTTTTGAGACAAAAATAATTTTTAAGCAAGGAAAGTACCCTTCTCCTTCTAGAGAACACTTTTTTTTTCTTTGAACCAACAAGGAACTGTGTTTTAGGCAGTATGAGTTTATGCCTCACACCCAAACACTCATGTTCAGTTTAAGAGTTTGACCTCTGTGGCATCCTAAGCAGCTAGTTAACCAAACTTATGGTTGAATCAGGGTAATTTAACAATAAAATATACAGTGGCAAAAAGAAGTAGGGGCCTGCAATGACAGCTAGGAGATATATTTACAAATTATTCATATTCACTAGAGTATTATATGTAAGAACAAAAGATTTATAGAACTTAAAAGTCCACAGAGAGTGGAGCTACTAAAATCTATGGAAAATAATAAAACAATAAAAGATATTGGTGGTTTCTATAAGAAACAGGAAGCACTCTGTGTTGATATGGAAATGCTTCAAGATATATTATTAAGCAGAAAAAAGCAAATTCCTGTCTTTATGATTTGGGAAGGAAGAAAGTTTAGAGAATTTTGTATAAAAAAAAGAAAACCTTACATAGAAATGGGAAGAAATCATAATAGAAGAAAATCAGGAAGTTTTAAAAAACTCCAAAAAGCATTTTGTCCTGTGGAAGATCTGCAGAATAGCAAAGAAAAATACAGCAAGAATAAACACTTGGTGATTATCACAATAGGCTAATCGTGGTGCTAAATGTTCCCCCCACCAATATTTCATTTTATTCTTACTCATCTCTGTGAGGTGAGTTCTACCTGTTAATCCTCTTCCCTACTCACTGTGATGACTCTCACAAATATCGTATGAAGCTAAAAGAAACAAAGCAAAATTAGAAAAATTTTCTTAATAGATGGACATAGACAATTTAATGACCCCAATTCTGAGTTTGTAGCAAGCTATAATGGGAGATGATGTTTAAATTTGAGTGTAAAATAGGGCATCCTAATTTTTATACCTTGGTTAATTCCCTAGGCAGGGGATCATGCATTACACACCACATCACTCCATCACTGAATAAAGACTGGGGCCTCCTTCTGACTGGGTAAAGCCATGCCCACCTAGAAATGATTACTGTTCAGGGAAATGGCATCCATTAATTCACTTCAGTCTAAGTCATGTGTATATTTGCACATTTATGAACCATAGAAAGGGAGGTAGATGCAAAATGACTGGTTTACACCACCTGTACAATAGGCTGTGTTTGCTAATCCTCCTTTATGGAAGTGAGGCTCCTACCCTCCCACAGAAACTGGAAAACAGGGGCCTTATATTTATTGATAATGACACTTCAAAGGGATGACTCACAGGTCCCTGAGAAAGACACTCCTGGCTTACAAAGCTGGCCAGAGGCTGGGAGAAGATTTACATCCAAAAGGGCCAATGAAAGAATGTGTAATTGCAAATTTTTTGGTATAAATGTTCCAAGAAAAGGGAGGTCAGGACACTAGAATCAGTAAGAAATCTATTTAAAGTTTAGTCAAGCTGAGGGGAATGTCAAGCTAAGCTAAGCTTAGTCAAGCTAAGGCCATTTTGGTCACTAAGAAAATGTAACAATAAAGTAAACACAAACACCTAACATTATCAGTGTCAGATCAATGGTCTTTCTGCATAATCTGAGATTTATTTAAAAATAAAAATGAGCACCTGTTCAATTACAGGATCCTTTTCTCATTCACTGTGGCTGATGGCTGTCACCCCCTTGGCTTTTCCTAGATGTAGCTGACTTCCAAACCCGATTGCTAATTTGTGCTACTCTCTAGAGAGATTAGCCTATATATACAACTGCCTTTCAGGCTTATCCTAACACTTATCTCCCTGACACCTCAAATTAAGCCTGCTCCACCCTGAACTTGCTGTTTCCACATTCAATTGCTCCTTCAGCACACAGCTGCACCATCATCTTCACAGTCAGATAAATTAATATTACTGAAGTACAACTAAAATTATGGAATCAGAGAATCTGGACCAGCCCACAATCTACAGAATTAGGTCTAACCCTTAACAATATGATTCTAACCTCCTTTTCTAATTGCATTGTCCCTGAGAACAACATCCGCTGACCAGGAGCTTCATTCTTCGGTCTACCAAAATAACACTTGGAACAACGGGCCATTGTTCTCACAGCTCTGTACTGGGCTGTGTTTCCTTCTATTTATCCAGAAAGCTTAATGCGAACCTTTTTTTTCCAAACCTCATACATTCATCCTTTAATGCTTATCTTAGTCCCTGACTACTTAGTATAGCATTTGACAAACCCACTTCCTAACACAAATATATCAGTAGTTCAGTCTTCCAGTTTGTTTTGATTTCCTTTCTGGAGTTTAAACATTTTTCTGCCCTATATACATAAATTTATATAATATAAACTTAAATAAATATATACTATAAACTTAAACATAAACTTACTTAAATATAAACTATAAACTTCTGAATTCTAAGTTGTTTAAAACGTCCTATTTCCATAACCCCCTGCGACTGAGCACAGGGCGAGACGCATTTTAATGCCCAATATTTGTGAAATAAATGAAAATTAAGCTTTTACATTCAATTCATCCTAGGTTTTAAACAGGGCTTCATTAGTTCCATTGAATGATAACTTTATAGTAGCAGGTATCATGTACCTTTAGTTCATGAAATATCCGTGACTGGCATGTTGCCTGGCAAATAGTAGGCACTCAATAAATAGTCGCTTAGTAAATGGAAAAAAAAATGATTAGAATATTTGAATAAGTAAATCATACCACTGCTGTTAGATTTGCTTACTGCAATATAAGAGACAGAAACGTTCTAAGAATGAAAAATGGTGGGGGCGGGAGGAGCAAGATGGAACAGGAATAGGTGACCTGGATTTCGTCTGGTCTCAGGAATTCAGCTGGATAGGGATCAAACCATTCTGAACACCTACGAACTCAACAGGAGATCGAAGAGGAGAGTAGCAACAACTCTGAACAGAAAAGCCACCACTTACTGGAAGGTAGGATGTGCGGAGAAGTGAATCTGAGGCGATATTCGGGAGGACAGATGGCGGGGCAGAGGGCCTCCGTCAGCCGCTTCTGGCAAGTGCTAGGGCCGCGGAGCACAAAATCGGACCTTTTAGAAGTCGGCTCCGCTGAGGGACGTCGCTGCAGTGGCTAAGCAGGGGGTGGAACCCTCGCGGGACAGTGGGGTCTCAAGACCCTCGGGGTCACAGAAAGACCAGGGGTGCCTGAGTGCGTCAGAGCTCCCAGGTATCAGAGCGGGGAAGCCGGCTGCAGAGACAGAGCCGAGGTGTGGGCTCTCAGCTCGGGGTTGCCATAAACTGTGATCCGCGGCCCAGTCGGGCCACTGCTCCTCCAGCAGGGACCCAACAAGCGACAGATCCGGGGAGACTCCCCTTCCTCCCCCAGGAGGAGCGGCACAGGAGCCCACTGCAGGGATCTGCTGGGTTTGGAGACTCCACACGGGGTCGGGTGCCAGAGATAGAAACGCTTGGTCACAGGCCGGGTGAGCACGGAGTGCGGCTGGACACTGGGGAGATGGGAGTGATTGACTGCTCTTCTCTGGGGGTGCACTGAGGAGCGGGGCCCCAGGCTCTCGGCTCCTCTGGGGTGGGAGATTAGGAGGCCTCCGTTTTCACTCTCGTCCTCCAAAGCTGTACCGAGAGCTTTCAGGGAAAGCAAACCCGAGCAGATTACTTAGCCTGGACCGGCAAGGGCGGGGCAATTCCACCTCCAGCAAAGACATCTGAGAACCAGAGTAACAGGCCCCTCCCCCAGAAGATCAGCAAGAACAGCCAGCCAAGACCAAGTTTACCGATCAATGAGAACGGCAGAACTCCAGCTCTAGAGGAATACTGCACATAGAATTCATGGCTTTTTCCCCATGATTCCCTACTCTTTCAAAGTTAATGTTTCTTTTTAAAGATTTTATTTGACAGAGACAGAGCAAAGAGAGGGAACACAAGCAGGGGGAGTGGGAGAGGGAGAAGCAGACTTCCTGCTGAGCAGGGAGCCCGATGAGGGGCTCAATCCCAGGACCCCAGGATCATGACCTGAGCCAAAGGCAGATGTGTAGCAACCGAGCCACCCAGGCACCCCTCAAAGTTAATGTTTTTAATTTTTTTTCTTTTTCTATTTTTTTTTAATTTTTCTTTTTCCCTTTTTCAACCAATATCTTATACCTTTTTTTAAAAATCTTTTTTATTTTTCATTTTTAGAGTCATATTCTATCCCTTCATTACAGTTAACCTTATGTTTGGTGTAAATATAAGTTGTTCTCTCTTTAAAATTTTGGGATACAGTTTCTTCTAACAGACCAAAATATACCCTAAATCTCTAGTGTATGGCTTTGTTCTAGTCTCCTACCTGATCACATTCTCTCCCATTATTTTTTAATTTCTCTTCTTTTACTTTTTTTTCTTTTGTCTTTTTCTTTTTTAATTATGTTAACCACCATACATTACATCATTAGTTTTTGATGTAGTATTCCATGATTCATTGTTTGCATATAACACCCAGTGCTCCATTCAATATGTGCCCTCTTTAATACCCATCACCAGGCTAACCCATCCTCCCACCCACCTCCCTTCTAGAACCCTCAGTTTGTCTTTCAGAGTCCATGTGTCTCATGGTTTGTCTGTCTCCCCCTCCGATTTCCCCCCATTCGTTCTTCATCTCCAGCTATCTTCTTTTTTTTCTAACATATAATGTACTATTTGTTTCAGAGGTACAGATCTGTGATTCAACAGTCTTGCACAAAACCTGATAGTATCACAATTCCGGACTTCCAGCTCTATTACAAAGCTGTCATCATCAAGACAGTATGGTACTGGCACAAAAACAGACACATAGATCAGTGGAACAGAATAGAGAGCCCAGAAATGGACCCTAAACTCTATGGTCAACTAATCTTAGAAAAAGCAGAAAGAATGTCCAATGGAAAAAAGTCTCTTCAACAAATGGTGTTGGGAATATTGGACAGCCACATGCAGAAGAATGAAACTCGACTATTTCCTTACAGCACACACAAAAATAGACTCAAAATGGTTGAAAGACCTAAATGTTAGATAGGAGTCCATCAAAATCCTAGAGGTGAAAAAAGGCAGCCACCTCTTCTTTCTTTTTCAACCAACTTCTTCTCTTACCAATTCCTTTTATAAAATCTTTTGTAATTTTCATCTTTGCAGTCATATTCCATCCCTTCATCATATTTACCCTTATTTTTGTACATATATAAGTTTTTCTTTCTTTAAAAGTTTGGGAGGCAGTTTCTTCTAACAGACCAAAATATGCCCAAAATGTAGTGTGCAGCACTGATATATTCACCAGCCTGATCATATCTGATCATATTTTTTTGTTGTTGTTTTCTTTCTTTTTATTTTTTTTTCTTTTCTTTTTTTCTTTCTTTCCCTTTCTTTTCCCCCCAGTTTCAGGTCTCTTCTGATTTGTTTAGTGTATATTTTTCTGGGGTCATTGTTACCCTGTTAGCATTTTGTTCTCTCATTCATCTATTCTCCTCTGGACAAAATGACAAGATGGCAAAACTCACCTCAGAAAAAAGAACAAGAGGCAGTACTGACCACCAGGGACCTAATCAATACGGACATTAGTAAGATGTCAGAACTAGAGTTGAGAGTGATGATTATAAAGATACTAGCTGGGCTTGAAAAAAGGATGGAAGATACTAGAGAAAGCCTTTCTGGAGAAATAAAAGAACAAAAACCTAACCAAGTTGAAATCAAAGAGGCTATTAATGAGGTATAATAAACAATGGAGGCTCTACCTGCTAGGATAAATGAGGCAGAAGAGAGAATTAGTTATATAGAAGACCAAATGATGGAGAATAAAGAAGCTGAGAAACAGAGAGATAAACAACTACTATATCACAAGGGCAGAATTTGAGAGATAATTGATACCATAAGAAAAAACAATATTAGAATAATTGGGATCCCAAAAGAAGAAGAAAGAGAGAGAGGGGCAGAAGGTATACTGGAGTAAATCATAGCGGAGAACTTCCCTAATTTGGGGAAGGACAGGCATCAAAGTCCAGGAGGCACATAGAAACCCCCTCAAAATCAATAAAAATAGGTCAACACCCCGACATCTAAGAGTAACACTTACAAATCTCAGAGACAAAGAGAAAATCTTGAAAGCAGCTCAGGACAAGAGGTATGTACCCTCCAATGTTAGAAATATTAGAGTGGCAACAGATCTATCCACAGAGACCTGGCAGGCCAGAAAGGACTGGCATGATATCTTCAGAAAACTTAAAGAGAAAAATATGCTGCCAAGAATACTATATCCAGCTAGGTTGTCATTGAAAATAGAAAGAGAGATAAAAAGCTTCCAGGACAAACAAAAACTAAGAATTTGCAAACACAAAACCAGTCCTACAAGAAATATTGAAAGGGGTCCTCCAAGCAAAGACAGAGCCTAAAAGTAACATACACCAGAAAGGAACACAGACAATACACAGTAACAGTCACCTTACAGGCAATAAAATGGCACTAAATTCATATCTTTCAATAGTTACCCTGAATGTAAATGGGCTAAATGCCCCAATCTAAAGACAAAGGACATCAGATTGGATAAAAAAACAAGACCCACTGATATGCTGTCTGCAAGAGACTCATTGTACACCCTAAGACACATCCAGATTGAAAGTGAGGGGGTGAAAAACCATTTACCATGCTATGGACACCAAAAGAAAGCTGGGGTGGCATTCCTTCTATCAGACAAATTAGATTTTAAAACAAAGACTGTAATAAGAGATGAAGAAGGACACTATATCCTACTTAAATGGTCTATCCACCAAGAAGATCTAACAATTGTAAATATCTATGCCCCTAACATGGGAGCAGCCAATTATATGAACCAATTAATAACAAAAGCGAAGAAACACATTGACAACAATACAATAATAGTGGGGGACTTTAACAACCCCCTGACTGAAATGGACAGATCATCTAAGCAAAAGATCAACAATGAAATAAAGACTTTAAATGACACACTGGACCAAATGGACTTCACAGACATATTCAGAATATTCCATCCCAAAGACACGGAATACACATTCTTCTCTAGTGCCCATGGAACATTCTCCAGAATAGATCACATCCTAGGTCACAAATCAGGTCTCAACTGGTACCAAAAGATTGGGATCATTCCCTGCATATTTTCGGACCACAATGCTTTGAAACTAGAACTCAATCACAAGAGGAAAGTTGGAAAGAACTCAAATACATGGAGGTTAAAGAGCATCCTACTAAAGAATGAATGGGTCAACCAGGAAATTAAAGAAGAATCTAAAAAACTCATGGAAACAAATGAAAAGGAAAACACAACTGTTCAAAATCTTTGGGATGCAGCAAAGGCTGTCCTAAGAGGAAGGTATATAACAATACAAGCCTTTCTCAAGAAACAAGAAATGTCTCAAACACACAACCTAACCCTACAATTAAAGGAGCTGGAGAAAGAACAGCAAATAAAGCCTAAACCCAGCAGGAGACGAGAAATAATCAAGATCAGAGCAGAAATCAATGAAATAGAAACCAAAAGAACAGTAGGACAGATCAATGAAACTAGGAGCTGGTTCTTTGAAAGAATTAATAAGATCGATAAACCCCTGGCCAGACTTATCAGAAAGAAAAGAGAAAGGACCCAAATAAATAAAATCATGAATGAAAGAGGAGAGATCACAACCAACACCAAAGAAGTACAAACAATTATAAGAACATATTATGAGCAACCATATGCCAGCAAATTAGATAACCTGGAAGAAATGGATTCATTCCTAGAGATGTATCAACTACCAAAACTGAACCAGGAGGAAATAGAAAACCTGTACAGACCCATAACCGCTAAGGAAATTGAAGCAGTCATCAAAAATCTCCCAACAAACAAAAGCCCAGGGCCAGATGGCTTCCCAGGGGAATTCTACCAAACATTTAAAGAAGAATTATCACCTATTCTTCTGAAACTCTTCCAAAAAATAGAAATGGAAGGAAAACTTCCAAACTCATTTTATGAGGCCACCATTACCTTGATCCCCAAACCAGACAAAGACCCCATCAAAAAGGAGAATTACAGACCAATATCCCTGATGAACTTGGATGCAAAAATTCTCACCAAAATACTAGCTGATAGGATCCAACAGTACACTAAAAGGATTATCCACCACGACCAAGTGGGATTTATTCTTGGGCTGTAAGGTTGGTTCAACATCTGCAAATCAATCAATGTGATACAATACATTAATAAAAGAAAGAACATCTCAATAGATGCAGAAAAAGCATTTGACAAAGTACAGCATCCTTTCTTGATTAAAACTCTTCAGAGTGTAGGGACAGAGGGTACATACCTCAATATCATAAAAGCCATCTATGAAAAACCCACAGCAAATATTATTCTCAAAGGGGCAAAACTGAGAGCTTCCCCCTAAGGTTAGGAACGCGGCAGGGATGTCCACTATCACCACTGCTATTCAACATAGTATTAGAAGTCCTAGCCATAGCAACCAGACAACAAAAAGAGAGAAATCCAAATCAAAACCTCAATGAGGGGCACCTGGGTGGCTCAGTCGTTAAGCGTCTGCCTTCGGCTCAGGTCATGATCCCAGGGTCCTGGGATCGAGCCCCACATCGGGCTCCCTGCTCAGCGGAGAGCCTGCTTCTCCCTCTCCCACTCCCCCTGCTTGTGTTCCCTCTCTCACTGTGTCTCTCTCTGTCAAATAAATAAAATCTTTTAAAAAAAAAAAAACCTCAATGAGATACCACCTCACACACAAAGACATCCAAATGGCCAACAGACACATGAAAAAGTGCTCAACATCACTTGGCATCAGGGAAATCCAAATCAGAACCTCAATGCAATACCACCTCACACCAGTCAGAATGGTTAAAATTACAGGTCAGGAAACGACAGATGATGGCAGGGATGTGGAGAAAGGGAAACCCTCCTACACTGTTGGTGGGAATGCAAGCTGGTGCAGCCACTCTGGAGTATGGAGGCTCCTCAAAATTTGAAAATAGAGCTACTCTATGACCCAGCAATTGCACTACTGGGATTGCACTATCTTTACCCCAAAGATACAAATGTAGGATCCAAAGGGTTATCAGCACCCCAATGTTTATAGCAGCAATGTCCACAATAGCCAAACTATGGAAAGAGCTCATATGTCCATCAACAGATGAATGGATAAAGAAGATGTGGTACATATATATACAATGGAATAATATGCAGCCATCAAAAAAGAAACAACATCTTGCCATTTGCAATGACGTGGATGGAACTAGAGGGTAATTTGCTAAGTGAAAGTCAATCAGAGAAAGACATATATCATATGATCTCACTGATATGAGGAATTCTTAATCTCGGGAAAAAAACTGAGGGTTGCTGGAGTTGTGGGGGGTGGGAGGGATGGGGTGGCTGGGTGATAGACACTGGGGAGGGTATGTGTTATGGTGAGAGCTTTGAATTGTGTAAGACTGATGAATCACAGACCTGTACCTCTGAAATAAATAATACATCATATGTTAAAAAAAAAGAGAGAGAGAGGGAAGATAGTAGGAAGGGAAAAATGAAGGGGGGGAGGAAATCGGAGGGGGAGATGAACCATGAGAGACTATGGACTCTGAGAAACAAACTGAGGGTTCTAGAGGGGAGGGGGTGGGGGATGGGTTAGCCTGGTGATGGGTATTAAAGAGGGCACATACTGAATGGAGCACTGGGTTTATACACAAACAATGAATCATGGAATACTATATCAAAAACTAATGATGTAATGTACCTTGATTAACATAATAAAATGAAATTTAAAAAGAAAAAAGGTAATAGCAAAATTATTTGTCAAATATAAATAGTATTACCTAGATAATTAAGAAATAATTATCTTTTACAAGACATGTTACTCATATGCAAAATGGTAGGAGTAGATGCAATGGTATACTTTTAATAAACAACACCTTGAGAACATTGTTTAAATAACAACAACAAAAAAAGTTAAGAAACGAATATTGTCAGAGCAGGAAGAAGTCTAAAGCCTGGTAAACAATTTTAACAGAGAATTCACTGGAATCCAATGGAAACCATTGTCCCCACCCCCATCCTCTATTGGCAAGGTGTCACTGGTGTATGTGGGTGGGCTCAATAAGAACTCATTAAGGGCTTTTAAAACTTGTGTAGCAATATTGTCACTGTTAAAGTTTCCTCCACACATTTTCACCTTCTATAGTTTCTTTCACTTTGCAAAATCGTAACAGTGGTGCTGGGAAAAGTAATCACCTAGGATTTTTGCAGTCAAAAGCACAAATGGAGGAACACCTCAGTGGCTCAGTCACTTGAGAATATGGCTCTTGGTTTCAATTCAGGTCATGGTCTCAGAGACCTAGGATGGAACTCCCCGTCAGGCTCCTCTGCACTAGGCGTGGAGTCTGCTTGTCCCTCTTCCTCCCCCTCTTCTCTTCCCCAGCACTCCTGCTCTCTCTCTCTCTCTCAAATGAATAAATAAAATCTTAAAAAATAAGGGGGGGCAGTGGAAAAATTCTTAGTTTTAGCCGTAAGAATTCCTCAGTTTCAAGGTCATTAGGGTGTGGAATTTTACTCAGCCATGTATCTGCAATTTTAGAGATGAAAATGATTTCCTAATACTTTTCCAAGAATACAGAATACATACACCACAGAGTTAAATGTATTTGAAACAAGATGTGAATCTAATTTTAGATTATTTTAAAGGAATGATTAATTGGTTTAAGTTATTATTTCAGTGACTCCCAAATGATTGGCAAAGAGGTAATATTTTAAGTCCAAGCACACAATGAAGAAGTTGGCCTTATCCTAATGTACTGCTGTAGAAACTCTGACCCAAAAGCTACCTCAGGTTAGTGTTCAGAGCTATAGAACCTTTACCAAATCATAATGGTTTGTCTGCTCAGATTAAAACAAATTCAAGAGAGTTGCTCTCAATTCAAATAAAGCTGTTAAAGCAATTGCTATTCATCTATTTAAGCAAGCATGTGTTTTCTTAAAAGTACATTTTGTGGGGTGCCTGGGTGGCTCAGATGGTTAAGCGTCTGCCTTCGGCTCAGGTCATGATCCCAGGGTCCTGGGATTGAGTCCCGCATCGGGCTCCCTGCTTCTCCCTCTGCTTCTCTCTCTCTCTCTCTCTCTCTCTCATGAATAAATAAATAAAATCTTTAAAAACAAAAAGTATATTTTGTATCTGAATTATTCTTAAAATCAAGAGAATAAAAATTATGGCAATGTTAATGGGTGCATATATGCATTTATAATTCTAAATGCCAGCATTTATATATTTTTTAATTTTTTATTGTTATGTTAATCACCATACATTACATCATTAGTTCTTAATACAGTGTTCCATGGTTCATTGTTTGTGCATAACACCCAGTGCTCCATGCAGAACGTGCCCTCTTTAATACCCATCACCAGGCTAACCCATCCCCCCACCCCCTCCCCTCTAGAACCCTCAGTTTGTTTTTCAGAGTCCATCTTCTCTCATGGTTTGTCTCCCCCTCCGATTTCACCCCCCCATTCTTCCCCTCCTGCTATCTTCTTCTTTTTTTTTTCTTAACATATATTGCATTATTTGTTTCAGAGGTACAGGTCTGTGATTCAACAGTCTTGCACAATTCACAGCGCTCACAGTAGCACATTCCCTCCCCAATGTTTATCACCCAGTCACCCCCACCCTCCCACCCCCAACCACTCCAGTAACACTCAGTTTCTTTCCTGAAATTAAGAATTCCTCATATCAGTGAGGTCATATGATACATGTCTTTCTCTGATTGACTTATTTCACTCAGCATAACACCCTCCAGTTCCATCCCCGTCATTGCAAATGGCAAGATCTCATTCCTTTTGATGGCTGTATAATATTCCATTGTGTATATATACCACCTCTTCTTTATCCATTCATCTGTCGATGGACATCTTGGCTCTTTCCACAGTTTGGCTGTTGTGGATATTGCTGCTATAAACATTGGGGTGCACGTACCCTTCGGATCCCTACATTTGTATCTTTGGGGTAACTACCCAGTAGTGCAATTGCTGGATCGTATGGTAGCTCTATTTTCAACTGTTTGAAGAACTTCCATACTGTTTTCCAGAGTGGCTGCACCAGCTTGCATTCCCAACAACAGTGTAGGAGGGTTCCCTTTTCTCCACATCCCCGCCAACATCTGTCATTTCCTGACTTGTTAATTTTAGCCATTCTGACTGGTGTGAGGTAGTATCTCATTGAGGTTTTGATCTGGATTTCCCTTACGCCGAGCGATGTTGAGCACTTTTTCACATGTCTCTTGGCCATTTGGATGTCTTCTTTGGAAAAATGTCTGCTCATGTCTTCTGCCCATTTCTTGATTGGACTATTTGTTCTTTGGGTGTTGAGTTTGAAAAGTTCTTTATAGATTTTGGATACTAGCCCTTTATCTGAAATGTCATTTGCAAATATTTTCTCCCATTCTGTCGGTTGTCTTTTGGTTTTGTGGATTGTTTCTTTTGCTGTGCAAAAGCTTTTTATCTTGATGAAATCCCAATAGTTCATTTTTGCCCTGGCTTCCCTTGCCTTTGGTGATGTTTCTAGGAAGAAGTTGCTGTGGCTGAGGTCGAAGACGTTGCTGCCTGTGTTCTCCTTTAGGATTTTGATGGACTCCTGTCTCACGTTTAGGTCTTTCAACCATTTGGAGTCTATTTTTGTGTGTGGTGTAAGGAAATGGTCCAGCTTCATTCTTCTGCATGTGGCTGTCCAATTTTCCCAACACCATTTGTTGAAGAGACTGTCTTTTTTACATTGGACATTCTTCCTGCTTTGTCAAAGATAAGTTGACCATAGAGTTGAGGGTCCATTTCTGGGCTCTCGATTCTGTTCCATTGATCTATGGGTCTGTTTTTGGGCCAGTACCATACTGTCTTGATGATGACAGCTTTGTAATAGAGCTGGAAGTCCGGAATTGTGATGCCGCCAGCTTTGCTTTTCTTTTTCAACATTCCTCTGGCTATTTGGGGTCTTTTCTGGTTCCATACAAATTTTAGGATTATTTGTCCATTTCTTTGAAAAAAGTGGATGGTATTTTGATGGGTGTCGCATTGAATGTGTAGATTGCTCTAGGTAGCTTTGACATCTTCACAATGTTGGTTCTCCCAATCCATGAGCATGGAACGTTTTTCCATTTCTTTGTGTCTTCCTCAATTACTTTCATGAGTATTTTATAGTTTTCTGAGTACAGATCCTTTGCCTCTTTGGTTAGATTTATTCCTAGGTATCTTATGGTTTTGGGTGCAATTATAAATGGGATCAACTCCTTAATTTGTCTCTCTTCTGTCTTGTTGTTGGTGTATAGGAATGCCACTGATTTCTGTGCATTGATTTTATATCCTGCCACTTTACTGAATTCCTGTATGACTTCTAGCAGTTTTGGGGTGGAGTGTTTTGGGTTTTCCACATAAAGTATCATATCATCTTTAAAGAGTGAGAGTTTGACTTCCTCTTTGCCGATTTGGATGCCTTTGATTTCTTTTTGTTGTCTGATTGCTGTGGCTAGGACTTCTAATACTATGTTGAATAGCAGTGGTGAGACTGGACATCCCTGCTGTGTTCCTGACCTCAGGGGGAAAGCTCTCAGTTTTTCCCCATTGAGAATGATACTCACTGTAGGTTTTTCATAGATGGCTTTCATGATATTGAGGTATGTACCCCCTATCCCTATAGTCTGAAGAGTTTTGATCAAGAAAGGACGTTGTACTTTGTCAAATGCTTTTTTCTGCATCTATTGAGAGGATCATATGATTCTTGTTCTTTCTTTTGTTAATGTATTGTATCACGTTGATTGATTTGCAGATGATGAACCAACCTTGCAGGCCAGGGATAAATCCCACTTGGTCATGGTGAATAATCCTTTTAATGTACTGTTCGATCCTATTGGCTAGTATTTTGGTGAAAATTTTTACATCCAAGTTCATCAGGGATATTGGTCTGTTATTCTCCTTTTTGATCGAGTCTTTCTCTGGTTTGGGGATCAAGGTAATGGTGGCCTCATAAAACGAGTTTGGAAGTTTTCCTTCCATTTCTATTTTTTGGAACAGTTTCAGGAGAATAGGTATTAATTCTTCTTTAAATGTTTGATAAATTCCTCTGGGAAGCCATCTGGCCCTGGGCTTTTGTTTGTTGGGAGATTTTTGATGACTGCTTCAATTTCCTTAGTGGTTATAGGTCTGTTCAAGTTTTCTATTTCATCCTGGTTCAATTTTGGTAGTTGATACTTCTCTAGGAATGCATCCATTTCTTCCAGGTTATCTAATTTGCTGGCAAATGGTTGCTCATAATATGTTCTTATAATTGTTTGTATTTCTTTGGTGTTGGTTGTGATCTCTCCTCTTTCATTCATTCTTTTGTTGATTTGGGTCATTTCTCTTTTCTTTCTGATAAGTCTGGCCAGGGGTTTTTCAATCTTGTTAATTCTTTCAAAGAACCAGCTCCTAGTTTCGTTGATCTCTTCTACTGTTCTTTTGGTTTCTAGTTCATTGATTTCTGCTCTGATCTTGATTATTTCTCTTCTCCTGCTGGTTTAGGCTTTATCTGCTTTTTTTTTTTTTTTATCTAGATCCTTTAGGTGTAAGGTTAGGTTGTGTATTTGAGACCTTTCTTGTTTCTTGAGAAAGGCTTGTATTGCTCTATACTTTCCTCTCAGGACTGCCTCTGCTGCATCCCAAAAATTTTGAACAGTTTTGTTTTCATTTTCATTGGTTTCCATGAATTTTTTTAATTCTTCTTTATTTCCTGGTTGACCCATTCATTCTTTAGTAGGATGCTCTTTAGCCTCCATGTATTTGAGTTCTTTCTGACTTTCCTCTTGTGATTGAGTTCTAGTTTCAAAGCATTGTGGTCTGAAAATATGCAGGGAATGATCCCCATCTTTTGGTACCGATTGAGACCTGATTTGTGACTTAGTACGTGATCAATTCTGGAGAATGTTCCATGGGCACTAGAAAAGAATGTGTATTCCGTTGCTTTGGGATGGAATGTTCTGAATATGTCTGTGAAGTCCATTTGGTCCAGTGTGTCATTTAAAGTCTTTATTTCCTTGTTGATCTTTTGCTTAGATGATCTGTCCATTTCAGTCAGGGGGGTGTTAAACTCCCCCACTATTATTGTATTGTTGTCGATGTGTTTCTTTGCTTTTGTTATTAATTGCCTTATATAATTGGCTGCGCCCATGTTCGGGGCATAGATATTTACAATCGTTAGATCTTCTTGTTGGATAGACCCTTTAAGTAGGATATAGTGCCCTTCCTCATCTCTTATTACAGTCTTTGTTTTAAAATCTATTTGTCTGATATAAGGATTGTCACCCCAGCTTTCTTTTGGTGTCCATAGCATGGTAAATGGTTTTCCACCCCTTCACTTTCAATGTGGGGGTGTCTTTGGGTCTAAAATGAGTCCCTTGCAGACAGCATATCGATGGGTCTTGTTTTTTAATCCAATCTGATAGCCTGTGTCTTTTGATTGGGGCATTTAGCCCATTTACATTCAGGGTAACTATTGAAAGGTGTGGATTTTGTGCCACTGTATTGCCTGTAAAGTGACTCTTACTGTATATTGTCTATTCCTTTCTGGTCCATGCTGGTTTTAGGCTCTCTCTTTGCTTAGAGGACCCCTTTCAATATTTCTTGGAGGGCTGGTTTCATGTTTGCAAATTCCTTTAGTTTTTGTTTGTCCTGGAAGATTTTTATCTCTCCTTCTATTTTCAATGACAGCTTAGCTGTATATAGTATTCTCGGCTGAATATTTTTCTCGTTTAGTGCTCTGAAGATATCTTGCCAGTCCTTTCTGGCCTGCCAGGTCTCTGTGGATAGGTCTGTTGCCAGTCTAATGTTTCTACCATTATAGGTTACATATCTCTTCTCCTGAGCTGCTTTCAGGATTTTCTCTTTGTCTCTGAGACTCGTAAGTTTTACTATTAGATGTCGGGGTGTTGACCTATTATTATTGATTTTGAGAGAGGTTCTCTGTGCCTCCTGGATTTTGATGCCTGTTTCCTTCCCCACATTAGGGAATTTCTCTGCTATAATTTGCTCCAATATACCTTCTGCCCCTCCCTCTCTCTCTTCTTCTTCTGGGATCCCAATTATTCTAATGTTATTTCGTCTTACTGTATCGCTTATCTCTCGAATTCTGCCCTCGTGATCCAGTAGTTGTTGATCTCTCCTTTCTCAGCTTTTTTTTCCCATCATTTGGTCTTCTATATCGCCGATTCTCTCTTCTGCCTCATTTATATTAGCAGTTAGTGCCCCCATTTTTGATTGTACCTCATTAATAGCCTTTTTGATATGGACTTGGTTAGATTTTAGTTCTTTTATTTCTCCAGAAAGGGTTTCTCTAATAACTTCTACGCTTTTTTCAAGCCCAGCTAGTATCTTTAAAGTCATGATTCTGAACTCCAACATCACACTAATGTCCGTATTGAGTAGGTCCCTGGCAGACGGTACTACCTCTTGTTCTTTTTGCTGAGGTGATTTTTTTCGTCTTGTCATTTTGTCCAGAGGAGAACAGATGAATGAGAGAACAAAATGCTAACAGGTTAACAACGTTCCCAGAAAATATTCTCTAATCAAATCAGAAAAGACCTGAAACCAGGGGAAAAGAAACGGAAAGAAAAAAAAAAAAAAAAAGAAAAAGAAAAAGATAAAAACAAACAAAAACAGAACAAAACCAAAAAAAAAAAACAGAATATGATCAAATATGATCAGGCTGGTGCATAGATCAGTGCCACACACTAGATTTTGGGTGTATTTTAGTCTGTTAGAAGAAAGTGCGTCCTAAAATTTTAAAGAAAGAAAGACTTATAAATGTACAAAATAAGGGTTGATACGATGAAGGGATGGAATATGAGTGTAAAGATGAAAATTATAAAATTTTTAAAAAGGAATTGATAAGAAGGTGTTTGAAAAAATAAAGAGGAGGATTAAAAAAAAGGAAAGAAAGAAAAAAAAGAGGGGGGAGAGAATGTGATCAGGCAGGAGACTAGAACAAAGCCATACACTAGAAACTTACGGTATATTTTGGTCTGTTAGAAGAAACTGTATCTCAAAATTTTAAAGGGAGAACATCTTTTATATATATCTGCCAAAAATAAGGGTAACTACTATGAAGGGATAGAATATGACTCTAAAAATGAAAAATAAAAATGATTTTTTTAAAAAGGGATTGATGTTGGTTGAAAAAGGGAAAAAGAAAAATTAAAAAAAAAGCAGTTAAAAATTAACTTTGAAAGACTAATGAATCATGGTAAAAAAGCCATGAATTCTATATGCAGTATTCCCCTAGCGCTGGAGTTCTGCCGTTCTCATTGATTGGTAAACTTGGTCTTGGCTGGTTGTTCGTGCTGATCTTCTGGGGGAGGGGCCTGTTGCCGTGGTTCCCAAATGTCTTTGCTGAGGCGGAATTGCCCCGCCCTTGTCGGTCCGGGCTAAGCAATCTGCTGGGGTTTGCTCTTGGGAGCTTTTGTTCCCTGCAAGCTCTTGGTACAGCTTTGGAGGACGAGAGTGAAAATGGCGGCCTCCCAATCTCCGCCCTGGAGGAGCCTAGAACTCGGGGCCCCGCTCCTCAGTGTGCCCCAGAGAAAAGCAGTCAGTCACTCCCATCTCCATGGTCTCCAGCCGCACTCCATGCTCACCTGGCCTGTGATCGAGCGTTTCTATCTCTGTCACCCGACCCCGTGTGGAGTTTCCAAACCCAGCAGATCCCTGTGGTGCGCTCCCACGCCACTCCTCCGGGGGAGGAAGGGGAGTCTCCCCGGATCTGCCACTTGTTGGGTCCCTGCTGGAGGACCAGTGGCCTGACTGTTTTGCCGATCACAGTTTATGGCAACCCCAAGCTGAGAGCCCGTGCCTCAGGTCTGTCTCTGCAGCCAGCTTCCCCCCTCTGATACCTGGGACCTCTGCTGCACTCAGGCACCCCCAGTCTTTCTGTGACCCCGAGGGTCCTGAGACCACACTGTCGTGCGAGGGTTCCACCCCCAGCTTAGCCACTGGAGCGACATCCCTCAGCAGAACCGACATAAAAATTCCGATTTTGTGCTCCGCCGCTCTATCACTTGTCAGAAGCGGCCGACGGAGGCCCCCTCCCCCGCCGTCTATCCTCCCGAATATCGCCTCGGATTCACTTCTCCGCATGTGCTACCTTCCAGAAAGTGGTCACTTTTCCGTTCAGAGAGTTGTTGCTACTCTCTTCTTCGATCTCCTGTTGAGTTCGTAGGTGTTCAGAATGGTTTGATCCCTATCCAGCTGAATTCCTGAGACCAGATGAAATCCAGGTCTCCTACTCCTCTGCCATCTTGCTCCCCCATTCAGCATTTATATTTATTAAAATCAGAGCTTATGAGTAGAACTTGGAGGTTCTTCAAACGTGAAGATGAAAGTTTGACAATGTGCTCTCTTGTCCCCAGAGCAACTCTTAGTAACCACAGCTAGGAGTAAGCCTGGGAAGCCATATTTCTTAACTTCTTTTTTCATTTACTCTTCTAATTTGATTTTCCATTGGCCCACTGTATTTTGGCAGTAATACTGACATAATATGATGACGCAATTTACTACAAATTAGGTGTGAAGTCATCCAAGAGGAACCAGTGTTATCTCAAAGAAAAATTAAGTGTTCGGACAGATTGCACTAGACAATAAAGGCATAAGATTTTACTTAATCTCCCTCAGTGCAAGAGGGAAACTGCACAATATGGTGGTCCTTATTTACAATTAGCACTATTTCTTTACATATATTGCAGCAACAAGTACAAAGAAACATATTCTTTCAAAGTTAAAGAGTATGATACTGACCAAATTCCTCAATAGCATGGACTCTATTTTTATTGTATTTTAATGGGCTTAGTATGTAAAACATAGAGACTACTGAATAAAATATAGGCTTTCAATCATTTCTATATTTAAAGTGGAAATGTTCTGTATTTCACTGTTTGCCTAAAAATTCCATTTTGAAGAATTTACTAACACCTTATATTCAGTTGTCTTGGTAAGATGTATAATGGGTTTTGCAGCATTTAGTTTTTAGTGATATCTTCTGATTATCCTGAAATAATTAGGTGCTTTTCTCCTTTGTCATGGCACTAAGGATAATGTTGACCTTGACCACTTTCACCTAACAAATGGAGGAAATGTGCAGTTTTTGTGCAACTGTCCATTTTATTACAGGGCTTTTTATTTTCACTTTTATTTATGAGATAGGTCAGTTACATAAAATACTAAAAGTAAACACATAGTTCAGGTGTCACACTCATTTTTCGATGTGAGGGAGAGGAGGAAGTGTTACTTAAGAAAATGTCTGAAGATTTTATTTCTGGGTAGGATTATAACCATTGACTCTCAGACTTTAAATCTATGTCGTCTACTCTGATTCTTCCTTCAAATATGACTCTTCTATACCATATGCTCAGGGGGTCTCATCCCCTCAGCCTCCCCAGTGGCAAAACCCCTGCCATCTCATTAGGTAGCTGTTGTCAAAATAAGTAAATCTTCCTCCTTAAAATTAGCATTAATGAGAAATGATACGATTACCAGTCATGAACTGAATGGAAAAAAATAAAATAGAGAAAAAAACTAAGATAATCCAAATTGATGGCTTAGTAGACTAATAGATCCAAATGTAAAGACTTTCTCTTTGAAACAAGTAAGAGGATTCCACTTAAAATAACAAGAAATACAACTTCTTAGGAAAAAGCTTAACAGAACTGTGCAGAATATATCTGAAGAAAAGTTTAAGACTCCCCTGATGAACATAAAAAGAAATATGAAAAACTAGAAGGCATCCACTGCTTTTAAAAACAAGGTGTTGGGTTTTTTTTAGTGTATTATAATGTTCAATGTGCTTTCAATTAAATCCCAACAGGAATATTTTTAATTCACCAAAATAATACTAAAGTTTATGTGGAAATTAATCTGTGAAATTAGCAGAGTTCTAAAGAAGAATCTTAGGTTATTTTGTTCAAATGCATTATACAATACTTCAAACATACAAAATAGTATTTATGACATATAAAATACAAAGTGGAATAAAACACTGCCCAGCTTAATAAATTAAACTTCAACAGATTCTAATATTATCCACTCCCTTATGTCCAGGTTTTAAAAAGTCCTATCATTTGCATTTATCATTACTTTCTCGGTAGTTTTACTACAGATGAGCATGTCCTAAAATATTATATTTTTCATACCTTTAAAATTTATATAAATAAACTTGTGTAGTGATCCAGAACTTGCTTGTTTTTACCCACAAGTTGTCAATGAGATTTATCCATGTTGAGATTATATATGTATACACTATATAATAATATATATAATTCATATTATATGTATACCATATATATGGCATTCCATACGGTACTGTATGAATATACAGTTTATGTACTAAATCATTTCTCAGTGAGAAATTTAGTTATTTCTAGATTTTGATTCTTAAAAGAACTTTTGCAGGGAATGCTTTAGAGAAATTTCTGAGTCCATAAGATATTTGCATCTTTAAACTTAATAGATAGTACCAAATTGTTTTGCCAAGTATTATACAAATTTACAGCTCTATCAGCAATGTGTAAGCACCTCCAATATTTCATATCTTTACCAACACCAGGTATTGTAAGACTTTAAATATTCATCAATTTAGTAGGTGTAAGAAGTTATTCTCAGAGTAGTTTTAATTTCATTTACTTGCTTATATCTCATTATTATTAATAATTACACTGAATCTGTTTCATTGTATTCATTATTTTTATTCTACTATGGGAAAGGCCCATCCATGTCTTTGGGCTATTTTTTGTTATACAACTTTTCATTTAATTTTATTTATAGGCAATCATATATTTAGGATCATAATATTTTGATAGTTTTAACTTTGAGAAATTACCATTTCTCAATTGCTTTTTTTCTTTTTTATGATCTGTATAAATGGTTCTTGATAAAAAGAAGAGATCAGTAAAAATGGTAAAATGGTAAAAAATGACCAGTGCATTGTAATCTAAAACTACTATAAGACGTAAGTGACTTTAAAGATCAGGAAATGAAGCTACAGATCATTTATAGAACATAATAAAGACCTCAATACTGATAAGGAAAAACTCCAACTCTCATTTGAAATCTCTTCCCACCAAACATGATAAACCCACAGTTCATATGGAATGAGTAAGTAATGGAAGGATACATTGGTTTGTTCTCTCAAAATGTTCTATGAAATTATTCTGACAATTTCATTATTTCCCAGTTATTTTTCTGAATAGCAAGTATCAGTTTTCATAACCGAACCTGTAATCTTGTTCAGGAACAATCAATTCCTGTGGTAAGCTTGAACAGTAACCAACTGCCTAAGCTTCCTATTTTAGCACATTTTTCATGTATAATCAGCATATAGAAAGTATGTTATTACTTCGCAATAAACCACAGCATGGTCTTCAACAATTTTGCATGTTTTCCTATCTCGAATATTTAAAATGTCATCATTTTTTTCTTGGAGCTGTGGCTTGTCTAAAATATAATTTATTACTTTAAAAAATTTTCCATGAGCAAAAATAAATGACTTAGAATACATTAATATCTAATGCATGCCATTTATATACATATTTACAATCTTTTTTGCCCAGAACCATGTAGACAGCCATCTTCCAAGTAACAATCCTAGTAATATTTTACTTTAACAGAGATAATAAAAATATGAAATTTATGATTTTGAAATTGCAAATGTTCTGTGCAATAATTTTCTATAATAGTAATACAGATTGAACAGAAATGAATAAGCATTGCTCTTTCAAAATTAACACTACAAAAATTGTGCTAAAAATGGGATTTTTTACTGACCTTCATGCTACCTTCTCCTGTGCCTCTTAGTAACCCAGAATTCAATACTTCATGTCTTGATTACCTAGTTCAAAATCTCCCCAAGCACCAAACCACATAATGAGCTCACAATATCCCTCCTGGCTTCTTAAAATATAAGTAAATTGGCAATAGAAAATAGGAAATGAAGAGAGAAAAAGTGTAAGTCAAATGAGGAAAATGTGATGCTTTGGTATTTACTTTGTATTTTCCAAAGATAGTAACTATTTGAAAGGTTAACTTTCTTTTTCTTTTTTTCCCCTTAAAGTTGTATTCCCATGACACTTCTTCATGGAAGAAAAAAAAGTAACACATGTGAAGTAGTGCTCAACACCATCAGAAACCAAAGAAGTTAAATTAAAATATATTTTTGTGGTAAGTATATGGAAAGATAGAGACAGGAAAAATGTATATTGTTGATGGCCAAGGTCAGTTCTCATTGTCCAGCACCCATATCACACCAGTTAGTGATTATTTTCAATATAACCTGTATGTATCTCAATGATATTAAGGATGCAGTGAAATATAAACTAATATTTTACTACTGGAGTTTAGTAAGCTCTTTGAAGGGGATAATTTGATAATACCTTTCAAAATCAATACATTTTCCTTTGAACAAGTAATTCCATATACAATGAACTATTTTAAGGAAATAGCTAGGAATTCCACGGGGTTTTTTTTTAATTGCTACTTAATATTTTTAAAGTTATGGCTTTTAACACTCAATAAATTGGGGATGCCTGGGTGGCTCAGTTGGATGGACATCCGATTCTTGATTTCAGCTCGGTCATGATCTTAGGGTGGTGGGATCGAGCCCCATGTTGGGCTCTGTGCTGGGCATGGAGCCTGCTTGGGATTCAATCTCTCTCCCTCTGCCCCTGCCCTCCCCTGCTGGCATGGATGCTCTCTCGCTCTCTAAAAAAAAATAAATAATAATAAATAAATACTCAGTAAATTGTAATTCATCTCTACAATGTTTTAAAAGCATCAAGTGATTTTTATAACATGACAAGAAAATATGCTGACAAATAAGATTTCAAATAAGTGATACATATACATATCACATGATAATGAAAGAAAAACAACAAAAACAGCTCAAGGTAGTAAGAATTTTATTTTTACCTTTATGTTTCTTACTATTTTCCAGCACAACTGTGTCAATAAAATGTGCATCTTTATGACTCAAATAGATTTAATGTAACTATTCTATATTAAAACTACTTCTGAACTGAAAAATATTTCTTTTACACTCATAAAGCAGAGGGGAAAGAAATGTTAATAGTACAGATTATGCACACTAAACATCAAACTACATAATTAGCAAGAATCAGAGATCACTATCACTGTCTTCACATATTGTCTGCTTTTGAATTGAGCTTTAAGGTGTTTCAGCAGACCTTGTTCACATATCCACTGTGTGCTCCCACCCCCACACCCCTGCCACTCCAGCATGGTGACTGTTTGTTCCCTGACTTACTATGTGGAGGAAATGTGTTGGAGGGAGCAGGAGTTCAGTGGAAAAGATGCTGTAACGGGCCACTGAACAAAAAGGCAGGGGAGGCAGGGTTGACAAGGGCAGATGTTTTAACTCTTGAAAACATCATAGCTGGAAAAAAATCAAATCCATCCTTAATTTGTATCTATGAAAACTAAATAAAACTCCAAGGACTCCCATTTTCATTTTATGATAATTTCCAACTTTTGTGATGTAAAAACTTAGGGAATGACAATTATTTAACGGGTTGAATTCACACAAAATTGACTTGAATTTTCTTGACTATTTCAAATAGTATGGATTAGTCACTTGGGGAGAGTTATTTTTAAACATCAGCCACTCACTCCGCATTGCATGACCAAAAATTTTCAGAAGCACTACACACAGAAAATAAGAGTATAATGTTCACGCATCTTTTTTATTAGTGGGCTAGGCCTGAAGATGGGCTTATTCTGTAAATAATGGAAGGAAAGATGGCCCTCTTTGAAAGTTTTGAGAATCAGTAATTAAGCATATGCTTTGAAAGAAGGTAAAACAGGACCAAATCCATCATTTATTAACATTAATTTCAGTACTAAAGAATAGAAATCAGAAATCAGTTCTCTCAGTGAAGTACAAAGAAAGAACAATAACAATGTTTATTTTCCTTGCCCATCCACTTTTAGGCAACAAATCCCCTGAATCTCCCTTAATGTGTTTATCCCAAAGAAGAGATACCAAAAGGGTGAGGGCTTCTTTTGCCTCTAGCACTAGCTAACATAATAAGAAACAGTCCTCTCAGCTCCATCAAAGGCTGACAAGACAATTGTGGTGGAATGGCCTTGGGTGCTGGGCCAGAGACCTGTGGGGATGCCTCAACTAGTTCTGTCCTCATAGCCATGGAGCTGAGAGCCTGCCATTCCTCAGGAGGCAGGTGAAATGACAAATGGAAATCTGAGAACAGAGATAATGAAGAGGAAAAACAGTGGTTGCTTTTGAGGCTCTAAATGGTGCTTCAACACTTAAAGGAAAGGTCAAGATTTTAATGTTGTCAGAACTATAGCTGCCCATAATTTCAAAACCAAGCAGTTTGTTAGGCCAGTAAGTTACATCTTGATGGCATCCAACACCAAAATTTACTAGAATTCTGACATGTATGAATGACAGCATTTCAAAAACATTTACCTTTATCATAGCAGAAACTTCTTACAGAACTGTCATATCAATTTTATTTGCAAGCCCAGCATAAAGAAAGGAAAAGTGGTATTTGTGAGGGAGGGGAAAAAGGGAGGAAGAATACCTCCTCACTTATATTTCTTCTACCAACTCCAGGCTGGTACCAGCATCTTGTTCTCTGCTGCTCTGGGGTCACCGAGATTTATGTCAAACTTCAAGGAAATGAGTAATGTGCATTCCTTAATAGAGTCATGAGAAGAAGTTATACTATCCCTGCATATTTGCCTGAGCAATGGTAGAATCTTGAGGGAAGGTGGAAGTTAACTTCGTATTCTGTAACGGGTTGTCAGTGGAGTGGAAAGAAATTGCCCATCAACTGATTTCTGATGAAACTGATAGTTCTAAAGTATCATGCTAAGAAAAATTAAAAAGCATTCCAAGACACTTTGATGAAAAGAATGAAACTGGACCACATTTTTATACTATACACAAAAATAAACTCAAAATGGATGCAAGACCTAATGTGAGATAGGAAACCATCAAAATCCTAGAGGAGAACACAGGCAGCAACCACTTTGACATCGGCCATAGCAACTTCTTACTAGACACGACTCTGGAAGCAAGGGACACAAAAGCAAAAATGAACTATTGGCATTATATCAAAGTAAAAATCTTCTGCTCAGAGAAGGAAACAACAAAACTAAAAGTAACCTTCAGAATAGAAGAAGACATTTGCACATGATAAAATGTTAGTATCCAAAATATATCCAAAATATATAAAGAACTTATAAAACTCAACACCCAAAAAGCAAACCATCCAGTTAAGAAATGGCCAGAAGACATGAATAGACAATTTTCTAAAGAAGACATACAGATGGCCAACAGACACATGAAAAGGTGCTCAATATCACTCATCATCGGGGAAATAACAAATTGAAACTACAATGAGATATCACCTCACACCTGTCAGATGGCTAACATTAACAAAACAAGAAGCAATAGATGTTCTCAAAGATGCAGAGAAAGGGGAATCCTTAGGGCGCCTAGGTGGCTCAGTCTGTTTAGCATCAAGCTCTTGATTTCAGTTCAGGTCATGATATCAGGGTTGTGAGATCGAGCCCTACATGGAACTCTGCACTCAGCGGGGAGTCTGCTTGGGATTTTTCCCTCTCCCTCTACCCCTCCCCCCCACTTATGCTCTCTCACACTCTCTGTCTCTCAAATAAATAAATAAATCTTAAAAAAGAAAGGGAAACCCTCTTTTTACACCATTGGTGGGAAAGCAAACTAGTGCATCCACTCTGAAAAAGAATATGGAGTTTCCTCAAAAAGTTAAAAATAAAACTATCACATGATCCAGCAATTGCACCACTAGGTATATACCCAAAGGGTACATAAATACTGATTCGAAGGGACACATGCACCCTGATGTTTATAGCAGCATTATCAACAATAGCCAAACTATGGAGAGAGCCCAAATGTCCATCAACAGATGAATGGATAAAGAAGTGGTGTGCCTATATAAATATATATATATATAAGGGAACATTACTTGGCCATTAAAAATAATGAAATGATGTGGGTGGAGCTTGAATGCATTATGCTTAGCAAAATAAGTCAGTCAAAGAAAGGCAAATACCATAAGATTTCACTCACATGTGGAATTTAAGAGACAAAACAGATGAACATAAGGGAAAGGAAAAAAAAGAGAGGCAAACTGTAAAACAGTCTCTTTGCTATAGATAACAAACCAAGGGTTGCTGGAGGGGAGGTGGGCAGGGGAATGGGTTAATTGGGTGATGGGGATTAAGGAGGGCACTTGTGATAAGCACTGGGTGTTATATGTAAGTGAAAAATCACTAAATTCTACCCCCGAAACTAATATTATACTATATCCCAACTAACTGGAATTTAAATAAAACCTTGAAAATACAAAAAAAAAAAAAATGTTTATGGAGAATTCCTCATCTGTGGAGAGCAACTTGGAAATAGTATTATAAGTAAAAATCCATTTGCCCTTTTACACAGCAATTTCTCTTCAAGGCATTTATCCCTCAAGTACTCTCCACACATACAAGAAATGAAGTTCGTAAGATTATGATGGTGATCAAAGTGCCCTGTATGAAATATTCACTCTATGGAACACTATACATCTTTTAAAAGGGAATGAAGGTTCTTTGTTGTTATATGGAAAAATCTCTAGAATATGTTATGAAGTGAAAAGAGCAAGGTAGACTGAACATAGTATGCTATACTTTGTGTAATAAGAGATATTTATAATATAAAAAATGTAAAGATATTTGCAAATATTTGCAGAAACACATACTAGAAGGATAACAAAAAACTAATAAGAATGGCTACCTGTGGAGACAGGGTGAGGAATAAGGTAGACGGGGACCAAGTAAAAATGAAACTTACTAATGCATGTCTTTTTCATCTCATTTTTATATTTTAACCATACGAAAGTATTACTGGTCAAAAATAAAATTTCTAAGTAAATCAGTGTTCATTTTTAATCTACTTTACCTTTGCAATTTTGACCTACATAAAATCACATTCTCTCTGGTCAACTGATGTTCAGAAGCCCCCATTGCACAATTAATTACCTTATCAGGCCTTTAAATCCTCTTTTGTTTTTTTGAGACTAAAGATGCAATGTAATCATTTAACATTCTAAAGATCTGCTTGGATTTCGGTTTCGGTTTCAATGTTATAAATATTCTGATTCTCTTGCCACATCTTTGATATGACCACATTCTGTTGTCCTTGTTAAAATTAGGTGAGATTATGTGCTTTTATCTGACTAATGAAATAGAGATGGAAGCCATGTGTCACTTCTGGGCAAAGGCATTTCGTTGTCAGGGTAGCAATCCTTTATCCTTGCTTAAATTATTTTGGAAGCTTATATTAAAAAGAATTTATATCAGCCTGGTCCTTAAAGTATCTTAGAAAGCAAGTTTCCCTGATGACCCATATTAAGTGTGCAAATGAGAAAGAAGTAGAAAAGACAGGGACAGAAGAGCATGTATTTGCAAGAGGTGTTTAGCTCTGACCACAGAATAATATTCTCAAGTCTTAAGACTCTAGAGTGTAACACTATAGTGGCTTTGTGCAAATCTTTCTATCATGATTTGATGACACTAGCTATTTAAATTTAATTCCATAGTGAGCATTGGGTGATATATGGAGTTGTTGAATCACTATATTGTACACCTGAAACTAATATAACACTGCATGTTAACTATACTGGAAAAAATAAAATAAACAAATAAAGTTAACTTAAAAATTGCTGACTGGAAAGGTATGCAAACTTGCAAATAATGGGCTCTAAAGCAGACCTGAGGGCCTAATTCCTCGTGAGTCATCTTTCTCACTATCAATTACAAGCCACCTACCTAAGAGATCACATGCCAGTCAGTCCCTAGAAGACTGATACCTGAGTACAAGGGAAACATCCAGATTCTAGGCCTACGGACCTCAAGGGCAGACTCAGAACCATGTGATCCTGTCGGAGCAATGTGTCAGCATCCTGCCATGGGCCCCTGAGCTCACCACACTCTAACCACCGGCCTTCAGACGGCACCTGCCACATAGTTTTGATGTAATAAGACTTGTGATCATGAAGTCATCAATATTTCCATATAAATAAAATTAAAAACCCAACCTATCAAAGTCTATCCACCTATCATATATAACTACAAATTTACATGCTACTGGTTTACAGTATTTTCAAAGAAAGAGGTGCAATGTGAAATGAAGAGGTATATGATCACTATGATACCAGAATAAAGAGTTAAAACAATTCAATTCTATCAGGCTGAACATTAGCTGAATCTGAACAGAATTCGCTGACCAATTTGATTTTGGAAGGTTTACAGGTGAAAAAAAGTTCAGATGTGAAAAGGTTTACAAGTGCAAACAAGTTCCATAAAAGCTTCAATCTAATAAAAGCACACAGAAGTGCTGCTCATTTTGTTCTCACTTTCATGTGGTTCAATTAGGTTGTCAAAATTAAAATGAGGTTGAGCACAAGTCAAATTTTCTCCTTTCAAGGTAGCACTCAAGATTTTTCTTTGAGTTTCATAAGTAGTTGTTGACGAAGAGAGTACAGATGAAGAGCTGAATTGGAACATTCGAGGAATCATATATTCATGAAGTTAAAAAGTACGCCTAGCTATTTATATGCACAGATGTTTGAGAGATAAATTACATGTTATATGTATAAACTTAGAAACCAAAATTAGAACTAAAAAATTAAAAAGGAAGGAAAAGGATAATAAAAGCTCTATTATCTAATTTACCAAGATTTGGGTTTGTTCAGTATGTTTTTGTGTTTTTTTTCTCTGTTAGTCAAAACTTTTCTTGAAGCCCCCTTTTTAAAAAAATAATATTAGGTAAGTGAACTTTTCTTAATATGTGAAACAAGCTTGTAATTTACATTAGCTCTAAGCGAATGTATTAAATCACTATGGGCCTACTGAAAGACGTGATATACCTCTAGTCTTATGACATATCTATTTAGTCTTTTTGCAGCTTAAAATATAACATTTAGAAATGCCCCTATCCAAAACTAAAGGTGAAATTTCAATCATTTTTTAAACAAAACCAACTAAGCCAGTTCTCTACATATGAATTATTTCTCAAATGCCAGCTACCATTTAAAAAAAAAATATGTCCAGGCTCTGCACTCTCACTGCTTAAGATTCTCTCCCTCTCCTTCTGCCCCTCCCCACCCAAAGAAATAAATAAAATCTTTTTAAAAATATGTCCATTCCTCAGATTTTTATAGAAAGCTTATTTATCCGCTATTTTAATTTAATCTCAGTTTGGGCTCAAGTATATTTCTCTGTATTGAATTTCAGTACCATCCACCTTCTCCTTCTTTTCTGTGCCTTTTCTGTTTTGTTTTGTTTTTTCCCAATCTCATCTAATGAGCTAATAATGTCTTCGAAGTACAGGAGACACACTTTGGTGATTCTGATGCGCTTCCTCACCTTCCTTCTCCTCTAACTTTCCTTCCTCTTCTTCCCCCCTCTTCCTTCCTCGCACATTTTCCTGTTCTTCCTTCTCTACTTCCTCCTCCTCCCCAACTGTTTCTCTCTCCCTTCCTCACCATTATGATAGATGCGCAATTCCTGCTTCAGTGACATCATCAATAATTAAGGAAGTGAAACAGGAAAACAACTGATTTGAGTGCTGATGAGAAATCTGCAGATGAATCAACATGGTTTGTTTAAAGTCTCATTTACAACTTGTAATAGCCAGTACCAAGAAATAAATATAGCAAAGAGCCTTTATTTATGTATGTGCGGAGGAGTGACTTAGATGCACAAGCCCATATTTAGATAGCTTGAAAATCATTCCGGAAAATATTAGCAGTTTTACCCTTAACATCTTCCAGATAAAAAGAATGTTTTCCTGCTGACTGAATGGAGTAAAATTTAATTGTCACATGAAATCCACGACTTCGGAAAAGAAAAACATTAATATCAAATATGGTTACCATATAATTGTGCTAAGCTAAAGGAAGTCTCTTCTTTTCACTTCTCTGTTAGAGTTTTACTCCCAGAGCAGAGTTGCTAAAACGGTCAGCAGCGGCACAAACACTGTCCTCGTTTCATTTAAGGATATTCACAAATCAAAAGCCACCTCCCAAAACACCCAGTGGTCTCGGAAGAATAAAAAATACTAGTTACTAACTGCAAGTTGTTAGATAGAAGTCCAGTGATTTTGAAGCCATGTTGATTTCTTTTATGCGTTGTGGAAGGAACTTGGTTTGAGAATGTGCCCAAAGCATCCAACAAAAAACAAAACAAAATAAAACGCAACAAATACCTGATGGCTGCCGTTGTTCTGTCTCTAAGCTATTTTTGCTAGGTGTGACTTCTTCTGTGTAGCTAGGATGCAACAGTCTCAACTCTGGGACATTCATGCAAAGACTTGCAGCCACGCTAGTGACTGTGGATAGCAGCATATGGTCCATGTATGGGGTGGGGGGGGAGGCAAAAAAGGAACAAAGAAACATAATTCCTGTCATGTAACTTAAAACTAGATTCTTATAGTTTCTCAGCTTTTGAAATTTTGTAAAGTAAGGCTTTATCTCAGCCTCCAAGATACCAAATCTTGCTAATCATAAAACTAAAGTTATACAAACAAACACGTGACTTTAGAAAGCTGTTTTTGTGGGGAGGGGCACTCGGGTGGCTCAGTAGGTTAAGTGTTGGGACACTTGATTTCCATTCAGGTCATGATCTCAGGGTTGTGAGATCAAGCCCCACATAGGGCTCTGCACTCAGTGCATCATTTGCTTGGGATTCTCTCTCTCCCTCTCCCTCTGCCCCTCTACCCCATGCACTCGCTTTCTCTCTAAAAAATCAATCAATCTCTAAAAAAAAAAAAAAAACAAAACTGTTTTTTTGAAGAACTGCTGATATCATTCATTCATTCTGACTATGAATCACTGTATGGTTAAGGGACACCGTGATCAGGGCTAAGGAGATACGAAGTCTAAGATGGCACTGCTGTTATTAATTCACAGGGTAAGAGAAAAAAAGTAAGATGACAAAGGGAGTGATTAGTGAGAATTATTCGGTTAAGAATCAGTAGCTGACCTCTCACCTGGCATGGTACAGTCCCAAGACAATGCACCTGAAGTTAGGCAAACTTGGGTCTGAGTATCTACTCCACAACCTCCGTCACCAGAGAAATGTTATTTAAATTCATCCATAAAACAGGATAACACTCAACCTACAAGTTTTCTGTGATGATTAAATATCACACTGCATGCAAGTAGCCTTAATCCATCACATGTAAAGAGGCTATATAGGTCGGGCCTGTAACGAGCATTCAATATGCGGCAGGGATCATTTGTGAGCAAAGGGGTCATGAAACATTAGAAACATCGAATGATAACAATTTTGCACTTTAAAGGTCAAAGCAGCTCCAAAAATGGCACTGCCAAACCTTCATCACATAGATTCTCAATGGCATCATACCAGTTGATGAACTAAATTGATAGGAAAGAATTCAACTGCGAACATTTTGTCTACAACACGGTGAGCCATTCAGAGAACATTCTATTATGGCATTTGCCGGCATATGCCATAAACTGCCAGGAGAGGGCTAACCAACATTGCTGTGACAAATAGTTAAAAAAAAAAAAAAGGCAATGTTCTACATTTCTTAGCAGAGGATCATGTGTATTAACCCATATAGTTAAATATGTTATTTGCACTAAATGCCAGTATTCACTAATCTTTGTGTTATATGCCTGGTATCACAAAAAGCTCTCACCTAATGCACAATGCATTGTCATACCCAAAAGGACACTGCATATAACATGAATAGTGATAAACATCTTATGGGTGCTACAGACAATAAAGTGGTATGAACAAAATCAAATGAAGAAGATAGTTATCAGAAGGTGGAGAATCATAAAGGATAGAAGTGCTATTGAAGGTTTACTTTTTTGAAAGACTTTATTTATTTATTTGTCAGAGAGAGAGAGAGCACACGCACAAGCAGGGGGAACAGCAGAGGCAGAGGGAGAAGCAGGCTCCCTGCTGAGCAGGGAGCCTGATGCGAGACTCGATCCCAGGACCCTGGGATCATGACCTGAGCCGAAGGCAGACGCTTAACCAAATGAACCACCCAGGCATCTCTGAAGGTCTACTTTTAATCAGTAAAGGAAATGAATTATCTTTCTTGGCCTCATATCTGCCCTTCTATGTTCCACTCTCTAATGCTGTGGTTTGTTTGTTTGTTTGTTTTGGGTTTTTTTTTTTGTTTTATCCTGAAAATTGCATTTGTCTGACTCCTTTGCCAGTCATTTTTCTCTTGCTTTCTCCCAAGAGGAGACACTAGGGGTAGATACAAAGGCAGGACGAAGGAGAAGCACTGAGGTCCGGCATGGACAGCAGCTAGCTATCCCAGTAGCAGTGAGGGCTGGGCAATGGACTGGTAGCCTCCAGACCAAAGGCATTACCGGCTTCCTAATTTTAGGACAACCCCTGTTCTTTTTCCGCTATGGTTCTCCCAAACACCTTCACAACACATTCCTTATATGTATTCCCCTCTGCTACAAATATGAGAACGATGCCTGATTTTTTAAATTCAAACCTCATAGTTACAGAATTCGTATATTTATGTCTCTGTCAACTTAGAGAATGATGGAAAGCAGGAAAAATAACCATGAAGGAGGCACCTGGGAAAGTGAGATCAAAACGTCACATTCAAATTGTAGAAGACAACTTCCAAAGAGTTCCGAAAAGTAAAAGCTAACCTCTATCTCTTCAAATGAAAATAGTACCAAACTATTGGGCTTTTCTCCAGAAGGAAATCTGATATGGATGCTGTGAAGGGGAAAGCATCGCTCCTATAAAGGTGAACCCCGATGAGACACACAATATGGAGACTTTCAAGCTAGCACCAGCAACTAAAAAGAATGGTTAATGATAATATAATAAAAACAATTATGATAATACCACCACTGGCTGCCTGGAAATCTAAAGTGGGTGAGGAAGTAGGTATTTTAATAATTAAAGTGAACATTTTTGTAAATGAGGGAGAATACAAACCTATGGGATGGGAACCCCTACTTCCTCTAAAGGAGGGTATTTTGCCAAGAGCTCTTTGAGTGAATGAGGCCAGCCCACACTTCCCTTAAGACACTGACTTTGTTGGTGAGGCCTTTTTAATTTTTCAACTCCTACCACATTCCTTCATCCCAAACACACATGATGCAGAATATTTAAAGAACTCCCCTTTAATGATAACTTTATACCCACCAAAATTCTAAGTTCCATGGGCCTAATGGAAAGCTTAAGAAAAAAATGCCATTCCCCCGGAACAAAGGAAGTTTCTCTAAATCCCAAAACAGAGTCTAAGCAAATTCATCCTCTTCCAGGGTCCATCTCCATCCTGAGTATGAATAAAAACTCACTCTACTCATGGGGTTATCTTAGAAGTTATTAAATTTGCTATCAAGGCTAGAACTTACTATCTCACTATTCTAAGGAAGGAGATGGGGCGAAAAAAGTCCCACACAAGCAAGCCCTCATCCCTGGCACCAGCCCTCAGCATGCCCTCATAGAGTTTGCTTTGAGAACTAGTGTTCACTAACAGGCCATTGACGGCAAATTCTTGCAACATGACTTCAGGGGAAAGCTTGGTAGAAAATAAAAATCATTTGAGCTGGAAATGATTTAAAACATTTATATATTAAAAATATTGAGTTAAAGTCATATACACAACATGCATGGATTTCTAAAAAAAAAAAAAAGACTCTTTCCCACGGCAGTTTATTTTTGTTTAGCTATATCCCTAGTCTGGTAGAAATTATCTTTATACTATCACCCCATTAAGACACTTTTATGAAAAAGATTTCCAAAACTATGTTATTTTTACTTTATATAAATTATTGAAAAATGCAAATGATTATAAAATTAGCTTAATGCATCTAGTTCTGATAAAAAAATAATTCAGCTTATGTATACCAGATCTTCATAATATCTTATCATGGGGACAAAAGTTTCAGTAATAACTTTAAAAGTAATACTAAATCAGTTAAATCAATTTTTAAAGACTCAAACAGATCCAGGATTTATATGATCTTATAAATATGTGAGGTGTTTACACTGGTGAAAATGTGATCCAAAATAAACTGATACATATTTGATTAAATTTTCTGTCACTCGATTCAGAAAATTAGATGGTTTAATGTGCATCACGGCTTAAGACAGGTCCTTTAAATGATTTGAAAATGGGCACCTGGGTGCCTCAGTCAGTTAAGCATCTGCCTTTGGCTCAGGTCACGATCTCAGGGTCCTGGGATCAAGCCCCACATTGGGCTCCCTGCTCAGTGGGGAGTCTGCTTCTCCCTCTCCCTCTGCCCACCCACCCCCTGCTTGCATTTGCGCTCTCTCAAATAAATAAAATCTTGAAAAATAAAAATAAATGATTTGAAAGTGAATTATCAAAAAAGTAGAGGAAACACCAGATTTCTAGGAAAAAAAAACAGCTTTAGAATAAAATCAGGTTTTAAATATTTTACTTCTATTGATCCCAAAGTTATTCTATTGAAGAATTCATGACTAACCAATAGTTTAATGTGAAATACTCATAAAGCTTGCCTATAGTTATTTAAAATTATAATATTCATTAATATAGTATATTGTATAACAGCAAAAAAGTATATTTTGCTGAAATAATGAACTTAATAATGGAATCGACTGGTAGTTAACCACAATTCATGTGATTTACAGATATAAAATGCCAGCAGTAGTAACATCTTAGCTATATTACTGAGGGTTAGACACTCAGGTTCTGTTATAACTATCTTACATACTTACATATTAGAAGGTTATTCTTGAATTCGATCTCAAAAGTCAAAAAGCTTTGTTTTGAGGATCAACATTCAATTTCTTTTCCAGATCAAGTCAAATGGCCTTTTTTATAAAAACAAATTTGTATTTTTAAATTGGCCATCAATGAGTGGAAACAAGTATGTGTGATCTTTCTTTTTTATGCATTTTTAAATAATTTTTCTAAAATGAATGAGTTAATGCCACAATATTTAAAATTCAGAAATAGCCAATGATTCTTTGTGCCAGGAAGAACTCTTCTTTCTGTCTTGTCTGTTACCATGAAATTACCCGTTAGTACTCCATGGAATTCTAAGCAGGGTATGAGTAAGGGTGAATGGTGCCAAAGGCATGGGACGACTCACAGCTTCTCCTGCGATAACTATCTTAATGCCAAGGCCAGTAGTTGCAAGGAGCTGACAAAGTTGGATGAATATCACAATTCTAAATAGGTCATTATTTGTTTTCCCTCCTCTAGAGCTTGATGTCACATTGGTGCCATCTCTAATATCTCTAATAATCTCCCATTATCTTCTCAAAGGACACATATCCTTTTGTAATCACTATTCTGTTTAGGGGACAATGTATTACCCAAGTATAGGAATCTAGTGACAGTTTCTGAATATATAGGGAGATTTCATTGATTAACTATGTAGTGTTTCTTTGCTGTGCATTGATACATGGCCTGTCTTTGGTAAGTTGGCCATTAGTTTTTTATGTGGCACTTAAAGTAATACATAATATTCTATTTGTCTTCCTAGGAGAAGTAGTTGCATAGATAGAAGTTCTATAGGCTGTGAAAGTAAATAAAACATGGTTCAGATTCCTGATTCATATCTTTGTTAGTTGTAATCCTTAGACAAGTTATTTAAGCTTTCTGAGATTTGAAGTTCATCATACTTAAAATTGAGTATTTGTACAGATTCAGTTAGATTATGTGAATCACTTGGTAGAATGTCTACTGTACTATATGCTCATTAAATAATACTTGTTACGTTACTATTCCTGATTATAAGCGTAATGGTATGTTACTCAACTGAGATAAATTTGATGCTTTTTTAAAAAAACTTCCTTGGCTACATTAATATTATGAATACTAGAGCAATAGTATAACACCATCTTTCAAATCTCTTATGTACTGCCAGCTAGATCTATATGCAGCAAAGATATCCAAGCTTATGGCTTCATTACTCCCAAATGTTTAGACCATTCACTTGCCCATTCCCCCAACATTTACTGCTAATTACAATGTGACGGTTGTTCCCAAGGCTCTAGAGATGCAAATATTGAGGATGCAAGGCAATCTCTGTCATATGCTTAGGTATCCAATGAAGACTTTTTATTCTTAATAGTCCCATACCACCTCCATAGAGCAATATACCTGGATTATACCAATAAAACAGTAGGTACATGACTGTGTACTTCATTGAAAGTATGGTCTTACAGACTTCAGTATTGTTTTCTAATGTTTACTATCCAGCTGATCAAATCATGTAAGTGATATGAAGATCAATTAGCAAATATATACTGCTCATACATGTGCTTTGTTATTTTTTTCATAAGTTATCAGTAAAGGAATAAACATCTACTTTTTAAAGAAACTATCAGTCAAAAAACATAAAAAGGAAAGTATAAACCATTGCAATTCAGTGTAGAACAACTGATAACTCTCAAAATAATGAGAGTTGATAACTCTATAAATAATGTTTACCATAAGAAACACTTCTAAGAGAGTTCATTTGACAAACAACAGTGGTTTTGATTTAAAGAAAAATGTAAAGGGGTGCCTGGGTGTCTCAGTTGGTTAAGTATCTGCCTTTGGCTCAGGAGTCCCACATCGGGCTCCGGGCTTAGCAGCAAACTTGCTTCTCCCTCTGCCTGCTGTTCCCCCCGGCTTGTGCTCTCTCGCTCTCACTCTCTCTCTCACAAATAAATAAATAAAATCTTTAAAAAAAAAAAAAAGAAAAATGTAAGAAAATAAAATGCTCGTTTTTATTTGCCTTAATAATGAACTTGAAAAATCTCACTGTCAAGTAAGAATTGGCATAAGTTTCTTTATTTCAAAAAAGGGAAGGTTTTTATCCAAGAAGAAACCTTCTATTTCGTGATTTTTTTTTTTTTTTTAGTTATTATACTGCATGAAAGTACATCATGTCTCTGAAACCACAGATGTTTACAAGGTTTTTGGTTTTTTGGCACATATTTTGTTGAAACATGCCAAATAGGTGTTTTCAAAATGCTTTCCATTCTGCATCCAGCCAGGGAACCCTATTTGGTATGGCTTATGTTCGAAAGCAAATGTTATAATAAGTTAGGACACTGTTTATATCTTTTCAATCTTCTAACTCTCCAGTAAATCAACACAATTAGGAACTTTCTCTTTTCTGACCATGGCAGTGGAGAGTCCTATGTGCAGCTCGGTGATCAGAACATCATGTCAGTTATTTATAAAATTTGCTCCTATAATACCAGCACCATTTAGAAAACGAGGGCTTAGAAGTCATTTTGAGTGATTTCTAGCCCCTTTATGCTGCTGGGAACAGAGACAGGGAGGGAAGGAAGGGTGTTCGAAAACATTGGCCAGAGCAGATAGAGAAAGGTCAGTGAGAAGGTCATGGATGTACCAACCTGTCCTCTTTCCCCCCCAACTCCTAAGCCCACACCATGTTGTGGTGTTTCAGTTGATATGGTCGCATGTTCTCATGCTACAACTTGGCCTACAGAACGAGGCAGCTACAAGGTTAATGGACGTTGTTATGTTTAACTTCTTGAAAATTGAACTAGAGGTCATGATTAGAGCAATAGAAAGAAAGCAGCAGTCACACCATCAACTAGCCACACCACCTCCCCACTAAGAAAGGATCAAGAGTTCTTTGAGAAAAACGTTTCTGTCATTTGCTTTTCCATCTTGGTCCCTTTCAGTTTATATCCATTTTTTTCTCCTCCATTTATTCTTATACTCTATTTCCCACAAAATATTTCCCCTCCTTAACATTGTTTATTTACTCATTCATTTATTTTAACATATCATAATCGAAGAAAAATAAACTTCACTCAAATTTATTTTTATTTAAATAATCAGATCTAAAAAATGTAAGATTTGTAGGTTTGAGTAACTTATGTTTCCATGCATGATTTTTGTATATTTAGTTGGTAATCCACCTTTCTGTTCTATTAGAATTGATTATAAGCTTAAAAGATAAGGACCATGGCGAACTTTCACTTAACTTACATAGACTTCAAAACTCAAGCAATGCTGATACTTAATCAAGCAGAGACTGAAGAATTTAGTTCTTTTGAAGCATTTTAAAGAACTGAAGTATGAGAGTGAACAGTTTGGTATGATAGATATTTAGGATTTATAAATTCTAGTCTTCATTCTTTTTTTTTTAAGATTTTATTTATTTATTTGACAGAGAAAGGCCCAGCGAGAGAGGGAACACAAGCAGGGGGAGTGGGAGAGGGAGAAGCAGGCTTCCTGCAGAGCAGAAAGCTTGATGTGGGGCTTGATCCCAGGACCCTGGGATCACGACCTGAGCCGAAGGCAGATGCTTAAAAACTGAGCCACCCAGGCGCCCCTCTAGTCTTCATTCTAACAAGTGACCATGGATCATTCACTTGCCTTCTCTGACCTAACTTCCTTGTCTGTGGACTAGAACTCATATCTCTGACATATGTGTAACTTTTAACAGGCTTGTGAGGTCCTATAAATAATGAATGTGGAAGAGTTTAGGAGATATAACACAAAACAAATTACGAGTGCACTGTTTTTTCTAATTAAAAAAATTCTTGGCCACCTGGGTGGCTCAGTCGGTTAAGCATCTGCCTTCGGCTCAGGTCATGATCCCAGGGTCCTGGGATCGAGCCCCACATCGGGCTCCCTGCTCAGCGGGAAGCCTGCTTCTCCCTCTCCCACTCCCTCTGCTTGTGTTCCCTCTCTCACTGTCTCTCTCTCTGATAAATAAATAAAATCTTAAAAATAAATAAATAAATTCTTATATTCTCCATTCTTCTAGAGAGAGCAGTGTGGTATTTAAAGAACACAGACATACACGCACAGATTTTAACATGTTACTCTGCCTAATACCATTCAGTGACTTCCTACTAAGTTTAGGGAAACAATCCTACTAATCACCAGGATCTACAAATGTGCTACGTTAACTGTTCTACTAGCCCATCAAATAGCTTTCTCGTTGTTTTCTGCCCACATGACCCCACTTCTCTTTCAAAGTGAGGGTTTTTGTTCTAATGCTTTCTCTGACTGAAATGCTTAGAGTCCTTTCCTCGCTACTATATTTAAATTAATCACCACTACTACCAACTCGTAAAATACATCACTCTCTTCCGATAAACTATAACATAATTTGTGATTATATGATCCAGTCATTTGCTTATTACTCTTCATGCTCTATCTATTGGAGTAGTTACTACAATTTATACAACGAAACTCAAAGCAGGAAAGACTGCACTGTGGAAAGCATCCCACCATGTTTTTAAATATATCAGAAGTTCTGTGGCGTTATCTGGACATGGCACAGAGTGTTCATTTATAGAACCTGTTAAGAATCTTAGTCAAAACCAAACTTTGTCTTCTGTAACCGTCTCTGCACAAATTCCAAAGCTAATGTCTTGCAATTAAAACTTTCCTGAACGTAAAACTTAAGGGAGAAAATAATTTTTTAAGGCAATTATATTGCAACATGTTTTACATAGTGTTATGAAAATGGTTTAATTTTCTAGAAATATGAAAATGGATGCACTTGGTATTGAAAGTTTTTTTTTTAATTGTTACCAGAGACCCTTAAACTAATCCAACATGGTAAAGAACTCTTTTCACACTCTTTTACTAGAAATTAGTAATCTTTTCCAATGCAAATGTAACTGGAAATAATTCATTCTTAATTCTCACATACCCGTAATCTTCTGTGTGAGGCTCTTTTATCCATAAATTTGCTTTCTCTGATTCATCCCATGTAATAGAAATTCACTGTAATAGAAATTCAGTTCCTTCATTGTTTTATATACCCACCTATAAATACACACATACTCATAATAAGCATCTTGTGGGCTTGTTCATCCTAACTTATTTAGTGAATTGGGGCAGAGTCAAGTTTATTCGTTCCCTTAAGAAGCCTTAATTGAGGACTTGACTTGCCCACTTTGTGCCTGGCCCTCTCTGTCCACTGCCCTCCTGCTCACCTCTAGTCCCTGAGTTCAACTTTTCAGGAACAAATTCTACTTCTGGTCTCTCTAGGATTATTTTATATTCCATTTCCTTTTTTTAAGATTTTATTTTATTTATTTGAGAAAGAGAGTGAAAGAGAGAGAGCACAAGAGAGGGTAGGGTTAGAGGGAGAAGCAGACTCCCCGCTGAGCAGGGAGCCTGATGAGGGACTTGGTCCCAGGACTCCGGGATCATGACCTGAGCCGAAGGCAGTCGCTTAACCAACTGAGCCCCCCAGGCACCCTTATATTCCATTTCTATTCCTGAGCATGACTTTTTCCTCTCCTTCCCCATTCCAGGTACACTTCAAACTATATTTTCTAAACAAATTAAGGAGAAATTCTTGTGAATAATACATATTTTTAACTCCACCATATCACCTAAGCTTTGGAGAAAAAGGTAACAATCACAGATTAGGATGTGAGCTTTTATAAAAAGGAGGAAATAAGAAGATAGTTGTAATTAAGGAGGGAAACTCCTGAAAATCCAAAAAGAGTATGAATTCCATTTTCCCTCAAAGGTTTTCCACAGACAGGTGAATATGTGCTAGGGTCTTTGGCTGGGAACTAAAATCAAGAAATACCCACCCTGATCCAAGGCAAACTCTAGCTACCACCAAGAAGCATACTGCTTTTTCACTCTATTAACAGCCAGTAAAAGCTCAATAAACACTTATTGAATTATAATGAAATAGGATTAGTAAAATAAGATATAGAAGATTCCAGCTTCAACCTACTTATTTCTGGAAAGGAATTTTACCTTACATCTTTATATATTCTCCTTCTCCGCTGTGCTAGGATGGAGTTTAGGTTCACCTTTGTTCCTCACTCTTATCTTTCTCTTCTGATATTCAGAAAAGAGAAAGTCTTAAGTAGCCCACACTTCACCTTCTTTTTCCAGGAGTCACATTCCAATCTTGATCAAAGTATAATATGGGTAGCATGTTCCAAAGAGAAAAAAACATTCAAACTCTACCATATAGATCTAAAGGGACCTGAGAGAAAAAGTAAACAGAAAGAGAAAGAGAAACATTGTTCTCTGTCCTCATCAAAAGCTTCACCTATCCAGACAGTGGCCCTTCTGACCATAGTCCTAGAGGTTTGTCATTGTCCTTAAGTATGATTAGAAAAAAAAGGGGTGGGGGGGAGAATGGCATACAATTATTTATCTTTATCTATAGTTCATCAAAAAAGAAAAAGAGAGAAACCTACAAAGTGTTGATGAATTTCATTATTTGACATTTTAAAGTTTTTTTTCTTTAAAAATAGATCAAATAGCTTGCTTTCACCAAAATACAGTTATCCTAACTAGCTATAAATTCATCATTATTTATATGCAAGACTCTTCAGAATCACAAATATATCCCGCAAGTTGTGAATATTTTGCAAGTGCCTGATGGTTCGCTGACCTGTAATAACATGCAACTTTGCTGAGGCATGAATAGAATCATGAGCGAAAAGCAGTCTTGAGTAAGTGGTTGACAGCATAATATCTTTACTTAATACAATAAGGTTTTGTACAAAACTTTGCATATCAACAAGCATGTGGACCTTATGTATCACAAGAGCTTTCTAAAGGACTTTCATACTGTTTATATTGGAGGGAGAATAGCCGAGTGCCTAAGTGCACTCAGGAACCAGACCGCCTGGGTTGAACACGTCACTGCCACCGCTAAGTAACCCCCTAGAGTGAATTACTTAAACTGTTCGTTCTTCAGTTTTTTTTTCCAACTTTAAAATGAGAAAAATAACAATAAAACCCACTTTATGGGTTTGTCATGAGGATTAAAAAAGGCTTGAAATGGTACATGGAATGCATTTAGTGCTTCATACATGTTAGCTATTATTATTACCTGTAAGTCTATGATGAGCCTTCAAAGGTCATATATAGCTAATTATATTCTGCTATATTTTATTGGGAACATGTTATGCTTTACAGTAGTGGTATTTGAAAATATCGGATACCAGAAGTTCTTCAGATATTTTCTTTGAGAACTTCAAGGGTCCACTCTATTATTCTATATTGTCTGTGGTTTCTGGATTCTAGGAAGAGAGACTAAGTCCTGCAGTTTTGATGTAGGCCTTTATCATTAAAATTGTAATGAAGTAACTTTATTTTTATTCCTCAGATCTAAGGGAAAAAGAAATATAAAAGTAAGAGAGAGGGCAATTGTTGTCATCCTTTCCTCTACTAGTTTTCACTTCCTAGACATTAATTTTTTTCTTTGTACATGTAACTGATAAAAGAAAAATACTGAGTGACTATAAATATGTAGTAGCACTTTATTCACTGATAGAATTTTTTTCCAAGGTAACACAGAGGACTTCCAAACTAATTTTATTGTATAAAATAGATAATAAATTCTCATTGTGAGAATTTAGTGCTAAATCCATTCATAAGCATCACAATATTTCATGGTTACAGAAGATTTTACGGAGAGATTCAAACCTAAATGACTTTTTTTTTAAATTTTATTTATTTGACAGAGAGAGAGAGAGCACAAGCAGAGGGAGCTGCAGGCAGAGGGAGAAAGAAAAGCAGATTCCCCGCAGAGCAGGGAGCCCGATGTGGGGCTCGATCCCAGGATCCTGGGATCATGACCTGAGCCGAAGGCAGACGCTTAACCGACTGAGCCACCCAGGAGCGCCTGAATGACTTTCTAATAGCTTAGTTCCAGATGGGCCAGTTCTGTTGATGGTATGTGCTCTAATACCTTCTACGATGTCAGTTTTATAGATCCTAATGGAATACTCAGGATAATAACAAATAATGACTATCAGTTTTTACTTCTTGCCATGCAGGGATTTTATTTTTTTTCTTCAAGTGTTTATTTAAATTCCAGTTAGTTAGCATACAGTGGGATATTAGTTTCATGTGTAGAATTTAGTGATCCATCACTTCCATACAACACCCAACACTCATCACTGCAAGTGCCCTCCTTGTTACCCATCACCCATTTAAACTCACCCCCTTGCCCTCCTCCCTTCCAGTAACCATGAGTTAGTTCTCTATACTTAACAGTCTGTTTTATGTTTTGCCTCTCTCTCTTTTTTACCTGCTATGTTCATCTGTTTTGTTTTTTAAATTCCACATAGGAGTGAAATCATACGGTATTTGTCTTTCTCTGACTTATTTCACTTAGCCTAATACTCTCTAGCCCCATCCACGTCATTGCAAATGGCAAGGTTTCATTCTCTTTTATGGCTGAATAATATTCCATTGTGTGTATATACCATAACTTCTTTATCCATTAATCAGTCAATGGACATTTGGGCTTTTTCCATAATTTGAATACTGTTGATAATGCTGCTATAAACAATAGGGTGTGTGTATCCCTTCAAATCAATATTTTTGTGCAGGGATTTTAAAATACAGCAACAACCACACAAAACACTTTATATTCATTCTTTTATTCAACCTTTCTAAGACTGTGAAAACTGGAGCCCAGAAAAGTTTCACAACTTGCCCATAGTCACAAGCCAGCAACTGGCTGAGCCAGGATTCACACCCAGGCAACCTGACTTTACAACCTAGGCTTTCTCACCACCTTGCATTTGTCAGAGGAGCAAGGATTTATGGAAACTTCCTGGTAAATCTGAAGGGAGAAACTGCCTTGAATTTCCTTTGAGCTGTTTCTAGGACTAGTTGATTAACAGATGCCAATAAAAATATACTTTTCCTCTTGCTGACACTCCCCCCACAGCTAATACAAAAGCGTCTTGTGATGGTAACAACACAGAAATGAGAGTATAATATGAACTAAGAAAGGACTTTAACCTTTGTTTTTACAGAATTCTTATGCACATAATTAAGAAACCATGGTTCTCTTTTATTTTGCCATGATGATGATACCAAAATAAATTCATGTTAAAAAAAGGACATTTCCTGAAAATAATTCAATTTTATTGAATGACTAGAATCACTGTTACATTTCTGATACTCATGATTATAATTACTGGGCGTTCTGAACGTGCCAATGACAAACTAAGAAAAGCTTCACATTTTTATAACTGTAGCCAGTCGTTCTTGAAGGCTTACCATGTTCCAGGCACTGAACTGAATGCTTCAGCTGAGCTGTTTTACTCAATCCCTGGAACTTCTGAGAAAACAGGTACCACGGACACACCCATTTGAAGGTTAAGGACACTATAACCAAAAGAGCAGAAGGCACAGGGTCACACAGCTAGTCAGCGACAAATCTTAGCTTTTAACTTCTTTCACTCTCTGACTAGAACCAAGACTAACAGTCACTAAGTTGAGCTGCCTGCCAGGACGGTGGAGGATTTTATATTCTTCCGAAAAGCTCTCCATGCATTAGCTCCTTCCTTGCTCAAACAGCCTTCAGAGATACAAAAAAGAAATTAAGAAACTGAGTTTCAGAGAGGTCAAAAGTTTGCTCAAGATCATAGGGATTTTGATGTAGGAACTCACATTCATGACCAGATTTTATGACTTTGCTTCCCAGTTTCCTGTTACGTACGCATGTTTACTCAGATGACCACAATCAAATGCTTATATTTTATTACTCGTCCCAGCCTCTTGCTTTGATTTAGCTGTTGAAATCTGGCCACCCGAAGTGCAGCTGCTGCTTCTCAGAGACCTCAGCTCTTTTTTGACATTGGCAATGTAATTCTGGATAGAAGGAAATACAGCCATGAATGCTAATCCCTCTGCCCAGCCCCTTCTCTATTCCCTTTAGGCTCTGATGCCCTGAACACCAGCGGTTTCCTGGCACCTCATGGGTGTCCTGTCCCAGTACAAGTTGTGCATTCAGAATTTGAATTAGGGTCCCTTTGGTCCAACTCTGTGTTCCTCTCTGTTACATTGTGAGAAACAAACAAGATCTTGTCATTAATTTAAAACACGATTTTATATTCTGACTTTATTATTGCTATTTATCTTCATTTGCAAACTTCTAAGTTCTCCAATTTTTCTCCATGCTGCTAGTACTTTGAGACTATTTACAGGGTACATTTTTGCCAAAAAACGATTTTCAAAAAATGTCTTCATTTTTCTTATTATCAATCATGATTGTCATGTTCCCCTTAAGTTTTTAAAATCCCTCAAATTACCTCAAACTCAGCTTTTTCATTCCTAGTCTTATCTATTCTAATTTAGTGATATGTCACAGCAAAACACTCAGCTTCTTCAAAAAGATCAAACCGAAGCAGGTGGAGACACACTTTCCGTATGAGGTATATATTCAGCAATTAAGTGGGTAATTGGTAATTCAGTGGTACTAATAATGTCACATCACAATTATTCAATGTTATGGAAATGTGAAAGCATCTGATGCTTTTAAAATATATATTTGCTACTCCTACTGATCAAGAGTATATGTATCAAAGTTCCAGAACTGCAAGTATCACCCTTTATGATTTATACTGGTTTCTGTTGCATTTAGCCAACCAGGTGAGTCAGAAACATTAAATGCTACTACTTGCTACCATATTTTTTTAAAAGATTTTATTTATTTGAGAGATAGAATGAGATAGAGAGAGAGCATGAGAGGGGGGAGGGTCAGAGGGAGAAGCAGACTCCCCACTGAGCAGGGAGCCCGACGTGGGACTCGATCCTGGGACTCCAGGATCATGACCTGAGCTGAAGGCAGTCGCTTAACCAAATGAGCCACCCAGGCGCCCTTGCTACCATATTTTTATCATGATCTCTTAGACTAACAGAATAGTTACTTCAAACAATGAAAATGCCAGACATGGCACCTCATTATATTGACCGAATTATATGTAAATTTCAATGAAAGACTGTTTATAAATATGTAGGCTCTGGGGAGGGGGTCTCTTTTAAGTTTCTTTTTTAAAGCACTGCTGAAATACTTAGTAGAATGAGAGCAGTGTATATGCATGGAGTTATTTATATTCTCAATCTATGTCTGAAAGGCAGCTCCACATTGTTATTGCTTACCATAGAGGCACACTGAAAATGGCAGGTATCTACAACCACGCCAAAGAGCTGTAGGACATGCATGGTCAGGAGCTCTGGTCTATACCTGGGGCATCATCTCTCCACACCTGTCCACTTCATGCCTCCTGAGTCAAAGGAACTCCTCTGCATCCCAAGCCCTTGACATAATAGATTTATAATACAGAAAGAATAAAAAAAGAAAATTGAAATTATCTATAATCCATTCAGAGAGGACTGCCAGTATTAATATTTTAGTGTCTTTTTCAAAATTATGTCTATAAATTGATATGTCAGTAGATAAAATCTTCTGAAGGGCAATTTTGCAATAAACATCAATGTTATTTAAAATATACCTAAGGGGCGCCTGGGTGGCTCAGATGGTTGGGCGTCTGCCTTCGGCTCAGGTCATGATCCCAGCGTCCTGGGATCAAGTCCCGCATCGGGCTCCCTGCTCCTTGGGAGCCTGCTTCTCCCTCTGCTTCTCTCTCTCTCTCTCCCTCTGTCTCTCATGAATAAATAAATAAAATCTTTAAAAAAAATAAAATAAAATATACCTAAGATCTGATAAAAAAAATTATACCTCCAGAAATTTATCTTTAAGAAATAATCAGAAAGCCTCAGAAAGACTGTGTGCGGGGAGTCTGCATGTGTGTGCACACATATGTAGGTTTATGTATGCGTATTGACACACAAATTCTTGTAAGTATTCTTGCATATATGTACATGTGTATACACACACATGAATAATCATTTTCACTTAAAATATCTTGAGACTTTACTTAAATTTGTAATAATTTTACATCATTTAAATGGCTGTACAGTCCTTTTAATGTAGACATGCCCTAACTCTCCTTGTATTCCTTTGTCAAGTGCCATTTGTGTGCCTTGCCCAGTTTTCTAAAGTATTCTGAATTTTTTAGATTTGCAAAAATTCATTACATATTAATGATTAGTTAACACATTAATAACTGGTTATTAATCACTAATATCATTAGTAAGTGGTATTACTTTTTACCATATTTTTATAATGAGCTTTTAGGCTAACAGAATAGTACTTTCAACACTGAAAAGTGTTGTTTTAGCAGTTTGATATTTATGATTTTGATTTCTTACACCTACTCTTTTTGGCAGATTACAATTACTGAAGCCACATTCTAGGAAGCAGATGTTTTAATGTTCAAAGTATTTTTCTACAAACTTATTCCATATAATAAAAATATTTTATTTCTTTAAAAGACAATTACTTATTTTTAAGAAATTGTTTTAATAGGGATGCCTGGGTGGCTCAGTCGGTTAAGCGTCTGCCTTCTGCTCAGGTCATGATCTCAGGGTCCCTGGGATCGAGTCCCGCATCAAGCTTTTGTTCAATGAGGAGCCTACTTCTCCCTCTGCCTGCCGCTCCCCCTGCTTGTGCTTGCTCTCTTTCTCTCTAACAAATAAAATCTTTTTAAAAATTGCTTTAATAGGGATGCCTTGGCACTCTTTTCTTTTCCCATTTTTCTGATGCCTGACCTATCCACGTCACTCATGGTCAACAAATTTCACCTAGACTCATATTACCATAAATCATTAGAGAAGATAGAAATAGGTGATCTAAATATAAAAGACCATTTATACCAATTCTGACTTTCTTAAGCCAAGGCTCCTCATTTCTAACAAATGTACTATCAATTACTTTGCATAGTAATAGTTTGTTGTTATGTGTATTTTATTAAAAATCATTAAAGTCCAAAAAATCATTAAATTCCTATTTCACAGAAGGTATTGTAAGTCTTCATATTTCCATTAGAATGTAGAAAGGTCACAAACACCACTCCCTCTGCCATCCTCATCAATAAGACATAGAAACAAAGGAGGAGACATAGGTTTTGGTACATTGCATTTTACTTCTGATAAGTTACCATGTGAACCTGAAAACATCCTTCATGAATTTTTCAATATCTTAAAATTGTTTGATGTACAATTTTCTCTCCTGTTTAAAATATCCTTTCAGGGGCGCCTGTGTGGCTCAGTCAGTTAGGCGACTGACTCTTGATTTCGGCTCAAGTCATGATCTCAAAGTCCTGGGATAGAGCCCTGTGCTGGGCTCCACGCTTGGCGGGGGTCTGCTTGAAGATTCTCTCTTTCCCTCTCCCTCTGCTCCCCCCCAGCTTGATGTACTCCCCCCCCTCTCTAAAATAAACAAATCTTTAAATATCCATTTCATGTATTTTTTTAATATTATGCAAAATTAAAATAAATTCTGATTATTTGACTTTCACTTGCTTTATGTTAGGCTGCTAATCTGACAAGAGACAGATAATTCAATTGTAATTGCAGTAGAAAGTACAACTTCCAAAAAAGTAAGGAATAAAGTTATGTAAAGGTGAATAAATACACTTGATTTCAGGACAGAGGCATTCTGACAATCTGATCACACCCTCCATTGATGTTAGATCTGGAGAATAAATCTATTTGTAAACTTGATATAAAAAAATATTTGGGGGCGCCTGGATGGCTCAGTCATTAAGCGTCTGCCTTCGGCTCAGGTCATGATCCCAGGGTCCCGGGATCGAGCCCCCCATCAGGCTCCCTGCTCTGCAGGAGGCCTACTTCTCCCTCTCCTACTCCCCCTGCTTGTGTTCCCTCTCTCGCTGTGTCTGTCTCTGTCAAATAAATAAAGTCTTAAAAAAAAAATATTTGAACAGTCACCTAAGTTCAAGAAGGTGTTCTCCACTTGAATGTATTTCCAAAGTTGAATTATTTTTAACATTAACCTGTTGGACTTTTCTGTAAATAATATGAACTGGTTGCATAAAATAGACAAATTCTTTGAAGAACAAAATTTACCAAAGCTGACAAAAGAAGGAATATAAAATCTCAATAGTGCAATATCTATTGGAGAAATTAAATCTACTGGGGAAGAAAAAAGGAAAAAAAAAAAAGAATGTCAGTCTAAATGGCTTCACATGTGAGTTTCTTCCAAACATTTGAAAAATAAAGACAGTCTTGCACAAACTCATACACAGAATATTAACAACACTTTAACTCCTTTTATGAGCTAAGTGTAACCTTCATTCTAACACAAAGACCTCAAGAGGCAAATGAGTATCTCTCAAAATAGAGATGCAAAAATACTTCACATAATATTAGCAAACCAAATACAGTAATATATATAATGATAATCCACCACAATGTTTTACTCAGGCATGCAAAAATGATTTAATATTTGGAATTATATCAATTAACCACATTAACAGAAAAAGTAGGCTATATGAATATCTCCTGGATAAATAAAAGCTCTTGATAAAATTTAATATTTAGGGTAAAAAAAAAACCTTTAATAAACTAGAAAGAGAGGAGAGCTTTCTTAATCTCATAATCTAGAAAAATCCCTTTAGCAAATGTATATATATATATATATATACACACACAATGATTAAATTTTGAAACATTTTCTCAGAGATTAGCAACAAAACAAGGATGCTTAATAATGTCACTTCTATTCCATATTGTGCTGGAGGCCCCAGCAAGTGTGATCAGGTAAAGAAATAATGACATAAAGGTTGGAAAGGTAAAATAAAGCTGTTATTATTTACACATGCCATAATTATATTCACAGCCATTCCAAAGAATCTACAAGCTATTAGAATAAGTAAATTTAGCATGAGTCAATATGTATAAAAAATTAATTGAATTTCTATATAAACCTGCAACAAAAAATAAAATCTAAGTAGTGTGTACAGGAACATAAATTTAAAAAACTAAATAAATGAAACTTTAAAAATGTGTTTAAGAGACATTTTTAGGGAGAAAATAAAGAGTTAAACAGAAGGACAGATAAATTTTCTTCACAGAAGGTACAAACTCAAAATAATAAGGTTGCAAATTGACCCCAAATTACTGTCTATATGTAATATAACACAATGAAAATCTGAAGGATAAAACTGGAGGGCTAGTATAAAAGAATCAAGGCAAATTATAAAACTATATAAACAATACAATATGGTATTAGCACAAGAATAGACAACACAACAAGATAGAAAGTTCACAATCAGACTGCACATATTCAGTTACCTGATTCATAATAATTGCTACTCTCCATTGAGGATAATCTCTACAATAAATAATGCTGATTCAAAAGATAATGATATAGAAAAATAATGAACTTTGATATGTATCTCCCCCCAAACACAAAAATCAATTCTTAATGGATTGCAGATTTAAATGTAAAAGGTCAAAAAATAAAGCTTTCAGATAAACACATAGGAGGACATTTTTGCGACCTTGAACTAAGCAAAAATTTCTTAAGATATAAAAATGCTAATCATAAAAACATTTTGAAATATTGGACCATATTAAAGTTATAATTTTATTTTTTTTAAGATTTTATTTGAGAGACAGCATGTACATAGGACAGAGAGCATGAACAGTGGAGAGGAGTGGCGGGAGAGGGAGAAGCAGACTCCTCACTGAGGAGGGAGCCTGACGTTTCAGGGCTCAGTCCCAGGACCCATGAGATCATGACCTGAGCCAAAAGGAGACGCTTAACCAACTAAGCCACCCAGGCACCCCTAAAACTTTATTTTCATTAAGTAGTACCATTCAGAGAGTCAGAGAAAAAACCCACAGCCTGAGAAGGTATTTGCAATACATACAACTGCTTTAAAAAAAGTCCTAAAAAATTTTAACAGAAAATTTGGCAAAAAATGTGAGTGAACATTTTCCAAACGATGATGCCCAAATGGTCAGTAAGCTATGGAAAGATGCCCAACTTCATTATAAAATACAGTTAAAACCACAATGAAATACTATTATACTCCTACCAGGATGGCTAAAGGGTGAGACTGATGACACTAAATGTTGGCAAGGCTGTGCAATAATCAAGACTCATCCACTGTTTGTGTTGATATAAACAATAAAGACACTCTGGAAAATATTTTGGAAGTATTTATGTGGGCTTATTAACATATGCATTATGCTATGATCTAGCAATTTCGCTCCTAGGCACACTTCCAATGGAAATATGTGTATATTGTCACCAGAAAAACTCTGTACTAGAAAGTTCATAGCTGCATGATGATGATGATGATGATAATAATAATAATAAACCTGGAAACTAACCAAATACTCATTAACAGGAGAATAGGTCAATAAATTATGATATACTCATGCAAGAGAATGCCAGAACAATGAAAACAAAGGATTTACAACCACAGATTACAATACGAATAAATCTCATGAACATAATGTTGAAGTGAAAGAAACCTGACAAAAAAAGTCGACACTGTATGTGTACAGGAGAGGATTCTCAGTAGACCTACATTGCTCAAACTCTGCACATTCCACAAAAAGGCTTGTATTCTTAACTGGCTATTGGGTAGCTACTGAGGAATAAGCTCTGAGCCTTTAAAATATTCTGCCCGATAACAGTGTTTTGTAAATATGAAGAACAGAAAGCATATAATTCAGAATGTCTGACTACTTTCGTTAAGAGGCTTGAAATGTGTTTATGCTGGCTTGAGTGCCACTTAAGACATTTTCAATCATATTTCCCAAATAAAGGAGTCCTATCATCATGAAACACAGAGTGAGTAGTTTTATATTTCTAAAACACCAAAACAATTGTGTATTAATTAAAGATTGTTTGGAAGAGTAATTACTGTATTAATCATCAAACTAGAAATTAAAGAATATAAGATGGAAATAAAAGACCATAAACTATATCCTCTATAAGCCCAAGGACTATCATCCCTCAGACTGGAGTTCAACACAAAGAAAACTGCTTCATGTCATTTCCAAAATTCTCTTTGTTTGAAAAATCACTTTGAACAAATCAGAGGTAGTTATTCAAATGCTATTATTCTTGATCCAGGTCACAGCACGCTGATGCTGTCCCATGCTGAGCTGAGTGCTTTCTGATGGGTTTAGCTTTTTAAAGATGAACAAACCTACAGATTATCCTTCAGCTACTGAAAACAGTTTACTTTTTAAAAAATATGATTGTCTTTTCAGAAAGGAAAATATATAGGAAACATTATTTTGAAAATGAAAGTAATATGCTCTGACTCTGTAATCTCCTTTAGTGTTTTTACAATGTACTAATAATTATGAACCATTAAATACACAGGAGTTACTGCTGTTCTCATAAAAAATTATTCAACTTTGCTATTGAATAAAAAAACAATATAGAACATTAATTTTTCCATATAGAATGGATCTATAAAATATGAATGTTTTAGCATGGAATAAAGGCAGAAAATGTTTACAGTAAGCATGGTAGCTCCAAGCTTACTACCGATGGTTGGACTATGGGTCTACTTTAGTCCCGATCTGTATGCTCAAGCTAAAATAAGCATACACACACACACACACACACACACACACACACACACACACACACACACTGAGCCTACAGTCATTTTAGGATTTGAAAACACAACTTATAATTTGGATATTTGCATCTGAAAATTCAGGGTCTTTCAGTCATTATTAACTGTTTTATTTTGTAGATGAAGAAATGAAACTCAGAAACGCCTTCAAATAACTTCTCCAACATAGTTTGTATTGACAAACGCCTGATCTGGGACTTCTCCAATACATCATACCCTTTGTCATCATTCTCAAAATCAATGACTTTTATTATAGAAGAATACAATGTAGAATGTAAAGGAGAATGAGATAATTTCTAAGAATTTAGAGCACACCTGGGAAGAGTTTACTTTGTTATTAAAATTGTTTTATCTTCTTGATTTACTTTAATTTGGCTCTTTTAGCTAATATTAAATGAATTTAAAGAAAACAGGGAACTAGGGGGTCTTAATGTCTCAGCTGTTTGAATATATCTTCTATCACCTGATGTGATATTTTAATATTTTATTAGAAGAATTAGGACATGCATCTTATTATTCTCAGCACAGAACATTTCTTCAGAGATATTCACATATACCTCTAAATATAAAATATACCCTAGACAAATTCACAAATGAACACACATCATTTTCTGGCATTCTCTTTTGCCCCAGAATGGAGCTAGAGTGGTGGGGGGTGGGAGGGATGGGGTGGCTGGGTGATAGACATTGGGTAGGGTATGTGCTATGGTGAGCGCTGTGAATTGTGCAAGACTGTTGAATCACAGATCTGTACCTCTGAAGCAAATAATACAATATATTTAAAAAGAAAAAAAGAAGAGGAAGATAACAGGAGGGGAAGAATGAAGGGGGGAATCGGAGGGGGAGACGAACCATGAGAGACGATGGACTCTGAAACACAAACTGAGGGTTCTAGAGGGGAGGGGGTGGGGGGATGGGTTAGCCTGGTGATGGGTATTAAAGAGGGCACGTTCTGCGTGGAGCACTGGGTGTTATGCACAAACAATGAATCATGGAATACTACATCAAAAACGAATGATGTACTGTATGGTGATTAACATAACAATAAAAATGTTTTAAAAAATTATCATTTACTCAATATTTTTTTCAAAAACTGTTCAATTTATTTTGGAGAATCAAGAAATCTGAAGTGGTTCTCAATGTACTTTTTTTGTTATTTTTAACAGGTCTATTTAAGTATAACTGACATAAAATAAATTATACATTAAAAGCATACAATCTGATAATATTTAACACATATATACATTCATGAAACCATTATCACAATTAAGATAGTGAATATATTCATTACCTTAATAGTTGCTTCATGCCCCTTTTTAAGTTCTTTTGTACATCTACATCAAAACCTGTGTCCAGATATGACTCATCTTTTTTCTGTCATTAAAAATTAGTTCATGTTTTCAAGTATTTTACAGAAATGCACATAAATATCACATTAGTCATTTTTGTCTGGCTCCTTTCTCTCAATTATTTTTACATCTATCCATGTTGTGACATGAAACATTCCTTTTAACTGCTGAGAAGTATCCCACTGTATGGATGTTCCAATTTGTTTATCTATTCATCCCATGATGGACATTTGGATTGTTTTAGGTTCTTGGCTATTATAAATAAAAATGCTATGAGCATCCATGTACAAACTTCTTATCAACATATGCTTTTGTTTCTCTTGTATAAATACCTAAGGAATAGATGAATCATATGGTATGTGTGTATGTGTATGAATTACTTTTTAAGAAGCTGCCAAATTGTTTTCCAAAGTGGTCAATTATACATTTCCACCAGGAACATGTGAAAGTTTCAGTTCCTCTATATCCTTGCCAACATTTGTTATGGTCAGTCTTTTTAATCTTCTCTAATAAAGGCTTACTACTATCTCAGTGTGGCCTTAATTTCCATTTCCCAAATGATTAGTGATGCTGAGCATCTTTCAGTGTGGTCATTTGCCATCTGTATGTCTTTTTTTAAATAAAATATTCAAAAATGTTGCTCTTTTTCAATCATTTGGGTCATCTGTTTCCTTAAGTTATGTGAGGTCTTCACATATTCTGGATACCTTCATCCTATGCGTACACTGCAAATATTTTCTCATAGTCTGTCTTTTCTGTCTTTTGAGAGTACCTTTGGACAAGTAGAAGTTTTTAATTTTGAAATCTACAATTCAAAAGTTTGTTCTTTGTGAATTATGTTATCAAAGTCATATCTAAAAGTTCTCTAAGCAAAGATCGTGAAGATTTTGTTCAAATGTTATCTTCTACAAGTCTTATAGCTTTCAGTTTTGCATTTAGGTTTATGATCCATTTTGAATTAATTTTTACATATGACATGACGTACAGATTCAGGTTAATTTGTTGGCATGAGGATATTTAATGCCTCAGGATCATTTGTTTATACAACTATCCTTTCTTCACTGAACTGCCTTTGCACTTCTGTAAAAAATCAGTTGTCTAGGTAAGTGTGGATCTATTTCTGGAGTCTCTATTACATTCCACTGATCCATATGGCTAACTTTACTCCAGCCTAGAGTCTTGATTTCTGTAACTTAATAATAAGGCTTGAATTCATATACAGTTTTTAACCTTTTTATTCTTTCTCAAAGCTCTTTTGTTTGCTTGATGTCCTTTGTATTTCTGCATGAAGTCTGTCAATTTCTACAAGAAAATAAATATCTTGGATTTTAATTAGGTTTGTGTTGAACTTATAGTTCAGTTTGAAGTGACATCTTAACTATATTGAGTCCTTAAATCCATGTGTGTGATGTATCTCTGTTTATGTCTTTAATCTCTGCCAACAATGTTTTATAGTTATCAGTGCATGAGTATTTTACACTTTTTGACAGATTTATGTCTAAGTTTTTCACATCTTTGATGGAATGATATTTTCTAAAATTTCAAATTCTAGAAATTTAATATTCTTACATTGATCTGGTAATCTGTAAACTTACTAAACTTATGTATGCATTCTAATGATGTTTTTTGTAGATTTTGTCAAATTTTCTACATGTAAGACTTGTTGCCTATAAGTAAAGATCTTTACTTCTGCCTTTCTAATTTGAATACATCAGCAAGAACCTCCAGTATAATGCTAAATAGTTATGGTGAAAACAGACATCATTTTCTTGTTTCTGATTTCATAGGGAGAACATTGTACCTTTCACATTAGTATGATGTTAGCTATAGGTTTGTCATGGACACTCTTTATCAGGTTGAGGAATTAAACTTCTAATCCTACTTTTCTTAGAGTTTTTATTACCATGAATCTTTGATTTTTTTTCAAATGCTTTTTATGAGTATATTATGTTAATCATTTTATTTTTTATAGTGCTTTAATATGGCTGATTACATTGATAAATTTACAAATATTACACCAACATTGCATCTGTCCATAATGTAGTATAATTTCATATATTGATGGATTTGATTTGCTGAAACTTTGTTACAAACTTTTGCATTTACGTTCATTAGTCTGTAGTTTTTCTTTCTTCTAAAGTCTCTGTATGGTTTTGGTATTAGGGTGATGCTGGTCTCATAAAATGAGCTCAGAATTACTCCCATTCTTCTAGTTTTTGTAAGAGTTAATGAAAATGTTGATTGTTTTACCATATATGTTCAGTAGAATTTACTACGCTAGCGATGTGGCCCTGAAGTTTATTTGTGTGAAAGTCTTAACTTCAAATTCAGTTTCTTTACTGAATATAGGGCTATTTAGGTTATCTGTTTCTTCTTGATTGAGCTTTAATAATTTGTGTCTCCAAGGAATTTGATCATTTTATCTAAGGTGTGATTTCACTGCCATACAGTTGTATATGATATCCCCATATTATATATGCATCAATTTTGGAATCCATAGTGATGCCACTTTTCTCTTGCCTAATATTGGTGATTTGTGACATCTTTCTTTTTTCTTAATTTATATGGCTAGAGAATTATCAATTTTGTTGAATATCCTTATTGTTTTTCTATTTTACTGATCTTTGCTTTTTTCATATTATTTCCTTTTTTCTTACTACTTGGGGTTTAATTTTTTTCATAATTGTTTATGGTAGAAACTGAGGTTATTCATTTGAGATAAATGACTCTTAAGTACAGCATTAGTGGCCTCTCAATAATTTTGATGTGTTTTTTCATTTTCATTCAGCTCAACATACTTTCTATTTTCTCTTTTGTTTCCCTCTTTGACTCATGAATTATCTAAAAGTGTTAGTAGTTTAAAATTATTTGAAGATTTTCCCTGATACTTTGTTGTTATTGATTTTTATTTAATTTTTTTAAATTTTACTGTAGTCAGAGAAAATACTTTAACTGACTGGAATCCTTTTAGATGTACTGAGACTTATCTAATGGCCAAGACTATCTTCTATCTTAGTACGTACTCCATGAGATTTTGAAAGGAATGTATATTCTGCTGTTGGTGATGTGTTCTTTAAACACATTAATTAATCAAGTTGGTTGATACTGTTGTTCAAATATTCTATATTCTTGTGTACTTGTACCAGATATTGAGAGAGGATACTGAATTTGAAGACTCTAAGACTAAATCTTAGAGTATTTAGATAATTGACTCAACGTCAAAGGAAAATGTCAATGCCAGAATTTGGACACAGGCAGTCAAATCCAGAGGGTCAGGTGTTGTGTGTTTGTAGGCATAGGTTACTGTGTATGTGCATGTGTGAACTTCATCTTTGAGACTGTAATAAGCCAGTATGTCTGGGAAGAGAGTATTAGTTAATTCAGCTTTTTTGTTGTTTGGTAATTAGCAAGCAATAAAAGGAAGGCAATTAAATTCAGAATTTTCTTTTGAATATTATATTTTCATACTAAAAAACTGTGAAAGAATATAAAATTATATCTATTGATAACAATAAGATGGTGGCATTATATTTTCCTCCTCTGGATTTCTAAAACTTGCTATCATGATATACTATCTTTATAATAACAAAGTTAAACAAAAAAAGGAAAAAAGATTATGAGATGTGAAAAATATATTAAATACTTACAAAACTCAAGCTGGTAAATAAAACAAAACTACTGTGCTACGTAGTCAACAATTCATAGAAAATATGGCTTACCTTCTATTTCTTGTTATGAGAAAAACAGGTATAATTATAAATAAGTTCTAAATATGTATCTTCCAAATATGCTTTTTAGTTCTTCTAAATATGTATCTTGTCACAAAGCCCAAATAATAAGCAAACAATAAAAATCCCTCAAATAGCAATATTTGGGAATCATAAAACAACTTCTTTAAAAACATTAAACTATTTTATTCCTCTTCATAAATAATAAATGAGGGGTTCTTTGAACAGATATATAATCTTCATTTGTTAAATCCTCCAAAAATCTCTAAATCTTGTACTTGGTCTCAATTGCAATGATATTAACATCCAAGGTTTTCAAATGTATAATGTGGTATTCTCATGCTTATAATTCCAAAATCACGTTAAGCAAAAGTGGCTCAAGTGACCTTTGGGGATAATGCATATTTTCTCTATCATCACTGTGGCAGTAGTTACATGGATATAGAGTCATTAAAACTTATTGAATAGCACATTTAAAATTAGTTGTATTGTATTACATTGTGCCTCAATAAAATTGATCTTAAAAGTACATAGACATAGGGGAGGAGTGGGGAGCTAGACAAAATGGCTGAAGAGGAGTGGGGAATACAGGTTTCCATTATGTAATAAGTCATGGGAAGAAAAGGCAGAGCATAAGGAATGCAGTGAATGATATTATTTATAAGGATGTAAGGGTACAGATGGTAGCTACACTTATGAACATAGCAGAATGTATAAACCTGTCAAATCACTAGGTTGTACACCTGGAACTAATATAATATTGTGTGTCAACTATAATCAAATAATTTAAAAAAGTACATAGAAATAGTTCCAGGTCCTAAGCTTTTCAAGGGAACTAAAAGAGCTATAAAAAGGAAACTACTGATATACACACCAACATGGACGACTCTTCAAGTAATTTACGCTGAGTGAAAAAAAGCCTATCCTAAAAGGTCAGATACTTTTTTACATAACAATTTTGAAGAGACAGATTTTTAAAAATAGCAAACATGTTAGTGGTTATTAGGGGTTAGGAAAGGGTACTGGAGGTAGTAGGTAGAGAGAGGTGGTGTGGTTATGTAAGATCAATATGATGAATCACCAAGTGATGGAAATATTTTATATCATGTGGTGATGGACAAACCTTCATGTGTGATTTAAAAATATATGAAAATTAAGTATTTTCAGGGCTTGGGCTTCTCAGTGGGACTAATGAATATAAAGGACTTCCCAAGAAATACTGTGAGCCAGCCAAGCTGGTCTTCCTCAACCCTAATCTATTCATGGATCAGGAAGGAGGAAGAAAGGGAGGGAAGGAGAGTATACAGTACTGAAATGAGGCAGAGGCAGTCATGATAGAGATAGCAGACAAAAATGAAAAATTAACAGTTATGCAATTGACTAATGAATGAAAACTAAGGAGGTTAGGATCATCTATACATGAGTTGGCCTAAGTGAAAAATATTTACAGTAGTGGTGTAGGAGTAGAAATTTGTAAGTAAATATAGGGGCTTTTTAATTAATATGACATCTGAGGACGAGCTTGTCAGATAGAGGGATATATTGATCTGGAGACCAGGGAAGAGGCCTATGCTAGAAATATTCTGACCTCAAGGCTTAGAAAAGCATAGTTATCTAGCATACAGCATATACATTAAGTATACTGAGCAATGCACAGTGTATGAATGAAAGATATACCATCTTCTAACTGTCAGGAATAATACTAATTATAATGACATCCAAATTGTTTTGATACTAAACATGTACAAGGGACTTCTCTAAATACTTATACTTAAGTATTTATATATAAATTATACTTAATATTTTATTTTATACTTATATATATAAGTATATACTTTATACTATATATACTATATATATAAGTATACTCTATACTATATATAGTATAAAGTATATACTTTATACTATATTTATTTTATACTTAATACTAAGTATAAAAATATACTTAAGTATTTATATATAAATTATACTTAATATAATTTATCTAATTTAATCCAATAAAATCCTGCAATATAGTTATTATGATCCTTATTTTACAGACCAGAAAACTCAAGTTGAGAGTTCCTGGGCTTTTTAGAGGTGGGTTCAGGATTCATACTCATGAGTCCAGGCTCTGGAGCCTACTCTTTTTTCATTGGTTATCTGTCCTCTCACATTGGTAAATCCGTCATGCCAAGGTTTATGGCATGTCCAGAATTTCTTAATTTTTAGCTATTCACATTCTCATTTCTTTCACTTAATTAACACTAGCTGTCTAATGATTTTTTTTGTACAACATCTGTACAGTTGGGCCCAATTATTTCATTTCTCGTTCACGCACCCAAGATGTGTACAAGTAGCTAAAATGAACTTAAAGGGTAAGACAGTGTTTTGCATCTCTGAATAAAGTTGTACCAAAAAAACCCTGTATTTAATTAAAGAGAGGTTACTTTAAGATATATCAGATTGAGACAATGCTTGAGGCTTCTTGATCTAACGCTGATTTCAGCTGAGGACAAAAGAGAGGTAGTAATTTCATTATATATCTATTAGAAATAAAAATTATTGAAAATAAATATGTTGGAAGTGCATGTTTGCATATAAATTTGCATGAAACTCATTGTTTTTCTTGTGATAAAATGTCATGTCCATGGATAATTTTTTTGTCACTCTAATGAAAGTAGACCATCTCCCCAGTATTTTGTAAAATATACTAGTAACCTATTCCAACGGTTACACCAAGTACAAAATCTCATATACCTATCAGTCCTGCTTGCTACATATTAAGCAACTAAAAGCTTCTGCTTATTCAATGGTCTCTTCCAGGGAGACCAACAGAGACTAACATACACGGCAGGCTCCCTGCCCCTGCCCACCTGTCACCACCCTCACCCACAATTTTTGTCCAAGGCCTCAACACCAATCATAAGGGAATGAGGCAACCTATAACTATGATGAAAAGTCTGAAATATGTGAGGTACCTGGAGAGCAGATATGGTAAATTTGCTTAGGATAATATAAAACAACCTCTAAATCTATCATCACCCCCGCTCGGTAATTCTAGAAGAACTCTTTAGGATAAATTGTGAAGAGTGGTTAGAAATGGCTACATGTTGCAAGTCACAGATAATTGATGGCCAAAAAAAAACAAACAAGAACAATAACAACAACAACAACAAAACAGAGATTGGAAGTCCTAATATTAAGAATGTTCTCCGCACAAAGTATTGTTTCGGCTGACCTAGAGCGGAGCATTGTTACGCAGCCTGCATTTATTAGATAAATTCTAATAAAAGTCATAGAGTACCCTGAACTTCAATTTATTTTACAGATTAACATAAATTTATAGACATAATGCAGTAGTTATGGAGGTAGTTGCTCTTTAATAAAATTTATATTCTCAGAGATATATATCAATGACACTCTAAATCTCTTCTTTACTCAGTATTGCACAGTGCAAACTTTTGTTCTGTTTTCTCTAACAGAAGAATGCAAATAGTATCAACAGGTCCCTGTCCAACACTTTCTAGGGACTGATGCAAAAAGTCACTGAAGTATATTTTGTATATACCATACGATTTTACTGTAAGTATAAATTGAATCTGCTGATATTGAAAAAAAAAAAAGGCTTGAATGAATTCAAATCTGATGGCTTTCATTCCTACTGAGGTTATAAACTCCCCAAAAGCAGACCTTTAGAATATAGCTGCTCTCTTTAAAATCACAACTGAACTGACCAAAATGCCAAATACACTCAAGGCTGGCCTGACACATATTTACGTACACACACACACACACACACACACACACACACACACACACACCCCATACCAAATATGCTATACATTTAGAGAAACTTGCCAACTTCTTCACTGTTGCTTAATCTTCAGCTCCCTCTAATACCACTTCTGCTCCCATGTTTACAAAGACTACTTTTTATAAATTCACAGACTGCTGATTTCCAGGTATAAGTTACTTAACCATACACATTTTAAATTGTCTCCTTCACTCTTGAAACTTCCTCTTCTCTTGACTTCCATATTATTAACCCTCCTGGATTTCTTTTTTTATTGCCCACTGGCTGCTCCTTTTATGGGATCTTTTTGTTTTGCATTTATTTTCATCTTCTTGATCCACATACTTTCTCCTATAAAATCCCATTCTTGTCTATGCCTTCATCTACCATATATATGCTGTAAATTCACAGTTTATTTCTTTTTTGCTTTACAGCCACATATCCAACGAGACACCCAACATTTCTACTTGGATATCTTATAGACTCAGAAAATTCAGCACATCTAAAACCAAAATCTTCTCTGCCTCTATACTATATTTCCTTTTTTTCCCCTTAATTTATTCCCCAGGCATTTATACAGGTGAGAAACCTGAGAACCATCACTATAAGTCCGACTTAATTTTTTTGTAAAATCTTGCTAATTCTACCTCCTGTATAGCTCCTAAATCTATTTACATCTCTATATTTCCATCATCAGTGCTACATGCATTATCACTAATATGGATTGCTTTAATGGCCTTTTAAAAATATTTTGTTTATTTATTTATGAGCAAGAGAGAGAGTGCGTACACACAAGCACATGAATGGGGAGGGGAGGGGCAGAGAGAGAGAGAGAGAGAATCTCAAACAGCCTCACCTGGGGCTTGATCTCACAACTCCAAGACCGTGACCTGAGCTGAAATCAAGAGTCTGACCTCAACTAACTGCACCACCCAGGAGCCCCTGGACTCCTTTAATGGTCTTTAACTGGTTTCTCTGCCTCTAGTCATCCCCTTGTAATCTACTTTCATCCTAAACGAATGTAATGCAATATTTACATATTGCATTATTATACTTATAACACTATCAATCTAACCATATTATATCATATATAGATATATCTATATATGATCTGTTTAAGTTACTTTGGTATTTCCTTATCAATACTCTATGAGAAAGAAAAGGGAAAGAGTTATGTCTGAAACACCCAAGGGGCTTTCTAAAATTGCACATCACTCTTTAATATGTGATCTCCCCACTCAAGAATCATTTCCAGAGACAGCTTCTATTTCTAATGGGAGAGTCTTAGATCCTTTAACTCTGCTGGAGCACAGAAAAAAGGGAGGAAAATCACCGAACTCTGGATAAAGTACACACTCTTCAGCATGGCAAATGAGACCATTCATAGTCTGGATACTATCCATTTCCCTAACCTCATCTTTTCCCATTAAACTTGGGTATCTTCTGCTTCAAGAAATTTTCCTGAATCTCCCATTCCCACCCAGACCAGACTGAATTAGTTAACTCTCTTTTATCTACCCATAGGACCTACAGTGGGTTGAATAGTGTCTCTGCCAAATTCATGCCCACCCAGGATCTCAGAATGAGCTGTTATTTGGGAATAGGGTTCTTGCAGAGGCAATTAGTTAAAGATCTTGACATGAAATCATACTGGACTCAGGGCGGGCCCTCATGCCAACGATTCATGTCTGTATAAGAGAAAGGAGAGGGAGACTGGGACACAGAGAAGGCAGCCATGTGAAGATGGAGGCGGAAATCACAGTGATTGACATATCTACAAGCCAAGGAATACTAAAGGCTGCCAGAAAGCACCAGTATCTAGGAAAGAGGCATGGAACTTCTTTCCCTCAGAGCCTCCAGAAGGAACCAATCCTGCTGACACCTTGATTTTGGACTTCTGGCCTCCTGAAATGTCAAAGAATAAACTGCTGTTGTTTTAAGCCACCCGACTGGTGGTATTTTATTATGGCAGCTCTAAACCTAACATGGCACCTGATATTTACCTCTAATATAGTACTTACTTATCAGATTGTATCATAGTTATTTTACTTGTTTAACCCAACTCCAAGCTCAACTATACTCCCACCTATTTAAAGGCAGAAATCTTTATCACCACTGCCTGTAAGTACTAGATAAAACCTGGTATGTTAATATAGAAGTACATCAAAAACTCAGGTTAAAAACATATAATTTTAAATGACATATTTCCCAGGAAAAATATTATATAATTTGGTGTAATATTACAAGTTCCTTAAAATCAAGGAACTACAAGAATTTTGAAACTACAAAGATTTTTAAACTTAAAATCTTTCTTTCTTTTAGTATATCACAATAAGCTTAAACTTCTTGGCACCCAACTTTTTCTTCCTTATCAAGGGAACCTATTTGGCAGAAAATGTGTTGAAAGGATCATGGACTCAAAGGTGAGAGTTTTACAGTGGAATAGAAGATACAAGAAACAGACATTTGGAATGAACTTTTGGTCAATCAGGTCATCATTATTAAGGAAGGGACCTAGAGGTGTAAAGCCAATAGAACAAATCTTTGTTAAGCCCATGACATCTTAATACCTATAGAAAGGAAAAATTGATTCCACTCATTATTTTTCTGTCAGGCTATAATAAATATAAAGTTCATAGTACTGTGATACTACATTCCATGGAGATATAGCATTTATATAAGTAGACATCGTGTCACAACTAGAACAACTTATTTGAATACTCAAGAAGCTCACTGTTGTTGATCTGTAATGGCAAATGCAAGCCACGCCACTAGTAAGAAGGTAGCTTGTTTCTTTTCTAATAGTCTTTCTTTTTTTAGATTAGCATTTAGATAATAGTAATAGTGTTGCAAAAATGAACATTTATGTTCTCCTGATTTCCCATCAATTGTCTTCCCTGCTCTCAAGAACCACAGCATGAAGCACAAAAATTAAATAACACATTTTTCTTTCTTTTCCATCTTCAAAGAATCAGTTGGTTTCCACTTCACATTCAAGTTTAAGCAAAGTAGATTTAATTGCCTGTCACTCACATTGAGAAATGTTTCAAATATGGGTTGCTATTTAAAACAATTAAAAGTTATTTTTCACATTCCCATATTCAATTAAATATAAATGCACTGAAAAGAATAAGTTCCTCAATTCCAAAAACATGATATCTAGGTAAGATTTAGGAAACTGAAGTTCCAGTAATCCAAATTTTGTTTGTTTTGTTTTTAATGATTATTCTCTACACTGGCCAAAATAATCCCAAGAGATGCTGGGAAATTATATAGCAGACTAATGACAGATACATATTAAATTTATTCTTGAGACATACACAGATATATTTTTTTCTTATGCAATAATGGCACAGACGTCAAAGGCGTGTTTTTTCTCATTTTCTTTTCAGACATTTCTCCGCTAGAATTGCCAAAATTGTTTTGATCTACCCTGGGGCATACCTCCGTGTGCCACTAGAGGGTAGCATTGTAGCTACGGAGGCGTAAACCAGAATTGTTGACGCCAGGAGAGTACCAGCCCCCCCACCCCCCCTCCTGCCGTCAACCTTCTAGATACTTTAAGCCGATGAACACTCCAGCAGACATTATCACTGACTGAATCAATACAAAGACAGCGAATTATATCTGGGTCCACTAACAACTTCTGAATGAACTGGCAGTTCATCAGGAATGGGTAACTCTAACAAGAAATGATCAAACACTGGGATGCAAGAGAAAGACTATATACACCATTCATTTCCCTACTTACGTGATTGAAGAGCCTGGGGAAAAAGAGAAGGAGGTAAAGCACAAACTAATCTAGAGTCTTACAGGGTTAATGGACCTAAATCCAGTAATTCATTGTTCTACTGCAGTCTTGAACCAGAAAAGAGAGTGACACAGCTTATATGAAAAGAAAAATACTACGCGGTTTAGCAAATGTGTGTGTGGGTGGGTGGGTGGGGTTTGTGTGGGTGTGTAAATGTAATAGGTAGGTAACTATAACAGGGACATTCTTCATCCTTTCCAGTCTTGGACTTCCTTATTTTTTAGTTCTGTAAACTTGACTCTGAAAACTATCAAAGGAAAAATCCTTGAGATTTTCTTTTGAGAGTGAGATGGAAAGTGGGGTCTTGTAATTTTAATGTTTCCCCAGACATATCCGATCTTCCTTGCTGAGCAGTGTTTTGGAGGAAAAGCGTGTTGCCTACTACTTACAAGCTCTAAGACTAAATTTGTAGAGCCTCAGTTTTCTCAATTTTGAAGTGAGAGTTTTAAGATTTACCTCACACAACTGTGTGACAATTAAATTAGGTTGTGATGACAGAAACAGTTGAATACTGAGAATGGCACATAGTAGAAATTCCACAAACGCTAATTTTCTTGCATCATCCCTTTGGATATCCCAGTAAGACTTTAATATCTTCAAAGGAACACAGTCTCCAATCAGAATTGCAAAAACAAGGGAATCAGAGACAGGATATTTTTTATTCTTTTTTCCCATCTACTGTCATCCTTTAAAAATGACTGCATTTGTGGGACTTGCAAAAAAAGAAAACAGATCTGATACGTACAAAGTATACTAATGGATGTGGAGTATTTCAATATTTCATTTGTTCAACAGAGTATCTCCAGTCACATCCCCTGCACTCCACTCCACTGCTGGCCTCTATTTCTACCATCCACTATTTCTCCATCTCAACTGGTACATGAAAACCTAACTGAATTAGACATCTTCACAAACACCCTTCTGATCCACTCCAGCATAATGACAACTCTGGAGTAATGGAGTGAGGAGGAATGACGAAGTTGTTAAAGGATTTAAAATTCCAAATGGAGAAGTATTTGTCATAGGAATACAGTCAAAGTTACATAAAAACCTTTAATTCCTAAAGTGGCTTAAATCTATAGCGCTTATGCAACTGAATATTTAGATGAGGGTTTTTTTATTTTAATTTCCATTAAAAGAACTAAATTTGGAGGGCAACTAAGAAGTAAAAAAAAAATGTAAAGATTCCTATTTCTCCACTTTCTCTTCTAATGGTTAGACATTTACACAGCTGCTACAAACGTCTTTAGTGTTAAATTTTCTGTGCTTATGTGGGGGTGGAGGTTATTGAGAGAAGGGGGTTTTAATGCCCATAATCCCAGGCAGCTGAATTCCCCAAATGCTTCAGCTGCCTGGAATCTTCTCTGACTTATGGATGCATGGCAGAGCTGAGGATTTCCTCTGTTGCTGCTTTAGTCTTTGTTTTCCTACATTTTGCTCCCCAGCAGAGTTTACTTTAAATGAATTCTTGGGAACACAAACTCCTGAATAATCCACTCTGTGTCCTGACTTCTGACATCACTTACATAAGCATTCATGGATTTAAAATAGGGATTTTCTCTCTACAAATAAAAAATTGTCTATTATGTTGCAACTCCTTTGGAATCTTGAAGAAGTCTTTTTTTAAAAACACAGGAATATGTATTACATGGTGAGAATGTATTTTAAGACTTTCCCTGTGAGCTCTACCTTTCTAAAAGAATCTAAAATATTGATTCCAGATATTTCTTCCATTTATCTTTTCTTATTGCTTAAAATAAGGCCTGGATTGAAAATCAGGAGACATGGATTAAAGTAAAAATTTTGCCTTATTGAAATAATCCTCTTCTAGGAGAGAGGAAGGTGGCTTGATGATGAAGTTAAAGAAGTTAAAGAGAAGCCACTAGAATGTAGATATATTGTGACATTAGAGCTAATAGTAATTGCTGAATAGGGTGACTAACATAACATAATAAAATTAAATTAAATTAAAAAAAAAAGAAGTGGGTGTGAGATACAGAATGAAGTCAAGGATTATGACAATGTTTTTCCCCCAGAGTTTTGATTTCCTGAAATGGGGATGGGCAGACTGGTAGGATCAAGTGTTGGAGTTAAAATCAGGAATCTGGTTCGGATCCTGGTAAGATTAACGTGCCGATCAGAAGTGCTGAGTGAGATATGTAACTATGAGGTTTGGGAGAGGGGTCAGGACTTGGTGCTGACAATATACAAATGGGATTTAAAAGCTTCTGGAAAAAGTATTAAGTCAGGGATTCATGACAGGAGAAAAGGAAAAGGTCTGAGGATTGAGAACACTCCCATGTGTTTAAAGATTGGAGACATGAGGAACCAGCAAAGGAAACCCAGGTGGAGTAGACAAGGCATGGAGAGGCCTGAGATGGAGTGGGGCTGAGGATCTGGGGCTTTGGAAGCTTCAGTGAGCACAGAGCCATTGCTGCCTGATTTGGCAGCTGACAGTTCTGTCTTATTTACTCCTCTAGTCCCTGCTTGGAATAAAGTTTGTCCCAAATAAAAATGCAAAATACAAGCTTTGCTTTTGATTGTGTGACCTTAGAGTCATTTAAACTCGATACTAGTTATTTCCCTTACATTAGTTGGAAAGAGGGTGATACGTTTTACTTCCCATCCACTGAGTGTACGAAACTGGTCTTGCAAAGGTAAAATTTTTTTTTTAATTTTTTTTTATTTATTCATGAGAGTCAGAGAGAGAGAGAGAGAGGCAGAGGGAGAAGCAGGCTTCCCGCCCAGCAGGGAGCCCGATGTGGGACTTGATCCCAGGACCCTGGGATCATGACCTGAGCCGAAGGCAGACGCTTAACCATCTGAGCCACCCAGGCGTCCCGCAAAGGTAAAATTTCAGAAGGAGCAAAGGAAAGATTGTAAAAGATTTCCTATAAACCAGACAAGAGTTACAAGAGTTAACATTACGTTCCCTGATTCTTACTTTTGCTGAGATACACAGCAGCCAGGGGCTTCCTGCTCAGCCTCCAGTTAACTGCCAGGCCAGCTGCCCTCCAGCCACACGGAGCAAATTCACAGAGGTCGGGAACAGGAAAAGTGGAGTGTTTCCCATATAGGAAGGACCCACGATACTTCTAAGGCAGACGGAAATACTGACAAAAGTAAAATATGGTAATGTGGTATGGTATGGTAAAGTCTAGGTACTGTGGTACTGGTTTGTTCATTATAATAGACCCTGACTGAACTTGTATCATGGCGACCTGTTTTCCTAATAATGATGCAGGATTAAAGAATTTTTTGTTGGACGAGGGGGGTTGAAATGGGTGAAGGGGGTCAAAATGTACAAACTCCCAGTCATAAAATAAATAAGTCATGGCGATGCCATGTACAACACGGTGATTATAATTCATAACTCTGTATTGCATATTGAGAGGTTGTCAAGAAAGGAGATCTTAAAAGTTCTCGTCACAAGGAAAAAAATTATAGCTATGTATGGTGGTGGATGTTAACTAGACATAGTGTGATGATCATTTCAAAATATCTACAGGTATTAAATCATTATATTGTAACCTGAAACTAATGTTATATCAGTTATACTTAAGATTTTAAAAAGTCTTTTTTAAATGCAAAGAGTGACATATTTTCTGTTCTTCACTTAAAAATCATAGATGCCTAGATTTTTCTTTTTAATTGATAGCCAGAGCCAACTAGCACCGCCTCCTGAAATGACCAGTCAGCATTTTCATAGGACACCTGGCTACAGATAGAGCTGGTGTTAGTAACCAAGGCCACGGACTCCCCGTTCAGTATTTGTTGTTTTTTTTTTTTTCCTCTTCCCCGCCCCACCTCACTACCTCACTAAAATATTTTGACTTTGGTTTTGAAGCATAATCTCTAGTTAAACCAGTTAACTCCTTATTCATTTAATTCTAATTTTAGTTTTCTTTTTAAATACACTACTTAGGCAGTTCTAAAGCTAAATAGGACTATTAACTGCAGGTTGCCCAAATCAACCATTGGATTTGAAAGACGAGACTTATTTCTACCGTATTAAAATCTAAATTTCAAGTTCAAGGAGGACAAGATCTGGTCTAGTGGTTTCCCATAATATTCCTCATCTATAATAGTAAGCAATAAATTGTTTTATTGCAATAAATTGCAATAAATATTTAAGGAATAAAGTTTTTGAATCCTTTCCTCCAGTTATCCTGTGGCTCATACCCATATTTCCTTTGGGTCTTGACTGAAATTTCACATTTTTATTTATTTTTTTTTATTTTAAAGATTTTATTTATTTATTTGAGAGAGAGAGAGAATGAGAGATAGAAAGCACGAGAGGGAAGAGGGTCAGAGGGAGAAGCAGACTTCCTGCTGAGCAGGAAGCCCGATGTGGGACTCGATCCCAGGACTCCAGGATCATGACCTGAGCCGAAGGCAGTCGCTTAACCAACTGAGCCACCCAGGCGCCCCTGAAATTTCACATTTTTAGTGAGACCTTCTCAGGCTAACCTCTGTAAAATGTAAGCTCACATTACTTAACTCTTCCCTAATTTATTTTTCTCCTTTTTACTGATCTAATTTCTTATGCATTTTACTGAATTTCCTTGTTTATTGCCCACCCCTCAAATGAAGCTCCATAGGGTAGATATTTCTGTCTCTTTTTTAAAGATCAATCTCTAGTGGGGAGTACAATGCCTGGTACCCAATATTACTCAGTAAACCTTGTCATATTAAATGAATGAGTGAATGGAATGACAAATACCTCCTTCCGGTTAAGGAAGATGTTTTATGTCATCCTTATCCCCAAAAGTTACAGTGGATATGAGGATGCAGAAAGATGTTTTAATAGAAAGTCAAAGAGAAAAACACAGAGGTTTCTTAGCAAGAAGAACAAACCCGAGTGGGAGGGAGTCAGCCCCTTTCTTTCTTACAACATCAGAAGGCTAATTATGAGCTGAGTCCTTGAATGAGAATAAAATTAAATATAAAAGAGAAATGAATTGGGTTAGGTATGCTGGGAATGATTAAGGAGATAGAGAAGTGTGAGAGTTTGCATTTCCTACTGGTAAATCCTGTGCTTGTCAAAATTATCTTCCACAACATTGGACAGAAGATAGAATTTTGGGGCACCTGGGTGGCTCAGTCGTTAAGCAGCTGCCTTTAGCTCAGGTCATGATCCCAGGATCCTGGGATTGAGCCCCGCATCCGTCTCCCTGCTCGAGGGGCGGGGGAAGCCTGCTTCTCCCTCTCGCACTACCCCTGCTTGTGTTCCCTCTCTCGCTGTGTCTCTCTCTGTCAAATAAATAAAATCTTAAAAAAAAATAGAATTTTTTTCTTTGCTTGTAAAAAAAAATATTACAATGCAAGTGTTGATTAGGATATACAAACACATTATACATATATATCAATTCTCATGAGTTATTTATTTATATATTCCTTTTGACACTACTGAAGTCTATTTTTCAATTACTTCTGGAGGGGAAATTTTAACAATTTCAAAAATCAGTGCCCACTACGGAAATGCTTTTTCTCACCATTACAGTGGATGTATTATCAAAGAAATTAATTCAGGGTGCCTGGGTGGCTCAGTCGGTTAAGTGTCTGCCTTCGACTCAGGTCGTGTTCCCAGGGTCTTGGGATCAAGCCCCATGGCAGGCTCCTGGCTCAATGGAAGTCTGTTTCTTCCTCTACTTCTGCTCCTCCCCCTGCTCATGCTCTGTCTCTCTCTCTCAAATAAATAAAATCTTATTTAAAAAAAGGAAACTGATAATGGGGCGCCTGGGTGGCTCAGTTGGTTAAGCAACTGCCTTCAGCTCAGGTCATGATCCTGGAGTCCCAGGATCGAGTCCCGCATCAGGCTCCCTGCCCAGCAGGGTGTCTGCTTCTCCCTCTCATGCTCTGTCTCTCATTCTTTCTCTCTCAAATAAATAAATTCTTTAAAAAAAAAAAAAGGAAATTGATAATTTCTCACTTTATCACCCAGACTCTTTTTGCTCAGCTATAACCAAGAAATACTATATTTTCCTAGCACATATACTGTGAAGAATAAATGAAATAATGACTATGGAAGGCCCTTTTAAACTGTTACTATGTAAATATGAGGTGTCATGATATGAGGAAGTATTTTTTTTAATTTTAAGTGTCAGTATAAGAAATCTAGAGTTTCTATATGACTGAAGTTTTCTCTCCATCTTTATCTTGTGAGTGCAGGAAGGACTGCTTATTTTCACAAAACATAAAAATAAAAATCATCCTGAATCTTATCAATGATAGATAATGCCTGTCAACTTTTTTATCTATGTTCTTCCATTGTTTTCTTTGGAGATATAATAATTTTCTATTATTTTGGGTTCTTTTTAACACAAGGCTTGGATCATGTGTTTAATTTTTTTTGTAACTTTTTTTCAATTACAAAATATTGTGACTATATAGCTTATGTAAATACTCTACAACATAATGGTTATATAAATAACCACAAATGGCTCATTGTATAACTATACTTAGATAACATTTTTCCAATTATCCATATTACAAAAAATATTGAGGTAAACATCCTTCAAGATAAATATTTGCCCGTTCCATGACTAATGTGTTAAGATGATGTTTTAGAGGGAAAATGCCTAGGTCCAAGTATAAAGACATATTTAAGGTCCTTGATACTTGTTGCCAATTTACTCTTAAAAGATTAAAATTGACAATACTTTAACTAGAAATGTCTTAAGATACCTACTTTTCATGTATTATTGCCAACCTCTATAAGCCTTAAAAAAAAGTTGTCAATTTGACAAGGAAAATGTTATTAGTCTCTATACATGTGAATGTGTATATATACACACACATACATATAGTTCTATATACACATATGTACAGACATATATGTATATAAATACGTACACATGTATAGAAATATTGTTAGTGCCAATACTACTACTGGACATTGCATTTTCTTCTAAACTATACTAGATAACATTTTTTTCTTCCACAAATTCTATTTTATTTTATTGTCTTTACCAAAATATTTTATTGTCATAATATACATCTCTTTTCCAACATCCACTTCTGTCTCATCTTCATATCAGGTGCTATACGCTATATTGGTAAGAGTACATATTTTCTGTTTCTTTAGGAAAGAAAGGGTGTAAAGACAGTAAAACTAGTTACTTCAAAAAGGCTAGAATCCCAAATTCAGGATATAAATATAAACATAGATGTAGATAGACAAAAGAAATGTATACAGACATATCTGTGTGTACATGCATATAGATACAGATAAAAATTTAGTACAACCTTGATAGATTATCTCTTCTAATTCCATGTCACTTTTAGAAACTTTTATTATTGCTTGCTACTTACTTATTAACGAGATTTCCTTAGTGCCTGGTTTACCCCTATGTGTAGATTATCCATCTCTCAATGCTCTTTCAGCTCGTTACAGATACTGCAAGTGACCATTCACTTAATGTCTCTGTGTCCTATAGGGATTGGAGAAATCTGGCCTGGACTAATTTAATTCCAAATTTAACCAAATCAATATGATGAAATCCTACTCTGAAAGAATTGAAAGAACGGCCCCATGTGGCTATTCAGAGGTGAACTTTAACAAAGTCTACCTTCATCCTCCATATTCCATTTAGAAAGTTAGTAGAATCATAAATCTGAGTCCTAGAATTTTAGAATTTTAAAATCATCTAAAAATTGTTCTCTCTTTCCAGAGAAAGGCCACAAAGATCAACAAATTAAAGCAACTTGCTCACAAGGCAGTTGAGTAATAGCCCAATTCCTAAGCTATTTATCTTCCCACGAAAGTTTCTCTGATTTTCTGTTGTCTCTAAAAATGTCTTTGGCCAAACCTGTTCATTAACAGAGTTCCCTACGAGCATCTGACTCTTCTGGTCAAGTGGATGTGGTTTCCTCAGGGAGGGTATCCTTGCAGGGCTGGAGACTCATCGACTATGTGAGGGTCCTTAAATAGCTCTTTCTTCAACTCCTACTAAGTTTGTTTTAGTGTTAAATTTGGTAACAGGGTGTTGAATGGAACATTTCCTGTTATCCTGGAATTGTGGTTAAGGCTCAAAGCTTAGGATAAAGAAACATACATTCTAAAACAAACACCCTATATTCTAAAGAAAGCAACCGACAATGGAACCAGACATCTAACAAGGTCATTTTAAAAGACAGCAAAAAGGGCACTTCTGCCATCAACCATCCCCTTCCTATCAGTATATGAGAAAGGAACAAGGGAACCAGGTGGATTTGGGGTAAGATGAGAGAACTGAGACCCAAGTAAAGCGCCACATGTGAAGGATAGAGTTTATGGTGATGCTTCTCTTTCCAAAGGTGAATTGAATGCATTCTGAGAAAAGTACTTGAAATGATGAGAGAGCCTGCAAACAGAAGAGCATTTTATTCCTCCCTAACTGGAAATCTGGCCTGGACTAATTTAATTCCAAATTTAACCAAATCAATATGATGAAATCCTGCTCTGAAAGAATTGAAAGAATGGCCCCATGTGGCTATTCAGAAGTGAACTTTAACAAAGTCTACCTTCATCCTCCATAATCCATTTAGAAAGTTAGTAGAATCATAAATCTGAGTCGTAGAATTTTAGAATTTTAAAAACATCTAAAAATTGTTCTCTCTTTCCAGAGAAAGGCCACAGAGATCAACGAATTAAAGCAGCCAGCTCCACTAGCTGCATGCTGGGTACGTTCATCATGCTGCTGTCACTGGGAGCAAAGGGAAGAACACAGGAGAGCTGTTGTGAGCCATCGTCATGCATCTCGTCATGTGGCTTGGGGGTACATGGGAACACAAGACTGACACATATCTTCCAGGAGACAGAAGCCCTTTGAACAGCCAATGCCAGCAGGCAAAGAAGTCATAGTGACAAAAACCTGGGAATGAAATGGGGGCAACCACAACTTCAGTTTCAGAGAACACAAAAAAAAGAAACTCAGTGTTGATGTGGTTCTGGATGAATGATCATGAAAGTTACAGAGGGGGAGAAAGTTGCATTTTTCTCAAGAAGTAAGAGGCTGAGGAAGATAATCCCACCCAGGAATCTCATGGATGACAAAGACAGACTGTATGGAGGCTGAAAGAAGACATGCCTGCTCCATGGAGGAAACTAAGGAAAGCTAAACCCTACTCCAAGAGAACCACGCATACCATGTTAGGGGCCATTTTAGCACAATCCCTCAGAAAAAGATGAAGACAGGACAAAATAGAACAAGACCAAAGCATACTGAGACCAAGAACAGAACAGAAAACAAGTGATGTAGGACAACCCCAACCCTTCCTTCTTATCCCAAATTCCAGGAAGCTAGACCCAGATAAAGGAGAACAGAGAAGTGAGAGAGAGAGCAGATTCTGCCCCCTGTTTTCCAAGTTTCTTAAAATACAAGTCTAGCCAGTGAGGGAGCTACTATAATTTCTAAGATTAAGTAGACTGAACTTTTCATACAAGTAACCACAAAGTTGGAAGGGAAAGAGAGGTTTAAAATAATTGAAGTTGACAATTGAAAATATTTAAGTTTCTTTTAAGAGCATAAAATTTTATATTTTGTTCTTAAACCATCCCTTTCAGTATCTGGTAGAGCTTAAGTACATCACAAAAGTACTTTGGGTTTAAGGGCACCTGGGTGGCTTACTTGGTTAAGCCTCTGACTCTTGATCTCAGCTCAGGTCTAAATCTCAGGGTCATGAGTTCAAGCCCTGCAGTGAGCTCCACGCTTAGTGTGGAGCCTATTTAAAAAATATGTTGGGTTGGGGGCGCCTGGGTGGCTCAGCCGTTAAGCGTCTGCCTTCGGCTCAGGTCATGATCCCAGGGTCCTGGGATCGAGCCCCGCATCGGGCTCCCTGCTCCGCGGGAAGCCTGCTTCTCCCTCTCACAGTCCTCTACTTGTGTTCCCTCTCTCGCTGTGTCTCTCTCTGTCAAATAAATAAAATCTTAAAAAAAAAAAAAAAAAAAAAATGTTGGGTTTAACTGAATGTATAATTTGTTTTAAAAAGGATATTTAGATAAAATTTTTCAGGGTCTCCACCAAACAAGATAAAAATGAGAAATCTGTAAACAAAACTAAGAGTAACTAAGAAAATCTTTAGCTAAAATGAGTAGACATAATAGATATGTCCAGTAGATAAAATAGTAAATAAACAGAATTAGCAGAGACGTCTAGTATAAACACAGTCATTAATAAATGATAGTGATCTTGACTATAAGGCTCAACACTTTTATCTGCTTTGAGTTTTAAATACCATATATACATATAAGTACAATTTCCTCTTAGAGACTGATGAATTGACATATGGCATAACAAGCTCTTCCATTTCTTTGGTTTAAGTCTACTACCCTCATCATCAGATCCATATATACTCCTGATTATCTCATAAGGAAAGGCACCAAAGTCAACACAACATGATCACTGCTTCCCCCCCTCGGCCCCACCCACTCTTCATCCTGCTCGGGCAGTTGGCAGTTCCCCAGCTAAAGAGCAGGGCCATGCACTCTCTTACTCAACCCACAAAACCGGATTCATCCTCAGTCTTCTGTCCCTCACGCCCCACCTTCCTGCCAGTCACCCAGTCCTGCCTGCTTTGCTTCCTGAATATTTTTCACACCACCTCACCTTCACCTCTGTGGTGGCTGCTGCAGTATAAAGGATCAGCATCTCTTCTAATGAGCGTATCTTTGTCTCCGCCTTGGCTTCCCTAAGTTCACTCTCCACACATCACACAGAGAGGTCTGTGGGACAGCACAGCTTAAGGATTTCATGTTGTCTCTGTCACTCAGAGCATAAGCACAAGCTCAGGAGAATGGCGTCACCAGAACGGACCTCTCTGGATCCATTTCCTGTTCTCTCCGTTTTGTATCTTACTCTCTGGAATCCAGCAATTTTGGGTTACTTGTGTGGTGCTATGTGGCTCCTTCTTTTTGCTCAAGCTGCTTCCTTCTAACTCCTGACTGCATTTACTGAGCTTTTGTGATGATCTAGAAAACCTCCCCAGACTCTCCACATTGGAGTGCGTGCCTGTCTTGTGTACTGACCACGTACCCACTGCATGCCCTAATATAGTGGATAATCCGTTTTCTTCCCAACTACATTGTGGAAGCTTCTATTCAAGAGCCAGTATTTGACATCTCTAATCCACATGCCTCACTCCAAAAGAGAAATAAAATGCAAAACTTAACTAAATATTAGAAAATAAAAATTTACAAAAGTTCCCTGGTGTAAAGCCCTTTCAACATGCAAGACAGTGTGCTAAGAATTTTCTATGTATCATCTCATTTAATCTTGATAATATTTCTATAGGCTGGTGCTCTTGTGACCCTCATTTCACAGATGGGAAACATGGGGCCTACTGAAGTCCTTAAGGAATTGGCCTAAGGTCACAGAGGTGCTGTGGCTAAAGCCAAGATTTCAAATAGTCTCTTGGCCTCAAGTGCTCAAGCAACATGAGACCAGTTGATTTGCAAAATTTCCTTTTGCAAATGACTAGACTACAAATTCATGAGTAGCCAGAGCAAACACTGTTTTAAGAAATAAGTGAATTGATCACTGCTTTATTTCTGTAATGCAAGGCCCTTTGGCCACTAGAGAAGGGTGTATTTCATCCTCTGCTATTTATTTAATCATGCTCAGTTTCATCAACAATCTGGCTGTTTGCTTCCATTATCCCTTCCTGAAATAGCATGCCTGAATGGTAAATCCCTACTTATGGGAAGAAATAAACAGTGGAAAGGTAAATTGCTAAGATCAAACTCATGAGTTAATTTGACCCCTGCCTCCAGAGAATTCCAATTATAAATAGGAAGCAAACCGCCAAATGATAGCCCTCTTAGCTTTGTGAATAGTTACATATAAAAGAGCAGAGGCAAGTATAAACCTAAAAATCCCTAAAGGGAATTTGCAGGTATAATAAACAATGAGTCTACAAATATAGAAGTTGCACAAAGTCAGGCAAATCTTGAAAATCAGTTCAATCAGGAGTTCCTCTGAAAACATCCCTTCACATAAGCAAATACAGACTATTCTTCACAAAACATATTTCTAAGGGCTTCTGGGCTTCTTTGTGATGGTATTTTAAGATTTAAAATTTTTTTAGTTAGTGTAAAACTCTAAAGTGGAGTTAAGACTTAACACAGATTTTTATCATCACATAAAATGATTTTTTTGGAAAAACACAGACTTCATGGTAGTGAATCAATGCTTTCAGAAATACTTGTAATATTTCTTAAAATAAAATCACAACCCAAAAATAAAATGAGAAGCAAGCATAGTAAGTGCTATGGGAAATATTGATTATACAAACTATAAAATAAAGGATAGCAGAAAGAATCTCCATTTCTCTTAAAGATCCACACATCACAGTGGTAAGTGCCTAAAACTGGATTTTGGGTTGTAAAGGGCTTGTCAGTTTGGGAAATTGTGTTGATATGATAGGAAGCCATTGGGAACACTGCCAGGCAAGCTAATTCAGATATCACGGAAGAGAAAGGCTTAAAGACCGAATTAAAATGCTTGAATCATACAGCTTCCTGACTCAATCTTAAACACATAGCAGGAAGTTAATGGAAAGAGATGGAATATGTCAACACACTTAGGACAGGATGCAAGCATGTCCTGAATCATTCCTGTGCTCATTTCTCCCATAGACTTCATGAATACTTGGTGCCTAAGCCCTTCTGAGTTTTTTGCTCGGGATGCAATAACAAGGTATCACAGAATGTGTGGCTTAAACAACAGAAACTTATTGTCTCCTTTCTGGAAGCTGGAACATCAGGGCCATAGAGTTGGTTCCTTCTGAGGACTGGGATTCCATGCCCATGCCCCAGCTTTTGGGGTTTTGCTGGCAATCTGTGACAATCTTTGCCTTCTGCATCACCCTGTTCTCTGCCTTCCTCTTTACCTGGTGTTCTCCCTGTGTTTGTGTGTGTCTGTATCCAAATTTCCCCTTTTTATAAGAATACCAGTCTTATCAGATTAGGGGCCCTCCCAACCCCAGTATAACCTCATCATAACTAATTACAACTGCATTGATCCTATTTCTAAATAAGGCCACATTGTGAGGTTCCCGAGTTTAGGACTCCAACATGGGAATTTTCGATTCTGATGGTTAATTTTATAGTTCAACTTGACTAGGCCATGGGATGCCCAGATATCTCACTGAACATTATTTTTGAGTATGTCTATCAGAGTGTTTCCAGAAGAGATTCGCATTTGAATTGAGACTAAGTAAAATAGATCTCCCTCCCTTATGTGAGTGGCCATCATCCAGCATAATGAAGTCCCAAATAGAACAAAAGGTGGAAGAGGTTTGAATTCTCTCCATCTGCTAGGCTGCTTGGGCCAGACATAGGCCCTCCTACTGTTGGACTTGGACTACCCCATCAGCCTTCTTAATTTTCAGACCTCCAGACTTAGGCTGGAACTATACTTCGCCGGGTCTCCAGCTAGCAGACAGCAGATCGTGGGACTTCTCCGCCCTCAAAACCACATGAGCCAATTCCTCATAACAAATCTCTCTCTTTCTCCCTCCCTATATATATTTATATTCAATAGATATACAGGTAGAGAGTAAATATAGATACATAGTAAATATAGATATATAAAATAAATATAATATAGATAATATTCTACCAATAATGTGTATCACTGGCAAATCGCTATGTTAGTTTCAAGTAAATACTTGAAACTAACATAACTACACTTCAATTAAAAAATTAAAATTAAAAAAAGTATTCTACGGATACTGTTTCTCTGCAGGATTTTGACAAATACGGATGGCAAATGGCACAATTTAACCCATAACATCTCCCATCCCTTCTTACTCCATGCACATGCTATTGATCTCTGTCCACACAGCTCACAAGCCACTTGCTTGTATAATCCATTTCACCTTTCTTTCTCTTAGCACCAGAGATAAAACAGAATATTCTTAAACTGAGCAGCAAACACACATCCTCAACCAACTGCATTCGTCTGTAAAATAATGCAAATCTATAGGAACCTACTGGCTACTGGCCTACAGATTTTTTAGCCATTTGGCCAGATATGTGAAAATCCTGGCCTTGAACTGCAGTTATCCAGAAAGTCTTTTTATCCGTCATTATCAAAGGGCCTGGTTCTTGAATCAAAAGTGACACCACTTGCCTCTCCTCAGGGGCAGGAAGCTAAATGGCAGCAGGTTGTGTACCCAAAACATCACATCAATTTGATGAGGCTCAAAAGAAGGAATGGTTTCTATTTTATATATGAGAAGAATGAAGAAAAACTGAGAGGTGAGAGACAGCTTTTCAAGAGTTTTTTGATTAATGCCTTGCAAATACTGGGGAACAACATGTTTCCTATGGGTTTCCAGGCTTAGCCGGGTATTTTCCTTTCATTAAACATTGATTCTTAGACCTGCAGGAACTGACGTGCTGTAACATCTGTGCAAGAGCTAGAAAATAGTTCTTCAGTAGAAATAAAATGCTACAAAGAATAATGAAATAGAAACTGTAACTCCTAGCATTTTCTAATTCTCAAATACTTGCAAATTTATAGCTTAGGTGCAAAGAGGACACACGATTTTTTTTTTTTTTTTTACAACAGAGGTTGAAGTTATAAAGAGAAATACGTAGATCAGCGTTTGTCCTAGAAAAACTCCCTAAGAAATTTAATATTTTCTTCCCACTTTCCTATCTGTATCTCTTCCTCTGTCCGGGAAGTCTTCTTATATACTCTAGCCTGTATTTGCAAAACTTGTAAAGATATTAATTAATAGCTAGCTTATTAACTGCTAAGCGTTTAATTCTCTACATATTTGCATGTCAGAATCACCCAGAATCACCGAGGATGTTCCACCCTCGAGACTCAGATTCAGCAAATCTAGGACTGTGCTCCAACGGCCAAATTTTAAAAGACTTCTGCAGGTAATCTAGATGATCAGGCAGCCTGAGAACCTCTAGTTTAACCTTTTAGAGGCTAATACAATAATGTGTAGACATACAAAGAAAAAAGTGGGAAAAAAAGTGCTACCAAAGCCACAAGGCCCTCATTTTTCTCTCCAGAGTACAGTTTTCCAGAATTTTTTACTCACAGAAATACTGTTAAAATTCTTTCAAGCATACAGGGGCAATATCTGATTTGTCTTACTTAAAAATTATATTTTGGAATCCTGTATTAAAAATATTTTAGTTGTACAAAATGTATACAAAATGTGAATTTAAAAAGATGAAATAAAATGAATACACTGAGGAGTGTATGGATCATTTCGAGTACATTGAGAAATAAGTACACTCTACTTTGGGGTTCCTTCCCCTAATTGTTTTGAAGAACATAATTCAACTTTTCTGCTACTCTTTACAGTTTGTTAATGATGCCACAGTGTATTTCAACACCACTCTACAGTTGACAGAGTACTTTCATGCCCATGATCATTTCTGATACTATTAACCTATAAGAAGAGGCTAATGAATGCTAATAATCTCTTACCAATGAGGATATTAAGGCCCTCCAGGACATTTTCAACATCACATAGTTTAAAATGGTGGAAGTAAAGTTAAAGTCCAGATTTTTTGTCTCAAAATTGAATGCTTCATAATCCAAATACATATATATATAATCTCCAGCCCAAAACATAACACAGCAGTTATGAGAGTTTTAGCTATGAATCATTGCAAGTGGTTGATGCAGTATATACAACCTCCCAAAGCACAAGTACCTACATACAAAATATTGTACACTTGCAGAGTGTTTACTGACTCGCTGAAATATATTCATAAACCACACAGAGAGAACACTCTGTCTACAGAATAAAGCAAACAATAAGTCCCGAAGACTTCCACAGAATTGACTTTGTTTTTCACAACTCCTCAGAGACATGAATCACTGTAAGACGTGTTCTGGGACTCCTGTTATTAAACCAGAAAAGTCAGATTCAAAAGTAGCCTATGGATCTGCATGCATGAGTGTTTTGTGGGATATTAAAGTTGTTCATTACCTAATTAAGTAATATTTGTACATTTTAATTGAGAAGGAGGTTCATATAATCTCACTCCACATGACATTTTTAATTAAAAACTAAAAGGCCACTAATCTCAAAGTGGACTTGGTGGGTTATTTTATTTCATTTCCTCTAGTCCTTTTGAGAGAGATTAGAGGATTTGCTTCATCAAGTATATCAGGCAGTTATTAAGAGGGCCCCCGGTGGATTATAATATTTTGTCTCATAAGGATAAGAATGAACACTTCATGAAAGTCTTGTCAGCAGACTTTCTGAATTTAGGGGGAAATTATGAAATAGGCAGTTTGTCTTCAGTCACCTTTACTGTCATATCCCCTTTCTTTCTCCCCTTTTGTGGCAAAATTCCATCTGCCCACTTCCCTCATGATTCTCCTATCAAAATCTGTTGGTAATATAAATCAAACATGAATTCAGCAATATGCACTTTTTCCAGTACGTTTTGCTCAAGCTTTAAAAAAACTCATGGAATGAAAGTTGTTATTTACCCACTGCTAGGCATTTTAAGCTTAAACACAGGATGAAGAAATATTTAGGAACTGGATTTACTTTCTCAGGCTACCCAATCTAACAGCATGTATTCAGGTCCTGCCAAAGACATACTTTGACATATATATATATATATAGATATAGATATAGATATATAGATATATATATGTATATGTATGTAGCTTTCAAAGTGGGCTAAACCTTACAGTGCCATCTATAAAGTGATCACATTTTATCTTAGCTAAAATAAGTCAAACAAGCCAAATCCTTTACCATGCATATCTATTAAATGAGTTATGCGTAAAATTTACGTTTTTCAAGGAGCTGTCCTCTTTCTGTCAGTAATTAAAATCTAATTTATTATCTCCTGTGCCATTTGGAGTTAACAGAATGGCATTTTCTGCATATTTATTTAAACTTAAATATTTTTGAAGGCTCATTATCTGTAGGATCATAAAATCATTTTTTTAAAGATTTTATTTATTTATTTGACAGAGCGAGAATGAGAGAGAGAACACAAGAGGGAAGAAGGTCAGAGGGAGAAGCAGACTCCCCGCTGAGCAGGGAGCCCCATGCGGCACTCGATCCCGGGACTCCAGGATCATGACCTGCACCGAAGGCAGTCGCTTAACCAACTGAGCCACCCAGGCGCCCAGGATCATAAAATCTTAAAACCTCCCAAATTCTAATTAGGTAAAGACACATAAATCATTCAAAAACAAACATAAAACATTTAAAGAAAGCATAATTTGACTCAAAATAAAAGCAAAACTATTAAAATATTGCTTAAATAAAAATATGCTTACTCAAGTCTCTCATATGACAGAGAGAAAGAGAAAGATACATTCAGGGTTCAAGCAGCCAGAGAGGAAGCCGAGAAGCTCAGGGGTCTCCTTTTCTACAGCAAACAAGACTCCCAAATGCCTGGAGTCCATAAAGTTTTTATTAGATTTCAAAACCAATCTCCTTACATTCATGTTGGGCAACACTGTAATGAATCTAACACAATTCCTTTTCTTTTCAAGGTAGCTATTCCAACCACTATGAGGTTTTAGGGAAGATATTTTTATAATGTCCCAGTCTAGAAGCCTAACCAATGCAACCCAGCCCTCAAATGATGTCCCCATTAATTCTTTCTTTGCCACACCAGATGTGAAGTTTCACCCCAAATGAAGACCTGATAAAATTTAAAAATATCACTTTCCTGGGGCGCCTGGGTGGCTCAGTTGTTAAGCGTCTGCCTTCAGCTCAGGTCATGATCCCAGGGTCCTGGAATCGAGTCCCACACCAGGCTCCTTGCTCAGCGGGAAGCCTGCTTCTCCCTCTGCCCCTCCCCTCTGCTCATGCTCTCTCTTTTTCTCTCTCTCAAATGAACATATTTAAAAAAAAAAAGTCACTAGCCAAAAGAAATGAGTGTTCCTCTTTCCAATTCCAGATTTTCCATATTATTATATATTTATATATATACACATATATTCTAAGTACTCCCCATGTTTATGCCAACCACTCTCTTGATGCCAGTCACCTCCACTCGCACAAGCCTCACATTGTTCCTCCTAGGGTGGGCACTTACTCAAGGAATGTTTGTGTACAGCAAGGCAAAACTGCTCTACGACACTCAAAAGCTGTCCGTGACATACCACTGTGAATCTGCCTGGTTACTCAGCCACTGGCTTTTCACCCTCACTTATCAATGTCCCCAAATATTAACAAAACCCGTAAACTTCATGGAAGGCCAGTTCCAGCCCTCCCCTCACTGTGTCTTGTGCTACTGTTTACCAGGTCTTTCTCCATCGTGAACCCATCTTCCCACCCCCTGCCACTCAGACACCAATGTTCTTTTTTAGACTCTGGATTGACTGAGGTAGGGAAGAAACTCTTAAAAGTTTGAGTAGATCTGGACACTTATTATTACCTAACACACAATAACATATATTAAATGCAAAAACCATACTTAAAGCTTGACAACCATGCCCATGGCTGGTTACATAATCTGTGGATCCCAGCACAAAACAAAAATGCTGGGATTCTTATTCAAAAAGCAAGAAAAAGTACAAATGTCACTGAAATATAAACCACTTTATCTTTTGCAGTTTCTCTCAGTCTCGGTGTCTTCTATTTGTTGTCTGAGAGACAATAGATCTTCAGAGGCATAATGGGGGCTCTCTATTGTAGCTCAGTGCATGTGTGTGCCTGGCCCTCCAGCTATCAGGGTCCCTTTCTTGCCTGCATATTTATTTAAACTTAAATATTTTTGAAGGCTCGAAACCAATGTGTTGTGTCCTGAGTGGGGGCAGGTAAGTCAATTCCCTTTTCCCATCAGCGTATTTCCCAAGCCACAGCAAACAGATGCACTCCAAGCCAAGATGCAGGCTCCAAGCCAAATTGCAAGCTCCAAGCCAAGATGCCCTCCATAGCTGAATGGGTAGACAAGAGACTAGCACCAGGCTCCCAACCTGACCATGCCCACTTTCTCATAAGTGTTTACTGTCAAGTCCACCAAATATAGGGTTAGGGATGGTAATGGGACTATATTCATCAACAAAAGACTGGTGGCTTACTCTGTAAGAGTAAACAAGAGAAGAAATGCCTTTGTACTGTGGAACTCCCTACTTGAGCTTAACTTTACTTTGGTTTTTCCTATCAGTATAGCTGACATATATACCATTGGAATCCATTATATCTGGTGTTTGAAACATCCTACAGAAAAATGGAAGGCATTTGTTTTAAAAGGGGGGCCACAATTGAGTACAAAAGTATTGCAAAGATCATACTGATGAAAAATGTGCTGTTCCATAAAACACCTTCAGATAATTCACCAAGCCTTAGATTTAAAGCTGTACCCACATAAACATTTAACCAAAAGATCAAAGTGTTTTCTAAGATGCATTTTCTTAAAAATCCTGAGTAAAGTAATCAACAGGTTTACTTCCTATGTGTGATTTAAGATCTCACAAAATCAGGCATGCTTCGCCCTCTAAAGTTCAACCATACAGTGATTATTTCATTGTTTGGCAGCGGGAATTTCTGGCCAACAAGAAAGAAAAAGTGTGTGTATGAAAGAGAAAGAGGGAGAGAGAGAGAGAGAGAGAGAGATTCACCAGACCATTTCTGGTGAATCTGATGTCCAAATTATATTTAACGCTAATATCTTCCCTGTTTTCAGTCTTCTAGAAGGTGAGAAGCTTCAACCTTCCAAATATTCTGTTTTCTAGAACTAGAAGGGTGCCTCTCCAGGCTTGAGACAAACAGTAACAGTGTTTTCTAGGCTCATCACTGCGATCACACAGTCTTAACTTCGACTCCCCTTCCGTCAAACAAATCGGTCAGCCAATAAACTTCTTAGGCTTGAGACCACATTAAGTGAATCCAAGAAGCAAAACCTTCAGACCTCATTCTCATGAAGCTTCTTCTTTTACCTCATTAGGGAAACAAAGAGAAAGTTATCTTCCAAAAGAGATCGTGGAGGCATATATATAAAAAGTGCTTCAAGCAGCGGATTTGCACATGGTTTGATTCCCTGCACTGTGTACATGGAGCTACCTTGTCAGCAAAAGCACACTGATGAAAGCTGGCATCCTAAAGAACAATGGCCTTACTTTATTATTAGCCTCTTGATCATTTAGTAGAAGATGTTTCATGACAAATATAGAAATGTTTTGATCCCATGTTGGAATTGTCTTAAGGATAATCTAAAACAACTCAATGGAGAAAAAAATGGGCAATTTGATGCACTTTTGAAATTTTTTAAAAATAATTATACATACAGACTTTTGTTAATGAGTATTCCCAAAAATTTTTACTGAAATTAAGTAGCTTTTCTGTGTTATGAAGTTATAAAGAAATAGCTATGTTTTATGTTAGAGTTCTAAAGAGACGGTTAATACTTGGTGAATAGCAACCAGAGGAGTCCATACATACATTTGATGGAAAATATTTTTCTCCTGTATCCCCCATATTTCCTCAGGTATCAGCCAGTCAGTGGATAAATGATAATGGGAAGATATATGATCAAGATAAATTTTACTAGATATTAAGAAAAGGGTTTGCTCTAGTTTCTATGTATTCAGGAGATAAAATTAAACTTTTTCCTCATTATTACACCTCCAAAGGATTCAATATTTAATAAAAATCATTAATTTTGAAGTTATAATGTATACTTTTAGTGATAGCATATACACAAATTCAAGTAGTAGAGATAAAATCAGATTTAAATACATAAATTTATTTTTTGGAAAATGAAAGTAAGCTTTCCAAATAAACCACTTAAATACTAAGGCATTTAGGAAAACACCTTGTTATGAATCTACTCTGAGTTTTTGTCAGAGTGCAGGGACAACATTTTTGAAATGTAATCTATTGGGAAAAATCAGTGGACCCGGGTTAGGGAAATTTAGATACAATCATGGTGCTGCCATTTATCCTTTTGCATGACTTCCTTTAACCATTTAAACAAAGGAACAATGACATCTTTCCATTTTATACACAGGAACACAAAGGAAAAGGAAATAAGATACAGGTGCTCTGTATTATAATCCAGTTATAATTCCTTGCAATTATATACATCGTGGGGCACATCATGATCTTGAAGCATAAGAAGATATGTAATAAAAGCCCAATATTTATAAAATCTTTTCTCATCTGTATTGGTTCTGCCTCCCAAGCAACTGGTTTTAAAGATTTACATTGTATGTACCATCATTTGGGATTCATAGTATAAGATAAGATTATGGTAATTTTTTAAGGAAATTACTTCAGTAGTATGCACTATATGGTGCCCATATGGTCTCAAATATGGGAGATAATTCCTCTCAGTATCTCAGTTTTGACCTTGTACATAGTATCTCACTAAACAAAATTGATCCCCTAGGACTCAGATTAAATGACATTAAGAGTGAATAAAATTTTGAAAAATCCAAATTCACTTCATAATAATTCAGAAATGATTAGTAAATAGTGTTATCCATCTACCAAAGTAACAAAAAAATGAGGTGTCCCTCATAAAATGTTAAAGGTAGTAACCTATGCTGGAGTTTTTCAGGTTTAAATGCTTAGAGGTTTTATTTTACATCTAACAAAACTTAAGTCATGGATAAGTAATACAACACAATTTTGGCAATTTGATATGAAAAGTGAAACAGTGTTTACCAAGTTAAACAATTTAATGGCCCAAGTCTTAGGTCAAAGGTAACACACTTGATGGGTGCTGTCCATTCATTATATTTCATTATGAAACCACAAGAAGAATCTCTCACACATACACACTCGCATAGTATTTCCAAAGCATGTTGTAATTCATTCTTGTTTTCTAGAAAGTTAATCAGTATTCCTTAGAGTTCTATGGTCAAAGAAATTTAGGATACGTTGAATCTAACAAAATTAACTGCTCAGAACCCTTCTTTGACATGTATCCACTATAAATATCTTAAATATCTGACAGAATACAGGACATAGCGTATCTGCCATAGTGATACTTCAATTTTTAAAGAAAATTTCTCAACACATTTCGGCAAACACAATGGTCTAATTTGTGTTATATCTCTAGTCCCACCCATCTTGCCCATCGTCTCTCTCTTCAAAATTAAAGCAATACGTTATACACATATTCTTATGCCTGTTGCAATTAACAGTCAATTTAAGTCCACTTCTTTTAAATAAAATAATGTATATGATATGGAAATATACCTGATCATTTAACTCATTATAGCTGCTTTCTTCTCAGGCCCCAGTCTGGCTGTTTATTTCTGACAGCAGCCTTCCAAATTGCTACTGAAGTTACTGGATCTTCTGTCTATAAGAATTCCCAATTAATGATAGCAGTTAAACAGTATATCAGGAAGAGATACAATTTAGTTTAGAAATTATTATTCCTATGTTTCTATAAAATTATAAAATCTGTGAGTAGTCCCTGAAGCCAAAATCAAATTTTATCACTCACAGAACACAATCAATCTTGATCTGAAAAGTAAGATCTAAGAATAGGCTGCTAATAATTGATAAGTGCCATATTTATTGACCCCCCATGCCTCGCAGAGCTCTGTTTCAGTAAAAGCAGAGGAATGACAAAGAAAGATAAGATACACTTCTATTTCTGTAAGGGGCTAAATTTGAATTTTGAGAAACTGCATAAAGAATTATGTTGTAGGGGGCGGAGCAAGATGGCGGAGGAGTAGGAGACCTGGACTTTGTCTGGTCCCAGGAATTCAGCTGGATAGGGATCACACCATTCTGAACACCTATGAGCTCAACAGGAGATTGAAGAAAAGTATAGTGACAACTCTCTGAACAGAAAAGTGACCACTTTCTAGAAGGTAGAACGTGTGGAAAAGAGAATCTGAGGCGATATTCAATAGGATAGACGGCAGGGGAGGGGGCCTCCGTAGGCCACTTCTGGCAAGTGATAGAGCCACAGAGCACAAAATCGGAACTTTTAGAAGTCGGCTCCGCTGAGGGACGTCGCTCCAGTGGCTAAGTGGGAGGTGGAACCCTCGCGGGACAGTGTGGTCTCAGGACCTTCAGGGTCACAGAAAGACCAGGGGTGGCTGAGTGCAGGAGAGCTCCCAGGTATTGGAGCAGGGAAGCTGGCTGCAGAGATAGAGCCGAGGTGTAGGCTCTCAGCTCGGGGTTGCCATAGACTGTGATCTGCGGCCCAGTCAGGCCACTGCTCCTCCAGCAGGGACCCAACAAGCAGCAGATCCAGGGAGATTCCCCTTCCTCCCCCGGGAGGAGCAGCATGGGAGCACGCCACAGGGATCTGCTGGGTTTGGAGACTCCACACAGGGTCGTATGCCACAGATAGAAACGCTCAATCACAGGACAGGTAAGCATGGAGTGCGGCCAGAGACCAGGGAGATGGGAGTGATTGACTGCCTTTCTTTGGGGGCGCATTGAGGAACGGGGCCCTGAGTTCTCGGCTTCTCTGGGCAGAGATTGGGAGGCCGCCATTTTCACTCTCATCCTCCAAAGCTGTACCAAGAGCTTGCAGGGAACAAAAGCTCCCAAGAGCAAACCCAAGCAGATTGCTTAGCCCGGCCCAGCAAGGGCAGGGCAATTCCACCTCCGGCAAAGACGTTGGGGAACCATGGCAACAGGCCCCTCCCCCTGAACATCAGCAAGAACACCAGCCAAGACCAAGTTTACCAATCAATGAGAACGGCAGAACTCCAGCACTAGGGGAATACTGCACATAGAATTCATGTTTTTTTTCCCATGATTCTTTAGTCTTTCAAAGTAAATTTTTTAACTGTTTTTTTTAATATTTCTTTTTCCATTTTTCAACCAACATCTTATCAATCCCTTTTTTAAAAAACATTTTTATTTTTCATTTTTAGAGTCATATTCTATCCCTTCACAGTAGTTACCCTTATTTTTAGCATATATATATATATATATATATATATATATATATATATATATATGTTTTTCTCTCTTTAAAATTTTGAGATACAGTTTCTTCTAACAAATCAAAATATACCCTAAATCTCTAGCGTATGGCTTTGTTCTAGTCTCCTGCCTGATCACATTCTCTCCCTTTTTTTTTCTTTTTTCTTTAAATCCTCTTCTTTCTTTTTTCAAACAACTTCTCATCAATGCCTTTTATAAAATCTTTTATAATTTTCATCTTTACAGTCATATTTCATCCCTTCATCATATTAACCCTTATCTTTGTATATATGTTTTTCTTTAAAATTTTGGGAGGCACTTTCTTCTAACAGACCAAAATACACCCAAAATCTAGTGTGTGGTACTGATCTAAGCACCAGCCTGATTATACTTGATCGTATTCCATTTTTTTTGTTTGTTTTGGTCTGTTTTTGTTTGTTTTTATCCTTTATTCTCTTTCTTTCTCTTTTTCTTTTTTCTTTCTTTCCCTTTCTTTTCCCCTGGCTTCAGGTCTTTTCTAATTTCCTTAGAGTATATTTTCTGGGGACACTGTTACTGTTAGCATTTTGTTCTCTCATTCATCTATTCTCCTCTGTACAAAACGACAAGACGAAAAAAAGCACGTCAACGAAAAGAACAAGAGGCAGTATCGACTGCCAGGGACCTAATCAATATGGACATTAGTATGATATTGGAACTAGAGTTCAGAATGATGATTTTAAAGATACAGGCTGGGCTTGAAAAAAGCATGGAAGTTATTAGATAAACACTTTCTGGAGAAATAAAAGAACTAAAATCTAACCAAGTCAAAATCAAAAAGGCTATTCGTGAGGTGCAATCAAAAATGGGGGAAAAATGAGGCAGAAGAGAGAATTAGTGATATAGAACACCAAAGGTTGGAAAATAAAGAAGCTGAGAAAAAGAGAGATCGACAACTACTGGATCACGAGGGCAGAATTTGAGACATAAGTGATACCATAAGATGAAACAACATTAGAATAATTGGGATCCCAGAAGAATAAGAAAGAAAGAGAGAGGCAGAAGGTATATTGGAGCAAATTATAGCAGAGAACTTCCCTAATGTGGGGAAGGAAACAGGCATCAGAATCCAGGAGGCACAGAGAACCCCTCTCAAAACCAATAATAATAGGTCAACACCCCGACATCTAATAGTAAAACTTACAAATCTCAGAGACAAAGAGAAAATCCTGAAAGCAGCTCGGGAGAAGAGATCTGTAACCTACAATGGTAGAAACATTAGACTGGCAACAGACCTATCCAGAGACCTGGCAGGACAGAAAGGATTGGCATGATATGTTCAGAGAACTAAATAAGAAAAATATGCAGCCAAGAATACTATATACAGCTAGGCGGTCACTGAAAATAGAAGGAGAGATAAAAAGCTTCCAGGACAAACAAAAACTAAATCAATTTGCAAACATGAAACCAGTCCTAAAAGAAATATTGAAAGGGCTCCTCTAAGCAAAGAGAAAGCCTAAAAGTAACATACACCAGAAAGGAACAGAGACAATATACAGTAACAGTCACCTTACAGGTAATAAAATAGCACTAAATTCCTATCTTTCAATAGTTACCCTGAATGTAAATGGGCTAAATGCCCCAATCAAAAGACACAGGCTATCAGATTGGATAAAAAGACAAGACCCATTGATATGCTGTCTGCAAGAGACTCATTGTAAACCCAAAGACACACCCAGATTGAAAGTGAAGGGGTGGAAAACGATTTACCATGCTGCTGGACACCAAAAGAAAGCTGGGGTGGCAATCCTTATATCAGACAAATTAGATTTTAAACCAAAGACTATAATAAGAGATGAGGAAGGACACTATATCATACTTAAAGGGACTATCCAACAAGATCTAACAGTTGTGAATATCTAAGCCCCTAACATGGGAGCAGCCAATTATATAAGCCAATTAATAACAAAAGCAAAGAATCACATCGACAACAATACAATAATAGTGGGGGACTTTAAAACCCCCCCCTCACTGAAATGGACAGATCATCTAAGCAAATGATCAAAAAGGAAATAAGGACTTTAAATGACACACTGGACCAAATGGACTTCACAGGTATATTCAGAACATTCTAACCCAAAGCAAGAGAATTCACATTCTTCTCTAGTGACCATGGAACATTCTCCAGAATAGATCATATCCTAGGTAACAAGTCAGGTCTCAACCAGTACCACAAGATTGGGATCATTCCCTGCATATTTTCAGACCACAATGCTTTGAAACTAGAACTCAATCACAAGAGGAGTCGGAAAGACCTAAAATACATGGAGGCTAAAGAGCATCCTACTAAAGAATGAATGGGTCAACCAGGAAATTAAAGAAGAATTAAAAAAATTCATGGAAACCAATGAAAATGAAAACAAAACTGTTCAAAATCTTTGGGATGCAGCAAAGGCGGTCCTCAGAGGAAAGTATATAGCAATACAAGCCTTTCTCAAGAAACAAGAAAGGTCTCAAATACACAACCTAACCCTACACCTAAGGAGCTAGAGAAAAAACAGCAAATAAAGCCTAAAACCAGCAGAAGAAGAGAAATAATAAAGATCAGAGCAGAGATCAATGAAATAGAAACCAAAAGAACAGTAGAACAGATCAACGAAACTAGGAGCTGGTTCTTTGAAAGAATTAACAAGATTGATAAAACCCTGGCCAAACTTATCAAAAAGAAAAGAGAAACGACGCAAATCAACAACATCATGAATGAAACAGGAGCGTTCACAAGCAACACAAAGAAATAGAAACAATTATAAGAACATATTATGAGCAACTCTATGCCAGCAAATTAGATAACCTGGGAGGAATGGATGCATTCCTAGAGATGTATCAACTACCAAAAGTGAACCAGGAAGAAATAGAAAACCAGAACAGACCTATAACCAATAAGGAAATTGAAGCAGTCATCAAAAATCTCCCAAAAAACAAAAGCCCAGGGCCAGACGGCTTCCCAGGGGAATTCTACCAAACATTTAAAGAAGAATTAATACCTATTCTTCTGACACTGTTCCAAAAAATAGAAATGGAAGGAAAACTTCCAAACTCGTTTCATGAGGCCACCATTACCTTGATCCCAAAACCAGACAAAGACCCCATCAAAAAGGAGAATTACAGACCAATATCCTTGATGAATATAGATGAAAAAATTCTCACCAAAATACTAGCCAATAGGATCCAACAGTACATTAAAAGGATTATTCACCACGACCAAGTGGGATTTATCCCTGGGCTGCAAGGTTGGTTCAACATCCACAAATCAATCAACGTGATAATATGTTAACAAAAGAAAGAACAAGAATCATATGATCCTCTCAATAGATGCAGAAAAAGCATTTGACAAAGTACAGCATCCTTTCTTGATCAAAATTCTTCAGAGCATAGGCATAGAGGGTACAAACCTCAATATCATAAAAGCCATCTATGAGAAACCCACAGCCAATATCATTCTCAATGGGGAAAAACTGAGAGCTTCCCCCTAAGGTCAGGAACATGGCAGGGATGTCCCCTGTCACCACTGCTATTCAACATAGTATTAGAAGTCCTAGCCACAGCAATCAGACAACAAAAAGAAATCAAAGGCATGCAAATTGGCAAAGAAGAAGTCAAACTTTCTCTGTTTGCAGATGATATGATAGTTTATGTGGAAAACCCAAAAGACTCCACCCCAAAATTGCTAGAACTCATACAGGAATTCAGTAAATTGGCAGGATATAAAATCAATGCACAGAAATCAGTGGCATTCCTATACACCCACACCAAGACAGAAGAAAGAGAAATTAAGGAGTCAATCCCATTTATAATTGCACCCAAAACCATAAGATACCTAGGAATAAATCTAACCAAAGAGGCAAAGGATCTGTACTCAGAAAACTATAAAATACTCTTGAAAGAAATTGAGGAAGACACAAAGAAATGGAAAAACGTTCCATGCTCATGGATTGGAAGAACAAATATTGTGAAGATGTCAATGCTACCTAGAGCAATCTAAACATTCAAGGCAATACCCATCAAAATACCATGAAGTTTGTTCACAGAAATGGAACAAATAATCCTAAAATTTGTATAGAACCAGAAAAGACCATGAACAGCCAGAGGAATGTTGTAAAAATAAAGCAAAGCTGCAGCATCACAATTCCGGACTTTCAGCTTTTTACAAAGCTGTCATCATCAGGACAGTATGGTACTGGCACAAAAACAGACACATAGTAGGGATCTGAAGGGGTACGTGCACCCCGATATGTATATCAGCAATGTCCACAATAGCCAAACTGTGGAAAGACCCAAGATGTCCATCAACAAATGAATGGATAAAGAAGGTGTGGTATATATATTCAATGGAATATTATGCAGCAGTCAAAAAGAATGAGATCTTGCCATTTGCAACGATGTGGATGGAACTGGAAGGTGTTATGCTGAGCGAAATAAGTCAATCAGAGAAAGACATGTATCATATGACCTCACTGATATGAGGAATTCTTAATCTCAGGAAACAAACTGAGGGTTGCTGGAGTGGTGGGGGTGGGAGGCATGGGGTGGCTGGATGATAGACATTGGGGAGGGCATGTGGTATGGTGAGCGCTGTGAATTGTGCAAAACTGTTGAGTCACAGATTTGTACCTCTGAAACAAATAATGCAATATATGTTAAGAAAAAAAATTTAAAAAAAGAAGATAGCAGGAGGGGAAGAATGAAGGGGGGGACATCAGAGGGAGAGATGAACCATGAGAGACGATCGACTCTGAAAACAAACTGAGGGTTCTAGAGGGGAGGAGCATGGGAGGATGGGTTAGCCTGGTGATGGGTATTAAAGGGGTCATGTTCTGCATGGAGCACTGGGTGTTATGCACAAACAACGAATCATGGAACACTACATCAAAAACTAATGATGTAAGGTATGGTGATTAACAATAAAAAAATTTAAAAAAAAAGACACATAGATCAATGGAACAGAATAGAGAGCCCAGAAATGGACCCTCAACTCTATGGTCAACTAATCTTCGACAAAGCAGGAAAGAGTGTCCAATGGAAAAGAGACAGTCTCTTCAACAATGGTGTTGGGAAAATTGGACAGCCACATGTAGAAGAATGAAACTGGACCATTTCCTTACACCACACACAAAAATAGACTCAAAAGGGTTGAAAGACCTCAGTGTGAGATAGGAGCCCATCAAAATCCTAAAGGAGAACACAGGCAGCCACCTCTTCGACCTCAGCCGTAGCAACATCTTCCTAGAAACATCGTCAAAGGCAAGGGAAGCAAGGGCAAAACTGAACTACTGGGACCACATCAAGATAAAAGCTTTTGCACAGCAAAAGAAACAGTCAACAAAACCAAAAGACAACCAACAGAATAGGAGAAGGTATTTGCAAATGACATATCAGATAAAGGGCTAGTATCCAAAATCTATAAAGAACTTATCAAACTCAACACCGAAAGAACAAATAATCCCATCGAGAAATGGGCAGAAGACATGAACAGACATTTTTCCAAAGAAGACATCCAAATGGCCAACAGACACATGAAAAAGTGCTCAACATCGCTTGGTATCAGGGAAATCCAAATCAAAACCTCATTGAGATATCACCTCACACCCATCAGAATGGCTAAAATTAACAAGTCAGGAAATGACAGATGATGGCAGGGATGCGGAGAAAGGGGAACCCTCCTACACTGTTGGTGGGAATGCAAGCTGGTGCAGCCACTCTGAAAAACAGTATGGAGGTTCCTCAAACAGTTGAAAATAGAGCTACCATATGATCCAGCAATTGCACTACTGGGTATTTACCCCAAAGATACTGATGTAGGGATCCGAAGGGTACGTGCACCCCGATGTTTGCAGCAGCAATCTCCACAATAGCCAAACTGTGGAAAGACCCAAGATGTCCATCAACAAATGAATGGATAAAGAAGGTGTGGTATATATACACACAATGGAATATTATGCAGCCATCAAAAAGAATGAAATATTGCCATTTGCAATGACGTGGATGGACCTGGAGGGTATTATGCTGAGCGAAATAAGTCAATCAGAGAAAAACATATATCATATGACCTCACTGATATGAGGAATTCTTAATCTCAGGAAACAAACTGAGGGTTGCTGGAGTGGTGTGGGTGGGAGGGATGGGGTGACTGGGTGATGGACTTTGGGGAGTGTATGTGCTATGGTGAGCGCTGTGAATTGTGTAAGACTGATGAGTCACAGATCTGTACCTCTAAAGCAAACAATACATTATATGTTAAAAAAAAAAGAAGAAGAAGAAGATACCAGGAGGAGAAGAATGAAGGGGGGGAGTCAGAAGAGGAGATGAACCATGAGAGACTATGGACTCTGAAAAACACAGGGTTCCAGAGGGGAGGGGGGTGGGGGGATGGGTTAGCCTGGTGATGAATATTAAAGAGGACATGTTCTGCGTGGAGCACTGGGTGTTATATGCAAACAATGAATCATGGAACACTACATCAAAAAGTAATGATGTAGTGTATGGGGATTAACATAACATAATAAAAAAGAAAAGAGAGACTTATGTTGTGTAGTAACAGATACTCCTAGAAAGAAGAGAGAGAGAAGGGGGGGGGATAAAACATACTTCAGTTTTTATAACTAGTAATTTGGCTGTAACATAAAAGAATAGGAGGCAACAGTGGGAGGAAATTATAATTTCACCACCAAAATATTAATTTGGGTAGCAAAGACAGTAACAGTATAAGTAACAAATAAGATTTAATTAAATTGAATAAAGATATTTTATTTTATTTTATTTTAAAGATTTTTTTACTCATTTGAGAGAAGAGAGAGGGAGCGCACAGGAACAGAGGGAAAAAGCAGAAGGAGAATCAGCTTCCCTGCCTGATGGCAGGACTCGATCCCAGGACCCAGGGATCATGACCTGAGCCGAAGGCAGACACTTAACCGAAGGCAGACGCTTGAGCCACCCAGGAACCCAAATAAAGGTATTTTAAAGAGGGGTGTCATTTGAGGTAGCCCATAAGCATGAGGTGGTAGCTGAAACCATGGAAGTCATTTCTGGCCCAGAGATGCATTATGGAGGGGAAAACTGGAGACTAAATTTGAACAGGGGAACTCCAAGCTCAGTAATGGAAAGAGTGGAGAGGAGCCCAGAGAATTAAAGAAAAAGAAATAGAGCAAAACTTTGACAGCATTGGGGGAAGGTTTGGTCAATAAATTATAAACATTTAGATAGAATTAATAGAGAACTGAGAAAAGATAAGCAACAGGTTTAGAGCTAAGCCTGCATCATGCCTTTGATTCAAACTCTTATTCTAGGAACTAAGATCTGGCACAGTTGAGCTAAATATGTAAAAGAAAATGACAAAACCAAAGTCAGCAATCAAATACAGAACCCTGCTGTCTGTGAATTTCCTAGTAATAAATAATCCATTGATGTTTACTCTGTGGAGTTATATTAAGCATCTATTTCAAATGGAGTAAAAGAGGGGAAACCGTATGTTAACATTTGATAGTTCTTAAATTTACTAATATTTATAAATCTGCATTTACATAGAAAAAAAAGTCTTCAATTTTCAAAGCTTGTTGTCTTACTACGATTATTCCCAAATTATCACATTTTTTATGTTAACCACAGGACATAAGTTGAGGAAGATATAGATCATGACAACCCAAGGAAATAAAACTGCTTTTTAATCAATATATTTTAGATTTTCAGCTTTCAGATATAATTAATAGTTCACCAGACTGATGCTTTACTGACTCTTCTAGAAACGGCTCCAGGGAAACCTAACCCCTCTTACCTATTATTTTAAGCACATTCATTCCTTTAAATTAATTTCATTTTTTAGATCCCTCATTTGTTCATGCTTCTCTCAGTTCTTGGCATTCATACCCACAATTATATTCTGCATGCTGCTTGTAATTATCTTGCCCCTATCAGAGTCTGCATGGTTTCTCACACTTCAGATCTACACGAGCATACTTGAGATTATAATTATAGTCTCGTATTTTGGTTCAGCAATTTAAAAAATGTCGAAAAGCAATGAATCTTTTGCAAACAGAGATTCTGGAACATATCTACATAAATGGCTATTTATCTTTTGGGGGTAGTGGACCTGTACTAAAGTTGGATAAATGCTCTTTTCCCTAGTAAAAAACACATAAACACACACACACATTTTCATATAAATTTAAAGAGTTTATTTAATACTTCCTTATCCAATCTAGGGATCATAGGCTATTACAAAACTACTGCACTAGATGTTTTCCAGGTTAGGGAAAAAACTCTCTCGTGCCCCACATTACAAAAAGTTTCATAATGCCAAATATCTTCTTAGACAAAACTTGTGTTTATGGATAGCGTCCTTCAGTCTTATTTCTATACTTGAGTGCACCAAATGACAGGAAGTTTATAGGACATTCCATGCTTTTTCTCCCCCGCCCCCCCACCCCACTCCTCCGTGCCATCTCCTAATGCCTAATACATCCTCTGACCTCTTTATGGTCTTACTTTAAAAAACTAGCTTCCACTGCCCCTTCCACAGTATCACCAATAATCTTCCTGAGTCTACATCTAATAGATTTTTGGGGATCTTTATTTTACTTGACTCTGTGATAGCATTCAAAGTCATGCCAATCACTCCAAATGTGAACTACTCTCTCTTCTTGGCTTCTTTGCTTTTTGCTCCAACTCATCATCTGCTTCTTTGCTTCTAGACAATTTTGTTTTCTTCATTTCAAGTAATACATGTAATATTTCTCAGGGTTGCTCAGAGATCTGTTTATTTCTCCACATATTCTCTCTAGACAATCCATCCCAATTATAGCATCAGTTATAATCCATATGTTAACTCCCATCTTATTTTATATACAATCCTGACCTTTCCTGAGCCATATGCATCTATATCTAAATTCCTCCCTAGAATTTTCTTTTGTTAATATGAATTAGGTATCAAGTCCAACTAAAAGAATGATCCTTTTGTCCTAAATCTCATCTTTGTTCAATTACTCTCAATCAGTGAATTGCATTTCACAAAGCAGAAGTCTAGCAGTTGTTCTTGGGACCCTGATGCCTTAGTCCGGGTTTGACAGAATGCAGAGCCTAAAGCAAAGAGGTCTGTGTTATTGCTTTACTAATAAGGACAATCACATGGAGCTTCAGTAAAAGACAATGTGAGGCAGAAAGAATAAATGAAGAATCAATATGAAGATGCACACCACGGGACACTAACGGCTCCATCACCCAGACAACTCCCTCTAGTAGACGTATAAACTATATTCTAAGATCATTTATCCAGAAGGAAAGTGGGGGGGGGGGGGATTTTTATCCACTAAATTCAGTTTTCCATGTGTCAGTGAAACCAGACCTCTAACCTAACCAGGATTAATTTCACAAGGATGGGAAACACAAGTTTTGCTTCTGGGTCACCCGATAGATGTTAAGAAGAACCAATCCTAAGCCTACTCCTTTGATTCTGGACCTGGGTATTTTAGCTGTTACAGATGGAGTACTGTCTGTCATCTGTTGGTTTATTATGTGGTCCCACTGGATTTTGTACCCAATCTGGTACTTTAATTGAGCCTTTAACAGACTTTGATGATGGCCTCTATGCTGTGGGCACATGGTAAAACTGACGATCCTGTGGACACCGATTGTCACATTTCCACTGTCATAAAATCTATCTCATGCCCTGATATGCTGCCGTATGCTATATGGATTAAACATATCAAGATCAGTCATGATCTAAGTCTTTAAATATAACTGAGAGAATGAATATACAAATGAGCAATGGCCAGACCATATAGCAAAAGAGAATTCTGACTCACCATCTAAAGCAACCAGTCAAGTTTAACCACAACCTCTGTAGCAATTAGCTCAAAGTGGTTATGACTGTATTAATAGCTGCCAGCTTCTCAAATTTTTGCCTCTCCTTCCACCTTAGGATGGACTAGAGAAAGCCAAGTATGCTAACCTAACTAGTCATACATCTGTATGACTTCTACCTACCCTGCTTTCAGCTTTCCCATGCCCCAAACCTTCCATCAGAGTATACTTTAAGCCTTTTCTTTTTTCCACTATACACCTTTTAAACTCCCTGTCTGTGAGCATTGAATGAACACAAGTAGAGTTGGCTGACTACCTTGTTACAGCAAGCTCTGGAGGGTCTTTGCTAAACTTTGCTCAAAGTGTGGTCTCAAGGAACCCCAAACGACCAGCTGTTTACACACATTTCTCCTAGCTTGACCATGACTCTTTAAAGTTAGAAACCTTACTTCATTTTATATTTAATCCTTACGACTGTGCTTAGTAAAAACATTTATATGTAATCAATATTTGTTTGATTGTACCAAGGAAAACAAAAAAATGAACAAAAAGTAGCCGTTAACCGATAAAAGGAAAATGAGTGGGAACAAAAAATGGAAGCTGGCCAAGTAAGATAGCAGTATACTTACAAAAATATTTGGGTATAAAATCAGTACAATTTTCTAAAATAAATTAAAACTTAGAATGGCGTATTAAACACAACTCCGAGGTAGGGAACAGGAAGGTTAAGGGGAATTTTGAGAACATCAATGAAAAGAGTAAACACAGAGCTCATTTACCACGGAGACTTTTAAGTATCTCTGTATTTAGGATTCAACTCACCTCAGAGAGAATGATTTTCTCAAAAGAACATGGGCTTTGCTATGAGGGAAAACTGATTTGAACCCTGCCTCTGACATCGGCATTTATTAAACCACTTTCATCTCCAGTAAGGAAATACCTGGCTCGTTATTAAACATGGTTCTATATTTAACTGGCAAATAGAGTAGTCACACTCCAGTTAATAGAGGATATAACTCAAAACATTTCTTGCTTAATAACTTTTAAAAATACCGACAAGAAAAAAAATCTCAGATCTGCAGTGTTCTCATCTGAAAAGTCGACATTTACTTCATGTTATAAAAATGATTATTTTATAATCAATGTAAGACACCTGCAATCTATTTTACCTGAAAGACATTTAATTATGTTAGTTTGGATCTCCACAAACATATCAATTAGAGAGAGAATTTAATACTGTTTTTGAGGTAAGCTCTATAAAGCTCTACGTGGCTCTTAGTTAATACTATTGTAAACTCTTTAACACTAAAATAAGTTCTTCTTTCTTGCCAGAAAACTTTTAAAAATAACACAGATGAGGGAGTAATTTTAACTTGAGAAATTGGCCAAGGTTTTACAGAGCATTTTAACTGGATCTTGAAAAATTAGAAGGATATTAATAGACAAAACTTTTAGGAAAGAACATTTCGGCAGAAGAAATAGAAATTGCTAAGGAACAGAGACTTGAAAGTGCATAGCACAGTCTAAAAATTGCTCCTAATTTTAATATGATTTACTATAATTAGTCTATAGGATATGTCCATTGTTTATGATAGAGACAGGTATAAATGGTTTTAGGGAAAACTAACTAGGGACCCAATCACAAAGGGAAATGAAGATTTTAGATTTCTTGGGTTTCTGAACAAATTCACCTAAGAGGTTATGTGTTTTTGAAAGACAATTCCTGTGGGCCTATATTCAAAATATTAAAGGGAAATGAGTTAATGATTTAGCAATCATGAGCAGGGTGTAAAGAAACAAATTCAGTTTTAAATAACTACACAGTAAAATTTTTAAAACGCAGAAGCTTAAATAATACTGTGTTTAAACCCACTCAGAGGACTAGAGCTACAGTTTTAATATAAGTGAGCTCTTGATTTTCATTCAGACTTTCCTGGTTTAGTGTCTGTATATTTGGCAGTGACAGTTGGGAATTGTTAAAGAAGCAAGAGATTAACTATTCTTATTGACCAGGGGAGATTCCAACAGAGCAGACAGTTGAAAATATCAGCTCAGAGTTCATAGGTCTGTGAGTTACAAATGAGGATTTAGGAATCATTTCTCAAAAACGGCAGTAGAAACAATGGGATGTTATTAGATTCAAAGAAATTATATGGTTTAAAAACACTACAGTAAAACAATCATTAATGCATGTTATAAAATTAATAATGAACTCTGAACTAACCAAAGCCCTATTCACACAGCAAAAACTTAAATCTTTGTAGAGATCTTTGTGTGGGGCACCGCGGATAACAGCAACTTGTAACAAATGTGGTTCTTAACTCAATAAGATCACAGGCTAGTAGTTGTGGTATAAATATACATAATCAAAGTATAACTTATATGTAATAAACATATGAATTGTATCAACTAAGAGCTATTGATAGACAGAAACCAGTCTGTGGTGGAATATAAAGAAATACTTGTAAATAAGAACAAATCGTATCTAAAATATAAGGGTCATGTGCAATGCTTCTGGCACATTAATGTTAAAATATAGATTCTTATTCAGTAGGTCTAGGGTAAAGCCTTAGATTTTACGTTTCTAACCAGTTCCCAGGTGACACCAATGATACTTACATAGAGAAATTGTGGGAAATAAGGTAGCCAGATAGCATATAAACAGATTGTAGGCAATACTGAAAACATACTAAAAAGATTTGTCCTCTATCACTAGGTCAGGTGATTTCAATTTGTGCTTTAATGAACCTAGGGAAGAGAACTCCTAGTGTCCCATTGCACGACAGCATATGTTTGGCCTGTTTTATACATTGGACTTATCGATAAGCTGTTAACACAAGGATGCACAAGGAGGGAAAATGTTTTAAATACATAGATTTCCTGCATGGGAAAATCTGTTTGTTTTTGAACAAGTGACATCTAATAATAAAATAAAATGGATGGTCTATGTATAACACATATCGGAAGGGTGAGATGATTGGTGTGAATAAAGAATAACACTCACTATGCTTTTTAAATAGAACAAATATCTAAAATAAGGATATTTAATAGAGCAATAGAAACGGAAATCATAAAAACAGGCAGACTCAATATAGATGGATGCCAAGGGTTAAGATACATACAACACTCAACTAGATGTGAGGAAAACAGATTACAAAAATGATTTAAGCTTGTATACATTGTACAATTATTGTATTAGCAATCAAAAATACCAACTCATCTAAGGATCAATAAAAGAGTTACTAAGATTTCCAACTGTACATTAAGAAATGATTAGGTATTGAATCACAAGAAAGACTATTGACTAGATGGAATATAACTAGAAAATATTCAGATTGTAGCATGTAGAGAAAAGGGAGTGGTAAATACAGAAAAAAAGCGTGAGAGATATAATATAGAAAAAGCTAATGAAGTGTAATTGGAGTTCACAAATGTGAATGTGTTAAACTACATAATGAGAGAAAGGTCAAAAGGTCAAGAATTTCCACAGCCATGGAAGACAGTGAGCCAGGAAATCAAGTTGTGCTAGAAAATCAGGTCTAAAAGACATGCACAAAGCTACATCAAAGCACACCGCAGTACAACTTCTGAAAGTCAAAAATAGGACAATCTGAAAAAAAACAAAACAGCAAGGAAAAACAACGGTACATTAACCATCTTGAAACAAAGGTAAAGTGACAATTGACTTCTCATCAAATATATGGAAATCTGAAGACAACGATGGTTTCTTTAAAATGTTAAATGAAAATATCTGCCAACCTGAATTTCTACAGTCAGTAAAAAATATTCCTCAAAATGAAGGCAGAGTATTTTCCCCTTTAGCTGGAATGTAGAACAACATGAAAGACCTTTGCTCCTCTATGAATTACAAAGAAAATGGATTAAATAAAATCATGCTTTTCTTGGGGGCTATCAATGAGTGGTAAGTACGAAAAAGGTTTCATGAGATGAATGTTAAACTAAAATAAACCTTTCATAGGCAAGCAATGTGCAGCTTCCATACCTAAAGTCAGATACCTTATTCAGGTGTAGGCTGAACAAGGGACAGGCCTTCCTCAGATTGCAAGGATGCGAACAAATGAAGATCAACAGTGAAGCCTTTGATCAAACTGTGGACTTCTGAGATATACTGGCATCTTGAAGAACCTCATATACAAAAATATATCACTGAAGGTTCTTCTGGCTCTGGTACTTGTGGAGTAGCTTCTAACAAACTTAGATTTCCGTGTGTGTGTGTGTGTGTGTGTGTGTGTGTGTGTGTGTGTGTGTGTGTGTGTGTGTGTGTGTGTGTGTGTGTGTGTGTGTGTGTGTGTGTGTGTGTGTTTGGCAGGGTGGGGAGTTTAAGGCCTAAAAGCACTAAAAAAAAAAAAAAGCAAAAATAGGCAGAAATTAGAGTGAATTCAACATTCAATTCTTAAAAAATTGGACTCTCCTAGATAATATTCATGTGTGTGTGTCTTTTTCCCTGAGAGCACCTCCAAAACTATCCAACTTGGAACACAAAGAATTAAAGCAAAACCTGCAATTTTACCAGCTTGAGGTGTCATTGATGAAATCTGGGGCTGCCTAAGCAACTGGCAACTGAAAATGAAAATACAATAAATGAAGGAGATGCAAAGGACAGAGCTCCTGTACATGAATCAATGTACTCCTGTTATCATCGGTTGACCCTTGAAATGAATATATTTGGGGGGACTTCAGGGAATCCAGTAGAAAGCAATCAAACAGAAACCTGAAAGAGTAAGCAATTATCTCAGATGTTAATCCACAACAAGGGAAAAAGAGCTTTACATTTTGGGTCATACTCACTTAGAGGGGCCTAGTAAATATCTCATTCTCTCCACTGAAATTACAAGAGTTACATCTTGCAAGTAAGGCTGTGTACTAGGGCTTAGTGTTTTTCCTCATACCAATGGCAATATTGAAACATACCTGCATTAACCAAGTGTAAAAGCTAAACTCCAAGGGTTCACAGTGATCAGCCAGTAGCAAAACAGATTGCTAGCAAACAAAACACTCTATGGAGGACCGAATCTAGAGGGTCTATAACATTTGGCCACGATGTAGATAATTCAATCAAAATCACATGGCATGTGAAGAAACAAGAGAATGTGAAGCATGTTCCAAGTTAAGAATGGTCAATACAAACATATCTGAAGACAAATCAGATACTGTAATGAGATAACAAGGACTTTAGAGCAGCTTTACAAAAAAATGTTCAAAAGCTTTTTTTTTAAAACGGCCATAAAGGATATACAGATGAAGAATATTAGCATAGAAATGGACACTATAAAAGTAGAGGACTGTCAAAATTATAGAATTGAGATGCTATGTTTTAAAATGTAAATTTCACTAGTACAGTGATGAGATGACAAAGACAACAGTCAGTGAACCTGATGAGAGACCAAAAGAAATAATTTAAACTGAAGTACTGATAAAGAATGTAGAGGGAAAAAAATTACTTTTGGACATTATCATACTGCCTAGCATTATGGTGTCTGAAAAAAAGAAAATAGAAAGATGGGAACAACAAAAACATTCAAAGAAATACTGGACAAAATTTTCTCAAATTTATTTTTTTTTTAAAGCAATGGAAAAATGTATTTAAAAATCAGTAAAATAAGAGCAGAATAAAACACTGACACATCGGAGGACACCTGTGTGGCTCAGTCAGTTAAGTGTCTGCCTTCAGCTCAGGTCATGATCCCAGGGTCCTGGGATCGAGCCCTGCATCAGGCTCCCTGCTCCGCAGGAAGCCTGCTTCTTTCTCCCTCTCCCACTCCCCCTGCTTGTGTTCCCTCTTTCACTGTGTCTTTCTCTGTCAAATAAATAAATAAAATCTTAAAAAAAAAACATTGACACATTGGAATTAATCTACTTTAAGTCAAAAATAAAGAAAAAAGTCCTGAAGTCAACCAGAACAGAAAGAGATGTTGTATATAGAAGAACAGCAAAAATAATGACTGTTGATTTCTCAATTGAAAGAATGAAGTCCAAAAGAAAAGAAAATATCTTTAGAGGGCTTGAAGGGAGGGGGAAAAACAAACTCCCAAAACTGCCAACTTTGAATTCTATATTAAGTGAATCTATCTTTCAAATATGAAGGCAAAAATAAATTAAAATATCAGTAACAATAACAATTAAACAATTAGAAAATTCCTATTTGGGAGTGAAGCAACACCTTTATAAATAATCAATGAGTTCAAGAAACCAATGAGTTAACAACAGAAATTAGAAAATATTTTAAACTAATGACAATGATATCCTAATCTGTCATAATTTGTGGGACCCAACCAAAGCAGTGCTAAGAAGGAAATTTATAGCCTTAAACGATCATATTATATAAGAAAAAATGGTTTAAAGTAAGTGTTAACTGGAATCTAAATAAAAACAAAAATTAATATTACAATAAAAAATAAATGAACAAAGCCTTAAAAATTAAATGAAGAACAAATTAAATGCAAAGTAAGTAGAAGGGGAAAAAATGAAAACAACTAAAATAAATACAATGGAGAAAAGCCATAGATGAAACCAATGAAGCCAAAAAGTTGGGGTTTTATAAAGATTAATAAAATTGATAAATCCCTAGCGTGACTGGTCAAGAAAAAGGGAAAAACACAATTCATCAATATTAGAAAGAGAAAGAGGACCTATATTTAGTAATTCCCCTGTCATCTTCCACTCCATTACACTTTTCCTTTTATAACATGCATTTAAGAAAGCACAATTAGTTTTCATGACCCCTCAATAGACTGTAAGCTTTAAATTGGTAAAGTGTGTGTGTGTGTGTGTGTGTGTGTGTGTGTGTGTGTGTGTGTGTCTGTGTGTCTGTGTGTATGCACTCCAACACACATGCTTTGGGCTTAACCAATAGGTTTCCAGTACTTATGACAAAATTATATCTCAATGAGATGTGTCTGAGAGAAGTCAGAACAAAAACTGAGAAACATCTTTGGTAGCTGATAGAGTAGGCAACTCTCCGCTTTTAGTAAAACTATTAAGATGTCTGAGGGACAAGTCCCATAGTCTAGGTCAAAATATGCTTACTGTCTAGGAGAAAATAGTCAACAGCAAGAATATATTTCCCAGTCAAGCAATTAACACATTTATGTAGCTATCTGAAAATACCTAGCTTAATTAGAAATCTGTACTTTTTAAGATGTTTCATGGTTTTAAAATTCTCCAAGTTCCATTTTCTTTTGTTTTCCTATGAAATTTAACAATGATTTTTGGAAGCTATAGCCTTTCTCAGCAGCAATAAGGGGAGCCAAAAGTCCACACATGGCCAAGAGCTTAGGAAATAAGGTGGGGGCAGCCTGGTGTTGACTGTGGTAGAGGAAGAGAAAGCTAAGGATAAAGCTAATCCATTACACAAATTCTAGTTCATTTGTTCCCCTTTCTGCTCCTGGTATCCCATGGGCTTATTTCTTACAGTGATCAAAGTTCTAAGACTACAGGTGTTGTTCTATAAGGCAGGAAGGCTTCTCTCTTCATACAGAAGATCAAGTATACCTATCTTACCCTCACTTCCCCAAATTTTAGCAAAGAACAAAATAAACAAAATGAGATACAACAATACTGTTGCTATAAAGAGGGATAAGGCAAGCAAAAGCATATGGATTTGTCCTGAGTGTTTGATGCTATTACTGTCAATGTTTGTGTCCCTTCAAAATTCTTATGCTGAAATCACAATGCCCAATGTGATGGTACCAGGAGGTGGTGCCTTTGGGAGGTGATTAGGTCATGAGTACAGAGCTCTCATGAATGGGACTGATGCCCTTATAAAATAGAGTGCATCCTTGCCCTTTCACCATGTAAGGGTACACAGAGAAGTCCACAATTGGGAAGAAGGCCCTCACCAGACCATGATGGCACCCTGATCTGGGATTTCTAGGCCCCACAACTTTGAAAAAAAAATTACTATTGTTTATAAGCCACCCAGTCTATAGTATTTTGTTATAGCACCCTGAATGCAAATGCCTAAAGGCCCAGAAATAAAACTTATTTTTAATAATGCAATATTCATAGCAAATAAAACTTATTTTTAATAATGCACTATTGATAGCAAAATGCTACACCCAAAGTTTATATATAGTCAACCTTTGAACAAAATGGGTTTGAAATGCACAGGTCCACTGATAAGTGGATTATTTTCAATAAATACAGTATAGTGCTGTAATAATTTTTCTTTCTCATGATTTTTAGTAACATTTTCTTTAACCTCCTTTATTGTAAGACTACAGTATATGATACATATAACATACAAAATATGTGCTAATAAACTTGTTATGTTATGTCTAAGGCTTCTGGTCAACAGTAGCCTATCAGTAATTGCATTTTGCAGGGGTCAAAAGTTATAGGTGGATTTTTGATTGTGGGGGAATTGATGCGCCTAACCCCCATGTTCTTCAAGGGTCAACTAGACTTATGGAAATATGCCCAAACTCACATGATAAATCTCATTTAGTAAAGCCATATGCTGGTTTGCTTCTTTTCCATAAATTCTTTTCCTCATTCATTTAGGTGTCAAAGAATTTCTTAAAATGTTTTTAAATCAGAAATACATGCATCCAAAAATATATGGATCCAAATAATGAGATTTGATGTTAAATCTCATGGATCCAAGTAACTTTTACAAGTTATTGCCTTGGTGCCCAGGGAGGAGTTAGCACTTATTGGATGTTCAAGATGGCAGAGATTTCTTCCGATACAGTATCTATGGGAAATCATTGTGCCTCATTAGTTTTCTTTCAAAGACTCCTGCTTTCTCAGATGTCATATATTGATATGAAAATTAGTTAAGATCTGGGCTTCAGTTTCTCCATGTTTATGAACAGCCACTGTTCTGAGATGTACATGAGATTTCATCTCATAACTGACTGCTTTTCCTCTTGCTTCTCTGCTTCACTGGATGGATTGGTTCAGATGCTGGAAGGCATCAGGCTTTGCTTATTATTACTGTGCTCTCCTGTTGCCACAATCTACAAACAGAGCTTCATTGCGACTAAATCCCACAGAAGGCTTCTTTCTATGCTGGGCTTTGTTTTATTAGCTCATTTAGCAAGGTTAAAAGCTTAAGGAAAATAAACCGTGTCTTCTGAACCATCTGGTTTTACTTTGATTTTGTCCCAAACCCCACTTTTAAGTCCTACATCTTCAAAATAAAGAGAGTCACAAATTGCTAAACACATTGAAGGAAATATCTTTGCTACCAAGAGAAGAGTGGTACAGCTGTGTAACGGTATGAGTCAGACATCAAAAGAAACTGAACAGGGAAGATTTTGAGAGCCCTGGATTTGATTTAGGGCTATGTTTATGATATGGCCATGGTTAGGACTTAATGCAGATACATATACACTTACCTATAGCTTTCATGGTTTTCCTTTCCCCAGGCTATCACTTCATGCCAATATAGTGAATATTGTAAAGAATAACATTACTATTGTGATAGGATGAATTACTATGAAAATAAACTATCAATTCCAGGATAGAAAAGACTATTCATTGAGAGGGACTGTGTGGAAAAAAAAAAAAATAGTCCCAGCTGGACCATTATGTTGATCTGCATGAATTCAATAGTCTTTAACCCCGAAATGACCAATGTCCCTCTTTTTTTTTTTTGTCTTGAGGTTGTCTTCTTTTAGATACTTTTCATGTCTAAAATATCAGAAAGAACCCTAGAGGCCCTAGCACCACCAAAATACACAACTGTGATTATCAAACTCTTAGTAATATTTCTATTTCCCTCTGGAGTCACATCCAAATGTCTACAGAACCTATAAAGTGTCAAATCCAGCATACTGATGTAATGGCTAAAACACAACGTGTGGAATTAAGAGTCAAATTCCATTCTGACTTTCCAAGGAACACAATGGGTGTCTGGAGAGGGATTTTTTAATTACATAGTGACTCAATTTTCCCCACCTCTCCAATAAGGATGCAGATAATTATACTGGCATGACTACAAATGTATACTATTGCTAAGTCCTATAATCAGTGGGATAGAAGTAAACATATTTAGGTTACATTAATTCAAAGCACTAAAAATAAAGTATTATTCTTTGCCATGCCAATGAGAAGAATGATCTTTTTTAAGAAAATGTCTTTCTCATTGTCTAAAACTATGTATCAGTCATCTTTTGCTCACACCCACCGCCCCCCCCCCCATACTCCCTTACAATTATCAGTGACATTCTTACCTAGGGGACAACTGGAGAGAATCTAATCCCATCAGAACTCTGCAAACCTGGATAAGCATGGTTTGTTGTTGTTGTTGTTGTTGTTGTTTATTCTGCCTTAGTAGTGGCATATAGAATTTCCATATTCCTTTAGAAGTAACGTTTAAATGAATACTAGAATCTCTGTGTTAAAGTCTCATTTCTGTAATGCTCTACTGAATGGATCAAAGTGTGTTTAGCAGGAGAAATACATGACTGAGAAGTGGATAGAATTGTGTTTCTTAATTTACTTTCACAATAATTATAAACACATTTTATTTCAAAGTCTCCTCCCCTGGAGACTAGTCATGAGAAACCTCACAAAAACAAAAGTTTCACAGCAAGAAAAAAATTGAAAATGCTTTATATTCTACTCATCCTCTACTAGGATCTTCAGAAATCATAGTGACAGGCAGACATTTCTCAAGTGTCTTAAATTCTGTGTTTCCTGACTGAAATAATCACAGAATCATATTTTGAGGAACAGCTATTAATAGTCCTCATAACAATTCCATGGAACTCATTATGAGACCAGTTGATGAGACTTTCTGCCATTTATAAAATAGATTCACATTCAACTTCACATTTGAGCCTTGAAGATTCACTACATGGTGGTACAGCAGCTTTCCAAGGCAGGGAGGGTTTTGGGCTTTTAATAATCAGGTTGGAGCAACTTGAGCTGCAAACAGAGAAGTTAAGTTTGTAGTCTCTTTATGACATAAAGACAGGTATCACTTACTGAGAACTTTTATGTCCTAAGTAATCTACTAGGTAGTTAAATGTAGCCTTTCAAAATCCAAAAGTCTATTTCCAGATATGGTTATTTTCACAAGAAATAAAAATGAACATCTGAGAACAAGCACTTGATACACTGAATACATACAGAAGTAGTATGCAAACTTTAATCTCTTTGCCTCCAAAATCCAGACTTTCTTCCACCTCCATTACCACCCAGTATCTCTGTACCAGGCATGAGAGAGTGAAAGCCCAGCTGTAGACAAGTTAGGGAATATGAGGACATGGAAGTTTTTGAACTAGATTTAGGTAATGAGGTCATCTGGGAAACTCCCCACCTCCTGGATTTATGTCCAGGAAGACAGCCTTTTTACTTAAACACACTAATTTCCCCCTTTTCTCCTGAAAGTAAAGACAAAAGAGAAATCAAACTCCTCTCTGCAGCTATGTGGCCTCGCTCCAGTGTCCAGTGCTGTGGGCATCTGCTGCTTCCGGGGATGCCCGGCAATTTGCAGCCCTGCCCTCCAAAGCTCTACCTGCCAACCCAGGGCCGCCTCCCCTGCAAAGTGTTCTCAATCACTTTGTCCCATTAAATGACTATTCCTTTGGTGGAGATCAGTGCAGGCTAACACACTCAATAGTTTGCTTTTTTTTAAAAAAAAGCATGGCTAATATTTACTTTTGTGGCCTGCAGGAATTGATAAGAGTAGAAAACTCCCAAAGTAAAGGATTAAGAAGTATTTCTCATAAAAATTTTAAAGCTTGTCTTTGATCTTCTGTTCTAATTTCTTTCTGTTCTTTCACAATCTGCTTTTCGAATTCTTTTTTCTCAATGGGAAATTGCTACCATGATTCGAACACTTGAAATATGAGAACAATTAATAATCATGACAATGAAGATATTCTTAATACTGAACTCTACTTTTGAATATTTATCACATATTTATTTACAAAAATATATTTATTGCAACTTTTTTTTTTACATTTTACTATAGTGTGGAATTTTTTTTTACTTTTTTACAAAAATCTTTACTTTTATTTCAATTCTCTAGAAATGGATGCTCTCTTAAGGGAGGAGAGCTTATCTACATTGTTTTGATAAATCTTATAATTTCTCTTCACATTTCTATAGTTTTCTATTTTTAATAGTTATTTGATATAACATTAAGATATCTTCAAAGAATATATCTTATTTCTCACTTATTTCTCACTAAGAAATATGTTACTTACTGAAATATCTGAATGTACAAAGTAATGATTCTTATTATTTGAAAATGTATTAGTTGGCTCTGCCTCCAAAATAAGGTACTAATCACAGTCTCTAGTGTCTGATTAAACAAGTCCCATCCCTGGGTCACAGATAATACTAAATATTACAGAAATGAGAGGCTGACGCATGTAGAAAATTGTATGCATTAAAAAACAAGAACCACATAGAAATTTTGGTGCAAAGCTCTCCTTACAAACACTGTATTACATACTTCAAAATTACTAAGAGCCTAGATCCTAAATGTTCTCATCACACACACAAAGAGAAATAATTATGTGATGTGATAGCCGTGTTAAAGCTGTGGTGGTAATTATATGGCAATATCTGAATGTATCAAATCAATACATTGTATACCCTAAACTTAAACCCATGTTAAATGTTAATTCATCTCAAAAAAAAAAAGAAAAGAGAAGCTAATTTAAGCAAAAGTATCATCAAAATCTCAAAAATTGGCAGAGAATTCTTCAAAATAAACTAATAGTTGCTTATTTTCTTGAAAAAAAAAAATAAACCATTGCAGGGTATTTTTCCAAAGTGGAGAAAACAATGTTAGGATTGTCCTCTTTCTAAGCTTGGGAAATAATGTACTGAAGAGACGTTTATTTAATATCCAACAAAAAGAAAAACACTATGAATGAACTTGCCCTTAGCTGCAGTGTCCACGGTAATTTTCTGCATTTTGGGTATATTTCTTACTCCATTTATAATTGCCCAACTAAACTTTGAAATGCTGAGCAGAAACACTTCAAAAAAAATAAAATATAATTTAGTTTTTATTTTCACCAGCTATTCATGTCATTCAGGATTCATGAAGAGAGGGAGGCCATGGGCCACCAGGTGATTGCATAAAGCGACCTTAACATGGAAAGTTAGGTTAAAGTTACCTGAAGACCTAAACAAGACAAAACGAAACAAACCCTCTGGAGAATGAGGGCAGAAATTGCAGAAAGCGGCTCATATTCTCAGGGACAAAGGCAGGCATCAGCGTTAATGGAGCCCTGGAGAAAGAGCCATTGGCAGTCCTGCAAGATGGGGAGAAGTTAAGTTGTTTGGGTAAATAGAGAGTGGCTGACCCACCCGAGCTCAAACTGTGGAAGAGATGCTCCCTTAAGGAAGGGAAAGGAGAGAGTAGCCTGGCCTTTGCCTTCCTTTTTCCCTGATATTTCTCACTAAACCCAGCCAGAAACCAGAGAGCAAAGAAGCTTGGAAACCATAATGCTCAAGGGTCAACTCCTGAGACACAGGCAGAAATAAACCTGCCAACAACAGACTAGAGAACAGTGTTTGTTTTGTTTTGTTTGTTTAAGATTTTATTCATTTACTTGTCAGAGAGAGAGAGAGAGCACAAGCAGGGGAAGTGGCAGGGAGAGGGAGAGGGAGAGGGAGAGGGAGAGGGAGAGGGAGAAGCATGCTCCCCACCGAGCAGGGAGCCCGATACGGGGCTCGATCCCAGGATTCAGGGAGCATGATCTGAGCCGAAGGCAGACGCTTAACCCACTAAGCCACCCTGGCATCCCAAAGCATAGTGTTAATCATATAAACGGGACCTCTATTTTTTATCCTAACCACATAAACATACAGAGAATATTAGAAGACACATGGACATAAAGGTTATTACCTGGATCTACTTTAATATTCTCCAATGATAAAGTGCCAATTATCTCATGTTTTGAACTTTTCTTCATTCAGAATAGTTCTTTGGTTATCCAGCCATGGTAATATCCATATAAAAATGAAATTAAATTCACATCACGTTACAGAACCTGCTCCAGTATGAAGTAAAAAATATTTGATTCTTGGGGTGCCTGGGTGTCTCAGTCAGTTAGGCATCTGACTCCTGATTTCGGCTCAAGTCATGATCTCAGGGTCATGGGATGGAGCCCTGTGTCAGGTTCCATGCCCAGAGGGGAGTCTGCTTAGGATTTGCTTTCTCCCTTTGCCCCTCCCCCTGCTCGCTCTCTCTCTCTCTCTCTCTCTCTCTCGCACTCTCAAGTAAATAAATCTTTAAAAAAAAATTCTATTCTTTTAAATCAAAAGAACAAAGTCAAATAAAACCTGACAATTAAATTATAAAGTATTATCTATTTCTTATAAAGGACACAATACTAAAATGTGTTTATTGACTCAAGTGTCTTTCTTATTTTAGACAATGTGTTTGCAGATTCTCTGAAATAACATCCACTGAGAGAAAATTAGCTAGATGTTTCTGCAAAAAAAAATCTCCAGGAGAAATGTAAGACTAGATGTTGGAAACATACATAGTAAGTAAAACATCCAGAAAATAAAATGATTTCTTAACCAAGGAAAAGAAAAAAGAGAAGGGGGGAGGGGAGGAGGAGCCCCCCACAAAAACACAGCATGAAAATTGTTTTCCTTATAGTAATCAAACTTCCACCTCAGAGGCAACACCAATTAATCTTCACTGTTAGTACTTTGGTAGAACGTGAAGTCCTCTGATGGCTAAACTTGACAAATCTCAAAATATAGTGTATTGAAGGAGTTGCAAGAAGATGAAGCAAACTGAAGCATATTTTGAAACCCTGTTATATTACTCTTTAAATTAAATATTTGGGTAAATAGCACATGACAGACAAACTCAAAATGTAATTAGGTTGTCTCCAGACTTCACCAGCCTGTGATTCCAAAATAAAGTCCTATTTGTCAGGTTTCTCTTGAAATCTAAACTAATATGACCCTTGAGGTCCATCACCGAAAGTGTAGAAAACAAGCTCTTCCGCTAAGTTCAAGGTGTGGGTAATTTTATCTGGATTTTCTGTGAAGTGTTCTCCAGAGGTGACCCTTGAGCAGGATCTGATTGGAAAAAGCAGCCAACTATTTGAAGACATGACAGAAGATCTAATAGTTCAGAAACTGCAAAGGCTTTGGGCTCAGGAATAAACTTGCTACACTGAAAAACAGAAAAGGGAAGTGAAGGAAGGAAGGAAAAATGTGGTTGAATAGATATGAGGTATGAGATGTAGGCAGAAGACAAATAATACAGGGCCTTGTAGAACATGCTGAGGAGTCTAGATTTTTTTTCCCTAAGCGTAGGGGAGGATTTTGTGCAGGACAGTGATATGGTATGACTGTCATTTTTAAATTATTACTCTGACTGCAGAACACGGATTGTAGGGGAGAAGAGTGATTAGTTAAAAATCTACAACATGAAGTGAGGTTAAGAATAATGGTTTCTCGGGCTATGGGACAGAGGTAGAAATGGAGACACAAGTATTTTGGAGGCATGGCTGATAGCCCCTGTTGATTAACTGCATGTGGAATGAGAAAAGAATCAAGAGTGTGTGTTTTTTAATTTATTTGTTTTGGGCTCAGGCATCTGGGTAGAACAGAGAAAGTAAGAACAGGTTTGGGGGTGATATCAAGAGCACAGTTTTGATATATGGAGCTTGAAATGCCCAGTTGGAATTCAAGTGACTCTATCAAATTGGAGTTTGATACTGAGGGGAATTTTATTTATTTTTTTTCTGAGGGGAATTTTAGAGCCGGAGGTGGACAACTGTTTGTCAGTATAGATGTTGCTTAGAGCCAGAGAATTACCAAAAAAGAGTGTACAGTTAGAGAAGGATATGGAGTGTAAGACTAAGCCTGAGGTCTGAGAATTTAAGGTCAAGCTGAGGAGGAGTACCTAGTAAAGGAGACCAAGCTAAAGTAGTTGTAGGAGGAAAAGCAGAGTGTGGAGTCTTGAGAAATAGGAGACAAAAATCCAGCAAGAATGTAATGGTTAACTAATTGTTGGTGAAAGAGCCAAAAATATGAGGAATGATGAAAAGTGGTGATTTTCTTTGGCAAAATGGAGATGGTTCATAACCTTGAAAGGAGTAGTTTCAAATAATTGTATGGGAAGACAGCCAACTGAATTGGGTTGAAGAGAGGCTGAAATTATCATTCCGTCCTCCGTATCTGGAGCTTTTTCTAATGGAAACTACTTCACCTCATGTCTTTGCAAACACAGAAGCTTAAGGCAACTCTAGCATCTAGACTACAAACCCGCTCTTTGCCTCGGTGACCAGAGATGATTGGGTAAAGACTTTAAGGAGGTTCAGTCAATTTTCTGTAAAGCCAGTGATAAGAGGCCAGATCAATCAAATTCTCTCTCCAGTCTGACCTTGAAGCAGGAGATAGAAACAATTAGGGGGAACTGGAGGTATAAAGATAAGCAGAGCCAGGCCTCTGGAGACAGGAGCTTTGCTGGGTCCTGAAGCAACTAAAGTCATGAATAGGCATGAGCTATGAATTGCAAAAAAGCTATCAGGACAGAGGACAAGATATCTGCTTCTTAGCTACAAACCCCACTATGGCTGGGAGAGGAGCGATCAGGAGATTAGCTGGAGCTCAATGTCCCCAACCTCGTGGTTCATAACTAACTCCCTTTCCAGTTCTGGTACTTCGGTTCCTGTTCCCTCATGAGGTCTTATTCCTTGGATCCCACAAAACCTAGTTTATCTTTGTGTACCACCAGTGCACAGGCATCCTTATGTAAACTGTTAACCCTGGACATTCAATTCTACACAATAAATTCTCACTAATACCAAATATTATGCACAGAGGATAGTTTGTCAGATGCTTAGAATAAATAAGTAAAATAATGATCACTGAGAGGGCATTCGTGAAATCAGTAGATTCAGGAAGTAATTTTAAAAAGTAAAAAGGGAAACTATTAATTTACTTCTTGAAGTTAATGAATAAATAGTGATATTTTTGCCGACAGAATTTTTTCTTCAACTATAGCTGATACAGAAAGATAGAAAAAAGGCTGCTTCCTCTTCCAAAAGAAAAAACAAGCAGCTCAATATGCTATGATTGAGGAGAAGAAAAGTTCTTAATTAAACTTCTCTTTTCCCTTGGCAAAAGTAAGGAAGCTTCAGAAAGTTAGACTCTAAACCCTGGTAACATGGGAGGTCAAAAAATAAAAAAGAGAATAACAGAAAATATAACAAAGACATTTTGTAAGGCAATTTTATAAAGTGCTGAAAGATTATCACACTAAGTCTTCCAAGGATGGATTATGATAAGGCTGTGCGGGTTAGGTGCCCCTTGCTTCTCATCTATGTTTCTATCCTTCACTGTCCCCTCCATCTCAGGATGCCAAGACATGCAAATTAATTTCACAGACGTTTGCCAGCTAACTCTCAGTTAGGTTCCGCAACGAGGGACCCTGGAGGTAAGAATGGAGAAGCTATGTTTCATTCTTCTTTCCCCAGCCCTTGCAGCAGGAACAACAACAATGGAGTGGTACAGGCTATTCTGGGGCAGATGTGGGTCTAGCAACAACTGGAGGTGAAGGTTGGCTTTAGATTTCTTGGTTCAGCAACATCAGGAGGCTGACTTTTCATTTAGTAACAACAATAAGGTCCCAAAAGCAACAATAAAGGCAACAACAGTACTTCTACAAGATTAGCAGTAAGTGTGAGTTTTTGAGTTTAATCCAGAAGTAGTCTTGGCTTCCTGATCTCTGGCTAACAACCTCTTCTCCCATGTACTTCTCAGTACCCCGTTTTTGCTGTTCAAATCCCCCAACCACACCTCCCATTTACTTCTCCGGATCTTGCACCATGTTTGGAACCAACTTCCTGTCTTAAATCTCTGGTTTCTTATTTTCTAACTAGATGCTGCCTGTGCATCACTTACAAAAGAGACCACATTTCGAAGACTGTCATTCATATATCTAAAAATCACTACAGATATCACCATAAAAATAACATCATGCACAATTTTTAGTTCCCAGATTATCCTGCCAAAACCAATTTAGTCCATGTTTGAAAGCATTATGTAAGCATATGTAAGGTAGCGTCATTGTCCCCACACACATCACAAGTAAAAACAACTCTGCTAGAGGAAACTAGTTAGAGACTTGGCTTCTCTAATCTTTAAAATGGGATGAGAAAATACATTTCTCTGTTGGCTAATTCTCTGTTCTTTACTTGTTTTCACCTTTCCATGTATATTTACCATTGAAGATACAATGGGAAAAAAAAAAACCATGTCCCGCCTACCTTCTTCTTGCATCTCTGTTGAGGAGGCAAAAAGTAAACGAGTACATTAATTATTTAGTTACAAAACACTGCAATTGTGGGGCGCCTGGGTGGCTCAGTCGTTAAGCATCTGCCTTCGGCTCAGGTCATGATCCCGGGGTCCTGGGATCGAGCCCCGCATCGGGCTCCCTGCTCCACGGGAAGCCTGCTTCTCCCTCTCCCACGCCCCCCTGCTTGTGTTCCCTCTCTTACTGTGTCTCTGTCTGTCAAATAAATAAATAAATAAAATCTTAAAAAAAAAAAAACACTGCAATTGCAATGTCAAAGTATGAATTTCATTTTAATATAAATGTGAAGCTTTCAAATTGTTTGAAGCCAGAGGGTATTTTTATCTTGAGTTTTAGAAAGAACTAGAATAATATGAGATACTCTTATTTTTGAGTTTGAAGAGTCAGATCTTGATGAGGAGCACTGTGATCAGGGATGTCTCCAACCCCAGACCTTGCTGAATCTCCCCAATCTCCAGGCCAGTCTCTTCAGTGAGGAAGCAGCAAGGAGATAATACTCGGCAGGAGTTGGGGTCATGGGACGAAGATCTCCATGGAGTCAGGAGAAATGAACTTGGAAAGTGGAGTTGTGAAGCAGTGTAGATTTCCATCATCTTTAGATCCAATCAGCTTCCCTGGTTGCCCAGTTTTTTTTGTTTCTTTCTTTCTTTTTTCATTTTCCCAAGAGTTGGCCTAATGTTTCCTTTTCCTTATCACCGTATGTTGCTCCTAACTGGAGGGGTTCATTTTGCCCCAACCTGCTTCTACAACCGAAAAGAATGATCACACGCTTCCATTTTACATTGTTTTGTGAACTTTTTATAGCTAATGAGCTAGAGGGAAAATGACATGGAACAAGAATGAGTATTTCTAGGCTTCCTCTTTTTTCACCATTAAGAAAAATCAACTAGAGGATAAAAGTTAAAAAAATAAATTTAACTTACGTTTTAGAAAAAAAAATGTGCTGAGATGATAACAAATCTGAGAAAGCTCCTGAAACAATAGTTGGCAGAACCGTTGGGGAACCAGAGCAACTTCTGGGCTGCTACCAGCCTTTCCAGCACAATGGGAAACATTAGGAAATCATACCTCATCTGAATGAACATAGAAAAAAAGGTATTTCTTCTGTGTGGACAGAACTGAAAAACACTCCCAGCCCTTTCCAGTCAATACATAAGCTCCTCCAGACCCCATGGCATGAAGAACCTTGACACAGCCATGATTAGGGAAGATGAAATAAACTTAGCCAGGCCTTGGAAGCTAGCCACCCATGGTACACTTCACTTGAGCAGACATTCTGGAAAGGCCAAGAAAGAAGGCATATGGCTATAAACTGCAACTAGACTTACCAACCCCTGACAAATAGCAAATGGAATTTCATGCAAACACTTGGGGGGTAGGTCATGACAGTAGGGAATTCAGCAAGAAACAGACACTCAGATATTAGGGTGCCCTGCAGGGGGAGTGAGACCCCCCCAAATACCAGCAAGAACTCCACTTCACCATCAAGAAGAGAAAGTGAGCTAGATAAACAAGGTAGAAACCTGCCCTAGAGGGAATGTGGTGTTTGGTGGGTCATCAAGACAGACATCCAGTCAGAGAGGAACAAGGCAGAGCCCTCTGATCACACAAATGACCAAATTCACAACTGTCCTGGAAGTAGGTTATGGAGTCCCAGTGGATGGACTTTAAGTTTCTTAGTTGTTTCCTGCTTAAAATTAGGTTTGGCTCTAGAGATCAGAAAAAGCCTGAGTGGTGATTTAATTGTCCCTAGCATAGGTAGAGAGAACCAGGTAAGATTTAACATTCACAAGTGTTAATATTTTCCACCACACCCTGGCAATTCAGTCCTTCCACAGCTGACTTGGGGTAGAGGTGGACCGGAAAATGGTACTTGAGATCATGAATATGGTCCATGAAGTAGGGGAAAGGACAGACTCAGGAAGCAACAGACATACATAAGGAAGAATAGGGGGTAACCTGAAGCAACAGCTCAGAGGTGCAAGAACAGTTCATGGGCATTAAGCACAGCAGGTTGGACACTACCTGCGGTATTATTTCTGCACACAAACCAAGCATTTGTTCACAACACCAGGGAATGCCAGTTCTAGTGCACTTTTTATAATGCTGATGTGTACTTTTATTTATAGTCTGATGTTTTTTCTTGTTTGTTTTTTCAAAATAGGCAGAGGTAAGAGGCTTTTGGCTGGCAGTCCCAATTTCCAAATCCTTACTATCCAAAGAAGGAAAAATTAAACACATAGATAGGGTACTATATCTTGGTTAATAAACTCAACATACAGTGTCGGTTTTGCAACACACCAAAACAGAACATCACTATTTTCTAATATTGGCTTTTTATCCTGAAATGAGTCATATAAAAGATCTATAAAGAACTTCTCAAACTCAACACCCAAAAAACAAATAATCAAGTCAAAAAATGGGCAGAAGACATGAACACACTTCTCTGAAGAAGACATACAAATGGCTAACAGACACATGAAAAAATGTTCATCATCATTAGCCATCAGGGAAATTCAAATCAAAACCACATTGAGATACCACCTTACACCAATTAGAATGGCAAAAATGGACAGGGCAAGAAACAACAAATGTTGGAGAGGTTGTGGAGAAAGGGGAACCCTCTTATACTGTTGGTGGGAACGCAAGCTGGTACAGCCACTTTGGAAAACAGTGTGGAGGTTCCTCAAAAAATTAAAAATAGAGGTACCCTATGACCCAGCAATTGCACTCCTGGGTATTTACCCCAAAGACACAGATGGAGTGAAAAGAAGGGCCATATGCACCCCAACGTTCATAGCAGCAATGTCTACAATAGCCAAACTGTGGAAAGAGCTGAGATGCCCTTCAACAGATGAATGGATAAAGAAGATGTGGCCCATATATACAATGGAATATTCCTCGGCCATCAGAAAGAATGAATACCCAACTTTTGCATCAACATGGACGGGACTGGAGGAGATTATGCTAAGTGAAATAAGTCAAGCAGAGAAAGTCAATTATCATATGGTTTCACTTATTTGTGGAACATAAGGAATAGCAGGGAGGACATTAGGAGAAGGAAGGGAAAAATGAGGGGGGGAATCGGAGGGAGAGATGAACCATGAGAGACTATGGACTCTGAGAAACAAACTGAGGGTTTTGGGGGGGGATGGGTTAGCCCGGTGATGAGTATTAAGGAGGAGACGTACTGCATGGCGCACTGGGTATTACACAAAAAAAAAGAATCGTGGATCACCACATCAAAAACTAATGATGTACTGTATGGTGACGAATATAACATAATAAAATAAAATTTTTAAAAAAAAGAGCTACCAAAGAGTAACTTGAAAAAGCATGCCTCTACTTCTGCAATAGCAGTACCCGTTTTCCTATCAAGGAGTTATCTTGCAGAAGGAAGAGAGACATTGCCAGAGAGAGGAAAAACAAAATTATTTCATGTTGCTCTAATGTAAAAGTTAAGTGAGTAATCTGTTGTTTAATCAAGGTAAGTTTTTGTAGCTTTAATTACCTCTACACAGTAACTACAACAGAAAGACACAGATCAGAGATACCAGTGTTAATATCAGTCCCCAATAATATCAATATAAAGTGGTATAGTGAATTTTGATCTAATTAGAAAAAAAATGGCAAAAACAAATACTAACAAACAAATAAAAATACTGGCTTGACGTTTCGCCCTAATGCACCTGATAGGTAGGTAGTTGAGATCTAAGTCACCATAAGGAACAAAGTTAAAAGACTTCTCTAAGATTTTTCACATGCTTATTATTTTATTAAATTAAATGTTTTCCCTAAACCCATATTTTCATGAAAGTTAGTTGGTGATCTGACTTTAAGAACACAGTGTTCTTAGAAAACAGCCTGCATGCATTCATCCATTCCTTCATTCATTCATTGGTTTACCAGGCAAAAATCTAAGTTCTCCTACAGCCATTAGAGGCAGTCATCAATGAGGAAGAAAATCAGGGTGTAAAAGATCTTAGGTGTTACTATTTATACGCAATAGAGTCTACTATAGGAGAAAGGTGGAAATGAACATGAGTAAACACACACACACACAGAGCCCACAAGGCTATATGGAAATAAATGGTTTCTGTGAAAGAGACGGGTGGTCTCCTGCAAACTTAACACCCAGAGATGACTGTGCAGTCAAGCATCAAATACTGATGGGCAGCAGAGAAGTAAATAAAGGACACTGCCTAGAGACAACAAAAACAATATAAATATCAGTGGCATATGATTCTTGTACTCATAATCAGTCATCAAATTGCATTCCAGAAGTCAATATTTTTTCAAAAACAAGATTCACCTTTTTCCCTTGAAACAGCTGATTTCTGGCTCCTTCAAATTCTCCCTTGTTTTGCAGTTATGCATAATAAGGGCATTTGCTTATAAAATGCAAACGACCTGATTTTCACCTCTGGAAACGTGGCAGTTCGTTACCACCCGTCCCTCTCACCACAAATCCATGGAAAATCTGAATAAAGGACAGTGTAGTACTGAGAGAGGTGTAAGGTCACTGAAAGAAAACAGAGTATCGAAATCAAGTTATGGATATACATAAACTTGATAGATGGCAGATGTCGACTGAAGGCATAGAGGCTAAATGGTTTTTTAACAAATCACATCAACAGAGAAAAAAATCAGATCCTTATTTCATAACATTTGCAAAAAAGAAGTTCCAGATAGATTAAAAATGAGGCTGTGAAAAACAAAGCATTCAATTTAAAAATAAAATACACAAAAATAATTTTTTTTCATTTATTTATTTGAGAGAGAGAGTGAGAATGAGTGAGAGCATGAGCAGGGAAAGAGAGTGGGAGAGGGAGAAGCAGACTCCCCGCCAAGCAAGGAGCCCGATGAGCGGCTCGATCCCAGGACGCCAGGATCATAACACTAGCCGAAGGCAGATGCCTAACCGAGCCACCCAGGTGCCCCCACACAAAAATAATTTTAAAATCTTTTAAATTGGGCTACATTTCTATTTAAAAGTTCAGCATAATAAAATTTACCATACACAAAATTAAACACAGCCACTGATGGGAGATGCCCACAACGCATATGCCCTGCAAAGCATTAACATATAAACCACACATACACAAAAAAAATGCTAAAAATTAATACGAAAAAAGACAAAGGTGGATTTTTACATTAGCCAAAATATTAAAAACAGGCTGTTTACAAAAAAGGAAATCCAAAAGACCAATAAACACATGATAAAATATGCTACTTTACTAGTAATCAAAGACACACAAATTGAAATAAACATGAGATACCAATTCATATCTCATTGGCAAGAAACTTTAAAAGTCTAATAACATCCAAGGCTGGTAGGGATGAGATGCAATGTGATCTCTAACTTTCTGCCCTTAGATGTTAAAGAGCAACGGGTTTTTAATGGGGAGATGTAGGTGAAAGAATTCAGTTCTAAGATGACTAAGTTCTGAGGATCTAAAATACACATGGTGGTTATAGTTAATAAGTTGTTGTATATATGAAATTTGCTGAGAGTAAACCTTAAGCTTTCTCACCACCAAAAAAAAAAGAAAGATTTCACTATGTATATGAGGTGAGAGATGTACCAATTATCTTGACTGTAGTAATCATTTCACAATGCACATGTATATCAAATCATCACATTGTACAGTAAATATGTACAATTACATTTGCCAATTATTTCTCAATAAATCTGGGGGTGGGGGGAACTATAGCTTCCAACAGTAGTATTTCAATAGTACTGAAGGTAATTCTACTTCTAGGTATAAATCCTAAGACCAGAAAAACTCACAGAGACAAGCACAAGGATATTTTTTGAGCTTTTATTTTTTGAGACTTTTTAGTAGCAATAGCAACAGCAACAAAATGACAGGATCTGAAACAGAAGTAAATGTCCATCAGTAGGAGACTAGATGATAAGTGGTGACGTATTTGTACACTGGGATAGAATGCTGCAGTATTCCATGGTATAAAGCACAGTGAAGGACTAGATCTACACCTATCAACCTGAGTACTTCTCGAAAAAAAAATTAAAAGATCAAACAGGTTAATAAAGATGCAAAGATATGCCAACAATAAAATATATTGCCATGGTACATATATTTAATAAAATATGAAAACACACAGAAAAGGTATAGCTATCAAGACTGTTGTTACCTGGGAGAAAATAAAGGAATGAAAGAGGGCCGAACACCTTGGCTTTGTCTATAACATTATTTTCTTTAAAATTATAAAATAAGCAAATAGAGCAAAATTACATGATTCATCAAATCTAGAGAAAATGGAAATGTGTTATATTCTTCTCTGTACTTTTTTTAAGTATTTGGAATATTTTGTAATGAAAAGTAAAATTATTTTTTTAATGTTAACAAAGAGTATGACTGAGTAAAAGAAGGATCAGATCGGTGACACTTTACACTACATTATAAAAATATACCATTTCTAAATCTGAAATGTTCCACTGTCCACAAACCAAGAAGCCTCATAAGTTGTTGTATCTGAGTTGATCCAAATGCATTTAACTTCACCTAGTTTTCTTCCCCACACGTAAATTAAAGCACATTTTTAGAACTATGCTAATTGAAAAGCTTTTTAAAAAGATTCTTCAGCACAACCATTTGTACATTTATGCTGAATCCTTGAAAATAACATTTATTCCTCTCCTAAAAATATACTATTTTATTTTTTCTAAAACAATACAGTAGCTCTGGGGCGTCTGGGTGGCTCAGTCGGTTAAGTGGCCAACTCTTGATTTCCGCTCAAGTCATGATCTCAATCAGGGTCCTGGGATCAAGCCTCGCGTCGGGCTCTGCCCTCCTCGAGGAGTCTGCTTGGGATTCTCTGTCTCCATCTGCTTCCACCCCTCCCCTCCCCCTGCTCATACACTCTCCCTCTCTCAAATAAATAAATCTTTAAAAAAAATATATAGTAGCTCTGCATATTTGTCTAGTATCATCTCATTAAACAGTACTTTTATATTTGTCAGGACTATAGCTTCAGCTTTATCTCATGTAACTTTTATTATCATTGTATATTTCCTTAATCAACTTTGTTTAGGGACAATTAACAGAGAATAAATGGAGGCATTTAAAGGATATATTTGAGAATATAATAGCCATATACCTATAACCATAATCAAGATATAAAACTTTTCCAGTACTTCCCAAAATTCTGTGCTTTTCTGCAGTCAGTTACTCTGCCCCAGGCATCTACTGGTCTATTTTTCTTCACAATATATTAGATTTGTATCATCTTGAGTTTTATATGATAAAATCAAATAGGATATACAACTTTGTGTTGACTATCTTCAGCACATCATGTTTCATCCATGTTAGTGTACAGATCAATGGTGTCTTCCTTTTTTATTTTTGAATAACATCCCATTTATAAGTATATTATAATTGTTCAAGCCACTTATTAATATTTTGGGGTTATTTCCAGTTTGGGGATATTATGAATAAAGTTGCTATGAACATTCATTATCAGGGGTCTGTGTACTTATATGCTTTCATTACTTTTGAGTAAATGTCTAAGGATAGAGTTATTGGGTCATAGGTGGATATAGGTTTACTTTTATTAGAATTGTTGTGGCCTCCCTAGGCAACTAATACAATCAGCATGCTTTTTTCCTGGTTAATAACTACAACAAACTATGCAACTACAATAAAGCTGTGTAGACCCTAACATTTCAGCAAGATCGAGATAGTGTAACCAAGACCTCCATATTATTCCTCTCTTTCTTTTACATTTTTTCAGAAGGAAAATTTTTAAAAAATGCTATGCATGCTTGCTTTTGTTATTATTATTAGTGCTATCATTCCTGTTCTTCCCAAGTAATTTTTTTTTCTGGTGCAATCTCTCTTCTCTCTTATTCATCAACATGGTAAAGGTATGAGTGCAAGGGGTGAAGGATTTTCAAGCACAGTGGAAACATGATTAGATTTGAGATTTGTTTTTAAGGATCTATTTAACGATGGCTTGGAAGCTGGACATGTGTTAGGCTAAAGTCATAAAGACCAGGTAAGTGGTAAAAGACAATGAGTGCTTGACCTAAGTAAGTGAGTAAGAGTGGAGAAGTTGGCTTCTTTAGTAATCCTGACATCTAATGCAAACCAAAACAATTCAATATATTAGTTTGCTGATGCTTTTACTACTATTTTAGTCATTTGTTTTAAAACTATCCTTGGGTATGGGATAAAATTCTAACTAATATAAGCTAACCAGAGAGTCTATAATGGTTAAATCTGTTTAAGCAAGTGGGTTTTTTTTTTTATCCTGCACTAATTAGTTTCACACATACATGTAAGATGTTATCATTTACAGAAAATCTCAGTGAAAAAAAGTCAATCACATAATGTTACTGTAACAAAATTATTTCATGGTTTGAGGGATTCTCCAGTACAGAATAAATGTTATTTCACCTTATTTTGTCCTCTTAATTAAAAAAAATAATATTCATAATATTTTCTTTCCTAGGGTAAAAATGGCACTCACTTATTTAAATCATTACTAGTCCTATACACTGAATTTAGTCACATATTTAATAAAATGTAAAGTGGGACAGTCATCATTTTTCTTGCCTGGTTTTGCCCAGGATGAGAGCCAGAAGTTAATATGTCGAAAGTGCTAGAAGGGAGAATTGCCACAGAGAAGGTAAATAATAGCATTTCTGCCATAAATTTTGCAAAGACTGACTGTTTTCAGCCTGCATTTTCTGTTTAAAATAGCTCAGTACATTGGAATAATTTATATTTCTCAAAACTTCCATTACAACATATTCTGGTTGATCTTTGGTCCCTAAAGAACAATTTAGTCTCTATTTTACTTTAGACTTGATTAAGTTCCTAGTCTATACTTATTTTTCAAAGCTCCTTTTTCTCCAGAGGTTTTAAGAAAGTTGGTAGAAAAACCCTATTGTTTTTCAAATCAAGACACTTTTAAAGAGGAAGGAATACTATTCATAATTTCCCAGGAATACAGGCAAAAAATCTGGACTATGCCAAGCAAACTAGGACATGTTGTCAAACTAAGTAAGTAGGTTTTACTACTGAGTTTTGAGCCTTAAGTGTTAGAGATCACATTTTATACTGTTCCATAAGCTCCTCTACAGAAACAGCATCAGTTCTGAATATTTTCTAAAAATTTCACTGTGGTATCAAGCCATTAAATCAAATTTAAAACAGACTAAGTAAAAAGGACCATGTGTGTTTATCTAAATAAATAAACACACACACACACACACACATATATGTGTGTGTGTATATATATACATATATATATATATGCATATTACATACAGGCATATATATTTATGTGTGTCTCTACCATCTAGCTGGCTAGCTCGCTCAGGGTCACGTCGTGAAAAAGGCTGAGAGTCAGAACCCTTGTGTTCGAGTTTTATCTCTGCCACTTTATCACTTTTTACTTTTGTGCCTCAGTATTTTTTCTATTTACCAAAGTGGTGAAAACACTTTTACCCTGTGTCACAGAATTTTTCCAAAATTAAACTGAAACAGTCATTGAGAAAAGGAGTTGTGAAACAGCTTAAGGTATTTTACACATACTACAATGATTCTAATCAAAAGAGTTTGAAAGTTATATATCAGATAGAATGATTATCCAATTCATAAACCCCTAGGTTTCTGGCCCAGGTGAGGGTCTGAATGGCAGCCTTATTTGGATGATGGAAGCTCCCAAACTTCTCCATAAAATAAATAAATAAATAAATAAATAATCAATCAATCTCCAAAATCCACAGAATTCCTTAAAGTTACATGTTCATTCTAAAATGCATTATTAGACAAAAGACATTTGCCAAATTATGTTGCAAATATTTTAGTAACACAAATGTGCAACTAAATAATATCAAAATGCCTCTGAGTGAACATTTTAACTATACTCCAAGAAAAAACAGTATAGATGTCAATAAACTTGTCCTTATCCTTGTTATAAGGCTTCCTATGAGGAAAAAATCCAGAACAAAATTTTTAAATCAATACCTAAAGTCAGGGTTATTTTCAGAATATCATTCTCCTTAATATCCTACATAATTTTAGATTAAAGAATAATTTATGGGTCACACCCGGAAGCCACGGCTGAAGCGGAGTCAGGAGCAATGAGCAGGGAGCCGGGGCCGACGTCTGAAGCGCTCCCTCCCGGGGAGATTGAACCGGGTAGTGGGGCGCACATCGTGGTGGAGTACTGTGAACCCTGTGGATTTGAAGCGACCTACCTGGAGCTGGCGAGTGCCGTGAAGGAGCAGTACCCTGGCATTGAGATCGAGTCGCGCCTTGGGGGCACAGGGGCCTTTGAGATCGAAATCAATGGACAGCTGGTATTCTCCAAGCTGGAGAATGGGGGCTTCCCTTATGAGAAAGATCTCATTGAGGCCATCCGAAGAGCCAGTAATGGAGAACCCCTGGAAAAGATCACCAACAGCCGTCCTCCCTGCGTCATCTTGTAACTACACGTGATTCTGGGTTCCTGCTCTGTTCTGGGACCCAGGCCTTGGTCTCCCATTTGGTCCTGCTGAGGGCTCCCCACTGCCTCTTTCCCCTCACTTGGGTCCTGGTAAGCTAAGACACTCTGGCCTCCACTTTGTCCCTTTGGGTACCAGGAGGGAATAGAAGCTGCCGTGGTCTTGGGGGTGGGAGAGAGACTTTCTCCATGGACATTTCCACAGCCACCTTATACCCCCTTCCCAGGATCAGTGCCCAAGAAAGTGTGCTCCACACTGTACCTTAGCCACACCGGTCAAATGCCACGACAGTTCTAACTTCCCTTCCACTAGCCCTGGGCAGTGTCAGCTATTGGCAATAAAGTGACACTACAAGACACCTGTAAAAAAAAAAAAAAAAAAGAATAATTTATGTATTTATACCCTGATTACCAGGAAGTTCAGAAACAAATTTGATTTATGTGTATACATTGTGTTAGTAATCTGTTTTTGCTCCCTTTCTGTAATCCTTACTTATAATTTCTACTTTTTCCTTTAACTAACTGAATTCTCTAAAAATATTTCGCCTTTTTTTTTAAGGTTGCTGCCTGTAGTTTTGGAAAGAGAAAGGTGAAAAACTAAATTGCCAATATGTTAAAGCCCAAAGTGTTCAGCAACAAAAATACTGGTATTCCGAATGTTATACTTATCAAGCACTTCAGTAAATAAAATTTCTCCCAAATTCCTTTTTAAGTGTTATTTTAAAGTGCTATTTTGGTCTTCCATCACCATGGTTACCAAAATGATCAAAACCACAAGAGTATATTTCAATTTGATGCTCATTTTCTTTCCAATCATTGTGACTCTCTCCTTGGCACAGAACTCCCATTGATTGCATAAGCCATTTTATGTGTGCAAGAACCATGGGGCTATTGAAGAGACGATAAATATTCATTCTATTTAACCCCTGTTTCTACAGTTCTTTACTACACATTAGCTTCCTAAAAGCAAAAGCAGCTCCAAACAGGGCCAAAAAATGGTAAAACAAAGCACTGTGTTACTTGTCCAGATCTCACGGTCTCCTTTCTCTACTGGCCTTTAGAATATTTTAAGATTTTCAAACACCATTACCATCCGTGCAATTGTGTTTTATAAGATTTTAGACTTTAAGACTACCTTTGATAGTTAAAGGAAGAATCAAGTCAGTTACCAAAGTGGGCAAGTTGTGTATGTGTGTGTGTTTGTATCTTCAGAAATTAATGGACTTACGTGGATCCATGTAAAATTATATATCCTCACCCCATCCAAAGACCCACATATTAAATAAGTTGTCATCAGCCTGAGCCCCATGTTAAGGTGATGATAATTGTTAATATCTATGTCTTCTTTCATTACTGCATCAGGAGATTCCTAAGCAGAAGCTGTTAAAGAGTTGATGCCTACATATGGAAATTAGGAAAACTAAAGCAACTTCTTCGACAGATAAGGTTAGGAACTTTGTTCTATGCTTTCTTTTATATTTCTTTATTTATTAGGTTTATCTATCTGTGGGACAATGATTGCCAACTTAGGATGCTGTGGTCTGGAAACAGTTTAATCGTTACAAGCTGGGATGGGGGTGGGAGCCAGTAGTGGCTCCTGGGATCTAGGGGACCTCCTACCTAAGAACCTCCTACCATGCACAGGGCAGCCCCTGCAGCAGAGAGTGACCTGGTTCATAATGTCAGTAGTGGGGGTGTTGAGAAACCTTGCTCTGGGTCAAGAATAACAAAAAGTTTTAATCTTATGAGCGCACTGTAATTGGTGTAGCTGCTGCAAGTGTTTCTTTTCTTTCTTGCTTTCTTTCTAAGAGGGATTTTGAGGCTATTTCCAATTGTAAGGGAAATAATGGCATTTGAGTGATGTCTCTCATGGGTAAAGGATGAGGTCAGGAGGTATTTTTTTTTTTTTATCTGTAACCCAGACTCTACATGTTAGAGTTCTAATTGTTTGTCCTTGATGCATCAAATGGCTTAAGAGCCTAAGTTCTTGTTGTTTCATAAGTAATTCCTCATCTCCTCGTCACTGTTTCTTCCCTACGTGCTTTGGAAAAGAAAAGCTGACTAGAGACAGGGGCAAAAAAGTGTGGAATCCTTTTCAGTTTAGAGATGCTTTGTCCCACAGCCTGCAGGAGTAACCTATTTCCAGCCTGAATTCCATGAGCCACCTTCTACATGCCTTCAATCACCCCCAAAAGTCCACCACTCTTGATTACCCTACAATGCGATACAATAACTCAAAGTCCACATTTGAAAATTTAACCAAAGATCATTAGGCCCAATGTCTTCTTTTATATTTAGGTCACTACCGGTTGCTAAGATTTCTTACTTATGATAGAAAAATAAGACAGAAATTAACACCATCAAGTTTAGCAGGGTTTCTGCAAAGTATTTTCCCAGTGAAATTTACTGGAACTTTGCAATTAAGGCATGGTTACTTAACCAATCAGAGAGCATAAAATATTCAATGACATCTTGATGGTGATGTCCAAAATCCAACATGTTTGGTTTCCTAAAGCAGTAAGCAACAAAACATGTTTTGCAGAAAAGGATACAGATATGCCAAGATGGGGTAGTAATTATCATCAGCTTTTATTTTTAATGGTGCTAGGATGTTATTATAGTCATCATATCTAGTAGCTCTCTTATAATCAAGTTTAAACATAGTCTTGGAGTAGCAGAGCCCAGCTCTGTGATTTAGCAACAACAACAAAAAAGTGTATTTCCTGAAAGGTTATAAACATTCCAAACGAGGAAAACAAAGTCACTTATACAGAGGTACAATTAACACTCAGTTCTCCCCTTTAGGTTTCTCTCCCAGAGCTTAAAGTCTAGAGAAAGAAAACCAGTCTCTAGTATTACAGGTACTATCATTTCTATGATTATGACATCATTTTACTCCTCAAATTTTCCAAGAGTTTCCTGTCTCTGAGTAAAACAGAGGTCCTTATGATAGTCAATAAAGTCCTACACAACCCGGTCATTCACGAGCTCCCTGACTTCATCTCCTTCTTTCCCTCTTGCTTACCCTGTGGTAGCTTCCCTGGCGCCCTTGCAATTCCCCCAAAAAAGGTAAACAGGATCCTGCCACAGGAACTTTAAGTTACTAGTTACCCTGATTGGAACTTCCTCTGGTTTCTGCGTAATTCACTCTCTCAATTCTTTACTATCTTTGTTCAAAGACTGTTACCTTGGCCATTTAAAAGTGTGAGGCATGGAATTTAAGAAACAAAATAGGGGAAGGGAAGGGAAGGAAAAATAAGGTGGAAACACAAAAGGAGGCAAATCGTGAGACTCCTAACTCTAGGAAACAAACTGAGGGTTGCTGGAAGGGTGAGGGGTGGGGGGAAGGGATCACTGGGTGATGGGCACTAAGGAGGGCACTTGATGAATGAGCACTGGGTATTACATGCAACTGATGAATCACTAAATTCTCCCCCTGACACTAATTAAAAACAAAAATAAAAATAAAAGTGTGACACCACCCAGCTTCATCAGACCCTGGTCACCCACAATCCTCCTATCCTGCCTCACATTTCTCAGAAAGGGTGTGTTGCCCTTCTGTTATATTTCTTCCTATGTAGTCTGAATAAGTTCTGTATTAATCTGAACCTTTTTTTCTGCATGCATTTTCACACCACTGCCCATAATGCACTTTAATATTGTACTATCAATATCTGAATGATCCAATCTGAAATACACCTAAAACCATTATTCAATTACAAATCATTGTATTTTTTTATAAATTTTCCTTATACGGCATATAAACTTCAGTGAATTTCCCTGAAATGCAGATTACACACACACACACACATACACACACACACACACACACACATATTAGCTGAAATAAACCATTTATCACCTCAACCATTCACAAAATCACATGATGGTAAACATTAGTAACTTTGCTGTTATTCTTACTTTGCTTTCCCTACTTTTAAGTTGTTTTTTAATTATTAAATGAAAAATACGAGATCATTTTATTCATCTTTATATTTCCACCTCCTTGCACTGGGCCTGGCACATAACTGGATAATCAGTAATGTTGGTTACATTAAAAAATGAATAGATTTAGTAACAGAATTCCTTAGTAAATAGTAGTTAGAATAATATAAAACTTCTAAATCCATCTTTAAAAACTAGCCCTCTATAATCTCTTCTGTGTGTGTTTCTAGTTCCAAAAAATATATATATTAAAATAAGCCACTTTCTATGAATGATCTTTCTGCTTTCAAAGGCACACTAATTTTTTTTTTTTTTTTTACTTTCTAGTTCAATTCCTCCTTAACGGTGATGTCAATGGGAAGTTACCTTTCATCCTAATGATAATTTAAAGCCATGTTAGGAAATTTCTCTTTACCCTAAGTCCAAAATCCATACATCTCCTAGGATGACAGATATTCTCACTGGCAGATCACATGAACATACCATAGATCTTTTGAATTTAGTAATTAATCTTTAAAATAGAACTCTATACTAAATAAAAAAGTCTTTCTCTAAGGTGCTAAAATTAAAAATCTGTGACAAATCTAATTTTTTTCACATTTTTATCTAAACTCTCTTGTAAGTTGTATCAATTTACCAGAACTGCATAACAAATTACCATAAACTGGATGGCTTAAAACAACAGAGATTTACTGCCTCACATCTCTGGAGACTAGAAGTCCACAACCAAAGTGTCAGCAGGGCCATTTTCCCTCTGAAACTTCTTGGGGGAATCCTTTCTTGCCTCTTTATACTGGTGGTTTACTTGGCATTCCTTGTATTGTAGCTAGCTATTGGACTTCAGTGTCTGCCTCTGACGTCACATGCCATTCTCCTGTTATTCTCCTGTGTCCTCTTCTTATAGAAACACCAGTTATATTGCTCACTTTGGCAGCACATATAGAAACACCAGTTATATGGAATAAAGCTCCCACCTTACTCTAATATAATCCCATCTTAAATAACGGCAGGTACACGTGACCCTATTTGCATATAAGGTCACATTCTGAAGCTCTGGAAGTTAGGACTTCAACACATCTTTGGTGGAACAAAATTCAACCCAAGGCATTAGCATTTTCCTAAGGAGGTGAAGAAAACCTGTAATACTCTTGTGTTAGGGTTAAAGCAAATAAGGTCTTGCACTGCAATGTAATATGATGTAGTGGTTAAGAGGATAGGCCCCAATAGGAGCATTTTACTTCTTGAAAAAGATATTTGCTAACAAAGGAAGAGAAAGGTGTTCTGGACAGTACTAATGGCAAAGAACATGAAGCCAGAGCTGTAAAATTCATGGTGCATCCAGACAATGGGTTTCTCAAGTCACTAAGGCAGAAAAGGTGGTTTCAAAAAATAATGAAAAAACTTCTTATAGAAGAATTTTTAATAATGTAAAAGGAATGAGAAAAAATTGGAAATAGCACCATTAAACACCACAGTAATAAAGAGAAATAGGGTATTTGCATAGCTTTAAAGTACCTCCCTCAAATTATTAATTACTGTGTAGTTGTAATGGATCTCCAAATTTTGATATTCCTCCCTGCAAGAATGATAGCTTAATTTTCTTGAGTCTTAGTTGAATTTAGCAGCTCATTTCTAATAAATCTAGTATGGAAAGGGAACACAAGAAAAACCTGCAGACATCACCTTGTAACCAAGTGATCAAGGTTAATATCAGCAGCAATACATCATGTTGATATCATGCACTTCAGTATGATGTGATGAAAAGGGTACTTCATCTCTGTGGGTATTTCTTCTAAAATTCCATAACCCCAGGCTAGTTATGAGAAAATATGAGATAAACCCAAATTAGGGACAACCCAGAAAACGACCCAACCAGTGCTCTTCAGAAGTGTCAAGTTCTTTATGAAAAAGACTGAGATGCTATCATATATTGGGACTAAGGAGACTTGGCACCAAAATTTCAACATGACACCCTGGATTCAACCCTGAAACAGAAAAACAACATCAGTGGGAAAATAGTTGAACGTCTAAAGACTGTACAAATGTTAATTTCTTCATTGTATGGCTATTTAACATTAACCTTAGGGGAAGGAGAGTAAAAGACATACAGGAACGCTTGTATGCAGTATTTGTAACTCTTCTATAAATCTAAAATTTCAGAACAAGTTTAAAAAAAATAAAAGAATGGACCAAGACTTCCAACAATGTCACTATAAGTCAAAGAATCCCTTCCTCCAAAAAAAGTGAAAAAGTATCAAAACATTTATTTCAGGACTCTGGAGTTTGACCATGAGCTGGGAAGTGTTTACACATGGAAATACTCTGCTAGATCTCTGGGTAATAACAGTCCGAGTTTGCAATGCCATTCTGCCTCCCCTTGCCGCCTACCTCCAGATCCATTAGCTCAGTAGTTGTACTGGGCCAGCACTCACTGGAAAACCCAGATGTTTCACTGATAGAGGGTAAGATCTGATTCTGAGCACAGGGTGAAGTCAAATGCCCAACAGTGCTTTCGAAGGAAACAACAAACTTGGTTGGAAACAAATGATAAAACCTGCAGTTCTGCTACCGTGAGGTTGCAGTCCTACTTGGGGTAAGCAATGGGTAACCTATAAATATGACAAAAAGACCCTGTCAGTAAGACTTCATAGAAAGAGTACATAGCTCTGCACAAACCCCTCTCTGACTCAGAAACTATGCACATGTGCATGAGAGACTCAAGGGCATGGAGGAAAGTCAAAGCTGAGACAGACTTGAAAATTACCTCACCTTCGAATGTATTTCTCTGCCTACACCAAATTATAATATCGAATGGTTATCAAAGCCTTACAGGTTCAAGGTGTTTGAGTCCAGTCTTTGCCCAAATCATTGGTTGGTAAAAGAGATCTAGACAAAGGAGGGACCCCTAGAAACTTAGGAAGGAAGGAAAGGAGAAAAATATGGTAAAGAGACATCAGCAACTACATACACTGAGGATGACAGATTCCACCGTTTAAGTACAGGCAGGATACAAACAGCACACAGCTATCATTAGAAAAATTAAATCAGGGGCACATGAAAGGCTCAGTGCATAGTGTGTGCGACTCTTGATCTCAGGGTTGTGGGTTTGAGCCCCATGTTGAGTACAGAGATTGCTTAAAAGTGAAATCTTAAAAAAGAAATCAAAATCCAGATTTGCTACAATATATTACAAAAAAAGTCTGGTTTCAACAAAAACTTGAGTCATATGATTTTATATTTTTAAAATATGTGAAAAGAGGGGCACCTGAGTGGCTCAGTCATTAAGCATCTGCCTTCAGCTCAGGTCATGATCCCAGGGTCCTGGGATCGAGCCCTGCATAGGGCTTCCTGCTCTGCGGGAAGCCTGCTTTTCCCTCTCCCACTCCCGCTGCTTGTGTTCCCTCTTTCGCTGTGTCTCTCTCTCTGTCAAATAAATAAATAAAATCTTTTAAAAAAAATAAAATATGTGAAAAGAAATCAAGCCTATAGGAACTGATCCTGAATGGACCTAGATGTTGGATTTACTAAAGACTGCTACAAAAACAGTTGCAAAGTAGCTATTACAAATATGTATTAAAATTAAAGAAAACTATGTTAATATGAAGAATAATATGACAACAATGATTCAAGAAATATGGAAACTCAATGGACAAATAGAAAATATAAACAATAACCAAATGGAAAATTCAGGAATGGAAAGAACATCTGAAATATTTCAAAAACTGAGCAGTAATGTCCACAAGATGGCAAAAGAAATGAATCCCCTTCATTTTATGACTCACAGCTCCTTGAAAGCAGGTGGGCAAGTACTTAGTCCCATATTATGCTTATATTTTAACCCTCACCCCATTTCAGGAAAAAGTGGCAGAGTGTAACAGTAAAAAAAAAAAAAAAAAAAAAACAGGGGGGCAGAGCAAGATGGCGGAGGGGTAGGAGACCTGGATTTCATCTGGTCTCAGGAATTCAGCTGAATAGGGATCAAACCATTCTGAACACCTACGAACTCAACAGGAGATCGAAGAGGAGAGTAGCAACAACACTCTGAACAGAAAAGCAACCACTTTCTGGAAGGTAGGATGTGCGGAGAAGTGAATCTGAAGCGCTATTCGGGAGGATAGACGGCGGGGGAGGGGGCCTCCGCAGGCCGCTTCTGGCAAGTGCTAGAGCCGCGGAGCACAAAATCGGACCTTTTAGAAGTCGGCTCCGCTGAGGGACGTCGCTCCAGTGGCTAAGGTGGGGGTGGAACTCTCGCGGGACAGTGGGGTCTCAGGACCCTCAGGGTCACAGAAAGACTGGGGGTGCCTGAGTGCGGCAGAGCTCCCAGGTATCTGAGCGGGGAAGCCGCCTGCAGAGACGGAGCCGAGGCGCGGGCTCTCAGCTTGGGGTGGCCATAAACTGTGATCCGCGGCCCAGTCAGGCCGCTGCTCCTCCAGCAGGGACCCAACAAGCAGCAAAGCCAGGGAGACTCCCTTTCCTCCCCCTGGGAGGAGCGGCGCGGAAGGGCACCGCAGGGATCTGCTGGGTTTGAAGACTCCACAAGGGGTCGGGTGCCAGAGATACAAACGCTCGATAACAGGCTCGGTGAGCACGGAGTGCAGCCGGGGACCGGGGAGATGGGAGTGACTGCTTTTCTCTGGGGGTACACTGAGGAGCGGGGCCCCGAGTTCTCACCTCCTCCGGGTGGAGATTGGGAGGCCACCATTTCCACTCTGGTCCTCCAAAGCTGTACCGAGAGCTTGCAGGGAACAAAAGCTCCTGAGAGCAAACCCGAGCAGCTTGCTTAGCCCGGACCGACAAGGGCGGGGCAATTCCGCCTCCGGCAAAGACATTTGGGAACCACGGCAACAGGCCCCTCCCCCAGAAGATAACCAGGAACAGCCAGCAAGCCAAGACCAAGTTTACCGATCAAGGAGAACGGGAGAACTCCAGCGCTAAGGGAATACTGCATGAAGAATTCATGACTTTTTTACCATAATTCATTAGTTTTTCAAAGTTAATTTTTTTAACTGATTTTTTTGAATTTTTCTTTTTCCCTTTTTCAAACAACATCAATCCCTTTTTAAAAAAAAACATTTTTTATTTTTCATTTTTAAAGCCATATTTTTATCCCTTCATAGTAGTTACCCTTATTTTTGGCATATATATATATATATAAGTTGTTCTCTCTTTAAAATTTTGAGATACAGTTTCTTCTAACAGATCAAAATATACCCTAAATCACTAGTGTATGGCTTTGTTCTATTCTCCTGCCTGATCACATTCTCTCTTTTTTTTCTTTTTTTTTTCTTTTTAAAACTTCTTTCTTTTTAAAAACAACTTATCAATTCCTTTTATAAAATCTTTTATAATTTTCATCTTTACAGTCATCTGCCATCCCTTCATTGTATCAACCCTTATTTTGTACATATATAAGTCTTTCTTCCTTTAAAATTTTAGCAGGCTCTTTCTTCTAAGAGACCATAATATGCCCAAAAGTTAGTGTGTGGCACTGATCTATGCACTAGCCTGATCATATTTGATCATATTCTGTTTTTTTTTTTGTTTTGTTCTGTTTTTGTTTGTTTTTATCTTTTTCTTTTTCCTTTTTTTATTTCTCTTTTCTTTCCCTTTCTTGTCCCCTAGTTTCAGGTCTTTTCGGATTTGTATAGAGTATATTTGCTGGACACATTGTTAACCTGTTAGCATTCTGTTCTCTCATTCATCTGTTCTCCTCTGGACAAAATGACAAGACGAAAAAAATCACCTCAGCAAAAAAAAAAAGAGGTAGTACTCTCTACCAGGGACCTACTCAATACTGACTTTAGTACGATGTCGGACCTAGAGTTAAGAATCATGACTTTAAAGATACTAGCTGGGCTTGAAAAAAGTGTGGAAGTTATTAGAGACACCCTTTCTGGAGAAATAAAAGAACTAAAATCTAACCAAGTCAAAATCAAAAAGGCTATTGATGAGGTGCAATCAAAAATGGGGGCACTAACTGCTAGGATAAATGAGGCAGAAGAAAGAATCAGTGATATAGAAGACCAAATGATGGAAAATAAAGAGGCTGAGAAAAAGAGACAGAAACAACTACAGGATCACGAGGGCAGAATTCGAGAGATAAGCGATATGGTAAGATGAAACAACATTAGAATAATTGGGATCCCAGAAGAAGAAGAAAGAGAGAGAGGGGCAGAAGGTATATTGGAGCAAATTATGGCAGAGAACTTCCCTAATGTGAGGAAGGAAACAAGCATCAAAATCCAGGAGGCAGAGAGAACCCCTCTCAAAACCAATAAAAATAGGCCAACAACCCGACATCTAGTAGTAAAACTTACGAGTCTCAGAGACAAAGAGAAAATCCTGAAAGCAGCTCGGGAGAAGAGATATGTAACCTACAATGGTAGAAATATTAGATTGGCAACAGACCTATCCACAGAGACCTGGCAGGCCAGAAAGGACTGGCAAGATATCTTCAGAGCACTAAACGAGAAAAATATGCAGCCAAGAATACTATATCCAGCTAGGCTGTCAATGAAAATAGAAGGAGAGATAAAAAGCTTCCAGGACACACAAAAACTAAAGGAATTTGCAAACACAAAACCAGCCCTAAAAGAAATATTGAAAGAGGTCCTCTAAGCAAAGAGAGAGCCTAAAAGCAGCATAGATCAGAATGGAACACAGACAATATACAGTAACAGTCACTTTACAGGCAATACAATGGCACTAAATTCATACCTTTCAATAGTTACCCTGAATGTAAATGGGCTCAATGCCCCAATCAAAAGACACAGGCTATCAGATTGGATTAAAAAACAAGACCCATCAATATGCTGTCTGCAAGAGACTCATTTTAGACCCAAAGACACCTCCAGATTGAAAGTGAGGGGGTGGAAAACAATTTTCCATGCTAATGGACACCAAAAGAAAGCTGGGGTGGCAATCCTTATATCAGACACATTAGATTTTAAAACAAAGACTGTAATAAGAGATGAGGAAGGACACTATATCCTACTTAAAGGGTCTAGCCAACAAGAAGATCTAACAATTGTAAATATCTATGCCCCTAACATGGGAGCAGCCAATTATATAAGGCAATTAATAACAAAAGCAAAGAAACACATTGACAACAATACAATAATAGTGGGGGACTTGAACACCCCCCTGACTGAAATGGACAGATCATCTAAGCAAAAGATCAACAAGGAAATAAAGACTTTAAATGACACACTGGACCAAATGGACTTCACAGACATATTCAGAACATTCCATCCCAAAGTAACAGAATACACATTCCTCTCTAGTGCCCATGGAACATTCTCCAGAATTGATCACATCCTAGGTCACAAATCAGATCTCAACAGGTACCAAAAGATTGGGATTATTCCCTGCATATTTTCAGACCACAATGCTTTGAAACTAGAACTCAATCACAAGAGGAAAGTCGGAAAGAACTCAAATACATGGAGGCTAAAGAGCATCCTACTAAAGAATGAATGGGTCAACCAGGAAATTAAAGAAGAATTAAAAAACATTCATGGAAACCAATGAAAATGAAAACACAACTGTTCAAAATCTTTGGGATACAGCAAAGGCAGTCCTGAGAGGAAAGTATAGAGCAATACAAGCCTTTCTCAAGAAACAAGAAAGGTCTCAAATACACAACCTAACCCTACACCTAAAGGAGCTGGAGAAAGAACAGCAAATAAAGCCTAAACCCAGCAGGAGAAGAGAAATAATCAAGATCAGAGCAGAAATCAATGAACTAGAAACCAAAACTACAGTGGAACAGATCAACGAAACCTGGAGCTGGTTCTTTGAAAGAATTAACAAGATTGATAAACCCCTGGCCAGACTTACCCAAAAGAAAAGAGAAAGGACCCAAATCAACAAAATCATCAATGAAAGAGGAGAGATCACAACCAACACCAAAGAAATACAAACAATTATAAGAACATATTATGAGCAACTCTATGCCAGCAAATTACACAACCTGGAAGAAATGGGTGCATTCCTAGAGATGTATCAACTACCAAAATTGAACCAGGAAGAAATACAAAACCTGAACAGACCTAGAACCACTAAGGAAATTGAAGCAGTCATCAAAAATCTCCCAACAAACAAAAGCCCAGGGCCAGATGGCTTCCCAGGGGAATTCTATCAGACATTTAAAGAAGAATTAATACCTATTCTCCTGAAACTGTTCCAAAAATAGAAATGGAAAGAAAACTTCCAAACTCATTTTATGAGGCCACCATTACCTTGATCCCAAAACCAGACAAAGACCCCATCAAAAAGGAGAATTACAGACCAATATCCTTGATGAACATGGATGCAAAAATGTCACCAAAATACTAGCCAATAGGATCCAACAGTACATTAAAAGGATTATTCACCACGACCAAGTGGGATTTATCCCACCATGCAAGGCTGGTTCAACATCCGCAAATCAATCAACGTGATAAATTCATTAACAAAAGAAAGAACAAGAATCATATGATCCTTTCAATAGATGCAGAAAAAGCATTTGACAAAGTACAGCATCCTTTCTTGAACAAAACTCTTCAGAGTATAGGGATAGAGGGTACGTACCTCAATATCATAAAAGCCATCTATGAAAAACCTACAGCGAATATCATTCTCAATGGGGAAAAGCTGAGAGCTTTTCCCCTAAGGTCAGGAACGCAGCAGGGATGTCCGCTATCACCACTGCTATTCAACACAGTATTAGAAGTCCTAGCCACAGCAATCAGACAACAAAAAGAAATCAAAGGCATCCAAATCGGCAAAGAGGAAGTCAAACTCTCACTCTTTAAAGATGATACGATACTGTATGTGGAAAACCCAAAAGACTCCACCCCAAAACTGCTAGAACTCATACAGGAGTTCAGTCAGGTAGCAGGATATAAAATCAATGTACGGAAATCAGTGGCATTCCTATACACCAACAACAAGACAGAAGAGAGAGAAATCAAGGAGTCGATCCCATTTACAATTACACCCAAAACCATAAGATACCTAGGAATAAATTTAACCAAAGAGGCAAAGGATCTGTACTCAGAAAACTTAAAATACTCATGAAAGAAATTGAGGAAGACACAAAGAAATGGAAAAACGTTCCATGCTCAGGGATTGGAAGAACAAACATTGTGATGTCAGTGCTACCTAGAGCAATCTACACATTCAATGCAATCCCCATCAAAATACCATCCACCTTTTTCAAGAAATGGAACAAATAATCCTAAAATTTGTATGGAACCAGAAGAGACCCCGAATATCCAGAGGAATCTTGAAAAAGAAAAGCAAAGCTGGCGGCATCACAATTACAGACTTCCAGCTTTATTACAAAGCTCTAATCATCAAGACAGTATGGTACTGGCACAAAAACAGACACATACATCAATGGAACAGAATAGAGAGCCCAGAAATGGACCCTCAACTCTATGGTCAACTCATCTTTGACAAAGCAGGAAAGAATGTCCAATGGAAAAAAGACAGTCTCTTCAACAAATGGTGTTGGGAAAATTGGACAACCACATGCAGAAGAATGAAACTGGACCATTTCCTTACATCACACACAAAAATAGACTCCAAATGGTTGAAAGACCTAAACGTGAGACAGGAGTCCATCAGAATCCTAAAGGAGAACACAGGCAGCAACCTCTTCCACCTCAGCCACAGCAACTTCTTCCTAGAAACATCGCCAAAGGCAAGGGAAGCAAGGGCAAAAATGAACTATTGGGATTTCATCAAGATAAAAAGCTTTTGCACAGCAAAAGACACAGTCCACAAAACCAAAAGACAACCGACAGAATGGGAGAAGATATTTGCAAATGACATATCAGATAAATGGCTAGTATCCAAAATCTATAAAGAACTTATCAAACTCAACACCCAAAGAACAAATAACCCAATCAAGAAATGGACAGAAGACATGAACAGACATTTTTCCAAAGAAGACATCCAAATGGCCAACAGACACATGAAAAAGTGCTCAACATCGCTCGGCATCAGGGAAATCCAAATCAAAACCTCGATGAGATACCACCTCACACCAGTCAGAATGGCTAAAATTAACAAGTCAGGGAACGACAGATGTTGGCGGGGATGTGGAGAAAGGGGAACCCTCCTACACTGTTGGTGGGAATGCAAGCTGGTGCAACCCCTCTGGAAAACAGTATGGAGGTTCCTCAAACAGTTGAAAATAGAGCTACCATACGATCCAGCAATTGCACTACTGGGTATTTACCCCAAAGATACAAATGTAGGGATCCGAAGGGGTACGTGCACCCCGATGTTTATAGCAGCAATGTCCACAATAGTCAAACTGTGCAATGATCCAAGATGTCCATCGTCAGATGAATGGATAAAGAAGATGTGGTATATATACACCATGGAATATTATGCAGCCATCAAAAGGAATGAGATCTTGGCATTTGCAACGACGTAGATGGAACTGGAAGGTGTTATGCTGAGTGAAATAAATCAATCAGAGAAGGACATGTATCATATGACCTCACTGATATGAGGAATTCTTAATCTCAGGAAACAAACTGAGGGTTGCTGGAGTGGTGGGGGGTGGGAGGGATGGGGTGGCTGGGTGATAGACATTGGGGAGGGTATGTGCTATGGTGAGTGCTGTGAATTGTGCAAGACTGTTGAACCACGGATCTGTACTTCTGAAACAAATAATGCAACATATGTTAAGAAAAAAGAAAAAGAAGATAGCAGGAGGGGAAGAATGAAGGGGAGTAAGTCAGAGGGGGAGACGAACCATGAGAGACGATGGACTCTGAAAAACAAACTGAGGGTTCTAGAGGGGAAGGGGGTGGGGGGATGGGTTAGCCTGGTGATGGGTATTAAAGAGGGCACATTCTGTTTGGAGCACTGGGTGTTATGCACAAACAATGAATCATGGAACACTACATCAAAAACTAATGATGTAATGTATGGTGATTAACATAACAATAAAAAATATTAAAAAAATAAAAAAAATGCTAATAAAAACTATAAAATATAAAAAACCCACACATTCACGTACACACACACACACAGAATGACAACAACCAACCTCAACTAACAAACAAAAACTTGGAAGGGTTCAAATAACCTGAGAGAAAGTGTGGATAACTTATAAAGCGTTAAAGGAGAGAAAAGACAGTGACAGAGATAGGCAGGGACTAATATTAATTATACAATTACATTTTAAAATCTAATGCTTAAGGGGTGCCTGGGTGGCTCAGTCGGTTTAGTGTCCCACTCTTGATTTTGGCTCAGGTCATGATCTCAGGGTTGTGAGATCGAGCCCCATATCGGGCTCTGTGCTGTGGGTGGAACCTGCTTGGGATTCTCTGTCTCCTTCTCCCTCTGCCCTTCCCCCCCAATCTCTCTGTCTCTCCCTCTCTAAAAAGAAAAGAAAAATCATAGACCTTAATATATTAAAATACTGAACATAAAGCTTTTTGTGACCATTTTTTAAAGGAAGTTTCTTTTTTCTTTTTTTTTATTAGGAGACTTAAGGAATAACAAAGTGAAAATTTCTGGCTACCTAAGGCAGAAAAGTGACATAACAATAAATTTGCCACAAGTAAACCTTCCCGTCTTTTACCATTGTGCAATATTTGGACTTAACTATATCTTGATTTTCATTAAATGAATTACAATAAGGCAACAAATAGATGAATTCGATTTCATGTCATCACTTAATACGTGTAGAGATATTTTAGTGTCAATGTGGTATGCTAACAGCTAAAGAATGGAAATCTTAGTAGCACTGCGTTTTGTTTTGCTTTTGGGGTTTTTTTGGGTGTGTGTGTCTTTGTTCATTACTTTGACTTCTAAATATTTAAAACAACCTTTTGATGACACAATTGAGTTTCACTCTAGCTTGTCCTCAGACTTGACTAATTTAATACTCCCTGCTATAAAATCAATTTTAATTAATGGCAAACCAATTACTAAAGCAATGCTATCTTTTGCGTTATTTCTGTATGAATTGTTTCAGTTTGGTATTTCATCTTGTCCCCTAAATGACTTGCTATTGCAGCCTTTTTTCAAAAATCATTTTTTGTGCTTTTAAAGTCAATTAATTGCTTAATATCTCATCTTCATTTACACGTGAACAGAATACTAATCCAAAAATTCTTTTTCATTTCTCAAAATCTTCAAGTGAAGGAATGTTCCCTCAAATTCAGCTTCAAGCTAGACAAAAAGTGTTGAGTCAAGCACAGACACTTGTCCTCCATAAATTCCCACAGGTTCAAGTAATCTTTTTTCCTTAGGATTTTATTTATTTATTTGAAACAGAGAGAGATCATGAGCAAGGAGGAGGGATAGAGGAAGAAGCAGACTCCCCACTAAGAAGAGATTCCCGACAACGTGGAACTCAATCTCAGGACTCTGAGATCATGACCTGAGCCAAAGGCAGATGCTTAACCGACTGAGATACCCAGGCGCCCAGGTCCAAGTAATCTCATGCAGGCTGAAATTACTTCATCTGGCAGCGGCAAATTGGTCTTTGCACTTTATTTTCTTTCTAAAAATGAAACTACTTCAGCTTGGGCAAAATGCTAAAATAGCAAGCAAATGTTGTATTGTTCTGTTAAACTCATTTTTAACAATATTTTAGAGGTGAGTAAGGAGATGAGGTTCACAAATTAAGTGAATAGAAGGACACATCATCAGCAATAGCAGGTGTGAAGCCATTTTTGTCTAAACCATGATCATTTGAGAAAAGTAGGGTATCTCAAATCTAATTTTTTAAAGATTTATTGGAGAGAGAGAGAGTGTGTGTGAGCAAGGGGAGGGGCAGAGGCAGAGAGAGAGGATCTCAAGCCAACTCCCCACCAAGCTCAGAGTCTGACACAGGACTTGATCCCACAGCTCTGAGATCATGACCTGAACCAAAATCAAGAGTTGGACGCTTAACTGACTGATCCACCCAGGCACCCCAGATCTAATTTCTTCTAATGAGTCTAGAATTACTTTAGAAAATAATATTGACCGAGAGATAAAAGCAAAAAAAAAAAAAGAAATATACCAGCTGTGTATAATTACTTCAAATTATAATCATCATGTAGTGGATGTGGTGCTCACTCATTGCACTTCTCAGGTGTGCAAGAAATCAAAACTAATTTTATAAAATTATCTTAGTTTCTATTTTATGCTTCTAATCCACTACCGGAATACTAAAAATCTAGTGTCAGTCAACTGAGCGTTCTCTCTTTTCCCAGGTCAGATCTGATGTCCAAGGTCTTTACCTAGTTTCAAAGGATTGGAGAGGAAGGAACCACCTGGTTCTCAAATTTTTCTTATTTAATGCTAATTGCTAAGACATGTATTAACCAGGCTGGTCCTCAGACATTAATCTTTAGAGTATTTATGAAGATTTGTTTGGTAGTGACCTTGTTGGTTGACCGGGCCTTTGCAGATCCAAATAATCTTGTCCATAATTCTAAGCCCTGGGTGATGGAACTCATGTTGCATATTCCATGCTAGCCTAGGGCATTAACTACCATTACACAACATTACCACAACTATCATTGTGCCGCAGGTTCTGCCTACCAGGCCTCATTGTACAGCCAGTCTAGGTCCCATTACATCCTTGCCAGCAGGGAATCCACTTTTCTCTCATCACATACACCAATTTGGATTGCTGCCTCCTCTTGATCACTTCATCTCTCATTTTCTCTCTCCCAGTCGAGGTGATCTCCTCTAGTCTATCAGGCATTGGTGAATGAGGGAGGTGTAGAGTTGGGGAGGGGAAATTACATCCTCCTCAAACCCACTTTTTTCCAATATTTACTCATGAAATTCTCAAAGTATAGTTCCCACATGAACAAAATCTGCATCACCTGAGACTTAAGAAAAAAATGCCCTCTTCCAACATACAAACCCAAAAGATGACAGTATCTAGGGATGGGAGAAGGGTAGAGCAATCCAGGATTGAACAAAATGTCTACAGAATTCTGATACAACTAAATTTAAGAATCACTAATTTATTCTACTATAAACCAAGATTAGTTTGATCTTCCTATGGACTTTAGCTTTTAAATACCAAAATCATTGAGAAGACACTTTTTTCCCCTTATTTTCTATTCTATCACATCCTTCTCCAAGGCCATGAGCATGGAGCATTCTAAGCATTTAAAAAAGAGGTAGCACATGGATGAAACAGTAAGTATCACATAAAAAAGACACTAGTATTTCAAGTATGTTTTCCCTCTTCAAAGTTCTATGAAAAGAAGTTAGGATAACCATTTCCAATTAAAGCCGAAAGAAATAACTGAAATCTGCTGTCGATCCATTCTAAGTTGACTATAGACACATGGTTAATATAGACATCTTACTCATCTTGATGATCTAGAGGAGAGATTTTCAAGCTCTAAAATGCCTAAGAATCTTTTAGGAAGGTAATTTAAAACTCATATTACAAGGCAGGGTGATCTTCTAGTTTTTGGTTCTCAAATATCCACTTTTTTTTAACAAACACTGTGAGTGTAATAGATTCACTGATCCCAGGTTAGAAAGTCCTTGTCCAACTCTTTTCAGTTCTATGTATACATATATATATTTACTACCAAATCCTCTTGTCTCCTCAGAAAAAAGAATCACTGCAGCATATCCTTTTTAAATATTATAAAACCTTAGGCTATCTGGCTGGCTCGGTCAGTAGAACATGTGACTCTTGATCTTAGAGTCATGAGTTGAAGCCCCACATTGGGCATGGAGTCTACTTAAAATAAAAAAATCATAATATCTCAAATATTCTTGAAGAATTGCACATTTAAGAAAGTGGACTTTTCTCAAAGTTCAATTATTAATATTAAGTAACAATTTTAAAAGCCATTCTAATTAAACTTACTTCCTTTCATTCTGAAAAGACATACTTACGATAGCAGCTTCCTCTTAATGACTTAAAGTCAAGGACTATAAATTTTTCAACTTTTATCCAAAACTGACTGGTGTAATGCCTCACTCACTATAGACTCCAAGTAAATACTTGATAACTGAATATAGAAGTAATCAGGATGAAAGTATTCAGGATGAAATCCTTAGGCTCTTAAGGAATTTGCTAAGTCTCTGGATCTACTAAGGATATTTGAAATAGAACCCCAGAAGGTTGTACTTTTGACACACTTAAACCATCCCCCCAAGTCCATCTTGAACCTCAGATAACATGCTGTAATTATGCAAATATTTACCTGAAATGCAATTTGCTCTGAATGTCCAAAAAACAGATAACCAGACCCAGTCAAAACATCTATAACTTTTAACTACAAATGGGTTCTATTAGAGAGCTTGAATGCATTGGCTTAGCATCCCATTTGATTGCTGAGAACGTGGTATTTCTTTCTTGGCTTTCAGCTATATTCTAAAGGCTTTAAAATAATTCTTCATAGAGAACACATTCTTTTAAGGTTATCTTACCTAGGAGCAAATGCCAGATTTGTTATGTATTCATGGTCACTGACTGAGACTTCACTATAGAATCAATAACATCATATGGCTGAAGTGGTTTCTATTTGCCAACAGGGAGGATATGAAGACTATAATATGAATATGATGCAGTAGCGGTCACCCATATGCAAAACATTAACTGCCTATTTGTCCCTCAAGATTGAACTGCATCTTTTCTTTGCTTCAGGAATTCAGAGAATGCATGTGATTATTTTAGAAGATGAAAATGTTGATCACTGCTTTCATTCTCACTTTCTCTGGCAGTATGGCACCATCATCATACATTTTTATTTTCTTTTAACTAAGAGGACTAGTTAAGAGCATAGGGAATTAGCCCTGAGTTAGATAAGTAGAGTTGGGGAGAGATGATTCTGTCTCAGCTATTGACAGAAGAGAATATTAATTAATGTTTAGTAAATGCCTACTCTATAAAGAAAAATTATAATAAATGAAAACCCAAGTGACTCAAACCAAGGGGAAAAAAGGCAAGAACTGAGTAATAAATATATTTACTCAACTGAAAAATACATGGGTAGGACTAAGTACAATTTGCCTAATCTGGTAAATCATTCCATAAAACTAGGAAGAGATTTCTTTCCATTTCTCTGCTTGTCATAAGCTACATTTTTTGAAATCTCCACTAGTCCCAAGATGGTTACCAAATGTGAGATGTGTTTTTGTTTTCTTTATGTAATTCTTAAAAATACGAGAGGTGTATTCTAATTTTATTGAGAAGGAAATTGAGGGGACTTTTAAATTGTGATAAAACATACCTGGAGTTTATCATTCAACCATGTTAAAGTGTACAATTCAATGGCATTAAATACATTTACAATATCCTGCAGCCACCAGCCCCTCTCCATTTCTAGAGCTTTTTCATTATCCCAAACAAAAACGATGCCCTCATTAAACAAGAACTTCCCATTTCTCCTAGCCCTTAACAACCTCTTTCCTACTGTCCATATCTATGAATATGCCTATTTGAAGTACCGAATATAAGTGGCATTGTACAATATTTGTCCCTTTATGTCTGGCTTATTTTACTTAGTGTAGTTTTCAAGGTTTAACCATATTGTAGCATGTATCAGAATTCCATTTTTTTAAACGATTATTTATTTATTTATCTGAGAGAGGGAGAGAGAGAGAGACAGAGAGCGAACGTGATCACAAGCAGGGAGAGGGGTAGAGGGGAAAGCAGACTCTCTGCTGAGCAGAGAGCCCGATTCAGGACTCAATCCCAGGACCCTGGGATCATGACCTAAGCATAGGCTTAACCGACTAAGCCACCCAGGTGTCTAGAATTCCATTCTTTTTAAGGCTGAATAATATTCTATTATATGTATAAATCACATTTTGTTGATTCATTCATGGATAAATGGACATTTGAGTTTTTTCTACCTTTTGGCCATTGTGAATAAAGCCGTTATGAATACTGATGTACAAGTATCTGAGTCCTGGCTTTCAGTTGTTTTAGGTAAATACCTAGAAGTGGAATTGATAGATCGTATGGTAATTCCATATTTAACGCTTCAAGCCAAACTTTTCTGCAGTGGCTGGACCATTTTACATCCCTACCAGCACAAGGGTTCTAATTTCATCCTCACTGCACTTATTCTTTTTCTTTTTTTCTCTGCTACTACCATTCTGATGGGTGTGAAGTGGTGGCCCATTGTGGTTTTGATTTCCATTTCCCTAATAACTAGTGATGTTTAACATCTTCCATGTGCTTTTTGGCCATTCTATGTCTTCTTCGGAGAAATGTCTATTCAAAATCTTAATCCATTTTTGAATTTTTTTTTGAGGAAACTGAGTTTTAAGGCATTTGTAACTTTCCCAAGATTTTCCAATATGTAAGCAGCACAAACAGCATTCAAAATCCATGGGATAGGCTCCCATAATTCCAAAAGGTCTCCTTGTAAACCAATGTTCTTCCTGACACTGTGGACTCAATCCAAGAGGGCAAACAAATATTTATAAATTATAACAGCTGCTGCTTCCCTTAGGACTGCCTCCCAAATAATCAACCCTGGCATCACTGTTATAAAAGTGCTAAGTACTGGGGGTGGAGCAAGATGGCGGAGGAGTAGGAGACCTAGATTTCGTCTGGTCTCAGGAATTCAGCTGAATAGGGATCAAACCATTCTGAACAACTACGAACTCAACAGGAGATCGAAGAGGAGAGTAGCAACAACTCTCTGAACAGAGAAGCGACCACTTATTGGAAGGTAGGACGTGCGGAGAAGTGAATCCGAGGCGATATTCTGGAGGAAAGATGGCGGGGGAGGGGTCTCCGTCAGCCACTTCTGGCAAGTGATAGAGCCGCGGAGCACAAAATCGGACCTTTTAGAAGTCGGCTCCGCTGAGGGACGTCGCTGCAGTGGCTAAACGGGGGGTGGAATCCTCCCGGGACAGTGTGGTCTCAGGACCCTCAGGGTCACAGAAAGACCGGGGGTACCTGAGTGCAGCAGAGCTCTCAGGTATCGGAGTGGGGAAGCCGCCTGCAGAGACGGAGCCGAGGTGCGGCTCTCAGCTCGGGGTTGCCATAAACTGTGATCCGCGGCCCAGTCGGGCCACTGCTTCTCCAGCAGGGACCCAACAAGCGGCAGAGCCGGGGAGACTCCCCTTCCTCCCCTGGGAGGAGCGGCGCGGGTGCTCACCGCAGGGATCTGCTGGGTTTGGAGACCCCACACGGGGTTGGGTGCCAGAGATAGCAGCGCTCGGTCACAGGCCGGGTGAGCACGGAGAGCGGCCAGAGACCAGGGACAAGGGAGTGACTGCTTTTCTCTGGGGGTGCACTAAGGAGCGGGGCCCCGAGTTCTCACCTCCTCCGGGTGGAGATTGGGAGGCCACCATTTCCGCCCTGGTCCTCCAAAGCTGTACTGAGAGCTTTCAGGGAACAAAAGCTCCTGAGAGCAAACCCGAGCAGCTTGCTTAGCCTGGACCGACAAGGGCGGGGCAATTCCGCCTCCGGCAAAGACATTTGGGAACCATGGCAACAGGCCCCTCCCCCAGATCACCACTAACAGCCAGCAAGCCAAGACCAAGTTTACCGATCAAGGAGAATGGGAGAACTCCAGCGCTAGGGGAATACTGCACATAGAATTCATGGCTTTTTTTTTTACCATGATTCATTAGTTCATCAAAGTTAATTTTTTTAACTTTTTCTTTAATTTTTCTTTTTCCCTTTTTCAACCAACATCTTATCAATGCCTTTTTTAAAAAAAACATTTTTTATTTTTCATTTTTAGAGTCATATTTAATCCCTTCATAGTAGTTACCCTTATTTTTGGCACATATATATATAAGTTGTTCTCTCTTGAAAATTTTGAGATACAGTTTCTTCTAACAGATCAAAATATACCCAAAATCACTAGTGTATGGCTTTGTTCTATTCTCCTGCCTGATCACATTCTCTCCCTTTTTTCTTTTTTTATTTTTAATTATTCTTTCTTTTTTCAAACAACTTGTCTTATCAATTCCTTTTATAAAATCTTTTATAATTTTCATCTTTATGCTCATCTTCCATCCCTTCATTGTATCAACCCTTATTTTGCACATATATGTCTTTCTTCCTTTAAAATTTTAGGAGGCACTTTTTTCTAACAGACCAAAATACACCCAAAATCTAGAGTGTGGCACTGATCTATGTACTAGCCTGATCATATTTGATCATATTCTGCTTTTTTTGTATTGTTCTGTTTTTGTTTTTATCTTTCTTTTCTTTTGTTTTTCTCTTTCTTTTTTCTTTCTTTCCCTTTCTTTTCCGCTGGTTTCAGGTCTTTTCTGATTTGTATACAGTATATTTGCTGGGGACGTTGTTAACCTGTTAGCATTTTGTTCTCTCATTCATCTGTTCTCCTCTGGACAAAATGACAAGACGAAAAAAATCACCTCAGCAAAAAGAACAAAAGGTAGTACCATCAGCCAGGGACCTCTCAATACGGACATTAGTATGATGTCGGACCTAGAGTTCAGAATCATGACTTTAAAGATACTAGCTGGGCTTGAAAAAAGCGTAGAAGTTCCTTTCTGGAGAAGTAAAAGAACTAAAATCTAACCAAGTCGAAATCAAAAAGGCTATTGATGAAGTGCAATCAAAAATGGGGGCACTAACTGCTAGGATAAATGAGGCAGAAGAGAGAATCAGCGATATAAAAGACCAAATGATGGAAAATAAAGAGGCTGAGAAAAAGAGACAGAAACAACCACAGGATCACGAGGGCAGAATTCGAGAGATAAGCGATACAGTAAGACGAAATAACATTAGAATAATTGGGATCCCAGAAGAAGAAGAAAGAGAGAGAGGGGCAGAAGGTATATTGGAGCAAATTATGGCAGAGAACTTCCCTAATGTGAGGAAGGAAACAGGCATCAAAATCCAGGAGGCACAGAGAACCCCTCTCAAAATCAATAATAATAGGTCAACACCCCGACATCTAATAGTAAAACTTACGAGTCTCAGAGACAAAGAGAAAATCCTGAAAGCAGCTCAGGAGAAGAGATATGTAACCTACAATGGTAGAAATATTAGATTGGCAACAGACCTATCCACAGAGACCTGGCAGGCCAGAAAGGACTGGCAAGATATCTTCAGAGCACTAAACGAGAAAAATATGCAGCCAAGAATACTATATCCAGCTAGGCTGTCAATGAAAATAGAAGGAGAGATAAAAAGCTTCCAAAACAAACAAAAACTAAAGGAATTTGCAAACACGAAACCAGCCCTCCAAGAAATATTGAAAGGGGTCCTCTAAGCAAAGAGAGAGCCTAAAAGCAGCATAGATCAGAAAGGAACACAGACAATATACAGTAACAGTCACCTTACAGGCAATACAATGGCACTAAATTCATACCTTTCAATAGTTACCCTGAATGTAAATGGGCTCAATGCCCCAATCAAAAGACACAGGCTATCAGATTGGATTAAAAAACAAGACCCATCAATATGCTGTCTGCAAGAGACTCATTTTAGACCCAAAGACACCTCCAGATTGAAAGTGAGGGGGTGGAAAACCATTTTCCATGCTAATGGACACCAAAAGAAAGCTGGGGTGGCAATTCTTATATCAGACACATTAGATTTTAAAACAAAGACTGTAATAAGAGATGAGGAAGGACACTATATCCTACTTAAAGGGTCTAGCCAAGAAGAAGATCTAACAATTATAAATATCTATGCCCCTAACATGGGAGCAGCCAATTATATAAGGCAATTAATAACAAAAGCAAAGAAACACATTGACAACAATACAATAATAGTGGGGGACTTGAACACCCCCCTGACTGAAATGGACAGATCATCTAAGCAAAAGATCAACAAGGAAATAAAGACTTTAAATGACACACTGGACCAAATGGACTTCACAGACATATTCAGAACATTCCATCCCAAAGCAACGGAATACACATTCTTCTCTAGTGCCCATGGAACATTCTCCAGAATTGATCACATCCTAGGTCACAAATCAGATCTCAACAGGTACCAAAAGATTGGGATTATTCCCTGCATATTTTCAGACCACAATGCTTTGAAACTAGAACTCAATCACAAGAGGAAAGTCGGAAAGAACTCAAATACATGGAGGCTAAAGAGCATCCTACTAAAGAATGAATGGGTCAACCAGGAAATTAAAGAAGAATTAAAAAAAATTCATGGAAACCAATGAAAATGAAAACACAACTGTTCAAAATCTTTGGGATACAGCAAAGGAAGTCCTGAGAGGAAAGTATAGAGCAATACAAGCCTTTCTCAAGAAACAAGAAAGGTCTCAAATACACAACCTAACCCTACACCTAAAGGAGCTGGAGAAAGAACAGCAAATAAAGCCTAAACCCAGCAGGAGAAGAGAAATAATCAAGATCAGAGCAGAAATCAATGAACTAGAAACCAAAACTACAATGGAACAGATCAACGAAACCTGGAGCTGGTTCTCTGAAAGAATTAACAAGATTGATAAACCCCTGGCCAGACTTAGCCAAAAGAAAAGAGAAAGGACCCAAATCAACAAAATCATGAATGAAAGAGGAGAGATCACAACCAACACCAAAGAAATACAAATAATTATAAGAACATATTATGAGCAACTCTATGCCAGCAAATTACACAACCTGGAAGAAATGGGTGCATTCCTAGAGATGTATCAACTACCAAAATTGAACCAGGAAGAAATAGAAAACCTGAACAGACCTAGAACCACTAAAGAAATTGAAGCAGTCATCAAAAATCTCCCAAAAAACAAAAGCCCAGGGCCAGATGGCTTCCCAGGGGAATTCTATCAGACATTTCAAGAAGAATTAATATCTATTCTCCTGAAATTGTTCCAAAAATAGAAATGGGAGGAAAACTTCCAAACTCATTTTATGAGGCCACCATTACCTTGATCCCAAAACCAGACAAAGACCCCATCAAAAAGGAGAATAACAGACCAATATCCTTGATGAACATGGATGCAAAAATTCTCACCAAAATACTAGCCAATAGGATCCAACAGTACATTAAAAGGATTATTCACCACGACCAAGTGGGATTTATCCCTGGGCTGCAAGGCTGGTTCAACATCCACAAGTTAATCAACGTGATACAATACATTAACAAAAGAAAGAACAAGAATCATGTGATCCTCTCAATAGATGCAGAAAAAGCATTTGACAAAGTACAGCATCCTTTCTTGATCAAAACTCTTCAGAGTATAGGGATAGAGGGTACATACCTCAATATCATAAAAGCCATCTATGAAAAACCTACAGCGAATATCATTCTCAATGGGGAAAAGCTGAGAGCTTTTCCCCTAAGGTCAGGAACGCGGCAGGGATGTCCGCTATCACCACTGCTATTCAACACAGTATTAGAAGTCCTAGCCACAGCAATCAGACAACAAAAAGAAATCAAAGGCATCCAAATCGGCAAAGAGGAAGTCAAACTCTCACTCTTTAAAGATGATACGATACTGTATGTGGAAAACCCAAAAGACTCCACCCCAAAACTGCTAGAACTCATACAGGAATTCAGTCAGGTAGCAGGATATAAAATCAATGTACGGAAATCAGTGGCATTCCTATACACCAACAACAAGACAGAAGAGAGAGAAATCAAGGAGTCAATCCCATTTACAATTGCACCCAAAACCATAAGATACCTAGGAATAAATCTAACCAAAGAGGCAAAGGATCTTTACTCAGAAAACTATAAAATACTCAGGAAAGAATTTGAAGAAGACACAAAGAAATGGAAAAATGTTCCATGCTCATGGATTGGGAGAACAAACATTGTGAAGATGTCAACGCTACCTAGAGCAATCTACACATTCAATGCAATCCCCATCAAAATACCATCCACCTTTTGCAAAGAAATGGAACAAATAATCCTAAAATTTGTATGGAACCAGAAGAGACCCCGAATAGGGGTCACAGGAATCTTGAAAAAGAAAAGCAAAGCTGGCGGCATCACAATTCCAGACTTCCAGCTCTATTACAAAGCTCTAATCATCAAGACAGTATGGTACTGGCACAAAAACAGACACATACATCAATGGAACAGAATAGAGAGCCCAGAAATGGACCCTCAACTCTATGGTCAACTCATCTTTGACAAAGCAGGAAAGAATGTCCAATGGAAAAAAGACAGTCTCTTCAACAAATGGTGTTGGGAAAATTGGACAGCCACATGCAGAAGAATGAAACTGGACCATTTCCTTACACCACACACAAAAATAGACTCCAAATGGTTGAAAGACCTAAACGTGAGACAGGAGTCCATCAAAATCCTCAAGGAGAACACAGGTAGCAACCTCTTCGACCTCAGCCGCAGCAACTTCTTCCTAGAAACATCGCCAAAGGCAAGGGAAGCAAGGGCAAAAATGAACTATTGGGATTTCATCAAGATAAAAAGCTTTTGCACAGCAAAAGACACAGTCCACAAAACCAAAAGACAACCGACAGAATGGGAGAAGATATTTGCAAATGACATATCAGATAAAGGGCTAGTATCCAAAATCTATAAGGAACTTCTCAAACTCAACACCCAAAGAACAAATAACCCAATCAAGAAATGGGCAGAAGACATGAACAGACATTTTTCCAAAGAAGACATCCAAATGGCCAACAGGCACATGAAAAAGTGCTCAACATCGCTTGGCATCAGGGAAATCCAAATCAAAACCTCGATGAGATACCACCTCACACCAGTCAGAATGGCTAAAATTAACAAGTCAGGAAATGACAGATGTTGGCGGGGATGCGGAGAAAGGGGAACCCTCCTACACTGTTGGTGGGAATGCAAGCTGGTGCAACCCCTCTGGAAAACAGTATGGAGGTTCCTCAAACAGTTGAAAATAGAGCTACCATACGATCCAGCAATTGCACTACTGGGTATTTACCCCAAAGATACAAATGTAGGGATCCGAAGGGGTACGTGCACCCCGATGTTTATAGCAGCAATGTCCACAATAGTCAAACTGTGCAATGATCCAAGATGTCCATCGACAGATGAATGGATAAAGAAGATGTGGTATATATACACCATGGAATAATATGCAGCCATCAAAAGGAATGAGATCTTGGCATTTGCAACAACGTGGATGGAACTGGAAGGTGTTATGCTGAGTGAAATAAATCAATCAGAGAAGGACATGTATCATATGACCTCACTGATATGAGGAATTCTTAATCTCAGGAAACAAACTGAGGGTTGCTGGAGTGGTGGGGGGTGGGAGGGATGGGGTGGCTGGGTGATAGACATTGGGGAGGGTATGTGCTATGGTGAGTGCTGTGAATTGTGCAAGACTGTTGAACCACGGATCTGTACTTCTGAAACAAATAATGCAACATATGTTAAGAAAAAAGAAAAAGAAGATAGCAGGAGGGGAAGAATGAAGGGGAGTAAGTCAGAGGGGGAGACGAACCATGAGAGACGATGGACTCTGAAAAACAAACTGAGGGTTCTAGAGGGGAAGGGGGTGGGGGGATGGGTTAGCCTGGTGATGGGTATTAAAGAGGGCACATTCTGCGTGGAGCACTGGGTGTTATACACAAACAATGAATCATGGAACACTACATCAAAAACTAATGATGTAATATATGGTGATTAACATAACAATACAAAAATTAAAATAAAAAAGTGCTAAGTACCCCTCCACGTACTGGCCCAATTTCATGGCTTTTGTTAAGAAGTAAAAACTATTCAGGGCTTATTACTTAACTTAGTTAATATTCCTTTTCATATAAAATTTCTACTAGCACAAAAATCTTTTTAGGTATTTGTGGCTTCTGTAAACACAAATGAATACTAAATTCCGAAGGGCAGTGTATGTAAAGGGCCTTACTGAAAAGCCAGTGATTAAGAAAAGTCTCCACTGAAGCAAATAATAACAAGCATTGGTTCGTTTTCTACTCTCCTTCCATTAGATGTTCTCTATGTGGGACGAAATGTGTACACAATCAAACAACATCTAAGAAAGCAGTTTGAAGGAAAGATTCTTTATTTCCTATCAAGGTGAACAGCAGCTGAGGCCCATACATGTAAATGATGCATAGATTAGTTTTAAATCACCTGTAGGAAAACCGAGATCATCTTTTTATATGGAAATAAACATATATTGTGGGAGAGAAAGTCAGCCTGATTCTAGCTGTGGAGACGCTAGTTTAGAAGGAGGCTTTGAAGCCAGTGGACAGGAAGAAAGAATTACGGTGCCACACATAAAGACTGGATCGGGCATTAAAGAAAGAGGCCACAGAGGCGCCTCATTTACAATCGCTGCATGAGAGCCTGTGGACAACAGTGGCTCTCTGGGTGACTGAGGAGGCAGCCTCCCTACTGCTCCTCAGCAGGTGGCACAAAGACGTCACCTCATCCATCTGCAAATTAACAGGGTTGGAGAAGTGCTCCATTCACAGCACAGTCTGACTTCTTTTACCCAATTCCCAAGAAAACAGTGACTATTATGGGAGCAACAATGAAGAGGGTCACTGGAAGGGTAATTACAAACAAAGCCACAAAAGGCAAAGCAGTACAACACAGATAAGGCAATAAAGTATCTTGGTATTTTCAAGGGGGTTTCTTAACAGCTTGGGATATTTTTAACCTGCACTTGATTTTTTTTAACTGTAGTTATAGGTTTTAAGAATTCAACTGGAGCACATTCATTGGGAAAAATAACATAAAGAAGCATCCATGCCTTTATTGTCTCGAGACTGAAAGAGTTCAAGTCAAGCATGAAGGTGGCCAGAAGACAATGTGTCCTTAAGGGAATGTCACATAGCTAAGGGAGGTCATATAACTGTGTGCCTCAAAGCTCCCTCCCTTACAATTGCTCTATCCAGGGGCCTGGGAAACTGGTTTTTATCATGCAAAATTCCTCCCAGCCTTTATGGGATGATGCTCGCCTTTCTTTTCCTACCATTCCCAACCAACACTGTCCCTTTGGCAAGGCAGCTCCAAACTTGTGTATGAATGGAATACCTCCTCGCCTCCCTGCCTCCTCACCAGCAGACAACTTGAAGTGCCAAGAGAGCATTGCTCAACTCCTGCTCCTGCCCCTTTCTAATATGTGTTTTAAATCCGATTTTCAAAAATTACATGTGAATAAAAGGGGACACTGCTTTTCCACACAAAATTCAAAGTCCTCAATGCAAAAAAAGGTGTCTTTTGACCCTAAATTCATCCTGGGCATATGAGAGAGTCAGTATGCCAAGTCCTGTGCAAAGTTCCTGGCACATACCACATTGCTGCCAATACCACAAATATTGGAATCGCTCTCAGAACTATTCATGACTCACTCACCAAAATCAATGTCATCACCCAGCCTTGATAACCAACTTATTCATCAAGCTTGGCTCCAAATGCATGTTTTCTCAAATTGAATTCCTGTTCAAAGTATGAAGATCTTTAATTACTAACTCGTTGTGGATGTATTTGTGAATGCCGCAGGCAAATTCCAGAAGAATAGCTCAAAAATAATTGACAACAAAGGCAAGTTCTTCTGGCCTATAAATATCTATCTCCCCAGGAGGGATTAATCTGAACATTAGCCCATTCCTTGGGATATAGATTTTGCTATTGCTATATGTTTTGAATGTAGCATTATGGCTTTGCTAGGCATTCTTGTATTTAGCACCTACTGAGCCCAGTTGCTCTTACACAGAGATGATACTATAGGTTAGTCGTAATGTACTTGGTAGCAGTTTAGTCAAGGCAAATATATTTGCACTTTATCAAATCTAGTTTGAAATATAGTAATGATTCCACAAATTTTAGAATATACATTTAGAGCTGATAATAATAATTAGCAGTTAGCATTACAACCCATCTGACTTATGCTGAGTAAGTTCAAAATGATTTACATGTATTCACTATATCATTCGTACCATATCATATTGGTTATTTGTAATTATGCCAGTGTTATAGATGAAAAAACAAAACGAAGGCTATATAACTTAGAGAAATAATATAACTTGCCGTAAGTTGGCAAGCTGTTTCAACACACATAGTCTACTTTAGAGTTCAGTCCCTTAACCATCAATTTAGTTTTGGAAAATTTACAAATAATTTACAATAGGATATTAATATAGATGCTAAGATAGATTTATTCCTATATTTATCATTTCTTTCCTAGAATCTCCTTACTAATTTTGACTTTCACAAATACGTGCTTTTGTCCTTTTAAGATTTTTGGATATAAACCAATGATTACATAAATCATGAGTTTGCAAAAATCTAAGTTATGCTAATATTTCCTTAGATTTTGTACTATATACTTTTACTTGTGTATCTTCTGCCAATTACCATTTTATTAGCTTGGGAAATTCAACCATCACAGTATTTCTAGCTTTAACAAGTTTTCAGAAAATTTAATAGTCCAGATGAGCTCTATTAGGATTTCATAAAGCACAGACAACTAGTTAGTTCTAAAATACTATCTCTAGTATCCACCAGTAAAACCCAACTTAATTTATTTGCTCTAAATTCTACACGTTGATGAAGCAACACAATCCAGGGAAGGAGAGCATGACTGAATTTGATGTCTGAGAGCCCTAAGTTCAGGTTTAGTTTCTGCCACTTACTAGCTATTGTACTTGGACAAATTGCTTGCTCAACTCGCTCATCTTAACATGACCGTAATCTCACCTCCTCTTAGTGTTATTGTGAAGAGTAAGTTAAATTTGTATAAATTGCCAGTATCAAAATTTTCTATTGAAATTAATAGCTCTCTAAGCTGCAGTATTTGGGGGTGGAGAATTGTTGGGAAAGGAGTGTCTGTGTTTTTCTTTTCCAGAAAAAAAATAATAGGGCTGGGAATTACAGTCCAAGGAAAATATACTTTCCTTCCTGTTATCCTGTTTGTACTGTTTTTCATATGCCTTTCTAGTCTACAGTATCCCCCATGAGGATAATTTAATGCAGTTTTAAAAAGCTCTTCCATATCAATAATAAAAACATTAAACACAACCAGATGTAAAAGCATCTCCCTAAGATGTCCTGGCAACCACAGCAAATGGCTCCCTTGCTCCATCTCCTGTTCCCTAACCCAGCCTAACTTCTGATCAGTTACCACTTGTAGCAACCAAAATAATCAAAGGTCATTCAATGGATCTACACACTAAAGACCAAGTAAAGGATTACTTGAAGAAATCCTAAGGCAGGCCTCAGGAGATTCTAATTTAGAACACATCCCAGGTTCTTGCGCTTTCACAGCTCCTTGGGGAAGCCATGCTTAACATGAACTATTTTGGAACCACCAATGGTCTCATCATGAAACAGTCTGAACATGCAATGATGTTGGAAGCCAAGAACTCAAAGCTGATTTGATTCATTACACAATATATTTCAGCTTCACAGTGAATTTGCTCTCATTATTTATAATGAATAAAAACATTATTCTCTTCGCGTAGTTGTCAGACATTAGTTAAATTATATTTTTGGTTCAAGACATAAGGTAAGAAAAAGAAGCTGAGTTTATTCCTTTTCATTCTGGAAAAAAAAATAGACTGTGTATAAAGATGTTCTACAGATACCTTAAACAATTTCCAGGAAGCATAAGCAAGTGAAGAGCAGAAAATATCCAAATGGTAACTTACATTGGCTCAGCTTCAAGGGGGTGGTATTTTTACATCATTTTTTTAATTTTCAGGTTGGTGTCACAATATCCCTGAGGTTAAACTCAGAACAATGGTCAATTTTAAATGCACACCAAAGAATTCTTAGTATCAACACAGAGGTAGATTTTCTTCCCAAGTGCTATAATCATGTTAGCTAAACTCAAGATATTCATGTAATTTTTTTCATAAATTCTGATTTAGAATATATCTTGTGCAAACTCTTCTCAAAATGCTTCTAGAAATTTCTGTTTCTTCCTATTTCCATTTATGAGATCCCAGTGTGAATTTTCATTAAGGTCCAAACTCATTATGTCAATAGAGAATCCATTAGCATGAACATTAAGACAACAAGAGACAGTGGTTTTATTTTTCTGGTACAAGTGTGAGGGTATATAATTTGGGATATCCATAAAAAGATAAATTCTTGACAAAAGCGCTATTTAGAAAGGAGATAAACACTAGAAGTAGCATACACACACGAACACTTTAGTAGCTTTGGTATTTGAGTAATAATTACAATGCATGTTGTTGAACTTATACCCCTTAGAATCAGTTTTGGGGCCAACTACAATTAAGTCCACAGTTATATTTTGGAAGGTAGTAAGTGAATCTGAAATCATTTTTAAATAATATTATATCAATCAGGTCAAAAATAAATATATTTTCATCTCTCAGATGACAGTATAAAACAATGATTCTTTGTTAGAATTTTGGGGAAGCCCACAAAGAAAATTATTTTTTCCTGCCCACATTACTTTGTCAGGGGTATGTAGTACATACACCTATATGAAAGTACAATGTTTGTCCTGTATTCCTCTTTTCCTTTATGTCAGTGTTGTATCAAGTTTATGCTATAAACTAATTGACGAGGGCACACCATGTTGTTTAACCTGATGTTAACAAAAGTAGTGCACTCACTTTATGTCACCTCTGAAATGGATGCTATTCTACTATCTTTGGTTCCATTTAAAGGCAGAACCAGCTAAAGTCAAAATAAGACAGTTTTGAAGTAAATGAAAAAAGCTCTCATTGAATTTATAGTATTAGGTAAATAACTGCATATGTATTGGGTGAGGAAGGTTGTGAGAGTGGGTGGTTGCATGTGGGTAAACCAAGATCTATGTATCTGGTGCAACATTCTACTTGTTTGATGCATGCTTTCTTCAATAAATAGGAAATCTAAAAAATTTCAATACACATTCAGATTTCTATATATTTAGAAAATATACATACACATTTAACTATGCCTATACAAATGTATATAAAATGTATACATGTACATTTATGAATTAAGACATATGTGAAACTATATAGCTAGTATTTTAAAAATGCCAACTTTTTTCTGGGAATGTATTCAATGTTTTGCACATATTCTATTTAAATCTTTCAATAACCTTTTAAAGAAGATCTTAAGAATTTATTTTTTTATTATATTAGAAACTTGAGGCTCAGGTACATTATTTTACTTGTTTGACATCATACCACAAGTAGTAGAGCCAGTGTTAAAATAAAGATCACCCTGAACCACTTATGTGGTTAATAATAGTGTAGGACTTAATTCTATTCACACTGAACCACACAGAGAAAGATGAATGTATAGTTCTTCACTACAATTGATATTTTTAGGATCTCTTACAATAAAGAAAGAAAAAGAAAGGGAGGGAGGGAGGGAGAGAGAGAGGGAGATAAAGAGAAAGAAAAGAAAGAAGGAAGAAAAGAAAGAAATTGTACTCTCAATACCTTGGCCACCTTCTTATTTTTCTCGGTTGGAGCCATAACTAAGTGTTAAACTGATTACAGGGATATATGATAATAATACTGTGTTAAGTATCATTTGCTACCCAAGACCTAATGCCGCTATCAAATTTCTTTATATTGATGACTTCAATGTTGAGGTTCCTTATCCACTGATGTGGAGTTTCATGGTTAAATAAAAGTGACGTGACCAACAGCTCCAGTGAGCACTGGCTACCACAGTAAATTTCAGTTGCAGTGAAAGTTAGTATGGCCTTAAATATCCTCATTAAAATAATAATTATCAAGGACTAAAAGACATTATCTATTTTTATCAAAATGTAAGATATTTTATGCAAATTTTAAGCTATTTTTACGGCCTATGACCCAGGCCAGTTGGTTTTTTTGGCCTCAGTCTGCTGTGTTAAAGAACCACTTTCAGAGGTTAATTAAACGCTGTTTATGATATTGTGATCATCTGACCTCAAGAATTTTTAACCATATTCATAAATAAGGATGTGCGCATAGACAAGGAAATACAATGATTGCTTTGGTTCTTTTCCCAAAACCATCTTGGCAAAGAGACTTTCACACCCCTAAGCTCCACATCTGCAATTACAAAATAATTAATTGGTTGCCAAGCCATTGTGCATATTCCAGGACACCAGCCAAGATCTAATACTGGCATCATTAAGTGAAAAATATTGTAATGTTAAATACTGTATTTCCCGGCTTCATTTAGCCAATCAATGATGTCAGTAGTATCCTGTTCTTTAGGAAACTTAATTAAATTCTTTCATTCAGATAATCAACATTTGTGCTTCCAACCACTCTTTAAATAGAGTCATTCTTTGTCTGGCAGCTGTGAGAACTTTTTACCCCATCCCCTCACAGAAACAAATGGAGAAAAAAACTTCATTTAACACTCAGATAATGAAATCCTGTTTGAGATACCATTCATGGGCATGTGGCGGTTTTAACAGTACAGCTTAATCCTGAGAGTTATTCAAACCAAGGGGGTATGTGAGTCAACAAGTTGGGTAAAATGAATTAATTGCCTAATGGATCGCATCAAAATGCCATTCTCTCTTCCAAGCCATATCAGAGAATGTATATTCTGTGAATAGTAAGGCTTTAAAATATGAAGATGTATCAAAGCCAAATCATGTATTTAGATCATGATGTAAAAGGAGGGATTTTAACTACAAATTAAAGAGAGATGTGTGCAAGTGTGTGTGACATCAAGGTGGGATCTGTTTTATCAACGTTTGATCATCATACCCCTACTGTTCAGTAGAACAGCTAGCGTAACTTATAATTCACAAATGGTTGTTTCTCTCGCTCTCATATATACGCATACTTGTACAAAGGCATACACACAAACATATTTTCTTTAGGTCGTTAAAAAAAATTACACACACACACACACACACACACACACACACACACACACACACACACACACACACACACACACACACACACACCCCTTAGGTCATTACATGTCTATTTTTTACCTACCCATCCTGTATATCCCTAACATAAAGTGTTCATTTGGAAACTTGGAGGAAATTGACACTCAAACTTTCAAAAAAGACATTTGCAAATATTTAAAATGTTGATGGAAACACTGATCTTTGATCTTAGAGCACCTTTGGGAATTTGTGCATCATTTAAAACCACATATTTATTGCTGTTATACTGTTTCCTCTTATATAAGCCCTAAAAATAAGAGCTGGGCACTGAACAAAGGCATTTATAAAATTCATCTGGACCATCTATTTATCCTACCACTGAACTACAACTCAAATAACAAAGTTGAAGACCACCTGCCTTCTATGTGCTTCACCTTTTACAGAGTATAACCATCTTAGATAGTCTGCAGAGTAAAACCACTGCAGAGTTGAACTATTTAGTTTATTAGGCAATATCTAATGCCTGGGACATTAGAAAATTCATGCCCTTAAATAGCTTTTATTCAGTTTGAATTATTTTATTTTATATTAACACACTTAAATTAACTGCAACTCTTTTGTTTGTTTGTTTGCTTCACATACATATAAAGCCTTTGCACTTTGACCTGGTTGGAGGAAATTTCTCCCAAGAGATCTGGACTCCTTTTGAATCCAGCTGTGTTTGACTTCCCTTGCTGACCTCCCGAAGCCAAATAATGGCCCAGCATCTTCTTAATTATCTTCAAAAACATCCTTTTAGTGCTAAACATATTTGGCATTTACTAGGAAAAAGCGAAGCTATGCATCTGTGTGTAATAAGACAACAAAATAGTCATATTTGGATCAAGTCTGCTTGATATCAAAACAGGGCACATGAAATCATAAATCTACTGGTTATTAAATGCAAAATTTCATTCACTATGATTTAGTTAGAGTTCAGCACATATATTTCTTTGGGACAAATTCAAGGTAACACAAAAAGTCTTGTTCTGGGAGAACAAACCTACTGTGGATGAATAGAGGAATATTTTTCTCAAGCAATGGAATCAACAATGTTTTTATTTCTTAATGGATTTTCTATTTTCATCCTGAAAGTATGCCTTACTGTGCTCTTTATCACATGCACAAAGAAAACCTACTTTTCCAGGATAAGTGCTGAATACAAAACCTTTCTCTGCTTTTGGGAGCTTTACCCTTGCTCCCACTCATGTGCTTGTTTCCATGATCACTGCTAAACTCACGTGCAGTTTGCATGTGAACAGTGTGGAAGATCCTAAAATTAGAATTTCTTTTCTCAGATAAATATTCCAGTCACTGGGGCATCTGGGTGGCTCAGTCAGTTGAGCATCTGCCTTGGGCTCAGGTCATGATCCCAGGGCCCCAGGCTCGAGCCCTCTCTCTTTGCCGCTCCCCCTGCTTGTTCTCTCTCTCCTTCTGTCAAATAAGTAAATAAAATCTTTTTTAAAAATATTTTACAATCACTGAAAACGTGTAATTTTACCATACCTCAAAAATCTTAAGGATGTTTTCAACTCATTGAAAATACGTGCAGCCCACACATAATGAATTGCAAAGGGCTGGAACCGATTGTGTGCATTGTTAATAGGACATAAGGCCCTTTGCTGAGAATGAAGAGGCAAATGTGAGCCTTTAGCCACAGCCAGCCACACGGGTCATTTTCTCACAATAATGATTTTATATAAGAAGGGAACCCCCCGTATGAGAGAAGCATGGTAAGTGTTTTTCTGTGGCAGCTTTATAATTTATCATATTGTCAATGCTGCATGTGTGAGTCAACAATTCAATAGGGTTTTTCAGAGTATATTTTTATCATTGTTCGCTTTGGTTCTCACCAACAAGGAATCCCTTCTGATAGTGATTAAAAGCAAACTGTAGGTATTAGATTAGCCTTATAAGCCATACCTATTTGAAATTCATTCTCAATCCTTTTTAATAATTATCAAGGGGTAAAAATTGTTAAATAATACAAAAGGGAACAAAATCTGCCAGCAAACTTTTCTTCCTGGGCTCTAGACCATCGCATAATGAGCCCTTGAAAGAAAATCCTACTGGAAGATCAAAATCACACACTGACTCCAAGTATTTCTATGTTTTAAGATTCGTTTAAAAATACAATTATTGTAGTTAAAACAAAGAGTTATTTTCATTGCTAACATTGGCAAATTGGTTTTAAAATAACAAGACAGAGCTGGCCAGAGCAAAGGAAACAGAAACTCTCATGTATGGCTAGTGAGAGAATAAATTGGTGCCATCATTTGGGATCTCGTCCAGGTTTCTGGCTTTAAATATGATGCATAGGTGTCCATGGTAGAATGAGTTATTTTCCTCATTCTTTACGTCTCTCTGTATCCACAGCCTTTGCCATGTAATTTTGCCCTTTGTTGCACAAGAACGAAGCATGAAACTTCCACTTCCTGGCTTTTGGATTGGCTTTGTTATTTGGTGTAGCCAATGGGATGACATAAGACATGTGCTTGAGCAGTGGGACCTACCTCTTATACCCCTGCCATCACCACAAGAAGAGGGTAACTGCTGCCCCTTAAGCCTTAGCCTCTGAATGTAAGCACATGGAGAAGGCCAAAACCCAACCCAGAGTGAGCAGCAAAGTCCAGCCTGACCCTTAGCTGAAGCAGAGCTCCGCAGAGAAACCCAGCCTAGACTCAGGCAACCCCAAGTCATCTTGCAGGTATGTCAGAAATACAAATCTTACTGTATTCTACTCAGATTCTGTGGTGGTTTCTTAAACAGCAATAACTGATGCGATGCTCATGACTCCTAAAAATATTTCTCTATGCTTGCCTCTTCTTTTCAGTCCAGCTCCTACTGCCCACTCAACATTTCTAATATGTCAGACTTGTCATGGTCAACACTCAAGTCCTGACATTCTTCCTCAGACCTGCTTCTGTTTTTCTCATCTAGGTCTTGGCATTGCATACTTCTGGTTACACTGACCCACCCCCGCCCCTAGAAAAACAAAACAAAAAACCTTGGAATCATCTCTGTTTATTTTCTTTCTCCCACTCCCTACTTTTAATCTTTCAGTAAATCCTGACAGTTCTATCTTTAGGATCTGACCACTTACTGTTATTTCAGTTATTACTTGTGTTCAACTGACATTTTTCCTTCTATGGTATTTTAATAGTTTCCTAACTGGATTCCTTGGATCTGCTCTTACTCCAAATAATTATAGTCTTAACACAGGAGTCAGAATGCTAAGTCAGATGACGTCATTCCCCTCTTCAAGCCCGCCAGAGCATTCCATCTGCCTCAGAGTGTAAAGCACATTCTTACTGCAGCGCAGAAGACCCTACATCATCTGGCCCGTGTTTTTCCTCTTCATGTGCTGTTGCTGCCTCCTCGTTCATTTGGCTTCAGCCATACTGCCCTCTTCCCAGTTCCTTCCAGAAATGAGGTACATCCTTAGCTGAGGCATTTTGAACTTGTTGGTCACTGTGGCAGACAGGCTCTTTCTCCACAGATACCTTCCCTTTCTTTGGGTTGACCTAAATACCCCCTTCTGGAAGCCAAGAGCAAAGCTTTCTCTGGCTGACCTGTATGGAACTGCAGCCCCTGTCCCTCATCCTCTTCTCCCCACACTCTTTCTACCTACCACTTCTCCTTCAGTTTTCTTCTTGGCGCTTGTATATTCTACTTCCCTCTTTTAGTTATTGTCTGTCTCCCCCACAAAAATAAACATTCTTCTGAGTAGACTTTTGTCCATTTTGTATATATGGATACATTTTGTACATAACCAAATGCCCAGGATGGTTCCTAGCCTCATAGCAGGCACTCAAAAAATATTTCTGATGAATGCATAAATGGAGACATTTATGAAAAATTCCCTAAGATTTTTCAAGAATTTCTGACAAATAATGAGAGGAATATGCCAGTCTTTAACCATTAACATAAACATTTCTATAGACAGATTTATTCATAAAAGCAAAACAAAATTGCCTGAATATTCAACATTAAAGAGCTTATAAAAATTATGGTATACAAACCACAGCTTTTAAAAAGCGAGACAAAATGTGAGTGACAAATTTACTCATACATATAGCATAATTCCTACCCCATTGTTTCTATGTCTTAATATGAAGTTTAGGAAGACAATTCAGAACTTGAAGACTAAGATTGTACAAGGGTAAACAACATCTGTTAGATTCTCTATTTTTTAAAAATCCACTTAAATTGTTCATTTATGTCCTCCTTTTAAGATAGCTCTGTTTGATGGGGTGCGTGTGTGTTTCAGTCGGATAAGCGCCTGCCTTCACCTCAGGTCATAATCACGGAGTCCCGGGATCAAGCCCCACATCCCACACTGGGCTCCCTGCACCGCAGGGAGTCTGCTTCTCCCTCTGCCCCTCACCCCCTTTGTGCTCTCTTTCTCTTTCTTAAATAAATACAATCTTTAAAAAAATAAAATAATAAAATAAAATAAAATAGCTCAGTTTGAGAGCCTATGAGTGGCTCCAGTGTGTGTTAAGGCCTAAAAGATCCAGATGTTTGCTTCCATGGCTGAGCTGTGATACACTGACTCCCATGGGAATTTGGAAAAATACAGAGTTTTGAATTGTTTTTATTCCAAGACATATAGTGTTAAAACTTCTATGCAAAGTAAGAAGTATTGATATTGAAACACAAATTAGCGGAGAAGATAAAAATTATGATAATTTCACAAAATTATCCCCCTCCTAATCCTTTTCTCGAGATCCACAACTCACCTTTATCTCATTAATTTTATGTATAGCTTTTTATTACGTTGCTATTTCTTGTACTTAAACAATGTAAACAGGGCTGCCTGGGTGGCTCAGTAGGTTAAGCATTTGCCTTCAGCTCAGGTCATGATCCCAGAGTCCCAGGATCAAGTCCCGGGATGGAGCCCCACATCAGGCTTCCTGCTCAGTGGGGAGTCTGCTTCCCCTTCTGACCCTCACCCCACTCATGCTCTAATAAATAAATTCTTTAAAAAAAATGTAAACAGAGTACTAAATTCATTTTAGATTTCCTTTTATAAAAATATTCTATCTTTACTGAGAATGTTCTATCTTTGTGTACTTGCAAAGTGATTTCATGATTTTCTTTCTTTAGAAATAAATCAATTATTTAAAAAATGTATTAAATGCGAAATCCGAGAGTTACAAATATTAGCTCACTTAATTCTTTGATTTCCGTGTACTAACATGTGTTTAAAATTTATTCCACATTTTCATATACAGTAAATCTTTAACTCTAACATAACACGGTGATCCCTAATTTGCTAGTAAAACATGATACATAAGAAAATGATTGAATTTACGTAAAAATGATAAAAATTTAGACAAACTTTGATCACATACAAATACTTTTTTAATATTAGTAGGTATCCTTTCATTATATAAAAAACTAAAATCAAGAAATTATTTTTAAAGCCCATACAAGAGGGAAAACGTAGTGATAAAACCCTCTCCTTAAAGGAAGACGGTTTATTTTCCGAAGGTAGGAGAAATGAATCCCCGCGCGAAGTGCTGCAGGGCGAGCCCCTCACACAGCGCAGGGGCTCGGCATCCTTGTGCGCTGAGGTGCGATTCTATTTCTTTAATGCCTTTACAGCTTTACAGCCTACTGGAGACACAAAGGGGGAGGGAAAATGAAGGTAAGGTAGTAATTGCTCTACAAATTACTTGGGATGCCTAGAGCACATTATTTCACCTTGTGTAGAAAAAAGCAAAGACACAATGTAACATTTTGTGTCAACTATACTCAAATTAAAAAAAAAATGAGGGAGACCCATTATATATTTCTAGTAGAATTACATATAATACAGTTCTATATAATCTGTCTCCCTCATTCTTTCCCCAACAGTGGATAGAGGAAAGCATAAAGACGACGACCCTGGTTTTATTTTGGAAGATGACTATGTTTTTGCGCAATTGCACATATAGGTGGGTTCCTTCGCCTGCCAACTCATTTAAGGCACGTGGGTGTCTGAGCATTTGGTTTAGAGATGAAAATGCCACGCCGAGGTTTGTCTTTGCTCTATAGGAATCTCTCAGATTGGCAGAAGAAAATAAACACAGTATCAAACTTGGAGCTCCTGCTCCTCCTATAAAACTTAAAACAAACAGGTTGGAACGCTACAGCTGCTGCGGGTGACTCAGACCCACAAAGGAGGCAACTTCAAAAGCAGGCTCCCTGTTCTTCTTTTCTCTCCATCAGTAGCAAGCTGATTAGACTGCTTGCCCATTATCCAAAGCATTCCACACTCTAAGGGCCTGACATAGCCTTTGTGTGCAGAAGAAGGCTGAGGCTCCCACAAAGAGAGACAGAAAGGTCACCCTCGAGTGGTGATTACGGATCTCATTGAAAGCAATCACACAAATCAGAGGGGAAAAAAGTCATGCAAATTAAACCAGGTAATCTGTCCTACTATTACTAATTGATTCATTTTCTTCATTCCAAACCTTTAATATAGGTTTCTCATGTATCAAATATATATATGTATACATATTTATACACACACAAATACACATTTAAATACACCTACATAATACTACATAGAACATAGGTGATATATTTGCTTTCTATTTTTACAAAAAATGCGTATTATTCACGCATATATATACATGTGCAAATACCCCATCCATGATGATAGACGAGCTACAAAAATTAAAATGTACAAAAGCAATGAGAAAAAGTGCCTCAAAACAGGTAACTGACAAGAACCAATCATCAAAGCAGATTCTAAGATATTTGGGTCGTGTGAAATTTACAAAGTGAGAAACAGACTGAGAACGGAATTGCAGTCAAAGATGAATGATTCAACTTGGCAACGCTTTGTTAACCAGCACTTTGAGATTCCACAATGATTAAAGTGTAATCCTTTGTCTCCTTTAATCTTGCTTTTTAAATATCTTGCCACTTTCCTAGCGTAAAGGGGATGTGCGACTTTAGGTGAATTACATATTTCTCAAATTCTGCACGTGAATGTTAGTACGGTGATCAGGATCAGATTTTTCAGTTATTACATAAGACTTTCTGCACCAGCAGTTATGTTTATGCTATTATACGTGAATTATGCAACTTTTGTCTCTCTTCTTTCAGGATGCAAAATTCCATCGTAATAACCTTCATGCAAGTGGGAACAGTCTGTTCTCTGACTGTGATTGTGAATCGTCATCTACATTCTAGAGAAGGAATGAAGTTCAGGTTTCTTAAAGCTAGACTATAAAACCTCATCAAAAATCATCACTCTCAGTACTTCCATTTCTTTTTTTTTCCCCCCATGTGGTGAGTCTGCACAGTAACTGGATTTCTCAAATGTTCCATGAATTCCACTTCAAAGCAAAGGGAGAAAAGAGGACATCTTTCTAGATAGCATGAAGCAGTTACTTCTCATGTCCTTTTTTTTTTTTAACACAAACATTTCAAGCACAGGATAAAAAAGGGTGTCCGACCCATGTATTGCTGAAGCCACAGATGCCCCACCAAATGTGATGGACTCTGGGGTCTAAACTTCATGGTTGAACAGGGCAGCCTTTGTCCTTGACATGAAATGCAGATTATCTTCTGCTTCTACTGCCATTTTCTTTCCTTCTATTCAGAAGTTTCCATTACCTGCTGGACTATTGTGTTACTCTGAGTAACACAAAGTTCTTTGTACAGAAGAACCATCTACAAAATAAACAGCCCTTTATCCCACCATTACAAAACCTGTTTTTAGAACTAAATACATTGCTTCCCCAAATGTTTTATCAGGGATTTTATCAGGGTGCTCACAGGAGAAATGAAATACGGGGAGAAAAAAGAACATTCCTATCCTATTGAGACTTTGCATTCCATGAATATCAATAGTTACTGGTTTTTCTAATGCCGTGTGTAGGCATATTTTCCTTTTATCATTTGAAATTCTGAAAATTGTGAACAAACTTGTGGGAAACTGGGGAGTCAAAGATATGCAACCTATCATCTTATTACTAGATTCCAGGTGAAAAATGATGACGTGACCCATCATGCCCCTTTATTAGGGTTTTTAATTCTATAAATTTAATCACGATTAAAATTGTTTTTTAATATTAGATGCCTGGTAGAACAAATAAGCAAACTTTATCTTTATATTGAGAGAGGCCATTATGTTTTTGTGTTTTTTTTTTTTAAGATTTTTTTTTTTATTTGACAGAGAGAGACACAGCGAGAGAGGGAACACAAGCAGGGGGAGTGGGAGAGGGAGAAGCAGGTTTCCCGCCGAGCAGGGAGCCTGATTGGGGACTCGATCCCGGGACCCTGTGATCATGACCTGAGCCGAAGGCAGACGCTTAACGACTGAGCCACCCAGGCGCCCCAAGAGAGGCCATTATGTTTTAATGGTGCTATGTCATGAAACAAAAATGTATTTATTAATATTTTCTTCTACTAGATAACAACTTCAGATTCCTTGATTGCCATCTGGTCGGTTCTTCCTGCAGCAACGTAAGTCATTCTGTCTGCTGGGTTCATTCTCTTCTCAAGTGGTGTTTGATTCCAAATAGTAGGATGGCTCTGTTGATGAGTGTTAACCTAACTAAAAAGATAACTTTTTCAGATAGCCAATGTTTAAAGCAGATGTATACAATAAAATAATATAATAAATGAGTTGTTTAATGAGAATGGCCAGTTTCTTCACCAACATCGATAACTTTCTAATGTTGAAAAGTCTTGCACATGAAAACAGAAAAATTAGAAGGCAACTGAGGGCCTTTTGCTGACAGAGTCTGAAAATTTAACTAGACCATAAACAAAGTGTATCTCTATGTGCACAGGGACCTTCCTATAGCTACCAACATGAAATTAAATCAGAGTAATGCCTCAAATTATATTCATTTTCCTAATACTGGTCATACTTTAACATAGATTTTTAAAAAGCAGTTCTCAAAAATAGAGCTTAGCATAAATGCCATCACACATAAATACACACATTTTTCAGTTTTATAGCGATGGATAATCTTGAGTCACTGCTTCCAGTCCTAAAACAGGAGTTCTCAAAGTGTGGTCCGCTGGGGGTCCCTTTCAGCAGATCCTTGAGATCAAAACTATTTCATAGTAATTACATTCTGTATAACACTCATTCTCTCATGAGTGTACAGTGACATATTCCAGAGGCTGCATGTGATATTGCAACAGAAATAGATATGCAATTCCAGCTGTCTTTTCTAAAACCAGACATTAATGAGATTTGCAAAAATGCAAAACAAAACCACTCTTCCCATTTATTATTTTTGTTTTAGAAAACACTTTTTATAAAAAAACTTTCTATTTATGTTAACATAGAATAGGTTCACTGTTGCTCTTCTAAATATTTTAAGTGCCTCAATTTCCATTTCTAATAGGAAAAATATTAATAGATATAAAAACTACATTTAAAAATCTATTCAGTCCTCAGTAGTTTTTAGAAGTATTTGAGAAATTCTACCTTAAAACACAATTAGCCTTTACGACATCCTTCTTTCATAAACTCAGATTAAAAGGAATGCTCTTCAGTATTCCTTTTACCTAGTGACAGTCCTACTATCTCCTTTGTATCTGCCTTTTTTATCTACAGCAACATGGGCACTGAGTAGGAATTCAGTAAATACTTATTGAGGGATAGGCAATGTTTTAATTAAAGAGTAAAGACCATATAGGTTTTCTAGGAGCTTCGCAACTGCAGATACATCCCTTGCTGGAAATGTCATTAAAATTCTTTCAGATTTCTTCCAGTGAAATTTTTCCCGACACTGTGGCAAATTACTTAGAAAAATAATACTCTAAGCACTGCTAAAAATAATGAGACTGTTCGGCCTAAAAGTCATGATAGATATCATCTGGGTGTGAATTTCATTTTAATTTATTCAAGGAGTTCTCTGTTCTTTCCCCAGTAACGCCACAGTGGAGCTAGCTGTCAAGTGGCCTTGGTAATGTTCAAGATTGTTCCACCCAGTATATGAGGATTAGGGTTTTTCCAGCAACAGGCACCAGAAATCAACAGCATTGTACAGCTCTTCCATGTAATTCTGAGTCATTCTTGCTCTGGTACTGGATCTGACACATTCTCATTTGAATTAAAACTGAAAACTTGTCAACTGAGATTGTTCAGTAGATCGAACTTTTTCTTAGATACTCTAGGGATGAGAAGTACCAAACACTGAATTCGTTCTCCCACACTTGGGTGTAGGTTTCTTTCTCTCCATTACTAATAGATAAGCATTAGCATTTTGACTTCCAAGTTAGTCTCAAATGTCATCTTGATCTCATAAAAGAAGTCTCCACTAGGAATCCTTTCCTTAAATGCTGAAAAGTAAATCAAAGCAAAGCAGTATTTCCCATTTTTGGACTGGTGATTAATTGTGCCATTCTGCCTATCGCTCTAGAAGGAAAGAAGTTTCTAATTAGCTGGATACCATGAAGTTCAGTATGTCAAGAGTATAGTCCCATCAGATAAATCCAGCCAGTAAGTGATCTAAGTGTAGGATGACATTACCTCCATACAACCCAACTCTACTGAAATCAAGTTCACCTTTTCAACAAGTGCGGGGTGGTGTGATGAGCAGAAACAGCTCAAGCTAGAAAGATCTGTATTTCGATCCCAGCTTTGATACTTACTGGTTTGTGATGCTGACAAGTTAATTTTAACCATTCTGAGCCCCAATTTCCTTTTCGTAAAATAAGAACAGCAATGTCTACCTGGAAGGACAGTTTCAGAGACTATTTAGAAAAATTCTAGCATGTTAACTGTCACATAGCAGACAGTATATAAATAGAAATTATTATATACTAATAAGGTAGATTTTGTTGTTGTTGTTGTCATTTTACATAAGAGTATCTACTGATATTTAGAAAGTTTAAAGAAAGCTGGAGGGGATGAACTAAATTTGCCTAAGAAGTCCAAGAATCTGGTGGAACAAATGAGATCAAGAATTCAATCCTCCTTTGAAAGAGAAAAAGGTTTTGAATATTTCAGGTAGACTAGGATGTACGCTAAATTATGCTACACTTTTGGCCAATACAGGTAGGGCAGCAAACGTATCATGGGGAAACCTATATCCAGTAGCAGTCATGAAATCATGCAGAATTTAGGGAAAATGCTTGAGCTCATCTCAAGCTACTAAGCAAAAGCAAACACAGAACCAAATAACTACTACCTTGAGAGATATCTTATCTTGACTGGAGAACAGGAGCAAGGTGGGCAGATGAGACACTGGACTTCATTTTAATTTGGATAGATGGCTTCTTGGGTGGAACCCTGGTGGGCACCTCAGTTAGAAACAGTTATCTAAAAAGTAGCAAGTAATTTTAGTAATCTTTGATTAAACCAGTGCTATCTGATCATTTTTCCTTGTGCATAATTTGAGATGACCGTGTAGAGATGCAGTAAGAAAGTGGAAATATATTTGTCCAAGCTTCTTGGTGCTGGGAAAGTTACTTATTGGTATTATAACCAGAAAGAGATTATATCTACACCCTCATGATTACTTCAATAATTCTCTGTGATGTTTACAGACACAACCTCAAATGAGGTTTTACTCAAAATTACTGAGAATACAAAAATTATTCTGTAAGCCTATTTGGTATTTAAAAAAAATCTAAGAGTTTTATCAAGATCAGTTTATTAAATAGTTATAGACTAGATCTTTGTCTAGAGCAATCTCCATAGATTAACCCTCAAAACTAGAATCTATTCATCCTCTTACAACCATCACTATCATAAATTTAAAAAGTTCTCAGGATATTATACTCTATCACAGAATGTTTAAACCCTCGTTAGCACTTTAGGTTAGCTCAGATTCCCTAACTCTAGGTGGTCTTGCAAAAATACGGAATTTTCTAGACCTCTACAATAGATTCTTCCCCAGTGAGCCTCATGTTCACCCCTTCCCCAGGCTAACACCATCGAAACACATTTCGAAATGCATAGATTCCCCTGAATCCTGTCGGCACATATTACATGGGTACTGCAATGTCTTTGGAGTATAGGCTATTTCTTGCTGGCAAAGGACTTGTGCTTCCCTGCTCAGGCTGTTCCAATGTTTGATTTTTGTCGCAGGGCCCGGCACAATGTGTGGTGGTGGTAATGTGTCTTGTGGTAAACAGACATGGTCTTGAAAAGCATTTGTTAACAAAGATTCATTATAGGGTTCTCCTCTGGCAAAGAGCAATGGACTTCTTCTATCAGACAAGAGGTTCTGGGAGACAAAGTCAGGGTTCAGGTTCTCAAGCTCACCCACTGAAATGTCACCATCCAGGTGTCAGAATTCCACTCCTCCATTAAAACCCTATTGTTGACAGAAGATTTATTGTGGCTGGGAATTTAGTCTCCCTTTTGGTACATAATCAACCCCTGGTCCTTGATGTTCAGCAACTCTGCCTTGTGGCTGCAGGAAGTAAAAAATCTCTTTCACAGCTGCCAGACAGACCCTCTGGCTTTAGAACATCACTTCTCAGTTTGCAATTGACTGCACGCTACCTGTCATTTTCCTTTCAAAGTCCCCTGTGCCATTAAAAGCAGTTACCGTACTTTATCATCCTCAAATTTACCATTGTCCTGTAATGATCAAGAACCACAGGTACTTGATGTCTAAATGCCTTCCCTCTAACTATACTTCTTCCCAATTAACAACGTTAAAGTTTGAGGTGTTATGATGTCGCTCCATGCCAGAAGTTACTATCACATCACACCACTGTCACCAGCAAAAGGGGTCCTTATTTCTTTTACACAGATGAGCAATTTATTTCCAAATCATGTCCTAAGGGTTTGCTTTCTAGAACCACTATGGTTTCCTTGAAAACAGACCCTGAGACAAAGATTAAGTACTAGTCATTTATTTGAAAATGGAATTCTGGGAGGCTGGCGGGGGGGGTACAGAAAAAGGAAATGAAACAATGTGATGTGTGTATGTGTTAGCTTTTGCTTCCTGAGAAGCTCTTCACATGCACAGGCCTATCATCATGAGAAATCTACAGAAAAGAGGAATAGAGAGATTGTGCCTTGGAAAGTTCCATCAAGGGGAGAAAAAGAAAGATAATTTGTCTACAGTTTCTTCTCATCTCCTGTCTTCCACTGGTCAAAGTTCTCCCCAGTTGGATTTAAGTCTCTCATAATCTTGGGTCATATATACCAACACCTTGGTTGGAATATAACTACTTGAAGAAGATCCATGCCCTATCATGTGACATGTTATCCAAGTTCAGAAGTGTTGAGAGATTCCAGACTCTGGATGCTACTGGTCTCAGATGGCAAAAATATTTGCCAAACACAAGGGGCTGGTCGTTCAGGTAACTGCTGGGGTGAACTATTTCACTGGAAGCTCCAGGAGACAGTTGAGCCAAGAAAATCTGAAAAAGGATGTAGTACAGACATGCAACTTGATGCATGACTTTCTACAAGAGTGATGAATTAAAAGGCAGAAACAACAGTTATTTTAAAAAGCCCTTCTTGCCTAATATTTGAGACAATTCCTACTTTCAAGATGAGTAACACTTGATGATAATCATCAACTGTTCCAGTAAGGGTTTAGGAAAGTAGAGAAGCAGAGAGCTATGTAATTAAGCCTCCTGACCACTTTGCAGATTGTTGGAAAAGATGTTTGCTCACGGGGCGCCTGGGTGGCTCAGATGGTTAAGCGTCTGCCTTCGGCTCAGGTCATGATCCCAGGGTCCTGGGATTGAGTCCCGCATCGGGCTCCCTGCTAGGCAGGGAGCCTGCTTCTTTCTCTGCCCCTCTCTTTCTCTCTCTCTCTCTCTCTCTCTCTCTCTGACTCTCATGAATAAATAAAACATTAAAAAAAAAAGATGTTTGCTCATATATCAAAGGTAAAGACCATATCAGAGCAAGGAAGAAGAAAACAAAATGCTTGAAAATATAGATCAGGTCTCTTAGTTGCAGTGAAGCAATTCACAATCTAGCAGTTCAACTATCGGCAATCCTTCCTAATATCTTTCAGTTATTAACTGAGGGGTAAGAGAAGGCAGAACTTGCTCAGAGCCAAATGAAGAAGAGAACAGAGCAGAAAAGGTGATAATAGCCGCTAGCGAGGGAAGACTATGCTCATGCACCATAGCAGTGCTTTTCAAATTTTCATGAGCATACAAATAATCTAAAGATCTTATTAAAATACAGATTCTGAATCTGTGGCCTTAGGGTAGCTCTAAAATGTCCCCAGGTGATGCCAATGCTAATGGCCCCGAGATCACATTTTGTAATATTAAAAAATACCATGTAATTTTAATAGCTATTATAGATGATATTTAAAACTACAGCAGAAATTCTGAAAGCCTTAATTCTTTCCAGAAAACAGGAGTAAGTACTGTTTTATAGTCTGATAAAGGGCAGGTTTCTGAAATAGCATCCCAAAATGGAAAAACCCAATCAGTTACCAGAGTGTGGATGAGAGAAATAGGCAGATGGAGTATAATCTAAATAAAAATGATCTGTGCTATTTCAAAGGCCAGGAAAAAGGAACCCAGTGCCTGTGGGGAAAGAGCACAGGGGCTTAAGGCATGAGCTGCTCTTGGCACTGACATAGTAGGTTCATGTCAAATGGGACTGTAGCCCCTACTTCCAAACGGAAGCAGAGATGGAAGGAATTTGTGTCTCAGCATTGGTCACAAGTGGCTGTGGTTTTAAAATCACTTAAATAGAAAAACTGAATCCATAGCCCATCGGGGAAATTAAAGAGATTAGAATTATGTAGTTTAAATAAGCAGAGTCTCTCAGTTGTTGCACTGCCTTGCTAGAATCCCGATATCTTAGAAACCTTCAGAGAAGAGAAAAACACTGTCAAAGTTGTGAACCCAGATCCTAAAAACTGTGTATGTGTGCACGTGCCTGTGTGTGCATGTGTGTGTGTGTGTGTGTCAAGGCTGGAGGTTTGCTGACTACGATCAACTTTAACTCCCTTGAAACACTTGCCTAGTACTTTGTATAGCAGGTGTATGCAGAAATTTCTATGAAAATAAAAGCAGAAAAGATTTAATTCTTCTATTCTCCATTTGCTCTTTGGAGACAAACCCAACTTGATCCTCTAAATTCAGAAAACTGTTTTCCCTGGGATTTTTCAATACTTGAAGAGTAAAAGAACAAAACTTGAAGGGATGCTATGAATCGAGACCAAGGATTCCCCCTACTCACTCACATAGACAGGGTGTGGTCTTAAAATGGATCTTTAAGATCCGTAACACCTAAGACATTTTGAGTAAGTTTACAAAGATTGTAAACTTTACTTTGTGCTTTGTAAGACTGTACTAACAACCTCTTGATAAAAATCATCACTCTGAGTGCCTAAGTTCACGTGTTCCTCTCATCGTGCCAAACAGGGTAAGAGTTCCTGAAGACTTCTAGAACAATTATAGTAGTAATCTTTTGCACAGAATTAATGAAACTGTCTTAAATAACTACCTCTAAATTTAATAACTTTACCAGATAGTTACACCGAAGTTTGTATCTCTAAACCAGAGATTTCTCTTGATCTTCACACTGTATTTAGTAAGATATCTTCTCTTTGATACCCTTTGGGCACCTCACACTGAACACATGCACTCTTACAGTCAATGTCTCATTCCCTGCCACTGAAACTTCTTTTACCCTTATTGCATTTTGGTTAGTGTTAACCTCATGGACCCAAGGATCCAAAACCAGAAATCAAGCACTCACCTTAACTTTGTCCCTTTCATTTCCTATATCAAATCTTAAGTGATTCTTTAAAATACTTTTAATACATGTGAAATTTCCATGACAGATCATTATCTTCCAATCAGGTGATTGCAACAGCTTCCTAACTGGTTTTATCACCTCTAGCCTCAACCCCTTCCCGAAAGAACAGACGTGCTACCAGTCTGTAATTTAAATCTGATCAGGTCTCTCACCTGGCAATAAAATTTTATTGACTCATTTTGTATAAGGTCACGTACAAATTCTTTAAGGTGGAATGTTGGGTCTTATGTGATTTGTTTACCTAATTTGACATCTCCCAGCACTCCAATAACTCTTGGTTCTACAAAAGCAGGACACAGATTCCCAAATACATCATGTTCTGTGCCTTTGACTTTTCCTCCCTAATTCTCTAGACTGGAATGCCTGGAAATTCATATTCATTTTCAAAACTCAGTAAAACCATTATTACCTAAAAGCAGCCTCTTACTCCCAAAATTGGAGTTAACCACTCTTCTTCGGTGCTACTTGCAAATTTTAAATATAATTCTGTCACTTGATTAGTACATTCTGTGATAATCTGTACTATGTCCCCAGTGATTATAATGTACAGCCAAGAAAGAGAGCCAACATTAACAGATTTGAGAGACACTACTGGAAATGTATAGAACTAAGCATTGGATAAGTAGCCTCTCTCAGATTTAATAGGAAGGTAGCGTAGAGAGAAATATTCCCGAAACATGCACACATACACCCTGTGTGTGTGCAAAGAAGTGTGATGCCTTTTCATGGATGTTATCTCTTTTATCCTCTATTCTCCTCTGTGTGGTCTTCACTACTTGTGGGTCAGCCAGCCAGGTAGAGAATGGAAAACCCGCTTTCTGGCACCTTATCTCCTGACATTTGGTAGCTGACAGCCTGGTTCTGAACTGAAAGAACACAAATGGCAAACGAAGCACTGATGTGCAGTCCTTCCCAGCAGCCACTGTTCAAATAGAGTTCTCTTAGAACGGAGAAGACATGCAGTTGATCTAGTTTACCCATTACCTGTGAGTTTGAGTATCCCTGAGCATGAAGGTAAAATAATTTCAGTCCTTACATACCGCTCTCAAATTCCTCCAAATTTTCTCCCACCTACACCTATACGGGAAGCCAATAATAAACTGCAAACCAGCTCATCTATTATTCTACCTTTCTCTGCTCTTTTTTTTTTTTTAAAGATTTTATTTATTTATTCATGAGAGACAGAGGGAGAGAGAGAGAGAAGCAGAGGGAGAAGCAGGCTCCCAAGGAGCAGGGAGCCCAATGTGGGACTCGATCCCAGGACTCTGGGATCATGACCTGAGCCGAAGGCAGACGCTTAACCATCTGAGCCACCCAGGCGCCCCCCTTTCTCTGCTCTTATAAACCATGGGGGGAAGAAAGGTTAGAAGAAGCAAAAGTACTAGTATCGTTATAGCCTTAAAAACGGTAATATCCAAAATGTTGGATATATATCATTAAATATTTGTCCAAACCCACAGAACATACAATACTAAGAATGAGCCCTCACAGTAATTCCGGGCTTTGAGTGATTACAGTGCACTAATGTAAGTTCGTCAGCTTTGACAAATGCATCACCTGGTGAGAGATGGTCATGTGGGTGGAGGCTATGCATGGCGGTGGGGGGGGGGGGGGAAGAAATTATAGGTGAAATCTCTGTACCTTCATTTTTTCTGCAAACCTAAAATTACTCCAAGAAAATAATAAAAAAAAATTTCCCTTTCAAATTCTCATGTGACCATGATAGGGTGGGGGGGGGGGGGGAAGGGGGCAGAAAAGAAAAAGGGGAAGAGGGACGATGGAGATTGAGGGGAAAGAAAAATGATGTCTGAGAAAAGCCTGTTTAGAAAAATGTGTAACTGTCTTTACACTTCAGAGGCGCCTGGGGGGCTCAGTCGGTTAAGCGTCTGCCTTTGGCTCAGGTCATGATCCCAGGGTCCTGGGATGCAGCCCCGCATCGGGCTCCCTGCTCCACGGCGGGGAGCCTATTTCTCCCTCTCCCTCTGCTGCTCCCCCTGCTTGTACTCTCTCTCTCTCTAATAAATAAAAAAATCTTAAAAAAAAATGTCCTTACACTTCAGAAGTTTAACCCATTTCATAAAATACTACCATGACACCTTAGGGAGAACTTTTACAAATGGGAAGATAAGAAAAGTTCTGACAATATACGCCCTTGAAACTTGATGCTTCAGTATCGGGGATTCCTTTACCAAAATGATACTTTTGGAGTACGTGTGCGGTGTCCAAGAAGTCTTAAATCGGAGAAGAATTTACAGATTCAATGATAATTTACAAGTTAAGAGTAATTAAGGTTACAAGTATTCTGAGAAAAAAAAATTCAGGGAAAATGGATGTCCAGGAATAAATTATTTTTCAATGGTAAAGCTTTGCAGGTTAAAAGATGAACCAGTCTACATAAATTAGATCTCCAAGTGAATACAATATTTAGTCTAGTTTCAATCTTTTAGTCAACACATATTTATTAAGCACCTACAATACTGACAGGTACTATTTCCAGGCCTTGGAGATACAGGTCAACAAGGCAGATAAAGTCCCTTTTCTCATCAAAGTTTGCATTCTTATGGGGAGGCAGGGAATGGTTATCAACAAATAATTTCAGATAGTGTTAAACCCAATAAAAAATATTCTCAATAAATAACAAATATTACCTAATTGTATTGGTGGTAGACAAAGCTTGGTAGTTCCAGCATAGATGATTATGGGTATATAGAGACATCATAATAGTTTCACAGCCAGCACGATACTAAACCAATAATGGTTTATGGGTTATTTTATACGTCTTATAAGCACATAGCTTTCACTCTCTAGTTCCTGGTATGTGTTTATTTTTTTCTTCCAAGCAAATACTTAAAGCACACACAGTCACAGAATGCTATAGTCTACTTTGTGGGGGCAGCACAATCTTACAGGCATGATCTATTACACAAACTATGCACTCACGCGCGCGCACACACACACACACACACACACAATCTTCAGGGAAAGTTTGATCTTCATGTTTCATGGACTCCAGAGAAATCTCTCCTAAGAGCTTCCTTAAGATAATCAAGCTATGCATTGGGAATTTGGATTGTCAAGTAAATACGGTTGACCTAATCTGAATCAGAAAAGGCTTCTACTTGTCATTTTCAACACATCTCTATGGTCATTTACAAAAGGCTTACAATTTTTTAAACTTATTCAGAGTTTTTTTAAAAAACCTGAGCAATTTCGGGGTGCCTGGGTGGCTCAGTCGTTAAGCGTCTGCCTTCGGCTCAGGTCATGATCCCAGGGTCCTGCTCCGCGGGAAGCCTGCTTCTCCCTCTCCCACTCCCCCTGCTTGTGTTCCTGCTCTTGCTATCTCTCTCTCTGTCAAATAAATAAAATCTTAAAAAAAAAAAAACCTGAGCAATTCTGCATCTTATGTGAAGCTTTATGTGCTGTGTACATATTAGAATGAGGGGCCAGGCAATGTTAATAGTATAAAGGGGGTACTACAAAACTGTGGTCATTTCTATATTTCCTCAGGGTGAGCTTTCAGAGGGATTCAGGAAACAATTTAATTAGTCCGAAGGATTTAATTTCAGTCCTTTTTTTCCAAGCATCTTAGAAATAAAGGTAAGAGAAGTATTGTCAGTGCTCACAAAATTTCACACCTGCCCTTCTCCTCAGTCTCTTTGAAAACACATCAGTTTTAAAAGAGTCCTGATTTCCAGAAAGGGTAAAATTCCTAACGACCGCTGATTTAGAACTGGTTTATCATTAAATCACTTTGTAAAATGCAGACTTGCACAGAAAAACATAAGCTTTGACATTAATCAGAAAAGAAAAATTCAAATAATGTTTGAGTATTTCGTTCAAAATACCTGCAGTAAAGCCCACCGCCACAGAGCAAGAGGTAAGAGAGGAAGATTAGAAGAACAGCATGGAAGAAAATAACTCCAGATGGCAAAGTAGTTAAAATGCAAGCCAAGGGAATGGCATGACTTTAACTACAAAGCTGTGCCCCTTAGAATTTGCTAGAACACGCAGATCTCAGCAAACATATTAGAAACATGAGATGTGGTAAAACAATTTCTACTTGCTATTTCTGTAGGGACATGGTGCAGGTGAGTTCGCTACCCAGCAGGTGAAATGAGAAAACTAAGTACTGATCCCAGGATTGCCACCAGATTATGTTGTGCCCTTGGCATGCTGAACAAACATCTGTAAAACTTCATTGTTTCCTTCTTTTAAGATCCTCAACCCTGAACCGCACAAGCAAGGGGAACGCTAGTGGGCATTTCATAAATGCTGGTCCTGAAAATGGCTGTTATGGGAGGTAACGTGATTAAAAGGAAGGCCATTTATACACATGTGTCAATGCTGACTGCTGTCATAGGCTCTACTTCTGTCAAGGGAGTCAAGAGCAAACTTTATGAGAACTAGAGACTGGGGAATAACGCTATGACATCTGGTATGGAGCCAGCCAAAGACATGGGAAAGACTGGAATCTTCCTATTTTGTGACCACCACCAATATTGAGCTAGATGTTTCATTGTTGTTTTTTAAATACACATAGGTAACTTAACTAAGTAGACTCTATGCTAAAAAATGTCCTTCCGTGAAATAATACAATTTCATCTATTATCCTTAATCAGAGGAATAAAGACTAGTACTTGCTTTTATCTATTGAACATTTGGGGAGTGCAGTACAAAAGGGAAAAGACGGACACACTAATACAATGGGAGAGAGGAGTACATTTCAAAGATGTATGCTTTCATGGGCCACAGCTTTTTTTAAAAACCACCCTACTGAGATATCATCCACATACCATAAAACCCATTTAAAGTGAGCCAAGCATAACATATAAAGAAGTTGAGTCACTATGCTATATACCACAAACTATTATAACATTATGGGCCAATTATACTTAAATATAAAATTCAGAGATATTTAGTATATTCACAGGATTATATAATCATCACTGCCATCTGATTTTAGAACATTTTCTTTCCCCCTGAAGAAGCCCCCTGCCCTTCCACTTTGGCTCACCTCACTCCCAGCCAGAAGCAGGGATTAATCTAATTTGTCTTTATGAAGCTGTACATTAGGGGGTAACTGGGTGGCTCAGTCAGTTAACCGTCTGCCTTCGGCTCAGGTCATGATCTCAGGGTCCTGGGATCAAGCCCCACATCGGGCTCCCTGCTCAGCGGGGAGCCCGCTTCTCCCTCTCCCTGCCACTACCCCTGCTTGTGCTCTCTCTCTCTCTCCTCTCTCTTGGTCAAATATTTTTTTAAAGCTGTATATTATAGACACATCATATAAAAGAGATCATACATCATTTTTTGTGACTGGCTTCTTTCACTTAACGTACCTTTTTTTCAAAAGGTATCAGTATGTAACTATATACCTGTCCTTCCTTCCATTATAAGGCTGAGTAACAGTCCCTGCTGTGGATGTAACACACTTTGTGCTTTTATCAGTTGACAGATCTATGGGTTGTTTATACTTTTAGCTTTTACCATTTCTGGTTCTCTTTCAAGAACTCTATTATTCCTTATGAGGCAGATGTTCTAGCATCCTATTCTCTCAGGTTTTATTTGGTAATATCCTTACTTCACCTTCACTTTTGAAGGATAGTTTTACGAGGGTTAAGATTTTTGACAGTTTTTTTACTTTCAGCACTCTGCCTATGTCTTCCCACTGTCCTCTGATCTCCACTGTTTCTGATGAGAAGTTAATTGTTCCTGTTATTAGAGTCTCCTAATACACAATGAGTTACTTTTTCACTTGCTTTCAAGATTTGCCTCTGTCTTTCAACATTTTGACTACAATGTATCTGGTTGTGGATCTCTTTCCATTTATCCTGCTTAGACTTTGGCTTCTTGGATGTGCTGATTGATGCCTTTCTTCACATTTGGTTAAGTTTCCAGCCATCATTTCTTTGACTTTTTTTTTTCTGTCCCTTTTCCTCTTTTCTCCCCCTCTGGTACACCCATCATGTACATTTTTGCATCCTTAATGGTGTCTCCCTGTTTTATTCATTTTTCTCTTTTCTTCAGATTGCCTGGTCTCCAATGATCTATCATCAGGTTATTGATTCTTTCTCTGACCTCGAGTCTACTGTGAAGCTCCCCCATGGAATTTTTCATTTTGGTTATTTTACTTTTCATCTCCAGAATTTCCAGGGGTTTTTTTATTTTATTTATTTATTTTTTAGTTCATAAGTTTATTATGAAAAACACTGCACTGCTCTTATGCGGTAACATGGTCTTATAGGAGGGGGAGAAAAACAGTTCTGTTCAAAACAACTCACCAGATTCTGACAATAACAAAAAACAACATGAGCCTGAGATTTGAGAAGGGAAATAAACTGAGTGCAGACAAATCATATAATTAAATTAAACAGTGTCCCTGAAAATAAATGAAATGATTACAAAACTCCCAAGTAGAGGGGTGGCCTTGGTACTTATTTTTAAAAATGTTCATTAAGCTCCAATGACTGTTTGCTGCTATCCTTACCTACAGCCATGCTGAGTAAAGAAATAGCGAAACAGAAGTTAAATTGTACTCACGAGTGTTAACGTTTACATCTTCTAATCTGCGGTCTCTCAGAGAAAGCAAAAGTACCTACCAAATAGTGCTACTCCAGAAACTGGTTTCTTCACCAGCAATGTCACTTGCATGCATGAACTGGTTCGTTCTAAAGTGGTCACGGCTGTTGATGACAAGCTTTGTACATCTAATGGTCCGTCTGAAAACAAGTGTTTTGAATGTTAACTATTTTCTGACACTTCGGAGTTACTGTTGCTCTTCCCATTTCCATTAGGTCAATATATGGTTTGTGTTAACACTGTACAAGTTTAAAATTTCATTACAGGAAGTGGTCTGGGGTACTGTAATACTGGCTCGCCTCTGCTGGGTGCTGGGACACACTGAAAGAAAGCATTTTAGAGTATCCTCAGGTTCCATGATCGCAGCCTGATTACCATAAGGATAACAATAGTTTGGAGCAGTGAAAATCGTTACTACGTTCTGGTCATGGCACTAGTTACATCCATCCATCACCAGCTGGTGAGCTCTGGACACCAGTGGGAAGCCACTGACATGATTAAATGTTTCAGAAATGTCTTGCCCAAAGTTGTAACCAACTCCTTGAGGGGATATACCCCAACCACCCCCATCGATCGTCTGGATCTGACACAGCAAGTCACACATTGGACCCTGACGAGGAACTTCTAGGCTCTCAAGCCCTCTAATGTGATCCAGTGTAGCTATGGATGGTGAGAGGCCACCATGGAGACAGACTAGCTGTCCATCCACCAAGGCAGTGAAAGGAAGACAGTCAAAAAGATCTGTACAATATTTCCATATTTCCTTAAACACTCATCATAGAAACCATATAATCATGTGATCTGTCTGCTCTCATGATGTCCTCGAAGAATGGTGATACGTTCACAGTAACAAACCTTAACAGCTACAAGCAGAGTAACTGTTTCAACTGAATATCCTGTCACCATAATCTTCCATAAACAAAAATCTCCCATAATCTCCCAATCTCCCATAATCTCCCATAAATATCCTTTGTCAAACATAATCTCCCATAGTTTGTATCTGGTGATTTGCCACCAATTCTAGACAGTTCCATGAGATCATGAAATTGCCCATGTACATCTCCACAGATGGTGACTAGACATCGAACTTCTTGTACGTTGGATTCTTCTGTCAGGATCTCTTTAGCCTTTGTGGCTGCTGGTGGCTGCTCCCTGTAGGACTGGCCCCCGGCCGCTGCCCTCCTCCCCACCATCTAGTCCCAGAGCTCAGTTCTCTGTAATGGCAGCTACCTGCGTGGTGACATCATTCCCGGTGTTTTTTGTTGTTGTTTAATATTTATTTGACAGAGAGAGACACACACACAGCAAGAGAGGGAACACAAGCAGGGGGAGTGGGAGAAGGAGAAGCAGGCTTCAAGCAGAGCAGGGAGCCCGACGCGGGGCTCCATCCCAGAACCCTGGGATCACTACCTGAGCCGAAGGCAGATGCTTAATGACTGAGCCACCCAGGCACCCCCCAGGTGTTTTTTAAAAAAATAATTTTTATTTCTTCATTTCTACTCTGATGAGGCATTATCATACCTTTAATTCCTTAAGCATTATTTCTTTTAATCTTCAAACACATTTATAATAGCTGCTGTGAAGTCTGTTTGCTAAGTCCGCTATCTCACCAATGTGGGCCCGTTTAAAAGTAGTTTTTATTGCCTACGATTTTTTTCCTATGTATGGATCACACTTTGTTGTTTCTTTGCAGATCTCAGGGTTTTGTTGTTCTGTTTTTTTAAAAGTTAAGTATTTTAGGTATATCGTAGCATATCTGGATACTGAGAACTCCCTGGGGGTCATTCCTGTCTTCGTTTGTGGGGTCATTTATTTGCTTAATGAATTTGTTGAACTACTGCAAATTTTAATTCCTTTTCAGTGTTCAGGTTCTAATGTTCCCATTCAGATTTCTTTCCACTCTTTTGGTCTCTTGGTCTGGTTCTGTAAAAGTCACCCCTGGGTTGCCATAAGCTACTTATTGGCTTGGAGGCTGCTAACATTCACTTCTAGGAGTTCATGTGTTGTCACGTATTCCTTCAGGGACTAGTAGCTTAGAGATCCCCATTTGGAACTCTCCCAAGAGGCAGCAGCTTGGGGTATGCATTGTTTCCCAGACTATCAGGGATTAGTGTGATTTTATTTTTATACCTAGCTTTCTAGTAGTCCCTAGGTGAGAGTGGTTTATTGTTCAATTTGTGTTTGGTCAGTTTGTGTTTAAACCCCGTATGGCAGTAAGGGTTCTGCCCTCTGTGGATGGGCCGCATGCCATGGGGAAATGCTTACAGTCGGCCCCTCTGCCGAGTGGTTGCTACAGAGTGGATGAAGTTCAGCACGTGCATATAGCCTTCTTGACCTTCAAAACTATCTATGACCCTAAGACGGCTCTTCTCAGCTGTCTTTTTCTCTGATTCTTTTTGTCTGGTTACCCTCTTTCTTGGCTGACCTCAACAAATTTTACATTGTTTTTAAAACCACCCGTAGGCATAGAATTTTCCATTCTGGATTCCAAATAAAGCAGATTGCCTCAGCCAGAGCTGCAGCTCCTTCTTCTTATGGCCTGCCTTTCCTCCTGGGCAGAATCTTCGCACCACTCACCACTGCTGGGGATAAGAACCTGCGTTTCCAAGAATGGCACCCTGGTCTTTAAGTGGCTGCAAGGAAAAGGGCAGGAGGGCTGCCCCTTGGCCTTTTGACTTGCCCCTCCTGACATGGAACTTTTGCCCTACAAGGGAGGCCGGCCAAGGACAAGAGGGGTAGTGGTATTCTCGGCCTGCTGCATTTGGGGTGAGCCTCTGCTTTCTAAGTAGGGATTGGGTGAAAAAGGGAAACCTGTTTCTCTCAACTGTATTTGCCTGGGTAGAACTTCTGCAACATGAGACTGGGATGAAGGTGAGAAATGGAAACACTGGCCCTTGACCAGGAGCTCAGGGGAGGGCAGGAGTTTCTCTTCTTGGCAGCATCTGCCCAGGGAAGAGCACCTGGACTAGAAGTTTTGTAAGGGAGAGCTAGGAGCTGGGGGGTTAAGGGAGCAGTTTGTGCAAGGCTCAATTGCCACATGTTTTTGTTGTTCTGAGATTTAGTACATTTTCTAAATGAATGTTTCTCCATTCATTCACAGTTTCCAGAGACTTTAAATGATTTTATTTCTAATTTTTACCATTTAAATTGGTGTTTTGCTGGAAAGAGCGTTCAAGTATCTTACTCTGCCATTCTGAAAGTCTCACCTCCTTCACATTCCAGAGCTTCATATTTGGCTAAGTAGCATAAATTTATACTCTGAATTATACATCCTGTTCAGATTTCCACTCCTGCCTGACAAGGTCAGGAGTATGAAATAAGAATAGTAGAAAAATTGTCCCTGAAATCAGAAGGAGAGACGAACCATGAAAGACTATGGACTCTGAGAAACAAACTGAGGGTTCTAGAGGGGAGGGGGGTGGGGGATGGGTTAGCCTGGTGATGGGTATTAAGGAGGGCACGTTCTGCGTGGAGCACTGGGTGTTATGCACAAACAATGAGTCATGGAACACTACATCCAAAACTAATGATGTATGGTGATTAACATAATAAAATTAAATTTAAAGAAAAACAATAAAAAAAAGAAAGAAAAATTGTCCCTGGGGGGTACATTTCAATATTCTGATGGATAACTCCCATGACCAGTTATAGTCCTCCACACAAACTCTGCAAATAAGATAAGTATATCCTGAATAAGACACAGGAATCAAAACTACTTCTGACTCAGACTTTGGCACTAGAGGTCCCTTCCAACTTCTAGGCACCCACAACTGTTTAGGAAGGAATGACATTTATTTTTTACACTAAGATTTTATCTCTATTTCTTTTTAAACCAATTTTCTTTCAGGTTGACCAATATTTTTGAAGACTGAACTGATAATGCAAGTTTGGCTTTTTTTTTTTTTGTTCTTTCTTTTATTCCCCTTTTCAAGAGAATCCTTTCAAAAGATATTAAATGTCAACCCAGGTGATAGGCATCTTCAGCTGGAATCAATATCCACTTGCTGACTATTCATCAGAACAGGTCACATCTCTGGTGAATTCAAGGGCTGACAATTGCCTTCAAGAGTTGAGCAAGTCTAAGTTTCTAGAGAGTGTATATTTGGTCATTACATTAGGTTGGCTCCCAAGCCTGATAATTTCAGCCTTTGGATTGGTAGAGCACTGTCTGTCTTGCTTACATGGTATCTGTGGAAGAAATTCATTCCAGAAAGGATACATTATGGTTATGAATGACACCAATGAAACCACACAGCAAAAGAAAATTCCAAGATTGGTTCTTAAATGGGCAAGATTAATGAAACTCAAAATTCACAGTTCAAATGCACCAATGTTACTAAATGTTATATTAAGTATTATCCTGAATATATAAAAATAAATATAAGCAACACTGTTTCCCATTTTTCTTAAATTACATGTCATGTTAGTTGTGGTTGATAAATCTTTATTTTCAATAGTGTCTTTTTCAAATATTCACTTTTATTTTCACCTTAAAAAATGTTGCACTATAAAAGACAAGCTGTAGGTATGCTGGCAGTGACTGTACAGGGTAGTATGGTACATAAGGTTGTTTTCTCTATTTTCTAAGTTTATGGAGACTTTTTTTTTAAGTAGGCTCCATGCCCAGCATGGAGCCCAACACAGGGCTTGAACTCATGACCCTAAGCTCAAGACCTGAGCTGAGACCAAGAGTTGGACACTTAACCAACTGAGCCACCCATGCAGGTGCCCTTTATGGGGAAAGTCTTTTATGCATCAATATCTACTAGTGCATATAGGCACAAGTAGCCATTAATATTGACATAAAAATACAAATATTGATAAACTACATAGTAAAAACTAAAATATCCTTTGTAAAGACGTCCTAGAAGTGGAAAGACTTGGAATGCTAAAATGAAACCTTATCTTGCCTTTCAGATGTGTTTGAATGAAACTTTAACTCCAGTCTTTATTTACTTTTTAGATTGACACTACCCAATAGAAACATAATGCAAGCCATTTATTTAATTTTTAATTGTCTGGTAGTCACCTTGAAAGAAGGTAAAATAAAAACATGAAATTAATAATCATTTTTACCATCTATCTAAAAAGTTTAATACAAAAATTCAAGTCATTTATAAATTCAGATTCTGTTAAAAATCATTTTAAAACTTTTGTTATACATTTAATTCTCTTTTTAGCCAATTCATCCTGTTTACTATTTAATTTTGATTTTAAGGGGCTAATTTAATTGATTCTCTTTGTTGAAAGAAAACATCAAACTCACTCTGATTTTACTGAAAATGTCTCTTTACATTGTCCACTTTATTGTTTTAAAATTGTTACACAAAACTAAATTTTCTGGTTTCACTGTCCTGGTGACCTGCAAATACCATTCACCATGAAATTTGTGGCATAGATTCTTCTCTTTTTTCTCTTCACTATTCTATTAACAGCATCTCCACTCAATGCTGCATCAGAAGCAAACCTTCATTTCAAATTTAAAAATGTGTCCGTACTTATGGTGTAAGTAAAATAATGATTTACTTTTAATTTTGAAAATAATTAGTATGTCAGTTTATTTACTCAAATTATATAGGTATTGGGTAAATTAAAATTCTGTGAAATTAATATTTAGTTCTTCATCACAATTGTGAGTGGTTGCTATAGTTTGAGATTAGTGTTCACCAACTCTTACTAATTAAAACCAGTTAAATGCTACACTGAGACGTCCCTCATACTCCTGAGCTAATCCCTCCTGCTAGTTCCCAAGGATTGTATTTATATACAAACAGCACTGCTGTGAGAACTGGCAACCGCCAAAGCTCTGGAGCAGGCAGACAAGTTGGAGCTTGCAGGAGAAGCTGGGACACAAGGTGTACCAAGCTGTTGATGTGGCACCACAAAATCATGCTGGAGGACAAGTCTGTAAAAAGCAGTTGCCTTTGTGTAGCTACTGCCCCTTTGAGCAGCCGAAGCTCTCGTTCTGGGGCCTGGGAGCCCCTGCAGTTCAGGAGGGCCAGCAGTCAGGATGCTGAATACCAGGAAGGAAGGACACGCTGGAACCTGCCATCACACATGTGCTTGGACCACGGCTCAGCACGCTAAGCTGCTGAGACCAGTCGCTTCTGCTATCCTTCCCCTCCCCCCACCTTTTTCTTCTGGTCAATTCTAACCCAATGCCACATAGGGAAGGGGCTTTGGAGGAACATAATTCCAGATTAACCAAGCTGACACAGGATAAACGACCATAGACGAGTGTTCAAAATCTTCCCCTAAAATAGAGAAAACTTTATGATTTTTTTTTCCCAAATTACTATTGGAAAGACAAAATTCCAGGTTCTTCTATAATATTGGGAATAGAGTCATACTGACTTCGTGACAGGATCTCTACATAGGGGTGTGGCAAAATGTTTATAGTTTCCTCGACTGAAAAAGACTAAAAGCTATGCTTTTTCTCAGTGAACATGTAATTTTGGTGATCATTTGCTAATCTTTGAAAAGATTCTGCCTAAAGAACACACAAGTCAGGCAGGGAAGAGATATTTTAAAATAACTTAATATTCCCTTAGAAGGTGCCTGAGTGGCTCAGTCAATTAAGTGTCTGCCTTTGACTCAGGACATTATCCCAGGGCCCTGGGAGTGAACCCCGCCTCGGGCTCCCTGCTTGGCAGGGAGCCTGGTTCTCCCTCTCCCCCTGCCTGCAGCTCCCCCCCCAACTTGTGCATGAGCTCTCTCTCTCTCTCTCTCTCTCTCTATATATATATATATATATATGTATCAAATAAATAAAAGCTTAAAAAAATATATTCCCGTGGTCAGGATACTGCTGTTGAAAGAAGATCAAGATTGCCCACTGCGAACAAGTACTCATATATTACAATGAAAATACTATCTTTCCAAGGACAAATAAAAGTCATTTGTATTTTTTTGAGTAGTACAAAAAAGCTTAAGGAGATCTAGGGAAAGAACATATACATGGGCTCTAAAGAAAAGATTTTATGTAAGAAGTACTCCATACTTCTCCTGACAGTCACTTGCTCTGTAACTGACATACCGCTCAGAACAAGAGAATTACAGTTCCGAAGACCAGATTGATTAGTAACTATCTATTAGCATGTGTTTTTTTGCAAGAATGGTATTTCATGGAAATAAATCTGAAGGTTACCTTTACTCTCAAAATTAATGTTATCCTAAACCATTTTAGTTTTCTACCTTCAGAGATTTTCATTTAACCCTAAGGCTAAAGATTTGAAAGCTTCTGTGGATCTTTCAAACTTCTAAATGGTCAGGGGATTAGAAAAGCTTATACATGGCTTCAGGGAAGTTGAGAATTTCATTTCTGTTCTGTTCTTTGGCCGGGGAACAGTCAGTACATGAAACATTCTTTAACTGTCTCAGGTAGGGTAAAATAATCGTGTTTTATTGTGGTGAACATTATTCTGACCAAACTTTACCCCTCTTGGTGAACTAACAAAATGGCTAAATGGGAAAGAAGGATATTTCTCTTCTGTTGTTCTGTTTAAATATCATTATGTTTGGTGGTTTGGTTTGAGGAAAAGGATGATTTCCACCAGAAAAAGCTCTCCATAAGGCCAATCCCAAGGAAGGGAGAAAGAAAGTTTTCACAGAGCAAGAGGTGCATATATCATCTGATACCACCTACATCTCTTCACTCCTACCTGTTGCTAATCTCTCCATACCCCTTGCCCCCCGGCCATCACAATATACTTCCTGGTATACCGAGAGATTTTCCTAGGACACCATAAAGAATGATGTCAGCTATGAGCACAAAGTATCAGAGCTTTTCAGTGATTAAACACTAAGACCTCTCATTCTTTAACTAAGAAACCCTTAATGGAGAGGTTCTCCACCTTCCTGTGAAGAATGCACAATGAGAAACTATTCAGCAGCAAACATGAACTATTCTTATGGAAAAGGAAGGATGACTCAGGACAGGAAGCTAAGAGTCCAGAGGAAGAAGCCAAAAGCCTAGAAACCTACTCCCAGGAAGTAGAATTGGACCCTAGATAGAGCTGTCAGCATGACCCAGCTTTCAGAATTGCTTGGAACTGAGGAGGAGCAAGATGGCGGAGGAGTAGGAGACCTAAATTTCTTCAGGTCCCAGGAATTCAGCTAGATAGGGATCAAAACATTCTGAACACCTACGAATTCAACAGGAGATCAAAGAAAAGAAGAGCAGCAACTCTATAAACAGAAAAGCGATCACTTTCTGGAAGGTAGGATGTGCAGAGAAGTGAATCCGAGGCGATATTTGGGAAGATAGACCGAGGGGGGAGGGGGCCTCAGTCTGCCACTTCTGGCAAGTGATAGAGCCGCGGAGCACAAAATCAGAATTTTAGAAGCCAGCTCCGCTGAGGGATGTCACTCCAGTGGCTAAGCAGGCGGTGGAACGCTCCCAGGTCAGTGTGGTCTCAGGACCCTCGGGGTCACAGAAAGACCGGGGGTGCCTGAGTGCGGCAGAGCTCCCAGGGATCAGAGCGGGGAAGCCGGCTGCAGAGACGGAGCCGAGGTGCGGGCTCTCAGCTCGGGGTTGCCATAAACTGTGATCCGCAGCCCAGTCGGGCCACTGCTCCTCCAGCAGGGACCCAACAAGCGGCAGAGCCGGGGAGACTCCCCTTCCTCCCCGGGGAGAAGTGGCGCGGGAGCGCACCGCAGGGATCTGCTGGGTTTGGAGACTCCACACGGGGTCGGGCGCCAGAGATAGAAACACTCGTCACAGACTGGGTGAGCACGGAGTGTGGCCAGAGACTGGGGAGACCAGAGTGATTGAATGCTTTTCTCTGGGGGCGCACTGAGAAGCAGGGCCCTGAGTTCTCAGCTACACCGGGGTGGAGACTGGGAGGCCACCATTTTCACCCTGGTCCTCCAAATCTGTACCAGAGCTTGCAGGGAACAAAAGCTCCTGAGAGCAAACCTGAGCAGATTACTTAGCCCAGACCGGCAAAGGCAGGGTAATTCCGCCTAGGGCAAAGACATTTGGGAACCACGGCAACAGGCCCCTCCCCCAGAAGATCAGCAAGAACAGCCAGCCAAGACCAAGTTTACCAATCAATGAGAACGGCAGAACACCAGCACTAGGGGAATACAGCACACAGAATTCGTGGCTTTTTTCCCCCTGATCCTTTAGTCTTACAAAGTTAATTTTTTTTTAATTTTCTTTTTTTCTTTTTCTATTTTTTTAATTCTTTTTCCCTTTTCAACCAACTCTTATCAATCCCTTTTTCAAAAATCTTTTTTATTTTTCATTTTTAGAGTCATAATCTATCCCTTCATTGTAGTTAACCTTATTTTTGACTGATATATATATATGTTGTTCTCTTAAATTTTGGGATACACTTTCTTCTAAAAGACCAAAATATACCCTAAGTCTCCAGTGTATGGCTTTGTTCTAGTCTCCTGCCTGATCACATTCTGTCCTTTATTTTTTTTTTATTTCTTTCCTTTTTCAACCAACTTATCAATTCCTTTTATAAAATCTTTTCTAATTTTCATCTTTACACTCATATTCCATCCCTTCATTGTATTTACCCTTTTTTTTGTACATATATAAGTTTTTCTTCCTTTAAAATTTCGGGAGGCAGTTTCTTCTAAGAGACCAAAATACACCCAAAATCTAGTGTGTGGCACTGATCTATTCACCAGCCTGATCATATTTGATGATATCCTTTCTTTCTTTTTTTTTTTCCCCTTTCCTTTTCTTTTCCCCCGGTTTCGGGTCTCTTCTGATTGGTTTAGTGTTTATTTTTCTGGGGTCGTTGTTACCCTGGTAGAATTTTGTTCTCTCATTCATCTATTCTTTACTGGACAAAATGACAAGATGGAAAAACTCACCTCAAAAAAAAGAACGAGAGGCAGTACCGACTGCCAGAAACATTAGTAAGAACTCAGAACTAGAGTTCAGAATGACGATTATAAAGATACTAGCTGGGCTTGAAAAGAGCATGGGAGATACTAGAGAAGCCCTTTCTGGAGAAATAAAAGAACTAAAATCTAACCAAATCGAAATCAAAAAGGCTATTAATGAGGTGCAATCAAAAATGGAGGCTCTAACTGCTAGGATAAATGAGGCAGAAGAGAGAATTAGTTATATAGAAGACCAAATGATGGAGAATAAAGAAGCTGAGAAAATGAGAGATAAACAACTACTGGATCACAAGGGCAGAATTCGAGAGATAAGTGATACCATAGGACAAAACAATATTAAAATACTTGGGATCCGAGAAGAAGAAGAAAGAGAGAGAGGGGCAGAAGGTATATTGGAGCAAATTATAGCAGAGAACTTCCCTGATTTGGGGAAGGAAACAGGCATCAAAATCCAGGAGGCACAGAGAACCCCCTCAAAATCAATAAAAATAGGTCAACACCCCAACATCTAATAGTAAAACTTACAAGTCTCAGAAACAAACAGAAAATCCTGAAAGCACCATGGGACAAGAGGTCCATAACATACAATGGTAGAAACATTAGATTGGCAACAGACCTATCCACAGAGACCTGGCAGGCCAGAAAGGACTGGCATGATATATTCAGAGCACTTAATGAGAAAAATAGGCAACCAAGAATACTAAATCCAGCTAGGCTGTCATTGAAAATAGAAGGAGAGATAAAAAGCTTCCAGGCCAAACAAAAACTAAAAGAATGTGCAAACACGAAACCAGCCCTCCAAGAAATATTGAAAGGGATCCTCTAAGCAAAGAGAGAGCCTAAAAGTAACATAGACCAGAAAGGAACACAGACAATATATAGTAGCAGTCACCTTACAGGCAGTACAACGGCACTAAATTCATATCTTTCAATAGTTACCTTGAACGTAAATGGGCTAAATGCCCCAATCAAAAGACACAGGCTATCAGTTGGATAAAAAAAAAAGACCCATCGATATGCTGTCTGCAAGAGACTCATTTTAGACCCAAAGACACCCCCAGATTGAAAGTGAGGGGGTGGAAAACCATTTAGCATGCTAATGGACATCAAAAGAAAGCTGGGGTGACAATCCTTATATCAGAAAAATTAGAGTTTAAACCAAACACTATAATAAGAGATGAGGAAGGACACTATATCATACTTAAAGGGTCTAGCCAACTAGAAAATCTAACAATTGTAAATATCTATGCCCCTAACATGGGAGCAGACAATTATACAAGCCAATTAATAACAAAAGCAAAGAAACACATTGACAACAATACAATAATAGTGGGGGACTTTAACACTCTCCTAACTGAAATGGACAGATCACCTAAGCAAAAGATCAACAAGGAAATAAAGACTTTAAATGACACACTAGACCAAATGGATTTCACAGACATATTCAGAATATTCCATCCCAAAGCAACGGAATACACATTCTTCTCTAGTGCCCATGGAACATTCTCCAAAATTGATCACATCCTAGGTCACAAATCAGGTCTCCACCAGTACCAAAAGACTGGGATCATTCCCTGCATATTTTCAGACCACAGTGCTTTGAAACTAGAACTCAATCAGAGGAAAGTCGGAAAGAACTCAAATACATGGAGGCTAAAGAGCATCCTACTAAAGAAAGAATGGGTCAACAAGGAAATTAAAGAAGAATTAAAAAATTTCATGGAAACCAATGAAAGTGAAAACACAACTGTTCAAAATCTTTGGGATACAGCAAAAGCAGTCCTGAGAGGAAAGTATATAGCAATACAAGCCTTTATCAAGAAACAAGAAAGGTCTCAAATACACGACCTAACCCTACACCTAAAGGAGCTGGAGAAAGAACAGCAAATAAAGCCTAAACCCAGCAGAAGACGAGAAATAATAAAGATCAGAGCAGAAATCAATGAACTAGAAACCAAAAGAAGAGTAGAACAGATCAATGAAACTAGGAGCTGGTTCTTTGAAAGAATTAATAAGATTGATAAACCCCTGGCCAGACTTATCAAAGAGAAAAGAGAAAGGACCCAAATAAATAAAATCATGATGGAAAGAGGAGAGATCACAAGCAACACAAAGAAATACAAACAATTACAAGAACATATTATGAGCAACTATATGCCAGCAAATTAGATAACCTGGAAGAAATGGATGCATTCCTAGAGATGTATAAAGTACCAAAACTGAACCAGGAAGAAACAGAAAACCTGAACAGACCCAAAACCACTAAGGAAATTGAAGCAGTCATCAAAAATCCCCCAACAAACAAAAGCCCAGGGCCAGATGGCTTCCCAGGGGAATTCTATCAGACATTTCAGGAAGAATTAATACCTATTCTGAAACTCTTCCAAAAAATAGAAACGGAAGGAAATCTTCCAAACTCATTTTATGCGGCCAGCATTACCTTGATCCCAAAACCAGACAAAGACCCCATCAAAAAGGAGAATTACAGACCAATATCGCTGAACTTGGATGCAAAAATTCTCACCAAAATACTAGCCAATAGGATCCAACAGTACATTAAAAGGATTACTCCCCACAACCAAGTGGGATTTATTCCTAGGCTGTAAGGTTAGTTCATCAACTGCAAATCAATGTGATACAATACATTAATAAAAGAAAGAACAAGAACCATATGATCGTCTCAATAGAGGCAGAAAAAGCATTTGACAAAGTACAGCATCCTTTCTTGATTAAAACTCTTCAGAGTGTAGGGACAGAGGGTACATACCTCAATATCATAAAAGCCATCTGTGAAAAACCCACAGCAAATACATTCTCAATGGGGAAAAACCAAGAGCTTTCCCCCTAAGGTCAGGAACACGGCAGGGATGTCCACTATCACCACTGCTATTCAACATAGTACTAGAAGTCCTAGCCACAGCAATCAGACAACAAAAGGAAAGAAAAGGCATCCGAATCAGCAAAGAAGTCAAACTCTCACTCTTTGCAGATGATATGAGACTTTAGGCAGAAAACCTAAAGGACTCCACCCCGAAACTGCTAGAACTCATATAGGAATTCAGGAAAGTGGCAGGATATAAAATCAATGCACAGAAATCAGTGGCATTCCTATACACCAACAACAAGACAGAAGAGAGACAAATTAAGGAGTCGATCCCATTTACAATTGCATCCAAAACCATGAGATACCTAGGAATAAATCTAACCAAAGAGGCAAAGAATCTGTACTCAGAAAACTATAAAATACTCATGAAAGAAATTGAGGAAGACACAAAGAAATGGAAAAATATTCCACACTCATGGATTGGAAGAACAAATATTGTGAAGATGTCAATGCTACCTAGAGCAATCCACACATTCAATGCAATCCCCATCAAAATACCATCCACTTTTTTCAAAGAAATGGAACAAATAATCCTAAAATTTGTATCGAACTAGAAAAGACCCCGAATAGCCAGAGGAATGTTGAAAAAGAAAAGCAAAGCTGGCGGCATCACAATTCCGGACTTCAAGCTCTATATTACAAAGCTGTCATCATCAAGACAGTATGGTACTTGCACAAAAGCAGACAAATAGATCAATGGAACAGAATCGAGAGCCCAGAAATGGACCCTCAACTCTATGGTCAACTCATCTTCGACAAAGCAGGAAAGAATGTCCAATGGAAAAAAGACAGTCTCTTCAACAAATGGTGTTGGGAAAATTGGACAGCCAAGTGCAGAAGAATGAAACTGGACCATTTCCTTACACCACACACAAAAATAGACTCCAAATGGTTGAAAGACCTAAATGTGAGACAGGAGTCCATCAAAATCCTAAAGGAGAACACAGGCAGCAACCTCTTTGACCTCAGCCGCAGCAACTTCTTCCTATAAACATCCCCAAAGGCAAGGGAAGTAAGGGCAAAAATGAACTATTGGGATTTCATCAAGATAAAAAGCTTTTGCACAGCAAAAGAAACAGTCCACAAAACCAAAAGACAACCGACAGAATGGGAGAAGATATTTGCAAATGACATATCAGATAAAGGGCTAGTATCCAAAATCTATAAAGAACTTATCAAACTCAACACCCAAAGAACAAATAACCCAATCAAGAAATAGGCAGAAGACATGAACAGACATTTTTCCAAAGAAGACATCCAGATGGACAACAGACACATGAAAAAGTGTTCAACATCGCTCGGCATCAGGGAAATCCAAATCAAAACCTCGATGAGATACCACCTCACACCAGTCAGAATGGCTAAAATTAACAACTCAGGAAATGACAAATGTTGACAGGGATGCGGAGAAAGGGGAACCCTCCTACACTGTTGGTGGGAATGCAAGCTGGTGCAGCCACTCTGGAAAACAGTATGGAGGTTCCTCAAAAAGTTGAAAATAGAGCTACCATACGATCCAGCAATTGCACTACTGGGTATTTACCACAAAGATACAAATGTAGTGATCTGAAGGGGTACGTGCATCCCGATGTTTATATCAGCAATGTACACAAAAGCCAAACTATGGAAGGAGCCAAGATGTCCATCAAAAGATGAATGGATAAAGAAGAAGTGGTATATATATATATATAATGGAATATTATGCAGCCATCAAAACAACTAAATCTTCCCATTTGCAATGACGTGGATGGAACTAGAGGGTATTATGCTAAGCAAAATAAGTCAATCAGAGAAAGACATGTATCATATGACCTCACTGATATGAGGAATTCTTAATCTCAGGAAACAAACTGAGGGTTGCTGGAGTGGTGGGGGATGGGGTGATGGGGTGGCTGGGTGATAGACTCTGGGGAGGGTATGTGCCATGGTTAGCACTGTGAATTGTGTAGGACTGGTGAATCACAGACCTGTACCTCTGTAACAAATAATACATTATATTTAAAAAAAAAAAGAAAAGTATAAGAAGATGGTAGGAAGGGAAAAATGAAGCAGGGGAAATCGGAAAGGGAGACCAACCATGAGAGTGTGTGGACTCTGAGAAACAAACTGAGGGTTCTAGAGGGGAGGCGGGTGGGGGATGGGTTAGCCTGGTGGTGGGTATTAAAGATGGCACGTATTGAATGGATCACTGAGTGTTATACACAAACAATGAATCATGGAACACTACACCAAAAACTAATGATGTACTGTATTCGGATTAACATAATAAAATTAAATTTAAAAAAAATTCTACCAAAAAAAAAGAAAGAAAGAAAGAATTGCTTGGAACTATTGACTGCTATGTGCATCCTGTAAAGCCTTCCCACCAGCTCCCCCAAAACTGGGTTGATCAGTTCAGTCTATTGAATTATTCTAACCCTGTCCCACTAGTGTATGTTGGATGTAGGCAGGGCAATTACCTTGTCTCTTCAATTCACAGGTCTTCAGATTGAAAGGAACCATATGCTCTTCATCCTTACTAATAACCAATAGGAATATCCAGAGTCTGGACCTCAAGCCTGAGCCTCATCACATAATGGGCTGAAACTTTGCTATGTCTTGGGAGGAGGAAGTCTATCTCCTCAACTTTAATTAAACAAGGAGGCCATGAGACTGATAGGGTTCTAATATTTTGGCAGCCTACATAAGCAAACCAAAACCTAAGCCTGAAATCCCTCAAGGTTAAGAACTGGAAATCTAAGGACTATCAATCACAAACAGCCAATGAGGCTTTTCCAAATAAAGCAAATGCTTAAGGAATCGTCAAATAAATTCCTTGTTTTGCTTTGTCAACTTCTGTAGCTATGTGTTTCCCAGCTCCTGTTGGTGAAACACTTCTGATCATCTCCTTTCTGGGGCTGCCTGATTAGAACAGATTTTTGCTCAAATAAATTCTTGTAATTTTTAATGTGCCTCAATGTATCTTTTAACATTAGAAAGATTATGATTATTATGGGTATATTATGGCTATACTAGATGAAGACAAGGAAATTAGGAGACCATTACAACTCCATGAGTTTAGTAAAAAAAAGAAAAATTACTCTCCATTTTAGGAAATGTCAGTTGGGAGTAGATGGATTCAAAAAGTATATAGGAGATAGGATTAAGTTTTGAAGACTGACTGAAGCTAAGGTTTGTGCGAAAGGCAACATTTTACAGTGGTTTTGTTTTAAAGTTTATACCTTGCGAAAGTAAGAGGGTAATGTGATCCCATTCACTAAAATACAGGAGGAAATAGAGTTGTATAGGAAAATAAAAGTTTAATTTTAGACATTGAGTTTAAAGTGCTTATGGGATAGTCAAGTAAAAATATTCAAAATGTAATTATATACTGTTACAAAATGAGACAACAGATCCAAAGTGGAGTTTCTTATGCTAAGTCCATGTTACTGAACTGAGACTTAATTACAGTTTTGGCCCTCCCAGAAATGGCATTTTAAACCAGTCAATCAAGAATCACCTGATCAGCACTAGTTAGGTAATTTGCCTGACAGACCCCTGCCACTGCCTAAAAAAAACCTAAGCATGCAATAACAAGTCCATTTTTTTTTCCTTGTGTAGCTTCCATGTTCCTGCTCCCTTCTGCGTATACAAGTCTTTTCATTTGTACAGCATCTTGGAACTTTCTATCTGCTAGACTGGATGCTACCTGGTTCTAATTGATTTTTGCTGAAGTAAACTTAAAACTCTTAATATGTCTCAGTTTGTCTTTCAATACAGTAGTTTGAAGCTCAGGAGAAATCTAAGCTACAAATAAGATTTTTAACCAAAGTGTTATGTATGATCACTGAAACCTTGAGAATGGATGACAGAACCTAGAAGTAATACGTAGCATGAGAGAACCAAGGCTAGAACTGAACCATATTCAACAGCAGAGCTCAGGAGTCAAGCAGAGAAACAGAAGGAAGTGACAGAGGATAGAAAGGAGCAGAGAAGTGCAGAATCTTCAGACTTCGCCAACATGGAAGGCAACAGTGTTACATAAAAGTGACAAGGGCAGGTCTTCTTACTCCCTAAGAGGGAGGAGATAAAAATCAATGTAAGGGTAGAGGGAACAACATTAACAGAAACATTAAGAGAAATACATTCTCCAAGAAAATCAGAGAATGGAATGGGAGAAGTGCAGGGAAATTTATCTGATAGTTTCTACTCCCTCCATGAAACAGAGTCATTGTTATATCTTGACAATAAAGGGAACTGGGAAGGGGAGCAAAGTTGAGGAAAGAACAGATTATTTGACAGAGTTGCTAGAGAAAACTGTAAAGAAAGCCAACCTATGAGGAGATTTAAAAGGACAGTTGGAGAGCATTTGAGAGCCTAGTTATCTTTGGGGGCCGTAAATACGATGTTTTTCATCCAGCTTCCACAGAGAGCCGGAAATTTCACTACATTTCACAATAGGCAAGTCACTAGATTTGTGACGGCAGTTTCCGTGGAGTGATGAGAACAAATACCATGCTTAGGAGCACAGGCTCCAGAGCCTGAATTTTGGGCTTCATAACCTAGTTCTAAATTGTCCAGTTGTGTGACCTTACCAAGATTTTTAACATAATTTCCTTCTGTTTTTTCATGTGTATAATAAGGATAAAACCGTACCAACTACAGAAGCGTAATGATTAAATGAGAAGTACATATGTAGAGATTAAAATAGTGTGGGCCATGGAGCAAGGACTCAAAAATTTTGGCTATTTATGTTGGTTTTGCTATTAAATTTAGCATTAGTTTTAGTCCAGAATTAGTGTTAATATTATCTTTTTGGAAAGAGAGTGGTTGAAGTGATAGGCCATTAAGTCCAGTCTTAGAAGATAGAAAGTTATTACAAAAATTATGCTTTGAGGCAAAGGAAAATGTTTAGTAAACATGGGGTTCGATCCTGAGGCTCATGATTAGATTAAGGTTGAATTATTGGCTGAATAACTGTGTTGGATAAAAATATAGGATATTGTAGTCATAGAGCTAGTTATCCAAGTTGTTATATTAAAAATAGAGGTTGTCCAAGCATTGGCAAGGTCCAAGATGTGGTCCTGTAAGTGGGTAGCTGATAGGGAAAGAAGGAACAGAATATCAGAAGCAAAGATATGCAAAGGATTGGATGCAGTATCCACACCAGACTGCCGTCCCTGAGGATAGTGGGATCTGTCTGCATAGGATCAAAGGAGAGAATGCAAACATATTGTTTCTAGGAAAGCAAATTGGGTCTTTTTTAAACTTATAATATCAAGGCTAAAATGTATTATAATTTTAATAATTAATACAAGCATGCACTTGGGGTAATGTGTTTTACCACAGAGGTGCTTGATAAATATTTCATAGATTCTGAATTTTTAACCAATCCATTCCTCTACTCAGCCTATGAAGAATGCTTTACAATCCTTGAGTATTTAATGTCTACCCTTGCCTAATAATTCATTGCAATGTTTTGCTTTTATGGTGAGGAATTTCTTCTGTATACTTTCATGTATTCAACACGTGCTTATGACATGCCAGCATTATTCCAGGTGCTAGGTATACATCAGAGAACAGACCAGACAGATCTCTGTCCTCTTACAACTTGGGTCTCAGTAGGAGAGACAGACACAATCATAAACATAGTAAGTATATGAGCTTTTAGAAGGTATTAAATGCATGAAAAAGAAACCTAGAATAGCATATGAAGCCAGAAGATAGCATGGGTGGGTGAGTCTACTTTTAAAATGGGATGGTCCAGGGGCACCTGGGTGGCTCAGTCGGTTAGGCTTCTGACTCTCAGTATTGACTCAGGTCTTGATCCCAGGGTCATGAGTTCAAGTCCCATGTTGGGCTCCACATCGGGTGTGGAGTCCACTTAAAAAAATAAAACAAAATAAAATGGGATGGAGGTGGGCTTCATTCAGAAGATGCCATTTGAGCAGATACCTGAAGGAGCTCTTGCAGCTTTCTGAACAAGACCCAACTAATTAGAGGGTCCTGCACTTTATTTATGTATTTCTTATTCCTTACTTTCTTTGTTTTGCTTTGGATAATCTTGATACATCAGCATATGGAAATAAAGAATGCTGATGAAATGTCTCTTTATCTTTATTAGCTAGAAATAGCTTATGTAGACAAATTTATATATGGAATAACTCAAACCATTTTGCCCTTTACTGAAAGTCCAGAAGATGATTCTTAAACTTGCAAGCTAAGTAGCAACCTCAACCTTTTGATTTAAGCTTTAAATAAAACGTTATTATCCTAAAGATAAATTTTATAATCAAAATCCAGACTCCTTGCTTTGCTGATTTGAGAATTACTAATTTCATAATATTTTCAGTCATTTAAAAAAATATACCTGGAATATGCAGTAAAAATCAAACACTTGTTCCTTGTTAAATTTTATTTGGGTTTTTCAGTTTTGTTTTGTTTTTTCCTCAATCACATATGTTTGCCAGATACTAATTAGAATTCAAAAACCACCATGATGCACCCTGAAAGGGTTACAGAATTTCTAACGAGGAGGAAAAGATGAATGCAATTTAAAAATTACAATTTTGACAAGAAACATATATTCTTATTAGCTTAAGTAATGTTGTCATGAAATATTAATTGCATACTCATGATTCTGAATCTAATTTTAGCTAATTTAGAAGGATTGTTAGAAACAAATCCAGTTATCTTTGATGTCTTCCCAAGAGCATTTTATTTCCCTTCTCTTTTTATTTATAGCTCTTCTTCCTTTTGTTCCAATTCCTTGCCAGTTCAAATCATATATGCACGAATAGACATTTTTTCTGTAAAATTAAGAGCCCAGCATCCACAATGTTTTACAGCTTGCTTCCTTTACTTTCCCTTCAGAGTTTCTTCAACCATCTAATAATAACATGCAAAGTTAAACAAGTTCATACTACACAATTTAATGTACATTAAAATGATGTCTCTTCATCTTACACATCCAATTTCTATCCAAAGCACCCAGTTGTCAGTTTTTTTTTTATTAACTCTCTAACTTGACATTGAATATTCCAAGATATGTGTAACTACCTCATTTCTTGTAAGCGTGAGCACATCATAGTCTTTTGAACTTAAATCAATAGATTTCACTTGTTTGTGAAAGGATGTTCCTTTTAGCATGCTTGTACTATGGAAACATCCTAATGCTTAGCCCTATTTACATAAATTATGATACAGTCATAGAATAGAAAAATATAGAGTTATTCAAAAGAGCAGATGTTTGTGTGTTAGATCTGAAAAGTGTCTGTCATATACTGGTAACATCTATACACCGATGTTCATTATCACCTAGGTTTATTATGGTTTTAGTTTTCTTTTTAACTTTGAAAGCAGTTAAGTAGGAAAAAGCATTTGATTGAATGCTACATATTATTAATTATTTGAAGTCTAACTTCATTATGTCCTAAAGTCTCATTGAAATTCAGTCTATTTCTTACTACTATATTCTGCTCCATTTTCTCTTTCTCAGGAAAACAGAAAACTTTTTTTTCTAAATTCTAATAAAAATGTCATTTTTTAGTTGGGGAAACTTTAATATACAAATTAATTTGGAGGTAATTGTTACATTTACAGGAAATCTTTCATTTCAAGAACAAGTAATGTATTACTATTTAGTCAAGCATTCTCGTATCAAAGTTTATAAATGGAGTTAAGATTCCTTTTATTTCAAGTCCTTATAGTTTGTCTTAAATGTTCTGCATGTATTTTATCTTTTGATTTATTGTTATTACATAGCTTCTCATATTTTCTAATGCATTATTGCATGTATATGAATGCTATTGATTTCGAGTCAACTTTGTGACCAGAAATTTCAGTGAAATATCTCTTCTTTCATACCATTTCCCATTTTAAACTAATTCTTTTGATTTTCCAGGTACTGTGTATTTGTATTACAAATAACAGTTTTTCCACTTCATTTATAAATACTTACACTTTGACTTTCTCTAATCTAATTTTATTGACTAATATTTGGAGAATGATATTAAATAGATGACAGTGAATGACGTTTCTTCTAGACTTTAATAGAAATGAATCCATTGCTTCATCGTTAAGGGTGATCGTGGTTTTGGTTTGAAATAACCTATTTCTTTATGATTTACCTCATAGCAGGTGTGTGTGTGTTTTCAAATAAGGAGCAAATATAAATTTTATCAGTTGCATTTTAGAATCTCTGAAGAGGAACATGGTTTTCCCTATCAACTTGTTAATGATTAGTTATAGATTAATAGTGAGCTGTCATTACTTTCCTCATATGAATTTTACTTGGACATAATACTTTGACTTAATGTGAACATTTATTTTATGTAATATTATTGTTTAGGATTCTGCAGTAACATTTGTGAGCGGGTTCTCTAATTTTTCTTTATTGTATTATCTTTGTCATATTTTTATATTAATGTTATGCTGCCTATGAAGAAAGGAAGCATGTTTTTCTTCATACTCTGCTTTGAAACATCTTAAAAGAATCAAGTATCTGTTCAAAATGTTTTGATAAACTTCAACAAGAAGTCATCAGGGTCCGGAAACTTAAATAACTGTGACAATTTTATTTTATGCCTTCTATGTTAATTTTTCTGTTATACTTTTGCATCTTGTGTTTCAGCAACCTAATTTTTTGTACATTTGTTTACTTCTTATAGGTTTTTAAATTTTTTATTTGCCTCCATTTGAGACAAGTCATCTCTTTGATTTGGCAAATATAATTTGTAACTATAATAAGTCCTTGCTTTGTACACTACTATGTTAATAACTCTTATGAGTGGGACCTGTGACAAGTGAGAACCTAGTTCCAATATGAACACATTTCAGTTAACATGGTATGGTGCAGTGAAGACTGGCTGTATAGATTTTCCCCATTCTCAGTTTTTACTTTGTACAATTGTATTTTTCCCTTTTCCTGATGAGGCCATATCCTTCCCCAAGAATGATTATATATTAATTAAGCCATTTTTCTATTTTGTTATTGATACATTTTTATTTTTATATTGTATATTTCTTCCTTCTATTGAGGTTTTTTTTTTTTTTGCCTTCATTTTAAGTGCATAATTTTGCTTCATTTTTTTCTTAAGTGTATCAGGCTAGAGTTTTTCCCCATATGTAACAAAATCACACTGACTTTTAAAATGCAGGATTTTTACCTTTAGTTATTAGCTATTCTGCAGATTCTGATTGGAATCTTTTTGATCCAAAGCAGTTTACTTCTTATCTGGCTACTCCTCCTGTTTGATTCTTCAAACTCATATACAACATCTAGTGGTACTCTAGAAACACATCTACAAAGCCATTATTAATATTTTAATTATTTTAGGCTAACAGATAAGAAGTATGGAATGTCATTATCTCAAAATCTCAGGTCAAAAAAGGCATTGTTTGGCCCTACCCAAGTGTATCAATTACTTTCTTCTCCCATTTACATTGCTCTGCAGTTTTTTATTGTCACTGTGGAGAAAAATGAGTTATGAACACCATTATTCTATCATCTGCAAGAACCATTAATTCTGAGAGTTTAATATCATTGGGTAGAATTGAACTTAAAGACAGTACCTTATCTGTTTATAAAGGAAGAATCCATTCAAAATGTCTGAATGGAATGTTTTTCACTCCTTTTTAAACAGCCTTTAAGAGAAAAAAATGTGGTATGATATCCCTTCAAAAGCAAAATCATATTTTTTAAAAGACTACATTTTGGATGGGAGTTTTAAAAGACAGTAATAAAGGTAGAAGTGTAAAACAAACAGAACAAATAGACACCAAAACCCCTGGAAAAGCTATCCCCACAAATAACAAAATTTAGTTAATGAAGGAAATTCTACTCCTCCAGGTTGGAGTACCTCATAGCAGACTTCCACTCCCTGTACAAATAACTTAAAAACTCGCTAAAATACATAAAATGGTCATCTTTAGTTATTGGGCAATATCCAAAACAGGATTGATCTCTGAGGTAAGGGAGTTAAATAAGGTGAGGCTAATGACAGAAGCTTCTACCTGGAGGCAGATCTGGATCATGATGTAGGGAGGAAGAACACAAACAGAGCCCAGTGGTCTCTGAGCTGAGAAAACAAAGACTGGAGCTCAGGCATTCTGAGGAAGGTGGGATCAGTGGGCAGGGTAACCGAAGAGGCAGAGCCACAGACTACTAGGTTTACCTCAAAAACAAAAACAAACAAACAAAAACCCAAAAAACTCAGAAGCTAACTTGAACAGATTCCCACTGACCAAAGATGAGGCAATTTGAGTTTCAATAAAAATAAGAATTGCAATGGATTGAACTTATACAAAAAAATATTTAAATCCATGAGTTCATGATGTTATATAATTTTAAAAACTAACTGGTTACTTTCTAAAAATGATGACAAGGAACCCAATTTATAATCTTGAAAATGGACTAATAAGAGGAAAAGGTGATGAAAAAATTCCTTCCTTTACTAAATAAAATGATACCATTATAGATTAGAGGAAACATAAAATTTTCTGAGATAAAAAATGTAAATAAAATGATAAAACATGGTTAATGGAGCCAGGTATGGAGAACTGACGGCTATTAACTCAAAAACTAATGAAAATCTGGTATCATGGGCCTTCTGATAAAATAACACAGCATCAAAAATAGTCTTTGCAAAAGGATACAAACTAAGTCAGAATAAGTTTCTAAATATGGCTGCCAATTTCCAGGAAAAGCAGAGGACAGAACAGGTTGAACTACACCAGGAGTATGCCAACAACAAAATTCAGACTATGGAAAACTTCAAGTAAAATAACCCAGGTTCTTCAACAGATAAATTTTAAGAAAAGGATAGGAGAGAAGCACCTGGTTGACTCAGTCACAGAAGCATGTGACTCTTAGTCTCAGGGTCATGAGTTTGAGCCCCACATTGGGTATAGAGATTACTCAAATAATTAAAATTTTAAAAAAAAGGAAAGAAAGAAAAGGATAGTAGAATCTGTAGATTTAAAAAAAAAAAAAAAAGACAAAGATATATCAAGTTAAAAATTGTCCGAGACTAAACAATAGATTCTAGTAATTCTCATTTGGGTGATAATAAAGAACTTCAAGGAAGTGGTTACTGCAAAATTCCAGATGGTGGTTTCTCTTCTGGGAAGCTGAGAATGTGAATGAGATGAGACACATGGCAGAGATGTTCTATTTCTTGACCTGAGTGGTAGCTGTGAGAAAAGTCTCCTTATACTAACTCACAAACTTCATATTTGTTTTGTATGGTTTTCTGTATCTGTGTTTTATTGCACTATAAAAAAAAGTTTAAAATAAATAAAGGAAAACAAAAAATAACACCTCATTTTATAAATTGATAGAATAATTTAAAGTGTGCTAGTGATCACCTATTGTCTGTCTTCTAATGGAGGACTTTCTTTTATAGCAGCTGCTCAAAGTATGGCATCAAGTCCACCAGCTAAACCACCCCCTGGGAGCTAGTTAGAAAGGCAGTGTCTCAGTTCCTACACCTGACCTACTGAATCAGAATCTGTATTTTAACAAGATACCCAAGAGGTCCATGTTTATAATAAAATCTGAAAAGGAGTGTTTTGAAGGATCCTCAACAGACTGTTACCTCGCATAATTTTAGTTCAGCTTAGTAGTTTCCTCATTTTTTCCCGGGTCCTCTAGTTATTAAACTTTTTTTAAAAATGGACTAAACAATTTCTTCCTGTAATTTTCAGACTCTGGTCCTCTATAGAAATACAACATCAATCCAGACTTTTCCACATGGTGTGCTCCTGTATTTGAAAATAGTCCTCTATTCTGCAAGCTAAGCATGCCACATTGTTTCAGTTTTCCCCTGTGCCTTGATTTCCAAACTTTCATACATTCTCATATTTCCGCAAATGTACAATACCTTCCTAAATATGCCTGTCCAAATTGTGCAACATGTCTTAGAATTTATATGACCAGTATGCAATGGGATGTAGGAAGAAGACAAATATTCATGAGGATATTATTATATGACCAGTGCTAATCTTTACCATCCTCATTTAAAAACAAAAAAGTCCAAGATTTCCAAGACAAAACCAGATCTCTTTATTCATCATGATCTCAACATTCTACATCACTTATTCAATGTTATTGTTATTGTTGTTGCTATTGTTGTGGTTTTCTCTGAACCTTTGGGTCATGACAAGCTTGGAGATAATTAAAATTCCAGAAAATTTTGCATATGAACATTTGCAAAGCTTGTATTCGCCCCTTCTTGACAAATATAATTGATTTTCATTGTGTAAATCTAAGCAGCTGCAAGTATTCATGCTATCTCATTTTATTATGTATATAAGGTTTCCTCCTTATTAAGATGTAGTCAAGGGATGCCTGGTGACTCAGTTGGTTAAGTGTCTGCATTCATCTCTGGTCATGATCCCAGGGTCCTGGGATAGAGCCCCATGCTGGGTTCCCTACTCAGCAGGGAGTCTGCTTCTCCCTCTGCCCCTGCTCATGCTTTCTCGCTCACTCACACACTCTCAAATAAGTAAATAAAATCTTTAAAAAAAGAAAAAATATATAGTCAAGTATCCATCAATGATGTTGTCAGTGGAAATCCTGCCTTCATCCTTTTGGAAATTCTATCCTTGGCGTTCTGAATGTAAACTTAGGGCAACTTTAACCCAAGTCTTAGCAGAGCTAAGTAAAACAGGATATAAAATGTGTTGGGTTTTTTTTTCTAATTAATTTGAATGATTGTTACAGTAAAGTAAATGTATTCTGCCCTTTATTGAATAGCTAGCTTTCAGTCTATATCTTGTTTTTAATTAATACAGTATTGCGTGTGTTAACTTGGCTTTATCTAAAATGCAACAGAGGACAATGAGTTGTTGAGAGCCAGAGTATCAAAGTAAACTTATTAGCCCATTGAAGGGTATCCCATCCCATTCACTGAGTAATTACTCTGTATATAACACTACAGGTAACAAGATTAGTAAATTATGGCCCTTGCGGTTAAAGAGCTCATAGCCAAATTAGTGGGAGAATGACATTAATAAATAGTTATTTGTGGGTAGAGGATTATTCAATACTCAAAATTCAATTGTAATGTTATGGAGGTGGTCCAAGATGGCAGCAAACAGACTGAACTCACCTACTCCCCTGGACACACCAAATTTACAGCTACATTTGGAATGATTCCCACTGAAAAGTAACTGAAAACTAGCTGAACAGCTCCCTCCACAACAAGGGATAAAAGCCCTCCCATTGAGTCCAGTAAGAGAGGAAGAGATGTAGTCTCACCAAAAACCCTACCCCCAGCACAGTGACCCACAATAGGGAAGAGTCTCATGGGTACAGAGCCTCTCCCTGAGGAACAAAGGATTTGTGTCCTATAATGCACAACCTGAACCTTGAGACATGCACCAGAGAGACAAGACCCCAAAACTGTCTAGCTTCAAAAATGACCTGTTCTAACACTGATGGGACCACAGGGTTGTGGGGATATGATATAATGCTTTAGAGAGGCTCATGTGTGGACTTACACATCCCAGGACCCAATAAAAAGGCAGTAGTTTGAGAGGTGACTGGATTACATGTGAAGGAGATTTGTTAATCTTAAACCATCTGCCAGAGGAGCAGGAATCAATGAGTCTTTCTTTGGGGGTGGAGGCACTGATGAACACTTTTTTGTACTCCCCCTCTTTCTTGCTGAAATAGGCAGGTGTGTAGAAACATAGACTCTCTAAAGCCATGAGCGTACTCCACTCCCAACACTGTTGGCCTTGCTAATTGCAGGCATGTCCCATGCCCAGCACTTTTCCCTTGCATCATTAAGGCTGTAAATATGCCTTGCCCTCAACCCTGTCTCATGGCCTTGCTATAGCTGGCAGGTGAGTGCAATCCATTCAGGGACCACCCCCTTGATCACTTAGCCATGGTGGCCAGAGGGGCTTGCCTTTCTGGGCCCCATGAGACTATAACCATCAGAAAGATAGTTTGGGGTGGGCTACCCAACCCAGGTACTGCACAGAAAGCCAGCCTGTGGGCTTAACCTGTCTTCAGGTCTCCTTAACCTAGGCTTCAGGTCTGTCACACATGTAGAGGCTACAAAGACACTCTCAGAAAATAGAGACAGGGAGACACCATCTTCAAGTCCTCCCTTGGCCTTGCCACAGTTTGCTGGCACCACCCAGAAAGGAACAAATACACTCATCTGAAGCCCCAATTTTTGCCACCATCACCTGGGGGATACCTCCAGATCTTCTGGTCTGGAAGCCAGCAGAGTTTACACAGGACTATATACATTTGTCTACTTTAAACAGTGCTGATTAAGGATCTAGCTTCCAATCAGCCTGAAACTAGTTGCTGACAGACATCTCTCCCTTTGGAACACTTGGCAAGTCCAAGTTTTGGTGCGCCCTCAACAACTGGGACTTATCAAGAATCATTTAGGCTACTTAACAATAACAAAAATTGAAAAGACAACCAAGAGCTAGGGCAAGTGTGAACAATAACATTTATCTCCTACACAAGGCCACTCCTTCAAGACTGGGAGATATAGCTATTTTGCCTAATAAATAGAAACAACCACAGAGAGTCAAGCAAAATGAGGAAGAAAAATCTTACAAGTGAAAGAACAAGACAAAACCTCAGAAAAATACCTTAATGAGCTGATATGATTATTCTACCTGATAAAGAGTTCAAATAATGGTCATGAAGATGTTCACCCATTTTGGCAGAAGAATGGATGAACATGAGAGAAGTCCGGCAAAGAGATAGATAACACAAGAAAGTACCAAACAGAAGTCAGAGAACTGAAGAATGCAATAAATGAACTGAAAAATATGCTAGGGAGTTTCAATAGCAGACTGGATGAAGTAAAAGAACAGATCAGAAAGCCAGAAGATAAAAAAATGGAATTCACTAAGACAGCAGCAAAAATTACAAAAATAAAAATAAAAATGAAGATAGCTTAATGGACCTACAGGATAACAACAAGCCAAATAACATTTTTATCATAAGAAGAGATAAAGGGGCCAAAAACTTACTTGAAGAAAGAATGGCTAAAAGCTTTCCTAATCTGGAGAATGAAACAGACATCCAGATCTAAAATCACAAAGAGTTCCAAGTAAGATAAACCCAAAGAGAGCTATACCAAGACACACACAATTAAAATTTCAAAAGTTAGAGAGGGAATCTTAAAAGCAGCAAGAGAAAAAAAAAAATGTTACATAGAGGGACTGTCAACTAATTTTGCAGCAGAAATTTTGCAGGTCAGAAAAGAGAGGCATGATATATTCAAAGTACTTCAAGGAAAAAACTTCCAGCTAAAAATATTCCACCTGGCAAGGTTATCATTCAGAATAGAAGTAGAAATAAACAGCTTTCCAGACAAGGAGAAATTAAAGAAGTTCATCACCACTAACTGGCCTCAGAAGTAATGTTAAAGAGTCTTCTTTAAGCTGAAAAGAAAAGGCACTAATTACTAACAAGAAAATATATTAAAGTAAAAATCCCACTGGTAAAGGTGAATAGATAATAAAAGTAGTGGTTTAAAGACTTATAAAGCTAATATTAAAGTTAAAAGACAAAAGTAGTAAATTTAGTCATAACTACAATAATTAGTTAAGGGACACACAAAATAAAAAGATGTAAAATAGAAGATTAAAAACCAATAATATGGAGTGGAGAGCAAAAATGCAGCTTTTAGAATGCATTCAAATTTCAGTTGCTATAAACTTAAAATAGACTGATCATATATATATATTGTATTACATACTGATTATATATAATCTATATTATATACATTATCCACTTATTATATCTCTCTTTATATGGCATTATGTATATGACATTATATATATTATATATAAAATGACATTTTATATACATATATAACATTCACATATATATATGTGAACATGGCAACCACAAAGCAAAAACCTATCGTGGATACACAAAAGTAATGAGAGAGGAATCTAAACAAAACATTAAAGAAAGGCATCAAACCACAAGGAAAGGAAACAAGAGAAAAAAGAATAGAGAAAAACTACAAACACAACCACAAAGCATTTAAAGAAATGGCAATAAGTACATACCTATCAACAATTACTTTAAGTATAAATGGACTAAATTCTCCAGACAAAAGACATAGAGTGTCTGAATGAATAATAATCAAGACTCATCTTTACGTTGCCTACAAGACACTCACTTCAGATCTGAGGACACTCATAGACTGAAAGTAAAGGGATGGAAAAAGATATTCCATGCAAATGGAGACAGAAAAAAATGGTGTAGCTATACTCATATAGGACAACATAGACTTCTTAAAAAATATTTGAGAGAGAGAGAGAGAGAGAGAGAGAGAGAGAGAGAGTGTGTGTGTGTGTGTGTGTGTGTGTGTGTGTGAGCAGAGTTGGGGAGGAGGGCCAGAGCGCTCAAAAGAGAGTTTAAAACAAAGACTATAATAGAAGACAAAAAAATATTATATAATGATAAAGGGGTCAATCCAACAAGAGGATGTAACGTTTGTAAATATTTATGAACCCAATATAGGAGCATCTAAATATATGAAGCAAATATTAACAGACCTAAAGAAAAAAACTGATAGCAATACAAAAACAGTAGGAGACATTAATACCTCACTTAAATCAGTGAGAGAGTATCCAAACAAAATACCAATAAGGCAAAAATCAACTTTAAACAACATATTAGACTAAATGGACTAAATAGCTATGTACAGAACATGCTATCCAAAAGCAGCAGGATATACATTCTTCTTAAGTGCACATGGAACATTCTCCAGGATAGATCGTGTGTTAAGCCATGAAAGGAGTCTCAATAACTTAAAGAAGATTGAAGTCATATCAGTCATCTTCTCCTACCACAGTGGTGTAAAACTAGAAATCAATTACCAAAGCTGGAAAAATCATAAACATGTGGAGACTAAACAACATGCCACTGACAACCAATGGGTTGATGAAGAAATCAAAGGGGAAATTAAAAAATACCTTGAACAAATGAAAATTAAAATACAATAACCCAAAATCTATGGGATGGAGTAAAAGCATTCTAAAAGGGAAGTTCATAGTGACACAGGCTTATGTAAGGAAAAAAAAAAAAAGCCCCTCAATCTAACTTTACACCCAAAGAAACTGGAAAAAGAAGAACAAACGAATCACAAAGCTAGTAAAAGAAAGGAAATAATAAATATCAGAGCAGAAATAAATGAAACAGGGGCAAAAAATAGAAAATATCATTGAAAAATCAGAGCTGGTTCTTTGTAAAGATCAACAAAATTGATAAACTGTTAGCTGGACTCACCAAGAAAAAAAAGAGAGAGAGAGAGAGAGAGAGAGAAGGCTCAAATAAATAAAATCAGGAATGAAAGAGAGCAAGTCATGACTGATAGCCACACAAATACAAAGAGTCATGAGACTACTATGAACAACTTATCTCCCAAAAAATTCTACAACATAGAAGAAATGGTTAAGTTCCTAGAAATATACACTCTTCCAAGACTGAATTAGGAAGACATAATAATTGGTCTATTCAGATTTTCAACTGAGGAGATTGAATCAGTAATTGAAAACCTCCCAACAAACCAAAGTCCAGACAGACTCAGTGGTGACTTCTCCCAAAAATTCAAAGATTTAATACCAATCTTTCTCAAATTCTTCCAAGAAACTGAAGAGAAGAAAAGGCTTCCAAACTCATTTTACAAACCCAACATTACCCTGATACAAAACCAGGCAAGGGTAACACATATACACACACACACACACACCCCATCATCACAGGCCAATATCCCTGATGAATACAGGTGCAAATCTTCTCAACAAAATATTAGTAAACTTAATTCAACAATACATTAAAGGAGCATACACCATGTTCAATTGAGATTTATTTCAGAAATGCAAGGATGATTCAACATCCACAGATCAATCAATGTGATACACCAAATTAATGAAATGAAGATAAAAGAAGCCAATCAAGATGCAGGAAAAAAAAAACTTGACAAAATTCAACATCCACTTATGATAAAAACTCTCCACAAAGGGGGTGCAGAAGGAATGGAACTCAATATAATAAAGGCCATATATGACAAGCCCGCTGCTAACATCATACCCAATGGTAAAAAAGCTAAAACCTTTTCCTCTAAGATCAGGAACAATGCAAGGATTCTCACTCACCACTTCTATTCAACATACAGCTCTATGTCCTAGCCACAGCAATTAGATAAGATAAATAAATGGCAACCAAATTGGAAAGGAAGAAGTAAAACTGTCACTATTTCAGATCAACTGATACTATTTATAGCAAACCCTGAAGACTTCACCAAAACATTGTTAGAATAAATGAATTCAGTAAAGTTGTAGGATACAAAAATCAAGATACAGAAATCTGTTGCATTTCTGCACATTAATAATGAACCGCCAGAAAGAGAGATAAATAAAAACAATCCCATTTACAATTGCATCAAAAAGAATGAAATATGTAGGAGTAAATTTAACCAAGGAAGTGGAAGATCCAAATATTGAAAACTGTAAGACATTAATTTTAAAAATGAAGAAAACACAAATGTAAAGATATTGCATACTCATGGATTGGAAGAATTATAATCGTTAAAATGTCTGTCCTACCCAAAGCAATCTACAGATTCAGTGCAAATGGCATTTTGCCATTTTGCTATCAAAATCCCAATGGCATTTTTCACAGAACTAGAGTAATTCTAAATTTTGTACAGGACCACAAAACACTCCAAGTAGCCAAAGCAATCTTGAGAAAGAACAAAGCCAGAGGTATCGTGCTCCCTAATTTCAAACTAAACAAAGCTATAGTAATCAAAACAGCATGGTATCGCCATAAAAACAGACATGGATCAATGGAATAGAAAAAGAGTCTCAAAGTAAGCCCATGCATATAATTATTCATACATTCTTAAATTACTACAAAAGATCCACGAATATACACATGGGCAAAGGGTAGTGTCTTCAATAAATGTTAATGGAAAAACTGGACAGTCACATACAAAAAAAAAAAAATGGAACTAGACCATTATCTTACACAGTACACAAAAATTAACTCAAAATGCCTTAGAGACCTAAATGTAAGACCTGAAACCATACAACTCCTAGAAAAACACATAGGTATTTAACTCCTTGTCATTGGTCTTGGTGTTGAAATTTTGGATCCAACAAAAAGCAAGAGCAACAAAAGTAAAAATAAAGAAGTGGGACTATAACAAACTAAAAAGTCTTACACAGTGTGGAAACATCAACAAAATGAAAAGGCCACCTACTAAATGAGAGAAAATATTTTCAAGTCATATATCCAACAAGGGGTTAATATCCAAAATATGTAAAGAATTCAAACACTCAATAGCAAAATACCACATAATCTGACTTAAAAATGGGCAGAAAATCTAAATAGACTTTTTTTCTGAAGAAAACAGAGAAAGCCAACAGGCACATGAAAGGATGTTCACTATCACTCATCAGGATAATTATCAGAAAAATGCAAGTCAAGACCACAGTTATCACCTCCCACTTGTTAGAAGGGCAATTATCAAAAAAGATGAAAAATAACCAGTATTGGAGAGGATGTGGAGAAAAGGGAGCCATCACACACTGCCGGTGGGATTGTAAGGTGGTACCGGCACTGTAGGAAAGAGTATAGTGATGCTTCAAAAAATCAAAAATAGAAATACCAGTTATTCCACTTCTGGTTATTTATCAGAAGAAAACAAAAACACTAACTCAGAAAGATATACACACTCCTACATTCACTGTAGCATTATTGATAATAGCCAAGATATGGAAAATAACCCAAGTATCCATCAACAGGTGAATGGATAAAGGATATGTTGTGTAACACACACACACACACACACACACACACACACACACACACACTGGAATATTACTCATTCACAAAAAGAAGGAAATCTTGCTATTTGCAACAACATGGGTGGACCTTGAGGGTATTATGTTAAGTCATATAGAGAAAGATATATAACATATGATTTCACTTACATGTGAAATCTAGCAAACCAAACCAACAAAAACAAAATAAAACTCATAGATACGGACAAGAGATTGGTGATTATCAAAAGAGAAGGAGCTTGGGGGGTGGGCAAAATGGGTGAAGGTGGTCAATTGCATGGTGACAGATGGTAACTATACTGGTGGTGATTATTTTGTAGCATATATAAAAATTGAATTATTACCTTGTACACCTAAAACTAGTTTTTTACCAATTTTACCTCATTAAAAAAAAATAAATTGTAGCACAGAGTGTGTAGCTCAAGATGGGGGATGGTGGGGCAGGGAGGGGACCCTCTGGTCATAACAGTGAGAAGTCAGCAGTAGGGGCACAACATTTCACATTTTGTAATGCAAGTGAAATTTGGCTACTATCCCATGGAAGAACGGAAAGAATCAAGTGAGAATTGAAAATGAATCCTGAGTCTCCCACTTTCTAGCTTTGGGATTTGGCCTTAGGCCTCCATTTCCTCAGCTGCAAAACACCGATATTATTGCCTAAAATGTGGGATTGTGGGAAGTTAGACATAATGCACCTAGCATGGGATTTGATACAAATATGAACTTCCAACAATGGTAAACAACTCTACTAATCATAAAAAGATGAACAAGCAAAAAAGAAATGAGAACTGACCTGGATCCAGTAATGATTGTACAGTTAAGGACTGTGTAAGTGTCAGACATAAGCTGCTTTCTCAGTGATGACCTATGTTAAGAGTAATAATTAAATGCCCTTTTCTGTGATAGAGATGCAACTCTTGTTCTTAACAGTCATTTAGACTTATTAGAGAACTCTGGGAAAGTGAGAAGAGGTTAGGACATAGCCAGGCTGAGCTGCAACTGGGGTCTCTCAGATGGACCACAGACCCTTCAGGAGGTCACAGGAGGTTGGTTATTTCAGTTCAAGTGCATCTGTTTCCACAAATTGCTCCTCTCCAAGTAAGCACTTTGTTTCAGGCCATCACACAATGGAAATTAGATTATTAAGAAGGTAGGCTACTCAAATAACAAGAATAAGCAGCATTTTAAATCAGTTTAATATTCATTTCAATTAAAGAAAAGGCAAGCATTTGTGTCAACCATAGGTTTGGTCTAGAAATACTGCTGCAATTTTCTGTGTTCCTGGTCCCATGTGAACATTACTACGTGTTAATAAACTTGCAGCTTGACACGTCGATAGTTTCACCTATAAATGTGATTTAAAATGTTTATAAAATAGGGTTATACAGAAGTCTTATTCAGGATGTTTTTGCTTAGCTCAAGCAGTAATGAAAGCAATGGCAATTCAAGCTAAAAAATCAAAAACTAATTGCCCAGCGGTTGTGAGCATCAGGAGAATGCTGACACGACTGCAAAATTAAAACCTCTGAAAACAGAAGCAGTTGTTTAGGCTGATTTCAAGTTATGCTAACAAACCAAATGCAACAAAAATTCTCTCTCACAGACCTTATTAATTTCCACAGGAATTTAATTTCTGTTAAATTTAATTCCACATTAATTTAAACTGGCATTTTCTCTACCCCCCTTTTTTATACCACTTCTCTTTAAAAATAGATCAGATTATGTTTAAGATCAGAGATGTAAAAGAAAAATGGAATTTACGATGCAAAAAAAAATACCTAATTAACTCCATTTTCAGCAATGGGATAAATTATATCAAGAGATTCTTCAGGTTAAAATCAGTTCAAAGATTAACCTGCAAGAAGAGAAGTAAAATTTTCCTTGGTTGACAGAGCCCTAAATTTGCATCATCCCAAATTTTCACTAAATAGTGCTTTCAAAACTAAAAACCATTATTAGTGAACGTCACAAATACTTAACACCTAGTTTTCCTTAAAATGATGCCTTAAAAAGTTCTTAAAATATTTTAGGGATATATTGTTACTCTTATGTATTATTTTTATGTTATTAATTATGAAATTCAAAAACTATAGCTGTACAAAAACTCACAGGCAAACAAAACTACTACACTTTGATCTTCTACCAGGCAGCAATAAACCACAGTCATTTGTGATTCCAAACTTTACATATTTCTGTTTATTGTTTTCAACACAATTTTACATGCATTTTATTTTCAGTAATGAACCATGCAAGAGAGGAAGAGGTTTAAAGAAAACAACAACAACAGGGGATGTAAGTCTCAATATCTTGACAGTAGGAAATGCTACCGGAAAAACAATCTGGCTTCCTTTAACAATCAACATCACAAAACTGCAAAGGATAGAGACAGATCAGTTATTTTTTTGGCTGTATAATAAGTCACCCAAACTTATGGTGTAAAAGTATAACTAGTAATAAGTTATTATCATCTTTTATGGTTTGGAGGTCTTATAAGCTCAACCAGACCCCTGACGTGGGGTCCTAGGCTGTTATGGTAAGATGGGGGGCTGGGGCTAAATAAATTAGACATGATTATTACTTAAGCTTCAAAATTGTCATTCTTGACTAAAAAAAAGTAAAGAGAAATTCAAATACTCTCCTTACTCCTCAAATAGAAAAATCTTGTGGGTATTTTTGATGAAGAAGTGTGCTTACTGTCCTTCACCTCTATGTAAGGAGGAGAATGGACATAGTCAGATTCCTCCTCTTCAGGAAAAGTTGTTCGTTTAGTCATCTGCTCTACAGAAGCATTCTCCATAATTCTCTTGGGGCACCTGGGTGGCTCAGTCGTTAGGCTTCTGCCTTCGGCTCAGGTCATGATCCCAGGGTTCTGGGATCGAGCCCTGCATGGGGCTCCCTGCTCTGCAGGAAGACTACTTCTCCCTCTCCCACTCCCCCTGCTTGTGTTCCTGCTCTCGCTGTTTCTCTGTCAAATAAATAAAAATCTTTAAAAAAAATCAATCAATCAATCTCTTTATTGAGAATTTTTAATTCTCTGCATTATGTATTGCAAGCAACATACACTCTCTGCAGTTCTGAGACCGTGAAGCCTATCTCCGGTTGCTGAAAGCCTGGGATGAGGCATCGCTTGCCCCATCCTCCAGTGCCATCACGTTGGCTCAGTGTCTCTTATGCCCTCTTCAGAACCAAAGCCACGGCTCCGCACTGCTAGTTCAAACAGTGGGCGGGTCACTAGTGCCAACATAGCTCGTTCTCATGCAGCAGTGCAGGCATTTGGTAGAGACTAAGTAAGTTCTCACTCAAGCCTGACACTTTGGCCCAGATGGTTGGCAGGGTCTAGTAGCGCCCCTTTTAAAGTGGACAGACACACAGGGAAGAGAGCTATGAAAGCTTAAAGAGATGGTTTTTCGGAGCTAAGTGCCAGGGTATTAAATCAACGAGACCATCAAAAATGAGAGTTATGGGAAACTCTGGATACACGATGATCCTGGGTCTAAAATTCCTTGTATGGATAATCAAAAATTGGATTTTTCGTCATGTACATAAGTACATCGTTACACAGGTGAGGATTACACAATTAGAGCAGGGATGTGTAGAAAAGGCAACGTTGTTTTGATGACAGTGAAAGTTAATGGAGCCAGTGAAATAAACCCTCTAAGTACCCAGGGAGAAAGTGTGTCCTCAGTTGGTTTTGACTATAGGAAAAAGAGCAGTGAAGAGGAAACATGAAGAGGTACATTATCCAAAGAATGGTAAGTGGTACCGGAAGACTCGGATGAATAAAACCACAGGATGATGGCAAGATTGCTGGAGAAAAATTACAGTACAGAATATGATGAGGTGGGCCAGTGGCAGAGGCCATTTTATTGCTCCTCTCTTTATATAAAATGATGTGACATTGTGGGCGCCTGGGTGGCTCAGATGGTTAAGCGTCTGCCTTCAGCTCAGGTCATGATCCCAGGGTCCTGGGATCGAGTCCCGCATCGGGCTCCCTGCTCCTTGGGAGCCTGCTTCTCCCTCTGCTTCTCTCTCTCTCTCTCTCTCTCTCTCTCTCTCTCCCCCTCTCTCTCATGAATAAATAAAATCTTTTTAAAAAAATGATGTGACATTGAAAAATAGTCAACTGATGTTTACTGTTAGGTTGGGCATGGACATAAACCTTTACCCTATACTAATAGTAATTTCAGATTTCTCTGTCTATCCCTGAATAGGGCTTCCTGATTGCCCATTTTGCTTCATCAGACAGATCTACAGTTTCTTAAAAATACAGACTTCTAGATTCCAACTCTAGAAATTCTGATTGAATGGATGTGGTTTGGGGCCTGGAAATTTATTTTGCAAGCTCTCTCGATACTGTTGATGCATAGCTCAACTTCAGAACTGATGACATGCTTATTAGCAAGGCACAACTAGGAAGCATCCATCCAATATGAAATTAGTCGCAATAATAGCATAAGAAACTTCAGCATACACTCTCATTCTACTGTTTCATCCTGATAGCAAAATGCATTCTATGGTAAACACCATGAGATCACGGATGATGCCCCTGTGATTTGTCATTTTTCCCTAGGACCTACCTAACATTGGTATGTTGCAGGCAATATGCATTTAATGAATGAACAAGTCACTAAACTGAATAAAATATTTAATATCCAAATAACTTTCTCATGCTGTCAAAAAGGACAAATCAAGAAGTGGCATTCTTTCATTCTTTTATCAACCCACAATGCAAAAATTACTTATTAAGGGTTTATTGTATGGTAGATATTATGTAACACACTAGCAATGCAGCAGTAAATTAAAGTATCCCCACCTCCTATGGTTATATTCCTCAACAGTGCTTATTTCTAATAAAAAAAAAATGCCTTTTGAATCTCCAAGATGAGAGGTATCTTTTTGAGTATTTGAGTGTCTCTGTTTTCTACAAAGGCAACTGTTATAGAGTTGTGAGTCACTGCAATAAAATCGCAGGCAACATTTCATGTCCTAACTTTTACAGCTGAGGTTTGTCATCTGGTTCATTTTCCCTATGATCTGTGTGGGTGGGGCTGAATGTTCTTTTCCTTATCAGAGAAAATTTCAGTGAATTCCCTCAGAGGCAAAGCTTTCAAATCTATGACCTCTTCACCAAACTACATTTTCTATCAGTTTTTTTTTTATTTATTAAACAAAGAATTAGGGAAAAAAAGTCAATACTTAACACACAAACATGCACAACTATTTTCCCAGCCATGCAGAGGGAAGGTATTACATTAAGACAGAAAATGATACCCAGGGAAGGCTGGTTTAGTTAAGCAGAGGAACTATGGAATTGTAAGTGACAGAAACAGTCAAATCAGATCAGAAACTAATTTCAATCTACTTCCTATCTCTGAAGGATTATCATGGGAAATTGTTAGAAATAGACCTGGCGTGTTATTTCCTGGGGAGAAAGATGAACCATTTCCTTGTTGCTTTCTTAGAAAATCCTATCAGAAAAACATCTGTTCCTAAAATTTCAGTTTTCTCTAGATTTTTAAGTCATTTTTGTATGAAGCCATATTCTTTTAAACAGTCCCATTTATTATTTTAGAAATTTCACAAACCCATACCCCTGTCCAAAGCAGCAGGGACATTACTGGATTTCAATTTTTAAATATCCCAAGAAGTCCCAAACAGTGGGCATGAGTGGATGAGGAGATTGTGAATTAACCAAACCAAGCAGGTATACCTTTTATGTGTGCATATCTTTGTGGGAATCTGAACATTTTCATATGTCCTCTACTTAATCAGGGTAACCATGAAGAGAATATACTCTACCTAATCCACAACCTTAGTTATAAGGTCTGTTACTTTGTTGGGAGCTCGGGGGTTGTTCTAGAGAAGTGTTTGACAAAAATGAGATTTATGATTACAATCTTGTGTGTTCTAAGTTTTTATTTAAATTCCAATTAGTTAACATTCAAAACCTAAAAAGGTTAATATCAGGTGTACAATATAGTGATTCAACACTTCCATACGACACCCTGTGCTCATCACAAGTGCGCTCCTTAATCCCCATCATCTATTTCCCCCACCCCCCTACCCACCTCCCCTCTGGCAACCATCAGTTTGTTCTCTATAGTTAACAGTTTTTTTCTTGGTTTGCCTCGATCCCTCTAAAACAGAAATTTTCTTATACAGCGGGACACCAGGTCAAATACTCAAGGGATCTTAGAGTTTATTTGCAATAGGACTGCATAGTAAAAATTATTCCTCAATTACTTAAAGTAAAGCCCTAATTCTTTTTAGGATTTTTATAACTCAAATTGAAACTTTCACTAATAATTTCAAGAATATACCAAGTGTTTGTCTCACTACAGTTTGGTTAGTTATATTAGACAATCATTTTATATCATTACTTGATATAACCTAAGCAAAGGAGCTGACATAATAGCAAATTTTACTTTAGTTTATTGAGTTATTTGAATTAGAATGTTCAGATTCCTAAGACAAATATTTATCAAAGTTTAAAGAAAATTTTAACTCATTCCAGGGGTGCTGGATTCATTTATCTTTAGGGGGGCATTATGTAATTTTGTTTGTTTACAGGCTCTATGAACACTGAGCCAGTACATGGTCTCTCCTAAATGGCCCAGCAGTGTGTTGTGAAAAACACTGAACGTATTAAAAAGTGACTAATAGATATATAGGCTTATACGTGTCATGCCCATTTTGTTTCCTCGTGCTTAAATAGATTTTAAGCAGGGAAACCAACAACCTAAATTCTCAAGTAGCTATCTCTTCCCAATTACTTGCAATATCTGAGCTAAATTTAGGTCAGAACTTTAGACATTTTGAGACTAAGGTCAATATGAAAGGAAAGGTGTCTCAAAAGTTTCAGACACACCAGAGTAGGTTAAAGTCCTGCTTGGAGTTTTCTAGAGTTTGTTGCTTTTTTTTTTAATACCACAGCAGTAAAATGATTTTTAATACATATTCAGCACATATTTTGTGATACAATGGGTGCTACCCTCCAGAGACCATTAATTCTAACTGTAATTGGAACCAGTGGAAAGTGTAGGCCATCTGTGACCGACTTCTCCTCCAAATACATTTACCTTAAGCCTTTATTAGAAAGAAGACCTAGAAAATGAAATAAAATTCAGTAAGATTAATGTTGTCTGCACTTGAGAACACAGTCAATAGAAGAGATGATCTAATAGCCTTTTCTCTTCCACCTAACCCAGGAAGCTTCCTAATGTGAATTTTCCAAGGCAGCAGTGATGCAAGATTTTGAGAAATGCTAAAGAAAATGCTGGAAATGTGTTTCAGTGGAAATGAGGGAAGTCTAATCGAAACCTAAAAAGATGGCGTTTGGGGGAATTCAAAAGTCAAGTGGTTAATTATTTTGTCTAAACAAAAACGCTTTTAACTAGAGCAATAAGCCCACCTCCACTCCAGATGAGTCACTTCTCTATAATCACAGAGCAAGCAGAAGGCGCCATTTAAAATACAAGTCCCATCATGTTCATCTGCTCCCAACTCTTCACCAGATTCTCTTCTCTTTCAGAGTAAACCCTAAGTTTGGCTCACCAAGCAAGATAAGGCCCTTTCCTCACCCCTTCCTTCTCTACTTCTCTCTCACCCCGCCACACTGGCCTTCTTGATTTTCCTTAAACATGAGGGGTGGGATCAGGGCCTTTGCTTTCTTGCTTCCTGTAAACTGCTCTCCCAGATTTCAGTGGGCTCACATCTGCACCTCCTTCAGATTTTGCTCACCCTCTCAATGATACCTGCTCTGACCAGGCTGTTTGAAATTGCAATCTCCCTGCCCTCCACACTTTAAATCTCTACCTTCCTGCCCAGCTTTTTCTCCCCATCACTTATCACCCATAGATACTATAGGCCATATCTTTTTCTAACTAGAATGTCAAGTACATGAGGGCAGGGATTTATTCTGCTTGGTCGATGCTGCATCCTCAGTGTCTGGAAGAATTTTTGGCAAATGAGGGCCCCACGAACACTTCTTGTATAAACAAATCGATGAGAACCGCAAGTCCCAAATGCTCTGGGAATATTAGCACAACTATCAGCCAGGTGTGGCTAATTCCCAGTGTCTGTTTCCAACCTCAGGGGTCTCCCTTGACTTCCTGGCCACATTGTCACCAGCCAGCTGACATTTCATTTTGGTTTTCTCCTCCCTACTTTAAACTTCGATTTCCCAAGAAAACCATGTTCCCAACGGAATTTGGGACCACCTCTGAAACTCCTGCATGTGAAAATACTGTTCTCCATTTCTATTGTTTCTCACACCTGTTTCTTTTCTAGTCTTGTCACACCCATCCAGTCTATTTCTACAGACTTAATTTCTGATCACTCTACCCTAATTTCTCCTTGTACCAAATCAAGTGACATGGACAACAAGGCATCCCCAAAACATAGCTATCTGATCCTAGGTACATACTCAAGAGAAATGCATGTGTATGAATTTATGAGTAAAACACATTTTTCAAATATACTCTTATTTCCTCACATGCTCAAAAGGCCTCATTTAAAAATGTAACATGCGGTATCCTTGTCAACACAAACCTAGAATTTATCCCCAACCGTATCACTCTCTTTTCTTAAACTTTAAGTCTCTGCTCTTGCCAGCATATCCTAACTCCATGTCAAAGGGAACTAAGCCTAGCTCCATCTGCTTCTTATTCAGAAGATTGATGCCATGTCTTGTACTTGTCACTCACCTAAATCCCAACTATCTTTGTAAAGCCTGCTAAAGTTCCATCTCCTCTTGGATTTCCGCAAATATGTATCGTATGTTACGTACTCTGTGAGGCATGTCAGTGGATACAGATATTCCTGAGACAGAAACTCTCCCCTTGAGCAGTTGTCACACTAAAAACTTGAGGAAAAGGGACATGCCCACACATGTCCTATGAACATCCATGAACAAAATATGTTCTTCCTCTCAAAGAACTCACAATCCAGTGGGTGGAGACAGCTAGTAAACAATAAATAAATGCACAATTTGTCTAAGCTGTAAAAGCATGTGCAAGTTGGCAATAAGTGCCACAGAGAAAAATAAAGGCAGGGGAAAGGAACAAGGTAAATACGGGGATTTTATGTGAAGGAGTCAGAGTCCCTGTTAATAACCTATTATTTCAGCGGAACCCTGACAGTGAGCGAGCCATGGGGACATCTTGAGAGGAGTAACCCAGGGAGGGGAAGAGCAAATGCAAATGCAAAAAAAAAAAAAAAAAAAAAGGCCAAGTACAAAAGGTCCTTTCAAGATGCCAGCACGGATGGGCAGGATGAGGGAACTCGAGAAGGAAAGGAGAAACTGGGGCACTTTAAACCCTCCATGGAATGAGCTGTGGGACCTTGCACAGAGTAGATGTTTAACATGAACCATGCTGAGAAATTACCATTTGTACACAAAGAAACTGGCTGCAAGTATCTTCAAGTTCCTCAAATGAGAACAATTTACCCCTGGAAACATGAAATGAATTGTAGACCGATTACCCCATCTATTACTAATTCAAAACATTTAGGCCAGAGCAAAAACTCCCAAAATTATAACCTGTCTCTTTTTGCCAAATTATGATCTCTCTCCCCCAAATTACCATTATCATTCCAAATCTTTTCTTTCTTATTTTATTGTACTTGGTCAGTTGTTGTTGTTGTTGCTTACTTCTTTTTTAAAGATTTGTTTAAATTCATTTATTTGACAGAGAGAGAAAGAGAGCGAGTGAGCACGGGGGGTGGGGAAGGGAGTAGGAGAGGAAGAACCAGGCTCCCTACCTAGCAGGAAGCCTGATGCAGGGCTTGATCTCAGGACCCTGGGATCATGACCTGAGCTGAAGGCAGAGACTTAAGTGACTGAGCCACCAAGGTGCCCCCCTTTTTGTTTTACTTCTTAATTCATCATTACAATTTCTTTTTTTTTTTTTTTTTCAGTCAAGGATTATATCCTTTGGCTCCCTCCTTTTTTTTTCTTCAGACACATGATTTGCAACTTCAGGTTGTCCTGGGTTACACGTAGTATGCAGTCAGCATCCATTAAACATGCACTGGGTGCCAATTATATACAGATATTTATCTAGGCATTGGGAGGAGGAAGGGTTGAGATTCGAGCACAAACACTGAAATTAGAGTCAAGTCTGACTGTGAAACCCTTTACTAGGTGGGAGACCATATTTATGAAAGAAGGCCAAGAAGAGTAAAAAAATTCTGAACTCTTGGGGGACTTAAGAAAATTCCTATCAAATACTTTTTATAGACCTGTAACACAATATTATCAATTATATTAATATTTAACATTATCAGTATCAAAATAATTTTCAATATTACATATTTAATATGTGATCATTCTACTCATATATAAAGCAAATAAGATGCACAACTTCAACTTTATACTTTCTCCATCTCTACCATGTCTCCTGAGCTCCGTTCCCAGGTATATTTTTACCTGAACATTGACCCAGTGCCTGCCTGCAATCAATGAACCCAGAAGAGAGCTCTCATCATCGCTCTGATTCAGCCTCTGCTGTAGGATACACAGTCCTCCCATCATTTGCCATTTATCTATAAAGCACTCACAATGGAAATTAGGTACAGAAATAGCTTTCCACAGAACCTTTCTGCCTCCACCTTTCCTCCCCTCCAATACATAGAGTACACCATCTGACATTTGTAGCTTTTATTATTCATTGTATAAATGAATTAACCAAGAAAGCAAATCAAGTGATAGGTTAGAAATGTCACGATGGCATAAAAACAAAACAAAACAGGGCGCCTGCGTGGCTCAGTCGTTGAGCATCTGCTTTCAGCTCAGGTCATGATCCCAGGGTCCTGGGATCGAGTCCCACATCGGGCACCCTGCTCGGCGGGAAGCCTGCTTCTCCCTCTCCCACTCCCCCTGCTTGCGTTCCTGCTCTCACTCTCTCTCTGTCAAATAAATAAATAAAATCTTTAATTAAAAAAAAAAAGCAAAACAGAAGGAATTCCTGCCATTAATAAGAACATGGATGAACCCAGAAGCATTATTCTAAGTGAAATAAGCCAGACATAGCAAGATAAATACTGGGTGGTCTCAACGTTTTTGGGGACAGGGGTGATCTCACTTCTATGTGGGATTTAAAAAAGTTGAACTCACAGAATCAAAGAGTAGAACAGTGGTTGCTATGGTGGGGGGGCGGGGGGATAAGGGGGTGGGTGTGTGTTCATCAAAGGATACAAACTTCTCAATATAAGGTAAATGAGTTCTGGGGATCTAATGTACGGCATGACTGTTACCATGTTGATAGTTAACACCAGACTGTATACTTAAAATTTGCTTAAACAGATTTTAAGTGTTCTCACTACACACGTACTCACACAATAACTTTGAAGTGATGCATTTGTCCATTCACTTGATTGTGGTGATCATTTCACAGTGTATAAAGTGTATCAAATCATGTTGTATACCTTACACATACACCACTTGTATTCATCGGAAAAAAAGGAAAAGAAATGTCAGGCTGGCCAACTCACTGGGTTCTTAATTATTAAATGCCGCACTTTTCTTTAACTCGGTTAAAGTGGAAACCCTCGGAACAAGCTCCTCTTAAGCCAGCCTGCCCCCAGTTTACCTAGGGTGAGAAGGATTAGCTGTCTCAGGCAAGTCAGAGGCCTATAGCAACATAGGAAAGGAGATGATGAACAGATCTTCCTCCTCTGGGCTCTCATGGGGACTTACTTCAGTGAAGTCTTTAGGGGTTTTCTTTTATTATTTGCATCTAAAACCTAGTTAAAATTTTTGATCTGCCTTTTGCCCACGTACTAGGAAATTTTATCAACAGTATGCTTTGCAAGTCTGATTTGAAAAGGTAAAATGCCCATGTTTTGTTTTCAGACAAATGTTTCAAAAATCTCAAGTAAGGAACATAATCTGATAGAATTTCAAAACATTTTGAAAACGTGAACTCTTAGAACACTCTCTCATAACTGCAGAATTAAAATATGCCACTGTTAGCTTAAATGTTCTGGCCTTTTTCGTTTGTTTTGCCTGGTAGTGAATGAATATAAAATTGGGACATATAATACCTCATTATGACAATGATACATATTAATTTTCCTTTTACTTTATTTGGCTTTGTTTTTCAGTTTGGGCAAGCAAAGTCTAGTATCAAAAGATGTAATGTGAGAAAGTCTTGAGAACCCTGCTGTTTTTAAATATGTTTAACCATTCAAATAGTTTACAGTTATTTAATAAAATTTTAAGTTACTTATTCTGTTGTGGCTTTGTGGGTTATAATACAGTAAGCAATATGGAAATGACTGTCCTCATAATTTCTTTATTGTTTGTGATGAAATCAAGTTTTCTCTAAAAGTGAATGTCTAAAACTACAAAATTACATGTGTTCAGTTGTTAACAGATATTACCAACATGTCAAAATTTTATCAATAGATTCTTGATATTTTTCCTGAAGTAAAAATGTTTAAAATGCTTCCTCCAGGAATTACTTCTGCTTTACTGTCACTGAGCTGTGATTCTTTTGTTTCCTGATTACAGTGCCTAATTCCCTATTATTCTGCAAAGTGTAGTATATGGGACTTAAAATCCAGACATCTTTTTCTCAATTAGAAAGGCTCTGTCCTTTAATAAGTAGCTTCAAAAGATGTTGGTCCTAAGGAAATGCTCTAGCATTGAGGAATGGTAAAACTTGTCACATTTTACTTATGTACAAAACATTTCTTGCCAATTCTGTGGGAATGGAAGGTATTTTTTATTTGGAAAAGCACTTGTTTTCTCACCAAATAGCCTAATGGGTTTCTGTTGTTGAAGGTTTACTGATTTTGTTTTGTTTCCTGTATAAGTATGTTCTTTGGTCTCAACTGGATAAAAGGCTTTCAGAATCTAAGACAGGCCTCCAGCCACAGGTAACAACAGCAGAATTAGACAAGCAGGATTACATTAAACTAAAAAGCTTCTGCATGGCAAAGACAATAATCATCAGCGAAATGGTAGAGTGCAGAATGGGAGAAAATATTTCCAAACCCTATTTCTGATAAAGGACTAATATCCAATATATATGCAATAAAGTCCTACAATTCAGTAGCAGAAAACAGAAATAACCTGATTTTTAAAATGGGCTGCAGACTTCAGCAGACATTTCTCCAAAGACAATATACAAATTGCCAATAAGTATATGGCAAGATGCTCAACCTCACTCATCATCAGGGAAATGAAAATCAAAACCACAATGAGCTCTCACCTCGCATCTGTTAGAATCGTCATGATCAGAAAAACAGGACGGTAAGTGCGGGTGAGGATATGCATAAACTACAAGCTCTGCACACTGTTAGTGGGAACGCTAAATGGTGCAGCTGTTGTAGGAAACAGTGTGAAGGTTCCTCAAAAACTTAAAAATAGAACAATTCCACTTCTAGGTGTTTATCCATAAGAAATGAAATCATGATCTTGAAAAAAATCATCACTCTCATGTTCATTACAGCACTATTTCCAATAGCTAAGTTGTGGACACAGACTAAATGTCCGTTGACAGATGAGTGGATTAAGCAAATTTGGTATATACATAAATGGACTGTATATGTATGTGCTTTTATGTATACATAATGATCATAAATGGACATTATTCAGCCTTTAAAAAAAAAGTCCTGCTACATGAGACAACATGCACGAATCTTGAAAATATCACACTAAGTGAAATAAGTCACAGAAGTACAAATACTGCATGATTCAACTTGGATGAGGTATCTAAAATAGCTCGTTATATATTTGAGAGAAGAGACAGAGAGAGAGCACAGGATGGGGTTAGAGGAGCAAAGGGAGGAGGAGATAGGGAATTTCAAGCAGACTCCCTGCTGAGTGCGGCGGCCAACACGGGGCTCGAGCTCACAACCCTGAGATCACCTGAGCCAAAACCAAGAGTCAGACACGTAACCGACTGGGCCACCCAAGGTGCCCCTAAAATAGATCCAAGAAGCACATAAGAAATGCGTTGTATCAATTTCTGTCAAAGTTTTCTTCCAAAGCAGAGTATTCACAGAAGTAAAGAAGAATATGGTGGTTGCCAAGGGCTGGAATGGAAGGAGCTATGGGGAGTTGCTAACCAACTTGTACAAAATTTCAGTTATGCCAGAGGAGTAAATCCTAGAGATTTGTTCTATAATTCTCAGTCTATAAATAGCTATACCATATTGTAGACTTAAAAATCTGTTAAGGGGCACCTGTCTGGCTCAGTCAATAGTGCATACAGATCCTGATCTCAGGGTTGTAAGTTCAAGCCCCACATTGGGGGTAGAGGTAACTTAAAAAATAAAATCTTTAAAAAAATCTGTTAAGAGAATAAATCTCATATTAAGTGTTCTTACCAAAACTAGAAAAAAATTAAGAGACTGAATAGTAAATAAATAAAAATAAAGTCTAAGTCCTAGTACATGACCTCAGTCTTCTATTTTTTTTTTTTTTTTAAGATTTTATTTATTTGACACAGAGAGAGAGAGAGCACAAGCACAAGCACGGGCAGCGGCAGGCAGATGGAGGGGGGAAAGCAGGCTCTCTGCCCAGCAGAGAGCCCAGTGGGGCCTGATCCCAAGGTCCCAGGATCATGAACTCAGCCAAAGGCAGACGCCTCACCGACTTAGCCACCCAGGTGCCCCTCTACCTATTTCTTTCCCCACATCCCTCCTCCCTTCTCCAGCCAAAGAAAATGTCATATAAGTTTGAGAAAACATAACGGGTAGAGCTACAATTCTGAAGTGGCAGGGACAAACTATGTGTTGTATCAATTTTTCTCACAATTTTCTAGTAAAGCAGATTACACCAAAGGCCCATGGAAGAGATTACGTGTACTATGGACGTTGTATGATCTATCCCAAAGCAGGCTGTTAAAAAGCTTGAAATTTGTTATTTTACGGCTTTCCAGTGAGTGTGGATTTTGCAGTCTATATTCTGTGCCATAGTTTGTATAAATGCACCCTATACATAGATATATAAATAGACTTGCCTCACACAACAACTGTTCAGTTTTCAAAATCACAATTTTTGAGAAGGTATACTATGTTTTATTTAATGACTTCGACTTTTTTCTTTATATGAGTTTTCACTCAAAACACACCAAATAAGTACACTGTAAGGGTGCTATTTCTAGAATATGGCTTTAGACAGACATACTCAACTTCCTTGTCACTGCAGGTTCCGGTCATAGAATAAAATATGAAAGAAAGGTTAATTATGACCCAAGTTTGAATGAACCTCAAACACCCTTCTTTGGGTAACATATACCAAACAAAAGTACACAGTTGTAGCACATGAGCTCATGCACACAAGTGCTATTTGCACGGGTTTTCGAGGCCTCCCTTTTTCAGCCTTTATTTTGCCCTAAAGTTACTTTTCTCTTTCATCTTAATCAGTGAAAGGAAATGAATTCAAGGGCAAATACCTCAAGAAGAGTGACCGAATATTTGGATTTCATGATGCCTTCAAGTGATCATCTTTACAAGTGTTTAGTGGTTGAAGGCTAAAAATCAAAGATGGGGAACTTTTGCATGGAACAGAGTCTTTAGAATTAGACCACCTCTTTTTAGAAAAAAAAAATACACACACACACACACACACACACACACACATTCTGAACCAGAGCTAAACTCTTTCAGCCCAAACGGTGTGAAATTCTATCCTGGAGAGAAAGGAGTTTGGGTTCATTCACGAAGCAAGCTTTGCTGCAAACTCTACGGACAGGCAGAATTTCTCTTGTCCTCTTGCATGCCTGCTTACTCCAGCCAGGGCGGCCGCGGGGGCTCTTACCACAGTCGGTCCAGCCTTGGGATCGGTTACCTACACTCTTTGACCTCCTACTAGGCATCTGGGCTCCTCGAGATGAGACAGGTGTGTCAAACTTCTGTCCTATTTCTTATCAATGTGTGACTGTCTTGAACCGTCTTTGGTGAATAATGGCTGCCAGAAGGAGTAATGCATTAAAATTTACAACTGCAGATTCATTGATGGGCTGAGAAACATGTGCCTTTTTCAGCCGAAGTGTGAAAACAACCAGTGCTCTTACATGGAGACGGGAGGGTATCTTTAGGGACCCTGACACTCCAAAGTTAGTTTTGAATTCTGAGGGGCCAGTGGAACATGGGGATTGCTCCTGTGAAAATGTGCACCAGCCATTCCCTAGAGCCTTATGTAGAAGAACCAGCCTCCCCCCCTTCTACCTTCCAAACTGTTGCTTGAGCTTTACCAAATTTGTTTACTCAACACAAGACCTTTTTTTTTTTTTTTCCTTTTTTGCCCACCCTCCCATCTCTCCTTCTGTCCTTTTTGCTTTGGTTTTCTGCTTATGTTTTGCCTGGTCCTTCTCCCATTTTTCTGTACAGCCACCCAGAAGGCAGCAACTTTGCCTTTCACCTTCCCTCCTCAGTCTTCTTACGTGGTATTAGCCTGTGGGAGGTGATCAAAAATACTTGTTGAAAGAAAGGATAGCTTTTTTCCTCAAATAATCGAAGTGTGGAAAAAATATTTTCTCAGAATTCGGTTTCCTCCTTTTTTCTCGCTCTCTCAATAGTATTTTAATATTTGCAAGTTTGTCTTTGACCAAGGCCGTCCCACAGTGTTGCATGAACAAATACAGTCCTAACAACGCAATCGCTGTTCTTCTATTACTTCATGGTCTGTTAATATTAAATACTTGCTAATTTTTTTGAGACCCTCCTCCCTTGGATTCAGCCTGGGTGTTGTCCCTCATCTCCTTACTCCATGTCCACTTCCTGTCTTTTCCACGGACTTAGTAAGAAAAGTAATGTAGGAATAAAAACAACACCGAATATTTACATATCATTACAAGGATTTTACAAGGCATTTTGCAGAGATCACTACTTCTTAAATATTTACTTATCAAACAGGAGTCATAGATACCATTTGGATGCATATACATTGGAGTTTACTCCACTTTTCCCAAAGTTTCTCTTTTTAAAAAGGGACTTGTTGATGTCATCATTTTTTAGCTTTCTTGCAACCTTGTGACATTTACTTATAATGAGAATTCTAAGAGTTGAATAGGATTTTTCACTGAAATGAGGTGACACGGCTAATTTTATTAATAGTAAGCATCATGCTGAGCACTTCATATGTATGGTTTCCATTTACTCTCACAACATTCCTCTGAAGAAGGCACCATTACTGTTCTCATTTTATAGTTTGCTAAAAATGTTAGAAGCATTGGGAACATGCCCAAGGTCACTAAAATTCTGGTACAATGGCATTAGCAAACCTGTATTCCTAACCAATACACTCTCAGACTCTCCTCTACCTGCTAAGGCACAGCCCACTACAGGCAACTCTCTGCTCTGAGCTCGGACACCAAATGAATTGAAAGCCAGGTTTATCCCCTAATCTCTCCCACAGCATCTGATTGCACTGTGTTATTTTTAATCCAGAAAATACCTAGGGTGTCCAGATATAAAAAATGTGTATGGTCAACAATTCCAACAGACATATATATTAAAGTGAATCTATGGTGTAAAAACAAACTAAGAAGTACATTTAGGAAGTCTGGGCCTCTGTTCCCATGGGAAAACATCCCTTGCATAGTTAGTCGTTTTTCCTTAGAAAAACCTCTCTCCAGCAATGGCAATTCCCAAGCTACTGGGGTCATGGGAGGGAAGGAGAGCACGTTTGGAGACCGGAGGGAGGCAGAACACGTGTTACTCAAGGTGTAGCTTGGGGAAAAGGGCTTAAGGCATCACAGATGGAGTTAAGAGACCATGTTCCTTGTAGGAAACCATCCATAAATTACTTTGTAGGAAAGCCTCTGTAACCTTCACAGTAGCCTGGAGGACATTTTCCTCGTGAACTTTATGGCATCTGCCATCATGAATAGATGTTCCCCACCCAGCTATGCTTAGAACATTCTTGCAGTAATACTGGGGAATACCCCAGATATTAAGAGCTCAGTGGAAGAGTCCTTGCCGCTTTTAGTCATTCCAAACAGGCAACTGACATCTGAAATTAGAAATAAAAAGGCTGAAGCGCTTCAAAGAAAACAAACACCACTGATATTCTTATTTCCCCAAGATGAAGAAATAGTATATTAGCATCACAACTGCTCCAGATTCCAAAACAGGCCACATGTTTTCTGACAGCTGCTGACATAAGCAATTTCCTCAGACTCAATCTTCCCGTGTATTTCATACAGAAGGAACCATGTCTTTTCCTAAAGGCTAAAGTTTAGCTTAAAAGATGGCCCCATTTTGTTCTTTCAATGTGTGTGTATAATAACGAAAACAATGCACCCTATTAAGGTATTAAAACAATTTACAGAATGTAAATACAGCGCAAAAGAAACTATTCAGAAATTATCTAAAATATTTTCTTGCGTTGTCATAACAGTACAATAATTTGCACTCTTGAGAAAAATAAAAGTACCTCTGAGAACCGAGGCCTCACATCTGTGACACTCTGAAGCTTATTCATTCACCTCCTCATATTCAGCCCTTAGTGCTCAGAACTCATACTGGTCAGCATGGAAGCCAGACAACATGTTCTATTTGATTCCATTTTTTAAGAGATGTTTAAAATCTTTACAGAGGACTGGATCAAGTCCTGAAATACATGTAAATAGTGGATATGCTCGTAGCAGATTCCCTCGGCTCCGTAAGACTGAAGAAAACATTTGTATTTAATGGGGGAAAAAGGGTGCTCTTCAGAGAAGAAAAGAACAGATGACAAAGGGAGTGGAGGCATGTTTGCCAAAACTGTGAAGCTCTGAAGTACATCCTCCAAGAAGACAACAGAAGTTCTTTGTAACAAAGGCATCCTGCTCTGGAAGTGATCCCAACAAGCTCAGGTGGTGACCTCCTTGGAATTAGCCTTTCCTAATGGCATCCCATGCCAGGGATGATCCAAACTTTTATTGGATGGCAACAGAGTGAGAAAGCACCATTGTCTTGCCTACCCTGGTTATACCTCCATGCTTTCACTTTTTTTTTTTTTTTTTTTTTTTTTAAGAAAGTAGTCACTCTTGGTTAGTGATACCATAGAGATGTGACATCAGTCAATGCTGGAGGTTGTCTTAATATATATCTATCATCACTCTATTCTGTAGAGTTTCCAGATGCATCCAGACTTCCCAAATTTTATGTCAGTTTCAATGTAGACTATTATTACAAGATAAATGGATTAAGCTTCAACCTAAAATTTTATCCCAGAAAGATATGTTCCTGTTTATCAGAGATATTTAGTAATTAAGGAGATCTAAGACAATAAGTGCAGGCCTTCTTTCTTTTTTTTTTAATGGATAAAAAGGAACAGCATAACAAAGACAAAGATGTTGTGCCTAGACCCTATGTGGTTGAAATCTTACATTGGGTCTCTTTAATACCTTATTCTTTTCTTCTGAATACTGACCTATTAAAAAGAAATCCTACCCGGAATTAAGTATTCTAGTTAGAATTAGAAATAAGCGTCCTAGGGGCACCTGGGTGGCTTAGTCAGTTAAGCATCCAACTCTTGACTTTGGTTCAGGTCATGCTCTCAGGGTTCTGAGATAGAGCCCCACATCGGGCTCCACACTGGTAATGGAAGCTGCTTGGGATTCTCGCTCTCCCTCTGCCCCACCTGCCCCCTAAAAAAAAGTGTCCTAATTAGAATTGAAAGCCATTTTAGATAAAAGGGAACATTTTACTGATCATTTGGCAATAAACAAACTGAGATGAGAAACACACAGTCTTAATTTGGTTACTAAAACTTACAGTGTGTATGACATTCAGACAGTTAAAGGAAATCAGGTCAACATTTCTAGACTCCCATGGAGGTAATGAAGTACAAAAACCTAGGTTCATTCCCTATTAGAATTCCAGAACTGAAAGCTTCTTCAACACCATTCAATTCAACTACCAGTTTATAATCCAAATCCAAATTCTCACATCCCTTCCATGGTGTTACCCAGCGTGTTTGAATACGTTGAATGTATCCATTAGAACGCTTTCACATTTCAAGTAAGAGAAACCCAACTAATTAGCTTAAATACTGAAGATACTCTATTGGTTCATATAACTGAAGTTCAGAAGTAAATTGGATTTTAAGGAAGTATTAATTCAGGGGCAAAACAAGAACACCATGGTTCCACCTTCCATCCACGTCTCTCCATGGTACTCCATGGTGTTGAAACCTCCTAAAGGTAATTCTTCTTATGGTTAGCAAAGAGCCAACAGTCCCCATGCCATCAGGGTACCTTCTTTACATCTAAGAGGAACTTTGCCCTGTTAAAGCAAAGTCCTAGGCTCACTAGGATAGCCTGCCTTAAGTCACCTGCTCAATCAACAGCCAATTACTATTAACTGACTCACAGATTAAATCAGCTGTTTGGCTTAGCCTTAATCATGTGTTCTATTTTAAGAGCCAGGACTGAAATGAACTTTTCAAGAACTACATGAATCCTCAATGATAAATGAGGAGTTCTGAGGGAAACTGAGGGAGGGAGAATACAGGGCCACAACACTGAGTGTGTCCAGTGATAGGAATCTCACGACTTCACAGAATTGCTCCTTCTGTCTTTGGATATATCTGAGAGTTGGAAAGTACAATAACTGTTCAAATACTGTAAGTTCTAAATAATAATTTTGCCCACTTCAAATTGCACAAGCCAAACATGAAAATAAACACATCTATATGAAATTTTCATCCCGAGGAGTTTTATTAAGTGAGCATCTCAATAGCTACAATCAGATAGGACATGTGTCCATCCCTTGCTAGAAAGGAATCTGAAGAGAAAGCATTTTTTTTAGCTGGTCATATTGCCCTATCCTCACTGAAAAAAGAAAGAAAGGAAGGGAAGGAAGAAGGGAAGGAAGGGAAGGACAGTAAAGGAAAGAAAAAAGGAAAGGAGAAAGAAAAGTTAGGGTCTCATAATAAGGAAAAGGTTGGGCGGGGGCGCCTGAGTGGCTCAGTTGGTTAGCTTCCAACTCTTGGTTTCAGCTCAGGTCATGATCTCATGGTCATGAGAATGAGCCCCGGGTTGGGCTTGCACTCAGGGTGGAGTCGGCTTCAGATTCTCTCTCCCTCTGCCCCTCGCCCAACCACGTGTGTGTCTGTGTGTGTGTGTGTGTGTGCGCGCGCGCTCATGCGCACATGCACACTCAAAAAAAAAATTCTTAAAAAAAAGAGGAAAAAGTATTGCGCAGGCATCCAACAGTGTTTTCCACATTAAAAAAAAAAGACATGAATAGGCATTTTATAGAAAGGGAACCACATATCAATAAACTATGAAGAGATATTAAAAAGTGATTCAGTACATGCAAATCAAGACCACAAAAGGACACAATTTCATGTATATTTGATTGGCAAAAATTAAAAAGGTTGACACCATCAAGTATTAGTGAATCTACAATAGCTGATAAAAATGTAAAAATGTAAAATGATGCAACCGCTCTACAAAATAATAAAGTTATTATGACCTAACAAGTCTACGCTTGAATATATATATCCAGGGAAGGCTCTTAAACATGTATTCCCAGAGACACATGTAAGAACATTCATAGCAACAGGTTTTAAAGTATCAAAAACCAATGAAGGGGAAATCAGAGGGGGAGAGGAACCATGAGAGACGATGGACTCTGAGAAACAAACAGAGGGTTCTAGAGGGGAGGAGGATGGGGGGATGGGTTAGCCTAGTGATGGGTATTAAAGAGGGCACGTTCTGCATGGAGCACTGGGTGTTATATGCAAACAACGAATCATGGAACACCACGTCAAAAACTAATGATGTAATGTATGGTGATTAACATAATAAAATAAAATTAAAAAAAATAAAGTATCAAAAACCTGGAAATAATCATGATATGGTTTGCAGATGGAAAAAGTCTAAGGGTTAATTTTGAAAGAATCCTACAGATGCTGGGAATATTTCTGGAGAAAAATATTTGCACACCGTCTCATTCCAAAGAAATGTCCCATCAGTAGGGAAGTGGATGAATTAACTATGGTAAATTCACCCAATCTAATGTATACAAATACATATAGCAGTCAAAATAATGAACTATAGTGAGACACAACAATATGGATGAATCTTACAAATAATATATAAAGATAAAAAGGCCCAAAAGATTACATACAGCATAAACCCTTTTTATCAAGCTTGAAACTCCTATAACAAAAATACATCCTTTTTAAGTATACCTCTAAATGCAATAAAAATATATAAAGGACATCAAAGAAATGATGAACATAGGATTCAGGAGGATAGTTATTTTGGGAGAGGTATGGAAAAGAAATATTGGAGAGGGAGAACATATGGTTAGATATAAATTTAAAAATTCTGGCATTTGTACATACTACTCTGATTTTATCAGAAGGACATCACTAAAAAGATTAGGAGGCTGACTGGTATGTTGTAGCCAAATTTGTAGCATGCTTTGTATAGTTTGCCTCTGAGTGCTTGGTGAAACTGCAGCTGACACTTGTAATTTGAAGGCTAACAGCCAAATTCTAGTAATGGGCTAACATTTCTTTAAGGTACATGCCCTCATAATAATATTCAGAGAATGCCACATCTGTGCATGTGGATGATCATTCCCACGTACTAACTAGGGTAACTCAGAGCATTCAAGTTATTTACACATTCTTATTTTACACATGACTCTTAATGTTACAGACACCAAAAAAAGAGCTTTTAATTGTTGCCTTGTCAACCAAGGGCTTATTTTCATGACCTGTTAAGCTAGGCCATATCCCAAATAATCTGAAAACAGGAAAAGTGAATCCTCTACCAACCTTTCAAACTTCAGATCTCAGACCAAACTGCCTGCCTGACTTATATAGTCGTGACTTGAAATTGAAGCTTTGTTTGTTCACATGACTCACTTTCTTTATTCAGGCCACCTTTTTCATAAATACTGCATGAGTAAGTGCCATGAGAAGTAAGTAAGTTTGAGGAGAGAAAAACAGAAGCTGGGGGGCAAAGAATACCCTATTAATAATACTTATCAAACTCTTTAGAGGAGATAATTTTTAATGTAGAATTCTAAGTGATGAAGTCATAGTAGTTTGCAAGTTTCTGAAAACAGAGCATCTCTTCTTTTTAGTGTACCCCCAGGGCTTAGCCCAGGGCAAAGCACAAGGTAGGTCTTAATTCATGGGAGACAAGTAAATAAATTTGACAATCTTTTCACATGTTTTGACAGTGTATTTTAACAGACTTCTTAAGTTTTCTGGATGAAAATAATGATTTGATGATTTCCAATTATTTTTATTTTACAAGTACAAATGCCAAGTGGATAAAACCAAAGAGTATCTGGTCAATTATTTTCACTTACTTCCTGCTCCATCAATGTCTTAAAAGCAAGCATCGAATAAAGGAGCTGCAGGGGATGACAAATTTTCTGCTGCTTTGGAGCTTGGTATGGCAGATTTGAGGATAACTTTAAATGGTTTCTTCAGAAGTATCATCTGAGCTCTGCCAGGCATTTTCCATACACACTTGGTGGAACCACTTTTGCAAAGCAGCATCTGACTCTGTCATCTATTTCAGATTCCTCAATGTTCTTCCTCAGAGGAAACAAAGGCGGCTGTATCAGGGGGCAGGGGGATAGAGTGCTATAGCAAGAAATGACAATGTACAGAATGAGAACACCTCTCCCAGTCCAGAGAAATCTTTGTTTTCAACAAGAATATAGGTTACAATGACTAGTCCAAATTATTTAATTGTTTTCAAAGTCCCTTCTAGTTCTAAAGTTGTATTATTTTTTTTAAAAGATTTTATTTCTTTGAGAGAGCACACAGGAGTGCGCACACACGAGCAGGGGGGAGGGGCAGAGGGAGAGGAAGCAGTGGACTCCCCACTTGGCAGGGAGCCAGAAGCTGGGGTCCTGGGCTCCAACCCAGGACCCTGGGATCATGACCTGAGCCAAAGGCAGACACTTAACTGATTGAGCCACCCAGGTGTCCCCTAAAGTTGTATTATTTAATATATAGCCAATATTGAAAAAAGGGTGTCTTGGTTTAACAATACAACCTAAAACGATTTTGCATAAATCCACGTATTCACTGTTTAACTATGAAACTAATAAATTACAATGCAAGAAAAATTTCTGTAGTAGCTTGTACCATTCAATGGACCATCTTAGAAATTATTGTAGCTGTCTCGTACTGATAACAGATGTTTGACTACAATGATGAACATGTGGTTTTCTTTAAGTGAAATCAAATTGGCTGGTCAATCACACTTTTACCTTTAACATACCTTAATATCCTACTTGAGAATAGACTTACGATTTATGGTAAAAACCATTGCCTTCATACCATTCCATCATCGGTTCCCCTTTGTAAAATCACAGAATGTATCATTATTAAACCGTACAGCTTATTTTTGTGAATTAAAAAAATGCCTCTGTCAACTCAACAGTCATCCAGCACACGATTCACAGCAGTGACCTGTACTTTTCTGATAGGAGAGGCTGAAATTGAGGATGCAATAAAGCAAGCCTATAAAGGCTTGCTAAAGAAAAAAAGCTTCTCACAGACAGTATTCCTTATAAAGCCTTATCTTATATGGAGGAGATGAAGATTGGAGTTTTTGGGCCTGAAGACTAACAACATGAGTAATACCATCTGTCACTTAACTGCTGGGTTCTACCCATCATTCTCATGTCCTTGCACCTTTGCAAACTCCTAACTTGTTTGGGCCAACAAACTAGGTTTGTACTTGTAGTCCTACCATTAATCCTGTTATATAAAAAACAAGTTTGTCTGGCGGCTGAACAATTTAGAGAGGAGACAGAATGTCTTTGTAGTCAGCACACAATTAGGAAGCTGCGCTGCTCAGAACACTTGAACACTGACATCGCTTGCTTAACTTTTTTTTTCCTGAGTATTTTATATTCAGTCAACTTGTTACTGCCACGTTCTTGATGAGACATGTAGATGAAGACATAGAGAAGAGAGTTGACTGAGCGAGCTAATTGAGTTAGTGGGGAGTAAAGCAAGCCCTTGGGAACTTTTCACACGCTACTCCTTAATTACCTTAGATGCCAAGAACACTTGGTATTTGTAGTCTGCACCCCCTAAATCCCTGATCAATTCTTATTCATAGTCACTGGGTCAACAGGATACTATGTTCCTTTCTGGTCCACCTTTACATAGTTCTCCTCATAATATATATATACACATAAGTTTCTTAATTGGATTTTTCTTTCATTTCTGCCATGAGCATTTTTTATGTCTTAACCATAATCATCTTAATTATTACTGTTAAGGGCTGCAAAATACTCTATGGACTTACTTTTGGCTCCTTCTACTTATTTCTGGTACTCTGCTACAAAAAGTATCTCCTTGCAAGCAGTTTTTCCCCAATTTTAAGTTTCTCCCTTTAAAATAAGCATCTAGGGGCACCTGGGTGGCTCAGTCATTAGGCATCTGCATTCGGCTCAGGTCATGATCCCAGGGTCCTGGGACTGAGCCCTGCATCGGGCTCCTTGGTCAGCGGGGAGTCTGCTTCTCCCTCTCCCTCTGCCACTCCCACTGCTCATGCTCTCTCGCACTCTGTCAAATAAATGAAGTCTTTTAAAAATATATATAAATAAGCATCTAGATGTATTGTTCTTCAGGAAAAGACAACTTGATCTTATGGCTCCTGGAAGTTCTTTTCAGAGTTTTTCTAAATGGAGTGAGTTTTCACTGATAAATTAATATAAGAGTGTTCTATCTTCACTACACTTTACTAGGGAATGACGCTTTCCCTAGAATTGCTCTTAATAAGAGCTAACATGTATTTAGTACTTATGTCAGATACTGCAAAGAGCATTTTGGTATATAATCTCACTTAATCCAAGAACAACTCTATGAGGTAGGTACTATCTTTATTCCCCTTTCATTTATGAAACAACTCAATACAGAGAGATTTAGCCATTTGCCCAATTTCACATAGTCTTTATGCAGAATCAGGACTCATCAGGTGTGACTGGCTAAAACCCATGTGCCTAACCTATAGATTGTGCTGTATATTTTTTACACACAAATTGGTCAAAAATTTAATATGTTTTATTGTTAATCTACATTTTATTTTTACTAGGTATGCAACTAATATGTTCAACCTGAAAAACCTTCACATTGCAATAGTGGTCTACAATTTAAAAGCTACTCCAAGGAATACAAAAATACAGATTCAAAGGGGTACATGCACCCCAATGTTTATAGCAGCATTATCAACAATAGCCAAACTAGGAAGAGAATCCAAATGTCCATTGGCTGATTAATGGATAGAGAAGATGTGGTGTGTGTGTGTGTGTGTGTGTGTGTGTGTGTGTGTATACACACACATACATACATACAATAGAATAGTACCTGGCCATCAAAAATAATGAAATCTTGCCATTTGCAATGACATAGATGGAGCTAGAGTGTATTATGCTAAGTGAAATAAGTCAGAGAAAGACAAATACCGTATGATCGCACTCATGTGGAATTTAAGAAAAAAAAAAAAACAGATGAACATAAGGGCAAAGGGGAAAGAAAAAAAGGAGAGAGGGAAACAAACCATAGGAAACTCTTACCAATAGAGAACAAACTGAGGGTTGATGAAGGGAGGTGGATGGGGGATGGGCTAAATAGGTGATGGGTATTAGAGAGGGCACCTGGTGGTGATGAGCACTGGGTTTTGTATTAGGCAATGAATCACTGAATTCTACTTCAAAAACCAATAATGCACACTGTAGGTTAATTAAAATTTAAATTAAAAAAATAATAAGTAGGGGTGCCTGGGTGGCAGAGTTGGTTAAGCATCTGACTCTTGGTTTCAACTCAGGTTGTGATCTCAGGGCTGTGAGACAGAACCCCTCATCAGGTTCCATGCTCAACACAGAGTCTGCTTAAGTTTCTCCCTCCCTCTCCCTGTGCCCTTCCCACCCCATGCCTGTGCACATGTTTCTCTCTCAAATAAATAAATCTTTAAAAAAAAAAAAAAGAATAAAATCTACTCCAAGGCATAAAGACATTATTCCCAAATATATCACAGATTTATGATTTACCATACAAAAATCACACTGTCCCAGTGTTATAAATATGGAGCAAGCTACTCTTCTTCCTAATGGAAGATGCCACTAAAAGTACCATGGCATTCCAAAGAGGAAAAAGTTTTTAAAGACTTATTTCTCATTACTAATGACTTAATTTTGGGAAGGTGGATATCCAAAACTATTAACATACTCTAAGAAGAACAAAAAGGAATAGAAACAGGTAATCAGACCTTAATTAGCACTCTAACTTTATTGTTGAATAAATTCAGAAAAAATCATTTAAAAAGACATAAAATTGCTTCACATTTTTCATTCAATATTTTATAGTTTTAGATTCTATCTACAGAGACTTTTCTTTTTTTTTAAGATTTTATTTATTTATTTGAGAGAGAGAGAATGAGAGATAGACAGCACGAGAGGGAAGAGGGTCAGAGGGAGAAGCAGACTCCCCGCCGAGCAGGGATCCCGATGTGGGACTCAATCCTGGGACTCCAGGATCATGACCTGAGCCGAAGGCAGTTGCTTAACCAACTGAGCCACCCAGGCGCCCCAGAGAATTTTCTCACAGTGACTAAAGTCCCTTCATATTTGTGAGCCAGATACAATGCTTCTTAGGCTAGCATTTTGTATACAATTTAAAATAATGATTACATTGTTTGTAGTAACTTAAACTACTATAATTATTTTCAAAATGCATCCTGATATTCAATATGAATACAATGTGGATATTGAACAAATGAAAAGCCGAGACAGAGCTTCATATATGCCTAAAAATTTTTTTTAATTTTTTTATTGTTATGTTAATCACCATATATTACATAATTTGTTTTGGTGTACTGTTCCCTGATTCATTGTTTGTTCATAACACCCAGTGCTCCATGCAGGATGTGCCCTCCTCAATACCCATCACCAGGCTAACCCATCCCCCCACCCTCCTCCCCTCCAGAAACCTCAGTTTGTTTTTCAGAGTCCATCATCTCTCCTGGTTCGTCTCCCCCTCTGACTTACTCCCCTTCATTCTTCCTCTTCTGCTATCTTCTTCTTTTTCTTTTTTCTTAAAATATGTTGCATTATTTGTTTCAGAAGTACAGATCTGTGATTCAACAGTCTTACACAATTCACAGTGCTCACCGTAGCACATATCTTCCCCAATGTCCATCACCCAGCCACCCCATCCCTCCCACCCCCGACCACTCCAGCAACCCTCAGTTTGTTCCTGAGATTAAGAATTCCTCATATCAGTGAGGTCATATGATACATGTCTTTCTCTGATTGACTTATTTCACTCAGCATAATACCCTCCAGTTACATCCACGTCGTTGCAAATGGCAAGATCTCATTCCTTTTGATGGCTGCATAATATTCCATTGTGTATATATACCACATCTTCTTTATCCATTCATCTGTCGATGGACAGCTTGGCTCTTTCCACAGTTTGGTTATTGTGGACATTGCTGCTATAAACATTGGGGTGCACGTACCCCTTCAGGTCCCTACATTTGTATCTTTGGGGTAAATACCCAGAAGTGCAATTGCTGGATTGAATGGTAGCTCTAATTTCAACTGTTTGAGGAACCTCCATACTGTTTTCCAGAGGGGTTGCACCAGCTTGCATTCCCACCAACAGTGTAGGAGGGTTCCCCTTTCTCCACATCCCCGCCAACATCTGTCATTCCCTGACTTGTTAATTTTAGCCATTCTGACAGGTGTGAGGTGGTATCTCATTGAGGTTTTGATTTGGATTTCCCTGATGCCGAGTGATGTTGAGCACTTTTTCATGTGCCTGTTGGCCATTTGGATGTCTTCTTTGGAAAAATGTCTGTTCATGTCTTCTGCCCATTTCTTGATTGGATTATTTTATGCCTAAAAATTTTATTCAAAAGGCCATGTTTATAGAACAGCATTATGTAAATGCAAATCCTAAAAACAAAGCAAATGTCCCTAGAAAGAGGAATGGGTAAGTATATATTGGTAACGACCACAGGATATAATCTTCTGGGTTAGTGAAAATGAGGGTATGAAAGCTTTTCATATCACACAGAAGAACCTTTATAATTTTTTTAAGATTTTATTTATTTGTCAGAGAGAGAGAGAGAGAGAGCAAGAAAGAGAGCACAAGCAAGGAGAGCGACAGGCAGAGGGAGAAGCAGGCTCCCTGCTAAGCCAGGGAGCTCAATGCGGAACTCAATCCCAGGACCCTAGGATCACTACCCCTGCCGAAGGAAGATGCTTAACTGACTGAGCCACCCAGCCACCCCAAACTTTATAATGTTTTTAAGAACTGGCAAAAGAACACACATGTTACTAGTCTATGTAAATTTCAATAACTGCAAAACTGAAAAATACAGACATAAAATTATCAAGAAAATAAGAGCTTTCCCCCTACGGTCAGGAACATGGCAAGGATGTCCACCATCACCACTGCTATTCAACACAGTATTAGAAGTCCTAGCCACAGCAATCAGACAACAAAAAGAAATCAAAGGCATCCAAATCGGCAAAGAAGTCAAACTCTCACTCTTTGCAGATGATATGATACTGTATGTGGAAAACCCAAAAGACTCCACCCCAAAACTGCTAGAACTCATACAGGAATTCAGTAAAGTGGCAGGATATAAAATCAATGCACAGAAATCAGTGGCATTCCTATACACCAACAAGACAGAAGAGAGACAAATTAAGGAGTCGATCCCATTTACAGTTGCACCCAAAACCATAAGATACCTAGGAATAAATCTAACCAAAGAGGTAAAGTATCTGTACTCTGAAAACTATTAAATACTCATGAAAGAAATTGAGGAAGACAACAAAGAAATGGAAAAACGTTCCATGCTCATGGATTGGAAGAACAAATATTGTGAAGATGTCAATGCTACCTAGAGCAATCGACACATTCAACGCAATCCCCATCAAAATACCAACTACTTTTTTCAAAGAAATGGAACAAATAATCCTAAAATTTGTATCGAACTAGAAAAGACCCCGAATAGCCAGAGGAATGTTGAAAAAGAAAAGCAAAGCTGGCGGCATCACAATTCCGGACTTCAAGCTCTATTACAAAGCTGTCATCATCAAGACAGTATGGTACTGACACAAAAACAGACACATCGATCGATGGAACAGAATAGAGAGCCCAGAAGTGGACCCTCAACTCTATGGTCAACTAATCATCAACACAGCAGGAAAGAATGTCCAATGGAAAAAAAGACAGTCTCTTCAACAAATGGTATTGGGAAAATTGGACAGCCACAAGCAGAATAATGAAACTGGACCATTTCCTTACACCACACACACAAAATAGACTCAGAATGGTTGAAAGACCTCAATGTGAGACAGGAGTCCATCAAAATCCTCAAGGAGAACACAGGCAGCAACCTCTTCGACCTCAGCCACCAGTAACTTCTTCCTAGACACATTGCCAAAGGCAAGGGAAGCAAGGGCAAAAATGAACTATTGGGAGTTCATCAAGATGAAAAGCTTTTGCACAGCAAAAGAAACAGCCCACAAAACCAAAAGACAACCGACAGAATGGGAGAAGATATTTGCAAATGACATATCAGATAAAGGGCTAGTATCCAAAATCTATAAAGAACTTATCAAACTCAACAACCAAAGAACAAATAATCCCATCAAGAAATGGGCAGAAGACATGAACAGACATTTTTCCAAAGAAGACATCCAAATGGCCAACAGACACATGAAAAAGTGCTCAACATCGCTTGGCATCAGGGAAATCCAAATCAAAACCTCGATGAGATACGACCTCACACCAGTCAGAATGGCTAAAATTAACAAGTCAGGAAACGACAGATGTTGGCAAGGATGCAGAGAAAGGGGAACCCTCCTACACTGTTGGTGGGAATGCAAGCTGGTGCAGCCACTCTGGAAAACAGTATGGAGGTTCCTCAAACAGTTGAAAATAGAGCTACCCTACGATCCAGCAATTGCACTACTGGGTATTTACCCCAAAGATACAAAGGTAGTGATCTGAAGGACTACACGCACCCCGATGTTTATAGCAGCAATGTCCACAGTGGCCAAACTATGGCAAGAGCTAAGATGTCCATCAACAGATGAATGGATAAAGAAAATGAGGTATATATAAATACAGTGGAATATTATACAGCCATCAAAAAAAAACCCCGAAATCTTGCCATTTGCAATGACGTGAATGGAACTAGAGGGTATTATGTTAAGCAAAATAAGTCAATCAGAGAAAGACATGTATCATATGACCTCACTGATATGAGGAATTCTTAATCTCACGAAACAAACTGAGGGTTGCTGGAGTGGTGGGGGGTGGGAGGGATGGGGTGGCTGGGTGATAGACATCGGGGAGGGTATGTGCTATGGTGAGCGCTGTGAATTGTGTAAGACTGTTGAATCACAGACCTGTACCTCTGAAACAAATAATACATTATATTTAAAAAAAAAAAAAAAGAAGATAGTACGAAGGGAAAAATGAAGGGGGGGAAATCGGAGGGGGAGACGAACTTGAGAAACTATAGACTCTGAGAAACAAAGTGAGGGTTCTAGAGGGTAGGAGGGTCGGGGGATGGGTTAGCCTGGTGATGGGTATTAAAGAGGGCACATATTGCATGGAGCACTGGGTGTTATACGCAATGAATCATGGAACACTACATCAAAAACTAATGATGTAATGTATGATGATTAACATAATGTAATAAAATAAAATTTAAAAAAATCAATAGGATTCATCCATTACAAACCAGGAAATATAAATACCATTTATACAAGCAACAAAAATTGTGAAGTATCTAGGGATTATCTAAGAAAGTGTACAAAAATATTTGTGAAAAAAATGCCGAAGTTACTTTAAAGTATCTGAAACAAAAATCAAATGGTGAAACATGTTCATGAAGGAGATAATTTTGCATTGTAAACATATAAATTTCTTTCACATTAATTAATAAACTCAAAGCAATTCTAACCAAAAATATAAAAAAGAAAGAAAGAAAAGAGAAGAAGAGAATGATTAACTTAGGGTGGAGAGATCAAAGACACACTGGACACTTCACAGTTCCTTCAACAGGTTCCATTTAAATCTACATGCTTACATGTACATCGTTTGTTATTTTACGTGTATGTCATGTGTAATTTTTTAAAATGCAAATCCTAATGAGATCTTTTATTTTTGCCAAACAAAGGGGTTAGGAAGATTTCTTTTTAAAAACAGAAACTTGGAGTGTTTAAGTAGAATTTGAGAAGAAAATTTAGAAGTAGATCTTGAATAACAAACCAAATAAACTTCGGCTAAAGTCAAAAGTTGACACAAAATTTAAAAAGGATGAAAGAAGGGGAATTTAGAGAAATTTACTGAATGTTTATAGTATCTAGGAACAAATGATTATTTTTCAACAAGAGATTGTGTGTAAGACTTCACTGACAGGTTAAACTAGGTTAATGTGTTAATATTTTAAACATCTGTACTATGCAAGAAACTAAAAAGACTAAGAAAATATTTCAAAAAATAAGAAAGCTTGAAGGCATATTAAGAGGTCATAAATTTGAAATAACTTTAACAATATGAAAATGAGTGAATATTACAGAAACACGACCTTATTTAGGGGAGACCTACAAGAATGCTTCTTTTTAGAGTTTACTACTTCTGAGTTATAGCTTTCCCAAAGCTACTGGTTTTCTAATAGAATTTCAAAGCTAAATGAAAGAACCACCGTGGGAGTAAACAGACATAATTTTTGCTTTATCTTATTCATACAGCTTCTGATTTCATCCACCCGTTAAGGAGACAAGTCAGAAAATACTAACTGGCTCTTGCCACTAATCCGTAGAGAAAGCCGACCTATCATTTTGCATAATCGTAGGGTACTTCTATCCCATTTCACATAGTAAGGGAATATATTCTTGTGAACAAGGATGACAACAAAGGCCAGTTGAAGTACATGATATAGAAGAGAACTTCTTTCCATTGTTTTGTCATTTAATCGGATCACCCCCAAAAAATCACAGTGATGTTTTTCTACATCATCTCATGAATTATCCTAGCAAAAAAACAATCACTTGGCCCTTGGGAGGCAAAATTAAATCATGATAATTCTGCAGAATAAAACTGCAATTTATATGTCAGAATTCTGAACTTCCCAGGAAAAGAATTTAGCTTTAGGTAAAAAGGAAAAAGAAATAGAAGGCTTACCAAATTTAAAAAAAATAATTTATAAGGAAGGCACCTGATGTGATGAGCACTGGGTGTTATACACAACTAACTAATGTATCATTGAACATTGTATCAAAAACTAAGATGTACTATACGTTGGCTAATTGAATTTTTAAAAAAATAAAGTTGCATTCTACACAGAAAAAATTTAATTGATATGTAAATTAAATTCATCACTGACATTTTCTTTTTCTCAGGTCACTCGATAGGGGTATTTACATATGTGTGTGTGTGTGTGTGTGTATATATATATATATATATATATATAAACATATTGTGATTGATAAATTATATATTAAATCACTTGTTTCATCAATGTAGGTATAAAACATATTTGAATACTAATTACTTATTTTATAGGTTAATTTTATTTTAATGCCATATCAACAATATTATTTCTTTGAATCCTATTATTCTCTGATCATACTTTCATCTAACAGTTGCCCTATTTGAGTAATTAGAAGAGATGCATGCACATGTAACTGACCTAAATCATCCAGGGAAGTCTTATTATCAACTGATATTTGGAGACACTCCGGTGATCTCACATTGACCTATAAATGAAGGAGACTGAGGAAAAAACTTCCCCTTCCTTTTTATGTTATTTCTCATTGTCATACATAGGTTATTGTTATTCTGGATGTATAGTTGTGTATAAATGAATATATTGTGGTTGTCGGGGAAGAGGGGGAGATGGGAATGTAGAGCAAGTAGGCTGAAGCTTCTAGGTGGAATAATGAAGTTCCTGAGAATAAAGGATAAAGTGAAGGGTGAGTTGTGGAATATACCTGGGAAGGTACAGTTTGAGTTTTGACATTTAAGATCAGTTTACTTATTTGCATACACTGACCAAAGAGAGTCCAGGCAAGAAGTTAACATGAGCAATGTAACAGGAAAGATTCTAGAAGTTCAATACCCATTAGAAAGCATGTGTGAACAAGCGAGCAAAAGTTGGTGACAGAAAAACCATGTATAGGTTAGATTTCAAAATACATACAGGAAGGGAAGCAATCAGCATTAAGAAAAATCTTTTCTTAGGAGGCAAATCCCATGACCACCAGGCTTAAGTGAGAAAAATTATTTTATCAAAGTGGAGACATACCTTGAAGGATTTTATCATACTAAAATAAAAAAGTTTAGAAGCTTGAAAAGAAGTTTATTGGAGAGAGTACAGTGAGAGGATACCGGCACACCAAAGACCAAGATTCTGGAACATGGATACTGAAATGAGGATTTCTATGAAAAAATCCAAACCGGGGGGGGGGGGGGGGGGGCGCCTGGGTGGCTCAGTTGTTAAGCGTCTGCCTTCTGCTCAGGTCATGATCCCAGGGTGTTGGGATAGACAACCTGCTCAGCAGGAAGCCTGCTTCTCCCTCTCCCACTCCCCCTGTTTGTGTTCTCTCACTGTGTCTCTGTCAAATAAATAAAATCTTAAAAAAAGACCTCAGGATTTGGTTATTTAAAAAAAAAATCAAAATTAGGGGGTTGAACTTCAGGGAAAAAAATCGCACTGAATCATAAATTGAGAATCAGTCTAAATAACAAAAGTAAAGGTAAACTACAGATACTCAGGCTAAATCTTCTTTAAAATACCTCCTGTCCGTGTTAAGATTTTTACTGGAGACAATAATGAGTATGTAGAAATTTGGGAATAAGTATGCCCAGATGTTGGGAAAAGGTTGCAGAATCTGAGCTCCAAGGAAAGCCAACAAGGTATGATTTAGTAAAAACTCTAGTAGGTCTTGAGAATCAGCTAGATCCGCACTGATTCTCGTAAAATAAAAAGTTCAGCCTTTTATCCACTATGCACTTTGTTCTGTGAATGATCAAGACCTTCAACAGACCGGTTGGTGAAGCAGAAGAAATCCAACAAACAACAGAATATGATCAGGGCTTTATTAGGAGTGTATGTAGGAGGAGCACCTAACTACATAAGAGAATCCATCCCTGAGGAGGTAATGTTGGAGCTACTGATTAGCAGGCCTTTGAGAAGTCACGTAGATGGTACAGCTATAGTAGAAGTGTGTGAAAATAAACTAATATTATAGAACTGCAATGTTATGTGGAATAAGAAATATTCCTATTTACGTCTTTTGATTCTAATCTCCCTTCACCTTGCCCCACAAACAACTGACTTGTGATTTTAGAGAAGTCATTTTGTTAACATGGATCTGGGTTTTCTTATTGGTAAGAAGGATGTAACATCTGCATACATATAGGATATTCTTAAGGTTCAAGGTCTACCGATCCACCTATCTTTCAAAAACATGTAAAACAGTAAATGATGCAAGCCATTTTTACAAGGCTGTTTGATATCTAGACAAGATAAACATAGAATTCCAAAATAAAATATCTTAATATGCCTTTCATTCAAAGATGGGGGCTAAAGAAGGGATCTAAGGCAACCCGTTTCTGGCAATGGCCAAGAAGAGGGCATAAATGTCTTGGAACTACCCAGCTGTCAAGTATTTCTGACCACTAAAGTCTTGCAATACATCTGCATTCAGGTTTTGTGGTTCTTATCCCAAATGGAATTTTCTTTTCAAGATCTAGGTTAATTATTGCTTGGACCAGATCAACCTGGCAAAGCAAACAAATCCAGATGAAAAAGACAAAACAAGCTGTTGTTTATATAACATCATGCCTGCCTTGAAATTTATACGGTGTTTAACTATTTGCCAAGCGCTTTCTACTGCATTAATTCACTTGTCCTTACAACCATCCTTTAAAAGGTGGGGAGAAGAGGTTTCATTTCCATTGTAAAGGTGAAAACAATGAAATCTGCATTAAGTTACTTGCCCAAGTTCAAATTGCGGGGAGGACTAGAACTCAATTACTTTTTCTAATTAAATTCCAAGGTGGGTTTTTTTTTTTTTCTATTATGACCAACATTCTATCTAAAGACTAAATCATAAAAGCAGCAATATACCTGCTTAAAATGCCACATTCCTTTCTAAGCTCACTTAAACTTCAGCCTTCTTTTACTGGATAAGGAATTCATTTTGAATATTTAAAGTGTTTAAAAACTGTCCTTTTGGAAAGTAGCCCTTTATGTTTGTAAATAAGCAGTGATGGCTGCACGTCATTCTAAATGCTAACTTTTTAAAAGAGAAGAATGTTTTCTTTGCCTTGTGCTTAACCAACTCAATCCAGTCCAAGATACAGTCCAGAGAAAGAGACAGATCTGGATCTTGACCAATCATTTGTACTGCGTTATAAACACCCAAGAGAACAAGCTACCCAACACTACATTTAATTTTGTCTATCTTGGATCCCAAGCCTGTAAGAACTTACATACTAGTTGATATTCTTATAACCATATTTCTAAAAACATTTCACTGCGCTGGGAAGCAGACACATCGTATTAACAGCCTGGCAAACTTTTATCTGGATCTTCGTATCTCATTGACATTATCTGTGTTCCTGAGCAGATAAGGCCACTCTGACTCTTGGCATATCCATGCAAGGATAAAAGAGGACAGCCTCGAAGTTCTTGTGATGTCAAGGTTTTGGTGGATCGTACATGAGTAGATGAGTCTTATTTTCAGATTGTTCTTAAAAGAACCCACAGGCAAGTAACTATCAAAGTTACACAAAGATAGCTTAAGTCAGTTTCAGAGAGCAGGAACTGTACAGACTTGTCGAGCTCCTAGCCAAGTTTGCACGTGTCCTTCATTAAGTATATGGATCAGCCCGAAGGGGAGTCAGTTCTCCTTGTGCAATTTCGTGTGTTTATACCTTACCGTTTGACAAAGGGGTTGTTTGTTGTCTAACTCTGCCTGTTCATACAAGTAAAGAACAGATATAATCTTCTTAAACCCATGCACCTAGCAGAAAAAGAAAATGAAATTCCAGTATCCAAATGTAGAATTTGATTTCCGATCATGTGTTTCCACATAACTCTGGGATGTCCTCCTTTTTAACAAGGAGGACAAAGTTGATTATAAATATGTGTACATTCATAGAAACCATCAACACATTCCAAAGATATAGGTGCATTCCCCAGTAATGCTAATGTTATGGGTTTTTTTCAAGTTTTCAAAATATTTTGCTATATTTTAAAACTAATGATGTCCATTAAATACACTTTAGAAATTCAGGTAGGGAGAAAAACAAACAAAAAAGCCGAGTCCTATCACTTATACCCAGTCATGCTGACATTTTACAGCTTTTCCTTCCAGACTTTTCCTGGACAGATCTTTCATTATTTTCACCCCATTGTAGATATTTTTCATTATACTTTTTAATCTCACAGGCATTCCCTCCAATATTTTCCTCCTCCTTTCATTTATTGCAGTGAAAAATGTCAACGAGGCACCCATTACAGGCTGGTACTCTGCTAGATGGTGAAGACTTAAAAAGGAAAACACAGTTCCTCTGCACAGAGAGGATAAACTTGTGAAAGGTGGAGACTTACGTATTAGAACTTACCATACGGCCTAAATGCCAGAATAAGAAAACTAGTAGATATTCTAGGAACAGGCAGAATTCAAAGTCCCTTGGTAAGAGGAAAGCAAGCATGAAGAAACAGAGATGAGAGAAGACATGATTTTAGAAAACTAAAAATAAATTCAGCATGACTAGATTATATTAAGGTTCACGGAGGAGATTTCAGCAACAGAGGACTGGACAAGTAACTGTGCCAAATCATCCCTTTATTATTTTAGCCAACATATATTGACATCTACCTTGTGTACCTAGGTTACATTCGTGAACAGGGCACGAGCATGGTCTGCACCATCACAGAATTTTGGACGAGTATCATCAGAGAAGAGCAAACGACATTCCTGGAATACACAGGGAAGTCCCAAGCCCAGTTTAAGGGTGAGCAAATATATCACTGAAAAATTAGCAAATTTTAAGCCTTGAATGGTGAGTCAGATTTGGACAAATAATTGGCAAGTAAGGAATGAGGAGTCAGACAAAATATCCAGAGCCTTCTAAACCATGTTAAAGAGTTTAGGTTTCATCCTAAGAGTTTTCAGGTTTTAAGTAAAGGCATTCTATCCTCAAATTTTTATCTGGGCAAAATCTGTGAGGTAGAGCTTGGGTCAGAGAAGGAAGACTCTAAGGAAGGAAATGAATGATGAGGTGGTTGAAGCGAAGAATGTTGGTTCCCTGACTGAGGGCCGTGCAGTGGGTTGGACAGATTGAAGAGATATTTAGAAGACAACATCTGGATTCAGAGAGAACGTGTAATTGACAACATATGGACAGAGAAAGAACCAAAGTTAAAAGTAATGCTCACCCTAGTCAAAGACAATGGCTTAGGCTAGACTATTCCAGAAGAGTAAACAAAACTGAAATACTTGTTTGGAGAGGTAGTTTAAATTGGTGCATCGTACCGTTGAGTTGTTTGAGACATTCAGTGAAGTTATCCAGTGTTATACGGTAGTAACTAAAAATGGGCATAATGCGGGCAGAATACTGAATTCTATCTCATTTCCAGAAAGAAGATCTGCCCTCCTTTCTCCTGTAACACAGAAAAGCAGATTTTGCCGAACCAAGATTACAATCTTACCCTACTATTGATTTTCTAAGAGCAGGGACTCCAGGCACTTTGGAAAGTGGTGTCCCCAGAGCCCTAAATGGGCTTAAAACACACATGAATGTGAGGGATGTTCCCTGCAGTGGGCATGTGGACTGGAGAAGGAATTGGAAAACCATCAAGAATGATTTGAGGAGCACTAGTCACCCTTCCCCACAGTCCCCACTCGACCCCAACAGAATCTAAGGAGAGAAAGGAGCTGTCATCAGCCTTCCCTTGCTTTGCTTAGTTTCCCAAGTCTGTACATTTCTATGCAGTCCATGGACCTATAAGAAATTTACTGACCTTTTAGGCTTAGATTTGTTACTGCTCATTAGCAGCAGTGACTTAGGTGTGTATATGGTTCTGAAGCTCAAGAGACAGGTTATAATACCCATCTAGTTCTGATATACAGTTTTCATATTTTTTTCTGAAAATGTGGGTAGTGAAAACATTCCAAATCTTATTACTTCACCTATTCTAAAATACATATTGAATTCAAAACAGGATTATCCAAAAATGTGACTTGTAACATTTTGAAATGTTCTGTTTGGGGATTATTTTCACTTAAAACAGGACTTAAATCATTCTTTTTAAAATGCAACTTGGAGTGCTTGGACAGCCCAATCGGCTCAGTGTCCAGTGCTTGGTTTGGGCTCAGGTTGTGATCTCAGGGCCGTGAGATCGAGCCCCACGTCAAGCTCTGTGCTTAGCATAGAGTCTGCTCAAGATTCTCTCTTTGCCCCTGCCCCCCAACCTCACCCCATGCTCGCTCACACTCCAATAAATAAATCTTTAAATAAATTTAAAAATGCACCTTAAGTTTTAACAATAAGTAACATACTCTTCTATTTATATTCTTGATTCTATTTACATGATTTAGACAGCAATGTGGGTATTTCAAAATTTAATATAACAATTCAATATAAAGAGTGTCAATAACCATTTCTATTTTTTTAAGAAAATTTAGCAGCACTTTGTGAATCAAATCTCATCAATGCAAAGATCAAGGAAATGCTTCCTTTATGATAATTTAAGGTAATTCAAAGACTACAAATTCTCTAAAATGTAGTAAAGGCTTAAAATTCGTCCTTTATTTCAAAATGTTTTATTCATCACACCAAAATATGAAGCTTTTAATTTGAAAAAAAAATCATATTTGAAATTGCACATCTTCTTAAAAGAAAATTCATTTCTAGAACTGTTTTACCTGACTATTTAAAAGGTCAGGAATGTCTGAGAAAAAGAAATGTATTTAAATAGCAAAGATTCTATCTTCCTTTTATCCTCTTGTCATTTATTTATAGGATACAGGAATGTATTATTGTAAAATAATTACATAATTCATAGTTCTAGCAAACAGTACAGGAGAATCCATTTACATTACCTTAAAGCCCCGACTCTCTTTCCTGAAAGAAAAACTACTATCAGCAATTTAGGGTGTCTTCTATTCAGTCTTGTGCCCCCTTCTCTCCTCACCAGCCCCATTTTTTTTAAATTAGTGTTAGAAATTTAATATAGTCACTAACCTCTAAGGAAACATATTTACATGTATTGACCAATCTTTTATGTATCATTCTCATTTCAATTTCTTAAAACAATTAGTTTTTAGAATATCTGAAAAAATATACTAAAAAAGCAACAAGTACTCACGTACCCACACCTTTGCTTAAGCAACGCAATACTGCCAAAATGCTTCAAAGCTTGTGGAAACATTTCCACGGGGCTGATCCTTTCAATGTCCCCATCCTACCTCTAACTACTATTATGAAATTATGATTTACAATTCCCATGCATTAATAACACTTATGTAACACTAAAAAAACTGCATTCTTTTGCAACTTTTAGCTTATATAAATGTCCTATCGCCTGTATTCTTTTGCAGCTTTTTAAATTTTTCATTTCAAAATTATGCTTCTGAGGGTCATTTATATTAATCTATATAGCTGTGGTTGATTTATTTTCACTACTAAACGGTATTGCAGTGTGTATGTGTGTGTGTATGTGTGTACATACATACCTGTATCTAGGTTGGTTCCAATATTTACCATCAAAATGGTGCTATAAAAGCTCATATTTATCTTCAATCTTCTTTTATGAATGTTTCACTAGAGCCCATAAATGGTATAGGTTGGACCACTGAGTGTGTTTGTCTTCAACTCTGGTAAATATGGTCCAATTTCACTCCAAAGGTAAACTATTCAGCTTTCTACCTAAAGTGTATGAGAGTTACTTTTGCTCCACACACTCAAAACTTGTTGTTAGACTGGGGCACCTGCATGGCTCAGTCAGTTAAGGTCCGACTTTTGATCTCAACTCAGGTCTTAATATCAGGGTCCTGAGCTCAAGTCCCGTGTTGGGCTCTGTGCTGGGCATGGAGTCTACTTAAAAAAAAAATTGTTTTCAGACTTTTAACTTTTTCACTGACTTGCTATGTAAGAAATAATAGTTTTAATACAGGTTTTTCTGGTAAAATGGTATCTGTCCAAATTAAAATTTAATATAAAAATCTGCAAGGGGTGCTCATCTAGAAAAAAACTTTTGCGTAAAAGGAGAAGAGATGGTAAATTAAGTATGATTCCACTTAACATAAAATTTAGACAGCTGTGTATCTGGTGCCAGAGAACTGATATATTTTTTATGACCAATATCAGCCTTGGAGATTGTTGCCTCCATTTCATTGATTAAATTTTTGTGGTCCAGAATACTAAAAATTTTTAGAAATATGAAATCTGTACACCTACATTACATGAATTAAATTCTGGACAGAATTAGCCAAAACAAGAGAAATCTATGTGACATGAAAATTTAGAAATCAATATTCACAGAATTTTTTTTCATCTACTAATTGGGGGTTTGACCATTTGTTTATTTCTTTGAATCATTTAGATTTGTCTTGCAGGCTTTGGTGGAGAAAGGAGGGAGTTTGATGACCTACATTTAAAGCTATCTTTTTCTCAAAAAAAAAAGAGGGGGCTCTATCCTTTTCTCTTTCACAAGTGGAATATTCATCTTCAAAAATAACATTTTTTGATTTGTGTGCAGATACAATCCCACTTTTAATCTAAGTTCATCAGGGTGTATGAGACAACTCATCAGATAGACCTAGCCATGCTTCTCAATACCAGCACTCAACTCCAAGTACAGCAAATGACTGTCTTAGCTTTTCACTCTGAATTTGCCTTTTTTTTTTTAATTAAGAAATCTCCCCTGGTGTCCAACATTCACATAGTGGATAGCTACTTTACAAGAATATTCTCTACATCTTTATACTAAATATTGTACTGCTGAGTATATGTGTATGTAGACTATTATCTCCCTTTTCTACATTCTACATATTTTCCAATATTCCTATATTCCTATGTTCTATATATATTGAGGACTATTTGTTGAGAAAATCTGAAGGCAAACAAATCTGCTACAAACTCGAAGTTTGGAGAAAGCATTTTGATTGGATCCCCAAACTAAATTCATGTATAAGTATGTATAACTTATGGTGTCTTACATTTTTACCTTGTGTTAAGTATATCTTCATTTAAAATTTGGGCACCTGGGTGGCTCAGTCGGTTAAGTGTCTGCCTTCGGCTCAGTTCATGATCTCAGGGTCCTGGGATGGAGCCCTGAGTTGGGCTATCTGCTGAGCAGGGAGTCTGCTTCTCCCTCTCTCTCTGCCCCTCACCCACCCCCTGGGTTGTGTTCTCTCTCTCTCTTTCTCTCTCTCAAATACATAAAATCTTTTATAAAAATAAAGATAAAATTATGTGCACCTGTATTTTCAGGTTACTTTACAATGTTCTGATATGTAACTTTTTTTTTTAAGATTTTATTTATTTATCTGAGAGAGAGAGAGAGAATGGTGGGGGGGAGGTCAGAGGGAGAAGCAGACTCCCTGCCGGGCAGGGAGCCTAATGTGGAACTTGATTCCGGGACTCCAGGATCATGACTTGAGCCCAAGGCAGTCACTGAACCAACTGAGCCACCCAGGTGTCCCTGATCATGTAACTCCTGACACATGCAGGAACAATATTCTTGCAGCACTAGACCACACACATCAGCAATTAGCCCACTGGTCTATTGCACAGATGGTCTTCAAATTTAAGTTCTACTGATGGAGATCAACATGGCACTGTAGTTCTACATACACAATAAATAGTAAGAAAACTGAAGAATTAATCATATCTACATTTCAGAAAACTCTGGCCAGAGTTTTGTTTTGTTTTGTTTTTTGGTTTTTTTAGAAGGAAAATAATTACTATTTCACATTGTCAACAATGTAAAATGTTTAAAAAGAAACATTTGCTGTCACATATTTTAAAACTGTATTTGTTACAGATATTGGCATGCAATGTCCATTTCATGAATCTTACTACCTTATGCTTTATTTTTTTTTTCTTTTTGGTACCTGAGGGTTTTGTTTTTGTTATTTTGTTTATTTTTGATTTTGGGGGTTTTTTCAGAATAAAATCCAAAATGACAACTAGGAATAACATGTTTTGCCACCTAGTATAACTTGGTTCATTTTGATAATACAATGATGATATATCTTCAAAATATATATATCATTATCAAAAATCAACCAAATCTAATGAGAGAAGGAAGGAGAGAGAGCTTTACAGATTATATATAGTCATGTATATTAGATGCCTGTCATAATGGTATTAATCCTCAACAAACTATGTTGGCATTAGTATAATGCAGACACAGATAAATCCATCTTTATTTTGTTCTCTCTATGGATTCAATGTGGTATAAAGTCAAGCAAGTTATTACCCAGGGAACCTTAAACATCCATCTATTGAGAGCCCTTTCTGCAATGGTTTTTGCTTCAGCTTGCCCCCACCCCTACTCCCATCCCCCCATACACATCTCTTTTTAATTCAATCTAGGATCATTGCCACTGAATCCTTTCCTCTTATTCTAAAATTAGCCTTTCTGTACTTGGGACTTAGCAGTAAAAAAGATAAGAACTGCTAAAAATTTTTAGCATGAAAGTGCCCTTATTCTATATACAAGGAAAGCAAGATGTAAAAAGTTTAATGACTTCATTAAAATGACACTCTCTTTTCTTCTCTGTGCATTTAAGCTCTTTTCTGCTGTGCCCTGCTATTTATGTTCAAATATAGCCTGTCTTTCCAAATCCACCTCCATTCTAAAGTTGAAGAAAAGACCATTAAGTCAATAAAAACCCATTAAGTCAATATACCTAGAAATCTCTTTCCCTTCTTTTACCTACAATCATATGCAGTTGTAAGCTAATCAACTCATTTTCTCATCAGCAACACAGTAGAATATTGATCCCTGTTCCATTTCCTCACTGTAAAGAGCACATTACCTACGGCAAGTTCACCATCACCATTAGGACTCTTTCACAAGTAGTAGGAGAAAAAAACAAAGCTATACGTTCAATTCCTGAGCCTCTCTATAAAAACCACATAAATTCAAGAGTTATAATGTTGGCTCGGAGGATGTGAACTAGAACACATTACCCATAAACATGTTTCTGTTCAGGAAGCTTTGCAAATGGGGTATGAATGTACTTTACAGAGTCTTTCAGGAAGTCTTCAATAAACTGAATCCATCATATCAACCTCTAATATATTCATTTGATACCAGCAAGCAGCTGAATCAAATTATTTTTTTGGTGTGAGTTATTAAAGTCTTTGATGCTGGACTGCAGTGGAGTCTTCTGAGGCAAATCCACTGTCCTCATGTCTGGAAGACTTTCTTCTGTCAAAGAAACTACAAAGCACTTTTTTTTTTTTTAATTATTTAATCTATATTCTACTACTTCCTCCCTTTCCTTCTTCAGAAAGAAAAAAAAGAGTAAGACATCAAATGGGAATGGGATCAAATAAGAATATTTATGAATGTGATTTGAAAATGTAGGGTTCTACAGAAACATCAAGGATTACAAACCTGATGACCGACCGTAACCACATGGAAGAAAAAGGATTCTGTTTTCATTCCTCAACACTGACAACCCCCCCTACTCTCTCCCTCCTTGTGAATGCACAAATGAGCCCATTTAAATCTTTTTCAAAGGATCCAGTTTCCTGAGATAAAGAATGGCATTTCTTTGCTGCATTCCTAACTGGTTCTCTTATAGTCTCTATTTAGGCAGAGAAATTAACACCTATCAAAGAAAACCACCAGAAGAGCACAACTCAAAAAACAACCAAGTAAACGGGATAGCGGTACCAAATGTTGTAGGCAGAGGACCTGGCCAAGCACAGCAGACATGGAAAAATGTCATGGAAATAAGGCTTGGCTGCCCTTGTTCTCGGGGGCCTCAAACCTTCCCCTGTCAGGGCTGATCTTCTCTAGACCTAACACAGTGGTGATTTCATTAAAAAGAGCACTTGATAAATACGCATGTTCAATTGGAGTCCATTATCTTGTTGATTTTCTTGTGGGTTCAATTTTATCTCCAGCCATACCTAGGAGCCTAGAGGTTAGCTGCTGCTCAATAATCTAATCTTCAGTTGAAAGTAATACAAGTTTAGAAGAGCTTTTGACCTGCAAGCAGGTTTTGCTCATTCCACAAGACGTTTTTAGAGTGCTATCAGAAGCCTCTGAGAGTCTATGAGATAGTTGAGCATTTAAATGAGTATCTTGTTTCAGGTAACCTTCTGAGATTTTAGTAGATATATCCTTGCTGGGGATCAGTGACTCAGCTTACTTGAAGTTAGCAAGTTAGGAGTATGGGGAAATTTTAAAAAGCAGTGGAGAAGTACTGATAAGTTTGAGAAAGGAAGACACCCCTGGCAATTTGTATAGGTTAAAAAAAAAAATGTTACCTAGTACAGAAGTCCAATGTTCATTTGTTGAATTTTCAATACATAAAGGAGCCTGTTTTGGAGTTTTCTTAGCTATGACAAATTTCCTAGTCTTCACAATTGGTTCATAGCTGACATTTTCTTAAATAAAGCCTTCCCTCACCATAGTCTCCCTCTTTTCCAGTGTTCTCTCGCTTTGTCTATGCAGTATTTCATCTTCCTCTCTTAAGATTATCTCCTTAAGAATGAATCCAGAGTTGCCAACTCTTTGTATCCCCTGAAGTGTGAGAGCACCTACAACGGAGTATGCAAACATCTATGGGGAAAAGCAGGGTTTGCTTTGGTTTCCACTTCTCCCAGTATGAGGTTTGGAAATTCATTTCTATTACTACCTTATTCATAGGCAGTTTGGATTTAATATACATCATTTCTATATGACTTATCATTCAGGCTCAATGAAAAGATACATTTCCAGTGTCACTGTGTGCTTATCTTTGAGAAAATGAGTTACTGATCTCCTGTGAGGATATGGTAAAGGGGGATTTGGGGGAACAAAGGCCAAAATGTGGGGTGTGACAATGTCCATTTTGTGGGGAGGAGGCAGTGTGTCATGCAGGCAAAAGACATGTACAATCACCATGCCCACTGGTGACATTTCAAGTTCAGAAATATACCCTCAGAGTCATCAGGATTTATCAACTACTCTTTAGAGTAGAAAATTATCTTATTGAGGGCTAGTGGGATCAGTCGTATTCAAATATGAGTGGTTTTAGGGCACCTGGGTGGCTCAGTCGATAAGCGTCTGCCATCAGCTCAGGTCATGATCTCTGGGTCCTGGGATCGAGCCCCGCATCAGGCTCCCTGCTCAGCAGGGAGTCTGCTTCTCCCTCTGGCTCTCCACCTGCTGCTGCTCTCCTCTCAGATAAATAAATAAAATCTTTAAATACATAAATAAGTAAGAGTGGTTTTATCAACTCTGACAGTGAGAGAAGTAATTTTGAAGTGTGAGATACTGGAAGGCAGGCAGGCCCAGGTGAGTGACCGTTGGCAAAAAAGAGAGGTTGAAGACGGTTTACCTACTTGGCAGTTTTACCTGTTGTTAGAGGTCAATTTTCCTTGGATCAGAAGGCTGTGGCGGAAAGAACACTAGATACATCTCAGAAAGGACAGAGAAAACAATTCTACTACTAACAACAGTAACAACAAAGTTACAGAATAAGCCCCTCCTGCACGGAGTGCCTCCCACAGGCCAGGCACTAGCCCTTTACCTTCTGTGCCAGTTAGTACTGGGTCACTCCCACCCAACTTCAGCTCAAGCCCTCCCTGACAGTTTTTTGGAAAATGCTTTTCTAATTGTGTTTGTGGTTGGCATGCCAGTCTTAGAACTCTGAGATCCTAGAGAAAGGCCCAGTTATTGAGCTAGGTTGGGCCAAACTTGCTAGTGCACCTCACCACACACAAAAAGAAAACGAGTCGGCCAAAGGGAAAGAAGTAACAAGTGTCGGTGAGAATGTGAAGAAAAAGGAACCCGCGCAGGCTTGCCGGGAATGCAAACTGGTATAGCCACTGTGGAAAACAGTATTTCTGAATATTTTCCTCAAACAATTAAAAATTGAACTACCATATGATCCAGTTATTCCACTGCCAGGTATTTACCCAAAGAAAACAAAAATACTGATTTGAAAAGATACATACGCCCCTATATTTATTGCAGTATTGTTTATAATAGCCAAGACAGGTTGCTTCCGTAAGTGTCCATCGATAGTTAAATAGAGAAGATGCAGTGTGTGTGTTTGTGTGTATAGATATATATACATATACATATATAGATGACAGACTGTTACACCGCCATGAAAAGGATGAGATTATACCATTCGTGACAACATGGATGGACTTAGAGGATACTGTGCTAAATGAAATAAGACTCAGAAAGACAAATAATGTATCCTTCCATTCTATGTCTAAAAAAATAAAAAATTAAAAAAAAATAAACAAACCAAAAGCAGAACCTGACCTATAAATAGGGAAAGAACTGATGGTTGCCAGGACGAAGTGAGGTAGAGGGATGGGCAAAATGGATGAAGGCAAATAGGAGATGGAGGCTTCCAGTTATGGAATAAGTCATAGGAATAAAAGGTAATAGTATGCGGAATGCAGTAAATGGTGACAAATGGTAGTTGTACTTGTAGTAAGCACAGCATAACAGAGATGTTGAATCACTCTTTTAACATTATGTATCAACCCTACTAAAATACATAAAATAGAAAAGAAAACAGGCCAGAAATTGGCAAAGGGCCCAAGTAATTGGAACATTCTAGTCATTTCCAATTTGGAAACTGAAGGAAGCTTTATGCTCTTTAATAGCAGAACTAAAAAAGTGATCCTTCGGAATTCCTGTTGTAACCTTCACCTCATGGAGACACATACACCAAGAGAAGCAGGGATAGGAGATGGAAAGTGGGAGTCTGGTAGGAGTTGGGCATCTAGGTGGTCTTTACTTCCAGTGCTTCCTGAGACCAGCTCCACTTTCTCCTTCTTGCACTTGGTAATGTGAGCCACTAATTCCATGCTTTCCCTCACTGTGAATCCAAGTCCTTTACTTACAAATGTACATGCAACATCTAATTTCCTCTTCACAGCCTTCAATTTACCAATGAAGGAATGGCAACTTAGAAAGGGTAAATAATCAAAGAACTTCCTTCAAGATCAGGCAGGTAAGAGGTTGTAGGCCAGGTCCAACTCATAGGCTCTGAGCTCATCACTCCAAATTTGTCCACCGGGACCCTTAACCATCCTAGGCTTTGTTCTTCAAGGTCAATTTTATTGCCTTTTTTTTATTCTCGGGAGAATCGAGTCCGTTAACATAAGGAAAATCACTTAGACTCCTGAAAAATGCCATAAGCAAAAAGCCTTTTCCCACTGGTCCAAGTGCCTGCTGTGGGCTATCTGGCCTGAAATTCAATCTATTCTACCTTAAAAATGGGCTTGTTAAATTGTTAACTGATTCTACTACTTACATCCAGCTTTTCTGTCTCATCTAAGGCTTAATTTCTTTGGGTTTGACAATAAAAACTTAACAGATGATAAATGACCGCAACATTAATTTAAACTTTAAAATAGATACAGTGCAGCCTTAAGTCAGGGTCCATGAATTTTAAACCTCTGTCCTCAACATAAAAAGATGTGAGCAGTCAAGAGGGCTTTAGAATTAATACCTTAGAAAATAAATGACAGCTCCCATCATGCTCAGGGAAAAGAAAGGAATATTGCATCACTCCAAGAAGAATGTAAAAATGACTTCCATGCTATTGCTGGTGACTGATAAGAGAGGCGGGCTACCCGATAAGAGTATAACCTATGAAAGAAAAATGCTATTTCATCACATTTATTTAGCCTGATACCACTCATGCCTACTAATTGCTCACTGCAACTTCAGCGTTTATTTTAAATGCTACAGTATCTCTTTCATGTTACACCTAGAGAAACAGAATGTAGCCACATCACCTTCAAGTTTTTGATGAAATCAGTTATTAGATACAAATTGCTTGTGCCCTATGCTCATTTAAATCATGGTGTGTGACCTGTTAGTCATATTCTTTTGCTAAACAACAGCAAATTATCTTTGTATTCATACTCACTAAACAGATCAAATCAGAGCTCAATTTTACCAGGAATTTTAGCACATTTGTATCCAAAGAAATTCTGATCATGAGCAGTGTCTGAACATGGGAGACATCAACTTGACCCAAATAAAATTAGCAAAAGCTAAATATTGCCCCCAATTGTAACAGAAAATACCAGCCTTTGGGCACCTAAATGTCTCTTGTCCAAAATCCAGGATGGGGTAAGGAAATCTTGTTCTTTCTCAGCCACAAACAAGTTAAAGCTGATCTCAGATACCATAATGTGGTTTCCAGGGCCGGGGGGATCTAATGCCCTCAACTCTTCTGGAAAGCCGGTAACTTTTCAATGCAGACAGCAGGGAATCCAGCCCAGACTACACGCTCTTTGGTTTCATACAAAAATGCTGCCAGGTTGGACAGTGCTACCCATGGTAGGAAAGTAGGCAGTATTCTCTAATGAGAAGATACAAGTAGAGGCAAACCCTTCTGTATGCAAATTTCACTGTTCCTTTGTTTATCTACATTTTTTATAAGGAATTCGTAATGTGTGCATGAGGTTGCCCACTTTATCAACTGCTATTACTTGTCTAACAAGTGTATCAGATGTAAACTTTTCTTTCAAATAATTTAGGTTACATTTTCTCCTTTCTTCACTTTGATTACTTTTAAAAAAATCTTTTAAAAAAAAAAAAGGTATCTCTACACCTAGTGTGGGGCTTGAACTGACAACCCTGAAATCAAGAGTTGCATGCTCTACAGACAGAAACAGTCAGGTGCCCCACTCTGACACCTTTATTAAGATTTGCACATGTAGGTGGTAAGGCAAAACTTTATTTCTATATCATCCCTTGTTGGTAAGCCTAGGATGTTGCTCATGGTAGGAAATCCCCCAGAAGCCACCAGCTGGTTGTAGAAAGATAGTGTCCCCCCCCCAGCTCCCTGCCCTCACCACAAGCATACAAGGCAAGCGCTTCCTAACACAAAGGGAGTTTTGCCACCCTAAGCATATAGATCAACAACTCTCAGTAAAAAAGAAAGAGTTCCTCAATTTCAGAAACTTATCAACTTTTGAGGAAGCTACTGATTCCTGTTTCTGTCAAAACCTCAATTAAGAAAATACACATTCCAGGGACACGAAGAGACAAGCTATTCAGTTGTTTCTCAGAATCAGTGGTGCTTAAAATACACACACACACACAGACGTGCTCACGCACCCAGGCATCATATTGAAAATGTGTTTTTCTCAGGTTCCAGAGATGCTCATTCAGTAGGACGAAAGTCCATGTTTTCAACAAGCATTACAAAGGATGGTGAAGAAAACATTTTGAGATGTATTGCAAGTATCTGTAAGTTTCGTTCATTTACCATATCCTATCAGAGAATTACTATGGACTCATTACTATAATTTATCACAGACATGGCTTAACAGAATTGTAATTCACTTTTCTGATTTTGGTTAACAATTACATGAAGTGACTACAGGAGGAACGATTTACCTTCTGCCGAAGTCATTAACGACAGTGCCCATTTTTGTTCTAGGTCTTTTCTATAATGAATGTTAGGTTTCTCACACCACTCAGTGTCAAAAAATTTTCTCCAACAATCTCCTACTGAAGCTTATTATTTATCATAATATTTGTCTCGGCTACCTGAACACACAAAGAGACACTGTTCTGAATCACGGCAACTTTCACTGACCCTTTACACTGGCTTTAGTAACAGTTTTGTCTTACTAAGCCTATTAAGTCCTTTCTGGAGGCAATTAGACTGACAATAGTAAGTAAAATGGCAAAGGCAATTGTCATCTTTGTATTAGGGCTGGTAAGGCATCTCAAACAAGTCTGTTGACACAGGTTTCAAAAAAAAATTATTTCAAAACCACAAATTCAAGTGGTCTAAGGACAGTGAAGACAGCTTACCAAGGTACAGGGTTATGTGTCATATACCAATACACCATGTTGCATCAGTTCTGATGATGGCCATTACTATGTTCAGCTCAGCCCTAGTAATATCATGTTTCACCCATAATGCTTCCTACACCCTTCCACGCATGGTAGATTTGATATCTGTATCTTTACGTTCCTCTATTCAAACCAAGGGGTAGGAGAAGATCCTATCAGCCTTGTAACACCCCTTCTTATGCCAAAACCTTTACATACCACTGCCAGATTCATCCTCTTGGGGAGTAACTCCAGTAAAATTCAAGTTATTAGGCTGGCATCCAGGACCTTGTACGGTGTTGATACTTGTCTTTCGAAGTCGATTTACCACTATGCCTCCCTTAGGCATTCCACTCCAACCAAACTCATTTTCCACTTTATTCCCCTTTGCTTTCCCACTCCCAGGTAGAATGTCATTTAGTTGGTCTTTAAACACTTAAATTATACCAATCCCTATAAGCCATCAAAAACCCTTGCAAGGAACTGCCAATAAAAGTAATTTCTTTTCCCTCTATAACTCCCATAACACCTTTTATACTTTTTTTTACATTTATTTTCCATTATCATTATTAAGGAAGAGGTCTGATTTCCCCTCCAAGACTGAAAGCAGGATCTGTTATTACTATAAAATAAATCCCAGTACATTCTGTATCACGGAGTGGTCAGAGACTCAACCATTTGTAGAATGAATTGCACAAATTGCCTCATTTTCAAGAAGCAATTCAGCATTCATGTTGGTCTCAGCAACATCGTGTTCACCAATGATGTAAAGCAATCTGATAAACATGGTAGAAACAAGGCAATCAGCTAGGCAGGGCATATTTCTAACCTGCGAGGGCACTGTCCATTGGGGAAAGCTCCTGGATTCAGGATAAGTAGCAGAGACACCAGTCTCTCTTGCCCCACCACACTCTGAGGACGTTCACAACCACCTCACATGGCCAGACATCTGACCCTCCAAAACCAACTCCTCCCATATCAGTTATGCTGGGATGCATTTAAGAAACGTATCCCATGGGGCACCTGGGGGGCTCGGTTGTTAGGCGTCTGCCCTTGGCTCAGGTCATGATCCCAGGGTCCTGGGATCAAGCCCCGCATCGGGCTCCCTCTTTGGCAGGAAGCCTGCTTCTCTCTCTCCCACTCTCCCTGCTTGTGTTTCCCCTCTTGCTGTTGTCAAATAAGTAAATAAAATCTTTATAAAAAGAATAAAAAGAAATGTATCCCATGGTGGAATTTTGCCTCCAGTCCTAATTGGCAGCTCAGTATATGTGGGGATAAGTAAGAGGCCTTCATCTGATGAGGCATCCAAGCATTCAAATTGCAGCACCAAGGCTTAGGAAGCTTGCAAGAAGGTTCAGCAGCCCCGGAATCCTGCTTGGGAAAATGCTAGTGCCCACCCTGGCATGATGCAGGAGCTATGGTCCAAGTCTACTGGCTGACTAGTGCTATCAGCAGGAAGCTGTAACTGATTTCTATGGTGTTTTGCAGAAGACAATTCCTTTTTCTAATAAACTAGCTTTCAGGGGCACCTGGGTGGCTCCGTTGAGCATCAGACTCTTGGTTTCGGCTCAGGGTCACGAGATCAGGCAGCCTGGGTCTCCGCACTCAGCGGGGAGTCTGCTGGAGATTCTCTCTCTCTCTCTCTGCCCCTCCCCGCCCATGAGTGAATAAATCTTGAAAGAAAAGAAACTAGCTTGCAGAAAATCAGTCTTAGGCAAATTCATGTTTACCTTTCAATATTCATAGTTCTAAAACATCCTGAATTGTGTTGCATAAAAGGTACATATTAGGGGACAGGCCAAAGTGTGTACCATGGAAGTCACCCCCTACTAAGTGTGTGTGAAGCACTGGCTGGCACAAATGAATACGTTCACTAAAGTAAAACTGATCAACAAGCTAACATACGAGAAAACCCAGCCTGGGGTGGTTGTTTGGGTCTTGGCACTCTACTTCCCAGGAGAGACAGTGGATCTTTCTCAAGCTGTACCTTAGGGATCACCTGAAGAGGGATATCGTCTATGTACTCTCACAAGACTGGGAAATATTAACATTTATCTCCTAGGAGACAAGAGGACTTGTAAGTCAAAGGGATTATTTTATCATTGCTTTGAAGTCTAGAGAAGCATGATTCTGGCTGTCATCAATTTTAATGGACTCAAGATCAAAGGAAGAGCCATCTGAGTCAACCACATTTCTAACCACTGGCCCTGTAAAAACAGATGATGTGTGTTATTAACTAAAGTGCTCTAGGAGAAGGTAGTGGTGATCAGAAACCATGTCCAAATTCATATCCCTATCAAATCCACCCCCCCCCCTCACAAAGAACAACAAACAAGAAAGACAAAGGGAAGATTTGCTGTTCCGGTTAGGCACTACTAAGTGTAGTCAGCTGTTACCCTCTCCTTATCCCGCCCCCCCCGCCCCCCGCCCAGAAGTAAGTTTAAAAAGCAAAACAGATTAATTTCTGTGGGCTTGGTGTGGGGGACAGCAGTCAGAAATCTAAATCCAAAAGTCCAGAGAGGAGCAGAGGCAGTACTCCCGTTCCCCAAGACCTGGACTGCTCACCATGATGGAGCAGTAGAGCCAGCAAGGAAGAGGAAGGAGAGCAAGGCTTAAACATGATTCTTCTCAAAATTGCACCAGGGAGAAAGGAGAGGAAAAGAGTCAAGGCAGAGACTGAGCTCTAAGCTCAGACACATCCCACCTCCCTGGAGGATGATGGTCTAGAGGTTTGGTCGTAAGACACAAGGACATCCTAGAGCATAAAATAGCCTGGCACTCCCTGGCAGAGCCAGCACCCCAAGTCCTAGTGACCACTGGCCCCACCCAATAACTTTGTTCTACTTAGTTGCTCAGTCAACTGAAAATGGAGTGTACTTCTCAAAACACATTTGCTATTTTTGTCAAGTCCCTGCAACTGGGAAGAAAAAATCATTTGTAATTATTTAAGATACATAGTTTTCAGTTGTGAACCATGTTAACAATGCTGGCCATAGAGATAATTGTTAGATTAAGGAAGGAAAGTGAGTTTTTATCAATGAAAAAAGTGGGGGTGCCTGGGTGGCTCAGTTGGTTAAGCATCCACCTTTGGCTCAGGTCATGATCTTGGGATCCTGGGATTGAGCCCCTCATTGGGCTCCCTGCTCAGCAGGGAACCTGCTTCTCCGTGTGTGTGTGTGTGTGTGTGTGTGTGTGTGTGTGTGTGTGTGTGCGCGCTCTCCCCCCCTTCCCTCAAATAAATCTTTTTAAAAATGAAAAAATTATCAAAAGGAACAATTTTTTAAATGTAACTGTTGACTATTTCCTCATTATTCACATTTTAGATAGTACCAAATGTTGCTATGTAGTCTTGAGAAATTTCTAGCCTTGTACACAGAAAGCATTGTATTTCTAGTAGTATTTTGAACACTGTACAATGTTTTATTCCTGAGATTGTTTTTGTGTAATTCTACAGCCTGACCACAGAAAAGAAATTCATAATTAAGATGGTCCATGTTGATGTTTTTTGCTTTTGAACAAAAAATGCAAGTTCTCCTATTTTCATGGTTTACCAAGTTCTCTCTTTAAAATGTAAGAACCCAGTATATTTAAAAGTGTATTAAATTTCATGCTGTCCATGTAAATTGGCAATATTCTATTTTAATGGGGGGGCACTTATATTTTCTTTTAACTGACTTATCAGATGTTAGAACTAAAATCTACCATCAAAAACTCCCTGCCACTGGTTCAAAGTACCCTGGGATTTTTTTTTTTTTTAATGTGGACAATATCATTTACTGAAGTACTTTTGAAGGGTGTAGGCAGAAGTTGAACTACTACTCTGTACTGTGTTGGAACTGCTGGGCTAACACTTTCTCTGGTCTTTAACAAATGGGATATTGGCAATTATACAAAACTTCAGTTCTCTATGAAGTTTTCTGAAGAACTGAAACATCTGCAATGAATGATTTATTTCTTTCACCGAGATAATACTTACTTTAGGAGAAGTAAGCTTTAAACCTCTGGAAGAGTAATAACACTTTATTGACTTTATTTGATGTTTTCTGTATAAAATTTTAAACTCATCCATAGGTGTCAATTTCTAAAATGCTTGCATATCATGCTCTCTTATAACATCTTATCATTCCCTCTAATACAGCATATTGAGACAGTTTCACAATGGCACCAAGTAATAGGACCAAGCACAGGATAGGAAAAGGAAAGACAAAATCAAAGAGGGAAAGAGAAAGAGGACAGAAGCAAGGATGGAAGCTTATCTAAAAGGTCTTTGGTGTGCAATAGCCACCTGTGGGAAGAGCCAGAATGTCCGTCGATGGATGACTGGATACAGAAGATGTGGTGTATGTACACCATGGAATAGTATGCAGCCATCAAAAGGAATGAGATCTTGCCACTTGCAACGACGTGGATGGAACCGGAGGGTGTTATGCTGAGTGAAATAAGTCAATCAGAGAAAGACATGTATCATATGACCTCACTGATATGAGGAATTCTTAATCTCAGGAAACAAACTGAGGGTTGCTGGAGTGGTGGGGGGTGGGAGGGATGGGGTGGCTGGGTGATAGACATTGGGGAGGGTATGTGCTATGGTGAGCGCTGTGAATGTGCAAGACTGTTGAATCACAGATCTGTACCTCTGAGACAAGTAATACATTATATATTAAAAAAAGAAGAAGAAGAAGATAGCAGGAAGGGAAGAATGAAGGGGGGGAATCGGAGGGGGAGACGAACCATGAGAGACGACGGACTCTGAGAAACAAACTGAGGGTTCTAGAGGGGAGGGGGTGGGGGATGGGTTAGCCTGGTGATGGGTATTAAAGAGGGCACGTTCTGCATGGAGCACTGGGTGTTATATGCAAACAATGAATCATGGAACACTACATCAGAAACTAATGATGTAATGTATGGTGATTAACATAAAGAAAAGAAAGAAAGAAAGAAAGAAAGAAAGAAAGAAAGAAAGAAAGAAAGAAAGAAAGAAAGAAAGAAAGAAAGAAAAGAAAGAAAAGAAAGAAAAGAAAGAAAAGAAAGAAAAGAAAGAAAAGAAAGAAAAGAAAGAAAAGAAAGAAAAGAAAGAAAAGAAAGAAAAGAAAGAAAAGAAAGAAAAGAAAGAAAAGAAAGAAAAGAAAGAAAAGAAAGAAAGAAAGAAAGAAAGTCTTTGGTGTGGATATGGACATTCATAGCTGTCCATCAAGTGTGAATAGTCTTTAAACCTTTCGAGTATTTCACATGTCATGAGTTCCATCTTCACAAAGTAAAACAACAACAGAACCTCTGGTGTCCCTGACCAAGTATCATCAGCACCCCAGAGCAGGCGACAGCTCCAGAGGTGTTTCCATGCCTAGTTTCTGGCCCCTTTTCTTCAGGCGAGGCAGCATCTCATCCAGATTCCCTTTGCAAAAACCAAGGACCCTGACTATCACAGATAGAAATGAGAACCACAAATGAACTATTTTCTATTTTAATACTTCTCTAAGTCATTCCATTGAGGTTAAAAGAGGTCTTAGCAATACAATTCTCTGAATCAGGATTACAGCACAGAACTGAGAAATCCTGCGCATTCCTAATGCATGGTATCCCAGCGCTTGCCAATTATGATACATTATGTCAGTCTTCTTCATAGTGCCTCATGCTGAAATCAACACCCAATGAAAGAATTTGCTAAGTCAAATAGGTTTTAGATCAATAGCTATGAGTAATTAAATTCCACCCTTTGCAGGCATTTGATGAAGTATTTACAGTTTGAAATCACTGTCCGTTAGCCATCCATTTTCTTCATCTCTACCTAGCACCCACACCAAAGTGAAATAAAAATACACAATAGCCATGCCTCACATGAATATACGTACATATATTGAACATCACATATAAAACAGCCAACATCATTCTGAGCAGCCATTTGAACAGTTCAGATGATTCAAGGGGAAATTCAGTCCAAGTGAAGATGAGCCCCTTTTCCTTTCATGATCCTTAATTAGGTGGATCAATGGAATAGCTGTTAATTAAAGGCAGGCCATTAAAATCTGTTAATTAATCGTAAGTAAGGTTCATCAAAGCCTGGCATATATTTATTATACTTGGTTTTCTACCATTAGTAATTAGGAAAGTGAAGAGCTTTCATTTCTAATTTTATTCTTGTCTTATTAATTCAATGATACCCCAGTCTTATTTCTCTCATAAAGCAGTTATGCACAATACCCACAACCACTAACAAGGCACCAGGGCCAGGCACTACAGACCAAATTAGAACCTGTCTCTTTGGAACTGGGCCCACTATTCATCCCTGATTTCAGGTTTTCTGCACTTTGAGAGTGGATGTCAAATTAATTTATAAAGCACTTTTGAAAAAAGAATCCTGCTGAGCAGTATCATGAGATCATGAGTTTAAAGTCTCCAGGAGTCAATCAGCTAGAAAGATGGTTTCAAAGGCCAAAGACATTGTAATAATGCTGCATTGAAGCATACTGCTAATCTTTATCCTTTGTTTTTATTTCTTTCAATTTATAGTTTTCACTTATATCATCTTTGTCCATGCCCTCCCCAAGAATGAAAATAAAATCTACTTAACCTTTTGATTTCCAAATGTCTGAAAGAATGAATCTATACATACAAGGAACATATGTGTAGGTAGATTTATGTCAAGTAATACTATGGATCCTAATTCAGAAAGAGCTCTGGAGTAGTCTCTCTTCTTCATGCCCTCCACTTAATACACACCCCACCTGCTTAGTCAATAAGATTTTTAAATATCAATTAGGTCCAAGGTACATGGAGACATAGAAACTAAAGGACTTGGTCTCTATCCTCAAGTGGCTCCTAGGAGGCAGTCAGAAAAGCCATGAGGACAACAATGAAGTACGTAAAAGGTGGTCGGAAAGTAACAACCAGATATACCTGGTAGGGGTGCCCAACTCAGGCTGAGGGAGGGGATCGAGGGAGGTATCTCTGAGGAGATGCCTTTCATATAGCTCTTGAAGAGCAACAAAGAATTAACCAAGTAAAAACCCAGGGTGAGGCTGTGGGGGAGGCCAGTGACCAGAAGGCAAGGAGATGGGCATTACAGAAGGAAGGAACACCATATAGAAGAGTTTGGAGACAATAAATGTCTGCTGTGTTCTGGAACAGCTTTTTAATGAAGGAATCAAGAAGAAAGGAAAATAAAGAATTAACATTTATCAAGTGTTCCTGTATTCCAGGCACTGTGTAGGGTACATTTCACATACAATGAAAATCTTCACATATTTCAGTGCTGTCTGCTGACCCCTATTTCAGTGGGGTCTTTGAAGGTGGACCTCACGAAACATCGATCCTATGACACCACAGGTAGTTTGCCACAGAGGGTTTCATGCAGAATTTTCTTAAATGTTTTTCCCAATTAAAAACAGGAGTCTAAGCAAGACCACCTCTTGTACTGAAGGTGTGACTTTTTTATTATTATTTGAAGGCAGGGACTCGAACATACTTTGAGTCTCTAACCTTGAAGCTAAATAATGTGTTTCGTAGTGCTCTGAACCCCATCATGAGTGGTGGGAAAAAAGCCATTGATGAGAGAGGTGGGTGGGAAGGTGAAATAGAGAGTACTTGCAAAGAGTGGTAATTTTAGCACAATTACCCTATTTATCATCATAGATCACTGAAACGACAAAAATAGAACAACAAAGCACTCGTCATGGAAAATAAATTGTAGAAGGTAGACTTTTTCAGTTTAAGTTTCTGTCCAGAGTCCACATCTAAATACCATTAACAATTTGCTCCAGGAGGACTATGATCTCACCCTGGGCATGAGGCAAAAGGAGGAAAAGCAAGGAAAAGGAGACTGCCAGGAAACCAGGCCAAGGACAAAACTATGTACAAAGAAAGAAATGGAGGAGAGAATAATAAACTCCAGTGAGAAAAAGCCAAGGAAAGATATTTTTAAAAATATTCTGGTTCTTAAGTCAGCAGGCTGAATATGTAATCAGAATATGGGGATGCTATTTAGTACTATACTTGATCAGAAGGAAAATTTGATTTAATGGAAAATGAAATATTTCTGGATACTTACTACCAATTCAGAACATCAAATAAATATTCCAGGGAATAGTGGCAAATTAGATGTTTCCTATGACTTTTTCCTCTTCCAAGGACTTTATTTTAAGTATAGGACTTTCAGTTTATCATTTTAAGGTACTTTTTTCAGATACAAATGATGCTTATTTTGTCTTTTACCTTGTCCATTTAGTATTTTTTTTCACAGTTTTCATAAACAATAAGGCTAATCCTCCATGGCTGCAATTGTCCACATATAGCCATGTAGTTGAAACAGTAATATTTAAGGAGTCAAAAATGAAGTTAGCTTAATGAATGTTTCCCAGTGTTGTTTCAGCATTTTTATTTCTAATTCAGAAGTGCTATTAATATTTACTTAGCTATTGTTCTATTAACTAGTAGTTTTTTTTAATGTGCTCTTCCATGTAATTCTACTAACTTTTTTTTATTAATGAAAGTACTATTATTTTTAAAGTCATCTCTATGCCCAATGTGGGGCTCCTGAAGTATATTTTTTAAGTGTCCATTTTTATGTTACTCTGATCCAACACATCAACCAAAGAATATGAAAAAGCAATTATAAAAAGAAAAAAACACAAGGGAAACACATTCTAACCCAAGTAATTAAAGAATACCAGATGTCATTTTCAACATGCTAAATTAGCTGACATATATTTCTATGTATATTTATGTACACAAATGATAATATTAGAATGAGTAAGGATACCATTTATTCAAGAAAGATGGGAGTGTGAATTGCCACAAATTTACCAGAGGTAATCAGACAATATTACTAAATAACTCAAATATGTACATACACTCCGTAGTTATTTTTAACAGTTCTTAAGTTGGTAATCAAGTTATGGATCCTTAAAAAGTTGTAATGTATTGTCCGTATTGTCTCACTAAATAGAATGTTCTTGAGTAATGCCATACTGCCTTGCATATGCTGAAAAATGGGTCCTGATGGATATATATTTTATTAATAAGATCCAGTGCTTTACATACTGATTCTTGTTAAACAAAAAAACAAAAAACAAAAACAAAACTTGGGGCACCTGGGTGGCTCAGTCAGTTGAGCATCTGCCTTTGGCTCGAGTCATGATCCCAGGGTCCTGGGATCGAGCCCTGCATCGGGCTCCCTGCTCAGCAGGGAGGCCTGCTTCTCCCTCTCCCTCTGCCTGCCACTCCCCCTGCTTGTACTCTCTCCCTCTCTGTTAAATAAATAAAATCTTTAAAAAAGAAAACAAAAAACAAACCAAAAAAAACTACATCTTTGAGTCAGAAGTCTAAGTATAGAAAAAGAGGATTGATTGGAGAACAACATATAAAAATATGCTTTTTGTTATTTCAAAAACTGTTTTGAGGATAATCAAAACTGAATATTCCCCTCAGATTTCATAGCTTCATCATACTGATGGTGACAAGCACTTTCCCTTTATCATGAAGAATCTTGAAACTTCTACTCAAAGATGTTGAGAAAATTAAAGGGCCCTTATTTCTGTCTTTAAGTTAGATGTGTATCATCTAATAGTTTTTCTGTTGGGGAAAGGCATGACACCATTTGAGGACCTAAATATAAAATTCTAGGATTGCCAAACAACACCATAAACTGAATGAACGTCAATTTGTACAGAGTTCAGCGAAGATGAAGAGGAATCACAGATCCAAAGGCCAAGAGCCATTGAAGTATTTTCCTTCCAGATCACACACTGCAAGAGTGAGATTTTCTGATGTAAATATTGATGACACAGATATAGCACACAGAATTTCTTTGAAGTTTTGAGTATTTTTTAATTTAAAAAAGAAAACTACAAAATCCCAAGTGTTGGTTGAGTTTCTGAGTAACAAACCAAATAATGAATGCTTCTCTCAAGTTTGAGCTGGAACACTTGAGTAATAGACATCCCTATGTTTTTCTCTGCACATGTGAAAAACTTGGCCAAGGAACTCAACTAATAGACTTAATATTCACCTACCAAATGACAGAGTCGGAATCAAATTTCATTTTCTTTTCCCCAACAATCCTCTGCTGTCCATCATGTTCAGTGCTAAGGACATGTCAGTCTTCTAGGAATAGAATATTATAGAAAATTCCTTTTGATTATCACACTCCTTTACAAAGAAAGTCTTGTACCAACAATGTGAGGGTTGAGTTTTACTGACTTCATGGGATCAAGTGATAATGATCAGAGTCATGTTTTTAAAGAGTTAGTAGCCTATACTAACACTTTATGCAATTTTACAAATCACATGCTACTTCCTGCCGTCATCAGCATCCCACGCTCATCACCAGCCTTCTTAGAGAAGTTACAGAAAGGCTGGTGCACAGTCACCTTTTTGATAGGCTTTTCTGCCTTTTACCATGATACCTTTCTTCTCACACTCCATCTCCTGGCTCATTGGCTGCTCTAGTTCAGTTTCCTTTTACTGACTTTTATTCCTCTGCAGTGATTTCTGACACCAGCTCCCCAAAGCTGAGCCAAACTTCTCAAGTTAATGGCACAAACCTCCATACTGCCCTTGGTTCAGACACCAGCCACAAGTTCCAGGTCCCTAGTCACCCATACCTTTGACCAGCTGGCTATAAAGTGGGGGGTTTCCACTACCCCTCAGGATTTAAAATACTACAAGAACTCCTAGAATTCAGGAAAGTGGGATACTGATCATTATAGTTGTATATAGCAAAAGGGCATAAATCAGAACCAGCCAAAAGAAGAGATATACAGACCAAGATCAGGGATATTCTTTAAATACACACGTTCCATGGTCTCTTTCCTATGGAGTCAGGACAAGTCACCCTCCTCCTAGATCCACATGTGACAATATGGAATAATGCCAAAGAAATTCACCTGTACTTCAGGGTCCAGAATTTTTTACTGGGGCTTTATTACATAGGTGTGATTGATTGAATCGTTGGCTGCTAGGTTGAATTTCCACAGGTCAGGCTAACATCGTGAAGCTCAGAGTCCCAACCCTCTAATCACATGGTTCGTCTTTCTAGTGTGGCCAGGCCCCATTCGGAGTTACCTAGTTAGTATCAACCACCTAGGGACGTGCTGTGTGTCACTTTGTGCAAGCAGGGCCACCATGAATAACAAAGACACTCATCTCCCAGGAAATTCCAAGGATTTAGTCTACCTCCAGGAATCAGGGACAAAAGCCAGCCAAATTCTTTATCACACAGGATCCTCTGTCCCTCAAACGTTGTTTTTTCCCAGGATTCTGTCTTCTATATTGCCATCAAGACATTAAGAGGTCTCATCTTCTAAAATGCATTCTATTATTCTCTTTAGACAGGTAATTCCCACCTCCCCATCTCCAGATGGACCCTGTTCTGTTTTCCAGATAAACTCTCCAAGTGTGGTACCTAGCAGCAGCATCAATATCACCTCAGAATTTAGTAGAAATCAAAGGTCTCAAGTCCCACTCCAGATATATTCAATCCACACCTCTGGGGTGGTGCCAAGTAATCTGTATTTTAACAAAGCCTACAGGTAATTCTGATAAACATGAACGTTGGAGAACCATTTTTCTTGATCTGTATCCCAGCTACCTTTGGTATGTCCAGACCCCTCAAACCCAGTGAGTAGAAAACCCATAATCATCTTTTCCCTCATAGCCTCTTCTACTCGTATTTTCCCTGTTTTAGGAAATAGCACCATTAATTAATTTACTGAATAGATATCTGTTTATCATTTATTCAGTGCTTTTTATGCATTAATCAGGCCCACCTCTATCATCATAGGGATTACAGTTTAGGAGAGGTAAAAGACACAAGCAATGTCCTGGGTAGCCTGAGAGTCCTGGCGTAGCACGAGACAAAAACCAGCAGCAGGGAGCGAGGGAGGATTTTCCTTGTGGAAGGGAGATTTAAACACTTATAAGATGGCAAAGAATTATCTAGGGACATTAAAAAAAAAAGAGGAGGAAGAGCATCAGAGGATGCCGCATATGTAAATGATTAAGGTTGGATAGCCTGTGGCTTTTTTTAAGAACTTGAGGAAGGTTCTTCCAGCATAGTAAAGCATATTGAGTAGGAGAGAGGAAGAGTGATGAAAATTAATACTTCATCTGGAAAGGGACGGTGTTTAACCTTGCAAGCCTTTAAAAGATTTTTATCATTAGATTAAGAGCAAAAATTGAATTTTGAGTAGGGACTGGTATATTCCATAGTTTTTGAAAGGTCACTCTGGATAAGGTAAGTAATTGAAGGGGGAAAACAAGGGTATGTGGAGCCCAGACAGGAAGCTACTCCTACAATGGTCTATAGATAGGCCGAGGTGGTTGGAATAGGAGGGGACGTGAAACAGAGAGGTAGACCACTTTAGAGAGTATTCGGTTCTCCCAACCAAACAACTCCTTTCCTTGATCCTACTCCAATGCTTTTCTAAACAAATCAATCTTACCATCATGGCATTTTGAAAATCTAGTTTTCTTTTAGATTGAATGTTCTGATTCCTAGAGCTCAATCCGAGTCTTTCTTGATGCTACAGTAACCATTTAACTGCTCAACTTTCAATGCCCTATCACAAAAGATCTCAGGAATGTATTTTCGTCTTATCACACCCCCCACACACTTAGAATGTTTTTATTTTTAGCCAACTGAAAGAATAATGCCCCACATTTTTAACAGGACTTAAAACTCTTCATAAAATTCAAGGATTCTTATCAAGGCACAATACAACTTTTAAAATTTTCATATCCAAGCCTCTGTTCCAGCCATACTGTACTGTCCTGTGTTTCTCTTCTCTTCCCAAATTGAACTTTGTTCTCAGTTGCTATTCCCTCTGGACACTGCCTCACAACCACTCTGAGACAGTCCATACCCCATATGTTTAGTCACATGCCAACTAGTCAACGTTCAGCTCTTGGTACAGATAGGACTTCCAGCCCCTGGAATCCTTCTCTAGCCTCCTGATTGGGTGTAGCTGCTCATCTTTGTTCTCTATAGCACTCCGTAGCTCTGTTGTAGGATTTCTCAGAATAAGTGATCTTATCCATTTACTATTCCCTATCTCCTATTCGCTTCCTGGAGGCAAGAAATGTATTTTCTTCATCTCTGTATGTGCTGTGTCTTGAAATAGAGTAAACTTACATTAAATGATGATAAATGATTAAGTCAGTGTGCTCAAATCCTAAATTTAATCACAGCCTTACTTTTTAACAGCTGCATCATGTTAGGCCACTTGACAGCCTTCTGAATTTTGGTTTCTCCATCTCAAAACCAAGATAAGACCTTGACTCAAAATGGTGTCACAGTTAATTGAGCATTTAACAATGGACACAGTTTTATCTATAAATATATTACTAAATCTGATATGATTATATTTAATTTCTTGGTATTTTGGTTTTCTCATCTATAACAAAGGTTTGAGTAGGTCTGGCTTTTAAAAGGAGCCCAGTAAATGTTGATTTAAGTGACTAAATGCATGAATGAATGCAGGCAGATATAATTTTCTGTTCCTTTGTCATAAAAACTTTGCTACTACTTACTTTTTAAGTCCTTTTGAAATTCTAGCATTGAAGTCTCTATTAACCTGACTCCCTCAAAATCATTTTTTGTATTATTCCTTTTCACTTTAATTGATTCAACCTCAAACACAGAAAATTAAAATCCTCACATTTCTCCTGGTCTGAGAATGAGCCTCTGCTTCATAAAACAGAGGAGTAAGCATAGATTCAGTCCCTCTGTATTTTTTATTTCTCCATTATCTCCATTTAAAAAGTCAACTCCCTACACACACACACACACACACACACACACACACACACACCTGCTTTACTTCTGTCATATTTTCCAATATTCATGTAAAAATAACTTAGACTAGATAAAATTGTGTAATTTCTGTGTAAACAACCAGTGTAACAAATCCAGGATACAGCAAACAAAAATTCTATTCTGTAAAACTCTTGAAAAATGTGGGATGTAAAAAAGAATTTAGGAATAGAGTCCGGCTGCCCCCCACCATGTTCCTTGGGTAAATTCAGTTTAAATTTTGATTTAATACGCAATCATCAAGCATCAACTCAGAACAAAGACCCCTGATCTTTTCATCATGATTTCCCCTCCTATTGTGACCTCTGGTCAACCAAGGGTCAGTGACTAAGCAGCAAGAGAAGGTAAGGTCAGACATAGCTTGTGCTTCTTTAATTTCTACTCATCTGTACAAATATACTTCTTAGAAAGCTTTTTAAAGATGAAAACAAAGTTACCAATTTTCTTCCTCCTTTCAGAGAGGCCCTGGAGCCATTGATAAAGGTTACAATATTTCCCATTATACTAATTTAGACATCATATGGTCTATTTTAACTTTTTAACCCAATTTCATGTGTAACATGTTTCCTGTTTATTCTATGTAGAAATGGTAACTTAGAGTTCTTATCAACTTCAGTGGCTTTGAAAAACAGAGCAAAGGACAGAGAGAGGGGACAGTTTTCAGACATAAAATAACAAGTTATTTCTTAAAATAGTCCTTTTTGTCAAGGATATTTTCTCTTCCATTATTCATCTTTTAAAACCTAATTTCAAGATTCTGAAAACCCTGCAGGAGAATCTGAAAAGGTCTCTTCCCTTCAAGGCTAGACTGGAAGTCTAGCAAGAGAAGAGCACCACATTAGTGGTCCCCAAACTGACTCCAGTTTTGGGGAATGGGACCAGACTTACACTTCCTCAGAGACTCCACACGGGGTCATGTGCCAGAGATAGAAACGCTCAGTCGCAGGCTGGGTGAGCATGGAGTGCGGCCAGAGACCGGGGAGACGGGACTGACCGACTGCTTTTCTCTGGGGGCTCACTGAGGAGTGGGGTCCTAGGTTCTCAGCTTCTCTGGGGCAGAGATTGGGAGGCCGCCATTTTCACTCTCATCCTCCAAAGCCAAATGGAAAGCTTGCAGGGAACAAAAGCTGCCGGGAGCAAACCCAAGCAGATTACTTAGCCCGACCCCCGGCAAGAGCGGGGCAATTCCGCGTCTGGCAAAGACCTTTGGGAACCATGGCAACAGGCCCCTCCCCCAGAAGATCAGCAAGAACTGCCAGCCAAGACCAAGTTTACCGATCAATGAGAATGACAGAACGCCAGCACAAGGGGAATACAGCAAGTAGAATTCACGGCTTTTCCCCCCACCAATTCTTTAGTCTTTCAAAGTTGATTTTTTGAATTTTTTTTTTGAATTTTTTTTCCCCTTTGTCAACCAACATCTTATCAATCCCTTTCTCAAAAATCTTTTTTTTATTTTTCATTTTTAGAGTCATATTCCATCTCTTCATGGTGGTTAACCTTATTTTTGGTGTGTGTGTGTGTGTGTGTATATATATATATATATATTCTCTCCTTAAAATTTTGAGATACAGTTTCTTTTAACAGAGCAAAATATACCTTAAATCTACTGTATGGCCTTGTTCTAGTCTCCTGCCTGATCACATTCTTTTTTTTTCATAATTTCTCTTGTTTTTTCAACCAATTTATCTTACCAATTCCTTTTATATTTTATAATTTTCATCTTTACACCCATATTCCAACGCTTCATCGTATTTGTCCTTATTTTTGTACATATATAAGCTTTTTTTTTTTAATACGTGAGAGGAGAACTTTTTTTTATTTTTTATTTTTTTTTAAGATTTTATTTATTTATTCATGAGAGACAGAGAGAGAGAGGCAGAGGGAGAAGCAGGCTCCCAAGGAGCAGGGAGCCTGACGCGGGACTCGATCCCAGGACTCTGGGATCATGACCGGAGCCGAAGGCAGACGCCTAACCATCTGAGCCACCCAGGCGCCCCCATATAGATTTTCTTTAAAATTTTGGGAGGCACTTTCTTCTAACAGACCAAAATACACCCAAAATCTAGTGTGTAGCACTGATCTATTCATCAGCCTGATCATATCAGATACTAGTTTTTTTTTAATCTTTGTTTTTTTTCTTTTTTCTTTCTTTCCCTTTCTTTTCCCCCAGTTTCAGGTCTCTTCTGATTTGTTTAATGTATATTTTTCTGGAGTTGTTGTTAACCTGTTAGCATTTTGTTCTCTCATTCATCTAACCTCCTCTGGACAAAAGGACAAGATGGAAAAACTTGCCTCAAAAAAAAAAAAAAAAAAAAAAAAAAACGAGAGGGAGTACCAACTGCCAGGAACCTAATCAATACGGGCATTAGTAAGATGTCAGAACTAGAGTTCAGAATGATGTTTATAAAGATACTACGTGGGCTTGAAAAAGGCAAGGAGGGTATTAGAGAAACACTTTATGGAGGAATAAAAGAACTAAAATCTAACCAAATCGAAATCAAAAAGGCTATTAATGAGGTGCAATAAAAAATGGAGGCTCTAACTGCTAGGATAAATGAGGCAGAAGAGAGAATTAGTGATACAGAAGACCAAATGATGAAAAATAAAGAAGCTGAGAAAAAGATAAACAACTACTGGATCACAAGGGCAGAATTTGAGAAATAAGTGATACCATAAGGTGAAACAATATTAGAATAATTGGGATCCCAGAAGAAGAAGAAAGAGAGGGGCAGAAGGTATACTGGAGCAAATTATGGCAGAGAACTTCCCTAATTTGGAGAAGGAAACAGGCATCAAAATCCAGGAGGCACAGAGAACCCCCCTCAAAAATCAATAAAAATAGGTCAACAACCTGACATCTAATAGTAAAACTTACGAGTCTCAGAGACAAAGAGAAAATCCTGAAAGCAGCTCGGGACAAGAAATCTGTAACCTACAATGGTAGAAACATTAGATTGGCAACAGACCTATCCACAGAGACCTGGCAGGCCAGAAAGGACTGGCATGATATATTCAGAGCACTTAATGAGAAAAATATGCAGCCAAGAATACTATATCCAGCTAGACTGTCATTGAAAATAAAGGGAGAGATAAAAAGCTTCCAGGACAAACAAAAACTAAAAGAATATGCAAACACGAAACCAGCCCTACAAGAAATATTGAAAGGGGTCCTCCAAGCAAAAAGAGAGCCTAAAAGTAACATAGACCAGAAAGGAACGCAGACAATATACAGTCACAGTTACCTTACAGGCAATACAATGGCACTAAATTCATATCTTTCAATAGTTACCCTGAATGTAAATGGGCTAAATGCTCCAATCAAAAGACACAGGCTATCAGATTGGATAAAAAAACAAGACCCATCGATGTGCTGTCAGCAAGAGACGCATTGTAGACCCAAAGACACCTCCAGATTGAAAGTGAGGGGGTGGAAAACCATTTAGCATGCTAATGGACATCAAAAGAAAGCTGGGGTGGCAATCCTTATATCAGACAAATTAGACTTTAAACCAAAGACTGTAACAAGAGATGAGGAAGGACACTATATCCTACTTAAAGTGTCTATCCAACAAGAAGACCTAACAATTGTAAATATCTATGCCTCTAACATGGAAGCAGCCAATTATGTAAGGCAATTAATAACAAAAGCAAAGAAACACATCAACAACAGTACATTAATAGTAGGGGACTTTAACACCCCCCTCACTGAAATGGACAGATCATCTAAGCGAAAGATCAACAAGGAAATAAAGACTTTAAATGACACACTGGACCAAATGGACTTACAAATATATTCAGATCATTCCATCCCAAAGCAAGAGAATACACATTCTTCTCTAGTGCCAAGGAACATTCTCCAGAATAGATCACATCCTAGGTCACAAATCAGGCCTCCACTGGTACCAAAACATTGGGATCATTCCCTGCATATTTTCAGACCACAATGCTTTGAAACTAGAACTCAATCACAAGAGGAAAGTCGGAAAGAACTCAAATACATGGAGGCTAAAGAGCATCCTACTAAAGAATGAATGGGTAAACCAAGAAATTGAAGAATTTAAAAAATTCATGGAAACCAATGAAAATGAAAACACAACTGTTGAAAATCTTTGGAATGCAGCAAAGGCAGTCCTAAGAGGAAAGTATATAGCAAAACAAGCCTTTCTCAAGAAACAAGAAAGGTCTCAAATATACAACCTAACCCTACACCTAAAGAGCTGGAGAAAGAACAGCAAATAAAGCCTAAACCCAGCAGGGGAAGAGAAATAATAAAGATCAGAGCAGAAATCAATGAACTAGAAACCAAAAGAACAGTAGAACAGATCGACAAAACTAGGAGCTGGTTCTTTGAAAGAATTAATAAGATGGATAAGCCCCTGGCCAGACTTATCAAAAAGAGAAAGGACCCAAATAAATAAAATCATGAATGAAAGAGGAGAGATCACAACCAACACCAAAGAAATACAAACAATTATAAGAACATATTATGAGCAACCATATGCCAGCAAATTAGATAATCTGGAAGAAATGGATGCATTCCTAGAGGTATATCAACTACCAAAACTGAACCAGGAAGAAATAGAAAACCTGAACAGACCTATAACCTCTAAGAAATTAAAGCAGTCATCAAAAATCTCCCAACAAACAAGAGCCCAGGGCCAGATGGCTTCCCAGGGGAATTCTACCAAGCATTTAAAGAAGAATTAATACCTACTCTTCTGAAACTCTTCCAAAAAATAGAAATGGAAGGAGGAAAACTTCCAAACACATTTTATGCGGGCAAATTTACCTTGATCCCCAAACCAGACAAAGACCCCATCAAAAAGGAGAATTACAGACCAATATCCCTGATGAACATGGATATAAAAATTTTCACCAAAATACTAGCCAATAGGATCCAACAGTACATTAAAAGGATTATTCACCACGACCAAGTGGGATTTATTCCTGGGCTGCAAGGTTGGTTCATCATCCACAAATCAATCAATGTGATACAATACACTAATAAAAGAAAGAACAAGAACCATATGATCCTCTCAGTAGATGAAGAAAAAGCTTTTGACAAAGTACAGCATCCTTTCTTGATTAAAACTCTTCAAAGTATAGGGATAGAGGGTACATACCTCAATATCATAAAAGTTATCTATGAAAAACCCACAGTGAATATCATTCTCAATGGAAAAACAGAAAGCTTTCCCCCTAAGGTCAGGAACACAGCAGAGATGTCCACTATCACCACTGCTATTCAACATAGTATTAGAAGTCCTAGCCACAGCAATCAGACAACAAAAAGAATGAAAAGGCATCTGAATCAGCAAAGAAGAAGTCAAACTCTCACTCTTTGCAGATGATATGATAGTTTACATGGAAAACCCAAAGGACTCCACCCCAAAATTGCTAGAACTCATACAGGAATTCAGTAAAGTGGCAGTATATAAAATCAATGCACAGAAATCAGTGGCATTTCTATACACCAACAAAAAGACGGAAGAAAAAGAAATTAAGGAGTCAATCCCATTTACAATTGCACCCAAAACCATGAGATACCTAGGAATAAATCTAACCAAAGAGGCAAAGAATCTATACTCAGAAAACTATAAAATACTCATGAAAGAAATTGAGGAAGACACAAAGAATTGGAAAAATATTCCATGCCCATGGATTGGAAGAATAAATATTGTGAAGATGTCAATGCTACCTAGAGCAATCTACACATTTAATGCAATCCCTATCAAAATACCACCCACTTTTTTCAAAGAAATGGAACAAATAATCCTAAAATTTGTATGGAACCAGAAGAGACCCCGAATAGCCAGAGGAATATTGAAAAAGAAAAGCAAAGCTGGGGGCATCTCAATTCTGGACTTCCAGCTCTATTTCAAAGCTGTCATCATCAAGACAGTATGGTACTGGCACAAAAACAGACACATACATCAATGGAACAGAATAGAGAGCCCAGAAATGGACCCTCAACTCTATGGTCAACTAATCTTTCGACAAAACAGGAAAGAATGTCCAATGGAAAAAGGTCTCTTCAACAAACAGTGTTGGGAAAATTGGACAGCAACATGCAGAAGAATGAAACTGGACCATTTCCTTACACCACACACAAAAATAGACTGAGAGTGGTTGAAAGACCTCAATGTGAGACAGGAGTCCATCAAAATCCTAAAGGAGAACACAGGCAGCAACCTCTTCGACCTCAGCCACAGCAACTTCCTAGAAACATCGCCAAAGCAAGGGAAGCAAGGGCGAAAATGAACTATTGGGACTTCATCAAGATAAAAAGCTTTTGCACAGCAAAAGAAACAGTCAACAAAACCAAAAGACAACCGACAGAATGGGAGAAGATATTTGCAAATGACATATCAGATAAAGGGCTAGTATCCAAAATCTATAAAGAACTTCTCAAACTCAACACCCAAAGAACAAATAATCCAATCAAGAAATGGGCAGACAACATGAACAGATATTTTTCCAAAAAGACATCCAAATGTACAACAGACACATGAAAAAGTGCTCAACATCGCTCGGCATCAGGGAAATCCAAATCAAAACCTTGATGAGATACCACCTCACACCAGTCAGAATGGCTAAAATTAACAAATCAGGAAATGACAGATGTTGGCGGGGATGCGGAGAAAGGGGAACCCTCCTACACTGTTGGTGGGAATGCAAGCTGGTGCAGCCACTCTGGAAAACAGTATGGAAGTTCCTCAAAACGTTGAAAATAGAGCTACCATACGATCCAGCAATTGCACTACTGGGTATTTACCCCAAAGATAAAAATGTAGGGATCTGAAGTGGTATGTGCACCCCGATGTTTATAGCAGCAATGTCCACAATAGCCAAACCATGGAAAGAGCCAAGATGTCCATCGACAGATGAATGGATACAGAAGAGGTGGTATAATATATACAATGGAATATTATGCAGCTATTAAAAGAATTGAAATCTTGCCATTTGCAAAGACACGGATAGGACTGGACAGTATTATGCTGAGCGAAATAAGTCAATCAGAGAAAGACATGTATCATATGATCTCACTGATATGAGGAATTCTTAATCTCAGGAAACAAACTGAGGGTTGCTGGAGTGGTGGGGGTGTTAGACATTGGGGAGTGTATGTGCTATGGTGAGCGCTGTGAATTGCGTAAGACTGTTGAATCACAGACCTGTAACTCTGAAACAAATAATACATCATATGTTTAAAAAAAAAAAAGTAGAGAGTAGGAAGGGTAAAATGAAGGGGGGGGAATTGGAGGGGGAGACGAACCATGAGAGACTATGGACTCTGAGAAACAAACTCAGGGTTCTAGAGGGGAGGGGGGTGGAGGGATGGGTTATCCTGGTGATGGGTATTAAAGAGGGCACATATTGAATGGAGCACTGGGTGTTATACGCAAGCAATGAATCATGGAACACTACATCAAAAACTAATGATGTAATGTATGGTGATTAACATAACATAATAAAATTTAAAAAAATAAAAAAAGAATATCACTCTTTTGGCCATTTGGCCAATGGATGAAACCTACAGGGAGATAAATAAATTCAGCTTATGAAAGTAATGTCCCCATGCATTATCCCAAAATACAAATTTTGCTTTAGGGGTTTATGATGTTTCTAACAATGTAAATGTTGAAGAGTAAGCTGGATACCCACTTGAAAGTATGTTATGTGTTTTGCCCCTATGGGATTCTTACAACTCTAGTATACATTCTCATCTTCTAGAATTTGACTTGAAAATATCATCCCTTGAGTTTGCCCAAATTTCTTTCACAGAATCCATTTCCAGGCTCAGGAAACCTGGATAGATTTAGCATTGACTACATATATTTTTTAACCTTCAAATGGGTGTGTAAGATTTATATGCAGATTTTATGTTTTACAATGAAAGTTTTGCTTATTATATACCAACACTATAACATTTAATCATTTAAAGATTCTTTTATTCGTCCCACAGTGATGTGATAAACTTTTTTATGCAAGCATAAAAAAAAGGGGAAGGAGTTGTGAAGAATAGATACCAAAAGTCTCTATCTAACCTCCAGAAGTACAATGTAGTGAGTTCTTGAAGCAGTGAACCACAAATCCACAAACTCGGGGCCAGTCCAGAGCCTTGAGAAGGAGAACCAGTCAGTTACATTACGTATAAAAGGAGAGAGCTGGAATGGATGATGCTGATCCATTCCAGTTCTGGGGAGACCTACTAGGCCCAGTTTGCCTGAGACCATCCAGATGTGAAAACTCGGAGTCCCACATCAGGTAATCCCCTCAGTCCCTGGCAAAATTGGATGGTTGGCAAGTGATTATAAAGTTAAAAAATAGTCTCAAGAAAAATTACAAATATACTTATCAACAAAATTTGAATGATGAAAAAAAGTGATTAAGTCCTTCAAATATTTGTCCTTTCCAGGGTGGAAAAAGGTAAAATTGGTTTTTTTTAAATATGCCCTTTACATTCATATTCCAAGTATCACCACAATGTGTACTTAAAAAAAAAAAAAGATAGTTTTAAGTGGAGTATTACATGGGTACCAAGTATACAGATTTATACCAGCTTACAAAATGTGGGAAGACAAAGAGCATGTTTCCTTATATCATGTGTAGCTCGAAGGCTAGCTCTGCAAGAATGGTTGGAAGAAACTACAGTGAAATCCATTGACCTGCAAGTTAACTGTGTGTCATTTCTATAATAATCATGAGCTCAGTTATGAACACACTGACTTTTGCAATACACACAGGCATATAAAAATCTTTCCCTATTTTGCCAAATTAACAAACAATATTAATGAACTAAGGAGAGGAAGGAGAAGAAAGAAGAGGCATGGGGGAGGAAAACAAAAAATTTCCATTAAGGGAAGGGGAACCTTTCTTTACTTTAGGAAATGCTTCCTGAACTAGAGAACTAAAGTAGTTGTATAGTCTTTCTTTTATTTTTATCACCTTGATTTTTTTTTTTTTGAAGCTGCATGATTGGAAAAAAATGTTACCTCTCAGTAATTGTGACTTATAGCTATGCCAAAGAGAAAAAACCTGTGATCAATTATTCAGACTCAATTAGCTGATTTTGCCTAGCTTTTTACATGTTTAGACATAATTAATGAAATGAATATATACTTTTTCTTTTAAAAATTAAAAGTTTATTTAAATAAAATAGTTAAAAGTAATTCATTAGGGATTTTTTTTAAATCTGATTTTCTAAAGGACTTTACTTCAAATGCTGTTTTAGTTGGCATTGATGATAAGTTGTATATTTTTAAGCTTTAAAGAACACTTCAAAATTCTTTTGATGTTTCATTAGGTTATGTAAAATAATACATTAGTGAATGTTTAACAATTTTGACACACCTCAAAATTATGTGTTCCAGTTCTGTGAAAAAATGAAAGTCATTCTTATTTATCAGTTAAATTCATTAGATGTGAATTTAGTAAGTACTGGGAGTCGAGTTTTGGAAGAATTGCCTATGCATTCCTTTTAAAAATTTGCTATTTTGATCTTGTACAAGTAGCTACTGAATATTCAGGCATCATATTATAAGAAATACACATTTCCAAGAGTATTAAAAATCAGATGCTCAATAACCTGCGTGACAAATTAGTCACTAAGAAGCAATTTGTTGCCTTTAGATAAAATAAATATAGCTAGGTAGTCTGATCCCTACCCATTCAAATTTTTAATAAGCCTTCAATGATCTTCACACATATTTACACTGACACACTGTCAATTCCTATGCAATTAACCTCAGAAAATAGCCCACATTTTTCAAGTCCCTCATCTCTCTTCTAATTTCCCACACCTAAACCCTAAGTGAACAACCTTGTCCCTTCCTTCAAGACAAAGTATATCAAAAAGATGGTTCATTTTCATCTCTTCTGTCAAGAATCCTAGGTGATTTGTTCACTTTAAGTTGAAAAATATATGGAAAGCAAATTTTAACTCTTTGAAGACAGGATGTAAAACCTACCAAATAATGATCAAGACCTGATGCATTTATTTTACCCAAAGAGCTGATTTAACAATTGGCCCAACATACAGTTGATACTATAAAAGGAACTTGTGAAATTATTCACTATGAGAAATTCCATTAACTTCATTTCAGAATGGAGATAAAATATTGATACATGTCTGAGAAGGGACTCAGAGCCACATCTTGTGACCATCACCTACTTTATCATTGACTATGGCTTCCTGAGCTCCTCCACTTCCATTTCCTCAATTCCCCTGGAAAGAGTTCCTAAGTGTTTCCTATCTACTTAGCTCTGCACCACCCTTCCAAAAGGGGTAGGGACGGTCGATTTCAAGGTCAAAGTAGTAGCTCTTGGAACAAAATCAAGATGTCAACCAGGTCTTAAGAAAGATTGTAAGCAAAACTCCAAGTTCATCAAGATGCTATTTTCATTCTTCCCTGTCTCTAGATGGGCTTTTTTTGTGTTTTTCCCTTTTCTTGTTGCCTATGGCTATACCATATCCCAAACATTATATGCTATAATGCCTGCCACACATTTTTATTTTCTGGTTGTCTATCATTCTCAGTCCCAATACCAAAGATAGCACCTGCTTGGACTACTGTAGTCAAGTGTTTATCTCTTATTCCATAAATATGGCCTGAGGAGGAATGGGGAGGTCACAGTGCAAATGACTAGATGATAGACTACAGAGACAGGATATATGAAATCATCAGAAAATAGCATTGTGTAATAAGCAATTGAATAGGAATTGAACAAAGAGTAAGTACTAAAGATCTAAGGATAGATCCCTTCACATGAAATGTAATGAGTAAAAAGCCACTACTTAAACATAATTCTCAGTTTCATTCTTTAGTGAAGGTCCAAGTGTGGGTAGAAGAATCCAGAAAAACATACAACATAAATTAGTAAATTGGTATAAATAGGATTTTGCTCTCAGAGTATATCGTGAATAGAATCCTAAGTCTAATAAGTACTTATGTATCTGCCTTCTGAGAATGTATGTTTTCATGGCAAATCTAGATTAAATTTTAAGTCATTATGACCAGGCCTGGTGATATTACCACCATTTAGGGTAAACAATCTCTAGCAGATTACATCCTCACTCAGGGCTTGCTTCTGGTTCAGATATTGTTCCAACAAACCATTAGAAGGATTATCTTTTCAACAAGGATTTCTTAATGTAGGTCTGCAGGAATAGCAATTTTTCCATTCCCTAATAAAATACTTGGCAATGAAGCATAGGTGGTAATGGGGAAAATGACAGTCACATATCCCTCAGCTAACAAATGTGATGTCATGAAGGAATTAATTAAAACTTAAAGATTCACAGTTGATGGAGAATATAGTCTACCTGGTTGATATTACAGTGAGAAGACACAGGGTTTTTGTCATCATTGAGTCTAATAATATATACTTTGTTGTGTTCAGAATTATTTCTTGGCCACCTTTAAAAAATTTTTAGTTGTATATATTCAAGATATACAATGTGATAATTTGATGTACATATATATGTTTCAGGATTACTATTGTCAAACTAATTAACCTAACTTATCCTCACATAGCTACCCTTCTGGTACATAATGTGAGTACCTACAATCTTTACAAATTTCCAGTTTTCATTACATTATTTACTACAGACTAATGTTACATGCTGTACATTCTATCTCTAGATGTGTTCATCTAGAGTAGTATAAAGGTTGCAGTTATGTAAGACCTTGATACTACTTGACCAACATCTCCCCACTTCCCCCACCTCCCAGCCCTTACTAATCACTACCCTACTCCCTTCCTCTATGTATTTCACCTTTTTAAATTCAACTTTAGTGAGTAACTGTAGTTTTCTCCTTTCTGCATCTGGCTTACTTCACTGAGCATAATGTCTTCCAGGTTCATCCATGTTGTTCCAAGTGGCAGGATCTCACTTTGTAAAGCTGCATAATACTCACGTGTGTACACACACATGCACCCTGGTAGACTTTTTAAAAGGCACTGCAAGTATATCAAGGAACACCACTTTTCCTCCTTGAAAGACAAAGCATTTTGATGAGACTGGAGTTTCATCATTAGGAAACATATGTTTCTGTTTTAAAATGCTATTTTAAAATTCTAGAAGACAAATTCAAGTTTTTATAAAAAAAAAAACCTCAGTTTGAAGGATAGTAGATATTCTGAATCAAATACATATGTAGCATATATCTTTTAATGAGAGTAAAAGAAATTCTAGATGGTTCTTGTGAAAATGACTTAAGCTTTCATTTTCAATAGTTTGGAAATGCAAAATTATTAGGCCACTTCTCTATATGTTATTCTAGTTTACCTTAAACATAGAAAGACGTCATTATTTTTTTTATTCCATCAAATTCATTCAAATTTTAATTACACAGATATAGCCATTTCCTATTTTAGAAGCCCCATTTTAATCCTCAGATCTGTTACTTTCTTCTCCTTTTTAGATAATTCATAAAAAGTGTAATTGGTATATTCACCAATATTGAAATACTGACAAAAATTGAAAATCAGGTGTTGATTCTAAAAGTGTGATTGATTAACCTATGAGACAGAAAACATCACTTTTTGGCTTTGGTTTTTACTGTGGGGTTAATTTCTGGGCAGTAAATGAATAATTGACACTTTGTGCTACAGAGAGGATTCTATAAGATTATTTTCCTTTTTCAAATGAGTCAAGATAATCATTATGTAATTTTAATGCTTAATTTTCTTTTCTATATTGTAAATAAAAAATGTCTAGTTGGTAATGATCAATATTCTGTCACCAGTATTTTATAATTGAGTTTTTCCTTTCTATATAGACCAGTTTGCAAAAAGATACCTGATGAGATGAATTAAATGAAATCACTGTAACTCAAGTAACAGTTTTCTTTAACCATTAAACATACTACTGAAAATTCTCCATTGTATGGGTAATGGGTACATTCTGACTCCTCCTGATTCACAAAAGCCTTGAAGAGCCTTTCAGCAAGTGAGAAAATTACTGATTCCTTACTTTCAAATCTATCCAAGTCTCCATCTGTAAGAATTCAGACCTCAGATTATCACTTTTTCTTCCAGGGTAGATCAGATGGATACTAATAAAACAATCGGAGATGAGTTAGGAAAGGGAAAAATAAAAAAAAAAAAAATTAAAAAAAAGTCAACCCTGTATATTAAGTCACATCCATCCATCCATCTATCCACCCACCCATCCAATTTTACTGACCACCACTGTATGGCAGTTCCTTTGCTTGATACTAACACTTCAGTAAAAATAATTCAGGAGGGGTACCTGGGTAGCTCAGTTGGTTAAATGTCTGCCTTCAGCCCAGGTCATGATCCCAGGGTCCTGGGATCAAGCCCCGCATCGGGTTCCCTACTCAGCGGAGAGCCTGCTTCTCCCTCTCCCTTTGGCCTGCCATTCTGCCTACTTGTGCTCTCTATCTCTGCCAAATAAATAAATAAAATCTTAAAAAAAAAAAAAAATTCAGGAAAGGGGTACCTGGTTGGCTCAGCTGATTTAGCATCTGCCTTCAGCTCAGATCATGATCCTGGGGTCCTGGGATCAAGCCCTGCATTGGGCTTCCCACTCAGTGGGGAGCCTTCCTCTCCCTCTGCCCCTCCTCACCCACCCACCTACCCCACCCCTGCTCATGCATACTCTCTAATAAAATCTTAAAAAAAAAAAAATCAGGAGATACACAGAATTCCAAAGGTAATTGGAATCATTACACCAAGCCCACACAGTAGGTTATAGAACACCTAACGAAGAAGTCATAGAAATGGAGCATATGACCATAAAACCTCAAGTTTGAGTAAAAATAAACTGGATGAAGAATGAATGCTGGGAAAGAGAACCAAGATGAGAGTGCGAAGGATTGGTATATAGGGCAGCTTGGAGAGAAAGAAAGGGGTGCAGACAAATCTAAGTCAAGAGCAATCAGGATAGTTTGTAGGAACAAACAAGTCCAGTTGCCCTGAGTACAGAGGGACAGGGGCCAGAAACCAGAAAAAATGCTGAAGATGTAAGCAGGGTGTAGATCACATAAGGCTGTGTTAGTCACAGGCAGTGATTGGGGTTTTCTCCCCCGGTCCTAAAAAACCCACCGTAAACTCATAGAAGTTTTATCATGTTCACCATGTTTGTCTCAAAGTACTTTAAATTACCTAACAGCCCAAGAGTATCTACTCAAATGGTCAAGACTCAACTAAGTAAAATTAGGTCAGCATACACTCTTCAGATGCTAGGCCAAGCTGACTCTATATGGTGGATAATATGTTTGGGTGTTGGTTAATAAAAATAGAGATTCCACCAAAATACCTTAAATCCAGAGGATGAGACCAAAGTATGCACAAACAATAATCAAAATATAATCTCTATAGTTAGCCCAGGAGTCAGATAAGGCAGAAGTGCTATGAAAGATATTTCAAAAGTAATTATTATTCAGGCAACAACTGAGTCTAGAGATTAGACTAGGCAGGCAGAAAACTGAAAAAAGGAAAAACAAAGTGAAAGAGGAGTATCAGTGTCTTAGTCTGAGTTTCTCCCAAAAACATGACTTGATATAAATGTTTCTTATGGGTACACTATCTGGGAATGCCATACCAGGGAACAGAAGAGGGAAAAGGACAAACCAAGGAAGAAGGAAAGCACAAAAACAACGTGTTACCTAGTTAACCACAACAATGGGTAAATGGTCATTAAATCTGGGAGCACTTTTGAGAATCTCATAGAAGTTATCTCAGAACTGTCTGCCAAGGGAACAAAGAACAACCATTTACCCATCCACTGGGTCCCTTTGCCATGAGTCAGAGATAGCAGCATGGGCATAAATTCCCCCAAATTTCTGCCTTGCCCATGCAGGGTACCAAAAGGATTGCTATGGCTGTCATACGAGGTTGAGTCAGTGAAGTCCCTGGGGAACAAAGTGAGAGGAGAGTAGGCAGCAGAATCTGAGGCAAGATGCTATCTGGTTCCATTTGTCCAAAACTGGCTAAAGTCAGAATAGAACTGGCTCAAATAAGAAGTGGTGCTAACCAATTTCGGTAAGACTTAAGAGGCTTTTGATATAACCCAAAAATGCCTCTTAGTAACCAATAGAAGTTGGGAGATTCACCCAAAAGGATAAGATGGTGGAGCCTAGATGAGACAAAGCCACTGGTCTGGACTAGGCAGATGGCTAGCAGAATGGCTGTTCTTCACACCAAGGATAAGCCCACAGGTTTATGGGTGCAAACAGAATTATATCCCCTTGGGAGTCCACAGTAAAGGGTATACTGGAATAAAACCTAAGAGTATATCTGCCTTTAGGCATTTAGAGTCTAAAAAAATAACCCTGGGGCAAACAGGTGTACAAAGTATGTTAAGTTAGAGAAATGCATGCACTAAGGCATATCAAGAATAGCCAAGTATTTGCATCATTACACAGAGCCGTATGGCAATCCAGAGATCAGGGAGCAGAGGACATTGGGGAAAATAAACAACAGATGGTTAAATTTCACTGGGAAGGGAAGGAGAGGGGAAAATATTTGATTGGTATTTTTTGTTTCCAATTGATGTTTAAGCCCTAAATCCAGGCAACAATTGATATAACTGAACCTTGAAACTATGATGAAATTGACATCTGTCATTTACCTAATTTTAGGAATCAAAATTTCAATACTTGAAAACAATGCTCAAGTTTTGTAGGTGGACATCCAGTATTTGCCCACTCTACGGGTTTATTTTTTCTTTTTCTTTCAATCAAATTATCAATTGACAGTAGACCAACTTTAGGAAATAATGGCAAAGGTGGGACTTGGAGGAGCTTGGGGCAATTTGGGGATTCGCCACAGCACTTGATCTCCAACTGCATTCCTCTACACCCGGAAAACTAAGTCTTGCTTGGCTCTGCCAACCTATAGGAGAAAGGCTTCCTAAAGCTGAATATAGGGCAGGCATGACTTCCCACAGTTCAGCCTACATAGACGACTTTTGCTACCATGTGAACTCACTTGCTTGCTCTCAGTCTGCTTGTCTGAATGTCATGCCCTAACTGTTCCTTCATACTAGGTTTGAGTGCCAACCCGGGCCTCATTCCCATGTTCTTGGAATGTGTTACTGCCCAAGCTGGCTTTCCAGCTTGCCACTGCCAAGCCAAGTGAGTCCCTGCCTGAACAACCGGACTACACCTTTGTTTGTGCTGCATACCCGGGTTGAACATCTGGAAAATGACGATACTATGCATGATAGCAACTAGCTCTTGTAACTGCTTTAAATTTTTTCTTAAGTCTGTTTCTTTAAAAGTGAAGGAGGAGTAAGCTTGTTTATATGATGAGAAGAAAAACAGCAGAATCAGATCCTGTTCTGATGCAGAAGCACTTGCATATCAAGAAGTAAGTCTCTCTGGGATCTAAGATACCTACAGGGCAAACGATCTGGAGTATCTTGAAGTATGTGCTTTACTAATGTGAATTTTATTTGCATTTGAACTATTTTAATGCTCTGAGAGTTGGAAGGTGAATCCAGCTTCTTTGTCAACATAGTGTTTGAATTAATTATGTTCTTAGCTTCCACTTCTAGCAAATTCTTCTCTTTAGAATATTGTGAAGTACAAGGCACCTACTTGAGAGCTGGGCCTCTAGACCTCTCTTCCTTATAGGTTTTGCCTACTATTGATTATAACTAGTGGTGTTCATTTGCTAGGAGTTCCAGACTTTATTGTACACTAGTTTGGATCATCTAGGGAGCTTTAGAAATTACCTAAACCACACCCTAGAGATACTGCTTGAATCCTGGGCATCCAGATTTTTTTCAGGCTCCCCAGTGATCATAAAAAGCAGCCAAGGTTATACATCTCGACTGCAGTGGTTGCCCAAGTATGGTCCCTGGGCCAGTAGCATTGTCAACAAGTGGGAATTCACCACAAATTTAAATTCTCAGAAACTTCTTACACATACCAGTTCAAGGACCATGGAGATAAAGTCAAGCAATCTTTGGTTTTATATATATACCAACCTTGAGATATAATTCATATGCCATACAATTCACCCATTTAAGGTGTACAAGGGCTCTCTGTATATTCACAAAATTGTACCATTATCACTACAATCATCTTTAGAATACTTCTATGACCTGTAAAAAAATCCCTGCAGGACTCAGGTCATTATAATCAATCCCTTCATCTTCTCATCCCTAGGTAACTCCACATCAGCTTTTGGCTTCACAGATTTATCTCTTGACATTTACTATAGATGTATTCAGACAACACATGGTCTTCTATGACTGATTCCTTTCATTAAGCACAGTATTTTTAAGGTTCATCCATAGTACAACATGTAGTGCTTCATTTCTTTTTACTGCCCGATAATACTCCATTGTATGGATATATCATAATTTGTTGATTCACCAATTGATAGACAATTGGCTTTTTCTACTTTTTGGCTATCTTTAGTAACGTTGCTATGAACATTCATATGCCAATTTTTGTGCGGACATATATTTTCATATGAATACATAGATCTATCTATATCTATCAATAGATATAGATGGATAGATAGATAGATAGATAGATAGAGAGAGAGAGAGGAGTGGCATTGCTGGATCCTATAGTAACTGTTTAATCTCTTGAGGAATTGCCAGACTGTTTTCCCAACCATCTGCACCATTTTACATTTCCACCAGCAGTGGATGCAGGTTCCAGTTTCTCCACACCGTTGCCAATTTGTTATCAGATTGATTCTAGACATCTTAGTGGATACAATGTGGCATTTCATTGCTGTTTTGATTATCATTACCCTGACGGGACAATGACATTCAACATTCTTTCATAGACTTATTGGTCATTTTTGTCTTCTCTGGAGAAATGTCTATGTATGTTCTTTGCCCCCCCTTTTTTAAATTTCAGTTGTCTTGAGCCTTAATAGTGTTTGTTTTTTAATTCTAGCTGCAAGTCCCAAATTATAATTTGATACTCAAAAAAATTTTCCCATTCCATGAGTTATCCTTTCACTTTTTAGTATTCAAGACATAAGTCTTTTTAATTTTGGTGTTACTCAGTTCATCTATTTATTTGTTGCTTGTACTTTTGGTATCTTACCTAAGACACTATTGCTTAATCCAAGGCCACAAAGATTTAGGCCTATAGTTCATTCTGTTTTTATAATTTTAGCTCCTATATTTAGGCCTTTGATTTAATTTTTGTGTATGATTGACTAAGGAGTAATTTCTTTTTCATTAGAATGTCCAGTTGTCTCAGCAACACTGTTGAACCATCTGTGTTTCAATAAACCCTGTTGGTAATTCTGACACACACTCAGGTTTCAGTGTCACTGCACTGCACGTGCTAGACCTTCTCTCTCATCACTAGGACAGCCTTTCTAAGCCTAGAACATAGGATTCTCTATTACAGAAAATTATCAACTCTCTCCTAAAAATCATATAGATCAAGTAAATTTAATACTCTCATGGCCAGGGAATAGAGAATCAAAATAATTTGATTAGTTTTCTCTTGAAAAGCTAGACAAATTATATATATAATCATATTCTGACTGTTATGTGTTCTCCAGCATCTAGTATTTATGTACCTAGTAGCTCCCTTTCCAGCTGCCCCTATTTAGTCCAGAGAAACGTTTAATACTTTCATCAGTCAGACTGTCCTATGACACCACTCCAAGACTTTTCATGCATCAACAGAGGCTGGGCATGTCCAAAAATCCAGGCTGTTATCCTCTACCCTTTTTGTCACTTGAAGGGAATTAAGTCTCTATTAATAATGAAAGGGGTAGTTTTGATGATGTCATGAGGATGATATATTTTCCAAAGCCAGCTCCATTAGTTTCAGTTCTGCCAGACTGAAAATTGTTTAAACTTAAATATGGCCAATGCCAAAGCCATCTGTTAAGCATGTAGGATTTTCCTTTGCTACTGTTTTCCTTTGCTACTCTCCTGTTGGAGAGCTTCATTGAGTTTATATGCCTTTGAACAATGTAGCTTTCCCCGAGTCTTTTAATACTGACCCCCACCAAAGTAAAGTTAAAGTTAAACTTGAAAACATTTTTTAATCTAGTAAATTTCTTCTAGTTGTCTCTCCTGAGGCAAGGGCTATAAAAGCAAAAAAAAAAAATATTAGGACTACATCAAAATAAGAGGTTTCTGCACAGTGAAAGAAACAAAACCAAAAGACAAGCTACTGAATGGGAGAAGGCATTTGCAAATGACATATCCAAAAAAGGATTAGTATCAAAAATATATGAATAACCAATACAACTCAACACCCCAAAAATCTAACAATCCAATTAAAAAATGGGCAGAAGACATAAATAGACATTTCTCCAAATAAGACATACAGAAGGCCAAAAGACACATGAAAAGATGCTCAACATCACTCATCAATGGGGAAATGCAACTCAAAACCCCAATGAGATATCCCTCACACCTATCAGAAAGGCTAAAATCAACAACTCAAGAAACAACAAATGTTGGTGAGGATGTGGATAAAGAAGAATCTTCTTGCACTGTTGGTGGGCATACAAATTGGTGTAGCTACTCTGAGAAACAATATGGAGTTTCCTCAAAAAATTAAAAATACACTATCCTATGCTCCAGGAATGGCACTACTGGTTATTTTTCCAAAAAATACAAAAACACTAATTCAGAGGGATACATGCACCCGTATGTTTTTTGCAGCATTATTTACAATAGTAAAATTATGGAAACAGACCAAGTGTCAATTGATAGATGAATGGATAAAGAAGTAGGTATACACACACACACACACACACACACACACACACACTAGAATATTAGTCATCCTTAAAAAAAATAACAATTTTGCCATTTGCAACATGGATAGACCTAGCAAGTATAATTTAAACGAAATATGCCAGTCCAAGAAAGCCAAATACCTTATGATCTCACTCATGTGGAATTCAATAAACAAATCAGCAAAGGAAAAAAAAAGAGAAACAGACAAACCAAGAAGGAGACTCTTAATTATAGACAACCAAGTGATGGTTACCAGAGGGAATATGGGTGGGGGAATGGGGGAAATAGGTGATGGGGATTAAAGAGTACATTAATGATGGAAAAAATGATAATTTAAAAAAATGTCCCATTTTAGACAGCAGATTATTTTGTCACCTCTGTCATGGATGGCAACTTTTATTGAGGCCATCAGGTAACTTGACTACCTGAAAACTACTTAGAACTTTAACTCAACATATTTTAAGTGTGTGCCTGCCTCAGTCTTTTCCTCCCACCAGCTTACTACAGAATGAAAAACACACCATTAGAATTATGTTTTTGGTTTAAGGCACTGTTATCTCCAAATGACCTGTATTAGCAATAACATTAAGTAGAATCTGTGCCAGACCCTACTCCACTGGTTCAGGTTATTTACCTGAACATCCACCAACTGTGTAAAAACAGACCCGTAGGATTAATGGCTGTCGTAGCATGAGGCAGTAAAGGTCTTTTTTCCCTGTTAGCTTGCAACTAACAAAAGGAAACCTTAGTTTCTTCAATGAAGCATTAAGAATTCCAGGGGCAGGAAAAAAAAAAAGGCATGAGTCCACCTTAATGAATGTCAGAACTACAGTATTTTTTTAGATAACTCTGGAACCCAACACCACCTCTACAATATTATACTTTAGTTAATATACTAATCATTGGACAGTGCCTTTCCTCAAAAATGTCAAGTGAATTGGAATAGAACTTAATTTCCTCTTAGAAAACTGGTGACTTCTATGTGGACTTACTAATCAAGTTGTTTGCTTATCTCTGAATCTGAGTTGGAGCGTCATTCCTTTATTTAGAAAGCTACTTTCCTAATATGTTCCTAGTAAAACATTACATATAATGCTCCATCATGATTAAGGGCTGTTGGGGTTGAGCCCGCTCAAAGGATTGTATATAATTATGCACAAGGTACAAGAAAATGAGTGTGATAAATCTGTCCATGCTTCCTGGTAGCCAAGAGAAATAAAGATGATCATTCTCAATGGAACTTCAACCCAAAAGCACATCTAGTTTATTATTCATTCACTTTGTAAAATTAGGTCAAGTTATCTGATTTCCTGCATTTAAAATGTCAAACTTTTCTTCTAAAATGTAGCCAATTCTCAATTACCTAGAGGGGGTTTATACTTGGGCTTGGCTTTCTTCAAGGCAAGTTAGGGCAGAGTCACAAGATTGCGGGAAATGGTCCTTTGATGCTTCTCCACTTCCCCTCCCTGTTAACTATCTGTGGAAATCCTCCAGGACTTCGCCTTCACTCCTCCCAATTCTTTCAGGCCCTTTTTCATGTGCTCCTGCCTTTTCAGAAGTGATCCTTTGACTTAAAAAATCAGAAAAGGAGGGCGCCCGGGTGGCTCAGTCGGTTAAGCTACTGCCTTCGGCTCAGGTCATGATCCTGGAGTCCCGGGATCGAGTCCCACATCAGGCTCCCTGCTCAGCAGGGAGTCTGCTTCTCCCTCTGACCCTCTTCCCTCTCATGCTCTCTCTCATTCTCTCTCAGATAAATAAAATCTTTTAAAAAAAATTAAAAAAAAATCAGAAAAGGAGGTATCTTCCATGTCTATCGATCCCCTCTCCATGCCAAGTCGTTCTTATGAAGGATGGACAATTTTTAAATTCAGCTCTGATTGTTTATTTCTCACCTTTTTAATTCTCTATCACTCCTTTAAATTCACTTCATGAATCTAACTTCTTTCAAGAGTTCCATCAATTTTCTCCTCTATACTCTTTGCTGTACTCTTCTCTTTTCTCCTCTCTCTAGATCTTTTGCTGTTTATGAAGTATACCTCTTCTTACAGCCCAGTATTCAATCTACATCAATGACATTCCTTTATGTCACCCCTTAGAAACTATACAAAACAGTATAGATTGTTCAAAAGTGACCCTTCAGTATAAACACAAGCTATTATGGTGTGTCTTCTCACCCAAAGCTATCTGAAGATATCAGAATGCTCTTGGCAAAACTGAGGTCAGTCCTAAGAATTATTCATAAAAGTAGTTAATATAGCACTTACTATGAGCAATAAAGTATTCTGGCTTCTTTACATATATAATATACATACACATTGGTCACATAACAGTTCTATGAATTGGGAAGTACGAATACCATGACCATCCCCCAAATTGGAGACAGAAAAACCAAGGGTTTTGTTTAAGGTCTTAGACGCAGTAAGGTAGCACATGGTCATCTACCTGAGACCCTCTCACTTATGGTGTCCTCTCAACTGCTGCCTGGCCCATACCACAACATTACGGAGTGCTTTACAAGAAATCTCAGCTTGTCAGGTTACAAATCATACCACTGTGACACTGTTTTAATATATGCATGTATTCAAATACATGTGTCTCAGAATTAAAACTTTTTCTCCATGTCCTAACTGTCTAATACAAGGAATAAATTTCATAAAATTTTTCTATGAATGATGGTAGAAGTAACATAAGCGATGTCATCTATTTGGATTCTAAGACTAAGTTGCTTTAATTTTCAAGTGCAAATAAAACAGTGAATTATTTAGGTTTGAGCATTTTGTGTGACAACCCAAGAAACTAAGAAATTGTTCAGAAACAATGACAATGTTTTGGAATTTAAATTTTACACTGCATCTTTCATCTGGTCAACTCTGACTGCCATAGTTCTTTTTCCATGTAGTATTACTTTGAACATCCCCTCCTCTCCTTTCCTGCCATTAGCCAGACCACCCATGTCTCATACAAAAAAAAAAAAAAAAAAAAATTTAGTCTTTTGTCTTTTTAACAAGCTTGATGAAGAGTTCTTTTTTTAAACTTAGGAACTTGTTTTGCCACTATAATAATCAATATACAGAAAGTTACTAATGCGATTTCAAGTATAATTTAGTCCCAAATCTCTCTGGTGAAATTATACAACAATGCAAATTAGAGATAATTTTATAAAGGAAAAACAATGATCTCAGTTAAACTTGGTTTTATTGTTCAATGCCCCATTTTTCTCATTGTTTTATTTTTATTTTATGTTATGTTAATCACCATACATCATTAGTTTTTTTACATTAGTTTTTGATGTAGTGTTCCGTGATTCATTGTTTGCATATAACACCGAGTGCTCCATTCAGTACGTGCCCTCTTTAATACCCATCACCAGGCTAACCCATCCCCCCACCCCCCTCCCCTCTAGAACCCTCAGTTTGTTTCTCAGAGTCCATAGTCTCAAGATTCATCTCCCCCTCCAATTCCCCCCCTTCATTTTTCCTTTCCTACTTTTTTTTTTTTTTAACATATAATGTATTGTTTGTTTCAGGGTACAGGTCTGTGATTCAACAGTCTTACACAATTCACAGCGCTCACCATAGCATATATCCTCCCCAAAGTCCATCACCCAGCACCCCCCCAACCCTCCCACCCCCCACCATTCCAGCAACCCTCAGTTTGTTTCTGGAGATTAAGAGTCTCTTATGGTTTGTCTCTCTCTCTCTGGTTTCATCTAGTTTTTTTCCCCTCCCTTCCCCTATGATCCTCTGTCTTATTTCTCAAATTCCTCATATCAGTGAGATCATATGATACTTGTCTTTCTCTCATTGACTTATTTCGCTTGGCATAATACCCTCTATTTTCATCCATGTCATTGCAAATGGAAAATGGCCACATTTTTAAGAAAATCCAGAGCAATGAAACTCCTCAGGTAATGCTCAAAGCCACTGGATTCCAGTCCTTCCCCGGATATGGGTCCAAAAGGAGAACTTCTTCCCACAGGAACCTACAAATCAGCCAGCCTTCATTTGGTTTCGTCAATTTCAGGCAGGTAAAGAATCCTAACAGGTTCACATGTATATATTTAATTTACACACATCCTTCTAAGGAGGTCTTTATAATTTGTTCCAGGTTTCGAGCTGAGAAATGGAGCCTCAGATAATTAAAGTTCACAAAGCATGAAGCCAGAAAAACTAGATAAGCAAGAGGTCTCCAAGTGAAAATTTTGTGTACTTTCCACTATGCTATTTAGAATTTACCTCCATGCCCTCCAGCCCCTAACATAGAAATAGTCTAAAATTGGTTCAACTTTGGGGAGGCGGTCTATGAGATCATTCATTAGGAGGAAGTTGAAAGAATTCATCTTATACGGGTAAAAAAAAAAGAAAAGAAAAATTACACACTAACGAGTCATTTTGTGTGTCACAGAGCCGAACATGCTTTAAAATAAATAGCCATGTTTCACTTCTATTTTTTCCTTCTTAGTTTCTCCCATATTAAACTGACTCATCACAGGTATAGACAGCAACAAACCTGCTAATTTTTTTTTAAAGATTTTATTTATTTGTTTGACAGAGACACAGTGAGAGAGGGAACACAAGCAGGGGGAATGGGAGAGGGAGAAGCAGGCTTCCTGCTGAGCAGGGACCCCAATGTGGGGCTCGATCCCAGGACCGTGGAATCATGACCTGAGCCAAAGGCAGACGCTTAACGACTGAGCCACCCAGGCGCCCCAACAAACCTGCTAATTTAAGTTTCAGATCTATGAACAGTAACCAATACTCACTGGAAGTTTGGGCATTTCTTGGTACCTTTCATAGTATCTTGCAGGAGGGGCAATGTGTTTTGCCTCACCTAGCTTTCCATGAACTGAGGACAACATGTTTTAAACACAAGACCATCTTCCGCAAGCAGAGACCTGAAGTAAAAACATGAGTAATAGAAAATGTGTAGAAACCAAGTTTCCCTTCTCACATGCTCTACGTAGACTCCTAAGAGCTCACTGATGGAGCAAAAGAATTCCCCATTCATCAGAGAAAAGAATTAACTCCATCATTAAAGAGTGAAGAAATCATTTCAAAGTGACACATCACATCTGTGAGATATCTTCTGAATGAAGCCAGGGAAATTCAATTTAGATGCACATGTAGAACGAGAATCATTCATGCCAGGGGCCATGGTGGACACCACAGGGCATACAAAATGGATTAAGATCCAGCTTTTGTTCTGGGGAAACATTTTATGGAGAAAAAAATCTCAACTATCATCATAATTACAGTAAAACTTGGTAAATGTCATTGTGAACTTTTAACAGCATGGGGAAGTTACAATAGTAAAAGAAAGGAAAAAAAGGGGCCTACAGGTTTTGGAAAAAAATCTTCGCAGTTGAAACATGTTATACAGGGTCAAATACAATATAGCATACCAAGAAGAAAGGACAAAGATGGCGAATGTGAGGTACCAAGCTGGAAGGCCAGGATGTCATCAGGCATTAATAGATTCAGTGGCATGAGGAGAGGTGGAGGGGGTCAAAGGGGTGAGCAAAGTGAAGACAGTTCATTCTGGTGAAGTCATCATCTAAATCCCAGGACTAGTCTCCAGTGTGTCTTAGCAGCCCTGAAGATACACACCAGGCTCGTGGATCTCATTAAAAATTTGAAATTCACGAGGATTAGGTGAATTGAAAGACTAAAACTACAGACTTCAGGTAAAACACGTTTGCTCTGAAACTTATGCTTCAAAGTTACTTTCAGAGTTCTCATCAGACACCCTAACCAAAAAGGTCGGAGGTGGGGTCTGGGAGTCTACATTCAGCCACTTCACAGGGTCAAGTTCATGCCGGATGACTGCCAGACACACTGAGAACAGCTGCAGCTTCAAGGTGGGAGACAGCAGGCCCAGAGCTGCCGTGGCCTGCGTGGATTGGCTAAGAGAATCCAGAAAACAGGACAGTGCCCAATGCTAGTGCAAAACAGATTCCCATACCATTCTAAGCCACAGGAACAAGTTCAAGGTCTTTGGAGATTCTAGCTTACTTTAAATTAGAGGTGGGAAAACTTACCAGCTAGGTTTCCCATATTAGTCCTCAAGTTTCAATACTTAAGAATCACCCAGAAGATGTGTTTTAAAAGGAAGGTGCTAGGTTCTTCACTTCCAGAGTTCCTGATTGAATCAGGCTGGGTAAGGCCAAGGATTCTGCACTTTTATAAAGTTGTATTAGTGATTCTAAGGTGAGGGAATCCTCAGAAGATACTGGGAAACACTGCCCCAATGGGATCCTTATAGGCATTTAATAAAATTGATGCACTTATCAACTTCTTGTTAGACGTCTTGTCTGATTTATAGCAGTTCCACTGATTTATTTTAGGCCTTGAATATCCCTTGACATTTAGAATTCATAAGTAGGGGCACCTGGGTGGCTCAGTCAGTTAAGCATCTGCTTTCAGCTCAGGTCCTGGTTCCAGGGTCCTGGGATCAAGCCCCGCATCGGGCTCCCTGCTCTGCAGGGAGCCTGCTTCTCCCTCTCCCTCTGCTGCTCCCTCCTGCTCATGCGCTCTTTCTCTCTCAAAATATTTTTTAAAAATAAAATAAAATTCATAAATAAAAGAAAATAGGCTAATTACCTTTTGCCTTCATACCATGATCACAGTCCTGTTAGATTTTCAGGTCTTTAGTATGGAAAGCCTATTTTCATTTATCACAGTTGCTTCTTCGTGAGTCATGATCTCCAGCCAATTAGACATTTGTTTTATTTAGGTTGATGAATGTCAATTAAGCAACACAAGCCAGTATTTAAAATCATAATTCCCTATTAGAAACTATTAAATTAAAAATTCAATGCACATTTCAACTATACAATTAAATACAAATTCAACTGTAAGTTTACCACATAATTACATTACTGTCTGCTCTACTAGGAAAACATTTTAAAGGTTAGATTTCCCATTAGCAAGACTTAGTCTGACATTACTGTGCTAGATCAGAAGCCACTTTCAAAGTATACTTTACTGAAAATGTATAGTTGATTAGCTCTACAAATTAAGTAGTAAGAGACCACAGTACGAATCTATGCTATATATCCACAGTAAATGTGGGTATATTTGGCCAGGCATGATGGCAGCTGGGTGATGGGGAAAAGACTGCCTTCCCTAGCCACAGGTCCCCAAATATCTCATACATGAGTTTAGCTGACAACTGGGACCCCAGTAAGCACCACAAATACGGTCATCCTGTCTGTCTTGTTCACTGCTCTATCCCCAACATCTAACATTGAGCCTGACATATGTATTTAGTAAAATATTTGTTGGACCAAACCATCCTCCCAAACAACTGGGAAACAATGAATACTGTTTGGTCTCTCCGAGACAATGTACCTGATTAAAAGGAGGTTATTCTCTTCCAGGATGGAGTTGTACACGTAAGATTAATCAAAAGACACTGGTCTGAGAATTGAATGAGGCAAGGTATTAGTGATCATGGGGATTAATTTCCTGGTCTGAAGCCTTGAAAACAAAAACAAAAACAAAAAACAAGGAATTTTATTTATACCAGACTTCACTAGAAGAAGTTTTAATCAATTATGATTCTAAAAGTTTTTTTTAACTTTACTTATAATGTGATTTTCACTAATGCCCTATTTTTCCCCCATTCACTTTCCAAATAATACATTTTAGATTTAATGCCTTAAAAATGGTTCTTATACTGTAACAAGAATGTGATAGCAGTAACCTTCCTAAGGGAGCTCCCAGTATCTTTTTCCATGTCACAGAAGTTTATTTGTAGGATTCTACGCAAAACAGCTGTAATCATTTCTAAGGCTTGACAAAATCATCTATACCATCATTAAATGTTCCAGAAACTTAATGGATACAAGTATGTGTCATCCATCACACAAAATAAAGAAGGAAAAGAAAAAAGCAACACACATGAACAATTTAGGAAATAAAATTTAAAAATAAGAAAAGTAAATTCAAACTTAATTCAGAATTATAATATGGATTATCAGACATTTTTATAAATGTGCTTTTCAGGGTCTATAAAAATAATGTAATATCCATACTCAACTTGCCTATTATTCTAAACTTACTCACTTTCCTAAAATTTGAGGATAAAAAAACTTCCCTGTTTCAATTCTTAATATAGGACTATACAGAGTTCTTCAATGGCTTTTCCAATAGTTGGGAACAGGTGGCAGTTGGCCAAGGCCTAGTATCTTAAAAATTAGAAACTCCAGACTATTCTGTGCTCCCTACCAAGTGACTTTCTCACACCCACCCCGCTCCTCAGAGTATACCAGGGAAAGCATTTTTTTTCAGAAATGTCTCACAATAGATGCAGAAACAAAAAAAATAGAGGATGCTAAGTTATTAAGGCCGTTATTTTTATTATTTTGCAGTGAGAATAATGTTTATTGAGAATGGCTCATTACAAACAAAATATATATATATGTATATGTATATATATACATATATAATTATGCATATACATGTAGAAAATCTCTGCAATGCAAAAGATCCCTTTTGTCCCTGTGCGGCTGGAGTGAACAAAACCAAGTGTCCAGTGTGACTTCACTGGGCCCCCAGCATGTGGACAGGGGTCATGGGTGCCACGTGTTATAGGCAGAAGTTCCTGAAGTCTGGGCTTTCTCCACCCTTGTGTTCAGGACGTGTGCAAGAATGCCTTTACGTTTGCGTTCCACCCCCATTACCCTCCCAGGCAGATGGCACCATCTTAGACACAGGTAGCTTTCTTGTTAACCTTCCAGATGGGTGACCTCCAACTTGTGGCTTGCCCAGGGACTGTTCCTACATGCTGTGTGATGGACTGAGGTGCTGTGACCACTCTGTGGAGGCTGCTCCCCATCATCCAAAGCTTCACTTCCTCATTGCTTTCCTTTTTCTTTGATGCGTAAGTAAAAGGTGTAAAAGGTGTAACAGAGTAAAAGGTGACAGGCAGAAAGCTTTCTATTTCTCTTGCTTCCCCTCCTTTCTTCCTCCCCATACAGAAAATCAAAATGAGTAGGCTTAGGTAATAAAGTTTGAATTTCAGTTTGGATCTGCCTTGAGGATAGAAAGGAGTATACAATCTGATTGGGATCAGGATCATGAGGCAATTGTCAAGATTTTTATAAGGGAACTGATTCATGAGGACTTTGTTCCATCCTTCCATGACCTTAACAACTTGGGCCAGGATGTGATTTAATTTACAATTATTGATTGAAGTACATTTTCTTTTGATTAAAACCAAAAAGCAAAAATGGGCTTAATGAGTCACTAGATCATCATAAATTGATGCTTTCTTTTGAATATTTCAAACTAGAAAATGAAAAATGATGATTCAAAAGCATTGCTCATAAATATATATTATATATAAATATGATTTATATAAATATATATTAAATGTATAATTATATATCAAATATATATGTATTATGTATATAATATAGAGAGACAGAGACAAATTAACCAAGTAACCAAAAAAACCCAATGTGAATTTTTGCAGGGAAAACACACACACACACACACACACACATGCACAGACTAGTTCAGTAACTGTCCCCATCCTCTTAAAAGATTCAAAGGGAAAGGTTTTTTAAAAGGGATAATGAGGTGGTATGAGTCACTAAAGTTTTTAGGTTTTGTTCTTTCAGTCAGATGTTAGGATTCTTATCTAAAGAAGACATGTAATGAAAAGGACACCCAACTTCCATTTGTCTAGTACAATTAGCTTATTATGTTACTGAAGATTGTTACATATGGTTTCATTGGGAGTTCAGAAAAACAATCATGAGCTAGAAGAGTATATTATGATGCCCATTTGGGACATACAGAAAGTGAAGATAACAGAGTACGAGTTTGTTAGAACCAAGTCTCAGATTCCTGTCATTTAGTCTTTAGTCTTTTGAAGAAATGTATTAACAACTTGTGATAGTCACAACATTGGGTTAGGCCCTCTTTAAGAAGCAAAGAAATAAGCAACCTTGGCTTCCAGTAAACAGTAACTTCTAATTCACTTTGTTCCTCTTTCTGCTTATCAATGTCCCCTTCACCCCCAGAAGTCAAGGATCAATAGCTACAAATGTCAAGAGTCCTAAGAACTTTGTCAAAACTTAATTTTTAAGTAGCAACACTTCACTTTCATTTAGATATAACCATTTTTTTAAGTCAAAAGCAGCTGAACACCACAAAAAACAAATACAGAATTCTTCAATTCAAATTCCTGAAATGACAACTTGTATTAATCACTGTATTTTTCAATTCTATCTGCTAACAGAAATTTAAATGTTCAGTGTTGAAAACCGAATTCCGAGAGTAATTGCTGGATTAGCATGATGTCACAATTACACTAATCTGATGATGTCAGTTACTCTGGCATTCTCTTTGAGGAGTGAAATAAGTTTAAATTGAAACCTTTAAGTCAGATGAACATTACTGGACAGTATTTTGCATGAACATATTTACTCTTAAATACGCCATATTAGGGTTACCATCACACAACACTGCTGGTCTTTCCTTAAAATTTAATGATTGGCATATCCCATCATACCCAATGACACCCATTCTATTCCTTCTGCCCCCAATAAACTGTCATGTAGGAAACAATCATTAGCCAATATTAAAAAAAAGAAATTGAAAAATAGAATTCTTAAACACTTTTTACATGAAGACCATCCTGGGGGAAATATTCATTGAGTTGATTATGGAGATTAAATCTTAAAAGACATGAACCATATAATAGTCAGAAAGACTAGCAGCCAGCAATTTGCCACAGAATATTCACATTCAATTCAAAGACTAGAGTTAGTAAATCACTAAGTAGTATCATTTGGAAAATTTAAGTTGTCCTTTGGTTCAACTTAATGTACGAGGAAATGGCCCTGCATGACATTTCATTCCTGTAAACAATATCATTTAGAAATCCCTGTAATTTCCTTCACAAATTCTACAAATGGAACTACAGTCTGTTAAAAAACCACTTGAGTAAACATGTAAAATTCTAGCTTTTGACAAATTACAACATGTTTCTTCTTTAGAGATCTATGTTGGGTTTCCTAATTTAATCATGATCAAAAGATTACCAGTGAGTAAACTTATTTTTAAGAGAAGATACTGTCCTGAAAGTAAATTAACTATTTCCTTCGTAACGTTCATTAATTATAGCTCACTGCCTATCCCTCCTATGTTCTTCAAACAGGGAAACGAAGTCCATCTGCGTTCACAGACAGCACAGAATTCTCTTCCACATTCCCAGAGATTTAAGAACATACTGCAGTGGAAACAAAATAGCATAGCAAGTGAGTAGAACAGAAGCTAAGTTGCGTTGTGAAAAAACACAACTATAAAAATACAACTTAAGAAAGTTGTTAGTAGTCCACATGGCATTCAAGGGGTGGGGGAGGCTGATGCACTTCTTCATGTAATATCACAGAAGTACCAGATCACCTATAAACGTAAGGCAGTAATTTATCATAACTGAAAAAAGAACTCCTTCCTTATGTGTGGTTGGCCACTCTGTTCCAAAGAACAGAGACATTGTCAACTACATTCTTTCATTTATAATAAATGGGCTGCTAATTAGGTACTACAGAAGAGCTCTAAGTTCCCAAGAAGTCGGGACTTGGTTCTCTTCATCTGAAACTTCTAGCCCAAATGTTTGTCTTGGAATTTTACTTCTCCCTGAATAATTAGTGCAGTAATGCATGATTCACAAATCCCTCAAGGTGAATGAAATGGGAGTGGATTCTTGGTTCCATTAATAAGAAAATCAGGGGCGCCTGGGTGGCCCAGTCATTGGACATCTGCCTTTGGCTCAGGTCATGATCCCGGGGTCCTGGGATCGAGCCCCCCGTCAGGCTCTCTACTCCGCAGGAGGCCTGCTTCTCCCTCTCCCACTCTCCCTGCTTGTGTTCCCTCTCTCACTGTGTCTCTATCAAATAAATAAATAAAATCTTAAAAAAAAAAAAAAGAAAGAAAATCAAGTAGTTACCTAGCTCCTATAGCCAAGTAGGTAGGTCATCCAGTCATTCAAGGTGAAAAGCAAAAAGCAAAAAGGTATTATTCCAAAGTCATTCTCATCTAACATTCAAGATGGTATATAGGCATCCCATCACTTGCGTACTCTACTTGATGGGTAGTGGTTGTCCAGAGAACTGTGTTAAGAATTTGGGACTGTGAGGACCTGAGTGGCTCAGTTGGTTAAGCGACTGCCTTCTGCTCAGGTCATGATCCTGGAGTCCCAGAATTGAATCCCACATCGGGCTCCCTGCTAGGTGGGGAGTCTGCTTCTCCCTTTGACCCTCCCCCTTCTAATGCTCTCTCTCTCTCTCATTCTCTCTCTCAAATAAATAAAATCTTAAAAAAAAAAAGAATTTGGGACTGCATCTAAACTCAGCCTCAATTAGTGCTCTGGATGTTTGGCAATTTTGGTCATTGAACTGAGAAGCAACTGAGGGGTGATCGGGTACATGAAGAGTCCATTTAAAATGATATAGGTTACTTGTATCCATCAAATTCACTGAAAAGCACAAAAATCTTCACTTCCTTATTTTATTCTGAGTTTTAGAAGTTGGTGCCACTAAATTAAGTACTTTTCCAGAAGTTATCCACCTGTTATCCCTGGGATACAAGGATGGTTCAATATATGCAAATCAATAAATGTGATACCTGATATTAAGAATTATAAAAATCATGACTATCTCCATATAAATAGAAAAAGCATTTGATAAAATATACAGTCTTTTTTTATGGTTAAAATCCCCAATTCTATACTGGGTATAGTAAGACTGCACTTCAACATAATTAAGGCCATATATAACCAGCCCACAGCTAACTTTATATCTTTATACTCAATGTCTAAAAATTCAAAACTTTTAAGACCAAGACAAGAGTGCCCATGCTCACTTTTTCAAAATAGTACTGGAAGTCCTAGATAGACCACTTAGGCAAGACAAACAAAGGTCATCCAAATTGAAAAAGTAAAATGGTCAGTATTTTCAGATGCTATCATCTTATATAAAGGAAATCCTTAAGACTCAACCAAAAAACTCTTGGAAGTAATAAATTCAGTAGAATTACAGGATATAAAAATCCACATACAGGTATCAGGTGTTTTTCTACACACTAACAATAAAACACCCGCAAAATAAATAAAACGATCCCATTTGCCATAGTATCAAAAACAGTAACATATTTAGTAATAAATCTAACAAAGTATAAAATTTATACAATAAAATCCCTAACACCATGATGATAGAAACTTAAGATAGAAATGTAAAGATGGGGGGTGGAGCAAGATGGCGGAGGAGTAGGAGACCTGGATTTCCTCTGGTCTCAGGAAGTCAGCTGGGTAGGGATTAAACCATTCTGAACACCTACGAACTCAACAGGGGATCGAAGAAGAGAGTAGCAACAACTCTCTGAACAGAGAAGCGACCACTTACTGGAAGGTAGGACGTGCGGAGAAGTGAATCTGAGGCGATATTTGGGAGGATAGACGGCAGGGGAGGGGGGCCTCCGTCGACCGCTTCTGGCAAGTGATAGAGCCGCGGAGCACAAAATCGGAACTTTTAAAAGTCAGCTCCATGGAGGGACGTCACTCCAGTGGCTAAGCAGAGGGTGGAACCCTCGTGGGACAGTGGGGTCTCAGGACCCTCGCGGTCACAGAAAGACCGGGGGTGCCTGAGTGCAGCAGAGCTCCCAGGGATCGGAGGGGGGAAGCCGGCTGCAGAGACGGAGCCGAGGCGCGGGCTCTCAGCTCGGGGTTGCCATAAACTGTGATCCGCGGCCCAGTCAGGCCACTGTTCCTCCAGCAGGGACCCAACAAGCAGCAGAGCCAGGGAGACTCCCCTCCCTCCCCCGGGGAGCGCGGCGCGGGAGTGCACCATAGGGATCTGCTGGGTTTGGAGACTGCACACGGGGTCGGGTGCCAGGGATAGAAATGCTCGGTCACAGGCCAGAGACCAGGGAGACGGGAGTGACCGACTGCTTTTCTCTGGGGGTGCACTGGGGAGCGGGGCCCCGAGTTCTCAGCTCCTCTGGGTGGAGAGTGGGAGGCCACCATTTTCACCCTGGTCCTCCAAAGCTGTACCGAGCGCTTGCAGGGAACAAAAGCTCCTGAGAGCAAACCCGAGCAACTTGCTTAGCCGGGACCGACAAGGGCGGGGCAATTCAGCCTCCGGCAAAGACATTTGGAAACGGCAACAGGCCCCTCCCCCAGAAGATCAGCACGAACAGCCAGCAAGCCAAGACCAAGTTTACCGATCAAGGAGAACGGGAGAACTCCAGCACTAGGGGAATACTGCACATAAAATTCATGGCTTTTTTACCATGATTCATTAGTTTTTCAAAGTTATTTTTTTAACTTTTTTTTATTTTTCTTTTCCCTTTTTCCAACCATCTTATCAATCCATTTTTTAAAAAAACATTTTTTATTTTTTTTAGAGTCATATTTTATCCCTTCATAGTAGTTACCCTTATTTTTGGCATATATATATACACAAGTTGTTCTCTCTTTAAAATTTTGAGATACAGTTTCTTCTAACAGATCAAAATATACCCTAAATCACTAGTGTATGGCTTTGTTCTAGTCTCCTGCCTGATCACATTCTCTCCTTTTTATCTTTTTTTTTAAAATCTTCTTCTTTCTTTTTTCAAACAACTCCTTATCAATTCCTTTTATAAAATCTTTTATAATTTTCATCTTTACATTCATCTTCCATCCCTTCATTGTATCAAGCCTTATTTTGTACATATATGTCTTTCTTCCTTTAAAATTTTAGGAGGCCCTTTCTTCTAACAGACCAAAATACACCCAGAATCTAGTGTGTGGCACTCATCTATGCACCAGCCTGATCATATTTGATCATATTTTTGTTTTGTTCCGTTTCTGTTTGTTATCTTTTTCTTTTTCTTTTATTTTTCCTCTTTTTTCTTTCTTTCCCTTCCTTTTCCCCTGGTTTCAGGTCTTTTCTGATTTTTTTATAGAGTATATTTCCTGGGGACGTTGTTAACCTGTTAGCATTTTGTTCTCTCATTCATCTATTCTCCTCTGGACAAAAGGACAAAACGAAAAAAATCACCTCAGCAAAAAGAACAAGAGGTAGTACCATCAGCCAGGGACCTACTCAATACGGACATTAGTATGATGTCGGACCTAGAGTTCAGAATCATGACGTCAAAGATACTAGCTGGGCCTGAAAAAAGCGTGGAAGTTATTAGAGAAAACCTTTCTGGAGAAATAAAAGAACTAAAATCTAACCAAGTCGAAATCAAAAAGGCTATTAATGAGGTACAATCAAAAATGGGGGCACTAACTGCTAGGATAAATGAGGCAGAAGACAGAATCAGCAATATAAAAGACCAAATGATGGAAAATAAAGAGGCTGAGAAAAAGAGAGAAACAACTACAGGACCACGAGGGCAGAATTCGAGAGATAAGCGATACGATAAGATGAAACAACATTAGAATAATTGGGATCCCAGAAGAAGAAGGAGAGAGAGGGGCAGAAGGTATATTGGAGCAAATAATAGCAGAGAACTTCCCTAAAAATAGGTCAACACCCTGACATCTAATAGTAAAACTTACGAGTCTCAGAGACAAAGAGAAAATCCTGAAAGCAGCTCAGGAGAAGAGATATGTAACCTACAATGGTAGAAACAGATTGGCAACAGACCTATCCACAGAGACCTGGCAGGCCAGAAAGGACTGGCAAGATATCTTCAGAGCACTAAATGAGAAAAATATGCAGTGAAGAATACTATATCCAGCTAGGCTGTCATTGAAAATAGAAGGAGAGATAAAAAGCTTCCAGGACAAACAAAAACTAAAGGAATTTGCAAACACAAAACCAGCCCTCCAAGAAATATTGAAAGGGGTCCACTAAGCAAAGAGAGAGCCTGAAAGCAGCATAGATCAGAAAGGAACACAGACAATATACAGTAACAGTCACCTAACAGGCAATACAATGGAACTAAATTCATATCTTTCATTAGCTGCCCTGAATGTAAATGGGCTAAATGCCCCAATCAAAAGCCACAGGCTATCAGATTGGATTAAAAAACAAGACCCATCAATATGCTGTCTGCAACAGACTCCTTTGAGACCCAAGGCACCCCCACATTGAAAGTGAGGGGTGGAAAACCATTTACCATGCTAATGGACACCAAAAGACAGCTGGGGTGGCATTCCTTCTATCAGACTAATTAGATTTTAAAACAAAGACTGTAATAAGAGACGAAGAAGGACACTATATCCTACTTAAAAGGTCTATCCACCAAGAAGATCTAAAAATTGTAAATATCTATGCCCATAACATGGGAGCACCCAATTATATAAGGCAATTAATAACAAAAGTGAAGAAACACATTGACAACAATACAATAATAGTGGGGGACTTTAACACCCCCCTCACTGAAATGGACAGATCATCTAAGCAAAAGATCAACAAGAAAATAAAGACTTTAAATGACACATTGGACCAAATGGACTTCACAGACATATTCAGAACATTCCATCCCAAGGCAACAGAATACACATTCTTCTCTAGTGCCCATGGAACATTCTCCAGAATTGATCACATCCTTGGTCAAATATCAGGTCTCAAGTGGTACCAAAGGACTGGGATTATTCCCCGCATATTTTCAGACCACAATGCTTTGAAACTAGAACTCAGTCACAAGAGGAAAGTCGGAAAGAACTCAAATACATGGAGGCAAAAGAGCATCCTACTAAAGAATGAATGGGTCAACAAGGAAATTAAAGAATTGAAAAAATTCATGGAAACTAATGAAAATGAAAACACAACTGTTCAAAATCTTTGGGATACAGAAAAGGCAGTCCTAAGAGGAAAGTATATAGCAATGCAAGCCTTTCTTAAGAAACAAGAAAGGTCTCAAATATACAACCTAATCCTACACCTAAAGGAGCTAGAGAAAAAACAGCAAATAAAGCCTAAACCCAGCAGGAGAAGAGAAATAATAAAGATCAGAACAGAAATCAATGAACTAGAAACCAAAAGAACAGTAGAACAGATCAATGAAACTATGAGCTGGTTCTTTGAAAGAATTAACAAGATTGATAAACCCCTGGCCAGACTTATCCAAAAGAAAAGAGAAATGACCCAAATCAACAAAATCATGAATGAAAGAGATCACAACCAACACCAAAGAAATACAATTATAAGAACATATTATGAGCAACTCTATGCCAGCAAATTAGATAACCTGGAAGAAATGGGTGCATCCCTAGAGATGTATCAACTACCAAAATTGAACCAGGAAGAAATAGAAAACATGAACAGACCTATAACCACAAAGGAAATGGAAGCAGTCAACAAAAATCTCCTAACAAAAGCCCAGGGCCAGATGGCTTCCCAGGGGAATTCTATCAGACATTTCAAGAAGAATTAATACCTATTCTCCTGAAACTGTTCCAAAAAATAGAAATGGAAGGAAAACTTCCAAACTCATTTTATGGGGCCACCATTACCTTGATCCCAAAACCAAAGACCCCATCAAAAAGGAGAATATTACAGACAAATATCCTTGATGAACATGGATGCAAAAATTCTTACCAAATACTAGCCAATAGGATCCAACAGTACATTAAAAGGATTATTCACCATGACCAAGTGGGATTTATCCCTGGGCTGCAAGGCTGGTTCAACATCCACAAATCAATCAATGTGATACAATACATTAACAAAAGAAAGAACAAGAATCATGTGATCCTCTCAATAGATGCAGAAAAAGCATTTGACAAAGTACAGCATCCTTTCTTCATCAAAACTCTTCAGAGCATAGGGATAGAGGGTACATACTTCAATATCATAAAAGCCATCTATGAAAAACCTACAGCGAATATCATTCTCAATGGGGAAAAGCTGAGAGCTTTTCCCCTAAGGTCAGGAACGTGGCAGGGATGTCCACTATCACCACTGCTATTCAACATAGTATTAGAAGTCCTAGCCACAGCAATCAGACAACAAAAAGAAATCAAAGGCATCCAAATTGGCAAAGAGGAAGTCAAACTCTCACTCTTTAAAGATGATATGATACTTTATGTGGAAAACCCAAAAGACTCCACCCCAAAACTGCTAGAACTCATAAATTCAGTAAAGTGGCAGGATATAAAATCAATGCACAGAAATCAGTGGCATTCCTATACACCAACAAGACAGAAGAGAGACAAATCAAGGAGTCGATCCCATTTACAATTGCACCCAAAACCATAAGATACCTAAGAATAAATTTAACCAAAGAGGCAAAGGATCTGTACTCAGAACACTCTAAAATATTCATGAAAGAAACTGAAGACACAAAGAAATGGAAAAACGTTCCATGCTCATGGATTGGAAGAACAAACATTGTGAAGATGTCAATGCTACCTAGAGCAATCTACACATTCAATGCAATCCCCATCAACATACCATCCACGATTTTCAAAGAAATGGAACAAATAATCCTAAAATTTGTATGGAACCAGAGGAGATCCCGAATAGCCAGAGGAATATTGAAAAAGCAAAGCAAAGCGGGCAGCATCATAATTCCAGACTTCCAGCTCTATTACAAAGCTGTCATCATCAAGACAGTATGGTACTGGCACAAAAACAGACACATAGATCAATGGAACAGAATCGAGAGCCCAGAAATGGACCCCCAACTCTATGGTCAACTCATCTTTGACAAAGCAGGAAAGAATGTCCAATGGAAAAAAGACAGTCTCTTCAACAAATGGTGTTGGGCAAATTGGACAGCCACATGCAGAAGAACAAAACTGGACCATTTCCTTACACCACACACAAAAATAGACTCCAAATGGTTGAAAGACCTAAACGTGAGACAGGAGTCCATCAAAATCCTAAAGGAGAACACAGGTAGCAACCTCTTCGACCTCAGCCACAGCAACTTCTTCCTAGAAACATCGCCAAAGGCAAGGGAAGCAAGGGCGAAAATGAACTATTGGGACTTCATCAAGATAAAAAGCATTTGCACAGCAAAAGAAACAGTCCACAAAACCAAAAGACAACTGACAGAATGGGAGAAGATATTTGCAAATGACATATCAGATAAAGGGCTAGTATCCAAAATCTATGAAGAACTTCTCAAACTCAACACCCAAAGAAAAATAATCCCATCAAGAAATGGGCAGAAGACATGAACAGACATTTTTCCAAAGAAGACTTCCAAATGGCCAACAGACACATGAAAAAGTGCTCAACATCGCTTGGCATCAGGGAAATCCAAATCAAAACCTCAATGAGATACGACCTCACACCAGTCAGAATGGCTAAAATTAACAAGTCAGGAAACGACAGATGTTGGCGGGGATGCGGAGAAAGGGGAACCCTCCTACACTGTTGGTGGGAATGCAAGCTGGTGCAACCCCTCTGGAAAACAGTATGGAGGTTCCTCAAACAGTTGAAAATAGAGCTACCATACGATCCAGCAATTGCACTACTGGGTATTTACCCCAAAGATACAAATGTAGGGATCCGAAGGGGTACGTGCACCCCGATGTTTATAGCAGCAATGTCCACAATAGCCAAACTGTGGAAAGAGCCAAGATGTCCATCGACAGATGAATGGATAAAGAAGATGTGATATATATATACAATGGAATATTATGCAGCCATCAAAAGGAATGAGATCTTGCCATTTGCAACGACGTGGATGGAACCGGAGGGTGTTATGCTGAGTGAAATAAGTCAATCAGAGAAAGACATGTGTCCTATGACCTCACTGATATGAGGCATTCTTAATCTCAGGAAACAAACTGAGGGTTGCTGGAGTGGTGGGGGGTGGGAGGGATGGGGTGGCTGGGTGATAGACATTGGAGAGGGTATGTACTATGGTGAGCGCTGTGAATTGTGCAAGACTGTTGAATCACAGATTTGTACTTCTGAAACAAATAATGCAATATATGTTAAGGAAAAAAAAGAAGAAGTTAGCAGGAGGGGAAGAATGAAGGGGAGTAAGTCGGAGGGGGAGATGAACCATGAGAGACGATGGACTCTGAAAACAAACTGAGGGTTCTAGAGGGGAGGGGGGTGGGGGGATGGGTTAGCCTGGTGATGGGTATTAAAGAGGGCACGTTCTGCGTGGAGCACTGGGTGTTATGCACAAACAATGAATCATGAACACTACATCAAAAACTAATGATGTAGTGTATGGTGATTAATATAACAATAAAAATATTTAAAAAAAAAAGAAATGTAAAGATATCCTGTGCTCATAAGAATGAATATTCTTAAAACCTCCATACTAGCCAAAACCATCCATAGATTCAACGCAATCCCTGTCAGAATTCCAACGGCATTTTTCACCAAAATAGAATAATCCTAGAATATGTATGGAACCATAAAGGACCCTAAACAGCCAAAGCTATTTCAAGAAAATTAAAGTCAGAGGCATCAGGCTTCATGATTTCAAGCTATACTACGGAGCTCTGGTAATCAAAACAATATGGTACTGGTATAAAAACAGACACATAGACCAATGGAACAGAATTCAGAGTCCAGCAATAAACCCCCACATATATGGTCAACAAATATTTGACAAGGGAGCCAAGAACACTCAATGGGAAATGTATCATCTCTTCAACAAATGGTGTTGTGAAAACTGGATGACCACACCCAAACAATTAAAATTGGACACCTATCTTACACCAGTGGCAAAAATAAACTTTAAGGGGATTAAAGACTTAAGTCTAAGACCTGATACACTAAAACTCTTAGAACAAAGAAAAAAAAAACCCAGAAAAAAAACTCCTTGACATTTTGACAATGATTTTGTTTTTAATAGGATACAAAAAGCACAACAAAAGCAAAAATCAACAAGTTTGAACACATTGAACTAAAAAGCTTCTGCACAGTAGAGGAAACCAACAAAATAAAGCAACCTCACAAATAGCAGAAAATCTTTGCCAATTATGTATCGGATATTGAAGTTAAAGAAATCATACAACTCATTAACAATAACATAATCTGGGAAAAAAAAAAAACCACAGGCAAGAACCTGTATATACGTTTTTCCAAAGACGACACACTAATGGCCAACAGGTATATGGACAGACGCTCAACATCACTCACCATCAGGGAAATGCAAATCCAAACCCCATAGAGCTATCACCTCACACCTGTTAGAATACCTAGTGTCGAGAACATAAAAAATAGGAAGTGCTGATGAAAATGTCGATTTCAACACACTGTTAGTGGAGGAGCAAATTGATGCAGCCACTGTGGAAAATAGTATGGAGGTTCCTCAAAACTAAGAACAGAATTGCCATATGATCCAACAGTCCCAACTCCGGGTATATATCCAAAGGAAAGGAAATAATTTTCTCAAATACATACACAGACTTCCATGTTTATGGCAGCATTTTTCTTAATAGCCAAAATATCACAACACTTTAAGTGTCCATTAATGGATGAATGAATAAAGAAGTTAGTGCATGTACATGCAATGCAGTATTACTCAGCCATGAGAAAAAAGGAAATCCTGCCAATTGTAACAACACGGATGGACCCTGTGTGCATGTCCAACAAATGCTGTATGTCATCACTTATATATGGAATCTAAAGAGCCAAATTTATAAATCAGACAATAGAATAATGATTATAAGGGGCTAGAGAGTGGGGAAACCACTGAGAGTTTGTTTAAAAATACTGACTCTAGGATGCCTGGGGGGATCAGTTGGTTAAGTGTCAGACTCTTGCTTTCAGTTCAGGTCATGATCTCAGGGTCATGAGATCGAGCCCCACATTAGGCTCTGCACTCAGTGCAGAGACTGCCTTGGTTTCTCTCTCCCTCTGCCCTTTACCCCAGTTCTCATTCACTCACTCTCTCTCAAATAAATCAATCTTGAAAAAAAAAAAAAAGTACTAACTTGCTACCAATAGATATAGAATCTCTGGAGATTTAATGAACAGTATAGTGATTATAGACAGCAATAAAGTATTATAAACTTCAGAGGGGCTACTAGACTAGATCTTAATTATTCCCACCACAAAAAAAAAAAATGCAATAATAGGGGCACCTGGGTGGCTCCGTTAGCTAAGCATCTGCCTTCAGTTCAGGTCATGATCCTGGAGTCCTAGGACCAAGCCCCAAGTTGGGCTCCCTCCTCACCGGGGAGCCTGCTTCTCCCTTTCCCTCTGCTGCTTCCCCTGTCTGTGCTCTCTCTCTCTCTAAATCTTTTAAAAAAATGAAATAATTATGTGACATCATAGAGGTGTTAGCTACCATTTTATAATTATATCGTAATATAAAAATTTATCAGATCAACATGTTATATACCTTAAACCTATAAAATACCTTAGCCTTTTATCAATTTTCTTTTGACTGATAAAGCAAATTGTGATTTGATAGCAGCTTCACCTGATTATCAGACAGGAGTAGAAAGAAATGAAGTGGCTCATAAATATCAAAGTTCCAAGTCAGTTTGAAATTCTCTTCTTCGTCATCCCACATTTTTTCATTGCTGTAAATCTTCACCTTCATCCAGCACACGTTCTAGCATGATCCTAGCCCACTCATTCATAACTGCACTCCTGTCTTGAATTCCCTATTTGTGATGCAAGCTATTTGCCATCTAATAACTATGTATGGGTAAACATCTAATGCCAAAGCACCTGTTATCCTAAAGAACATCTTTTATTTAGTAACATTTGTCTCACTCACACAAACCTGCGATTCTCAAAAGAGGTAAAGCTATTTTTTTCCCCTAACGATTCTCCTTCATGCTATTTCTTGACAGATTTGTCATCTAAATTAATGGCTTCTCGAGTTAAGGACTTTTCTTTTCAAAGGCTGTAGATGCTGTACCTTATTTTACTCTAGAAGAAGAATTTAATGCCCGTATCAGTAACACCTCATCACCATTTAGGAAATGCCAGGGTGAGATGTAGAAAAAAAAATTAATGCCACATTTTGCATATATTTTAAGAAGTTTACAAGCTAGGGGCGCCTGGGTGGCTCGGTTGAGGTTTCAACTCTTGATTTCAGCTCAGATCATTATCTCAGTGTCCTGAGATCAAGCCACCTGTGGGGCTCTGCACTCAGCAGGGAGTCTGAGATTCTGCTTCTCCCTCTCCTTCTGCCCCTCCCCCTGCCAGTCATACTCTCTCAAATAAGTAAATCTTTTAAAAAAAAAAAAAGAAGAAGAAGAAGAAGTTTACACACTAAGTTTAAAACCAAAAGCCAATTAAAAAAAAAAATCCTAAGCCACAGACACTATTTCACACTGATTTTCAAGAAGGAAAATCAAGAAGCGGTCTTTGGTCAGTGGTGCTCGCTGCACAAAATGTCTTCTTCCAGGCCCCCTTTCCTTCTTTCCTTCAACTATCCACTTGTTATTCCTAACTTCCTTTTGCTTATGCCTTCTATCAGACCCCATACCTACTAGAACTTCAAAAAGTGGAACTGTTTAGTGACAACTTTACAATAATGGCGTTATCCTATTTAGTATTTCTAGCTTGATTCTCATTCATCACTTGTGTATATTAACCATCCATTAATCCATGTAATCGGTTTTTTGTTGTTTCTAAAAATGTTATTTCCAGGGTCCTAAAAAGATCTCAGGATTCAAAAAAAATCCCAAATTGCCCCTCCACACCTGCTGAGCAGTCATAATATCCCTTAAAGGTGGCAAGATGGCAACTCATAGTCTTCATTTTACATCTTTGTGGGAAAGAAGAGATGGGAGAAAATCTGTGATGGAAGCCAGGAGAGGGGAACACAGTCCACAGGGCCCTGAGAGGAAGCAACTGTGCAGTTATACAAAGTTAGTGGTTACAGACTGTGGAAAACGGAATGTCAGCAATGGTATTTTAAGAGACTCCAGTATATCCCTAAGTTGCAGGTGGCGCTGGGAGTGAAGGCTTTAGGTGAGGTTGGAGGAGCAGGATGCAGGGGGGAAAAAAAAACAAACAACAAACAAACAAACCACACACACAAAACTGCAACAGGCCACCTCTACAGGATGTTTAAAAAAACACCCATTCTTTACAATCTGTAAGTATGCTAGATGAAGGGGACCTATGAAAAGATAGCACACATATTTTCCGTATAAGGAATTACCACTGAAGAAATACCCAGGCATGAATTTATAATATTCTCTTCACAGTTCTTCCCTTAACACAGTTTAATTAAGAACGCCTTACTACATGGAAACTTCCATTAACCATGGGAAATTGAGCTACCAATATTCCAAAGAATCCTAATTCATCTTCCAATCAATTTGCCCCAGAGCCTAATTTCAAATGGCAGCCATCATCCGCTTTCATGTGTCAAAGATAGAACACCATAGATTATAGTAAAAACTGCACTTGACTGTAATATGGGTGCTTTGGGAATCAAATGGTGGCTTTAGAAATCAAATGGTGGCTTTAGAAATGGCTTTTTTAAAAATTAAACTCTGCCTTTTCTCCTTTAGGAAAGTTTTTTGTTGGCATTTATACATAAGAATAATGTTTGCCCACTACATAGAACAATTGAAGACTTATCAGAAATGGATTACAATTCATGCAGATTATAGGGTTTATGGGTAGGACCACAGGTCTCCTGTTTTCTCAGGGATCTTTAAAACCTACTCAATTCATAGTAAACGTTAAACTGTTAATGGCACAATAATGAAGATCAAATATTAAATATTGTTAAATACCTTATTCTTGATTCATAGTTTAAGTTTATTGATGCAGATTATTCACTGCTCCTCCCCCCCACATTTATATTTATACCTCATACCTAAAATTTTAAGCCAAACATTTCCCTTTTGACTCACTCTTAACAAAATTGTGGAGTAAAGATTTAGCAAAGTTAAGTTTCCACTTCTATCAACTTAAAATTGTGTTCTCCAAATTTCAAATGTTCTACGTGATTGCTCAGGGTTTCTACTCATGTTTGATGTGGATTTTTCAAACATTTCTTTAAGCTGTAAAACTTATATATTTGCTGTAAGTAATTTTACTGTTTACACCTTTTATCTCAAAGGTTGTCAACTGCAACGGTTTTTTATATTCAAATCTGAGCTTGTACCCAGACATAAAATAAATGATAATAAATAAAATCGAACATGACAGAACTTTTTCAGTGCTTACTTACATGCCAAGCATGGCTCAGTGAGAACTGTTCTTATGTTCAACTCATTGAGCAATAGTACAAAATATAAGCTTATGTCACTTTCAGAAATAAGGTATCACATACAGTTTTAGTACTTACTCGTTTAAGTTACTTCTTAATCGCTTAATTATAACTTAATATTTTCCTCTAAGATGAAATAATACTTCTTGAAGCTAATTACTGGTATATTTATTTCTGTGGTCATAGAAATTGTTATGCAGAAATGCACCAATTCTGAAGAAGGTAACATCTTTCAAACATGTCCTTATTTGTGTATTTAATGAAGTCTCAGCTTTTAAAATGGGAACTTTTCTGAAGTATTTGTGGGTCAGGAATTCCAGAACTCACTATATCAAGCTAAAAGTCATTGGTTACCTGAGGGTAAGATGCTCATTCAAATGTATCACGTGAAATAAGGTGTCACGGTTGTTTTCTGATAACGAAGCACTTCATCTAAATCACTCTCATTACAATATAACTTCAGTAGGCTCATTATCTTGCTAATAATTTTATCATGTATATAACTTTGTCTTACAAAAATGAACTTAATGTTACCAGGACATTGACTTTAAGTTAAAAAAAAAAAAAAAAACCTTCTGAATATGCAAAACCATTTTCATTAAAACTTTTTGATCCTCTATTAGATGTAGTCGTCATTCCAGGTCTAATTTTTCCTCACTACCAAGACAAGGACAAGGCCTTCATGTTCCCTCATCAAGGTCTCATTTATGTTGAGGCTTTCCTTTCTTGTTGGGGTGGCGGGGTGGGGGGGGGCATTATTTCTGTCTGGATGAGCACCAGACACTGTTAACTATCACTCTTTGGGGTGGTTTTTATCCTCACTGGCATCCAGTAGTTTTCTTACACACATTTGCCGCTCACAGATCCATACCTTTTGTCAGACTGAAGATTGTGTGTGTGTGTGTATACACACACACACACACACACACAATTTAGAAATACTCAGATTCTAAAGATCATCCTTGTATTTTTCGTAAGTGTTTCAAACACAATCTTAACACTCACCTTTAACTCTTACAAATCACGGTTATTTCATTTTATCTGAGCAAGCAAAATTGTTTCATTTCAGGTAATGTTATAGCAATTGATTCAGAGTGAGTGATGCACTATCTAATCATGCTTATAAATTCAAGCATTATCTTTTTCTACCTGTCTGAGACAGTTAATTTAGCTTATAATCACAAGGATGCAAATAATTTTTGTTACTCTTTAACTATATGGAGGATTGTTTGACATTAGAAAAATGATGAAAAGATTTAAGCCTAGTATGAAAACAAAATGTCATTTGATTCATGAGCTTTAAGACTGGTGTTAACAATGACTAATCATAGTTTATAGATCTCACTCAACCTTCCCAGTCTATGCAAAGGTTTTTGTAAATTTAAGAGTCAAGAGGACTTCTTTTCAAGAAGTACATTGGGTACCTGTGGCCCTAAGTTTATTATATTCTGGATGTTCATACATTCATAAAATAGGTTGTAATAGTAATGTTAGCTCATTCTTGTCATGTTGGTTGAAATCTGGATGTACTATCTTAGACAAAAAGATGTAATTTTGCAACAAACATGTTTTCCCCCACTATTTCCTACATCTGAGGATGGCACATGATCTTACACTTCCTTTGTATCATGGCCTTTTATAATAGACTCACAATAACTATCTGTTGATGTTGATAAATGCATTGAAAATGTTTTTCTGCAAAGCAATTCACCATGTACATTTATTGCTGAACTTAATTCTGGAAGCAGCCAATCCCTTTGTATGCTAACTGGACTTAAATTTGTTTTGTCTGTTTAGTACTCAACAGCATTTTCACAGAAGGCAAGAAGTAGCTTTTATTTTTTTAGTCCTCACAAAAACCATGTAAAGTGCTGGTATTATTGTTACTTAGAGAAAAAGGAGTCGGGGGATTTGCCTAAACCACAAGATTAGATGCCAAGTGGTGAGAAGAGTCTAGAACCCTGCCATTCTCACTCTATGCTGGTGCCATTTTTACTGCAGGACACAGGCTGCTGATTAGAGTTACAAAGACCTCACCCCAACTTCAATTATATTTTGTGGAGGATTTGTCTCCCCTTCTAGAGGAATGCTATTAATAACCTTAAAGTTACTGTGACATTAAGGTACGGATTAGTCAACCTTAAAAGCAAGGATACTGAAAAACAATGAAGACCCATAGGATTTTCAGATCTAGCCCCTATCCTTAAAACACACTTTTTTTTAATGTTATGTTAATCACCATACATCATTAGTTTTTGATGTAGTGTTCCATGATTCATTGTTTACGTATAACACCCAGTGCTCCATGCAGTACGTACCCCCTTTAATACCCATCACCAGGCTAACCCATCCCCCCACCCCTCTAGAACCCTCAGTTTCTCAGAGTCCATCATCTCTCATGGTTTGTCTTCCCCTCCTTCGTTTTCCCCTTCTTACTATCTTTTTTTTTTAACATACAATGTTTTGTTTCAGAGGAACAGGTCTGTGATTCAACAGTCTTGCACAATTCACAGCACTCACCGTAGCACATACCCTCCCCAGTGTTTATCACCCAGCCACCCCATCCCTCCTACCCCCCACCACTCCAGCAACACTGTTTCCTGAGATTAAGAATTCCTCATATCAGTGAGGTCATATGATACATGTCTTCCTCTGATTGACTTATTCACTCAGCATAATACCCTCCGGTTCCATTATTCCAGTGTGTGTGTGTGTGTGTGTGTGTGTGTGTGTGTGTGTGTGTGTGTGTGTGTGTGTGTGTGTGTGTGTGTGTGTGTGTGTGTGTGTGTGTGTGTGTGTGTGTGTGTGTGTGTGTGTGTGTGTGTGTGTGTGTGTGTGTGTGTGTGTACGTACCACATCTTCTTTATCCATTCATCTGTCGATGGACATCTTGGCTCTTTCCACAGTTTGGCTATTGTGGACATTGCTGCTGTAAACATTGGGGTGCACCTACCCCTTCGGAACCCTACATTTGTATCTTTGGGGTAAATACCCAGTAGTGCAATTGCTGGGTCATAGGGTAGCTCTATTTTCAACTTTTTGAGGAACCTCCATACTGTTTTCCAGAGTGGCTGCACCAGCTTGCATCAAACACACTTATTTCTATAATATCTCTATGTCGAAACATTTCAAAAAAACATTTTAATGGAAGCCTTCAAACTTGTGAAATATTAAAAATCTTTTATGCTTAACTAGAATAAAATGACAACTCTTTTTATACAATTATTTGAAATGTAATCCCTTTCAATTTTTTTTTCTCCTATGGCTCACCCTGTATAGTTTTCTTAAAAATTTAGAAACTTTTTAACATTAGTGCTTATGTAAATGTATTTTTATGTGATAAATTCATTTTTCAGGTTAGTCATCATTATGTAACTTGCAACAGCGTATTTTTTAAGTATTTGTCTCTAAAGTAGTATTTATATAAAGAACATTCTTTCCTATGTTCTACCCAACAATGAATGAGTTATTTAAAAATGATTTAAAAGGGGGGGGGAAAGGTTACTAAGGAGGCACTCCAATCTCAGATCATTTGATGTCTCCCACTGCATACGTTCTTCTCCTGCCATCGATGTTAACATAATTCCTCATATGCAGTTGTATGCAGGCCAGTCTCCACATCTTCACGGGTTCCATAGAATTACCTGGTACAGATTCCTTATGGGACATAGGATTCCCTCTACCTTTTCACTCTTAACTGATAATCATTATCCAAGTTAGCTTCGCAAATCCAAGGTTACCTGGGTTTATGCTATCGCTTTCATCTTCCATCCTGATGCTTTACTTCTGGGTCCTTTCCAGTCTAGTCAAACTGTAACATGCTTCCCATCTCTAGGCTTTAAATAGGACTTATACACCATCCAGGCTGTGCTTCCTCCATGCCTGCATGTCCAAATCCTGTTCCTCCTGCAAGGGCTCTTCTCTAGGATTCCCTCCTACCCCTGCCTCCCACAGACACACTAGCTGGCGTGGGGGGTGGGAAAGAATGAACGGAACTAGTATTTGTTGAGTAAGAAATACATGAAGTCATAATGCTGAGCTCCTATTATATCTATGTATATAATTTATATATATTAATTCAGATAATAAAATTATCTTACAGGTTTCTTTTTAATTTCTACTTTTTATTTTCATGTTTTCATCAGCCTGTCCAATTTGTCTTTATGAGCAAAATGCTGGGTCTAACTTTCAAGAGTGAATTCAGTCAGTGCTACTCCTTGTAATCTTGGCCAAATTTCCAGGCAGTTCGTCATTCCCACATATGAACCCCATACATTTACTTGCCTCTACTAGAGTTTTTAATCCTAATGTAGCATAATTCTACTTACAGAATGCTCTAGAGAAGAGCTGTAAATTGTAAATTGGCACTAGCCCAGCAAGGATTCTAGAATGTCAATATTGCCATTACTCTCCCTCTGCATCTGAAATAACTTCAAATCAGATCGGTTAACAACTTGTCATTAAAAAATACTGCTAAGCTGAGGAATAGTCTTAGGGATAGTCTCTAAATAGGGCATCCATTTACTCCTAGGAGAGGAGATATAGAATATCGAGTCACAAAAAGCGGAGTGTTTTGCATAAGAAGTACCAAATCCACTGTGAGTGGCTATAAACTGACCTTCTCTGACCATAAGAATATTCATGTGTTCATTCCTAAGTGTATCTTAGGGATTTTGTTTTTCATCATTTACTTTAGTAAATCCATCCCAGAAATACTCTGTTTATTGCATCCCAGAAAAAAAAAAAAAAGCGTTCCTTTTTGCTCCCTGACTGCTATGGGGCTCAGGTTAGCCACTAAAGTCAGTCTAGGGGTTGCAGATGTGGGAGCCTCTCATTTCAGTCTGCCACAGCGTCGTATAGGGAGCTGAGCAGCTGCAACAGCAAAGAGCACCAGGACTATGCGTGTGTCTTACTATAGGGTAATAGAGCATCATCGGAATTTGTTAGTATATTAAGTTTTTATCACTGTAAATATTTGCCCTTGTGCATCTCATTGATTTTAATACTTCAAAATCCAGAGAAACTTAAGTGGATACATTAGGAATAAAAATATGCTTCAAGATTTTAGTTTTCATTTCAGAAGTGACCCTATAGCCACATAACTCATGAATTTACAGAGGGCATGAGTTCAAAGTTAAAACAGAAGACTTTTCATGTAAAAAAAGAAAAAAAGAGCAAAATTGATCAGGAAGATAGATTATAGTCATAGTGCTGTTTAGTACAATACTTGTAATATTTCCAACCTATCTACCATAACTGACTTACTTTCCCTGTTAATTTGACTAAGAAGCTACTAAAAATTAAAAATTTAAGCCTAAAAATAGATTTTTAAAACTTGCTTCCTGAATTAATCAGAACAAAGCCGCAATGGACATTAAGTATTTTATGGGCAAAAACTACGTTACGTATTTTTATTTCTCCTTCACTTATCACCTAAAATGTAAGAGCACTTAAATGTTTGCTGAAACAACAAGTCACAGAAATAGAAGGGAAACAGGGGCGCCTGGGTGGCTCAGTCATTAAGCATCTGCCTTTGGCTCGGGTCATGATCCCAGGGTCCCAGGATCCCTGCTCAGCAGGAAGACTGCTTCTCCCACTCCCCCTTGTATTCCCTCTCTCGCTGTCAAATAAATAAATAAAATCTTAAACAAACAAACAAACAAAAAAGAAATAGAAGGGAAACAGTAATTTGATTTGGCCTGGGTCTCAAAAGGCGTCCTACACGAAGGATGGAGCAATAAGCAGATTGTCTAAAAGGGACCACAGAGCCCGTTCTGGGTAGCCTGTACAAGGATCCTTTTTGGATCCTGAGAAAGAGAAAAAGGTGCTTCTCTCCATACCCCAGGTAGAAGGCTGCACCTGAACTTAGCTTCTCAAGGGACCAAGGTCTCCTTTCTCCCAGGGTGAGGAGACATAACCTCCCACTAATCCAAAATCCCCTGGTGCTGTGCAGCTGACATTTCTGAAAGACTTACTAAATAGCTAAATAGCTGGTAACCCAATTCTAGAATGCCTTTCTTTCTCAGACAGGTTGGCTCTGGGACTGCACCCTAAAAAAGCACAAAAACTACAGTGGGTGGGGTGAGGTCTGTCCCCCAGAATATATACCCACACAGCTATGCCCCATCCTCTACATGGCTCTCTACAACACAACGGGAGGATCAGGGAAAGAGATGCTTTGCTTTTTTGGTGCGAAATTCTCCCTTCCCCAGTGAAGCCTACTCCTTGGCCTACACTATATTATAATGTACAATTACTTCCCAAGTCCTGAGGCATGACTGATGGATACCTAGAATCCTTATAGGTCATTTCAGTTCAACTCAATCGAAGTTGATTGATTATTTACTACATGCAGAGCCCTGGCCAGACAGTATTATGAATACAACCATTAATGCTTCATAAATTATAATCTAGTTGTGGAAAACTCTGACAGACAAGGAAGTAGAAGAAAGTTCATTTCAGAAGTAAAATAGAGAAATGAGTAGCTGATTCTAAATAATTTAAGTAAGATCTTTTGGAAGGCTTTGCCAAGGACATGGATTTGACTTAAGCATTGGATAATGAAGGACCTCAATTAGGTGAGAGAATTCCAGGAGTTACAAACAACCTGAGCAGAAGCACAGGAAAAAAAAAAAAAAAAAAAAAAAAAGATGTTCCCAGGATAATCAGAAATTCTATGTGACCATAAATGAAAGTTTCTGGGGTGTCGGGAGGCTAAAAGTATGGATTAAGGTTATATACGTTTATATATTTAAGTGAATTATGTTTCATTCAAACATCATTTTTTCCATTTTCTAAGGAAATACAGAGAAAAGCTCATCTTTTTCTCCTTGCATAATGCATAGGCCCTTCCCAAAAGATGCCAGGTCTAGGTTAATGTAACCGTAATCATTAATACTATACGACTTATTACAAATTTTTCCACCAAATCCTAAAAAAACCTCTTTCTCTGGAGGAACAATGCCAACCTATAGTTTAAATCAGTATAAAGTTTCTGAAAAGCAAGCTAACATATACCAAAGTGAATTAAAATGCTCACATTTCTAACCTAGTAGTTCCAAACTCTGAAATTTACCTTAAAGAATAAGAATGCACCAAAAAAATTATAAGGGTAATTTTACAGAGCTATTTTTAATAAGGTTACAATCTAAATATTGCACATTAGAAAATGGTTTTAACATGATATATCCATACCACTATCATACAGTCATACAAAAATTACTTTTTAGCAATACTTAATGACCTAAATGTTCATAACACAGGATACAAAACTGAGTTTATAAGTCTATTAAATAGAAGGAGAAAAGGAAATAAGGACAGGAACCAAGGACCAGACATATGTCAAAAAGGACTCCTACAATACTCAAAGTTTAAAATTATCTCTGGGCTATTTGATCACGTATGATTTCTAATTTTTGCCTATACTGTATGAAGACTTCTGCTTACATTTCTTCTTACAGAAGTAGTAGGATTCTATCAAGGGAAATAATGTTGGAAATTTAGGATATCCATGGGCTTTTAGCTAGGAAAGATGAACCCTCCAAGATGTGTTCCAAATAGGAGTTGTGACTCTGTTTTAAAAGTAGTTATGAGACCATATAAAGATAGTTGACAGCTCCAGACATCTCCATTGTCTCCTCTTTCTGATAAAAGCTAGAGGACTATAACACAAAGAATTATTTCAATTTCAGGGGAAAACATTCATGATACATACTAACCTAGCTGCTGCTTGTTCTGGGCAGTAATCATGGTGGAAAACTAAAAACCTTAAAAAATTGAATGGTGAGCAAACCTATGAAAAGATAGGAGGAAAAAAAGCCAAAGAAAATGAAAACAAAAATTGATTTTTCTTCTTCACTGGCCTGGTCAAACAGCTTACCAGTTAGCCTCAAATCATGTACCTTATTGCTTTATATAACAAATTCCACTTCATACAAGAACACCAACCTTGCCTTTTTTATCTTTTGATGAAATTTGATGGCCTCTGCATGCCTTGCAGACTCACAAATTAGCTCTTTGAAGATTTGCCAGTGAATTGTATTCATTTGGAGTTTGACTTTTTAATTAGGTACACAACATCGAGAACGGATTGTAAATCACACCAAAATCACTTTACTTTTAGGTACTTCTGTTTTCATGTTACTCTTGTTCGAGTGGATCAAAGCAAGAACTGTCACACACACCCCAGCAGAACCATTTGCCTGAGTCTTATATTTAGGAAAGGGTGTAAATATAGATGTTGGTATTATCCCCAAATGGGCTTATACCTAATATAATGTTTATGTAATAAGCACTGTACATGTTTGCTCTTATTAAAAACATTTGGTTATCAATGGAAATATCAATGGGAATAATATTTTCACGAGTCATTATATGTATTATACCTCAGTAATGCCTTTTTGGATCATGATTATAGCCCCATTTTAGGCAACAGCTAGGGTAGCATTGGCTTCTCACCTCACAAGAGTAAGGTCATAGCTTCTCCAGACAGGGTACAGAAGAATCAGCCCTCAACTCGTCTGCTTCAAAATAGTATTTGTCAAAGTCCTGGCAGAGACAGTGAGATAGAAGAAAGCAATATCTGTCTAAATAATGTATTTGAGAAAAATGAATGGTGATGTTAAGAGCCAGTTTTCCTACCCTTAACTGAAGAATCCAAGAGCTGGGAAGAAGTAAGGAAGAAGCCAGAGAATAAGAGCTTTTGCGTACATGTCTCTCTAAAGCCGTCCTGTATTGCTGCCCTACTCTCCAGGATTATGCCAAGAGGGAAAGGAAACAGACAATGCCACATCATCAGTTGCATACTGTATTCCTTAAAAATTCAGATACTCAGAACAGTGCCTGATATCTTTTTGGAAACCTGGAAAGTGACTCCATGGGAAATGTTTACTCTGTCATATTGGAGTAACAGCAATAGAGCAAAAAATGGCTGGAAAGGTCATCCAGGCTCACAGATGGCCCAAGGCAGCCCAGAATCTTCAGTACCATTTAAGGGGAGGGGGGCAATCAGATGAACCTTCCATGTGTTTCTTCAGAGGACCAGGTCAGTAGATTCCAAGTTATTTCAAGGTCTTGACTCAAAAAAAGAATCTGAGGAAATGAGCATGGACTGTAGTCAGGAGCCCAGGTAAAAGCAAGTCCATCCCTGCATATGCCAGCTTGAAGGAGGCAGACACCAGAGAATAAGATGGAACACTAAACATTTCAGTTATGCCAATTTGGACAAAAGATGAACACCAAGGACAGATGCCTTTCCCCAAAACAAAGTCTAAGATACAACCATAACATAGGAGAATTGGCTACATTTTCTGCCTGAATGTACAATAGAAACTTGAAATGGAAATTAAGTGGAGCTTTAGAAAAATAAAAGTTGCTTTTTGTACATCCAGGTTTATAGAATGACTAAGACAGGAAATTGACCAGAAATTGACCAAGACCATGTTTTTGTCATCAGATACAAATGAGGGCTCAAATAGAGACTGAGTTAAAGAAATAGCTACTTTTTTCTACACCCAAGCTTATAGTTTGACAAATTTATACTGTTGTATGTTAAGTTATCCACAATTTTTATAACCCTGTTTTGGCATTGCTGATAATCCCAGAATGAGAAGGGGGCCGTGATATCAACGTAGCATGGCTCCATTCTATTTTTGTATTGAAAATTTTTTTGCTCAGTGGTTAACTGCTAGTATCTCAGAATCTGTCATCAACATTACCTAGTTACTAGCATGGTATCTTGATAAAAAGGAACATTACAGCCTTTGGATGAAAGGATACAATGTTACATTTTTTTTCAGTACCAGACCTGGTAAGCAACAGACTATAGGCTTCAGGCCAGAACCGATACAGCCTAATGGACTAATACCAATTCTAAACTAGATGGATGTTAAAGAGGTGAAGAACAGAAGGTCTTTATAGAATGAATTCGACTATAACCAGTTGCATATTTGGTCTCTTACATTTTTGGAAACCAAATAGGTCATTGTGATATTTACTGCCACAACTTGTTGGGAGAGCAGTATCTTGCATTGAATCTCCTGGATAATCAGTTTCAAACCCCAGTTTAAAACACTGAATCTAGATACAGAGATGTTCTGCAAAGCTGCATCTTAAGAACTTAAATTATGGAAAGTTACTTAGCACCAGGACCTTTGGTCACTATTCACTAGTTAAATTCTTCAATGGAGTCACAGCCAAGTGAGAGTTTTGTTTTGCTCCAACATCTGCTTCAAGAAATACAGTTTGGGGGATCTCTTACATCACCTTTCTAGTTGTACACTTTTCCACAAATTCTCCAGTTAAATGAATGGATTTAACAGACTACTGCTATATTGGTTTATGGGCCTCGAGTTTTCCTGCCAGCACTCTTTGTAACAAAATATAAGATGATAAATTAACTGTAAACCTTCCTGCTAGAATGGCACATGGTTCTGTAATTTTCAATTATTTGAGCTGACTTCCTCATTGCTTGTTTGTTTGAGGAAGCAAAGCCTCATTCCCTCCTGGTCTTCACACTGCACACTACATAACCATCCCAACCATTTACCTTCCATGGAACAAAGGACGATGTGGAATGAGCTAATCTTTCCACACTTGCCTCCACTGTCCCTCTAGGACCTTTAATACCATTGTTTCCTCAGCTATATGCTTGATTCCCTTTAGCCTTGAGCCACTGCCCATACAGATACCAGATTTTACAGTACTGTTACAATCGCTTCTTCAACTACTGATTTTAGCTGATGGTATTGCAAGTAAAAATGCATGATTTACATGGATCAGAGTCTTACACATTTGTAGACTCGTCAAAAGTCTCTGTGCCTACCCAAACAAGGTATTACTGACATGCCCAAAAATGGATGGTATTTATGCAACACTCATTTTTGTCCAAAACATTACTCTTACTGTTATCCAGGCCACATTTAACGGTATATTAGACAATTCTTTACAAAGGGTTAGAGAATACATATTATGAGTCATTATTGATTATAGTAAAACTGTTATAATGGGGTATAGCAGCTATTAGGCCTTTTGCTGGACTATCGTACAAAATCCATAGTTGTTTTTTTTTTTTTGGACAACTCGACAAAATTTCTCAACCATGGTAAGCCCATCTCAAAATGGCTTCTGTGAACTTTGTTTCACCTCCATTTTTAACAAAATTGTATAATAGATATTTCAACATTCATATTCCAGGCATTTATATTTCAGATAATGGCTGACATTTAGCTCTACTAAAGTAATGTATGGAAAGCTATCTTGTCCAGGATGTCACTATCAAATCTCAAGGAAAAGAGTAGCTTGAAACTAACAAGCCAGCAAGACCTGCTAGATCACCTTATTATACCCTTTTTAGATCAGATTGTCCCATGCTTCCACCTACTTTGAAAATTTTGAGTAAGCATTTTAAATTTAAAACATAACAAACTGTGTTTTCCTTACTGTTCTTTCTACTTAAAAGTCTTCACTCATTTTTACGGTGAGTTTCTGCAAAAGAGCTGGACTTAAGTGAGCTTTTAGCTAAGGGTAATTTCTGTTATAAGATCAGTGTTAATGATGGTCCAGAAGGCCAATAATGGCATAACTAATTTTATCAATTTGGAAAATTTTTATGAAATGGTTTGGAACAGTCAGCCCGAGAGGATCTTTCTAGACTGAGAAAGGAGCCGTAATGTTATTACAACTGTTGAATTTGTCACCGAGCATTTTGATGTATTTTTGTACAGTAAGAACAGCCCTCTAGAGATTAGAAAGGTACATCCTTTTAATCATATCTATGCAGTAGGAAATCAAAGTTTTTACATATTTTGTTCTCTATTAACATGTTAATATTGCAAAGTTATAAAAAAATAAAACTTTAACAAGCTAAACCATAGGATGTCATGAATAAGCAACCCTTTTCTTCCCTATATATGTGTCATTACACAAAATATTTGTTAACGAGGCAGAGAAGTGTGTCATACACACACTTCTCACATCAGCTATAGAAATATTCCTTTACCACTAACAGGACCCTCCATTATTATACATTATATATTCACATAATGTAGAAATTTAGGATATTCTATGCTTTTTAAAGTTTCAAAAGTTTTAGTCACATATAGCCCAAATTTCCCCATTGCATAGTAAGTTTATTTCCTACTGACAATATTATCAATTAGGATCATGATAGAAAGAAGAGAATTAGTATGTATCCTTTTTAAAGTCCCATTTGGGGATTAAGTAAAACTGAACATATTTTAATGAACCTGAGCAACATTGAAATGTTTATTATCTTGAGGAATATTTTATTAAACAACTTTGTAGTTGTCTCATCCATAGAATCAAAGGATGACATTTCATAATATATTATTTCCTGACATTAAAGGTTTTATGTAAAGCCTTAGCCTTTGGAGTCTTCCAGTTATCATGTTTCAACACATTGTATTGGTTGACATTTAAAGTCTCTGCAAGCTCATATGGCATTTTAGTCCTGTCATTACTGTTGCCTTACAACAGATTTTCCTCAGGAATGAAACCCAGTGACCCAACTAATACCACCAAAAGAGTGTGAACATATTAAGTCCAAGTAAATCTAATAAACTATAGTGGTAATCCCTTAAAATACTTTGCTTCCTAGAAATCTTTTGTTCCTAATGATGTAGGTTTAGTGGGAGATCATACAGAATCATTTCAATAGGACTGTTCCAAAGAAATCTTTTCTAATTAAAGCTGTCTAAAACAAAGTTCTCTCTCTCTCCCCCACCCCCACCCTTGGGAGTTTAATAATTTTAAGTTTTTTCCCTTGGGAATAATAAAGAAAGATTAAGGATGTGATCTTATTATTCAATATCACCCTTCTAAACTCCCCTCACTTCATTCTCCGGTTTACCCACACTCATGTTTTTCTGGAGGTTTTCTACTTGACTCTTTCCGTAGCTTCATCCCCAGTGAGCTCAGTTGTGCCCCACTGACTGCATCCAGTTCTGCTGTTTACTCTTTCCCTCCCCACATGCACTTTCTTGGATTCCTATATATCCCTAAAATGTGTTTTTAATCTTCCTTTTAGATCTTCAAATGTATTCTCATCTGCAATTCTTAGAGTCCAGTATTCACGTTCTGATTCTGCTAATCCATCATCTTCTTCAACTATCTTGACATCCATCCTTAGCATAATCCGTCGGGAAGTAAGAGATAAACATAATGACAACACCTACTGCTTTCTCAATGTATACTGAGCTCTCAATAAGAGCTGTGAATTCCTTATTATGGGAGATAGATTTCAAAATAAATTATTGATACAGCTACCACTGGCATGGACAGATAAATCTAAAGATATATAGGTAGAATTTTCTCCATTTTTTCTATTAATGGTCTTCTATCAATCTTCGCCTACATCTGTCTTTCTGTTGTTACTCCATAACCTTGTATATTCCAACTCTTATAGTTATGATTATTATCAGATTTAACTTCTTGATTAAATAGCAGTCTTTATTCATTAAAAGGAGCAAGATGCTTTTTGCTAAGTATTTTTTTTAAAGGAGACTCTAACCTATCATGTGTAGATAAAAATACATCCCTAAATCCCACATTGAGCCATAAAGTACTCTAGGACACTGTGCCTAGAGGTTTTTCTGTTCTCCAGGACTCAGGCACTATGGTACAAGGAAAGGGAACTCTAATAACGGGGGGCAGGCGGTAGGAATAGACACACGTGCACGTTTTTCAAGTGATAAAGAAAATAGAGTCTCTAATATGACCTACTCTCTGCTGTATTCAAATAGATACTTTCTTAACTCAATGGCTGTATACTATGTGAAAGTATTATCACTGATACACCCCTCCTCATTTAACTCCAAAACAGAGTAGCAGGTAGCTGACTGAGTTACTGACTCCCCATGCCCGAATCACTCTGTTGGCCATTGTCCTATCTTTCAAGAGCAAATATGAACAATGAGCTGCTAACCTAGTAATTTAAAGGAATGTTTTTGATTACTCTATTTCCCAGCCCCTTCACCTGTATTTAAGGGTGAAAGTTACATTTTTCTAGAACTGCCCCGCCACAGAGTAGTAAGATGAAAACTGATGTTTAAAGAATTTTGCAAGGATAAAATTTTGCAAAGTAAATTTACTATCAACTGGTTTTTTAACCCAACTTGCTTTCAACAACTAATCTTCTAATAATCAATAATCTGTACAACAGATACACTGCATTTTTCTTCTTTTAGAGCAGTGATTCTTAATGGTGGTTGACTGTGTTCCCAGGAGACATTTGGCAATGTCTGCAGACATTTTTGATTGTCCCAACTGGAGGGCCACTAGTAGGTAAAGGACAAGAAGTCAGGCATGAAGATAATCATCCTACAATGCACAGCACAGCTGCCCATCCACAAAGAATTACCTAGTCAAAAATATTAACTTGGTCAAAGTGCCAACCAAAGTTGAGAAAGCCTATGGAATCAAGTATGGTAGTACATGTTTAATTACATTTTAATATTAGGACATGTGAAGAGAAATAAGTGTACACAGGAATAGTTCAACACAAAACGATGGTAATAGTTCTCCTTTGGTCTTTTAAAAATCACTTCAAGAGGGGAAAGACAGAGGAGGATGAAAAGGGAGAAGACATGGTTATATACACATTTATCTAATTAATTCTTCACAACAGTCCATTGAGAAGATGAGAACATTATAAAGTGATGGTCATGAGCATGAGCTTTGTAGGCAGCATTCCTGGTTCATATTCCAGCTCTCACACTTTCTAGGTGTATGATATTTGGCAACTCAACCTCTGTGTACTTCTGTCCCCTATCTGTAATATAGCAATAAGAACAGTAGTGATTTTATAAAGGTGTTCTGAGGATAAAATTAGTTACTGTAGGTCAAGTGTGTGGGGTACAACTAGCACCTTTGCTTTTATTTCATGAGTCTTTGATTACCATCATTCCATCATAATTATTTCATAGATTAGAAACGTGAGGCTCATGTATGTCTAGCAAGACAGCTTATCAGTAGCAAAGTGTGAATTGGACTGACTCCATCTGACTCCAGCCTTGGTAATAGGCATGAGTCAGGCATTAGAGACTTGCTCAAAGTCCAAGAGTTGCTAAGATGTCTCTTGGAGGTTCTGTCACATCAAATTACTACCCTGCTTATGAAGTTGTGCCCCCCCCCCACCCCGGCGTAATTCAGACTTTGGAACTTGAATATTTTGTCTTTAAAACTCATGCTTTTTTTGGATGCACTTGAGAATATTTACCAAATAATCCAACATCTTAACAAAATTTAACATAATGCCTGTGATGAAATGTGGGATATGGCTCATTGTTGTTAGTGCACTATCCTCAGAGTGGTCTGATAACTGGTATATTCACGAAACGTATTCCTACTTTCTTCTCCCCCACCCCCCGCCACTTCTCCTTATCCATCCCTTATCCTCTCCCTCTCCCAGCTCCAAGCTAAGGGGAGGGTAAGTCCTTCACTCATCCCCAACTTCAGCCATTCAAGGAGAAAACAAAAAACAAAACAAACCACTACTAAACCATTGGTCTCAAAGTTCTGGGAATTAATTAGTTCAGTAGTCAACAAAGAAAATAAGCCATTCAAATCTCACTTACCTTTATCACCAGATGAATGATTTGTCCGTTTCCCCATCTTCTGCCCCAGCAACAACCACAAGATTACAATTTGTAAACTAATATGCAGCTTTTATGTTCTGATTCAGACAAGTCATCACTTCCTTTGTAGATACTGACTTCCCCATCCAGACATTCCTTAGAGGTTGCATCCCCAACCCCCACTCCTGGTTACAGCTACTGAATTGAGCTCAAGTGTATCATTTTGGCATTCCCTCATCATGGCTTTATTGCCACTTCTAGTCCTCCTGGATCAGCCAACAACTGAAAAGCCAGCCAAGCAAACAAACCACAACCAAGCAAAATCCCTAGGACCTCATACATTTTGTACATGGTTTTTCCTCCTGTCTGTAAGCCATAATGAAGCTAATTTCCCCAGCCTAGATTACTTTGAAATTTTCACTCTTACATTAACATTTATAGTTTTCTCCTTTCCTTGCTTCCATCTTAAGAAATAGAATAATTCCTTCTTGGGTACTACAAATATTTTTTAAAGTTTTTTTTTTTAATTAAATCCCTCTCATTATTGTCTATCCGTTCCCAATTCTGCACTTCGTAGTATGCATTCTGTTCTTTCATAACTCTCCCGGTTTATAGAAAAATCAAGTTCTGCTTCACCACTGCCTCAGTATCACTGTTGTTAGAAAATAGGAGAGGCGGCAGTGAGAACTTTCATCTAACTGGATGTGGAGGAGCAAAGGGAGAAAGAGATGAGGAAAAAACTCACAAGCCGAAGTAGGACCATTTCAGGGAGGGTTTTTTTTTTTCTCTCACATCTTCACATTATGCATTTTATAAGTACTTGCATTCCTTTCCTATGGCTGCAGCAACAAATTATCACAAACTCAAATGAGCAAAACAACGCATATTTGTTAATTTACAGTTCTGGAGGTCAGAAGTTCAACACACTGAGTGAAAATTCAAAGTGTTGTCAGTTTCTCTCTGGAGGCTATAGGAGAGAATCCATTTTCTCACCTTTTCCAGCGTCTGGAGGCTGTCTGCGTTCTCTGGCCTGGGGCCCCTTCCTCCATTTCAAAAGCAGGCACCCGCAAACCAAAAGTTTCCCCCACTGTCTCATTCTACCCCTTCGTGCTGCCCCCTTTCACTTATAAAGTCCCTCGTGATTACATTGGGCCCACCTGGGTCATCCAAAACACGCACCACATCTCCAGGTCAGCTGATTTGCAACATTAATTCCACCTCTAACCTTAACCTTGCAACACAACATATTCACAGGTTCTGAGAATTAGGATGTGGACATCTTTGAGGGAAGGGATTATTCTGCCTACCATAGTGCTTTTTGTTTTAGGGGGTTTTTTTCTTTGTCACTTTTAAATCCTATAAATTAGATGACAATTAGAACCATAAATCTTTTCTTTCTCTCAATACCTCTTAAATTCCCAGCCAGCTCACTGTTCTACTGGGCTACCCCAGAAAACTCACAACACCTATCTCTCTCTGTCTCTGTCAGAACAAAGATTACAAACTGCTTTATGGAATAATTAATACGCTTTTTATAAATTGGTAAAACAAAACAAAAAATGAATGCCAAATGAATGGTTAGTAGAACCAAAATTGCTTTAGTATTTAACTCTGTTTTGTTCTCATAATCTGCATAGTAGAATAATTATAATTACCAGTAAGTGAAAGGAAAATTATAAAGTTAAAATTATTTCTAACCCCACTACAATGGAAAGCAGTTATCTTTTTATATACATTCATCCAGACCATATTATCATGAAAATATTTCTATGTCAATAATTATACATTTATAATTATGATGACTAAATATTTCATTATGTAGCTGTACTGTAATTTATAGTGCATGTTCTGTGTTTGGGGCGGCTTTCTGAAGATGTAATGAATGTCTCTGTGTACTTTATCTTTAAGATAAATTGCTAGAAGGAGAATTGCCAGGTCAAAAATTATGCTCATTTTCTAGTTGTTGTTTATGCATATTGTGTGTTAGCCTTTAAACGAGGTATATGCATGAACTTCTTCATCCGGAAGTAAAGTTTAATTTTGGCCCATAGGTAAAGTATTGCAATTTTTTAATTGTGTGATTTCAAGAAACTTTTTAACGAAGTGGTAGCATTTTAAACATGATCGCAAGTACTTAGTAAAGAACGTAGTATATAGTAAGTAGTTAGTAAATGTTTTCTGAGTACATGGATGAATGAGCATGTTTGCTTAGAGTTACGTAGAGCCACAAAATGTGATCAGCCTATACAGCATGAGCAATCCCACACCGTGTAGCACCAATATATCCATGAAGTTCCCTAATATTTTTTGTCAAATGACAGATTCCATTGTTTTGGAGCAATAACTCTCAACCTTGGCAGCACACTGAAATTACCTGGGAAGTTTTAAGAAATACCACAAACTATGCTCTGATTTTTAAAAACTCCCTGGGTGATTCTGCTGTGCAGTCAGTGTTTGGTATTCTACTAGTCAGTCTTCATCCTAGACCACACCGTTAAATGAGAATCTCCAGCAGTAAGACATACGCAAGAGCATTTTCTAAAGCCCCCCAGGTGAATACCATGTACAGACCGAACTGAAAACTTCTGAAAGAATCTTCTGGATCAATTCTGCAATGCATTCATTTTACAGGTGAGGATAATTGAGATCTGAAGCACTCAAACGTCTTCCCTCAAAGTTAAATGGCTGAATAAATTCGTTTTAGAGGTCAGGTCACATTTAGCATAGGGATTCAAAGTACAGAAGAAACCATTTTGAAGGGTAAAGACATTTTTCAATCTACCAAAAATAGACGAAAATATGGCATCATTTAGAATCTTCTAGAAGAACTAGTCAATGATGCATCTTATCTATTTGTTGCTTCTACACTCTCTGGTCAGATTATTTACTGAGTCGTCTTGGCCAATCTTATACTTTAGGTGATTCTGAGGGGCCTTTGAACTAAGTTTAGGGAGAGCCTTGGACTATGAGTGCTGTACCCCTAAGGTCCCATGACGAGTAATTGGTCCATTAATGTGTTAAAGGCTGGAGTTTAACAGAATGAAAACAATAGGAAAAGAGAAGATATATCTTTAGAGGACTGGCTGTTCTGTGCTGGGTTTCCTGTGTGGAAAATCAAACGACTTGCTACTAATTGTTTGTGTGCAAAAGTCTTTGGCAGTGATGCCAACAAAAGCACTGGATAGTGGGTCTGCTCAAAGCAAAACACGTCAAATCATGTATTCAGCAAATCCTTATTATCAGAACCTTGGTCATGTGAATTACTTGCTTTTTAGTTAGGCTTCAGGAGGCCCTTCCTGTGAACAGAATGTCTGGCCTGTTAAACACAGAGCTGCCAAAACAGAGCCACAGGTGGCCATGACTTGGCAAGTGATAAAACACAAGCCACACTGAAGACAATAAAAAATGGACAGGATTTTCCATCTGGTTTTTAATACGTATACACAGACCATAGAGTTTCTCAGGAAAAACTGAATTTTACAATTGAACATGACACCCAATATATATCCTTATGTTATCAAGCCCATAGTTAAGATTTGGCAATTTTTTATTCAAAGTAACTGATTTAAAAGTCTGTATAAAGATGGTATTTTAGCTGAATCCTAAGAAGCTTTTACTTTTTCCTCAATTTCTTATATTTGTAAGGATTCATCGTTGATATTTACATCCACTGTAACCTTGGACAAAAGGCATGCAGAACATGTGTTCTGAGAATTCCCCAAGTCCACAGTCAAACTTTACCTTCTGTCTCACTCTTGGCCACAATACACAGCCAATGGGATGCTCACAAGATGTCATTCACCTGACTATGCAGACCTGTGCACTCATGTTTCCCTAATAGCATGTTCATTGTATTTCTTTTTTCTTAAAGATTTACTTATTTATTTATTTGAGAGTGAGGCAGGGGAGGGGCAGAGGGAGATGAAGAGAGAATCTCAAGCAGATTCCCCACTCAGCGTGGAGCCCAACGTAGGATTCGATCTCAAGACCCTGAGATCTTGACCTAAGCAAAAACCAAGAGTGCGATGCTTAACCAATTGAGCTACCCAGGAGCCCCTGTTCATTGTATTTCTTACCAGTCTGATTCTTCATAAGTCTCCTGAGATATTCACATTAACCCAAAACTGACTACAGCTACCGCTTTTCAACTTCACCCTACATGATATTCCGTGCACAATCTCATCTAGCACTGTGTGTTTCCTCTCCTCTGTAGCCTCCACATGAATGTATGTAGAATGACAGCATATGCCTAAACCCTTACACCTGCAATGCATGTCTATTTGTTCCTCCTGTTCTCTAGGTTATAAACTCCAGCCCCAGAACTCCAACCCCAGAGATGCGGTGATTAAAAACCAGGACCAGTGCCAGGCAAAATGCAACCTATTCCACGTTCTGCAACTTTATAGACTAACCAGATGGAACAATTTTAGGGCCCTGTTTTCTCCACCTATTAAATAAAAATAAAATTTTTACAGTGTACTGTTCAGGGTATCTGTTATGACCAAGTAAGCTAATAGAAAGTGAGCATCTTAAAAAGACATGTGATTGGAGTTTTGTGTCATGAAGAATTTCCATATTTTAGAATTAAAATACCTTATAGTTGGAAGGAAACTTAAAATACAACTAGTGCACATGCAAAAATTCATTCTTCTTCTTTGGCAGTGGTCATCAGTTTCTGCTGGAATACATTTAGTGATGGGAACTCTAGGTCCGAAAGCAACTCATTCTGATCTTAATAATGTGTATTTAGCCATGATGGGGGGAGAAAAAGCATCATCTCTCATATAGCTTTAAAAATTGACAAAATTTTGCCTTGTGATGTTTGGAAAGCAAACAAAGCAACTAGTTTCCTTGTTTCTTTTTGCTTTTTGTCATTATTGCCAAAAGAAGACAATTTATAATTAGGTCCAAGCCTCCCATTTAAAATAATAATAATAATAAATAATAAATAATAATAATAATAGAGTCAGAATGCCAAGTACAAAGACAGTCATTTTCTGTTGTAAAACTTTGATTCCTGCACCCTGAAATATTAGATGGTCCACCTTGCAGTGATTTTTAAGTTTACCAAATCTAGGCTTAGGTTGAAAAAAGGTAACAAAAAGGAAACAGTGACAAGAATACTAAGAGGTACTAAGTGGGGTGCCTGGCTGGCTCAGTCAGTAGAGCATGTGATTCTTGATCTTCGGGTCATGAGTTTGAGCCCCACGTTGGGTGTAGAGATGAGTTAAATAAAAATCTTTAAGGGAAAAAAAACAGGTACTAAGAGACTAAAGGCCAAATGGAATTCTTGTGTAATTATGGCTATCAAAGACAACTAGTATTATGGTCAATAGCATATGAAAATGTGCTCAACACATTAATTATCAGAGAAATGCCAGTTAAAACCACAATAACATATTGATACACACAACAGATTATTTAACAAGAAAATAACAATACAAAGTCATTGTGAAAGTATGGAGTGACTGGCATTCTTACACATGGTTGATGGGAATGTCAGTTGGTTCAAACACTTTGAAATATTATTTGGCTATACAGTGAAACTAAAAATACATATGACCCAACAAGTCTGGACCTGGGAATGTACTCAAAAATAATGAGTTTTTATATCTACCAAAAGACATGTACAAACATATAGATAGAATCTTTACTCATAATTGTCCAAAATGGAGTTCAACTCAAATGTCCATCTATGGTAGAATGGATAAATAAATTGTGTAGTATTCACGCTGCTCAGTAATAAAAAAAAACAAACCATTGCTACATGTAACAATTTAAATGAACAAAATGGACATAATGTTCAGCACAATAAGACAGACTCAAAAGAGGAAACGGTATATGATTTCATTTATATGAAGTTCAAGAACAGGAAAAATTAACTCATGATGATAAGGGTTATAATAACGGTTACCTTTGTGGGTTGACATGAGGAGGGGCGTAAGGGAGGCTCCTGAGGTGCTGAAGATATTCTGTATCTTGATCTATGTGGTGCTTGCACGGGCAACTACATTTATAAAATTTAATTGAGGGGCACCTGGGTGGCTCTGTCGTTAAGCGTCTGCGTTCGGCTCAGGTCATGATCTCAGAGTCCTGGGATCGAGCCCCGCATCGGGCTCCCTGCTCCGCGGGAAGCCTGCTTCCCCCTCTCCCACTCCCCCTGCTTGTGTTCCCTCTCTCGCTGTTTCTCTCTCTGTCAAATAAATAAATAAATAAAATCTTTAAAAAAATAAAAAAATAAAATAAAATTTAATTGATTTGTATATTTAAGAGTCCTGATGCACAGAAAAAATACTACCAGTAGAGGCTTATAGCTTCACAAAATTATATTTTAAAATATAACTCATCTTTCTTTTTCCATCTCAGTCTCTTTAGAATATAGCAAAACAATATTGAATGTAATACAGCCCATTTTGAAAGAGTTGCCAAGAGTTTAATTTGAATTAATTATTGTGTTTGCAGAAGAAAAGCTGCTCTATAATTGTATATCTTGACAGTAAGAAAGTATATTTAGCACTTCTGAATGTCTTTCTGTTTACTTAACATAAGAGCTTATTAAAGTGAGTTGCAGAATTTCTCATTGATGAAAGGATTCTTTAAAAATAAGTGTATCTTAAGTAGCAGTTACTTTATTCTCTACAAAGGCAAATTAGGTATGACCTGGGTCAACAAGTGGATTTAACTGAGAAGGACTGCCTTTTAATGTGGGGACTTCTACAGCAAATTTAAATTAAAATGACTTGTACCACATAACTCTCTTGAAAAATGGAATTTGTCAAAGAAAGCAGTCACTTAGAAAAACATTCTATTAATATATACCTAAGTATTATGAACTCAAGGACCTAAAATTTCTAGTATCTACTTCCCTGAGGCAAACACTCGGGGGGCTGGCAGAGGAATGGTTCCTCCCACCCGTGACCTCCCTTTTGGCAGCTACCCATGCACCTGAGTGCACTCAATCCTTGTGCTTATTCAATACTGTTCTCACAGTACCTACCTCCCTTAGAGAGGAGTATGAAAATAAAAGTAATCCTACTCTTCTCTTGTTCATAAGATAAAAAAATTAAAGCATAATTGAGAAGACCAACTACCTGAAACATCTAATGCTTTAAAAAAAATAAGTCACACACACAGACACACACACACACAGACACGCACACACAAGTAGAGGGGAGAGAGACAGAAAAAACTCTGATCTCTCCTGTGAGAACTTTTTTTTAACTGAATGGAGAGAGAAATTAATCAGACAAAGGAAGGATGAGAGATCCATTACAGAATTGAATGTCAACTGCTTACACCTTTTATTATGTCATTATGACATTACCTGAATGGGACATAAAAGAACAAGGGGACAATTTCTGAGGAAGGCACAGAAACCCCACTCCATGGGACAGCAGGTAACCTTGTCCTGTCTTTTACAGAGGGCTAAGGTCCAGCCAAGAGCAAGTTTTAGGGATCTCCAGTGACACCTACCTTCCTCTTAAAGCCCTGCCCACCATATCCCCAATCTGTGCTTGGGTTGCTTTTGTTTTTCATTTGGAAGATATGCTCTAAGGTGCAAGGAAAATGCTCCAGTTTTAGGGAAGTAGTTCAACCCTTCTGTTTTTACTCAGTAGACATTCAATAAACTTCTACAATATGCAAAGCACTATGACAGGTCCAGAGGAAGAAAGACTGCAAAAGGGAAATAAGACATACTCTTCGAAAGGTTGACTTCAAATTGCTTAAAAACCTGTAGAGGGAATGGGGAATGTACTGACATTTGAAACCAAGAAAAAAACATGACTACAATTAAGGAAGGAAAAGAGGGAAAGGATACCCAAAATGCATCAAATCTAGAACAATTAAACTTTGCTTTTCCATTGGAAATAAGGGTGTTTTCCTGTATAAGGGTGTATTTCTGTAGTAATAGAGTAAATCCCAAATTTCATTACTTGGGTTTGATATTATCCCTGATCTTTAAGAGCAATGAAAAGAAAAAAAGGATTAAGGATTATCTGGTTGAAAATTCAGACTTTGGTTTCTGTTACAGCTTTTACATGCTATGGCTTTTGATGTGTCTGGTAATTTAAACAGAAGTAAATTATTAAAGTAAGATGGGCTCAGCCCTCCACTGGAGTTCTATGAATAAAAAATGGAGGTCTGAAACCATAGTAACAAAATGCTCAACAGTAATAATTTATTTGACTTAATAAGTTCTCTCACATCTACAAATGCAAATGAGAGAAATAAAAATATGAAAATAAAAATCCTTTCCTTCAAAATATTTTATTATTTATAACCAAAATAAATAGAAATTTATACCCAAGAAAAATACAATTAATTTATTTCAAGATATTAAATTATTTATAACAATTATTCTGATTCCTTCTAAAAAGAATCTCTTGAACATAATCTTATGGACTAAATTTTAAAAAGAAAGAGAAGCAGGTTATTAGTTAGTATTTAATGAAATGTTTCTCCATGCTTCTCTTGAGATCTAGTAGCTAAAACTAATAAAGACATAGGTAACAGACATAACAACTTAAGTTCCATTAAGCTACCTAGGTAAATGGGTAAATAATACATGTCACAAAAATGGTTACTTTGCTATTACAATAAGAGAAAAAAGAATAATGAAGGGATTATAGCATTTTTTTATTGACTGGACCTTAGAAATTATTTAATAAGTCCTTGTTTTAAAAAAGGGAATGGAGTGGGAGGTAGTCACATTAAGGATATGTTTATCAGGAACAAACAAAAACTTATTTTAATGTATTTTAACCTTCCTTGAAATCAGATGAATTTGATTCAGAATCCAACCCTGCAACTGCAAAGTTTTTGTTCTTAAGCAAGCCATTTAACCTGTCCAGTCTTCAGGTTATAGGTAAAAAGATATTTAACAACCTCTAGAACGGTCAGTCTCATAAGATAGTCAGCTTAGATAGAATACTCTATAGGAGGATGATTTATAATCTGCATCGCTTTCCTCCAATATTGGTTACGATGTTGAAGCCCCATGTCAGGAAGCTATTGAAGAGGCAAAACCAGGGCTGGAAAGACAAGTTTATTCACTCTCACTTCTATATGTTTGGCGTGGGCGTGGCATGGCTTGGATCCCCGGGGCTTCTTATGGGGCCATGTGGCCCCAGAGTGCTCACAGCTTATGGGCTAGTCTGTTCTGGCTATAATTGCCCTTTCCCCACAATGTACTGTACAAATAAAAATGCTTCCTCCTTGTGAAGTTCCGGAACAATATTAGAGAGCAATACGTTTTTAATATGGACCCCTCCCACGGCCTCCCTAATGGTCCTTCCCGGTCATCAGGACTTGATGCTTTGAGGTAGAACACTCACAGAGTTCTGGGAAGGCAGTTGTACCGGCCGGAGGCAGACATATGGTACACACTGGAGCCAGGGAGGGCCTCCTGAAGGTCATAGAAATGTCCTTCCACGTAGTGCTGTGGCAATTGGGCAGTGATGCTGTTATCTGAATTATGGACACAAGTTTCCATTTTCCTTGGAAGTTTTGATATGGACGGCTTTGTCTGTACAGTAAAATGCCAGTGTGCTTTGAGGCAGATTAAACTAGCTGAAGATTTTCTGCCCAAGTTAAAAAGTATCATAAAATCAGTGAGAAGGTTAGACGCAAGACAGAAGTCTTTGGAGCCCTCGAATCACTGGTAGCAGAGGCCAGTCCTCTGGAATTACAAACTCTGTGTTCCGCTGCACTTGGTAAAGAGGTGAACAGCTCCACCTTTTCCCCTGGGGGATACAGGAGACTTTCTCAAATAAAAACAGAAAGTAAGTTCCATAAAATCTCTCTTCATGGAGTAAAGATGGCTGATCTTGGAGGACATACTCATTCAAAGAGATATCAAAAATCCCTCCAGTTCCAAGTGATGGAGACCAAAAATACCTTAAGGCCATCTCAAAAGAATGTAGAATGTCAGAGGGAAATAGTTAATGGTCTTCGAGAAGATGTTCAGATTCAGGAAAGCCTAAAGCTGTGTGCCCAGGAAGATGCTAAATGGTCAGGAGTGGCAGAACTGAAGGAACAGAAAGAAATGTTTGAAAACTTCAACACATAAGGAGACAGGTTGGGAATGATAAAGAGAGCCGGTTAAATTCCAGGACGGAATCTGTGCTGAACATGATAAACTGGCTTGCTCTCTTTATAAAAGATTATGTGCTGATGGCAACAGAAAATTAAAAGAAAGTGTGAATCAGAAAATGGAGGACAAGATGATCAGTCAGGTGTCCCCCTGAAGAAATTCACTGACGAAGTTAACTTAAATGTTACCTTTAAAACTTTCATGAGGAGGGGTGCCTGGGTGGCTCAGTAGGTTAAGCGGCCAACTCTTGACTCTTGATTTCAACTCAGGTCATGATTTCAGGGTCATGAGAAGGAGCTCCCTGTGGATGAGCCCTGGGGTCAGCAGGGAATCTGCTTAAGGATTTTTTTTCTCTCTCTCCCTCTGCCCCTCCCCCCACTTGTGAGCCCATGGGTGCACGCTCTCTCTCTCTAAAATAAATAAATAAATCTTTAAAAAAACAAAAAAACTTGCAAGAGGAAAACAAGGAATATTTGTAAAGTACATGAGGAAAATCAAAAGCATGAAATACCTATAGGTCAACTCAAAAGTCTAACCAGAGCAGTGTGAAAATTCACAAAGTGAAGTTCAAAGGCTTCAGCTGAAACCCCAGACACTCCTGAACCATATCCAGAACATCTGTGAAATGCAACTGCACAGAAAAATCAACGGGGGAGAGAATTTATTGCTTAGAAATAGGAGAGAAACTTCGCAACGGGTAGAAAAACATCAGCCCTAAGCACCAAACACTTTACTCCTACTGGAAGATGGCCAAATACCTGGAGGGCGGAAAAATGGAAAGCACTATTCCTCCCGTCTAAGGTGGATTAGCTCCATGAGAAAGATAGCTCAAGAAAGTTGGTTGGCAGTTCTGTTGACTGAGAAAAAGCTCAAGGAATCTAAGGAAAGAAAATTTTCACGACAGGCAAAAATGGACTGATTGGAATTTTAAATCCAGCCTTTTCAAAGGGACGCTGAAGCATCTGCTAGTCACATGAGGCCCAGGGCAGAGACCCAACACGGTCAGACATGTTTGCATCCTCAAGTCCCTAGGGAGCAAGAGGGGTGGGCTGTAAGGACCCCGGATGGAGGATAATGTTCAGGTTTGAGTCAGGTTTATAACAGGGACCCCACCCCCAACATCCACAAGCACAATGGGATACTGGATGTGTTTTCTGTTTAAATTCATGCTCAGTGGTGCCATTTTAGTTCATTTTGTTATCTAATTGATGCTACATATACTCTTATTGAAGTTTTATATAATTATTTTAAGATTGTGTTTCTAGAATATAAATGGCCTTAATATAATTCTTAACAATATGTCATTCCCAGTTCATCAGATCCTCTAGAATTAGATTTGTGAGTATTGTATTTTAATTAATTAGTTCACTATTAACTTAAAACATAACCGAAGTATGGCATGACCTGGTAGAGATGATTGAAACATGAAAAACGTTTTTATATGCAATGAGGTGTGACAAGAAGTCTATACAAGTAACCTCACATTTATTTCAATAAATGCTGAGTGATTTGTAGAAACAAAACAACACAAAACAAAGAAATGGTTCTAACATTCCTTGCTAACTTATTCATTTTTTAATTTATTTAGCCCTAAATTCATAGGTTAATTTTGGGGAGTTGACATTTAATAAGCATTTATTTCTTTATTTTTCCTTTGTTGTGTTGTTTATAATACTCACCAGACTTGAAACATTTCTAAATTATATGCAGTCAAAACAAAGTTTCCTTATAAAGCTTCCAGTTTTAGTTTTTAGTTTTTTTCACTTGAAAAGAGACTCTTCTAGGAATTTTCTGTAATTTCTCTCTTTGGTATATTTATGGTTTCAAATTTGTACATTTAAAAGTTAGAAATTTAGGGACACCTGGGTGGCTCAGTCAGTTAAGCATCTGGGGATCGAGCCCTGCATCAGCGGGAAGCCTGCTTCTCTCTCTCTCTCCCTCTGCTGCTCCCCCTGCTTGTGCTCTCTCTTTCTCTCCCCCCCCGGCAAATAAATAAATAAAATCGATTTTTAATAAAGAAGTTTAGGGGCACTTGGGTGGCTTGGGCAGTTGAGCATCCAACTCTTGATTTTGGCTCAGGTCATAATCTTGGGGTCCTGGACTTGAGCCCCACATAGGGCTCTGAACTCAGCAAGGAGTCTGCTTGAGGATTCTCTCTCCCTCTGCCCCTCCCCGCACACATGTGCACTCTCTCTCAAATAAATAAATCTTTGTGCTATGGTGAGCGCTGTGAATTGTGTAAGACTGTTGAATCACAGACCTGTACCTCTGAAACAAATAATACATTATATGTTAAAAAAAAAAAAAAAAGAAGACGATAGCAGGAAGAGAAGAATGAAGGTGGGGAAATCGGAGGGGGAGATGAACCATGAGAGACTATAGACTCTGAGAAACAAACTGAGGGTTCTAGAAGGGAGGGGGGTGGGGAGATGGGTTAGCCTGGTGATGGGTATTAAAGAGGGCACGTACTGCATGGAGCACTGGGTGTTATACGCAAACAATGAATCATGGAACATCAAAAACTAATGATGTAATGTATGGTGATTAACATAACATAATAATAAAAAAAGAAAATATGCAATATAATTTAAAAAATAAAATAAAAATAAAAAGAGTTAGAAGTTTAAAATTTTATGTCAGTAAATAATTAGAAATATGGCATCCTTTTTCCTATATCACTGCCAGTTTTTAAATAAAATTTATAAGACAGTTCATGTTCTCTAATTATTTAAAATGTCACCTTTATTGGCTATTAAATCCCCATATGTATTCAGCTGTATTTCCACTATTTTATAACAGTGATTGTAAGGATTTTAAAAAACTAATAGGGATAGTGAAAATTTACTTTTTTTTTTCTAGTCTCTTGAACATTTCATCTTTCAGGTCAATCTAGTGACATTTCATCAAGTTCTCCTCCATACCCAAGAACGAAAAAAAATTATAGATTAATTTAAGAGAATTAATCTTTCCTTAATGTCTTCATATTTGAGAAAAAGCATACCTTCATATCTCCTTATGCTGTCATTCATACATTAAAGATTTGCCACCCAGGTATTGCATACTTATTTTTAGGTTTGTTTGTAGGCACTTTAACTTGCTATAATTATGAGTATATGGTATTTTGAGATAGTAATCTTTGTTTTCTTCATCCTGTATCTTCCCCATTTTTTCTTTAATTAGGTACTAAGTAAAATGCCTTAGGGAAGGAATACTATAGGAAGATAAGCCAAAAATATGCAGAACATTCTTGCTTTTTATTTGCAAAATCACAAGCCCTAAAGGAGAGTGATGTTTTGGAGAGTGGAGAAAATATCTCGGCAAAAAAAAAGGGAGGATGAAAGTAGGATTTATGAGGGTTAATCAGGATTCTATTGGTTGCAAGACACAGAAACTGGTGGAGGGGGCTCCATCTGTAATCATATGCAAACCCTAAATATATGCATACACCCCACCCAGACTCCACAAGAATCTGAAGAGAAGAGAAGTGAGGTAGGGCTGGATCTTCCAATATTCATGCTTCTTCCAGCCTTATTTGAGACCCTAGAAACTTGCTGCAACAGAAGGCATGGGGACCCAATGAGCCATGGTGGTCAACACCATGTCTGCCACAGGGGATAAGCAGAAGAGCAGAGCTCTGCACCCTGTCATTCTCACTTCCATGTAGCATATGCAGCCTCTCCAAGAGCCCACACAATCTAAAAGTCCCCCAACACAGTCACACAACAAAAGTCATTTTCTTACAACTAGGTCATGTTTCCTCAGTGAGCCCTACCCTTCTTGTCATTTTGTGAAGTCATTTCGAATTCATCTCCTGATTTTGTATTTTCAGGTGAGAAATCAGTTTATGTCAGTGGCTACTGTTTTTATGGAATTCTCTGTGTCACTCAAAATCCATAGACATGTGTGTTTTCTCTCGCACTGTTGCCTTGATCCCATCCAAATTTCACTAGATTTGGGGTATATGTTTCATAGTTTGAGACAGAATTTTGGTTGCTGCCAGGTTTGATTTTTAAAAATTTTTGCTTTTATACACTTTTAATGTCAAATATACCAGGCATAAACAAAAGTAAACAAACCATAAGTATACAGTCACATTTAGGTACAAAGGGACTCCCTCTCTCACAGCACTGTGTCCAACAAAAATAACAACAGCACCCCCAAAACCCCCACTTACCTGCCATACCTTGCAGCCCAAGACATATAACCACCTGAGATTTTGTTATATGGATATGAATCCAGAGTGAGTCCAAGGTCCTCTTCTTTTTTCCTTTAGTTTAAAAATCAACATATAATTTAAATACAATGCAATTTACCCTTTAACTATCCAGTTCTGTGAGTGTTGACAAAACTATACCTGCACCGACTCACCACCACAATCAAGGTATAGAACAGTTCTGTCAAACCCCAAAGTAACCTCTTTCCCTTTAATGTCAATCCACTCCCCACTCTCCACCTCTGTTCCCTGTTCCAATACAATGGCTACTCCTCGAATGTCATATAAATGGAATCTAACAGTATGTAGCCTTTGCATCTGATTTCTTCCACCTAGTATAATGCATTTTGAGTTACCTATTTTGTTGCATGAATCAGCTCTTCACCCTTTTTATTGCTGAGCAGTATTCCATTGTATGAGTGTACCACATTTTACTTTTGTCTTCACCAGTGGAAGGACATAGGATTTTTTCCAGGTCTAGTGATTCCAAACAAAGCTGTTATAGACATGTGCCTACTGGCTTTGTATAGATGTAAGTTTTCATTCCACTTGAGTAATGCCAAGTCGGATTCCTGGGTCATACGGTAAGTAAATGTTTTTCTTTATGAGAAACTGCCAAATGGTTCTCCAAACTAGCTGTGCCATTTCACACTTGTATCATTAATATATGAAAGTTTCAGTTGTTCTGCATCCTTTTTTTTTTTTTAAAGATTTTATTTATTTGAGAGAAAGACAGAGCACCAGCAGGGTGGAGCGGCAGAGGGAGAGGGAGAAGCAGGCTCCCCGCTGAGCAGGGAGCCCGAAGTGGGATTGATCCCAGGACCCCGAGATCATGACCTGAGCCGAAGGCAGATGCTTAACCGACTGAGCTACCCAGGCACCCTCTGCATCCTTGCCAGTACTTGGAGTTGTTACTTTATTTAAAAAGATATGTAGTGATATATCCATGTGGTTTGTCAGATGAGTAGGATGTTGAGCATCTTTTCACATGCTTCTCTGCTATCTGCATGTCTTCTCTGGTGAAGTGGTTTGTCCTAACCTTCTGCCATTAAAAAAAATTTGCTGTTATTTGTTTCTTTATGTGTTGAGTTATTTATGTATTATTTGCATACAAGCGTTTTATCAGGTGTGTGATTGGCAAATATTTCCTCCAACTCTTATGGCTTTAGTTTTCAATTTCTTAAGTGTCTTCATTTATTTAGAACATTTATAACAGAGTAGAAATTTTAAATTTTGACAGTCCAATTTGTTAAATAGATAGATAGATGATAGATAGATAGATAGATGATAGATAGATAGATAGATAGATAGATGATAGATAGATAGATGATAGTATTTTTGGCATTGTATCTGAGAAATCATTGCCTTATTGAAATTCACAAAGTTATTTCTATATGTTTTTGTTTAGGAGTTTATAAATTAGGTTTACACTTAATTCTATCACTCATTTTGAGTTAATATTGTATATGTTGAAAGTATGCATAGTGTTTAAAAAAATGGCTGTCACATACTAATCACCACGTGAGTATTTGTAAGGATAAAGAGCTAGTCATTGCCCCCAACAGAGTCCAGCCTCTGTCTCCTTTCTTAACTTCACAACCTGAGATTAAAGGAGTCTTTTCCCATAACTGTAGCCTAAAAAATTCACAAAAAGGACTTTGATTATTTTGCCTGGTTGCATGCCCCCTCCTGTGGCACAGAAGGAAGATGCTAAGAAGGAAACTCCATACAGAATCACAAAGTTGCTCTGGGAACAGGTTACAGGAGGAACAAATTAGTACACAAATACACAACATGTGCTTTTCAGTTTCCAACAGAGGATGAGGGATGTAGCAAGCAGGAAAAAGCTGTCATTGTCCACTTCTGCCCCTCAGATTTAATTCAGTGGAGTTTCCTTCCAAGCGTTGACTGAGGTAATCAAATTAGCCCCAGTGAAAGCTCAGAGAAAAAGTTAGAATTTAGGTAATCTATAAATTGTAAGATAAGTAAATAAATATTTAAGAATTCAAAAAAAACTTAACCCCCTTATTACTACTAAAGTAAACATATTTATAATAAGTAAACACATCCATAAGCATTAATTACCAGAAATATGACCTTACTTCAGTTTATAAATAACATTTTAAGTCAGCTCTTTTTTTATATTGAAATATATTTGACATATAACTGTGTAAGATCTAAGGTGCTCAACATGTTGATTTGATACATTTATGTACTATAATGTGATCAGGTATCCCATCTTAAAGATTTCCAAGGTTCCTCAATCCAATAAATGCCATCAACCTTATATCACCAGTTTGTATATGAATATGGACAAAGAAGGAAACATTTGACTTTTGAATAATATTTTAATGGGACTTCAATTTTTTCTTGCCCTTATAAATTTATCTTTGAACCTAAGATCAGTCGTCCATACCTGGATCATTTCAACTGTTTTGATAAATTAATTTCTTTATCATCATTTTTGTGCATTGTTGTCCCAAATCAACATTATATTTTAACACATTAGAAAATCTAAAAAAAAAAAAATTGAAGTATTCCATGCTTTGGAAAGTGAATAATTCTGAATAATTCTCTTGACTTTATTTCTTCACAAATCATTGTGACTTGTGATCACAAATTGTGATTTGTGATTTTATACATTAATAAATTATTTAGGATAATTAATTGATTAATGGACCCAAAACTACTAGGATTAGCTTGTTCTGGAAGGGGAGCACACCTTCCAGAATGTTTGGTGGAAGTAGTATCAGGACCAGAACAAAGACTATGGGAGATGTAACTTCCAGGGGGCACAAAACAAGAGGAGAAGCAGTAAGTTTGGACTTCATGCCGGCAGCCTGGGTACCACACCTGGAGGACGGCTCCTGGGTGCCACTTCCCAAGCCAGGGGCTGTTTGCTGCCGTGCAGATCTGGCATGTGTCTACTTGGGTCTGGCTGCCAGGCTGTCCGCTGACAAACACCCTAGTGTGAAGCACAGTGTGAGATGGCACTGGCTCGTCATCAATTTCCTGTACATGTATGAACCTGGAGCAAGAGAGAGCTGATAGAAAACATAGACTTTGGGGATTGAGGGGAGAAATACTGAAGAGAACCTTCCCCAGCCTCTCACTTCTTATATCTCCTGGCCAAATATGTCAAATGCCATGTTGACAGGAGACAAGACAGGAGGACGATGGGCAAGCAACATCGTACAAGCAAACTAAAAGTAAGTTATACATACAACAGACTTTATCAAGATGTTGATCTTTGGCATGAAAGGCATAGCTCGTGAATCTGCCAAAATCACCCCATTTTACAAAAATTAGGCTCTGACTTTTTGCCCCAAATGCTTGTTAATAGAAACAAAAGAAACAGAGAGCCAAACAGGGAATCAATCAATCAGGCAACACTTGTTGCATACTTACTCAGGGCCAATTTACATAGATTATTTCATTAAAGCTCACAACAGTGTAATGACACGGGTCATAGTAAATATTAAATCAAGCTGAGGAAATGAAATCGTTGACGTTGGATAACTTGCCCTGAATTTGAACTTGGTCATCTTACTCCAAGTCCCATATTAATGAGCAAACATGTTACCCTTTTCAGTGCTGCCCCCCAAAGTATGAGGACTGAGACGCTTTCATAGTAACAAAGCACCTCCAGGAAAGTACACGATTTGAGAAGATTCAACAAAGACCACCTTAGAAGGAGTCGACTGTTGAAGGGAGGAAATTCTCTTTAATTTTCCTACACCTCGTGAAGCTTACTCTTGGCAAAAGAAATAGGGTCATCTCTTCCTTTTAATATTAATCCATCTGCAGTATGAATATCTGAGAAATGTCTGAATTTGTGTCAAAGCAGCACACCACATAATACAAGAAATTATTTTCTAGCTCATACTTGCAGTTGCCAAAAAAGTCCTTTTTGGTTATCATGCCTTTTCAGCCTATGGTATAGTACCAGGAATGTAGGGACTCTTCACAGAAATATTTCCAATATTCACCTAAGTATAAACTCTGGGTAACTCACATAAGTTTTTAATCTCTAAAGTCAAATGGGACTTTACACATTATTATTATATTTGCACACTTTTGGGAGAGAATAGAAAGTTAGCACCAATTCTACGTTCGCTAAAGTACAAAAATATAAGAATTGAAACAGCATAGAAATGATAAGAATAAAGCATGAAATGATTAACCAATTTGTTCAATATCCTGGGTTCATTTTAAATATATTTGGCTTGATGGCTTCAATTCCCCATAGATATCTTGTGGTAAATAAATGCTGAATAGCATATTTATATAATTTCCATATTGCTAGACTTGGAAATTTTCTCCTGTGCCCTCCTGCTCTTCATATAGGTTATTTATCATTACCAAGGGTAGTTGATTCTATAGTTCTTTCATAAATTAATGTTTTCATTAATGTGTGTAGTGAAAGTTTAAAAAATTAAGCTGCTAGCACATGGGCCAAAAAAACCTGTGAAAATGGCAAATTTTTTATTATTCATGATAATAAGGCTCTCCTCTCTTTTTTCTAAGCCTCTCCCCACTCCTGTGAAATTTTATTCTCTTTATCAGACCAGCCTATACCAGTATGTCTATCCCTCAGAGGTGATGTTGTGATATCATAGAAATTTCTGGATACTTAAAGGACAGACTCTGTTGCTGAGATTTTCAAACTCTATGAAGTTTGAAATGGGTGGTTCCTTGTAATATCAACAACTCAAATTTTGTTCTGGGTTCTAAAAAGAGAAAACATTTTAGAAAAGCATAATAATGAAAATAAGAAAGACTTTCTGTGCTATTTTTAAAAAATTATCAACTCACTAATTCATTTTGCCATGAATACATTCAACAGTATTAACTAAGCACCTGTTAAGAACCTTCTTAAAAAAATAAATAAATAACTTGTCTTCCTGCTAGAGGTGCAAATAAAATGCAAAAAGATTATTAAAATGCAGTCTTGTTCTCAGGGAAGTCTAGAGAAGAAACCACACAACAAACATTACAATGGTGCTATGAACTCCGTATCAGGAGTATGCATATGGAACACTAGAGGCACAAACTAGTAGAGTCCAAAATCTTCCAGGGGCCAGCAGAATGAAAAACATCATGAAAGCCTTCAAAAAAGGGGAAAATGTTAAAAATGTGAAAGGGTAAAGACCTACGGCATGCAGACTTCCAGTGTGTAGGAAACCTGAGGGGTCATCTCAGAGGGTAACCGTGTGGGGCCTTATGGGTGGCACTGTGAGTGGTTCAGGATGGCAGGGGATGCAGCTGAAGAGTTGGAGACCAAGTCAGGAAAGGCCTGACATTCCATGCCAGAAGTGTGATATTATCCTCTGAGCAATGATTTGATACATAATTTTATGTGTCACTATTTCTCTGGGGAACCTCAACTAATACAAATGGGAAACCACCAAAAGGTTAAAACTGCGGAGTAATGTGATCAGTTGTACACTGTGGAGAGTAATGTCAGTGGAAGTTCATTCTTTTGTTAATTTTGTAAAAAGTATGTGCGTGTGTGCGCATGCGCGCATGTACCTACTCTGTATTAGCTACTGGGAGGGCATTCAGGTTACAAACATAAAAAAAATAAGTAAACACAACCTTGCCCCCTTAATGAGTTAAAGTACTCACAATATTCATTTGTTAGAAGGGAGATCAAGTAAGAGATTATTGAAAAACCCCATCAAGGAATAATGGGAGCAGGGTTAGGGAGATATCACTAGCAAGACCTTAACGAAACAAATGAATGTAGGGTAGGGGTGATTTAAGAGTGAAAAAAAGTGGAAGATGATTCCCAGGTTTCTGTCTTGAGAATAGCACAGAAATAGCATTCGGAATGGGACACCAAGCAATTCATCTCAAAGAGCTAAACTATACAGTACACAGATCTAGGTGCTTCATGAGTTTATTTGATTAGTAAAGGAATCCTATGGAGTAGATATTATTATCCTGCTGATTCTTCTGCAGATAAGGAGACTGAGAATGGAGAAGGTTAAATGTCTAAACTGACACATCTTGCATGTGGCAGAGCTGAATACAAACTCAGATAGGACTGAAGCCAGCCCACATCCTTTCCCAGCCACGTGACCAGATGTGCAAGGAAACAGAAAGATACAGAGCTAGAAGTTCCTTTAAAAAAAATGTAATTTGGGGGCACCTGGGTGGCTCAGATGGTTAAGCGTCTGCCTTCGGCTCAGGTTATGATCCCAGGGTCCTGGGATTGAGTCCCGCGTCGGGCTCCCTGCTCCTTGGGAGCCTGCTTCTCCCTCTGCCTCTCTCTCTCTCTCTCTGTCTTTCATGAATAAATAAATAAAATCTTTTTAAAAAATGTAATTTTTTACAGCACGGCCCCTTCATTTAGATTTTTACATGAATCTGCAGATCACCAGAGATAGTTTCCCTGTTTGATTCTTCTGGCATGTGAGTTTAGCATGATAAATTAACCAACCTTCTGAAAGTCATAACCAACACATACTTCCTGATTGACTGATTTTTGAATTAGAGAGATTTTTCTCTTATTGAACTACTTGTAAATCATTAACCCAACACTTCCTTTGCACCATTTCAGCCACTGCAAAATGATTTCCATTAGGTATACTTACTGATTGTGTGACTGTACTTGGTTCTGATTTACACATGATAATCCTGTTCCAGCAATAATCTAGGTATTTAACATAAAGGTGCTCTCACTATACTTTTGAACATTATCTTAAGGCGTCATAAAGATATGCTGTGCCACTTTTTTTTTTTAAGATTTTATTTATTTATTTGACAGAGACACAGTGAGAGAGGGAACACAAGCAGGGAGAGTTGGGAGAAGGAGAAGCAGGTCTCCCGTGGAGCAGGGAGCCTGATGCAGGGCTCGATCCCAGGGCCCCGGGATCACGACCTGAGCCAAAGGCAGATGCTCAACGACTGACCCACCCAGGCGCCCCACCACTTTTTTTTCAATTGCAAAAACAGTTCTTCAAATCCAAGTGATAGCCAACATTTATGTAGTACTTGTTGTGTGTCAAGTACCCCTACATGTCCTTCATAGATACTGCTCATCTATTCTTGACAATGGCCTTATGAGATTATGATTATGATTATGATCTCCATCTTACAGATGGGAAACTGAGACACCAGATAACTTCAAGGTCACAGGGCTAGAGAGCAGGCAGCAGAGCCAGAAGTACCCCAGAGTTCAGAGTCAGTTCCTAACACTGCACTGCCTCTCATATAAAGGATTTTCATCTTTCAACCCTCAGCCTCCCATTTCCAGAACCAGTTGTATTCTTTCTCAGGTGATAGTAAAAAGCAAAAGTGATGGAATTCTAGGCTAGAATTCTGAGTCGCTGCAGTCTATACAGTACATATTTGAAGAATCTGTATGGATCATTTTCTTTCCCCTCCATATAAATCCAGGAACTGACACCTTGAGTGGACTTCATGGCCCACCTTCATCTCTGGAAGTAAAGCCAGGACTGAATTCCCTACTGCGCAGAGAGGGCAGTGTAAGATCGCCTGAAACTAACCAGTAACTAACCAGGGCTCAGAAGAGAAAGGTAACGGCTGAGAACACACATCTCAGGAATCAGAGACCTTGCCAATAATTTACCTGCCATATCATTAATGGGGACTTTGCACTTTTTATTGCAAGATTGAGACAGAGGAAAAAGCAAAAGGTTTGGACTTAGACAAGCCTAGGGTTTGGGCGTGGCCCTGCCATTTGCTTGGTGAGTGACCCCACAGAACACATCTAATCTCCCAGAGTTTCTGTTTTCTCATTTGTAAGAAAGAGACTAAAACTATTTTATTATGTTATATGAGATATAACTATGTAAACCACAAAAGCACTAATCAAACACAAGATGTTATCATTATAGCTAAGCAACCAGAGGTGATTATCCTTGGTTGTTATGCACACCATCCAATGGGCTGCACCATTCTAAATATGGACTACTGGGTCAAAACTTTTTTTTAATGGAATAAGCCATATTTCATTAGTATTTATATGCATAGCAATACCTTTTAAATATACATTATATATATTATTTTAAAAATTTTTATTTGTATTCTGCTTTCCAAAATACCATATTTGGATAATTTGGTTTCTCTGTTTCATATCTCTCCTTAGTATCTTGACCATATCGATGGTACCTAATGAACTCTTTTTCTGCGAGATGTGAAAAATCTGGATACTGGAAAAGAGGGGTTACAGAAAGAAAGGAAATATTTTTGATGGGAAAATCCTCACATAAAGCTTGATTTTTAACAAAAGGGTTTAAATCATTTTTCCCTAGCCACTTATTATTGGGGGGTCGGGGTGTGCGTGTGTGTGGGTGTGTGCACAAGCATGTGTGTGTTCTTAGAAAAACTATGATCTTAAAACCTCTTTCTGAATTACCTTATAAAAATTATAATTATTGAATATTACATAAGAAAACAACAGTGAGGAAAAGAATCCATGTATCATCTTTTGTCAAAAGAGATCATCCAAATTTGTAAAAAATAGACCTATAGAAGTTTTACACTAGAAATTGAGTCTACAATTCAGGAAGTAAGTATTCTTTGGTTTTGTTTAAAGAAGAAGGAGGAAATTATTGCAATTACAACTTGCAAGTTTCTATTTCTTCTGAAGAACATTGCCTTCTAATGGCAAAGGCCCAGCATTCTGAAAAAGATTTTATTGTCTCAGAGAAAAATAATTTCCAGGTAAAATCTAGATACAGGTAACAATATTAGTGAAAAATTATTACAAACTGACCTCTTTTAAGGGGTTTGGGACTCCAAATAACAGCTCTGAATAGAGAATAAAAAGGTCTGGAAGGAAATACAGCAAGTTCAAGATAATAGCTGCCTTGAAAAGTAGGCAGGAAAGGAAATAAGTCCAGAGGTGGTGGTTAAACTTAATCTGCAAAGGAGAAATTTCATTTATATTAATTCAGGGCCATTTTAAGTATGACTATAAGGTTTTTGCCTTCATTAATTAGACAACGCCTAACTTCATTTATACTGTGCCCCTAGTATTTTTGGAAATCATTCAGATACAAAGCCCATGTAAGAACAGATAATGATCATGCATATGAATAACCATATTTTTAATACCAGCACCAAAGTAAATGTATATAATTTTTACTATTCTTTCATTCAAATGTGAAATACAGACTTTGCATATCTTCCATATTTTAAAATGTGACCTATTTCTCATGTACTTTCTAAATGAGAAAATAGACCAAAAAGTAATTTAAATATGGAAAGACTTCTGAAATGTAACATGAGTTAGAAAAAAATGCATAATATAAGACACTTTCATAGAACTGGTTATATCTCTTGATTGAGAGATGCTCATTTTTCTTCAAAGGTTTGGATAAATGCATGGTGTCACAAAATGAGATGCCATTGCATTTAATACTGTAACAATATCCGAAAGACAAATTGAAAGACATAGGGAAGGAAGGAAGGAAAGGAAAGGAACGGAAAGGAAAGGGAAGGGAAGAAAAGGAAGGAAAGGAAGGAAGGAAGGAAAGGGAAGGGAAGGAAGGGAAGGAAAGGAAGGAAAGGAAGGAAGGAAGAGAGCAAAGCACTCTGTGGATAAGATTGTACTCCTGGCACAGTCATGTGAATACCAAGACGAGAAGATGAGAACACTGACGCAAGGCTTTGATGATGATCAAACACTAATATGATATCTGCAGATGATTCTTTGGGTCCTGGAGTCTACCCAGTGATTGCAATGCCCCTGTGTTAAAAGTGTTCTCTATGAATGCTATTAATCTTCTGCTCTGAAGCTTTTATTAATGAATGTGAACTTAGATCCAATACTGATGGTTTTCTAAATTTGGAGACTAGACATCAAGAATTCGTTTGTAATAGTAATGGAAAATTCATGTGCATTTTTAAAAGTCTAATTCAATAGCAAATGCTTTGGGAATTATCCCTTATATATTAGAGGGGATTTTTGAACTAAGTTTATTTTAAAATTTTTCTTCCTGCTGCCTTTTATGTTTACCTATTTTTTACATTAAATAATCTAGAGACACTTACCAACTCTTTCAAATACCATTTAAAATATTCCATATGTTATATTTTGGTTAAAATTTGATCTCTGGATCTAGGAGAAAACTAACATTAAATACAAGGGTAAAAAGTTCTTGGGATATAAGGTTTTGTTTACTAGAGAACCACAGTTAGCTCTAATCAAGATTTTGTTGATTTTTGAAGGTAGTCTCTAGTAAAGGATAGTAAATCATGTAATTGGGAAGTAATCATTGTTATTCTCTAGGGCAGTGAAAGGTACCTCAATATACCACCCCAAAATATGCCACTTTGGCATATTGATTATTTTGAGCTGTAGACACTTGAAAAACAGCAAAGGCAGGGAGAGTCTTTCTCTGAACTCCCCTCATCTGTCTGAAGACAGATCCTCCAAAAGGAACATATCTATTTTCATAGATCTCCCCAGGAGTTTCATCAACCAGGAAGAACCGACTCTTACCACAGGAGAGAAGACTAGAAGTCCATACCACACCCAGAAAACTCTGTCACAAACTATCATATTTCCTATCTATTTTTCTGAGGGCACATTCATCTTTCCTGAAGTCATTCATTCTCCCTTGAAAGGTCTATGCTCCTCTTCCCCTTTCTCTACTAAGATAGTATTTAAGCCTGAATTGTATGAGTTACTCATTTTTTTCCTGGGCATCTCTTATGTATACATGAGTTGGACGTGTTAATAAACTTGTTTGTTTTTCCCTTGTTAATCTCTCTCTTACAGGGATCTCAGCTAAGAACTCACAAGGGTGGGAGGGGAATTATTTTTCCTCCCCTACAGCAGGATACCAGAAAAGTTATAAAAATTAAACAATAACATCACGTGTACTGAGTGAGGCATAAGCTATATCCAACATAGCCCCTAAAAATTTCATTTCCAGTACTGTGTGGAAATGGGAATGGAAGAGAAGTCCTTTGATATGAAATCCACATATGTCTTCATGAAAGAACTTTCCCCTATTTACAATCAGATTTCTGCAAACCTGCCCCAAATGGCAACTACTAAAATTAAAATATAATTATATTTGGTGTCTTGCAGGCCAATAAAGGGTAAGTGCAAATGATGTTTTCTCTTCTCTGGAATAATTCAAAGGCACACCAGGATCACTTTTTAATTTATTTCATTATAATGGTAAAATGTTCATAGTAAAAATCTCAAGCTGTTCGGAGGGTAAAAAGCAAAAATCAAAAGCCCCTTCTACCCAAAACAACCCTACAGTTTTACTCCACAGAGGTATATACTGTTTACAGTTTCCTGTGCATCGTTCCAATATTCTTGTAACTTGCATTAATTTTTAAGTCCTCTCAAAGGGTAGAATTATCTCAATTTGGACTGAAATAAAAAGAAATGAGTAGGGGCGCCTGGGTGTCTCAGATAGTTAAGCCTCTGCCGTCGGCTCAGGTCATGATCCCGGGGCCCTGGGATTGAGCCCCACATGGGGCTCCCTGCTTGGCAGGGAACCTGATTCTCCTTCACCCTCTACTGTTCCCCCAGCTTGTGCTCTCTTGCTCTCTCTGTCAAATAAACAAATAAAAAATCTTAAAAAAAAGTAATGAGTAATGAATATGATGCAATTAATGCATCAATTGAAAACTCTCTCTTGTAGAACGTTTTGATTTTTTGTGCATACATAGAGGGTATCTGTGCAAACAATCATACAGGAATGACATAACTATCACAAATGATCTAACCTTGCTCAAAAGGAAAACTTACAAGTTACCAGAATATTACTATTTATCACCTAGAGAATCTCTTATACTGTCATAATGAAAAATCATTTTAAATATCAAGTTTTGAATATTTTGAATAAAAATGTTTATTCTAGGGGTGCCTGGTTGGCTCAGTCAGGTAAGCATCCAACTCTTTTTTTCTTTTAAGATTTTATTTTTTTATTTCACAGAGAGAGAGATAGCGAGAGCAGGAACACAAGCAGGGGGAGTGGGAGAGGGAGAAGCAGGCCTCCTGCTGAGTGGAGAGCCCGATGTGGCACTCAATCCCAGGACCCTGGGATCATGACCTGAGCCGAAGGCCGATGCTTAATGACTGAACCACCCAGATGCCCCACATCCAACTTTTTTTTTAAAAAAAGATTTTATTTATTTATTTGAGAGAGAGAGAAAGCAAGAATGGGGGGAGGGGCAGAGAAAGAGGAAGAGGGACAAGCAGACTCCTCACTGAGCCTGGACCGCCATGCTGGCTAATTCAGGGGGCCCAAGGCATGATGAAGAGCCAGAGGTAGGCCAACATGGGGCCTTGATCCCAACACCCCAAGACCATAACCTGAACCAAAGTCAGACTTATAACTGAGCTACCCAGGTGCCCCTAAGCATCTGACTCTTGATTTCATCTCAGGTCATGATCTCAGGGTTGTGAGATAGAGCCCTGTGTCAGGCTCCATGCTCAGTAGGAGTCTGCTTGAGATTCTTCCTCTCCCTTTTTCTCTGCCTACCACCCCCCAGCCACCTCACTCACACACTCGCTTTATCTCTCTCTCCATCTCTCTAAGAAAAAAAAATACTCTAAACTCTACTGGGAGAAAATCAGTAACAATTGTTTCAGGATTGGATAAAACCCTGGCTAATTTTAATGCTATTTGTGGAAATTTTGTGTGTTTGATGGATAAATGTTTGCCCACTCAAACCATCTGCATCACCATTTTTAAAAACTTGCAACAAATGGCAGTATTAATTCCAAAACACAGTCTCCAAATAGGCCAAAGATTTCTGGAGAGCAATAGAACTGGCACAGACATTAGGAAATCTCTTTAGTGACATGAACACAAAATGCAAAAGAAAATCTTTTTCACTCTAATGAAGGAAGAGAGGTAAGTATGGTAAGAAAGAATTATGAGAACAGAATGGGCAGGATTCCAATTCACTTAATTATATCCAATTTATCTTCATTTGCAATGTATATTAATTTCAAACAGTTCTTCATACTGAAACTAAGGACTTCTCAAAGTTACTAATAAATAATCCTCACAAATGCACAAATAATAAAATAATGGTTAATAGGTATTTATTAACTCTCTATAGATTAAAATGAAATTACCTGAGAACAAAGACAAAATGATAAATGATCAACAGTGACAAAATAGTTTGATAAACCTGCTTCCCTGCTAAAGAAATGTTTCCAATTTTAGCAGAATAAGGAATCTTAAGAAAGAATGCATAGCTCTGGGAAAGATCTTTGCCTATCTTGGCATATAGGTTTTCTGCAGCAAATGCATTTATGACAGTTTTTCTTCTTTAACCTTACAGAAAATAATATAATATAATAATATAATATAATATAATATAATATAATATAATATAATATAAATGTACGGAGATAAACATATATAGATAATATACATATATAATATATATATATCTCCATCCCTCCTATTCTTTTTTTTTAAGATCTTATTTATTTATTTGAGAGAGGGAGAGCACAGACGGAGAGTGGGAGAGAGAAGCAGACTCCCTGCTGAACAGAGAGCCCGATGTAGGGCTGAGGACCTGAGGTCCTGGACCCTGAGATCATGACCTGAACCGAAGGCAGCTGCTTAGCCGACTGAGCCACCCAGGCGCCCGCCTCCTATTCTTTCATTACAGAAAATCACTAAAACCATCGGTAGCTCTGTGCTGGGGTGCATACCTACCTGAGTCTTAAGAATACATCTGGTCCTTAACAAACTCATCTGGACAGAGAAAAAAAGTCTTAAAAACAAAACTCAGATGTGGAAAAAGCAAGTTATCCAAATCTTGTTTTGCTTTTGACTTCAAAGGACTCTTATATGGGATAAACTTTGAGGAATATGAAAAGAGAAGGATTTGGCTGAAAGAACAGAAGGATAAAATCAAAGTATGAAGTTGTGAGAAAGCCCAAAAACATTTCACTGCTGTCGAAGCCATTGGCTGTGCACTTTGAACAAAACCAAGTTCACTCACAGTTGTCAACTAAGTGAAGAAGCAAGTGATGCTAAGGATGGCATTTTAATTGTATCAAAGCCAAAGTCAACTGATGTATATTACTGAATACTGCAAGTTTTTATTTACCATTGATTCTGAATGTGGAGATTAATTAAGTATTCAAGTATGCTTGGGGTAAAAAAAAAATCACTATAGTGCTTGTTTGAATTTCTAAAAATCAACATTTTACATATAAATAAGGATAGTCTACCTTAACTATAGTACATCTACTCAAAGATGTCGTGTACTTATTACTCTAGTAATGCTATCATCATTCAAAAATATTTTTTAAACTCTCTTTATAATGAAATTTGGGTCATTGAAGAAAATTACCTCCAAACTTCCATAGGATTTTTTTAAAGATTTCATTTATTTATTTGACAGAGAGAGACACAGCGAGAGCGGGAACACAAGCAGGGGGAGTGGGAGAGGGAGAAGCAGGCTTCCCTGCTGAGCAAGGAGCCTGATGTGGGGCTGGATCCCAGAACCCTGGGATCATGACCCAAGCTGAAGGCAGACGCTTAATGACTGAGCCACCCAGGCGCCCCTTCCATAGGATTTTTAATGGAACTATTTTGCTCTGACTACAAATCAATGTCTCTCTTATGCAAAATTTTTTAATAAATTTTAAAAATAAATATAAAAATAAATAAAATAAAATCATTCATAATTTCTTTACCACATTAACCTTTTTTTAACCTTTTAATATATATTCTTCCAGAATGTTCCTATGAATTTTTCACATGGAAATATTTTAAATGATGGTATCATTCTATATATGCTTCCTTTTCCTTAATATATATGTTATATGTGATATACAACATATATACATATATAGTGCTTATATAATATACAATACATACATATATATAGTTAGTAATACGGTTATATATATATTACTAGAACTTCCTAGGTTAATAAATTCTTAGTTTATTAGTGAGTACTGTTTTTATTGAATGGATCTAACAAAAATTTCTTAACACTGTTTTTCAAGCTACTTTCTGAAAGTCTTCCAAGGTGTTCCAAATTACAAGAAGGGGAGAAGAGAGTGATGTGGATCAAACTTAAAACAGTTGTAAAAGTCTTAATTGCAGGACTTAGAGTGTTCAGTATGCTAATTCAAATCATGAACTTTCAAAAGTGGAATATTTTATGATGCATTTACAAAACAAAATAAGCCCTGGATTTTTTTTGTATTTGATAAAATCCTATTAATGTTCTGACTTACTCAATTTCTAAGGTATGTACCTGGAAAAACTCTGATTTAATCATCTCCCTATCTTTGGGTTTTTAGGCTGTTTTAATTTTATTTACTATTCTTAATAATGCTTTGATAAACATTTTCAGAATTCACCTTTGAGCATTTTTCTGATTATTTCCTTCAAATAAGTGTTTAGACATAGATTGCCTGGCCTATTCACAGATTAAATGATTTGATACAAATCACCAAATTGCATCCCAAAATCTATCAATTTACATATAGCACTTTCTGAGATGATTTTCATTCCTTAAATTAACTTTTATCTTTTCTTGCCCTAATTGCTTAGCCACTTTAGTCAAAAGTCTTATTTCTAGTCGACTGTTAGTAACCTCTTATGTAATAAACCACATCCACTTGGGGATATGGATAGAATATAAGAAAAAATTAATCTGTGGAGTCTCACAAATTGTCATTCCCTCTTCCCCTGTCTCATCTCTCATCATCACCACTGGTGCTCTATTTCATAAATTTAATTTCTATGGCACAGCAGGAAAGCCACACATGAAGTCACACCTGACTAACTTCTCTAGGTGAATGGCATCCTGGCACCACATTGCAAAAATAAAAATTAAAACGCATATACTGAAGGTTTTCAAATCTCCTAACCTCTACCCATTAATTGTCCCTGCTCTACAAAAATCATGCTAGAACTAATAGATAGTCTAACATCAGACCTCAAGGAAGAAGATAATTCTCCAACAGAATTTCCAAACATTCAGCGAAAGCCAACACTATGAGAGAAGCAAAAAACTAAGAGTGGAAAAATTTGGTCTAATAAAACATAGGTAATAGAACACTCAAAAATAAGAGTTTTGAATTTTGAAAGGGTTATTAAATTTTCAAAAGAAACACGAGAGAAAGGATAAACAAAAATAAAATCTTGATATTTTCATTAGTTTTACTAAACCGACAAGAAAAAAAATTAATCCTTACCTTATATAATTGTTCCAATTATAGAAAAACAGAAAAAGCCACCCCAAACTTCACTTGTTAAGGCTCTTTTAACATTGGAATCAAAATCAGACAAGGACTGCATAAGAGAAGAATATTATGAACATAGATTGAAAAATCCGGAATAAAATACTAGCAAACTGGATACAGTAACAGACAAATTAATATAGCATAACTATAGTCTATCCAAAGAAAAGAAAAATGGTTTAGTATGAGAAAATGTGTTACTGTAACATCTACATTAAAAATTTAAAGAATAAATTCTTTTTATCATAGAAGTTGATGCAGAGAAAAAGGATTCAATATGCTTCACTGTCCCTTCATACAAAATAAGAAAAGCTCTCAGCAAGCCAGGAATAGTAAGGAATATCCTATTCAATTAAAAACTTGCAGTGAACCTTATAGATAACAGTGGGATAGCAAAAAAAAAATTTTTGCTTAATATCACGAGCAACACAAATTTGTCACCACTCGCAAATTTTTAAAATACTAAGACTCGCTAAGAGTGAAGGGAAACTGGGACTCTCGCATACATTCTCTATAACATAGGCACATGCGAGGGGAGCTGTGATGTCTGGTAAAATAAGGACTTGGACTCACTGTGTGACTTGCCAACTCTGTACATACCCGCACTAACACATGCGCAGAAGAACAAAAAGGCCTGGAAATAGGTGAAGGGGATTCAGAGCACACTTGTCTTGATGAGCCCCGAGTAACATATAGAATTGTTGAATCGCTATCTTGTACACCTGAAATTAACATAACACTATGTTAACTATACTGGAATTAAAACTGTAAAAATAAATAAAATTATTTTTAAAAAATAAGAAAGGCTGCTATGGGATGTAAACTACAACATAATTCATAATTGTTAAGAATTGGAAATAATCTACTATACTACAAAGCTACAGTAATCAAAACAGTATGATACAGGCACATAAATCAATGGGATAGAATAGAAAGCCCAGAAATAAACCCACACATATGCGGTCAAGTAATCTACAACAAACGAGGCAAGAATATACAATGAGGAAAAGACAGTCTCTTTAATAAATGGTGCTGGGGAAAATGGACAGTCACATACAAAAGAATGAAACTGGACCACTATCTTGCACCACATACAAAATACATTTAAAATAGAGTATAGACTTGAATATAAGACCTGAAACCATAAAACTTCCAGAAGAAAACAGTAGCAGTAAGCTCTTTGATTCTGAATTATTTACAATAGCTGAGATATGGAAGTAAACTAAGAGTCCATTGATAAATGAATGGAAAAAAAAAAAGGTGGTATGCACATGCACACACACACACACACACACACACACACACACACACACTGGACTATTACTAAGCCATAAAAAGTAGGAAATCTTGCCATCTGCTACAACATGGATGGACCATGTGACATAATTCAGACAGAGAAAGACAAGTACCATATATGTGGAATCTTAAAAAACAAAACAAACAAAACAAAATAGAAACAGACTCATAAATACAGGAAATTATTGGTGAGAAGAGAGGGGAGGGGTTGGGAGTCAGGTGAAATAGGTGAAGGAGATTAAGAGGTACAAACTTCCAGCTATGAAATAAGTAAATCACAGGGATGTAATGTACAGCATAAGGAATATCGTCCATAATATTGTAAAACATCGTATGGTAACAGATGGTAACTAGACTTACAGGGAATCATTTCGTTATATGTAAAAATAACAAATCACTATGAGGTACACCTGAAACTGTTAGGCTATTGGATGCCAATTACACTTCGATTTTTTTAAAAGAGTCAGAAATAACTAAATGTCCATAAACAGAAGAGTTGTTCAATAAACCATCCTGTATCTACTATATTACTAACACAGAGAACTCTCCAAGACATATGACTGGGGAAAAAAGGGAAAAGCAAATAGCAAAAAAATATGTACACTATGCTATAATCTACATTTTAAAAGAAGAGCAAATGAGGGTGCTTGGGTAGTTTCATTCAGTTAAGCATCTGACTCTTGGTTTCAGCTCAGGTCATGATCCAAGTGTTGTGGGATTGAGCCCCGCCTCAGGCTCTCCGCTCCATGGGCAGGCTGCTTAGGATTCTCTCCCTCTCCTTCTGTCCCTACCCTGCAAGCACTCTCGCTCTCTCTCTTTCTCTCTCTCTCTCAAATAAATAAGTACATGTAAAAAAAAAAAAACAAAAAACAGCTAACTATCGTGTGTTGGAGGCATATACATACATGTATGTATATATATAGAAATAATTGTGAAAGAATCCCCATCAAACTGATAATAGTTGCCATTCTTGAGAAGTGATTATGGATGTGGCCACAAAGGACTTTAGCTTCATCTGCAATGACTGAATGAGCCTAAACTGATATACTACATATGTAATTATACATAAATACATTTTTAATTATCAGAGGCCAATAGATGATATTTTCCCAAATTAATAAAACATTAAATTTGCTTACTTAATTTTTAAGAGAATGTTTCCACAATGACAGTAATCCCAAATTTCTAAGAAAGATACTAGACTTGTGAGGAGACCAGAATCAGCCTTATGACAGAAGGCTAATTACTTAGGGAGATACTTAGATAGTAGATAGACCAGAATTAGCCTTAAAACAAATCAGAACAAACAACAACTATAAAAAAACTCAGGAAATCAATTGTGTCCCAGGTTTTTCCTTATACATTATTTTTTTAATTTTTTAGAAGATTGTATTTATTTGAGAGAGAGAGCAAAAAAGAGCGAGCATGATTTGGGGGTGTGGCAGAGGGAGAGGGAGAAGCAGACTCCCCGCTGAGCAGGGAGCCTGACGCGGGGCTCAATCCCAGGACCCTGGGATCACGACCCGAGCTGAAGGCAGATGCTTAACCGACAGAGCCACCCAAGAGCCCTATACATTATTTTTTGATCCTATAAAAATGGCAACTATGAATTCTAGATTCCTTTGCCTTAACCAATCCTGTTCTCCCATGTAGCTACTATAGGTTCCCCAAATCTTCCTGGGGAAAAAAATCACAGTTCTCATTTGCTATTGAACTTTTAGAGCCCTCTCAATCCCCATGCATCTTCTCCTCAGCCCAGAGAAAGAAGTGGGTTCTCTCAGACAATGCAGATGTATGGCTAGCACTGGGGGTCCATGGATGAACAAGGGAGAGCCCGAATCCTACCATTCCATTACCAGTATTTGAGCTGCAAAACAGGAGGGCTAAGTTTTGATCCCTGCTTTGCTCTGTTACTTGGTCAAGCCTTGAAGTTTATTTCAACTTAGGAAATAAGTTGGAAAATAAGGAACTTAGATCTATCAGCTTCTTTCCAATTCTATAATGTGATGACTGTATGTTTCCCTGGTCAGCACGCACCTAAAAACACCATTATCCTTTAAAAGGTCTTGAGCCAACACCTGTCATGGTAATGTCAGGCCTGCCCTCTAAAATTCTATCCTTTGAGACATTAACCCCTACTATAATTACCAAATGTTGTCAGCGAAAACTATTTTATTGCGAAGTCACCTGGAATTAGAAAGTAACATGGGATAAGGGGAAAACACAGCTATTATTTGACATGAATACTCAACCAGAAGCAGAAGGGGTGTTGTGCTTACATGAACCTTAATACAATCCCTTATAAAGATTCATTTGTATGAAAGCAAAGTTTCACACCAAATTTGTTCAAACGACCTTTACTCAGTTTCTCAGGAAGGTGTTTTGAAGAGCGGTTGGCTTCATGGAGGGCAAGAACTCACCTGTCCTAAAGTAATTCTTCCAAGGATTTGTTATGGTACCACCTCCTCTCTTCCCCGTTCCAATTTCCTGGGGTTCGGGTCATGGCAGAGAAAATCAGAGTGTGAGTGAATAAATCAGAGTGTGAGTGACTGGAAAGCAAGCATATTAAAATGATTTAGCACATAGAGCAGTGTTGAAATAAATCTGAGGTTGTTAGAGACCAATGTGGGGTGTCGAACGAGAAGTGAGGGTGCCTCCAGGAACATCAGGCAGTCAAGCTGGGAAACATGGGGCATTACTAGGGAAGGGAAGAGAGGACAGAATGGGGTGCCCAAGAGGGACTACTTGGCAAGCTAAGTTGGATGAAGGAGGGGAGGCGGGAGGCACCTTGGCTTAGGGTGAAACTTTTGCCAGAGGCTGTAATTAATTTTAATCATTTCAAAAGCCATTTTGCTAAATTATTTTCTGGTTTTTTTTTGCTTCACCACCTCTCATAAGTGATGCTGACTCATCACATTTAATTCCACTCCTGGACTTCTCTGATTTTGTTTCTCCTGAGTGAACAAGTCAACATCGTGCAAAAGGACTTACTATCTAAAAACAACGCCCGCTGAAAGGAAGTGCCAGTTTGCCCGAGTCCACGCTAAGTGGTGTAATTGCATCTCCTCCCCTTGTGTTTTGAGGATAATCACCAGCACCACCTCACCCTGCCCCTCTGACAGCCAGAGGGAAATAAATTCGAGCGAAATAACTCTCAGTAGTTATAATGGATATAAAAACAGGATGGAAACTTCATGACTACAAAAAAGAAAAAAAAAAAAGATAATTGGACCGATGAGAGAGAGAGATGTATATGTTTATCCAAGCTTGTTGAAGTACCAGACTAAAACTTTCTGGGTTAGTTGCTGTCAATAACAGAGAGAATGACAGAGTATCTATTTAAGACTGAATGTTAGGCAATTGAAGGCTGAATTGATTCATGACGGATTGCTGTTGTTGGTCCAGTATCTTTGAGTTCCCCGGATAGTTAGTCATCCGGAATCATGCAGACAACAGGAATAACACTCAATGAATTCTATTGACTCTGAGGGTAAATTTGATATATTCAAACATAAAATCGTTTATGTGGAATTGCTCCACCAAATATTATCTATAGAAGTTATTTTAAATGGCCTGGGCATCAATGATTTGTACTAGCCACCTTTACCTGTGCTTTTTTTTTTCAATAGTTCATTTTGCACCATCCAAATGTCAATTAGCCTCTTTCTTCAAAATTTGACACCTCCAATTCCCAGTTTCTATGCTGCTCTTAACTGAAAGGAAAAAAATATTAAAATTCACTTAATAGACCTGCATTTCCTTTAAAAAGATTCATTTTCCTTTCTGGGAGCACAAAGTTGGACCCTTTTAAATCTCCATGGCAAAAGGCCTGATTCCTTTGATTTGAATTTAAGTGCTTGCTTCATAAACCCTGGAGAAAAAGATAAGAACTACTAAATAAACATACCTTTCCAAAACAGTCAAAATAACACTTACTTTCACTTTTATTCGTGCTTGCTGTTTTCTTATTGCCATTTGAGGGGATAAAACTTTCTGAATTCTGGGCTCAGTACAGGAATAGCCAAACAAATTTTTCCAAGCATTCTAAGAAGTGACTTAGAAAAGGTTTCTATTCCTGTTGTGCTCTAAGTCCTCCCATGGCATTAGAGTTTCTGTAACTTTACAAAATAAGCAAGCCAAAACCTGTTCTGAGAACTTTTTTTTAATACATGAATTTGATACAGGATATAAAATGGTACATAAAGCCTAAGTATTATCCCTGTTGATCTTTTACTGACCCATCCTATGTCAATCCTATGTCATCCTTTGACTATAGCTCTTATTGAGAGAATTAAAGACCTCAGGTGATCTCAAAAAAGGCAATCACTTCCATGTTAAGCACCATTTACCTATGTTAAAATTACAAAGGACACCCACATGCAAAAGAAAGAAATTAAATACCTACCTCACACTACCCCACACACATTCATTAAAATTAACTCAAACTGGATCATAGGTTTAACTCTAAGAACTAAAACTATAAATAACATCAAAAGCACAAGTAACAAAAGGCAAAATAGATAAATTTGCCTTCATCAAACTTAAAAATTTTTTGCTGCATATCATGAAGAAAGAAAACACAGAATAGGAGAAAATATTTATAAGTCAATCTGATAAGGGTCTCGGACCCAGAAAATATAAAGAACTCCTACAACTTAATAACAAAAAAAGACAACCTAATTTAAAATGGGGATTAATTTTTATGGGCATTTTTCCCCAAAATATATACCAATGGCTAGGAACATGAAAAGATGTTCAAAATCATTTGTCACTGGGGAAATGCAAATCAAAACCACAATGAGATACCATTTCAAAACCCCTAAGATGTTTACAGTAAAAAAATATAATAAACTTTTCATGAGGCAATAGAGAAATTGGAATCCTCACGCATAGCTGGTAAGAATATAAAATGGTACACCCACTTTGGAAAACAGTGCAGCAGTTCCTCAAAATGTTAAACATAGAGTGACCCAATTCAACTCCTAGATAATAAATTAAAGAAAATTGAAAACATATGTTCACACAAAGGCTTGTACATGAACGTTAATCACAGCATTATTCATAATAGCCAAAAGGTTGAAACAACCCAAATGTACAAAAACTGGTAAATGAATAAACAAAATGTGATATATTCATATCCATACAATGAAATATTTGTCAACAAAAAGGAATGAAGCATTCATATATGCTATGACATGGATCAACTTGTAAAACATCATGCAAACAAAAGAAGCCAGTCACAAATGGCCATGAATGAGCACTTGGCGTGGAGTCGGCTTGAGAATCTCTCTCTCCTTCGGCTGTTCCTCCCTGCTCATGCACACTCTCTCTCTCAAAATAAATAAATAAAATCTTTTTAAAAAGGGCCATATATTGTATGATTCCGTGTAAAGAAAATGTCCAGAATTGATAGACCTATAAAGATAGATCAGTGGTTGTCCAGGGCTGGGCAGAAGGAGGAGAGGGGAAATGAGGGGCACTGGTGGACAGTGACTGCCAAAGTATGTAAGCTTTTTTAGGAGGATGATAAAAATGTCCTAAAACTTGGAGTGCCTGGGTGGCTCAGTGGTTAAGTGTCTGCCTTCGGCTCACTCAGGTCATGATCCCAGGGTCCTGGGATCGAGCCCCACGTCGGGCTCTCTGCTCCCCGGGAAGCCTACTTCTCTCCCACTCCCCCTGCTTGTGTTCCCTCTCTCGCTGTGTGTCTCTCTCTGTCAAATAAATAAATAAAATCTTAAAAAAAAAAGTCCTAAAATTTGATTTGGTGAATGGTTGCACAATTATGTAAATACACTAAAAACCATTGGGTTGTACATGTTAAATTGTAAGTGACATGCATATAAATTATATCTCCATAAAGCTGTTTTTTTAAAGGCATGCATTAAAAAAAAAAAACTATGCAGAAAAAAAAATCACACCATCATGTTCTCCCTCTAAAGCTTCCATTCCGATACTGTACTCTCAATCATACAATGTTGCATGCATGGGATTCAATTCCACTGTATATCTGGTGTTCCTAAAACTTTGTTACTCCATTATATATGAAATATTCTACTATTCAACACCAAACAAAACTAAACTCTTTTGTTATGGGAAAAAAATAAAGCCAAATTTATTCCTCAATTATTTGCCAAGAATATTGTTGGAAGGGAAGTAAAAGAAAAGTTATGATGCTATATGATGGGGGTCTTATGGCTTAGGGCAGTGTGGTATTCTTTTGAATCTCCGTGGTCGCATCCTGCAGAGACTTGGGGCTGAGTTAGCGATCACTCTCAGAATGTTCTAATGCAGTCATTCATATTCTAGTACTGATCATCTTGTTCTGCTGGTTGGTGCACTGACATGGCTGAACCCACCACTGGATCCAGATTTGTCTGGGCATGGTTGATAGAGCATTGCTTTGGCCCCATGGGGAAGTAAGGAGCTCTGTGGAAAAAATTTAATGGGAAGAGGGCAGTAGGCAGACCAGGTTAGCCCAACAGCCACGGTAGGTCAGGAGGGTGGAGTAAAGTGCTCTGTGGCCCCTGTCTCTCTGATTTGCCTTCCGGTCCCACCTCCCAGGGATTTATGTCTGACCTCTATGACAGAGGGTAGACTGTAAGTAAGAACTGAAGAAAATAGATCTCTTTACCAAGAAGGAAATCATAAACGTCTGGGCTTCTGGCTTTACTTTCCTCACCCATGCACTTCTACCCCCCAAAATAAAGTGTAGAACAGTGTGTATAGCACACAAACATTTCTGTAGAATGCAAGTGTATTTATTTGGTATTCACCAGTATATACACAGAATAATTCTGAAAAGATTAACAAGAACTAATAACATATGTTAACTCATGAGGGGAGTTTGGGGTCCAGAGATAGGTACGAGAGGGAGGTTTTTAGTATTTTCTTTTGTATATCTTCCGTACTTTACAATTTTTTGAACTACATGGGTATATTATCTATTCAAAAATAAAATTAAAATTAAAAGTGCCATTTACATATATAGGAATACATACACATATATTCATAAATATATGTTCATATACATATATTTATATAATTTATATATGCAAAAATATACCTACACGTATATGTGTATATATATATATTTGTATATGTGTACGTGTGTGTGTATCTTCACTGGGACAACTCTATTTACCTTAAAAACACAAAATAATCAACTGAAAAATTATCAAAAGCCATAAGAGGACTTACTAATGCAATACTTAAAAAAAAATAGTTCACAAAAACTGATAACTTTCCTATATTAAACAAATACACATATATAATGCCAAACAAGAAATGTTACCATTCAAAAAAGCATCACAGCTATAAAATAATAGAAATAAATAAGACCTAGGTAAAGAAAACCTGAAGATTCTAATAAGGAATACATAAATAGAAATATATCTTGTTCTTAGGTATAAATACACAATATGGCAAAGACAGCAGATACCCCCCGAATTAATTCATAAATTCAATATGATTGCCAACAAAAGTACAAATAAAATTATACGCCTTGGAACTTGATAAGAATCCTATGGGGGAAATGGAAAATAAAGGTGTGGAAGTGTAAGGATGCTAGAGTAGCTATAATAAACATGAAGGAGTGGTGATGGAGAGCTGGCCCTTCACAGAGCTAAGACCGAGACTTTAAAATACGACAGTGCTTCAGGAACAAAGGATCAAACTCGGGTCAAATGCCTGTGACCATTTAATATGTGATAAAGATGGCTTTACAAATTAGCTGGAAAAGGCTGGTTACATCAGTAGTGATACTGAGAAAATTAGTCATTTGTGAAGGGAAAATTGAGATACTTTATATAAAAATACATTTCAAATATATGAACTATTTCAAAATAAAATAAGAAACCAGAACTATACTATGAAAACAATGGGCCCTGGGGGAAAAAACAAACAAACAAAAACTTGGAATGGAAAGGCCTTTTTTTTTTAAGATTTATTTATTTATTTTAGAGAGAGAAGGAGCACAAACAGGGGGAGGATCCAGGTCCCAGGATTGAGAGGGAGGGACAGAATCTCAACTGGACTCCGCACTGAGTGTGGAGCCCAACACAGGGCTGGGATCTCATGACCCTGAGATCATGACCTGAGCAGAAACTAAGAGTCACATGCTTAACCAACTGGGCCACCCAGGCACCCCAAGGCCATTCTAAAAAGACATAAAATCCAGAACCCTATAAAAGAAATAATTAATAGATTTGCTTTCATAAACATTACTGATTTCCACATAGCAAGAAATTTAATTCACAAAGTCAAAAGATGAATAAAACACTGTTTATTTACAACACATGTAAATATGTTTTAATTGCCTTAATATACAGTTGTCAAGCAAACCACTAGAAAAAATAGGCAAATAGCAATACTGACTCAAGACAGAAAAAAGATAAATCATACACCTTGGACTGTGAAACAGAAATGAAGTACATTTTTTTATCTTTTAATATGCAAAGATGAAAAATATTGATAACAGTGTTGGCAAATCATCAAAAAATAGGAACTATGATTTCAGTGAAAATAGTGCAGTCTCTTTGGAGGGTAATTTGGCAATATCTATGTTATCAAAATTTTAAAAGCAAGGGCGCCTGGGTGGCTTGGTTGGTTAAGTGTCTGCTTTCAGCTCAGGTCACGATCCCAGGGTCCCAGGATCGAGCCCTGCATAGGGCTCCCTGCTCAGCAGGGAACCTGCCTCTCCCTCTGACCCTCTATCCACTTGTGCACTCATGCTCTCTTGCTCTCTCTCACTCTCTCTCAAATATATAAATAAAATATTTTTTAAAAAAATTCTAAAGGCAAACATTTCATTCAACAACTCTGCAGAGAAACGCGTTTAAGTAGGCAAAAATGGAGGTGGAGGGTATTCATTTAAGAAATTAAACCAAATATTAGGTAAAATGTGGATGCCCATTGATACAAACCTGATTAAGTAAATAAATGTTTTTCTACCACTGTTAAATATAATGAAATAGATCCAAAATTGATAGGGGAAAAAAATCTCCAAAATAAATGTTCAGTAAAAATACCACTATATATATATATTCATCATATATGTATATGTACATTACATATACATGTGTATATAGATAGATTGTGTATAACATATTTCTGTTTATGTAAAATTAGTTTCATATATTTTTGCAACTATGTCACTTATATATTTTACGTATATGGAAAATTCTGTGAAAATGAATCAGAAACCATTAACAGGGGTTGCTTCTGCAGCAGGAGTGGGGTTGGAAGGTAGTGGTGTAGGTTATGTGGGAGATTCTTTTCATTTCACACATTGTACAATTTGAGTGTTTTTACCAAGTGTGTGTGTTTAATCACAATAACTATTTCAAGATAAATTATTTAATCATTTGAAAATGTAATCATACATATATAATACTGGACCGAAAGCTATCTCAGTTGCTTCCTTACTGCAGGAATTATAACTCAGACACTGTTACAGGCAACTTACAGCCAACTGTCTGCTGGAATTTCTGACCATTGATCTGCTTTCATCTAAGGTGAGTTAAGGGTGTTTATGAGCAGGAAGCAGATCTAATCTTTATTGCCAGTTTCTATCAGCTCAAAGGTCAGACTAAAAGATAATGCAACTAAGCATGCCATGCAGCAGCTAACTGGAGGGCATTGCCAAAACTTCCCACTAGGTTTCTGATTGTTTAAAAAGTGATTACCCAAGAAGAGCCCACTCTGCAAAATAACTAATATGGCAATATTAAAGACTTGCACTTGCTATTATTCACATTTAGCTGGGAAATAACAACACACACAAAAAAATGTAACACTCCTCTGCGGTACTCATCCTGCAACCTAAAGAGTTAAGCTATGTTTGGTACTATACAAGCAAACCACGGTAAATCCTTGAGATCAAGATTTAGGTGATGGGGTGGGAGGCACCTGGATGGCTCGGTTGGTTAAGCATCTGCCTCCAGAGTCCTGGGATCGAGGGTCCTGGGATGGAGCCCCCTGTCGGGCTCCCCGCTCAGTGGGGAATCTGCTTTGCCCTCTCCCTCTGCCGCTCCCTCCCCCCACCACTTGTGCGCTCTCTCTGTCTCTCTCTCTCTCTCTCTCTCTCTCTCTCTCTCTCTCTCTCTCGCCCTCATGTTCTCTCTTTCTCTCTCTCTCAAATAAATAAATAAAATCTTAAAAAAAAATAAAAATTTAGGTGATGGTATAGTTCTGGTCCCAAATCCAAATTCAAAGTCCAGGTCCACATCCAGAGAAAAAGGATAGTCAGTGCTTCTCCCAGGGCCACTTTATAAGAGTGGAACCATTAGAAGGACCCCTTCTAGAGACTTCTGGCCCCAAGTACTGACTTTCCCTCGTCAGAGTTTCTAGAAGTATCAAGCAATTGCTGGAAAGTCTCCTAATATTAGACCCCTGCTCAGTATAACACCACGAAAGTCTCAGAGGAAGGTATCCTAATTAAATCAACATGTTTATCATAAGGAAAAAGAAAACAATAATAGTATTTATCTTTGAGAAAGTAGACTGGGATACCAGGGTTGGGGCAGCAGCAGAATTTATTTGCATGGTATACACTTTTACCATATATATAGCCTTTATTAAGTGGTTTGATATATCTATTTAAATATAGAAATTTTCAGAAATAATAGTGTACTTCTCAAACATTAGGACAATTAACAGTTGTGGTATGTTATGTCAAAAGGTACCATACCGATCTTTATGCTTGTGTCTTTTACCTGCCTCTTCATCTCTTGATGATTCCATTCCTATATTATTTAGTTGTAAGCTATGGTGAACTCAGAAATGCTTCTATCCCATCTTGTTTTCTACCCACTCACGCGGCACGTAATATCTGATTTATTGTCCTATCCCTCACCACCCCACATACTGGGTTCTCATTGCATGTTTTGTATGTAAGTGGGTCTGAATGACTCTGTCATGCCAATATTGACCTCTGAAGAATCCTATGGTTAAAATGTATCAATAAAAGAACTACTATCCAAAAAATTTACTACCTCTACCATTATCATTATTTAAAAAGAAGAAAAAAAATCATTTTCTACTTGCTATAATTTGTGAGTAGATATTAGTATTTTTTATACCCACTCTGGGGGTATAAATGAATTTACATACAATTTACATACATACAAGTGTATAAATGAATTTACATACAATTCTGTATATATCAGGGAATTCAGAGGGTGTATCAGGTCTTCCCATGGATTACTTTGGCTTCAGTAAAACTCAGATTAAGACCCTCTATTTCAACCAAATCTCTGTGTACCACAAAATATTCATCTCGACTCAAATTATGTAAGTTCTTGTTAAAGACCTTGTGAAAGGGTTTGTAAGCATTCTCATACACTATGTCTCAACCACAGGTGAGCCTACACAGAAGAAGATTGACTTTTTTAAAAAGCAATTACTAAAGGAAATAATTAGCTCTTCCCCACTGCATGTAAAATAAAGTGTTTTTGTTTCGTTTTTGGTGGGAAGGTAGGCCAATAGTTGTGGGAAATAAATATTTAGTGAAAGAAACAGCAACTGAGACCATCCTGTTTTAACAAGTATGATGCTGTCTTATGAAAAGAACATTTCTGAAGAGCCACATAGAAACTAATCATTTCTGTTTGGATTATTTTGTATTACTTGTCATATAGTAAGATTGCCAATCCCACCCTTCTGTGTTTACATGTGCTGTAACTGCACAATTATCTGCTCTGCAAATGCAAGGTATAGTGAGTGGAGAAGCCTGTACACCCATCAATAGCCTTCTTATACTCTAGGTTAATGCACTGCCAACCAAAAGGCAAAAATCTAACATATTGCTCGTTCTCTGTGAAATATGCACGAATTTAAGTTTATTATTATATTAACAGATGAAAAGATCGCCAGGGAAGTACAATCCATCTCTTGAAACAATCGCTGCCAAGTGAATAATATAAAGTAAAAAAAAAAAAAATTATTTAAAGTTCAAATTAAAATAAATTTTCAAGCCCTGAGAAAAGCATAAATTGATATTTTCAAGGTTGCCTCGCCATCATCATCAGTCTTTTGATAAAGGAAAAAGTGCTGAGAGAATTAAAAAAAAAAATTCTTCTTTGCCTCAATACACATTTCTTTCTTGGATTCTATTTTCATATGAAAAATAAATTCTGTCTGGAGTCTGGGTTTTTAAGTTTGGGTGTGATAAGAGACTCCACCCCATGTCTGGGTCAGATGTGGCCTTACATCAATGCTGCCTTCATCCCAGGCTCCTGAACACTCATGAAGTTTCTTCTTCTAGCTAATGTTGCTTTTCCAAATCTCTCCAAAACTAAATCTAAAGAAATAAAATGCAACAGGAAGAGAGGATTCACAGAATTAGCTAATGGGTCTTAACAGTTTGTTTAGTTTTCACTAATAGTCTAACGTGGGGCTTTTCTCAATACCCAGTGTAAGGGGTTTGGAGGAGCTCTATACCCCAGATACAGCATGGAGTTCAAAAAGATTGAAGGGAAATTCATCAAAATTAAGAGCATAATTGTAAAGGAAAATTAAAATTTATTTCAATAAATTTCTTTGAATGTCTGCATGAAAGTATACTCCACACATCTGTAGTCTTCCTTATTTCTCTCTTCTGGTTTTAGATTCTGTTTCCCAAGTAACATTATTCCCAAGTAACATTAATTAATCATTAAGATCACAGAAGAGGTTTAAACAATAATGATCATTATTCAGAGACAATTCAAGTTAAAACATGTCCTAGGGAACACTGTAAATTTTGGACCTCTGACCTACAAACCTTGTTAACTTAGATTACAGGAATTAGTCCTCTTCTCCATTTCTCCAATGTTCACTGGTGCACAAATCAGGATTTCAACAGGAAACAGATGGTGTAGGATAATTTGAGGAGGATTTATTTACAAAGGGACTATTTACAGAAGTGTGGGTGTAGGAGAATCACAAAGAGTAGTGCAAGAATGCTGAGCTGGTCACAATGAGTCAACACACCCCTAGGTCCATAAGGACAAGGAGGAGGAGCAATCGGTGGAACCGGAAGGAGAAAGTCATACAGAGATGTCCACCTTGAAAGGCTGAGTGACCTTTCGCACAAGTAGCCCTAGGACATCTAGCAAAGAGGTCATTCTCTTTACCTCCCCTGATTTACAACCAGCAGCAAACATTGAGGGAATGGGAGCTTTAATGGCCTCAGCCAAAAATGCCACTCTACAAAATCTCTCCAAAAGAGATCAAGGAGAACGAATAACTGGATTTTCTACAGGGGTTACCCAACAGCCAAACCTACCCAAAAGCCAGAAGGTGCAGGAGCCAACTGACAAAGTATACATGAGTCAACTTCCTGGGGTAAAGTTCAAGATGAAAAACTGGAGGCCCAATAAGATACACAACACACAGGATTAAATCTCTGTGCCTACACATGTTCCCTAACATACAAATATACCCACACATATAACTTGAGCTTCTCAGAAAAGAATTTTCTCTGGAAATTTACACTTTTGATGTCTTGCACACTCAAAATATCTACCATCAGATACTTCAGAGATTTAGTACCGCTGATAACCTATTAATGTGGGGTAGCATTGGTAGCAAACTAGAAAGGAGAAAAAAGGAAACCAACATTTTTGAATACCAGCCCTTTGTATATCACACCTCATCTAAACTTCAAAATGACCCTATGATTTTAAATTATTATCCAATCTTTAGAGATGAGACTCAAATAATTTAAAGAATTTGCCCAAAGACACACCAAATATACAAGGCGAATCATTGAACCCACGCCTGTTTAATTGTAAAATTCATTCGGCTTATCCCTCACCACATGGCTTATTGTTAACCCACTGTATTTGAGTACTCTAACCCAAAATAGTTGAATATCTTCCTAGCAGAATGTAGGGAGAGCAAAAGTCACCCAAAGATATCAAGGAGAATATTCATTGTACAGGGTCCGTGTCTATCTGGTAGAATATTAAAGGGAGAAAGAATCCTGTGAGTAAAGGGAGTAGGGCAGTTACAAGAGGCTGGATATCTAGGGAGAAAGGAAACAAGAAAGAGACATTAAATACAATCTTTGAGTTCTTCCCACTTCCCTATCTTGCTGAGCCAGCCCTGCCACTTTTCAGCACCTATGGACTTTGGCTCTGAGGTCTACACCCTTCCACAAAGGAAGCATTTTATTATGTCTACAATGAGGCAATGCCTCGCCCTAATAATATTTTTACCAGCATCCCATCTTCCCCTTCTCCTACCTGCTGTAGGGCAGCAGTGTGCAATGGTCAATTGATCGTAGGCTCACAGCAATGACCCTGGGGGCCAATGACTCCCTCAGTCACACCTGCCTTTGGACACGTGTGCTCTCAGAGTAAAACAAGAATCATGTCTACTCAGGGAGGAGGATGTCGTTCCCAATGCGTTTATATCTTGATACCACTAAATGAGCCAGGGACTCCAGGCAGACCTAATGATTTCATATGAATGTGCTAGCAGACTGTGGGGATTACTTTGCTTAGAAAACAAACAATGTGGAGCCCCAAATGAGTAAATCCTCTTTTGCTTTGAGGAGTCTGCAAGCATGCGCTCTGACCACAAATAAGAAAATCCACATATCTGTGCTTTTTCCCCATAGGCAAAAATGACAAAATGGGAGTGACTAGTAAGAAAGATGATGGAGGGGGCACCTGAGTGGCTGTCGGTTGAGCATCCGACTCTTGATTTCGGCTCAGGTCATAATCTCAGGGTCCTGGGATCGAGCCCCCCATGGGGCTCCATGCTCAGCATGGAGTGTGCATGAGATTCTCTCCTTCTCCCTCTGCCTCTGCCCCTCCCCCCGCTCTCTATCTCGCTCTAATATAAATAAATAAATCTTTTTTTAAAGATTTTATTTATTCATTTAAGAGAGAGAGAGACAGAGAGAGCACAAGCAGGGGGGAGAGGCAGAAGGAGAGGGAGAAGCAGACTCCCCACTGAGCTGGGAGCCCGAGGTGGGGCTCGATCCCAGGACCTGGAGATCATGACCTGAGCCCAAGGCAGGCGTCCAACCATCTGGGCCACGCAGGTGCCCCTAAATAAATATATCGTAAAAAAATCAAAAAGAGGGGTGCCTCAGTGGCTCAGTCTGTTGAGCGTCTGCCTGCAGCTCAGGTCATGATCCCAGGGTCCTGGGTTTGAGCCCCACATCGGGCTCCCTGCTCAGTGGGGAGCCTGCTTCTCCCTCTCCCTCTGCCCACCGCTCCCCCCGCTTATGCTCTCTCTCTCTGTCAAATAAATAAATAAATTTTTTAAAAAAGAGAAAGATAATGGAGTTATAGTCTTTTCAAAAAAATTTTTGAGCATAAATTCAATGCCCTGCTATAAGCATTCAATGTTTTCTTTTTTAGAATAGAGCTCAAAACCTCTGAAAACAGAATGCAAAGAAATGACTTCCAGGGCTGGGCAGCCCCTCCCTGAGTCAATGGGGAATCACTAGCAGTACTTTCATTTTTGACTCAAACTCCAAAGTTGTCATAAGGCCAAACATTCCCCTAGCTTCTTCAGTTTCTACACTGGATTCTATAGAACTTATTTGTGAATATTCTGTTTACCCAGCTAGCCTTCCTGCCTGAGCTGTTGAAATCATTTTAGACAGCTAACTGGATAAAGAGCTTAAAATAGGGTGGCCTTTATTCTTTATCAGCTTAAAATTGCCAACTAGCAGCCAACTTGGTCTTTGAATAAATGCAAAAAATGCTTTTGAGCTATTTATATTTTCTTTGCCACCCATGGAATAATGTGATTCGGAACTAATTTAAATAAAAGAGACTCTACTTAAACTCATGGAATATTTTTTGATCAAATATCTGATGGGCTCAGCCTCCTTACTCAAATGGTTCAAAAACTGTGAGTTGGTGAATTGTTTGGAAATTAAGGGATAGTTTGAAAATATTGTCCCTCCATTAAATTCATAGATTGTAAAATATTTATATTATGATCCATAGGTAGACATGTAAGAGTCTGTATCTTGATGAAAGAGGCCCTAATCTATGAGTGAGAAACAGGATTTGAGCCATGTCTCTGCCACAAATTACCTGGGATATTCTGGTAATGTCACTTAAAACTCCATGCCTCAGAGTCCTCTGTAAAGTGAAAAAGTTGGACCAATACATAGTTTTCAAATCAGTATGTGAAGAGCACTTGACACTCTAAACGGGGGTTGGCAGCCATTGTTGGAGGGGCAGCTGGGGCTCCATCAACCCCATGACCACCCTTCACGACCATCAGAGCAGATCCACATTTTGTTTCTGTGTAAAATTTTGGTTGAAGACCCACTTTCAAAATGTTGAAAGCTTGACTATAGTATCTGTTTGATCAAATTCGGTGACTCTGGATTCTTATTTCCATTGACATGTAGGTATGCTTCTTTGCAAAGTAAATATAATTTCCTCTGATATATTAAATAAGTATAAAAAATCAACGTGCCCCATAAGATACATGTAGGACGATGATAACCTTATTTTATTCCTCTGAAGATGGGCAAACTCCTCTGCTTAGATAGGTTTCTACAATTTCTTTCTTCTAGCAATGCTTTACTATTTATATGTAAATAGTTTGAAAAGACCTAAATGGATTTTCAAAATTGGGTAGGAACTAACTAGGAACTGGCAGAATGACATCTCTCTTTGAAATGACTGAATTATGTAATTGGTCCTTCAAAACACACACACACACACACACACACACACACACATCTCCTTAGAAACATGGCTGCATTTAGACAACTAAACGCCATCAATGATCAAGAAAAACAAAGCAGGGTGGTAGAAGTACAGCCAGGATCGGGAAAGGGGTGTGATTTTTGCAGTTCGTTTCTCTCAGTTTGGAACAAAAATGGGATCGGCCTGGACCTCACTCAGTTAAAGCTGCTCTGGAGGTCAGCACACCGCTATGTGTGTGCAGGTGTGTGGGGGTGGAGCTGCGAGAGGGAAGAAAAGGCTAAATCCCTGGGGAAGAGCCCAAAGGAGGCACGCTTATGTTATCAGTCCAAGGAGAACTGCTGCAGTCAGAAGGGCCCAAAGCCCAAAGAACCCTGGGGGCCAATCCTCACGCTGCAATGAGTAAACTGAAGATAAAGATGGGAGGCACAGAGTGGTGTTAGAATCACAGCCCAGGAGAGGTGAAGGCTGTGAGAAAATACATTTCCTAAACAATGCTCATCTCATGTCACATCATTTTCAGGGCTTGCCACACTTTTGATGAACTGGAACCTATCCTGATCGCTTTGTCCTTAAAGTGCACCACACCTCGTGGAAGACGTACAATCTTGTGTGCATGTGCGAGAAACAGGACGGGGGGAGCACTGTATGATTTCAATTACTTGGACATGTTAGTGCTTTGGATATAATAATAACTTTATTTTAATAATTTCATGACATTTCTTTGGATCATAAGACATGTCCTCGTGTCATACAAAACTAAAGAATTTTTAAAGTACTTTTTAGGCTCTTAATCCAACTGTAATTCCATCTCTCATCAATATACATTATTTTTAATCTTACTAATAAGATTAAATGTATTTCATATAGTTTGAACTTTTCTTTGTGGTTTTAAATATTCCACAAAAATTCTACCAATATACTGTTGCTAATATAACTATAATTTTTCACAAAACAAAGCCATAAGTTAAAAAAAAACTACTACTGCTTCCTTAAAAACACACTTTCGAAATAAGGAAAAATTGGTTTTAGTCAAACTTTGTAAGTGGCTGGCCCTTAAGTTGAAATAAACATGAGCTTCTGCCCTTTCTCAAAAAGCAGTGGAGAGGAATTTTGCCCTCAGAATTGGGTTTCATAAGCCTTGATTCCTGGCCTCTACACAGTCTCATAAGTCCAAAGAAGGTCAGATTTACCATATTTCTCAACTGTCACATATACAAAGGACCACTTATTATTTTCACAATTAAAAAAGGCAATAGCAGGTTTTGACAATACATGCAATTTGCCTAAAGAGAAATGTGTCATTATTCTCACTTTCATTAACAACATTGTGTTGGTGGGACGGGGTGGGGGGAGCACCATATATTATTTTGACATAAGAAAGGTAACAATAAATTGGCTGGGAACTGAGTGATCCATGTCGTGAAGATATGGAGACAGCTGAATGTTCTGTCTGCAGATGTTTTCTTAGCCTTTGAAGCAGAAGCAATCTGGATTTTTATCTACACAACTATAGAAATGTTACTTCTCTAATGATTTCCTTCACTGAAACATAGGGAGAAATCATAGACTGTATTTTCATCATGTAACTCCTCACAAAGATATTGGACATCGGACAACCCCCAAAGCCATCGCCAATTAGGTCATCACTATGTTTTCAGAGAAGGTACCCTTACCTGTTTTTGGAGGATGGGAGCACTAAAATATAATGTCTCTTGAGTTAAATTTCTCCTCGTATCCTAAGGCGAAAAGAATTTCTAAATGGACTATGAAAGAAACTAAACAGGCCATCACGAAAGTTGGTCACTTGGAACATTTTTAATAGTCATTGATGATCCTACTAGCCATGAATGCATTTGTACCTTCAAGTATATATTTTAGGCTAATGGATTTGTAAACAGATTTCAGATTAGCAGTTTTATGACTACTGATTGTGAATGGAACATATTCTTTTGCTGGCACCACTACTAAAAACTAAATGAAAATCAGAAGCTCAAGTCTATCAATTAAATTGGCAACTCATATTTCAAAGTAAAAAATAATGGGAGATATGATTGTTTTAGGTGAGAGTCCCCAAGGAAAAGACTAAGGAAGAGAAATCTGTGCGCTATAATCTTACTGGAGGATGCTCTGGGGATAAATTCCCTTTAAGGGAGTGAGAAGCAGGACTGGACAGAAGTTGAACTTCGGTGCAACAACAGATGATTCACCAGATCCCACATGGTGCTACGAACGTGGAACACTCTTTCAGAGTTGTCCCGGATGAGGCAATACGGCTGAGCCTCCACTATCCCCCTCCCCCGCCTCCATCAGTCACTGGACATGGTCTACCTCTGGTGAGAGTTTGTAAACAGAGGGCAATGTCCTCAGAGGTGCTCAGATGTGAGCTGTAAGCAGGTGGTACAATGAGTACTTTGATCACAAAGAGGCATCTGGTTTAGCGCACCACAGCATCTACCAGAATGATTAAATTTGGACAAAGCCTAGGATTTTCAGAATGTTATTCCAAGTGAAGTAGTAATTATATTTAGCTTGGCTAACTAAAGAGTTTAAACGTTAAACTTTAGCATCTCTAGAATAACAATCATCAATACCTCTCATAAACTGACATGAAATAAAATTTGGAGAGAGAACTGACAGAATAAATCGTTATCTTAAAAAATCATTTCTAAGAAACTAATCATCTTTGGTGCTTTGATAGAATCCATGCAGCCAAACCTCTGGAATTCTGGACCGCAAACCGTTCTTAGGACTTATCTCTGAATTACCTAATGAGAAGAACAATAAAACAGTAATCCTTGCTTCCTAACAGCTTTTTTATCTTAACCTGGTGTCCCAGGTCCCTGATTTTGGAGTGTGGTTTGGTTCTTAACAAAAGCCCACTCAGATGGATGGCATGAGAGGTGGGGGTGGGGAAGAATATTGTGTACGTAGTGGAATCGGACAGAGAAGACAAACATTCTCAAGATACTGGACAATTCTAATTTTTGTTTCCATCTGTGAAATGGGGTAACATTTGCATTAGATCACAAGGCCCTAGGAGTTCGTTCTCTCCTAATGCTAGATGTAGCTCCAATTAAAAAATATATATATATATCCAGGAGGGACACCTGGATGGCTCAGTCAGTTAAGCGTCTGCCTTCACCTCGGGTCATGATCCCAGGGTCCTGGGATGGAGCCCCGCATTGGGCTCCCTGCTCAGTGGGGAGCCTGCTTCTCCCTCTCCCTCTGCTGCTTCCCCTGCTTGTGTGCTCTTTCTCTCTCTCTCTGTATGTGTCAAATAAACAAAATCTTAAAAAAAAAAAAATATCCAAAAGGTGTCTTTTATCTTCTAGGCCCCAGGACAACTGAACTCAACAAATGAACTTTAAAAGAAGAATGAGTACAGGTCACTTTCTAAAAACCACAATAGGAGTTTATGTACCATTTTTGAAAAAGAAACGTGCATATTTTCAGACTACATTTGAATTTTCTTGAAACATTTTCCTAATCTGAGGGGGAAAAGATATCTTTTGGCTGTGACATGTGCTAAAGCAACATATTTCAATGGGATAGTTCCTACACACCATACGAAAACTGTAAAGAATGAATATCTTTCGGAGTTCTGGAAAAGAACAAAAGAAAAAAATAATTGAATTTCATTTTAAAGTTACAAACTGAGTTATGAAATAACTTTCTTGACCAAAGGGCTCTCCACTTTCATAAAATACAAGGATTTAGAGGAAAATGGATGCATTGTACAAAGAAAATTGAAACTGTGTCTAGGAAGTTTTTACTGGAATGGCATGTTCTGCACATTCTTATAGATGCAAACAGGTTCTTTATAGGGTGGTGTTTCCTCTGGTATAGACACCGTAGTTCAAGATCTACCTCTCAACAGCCTTTCCAGCTTAGAAATTTGATTTTATGGCCCAGGATGGCTTACTCTTAAGAACACTTAGTCACTCTCACAAAGGTCACAATGAACTGACAAATAAACCACGTAATTAATATACAGCAAGTATCAACCAATGACACTCCACTAAACTGACCAGCAGATTCTCTCTTCTTAGAAAACTACCAGGAAAGCCAAATCATCAGGCAGTGTCTGGATGAACGTGGACTATGATTTGGTTATTTAATGGAATCTCATTCTGATGGGCAGACACAGACTTCATTCTACACAAATGGTATTTCTGAGAAGCAACAGGGAAACTCACATAAGCTGGGCAAGGCAGCATCTTTCCTGGATAAAGAGCTCTTTGATGGAATCTGGCAAAGACTGTGTGATTATTCTTTTTCTATAATTCCATAGATAGATCCAGGTTTGGTTGGTACTGGGGTTTATATAATTTGGTGATGGGGGGAAGAATATAAGATTAGGTATAAAAGTGATTATCTATTTAGAATGACAAAAGAAATCACAAACATTCACAAACTTAGGAAGCTGGTGTCAAAATCAACACTACATCCATAAAAATTGTCTATTTGTACTACTATTAACTAACTGCCTAATTCACCATTTACTATTCTTCCTACATTTTCGACCCCTCCTTCATACAACTACAATTCCACAATCTCATTTTCTATAGAGAGAATAGAAAGATATTCAGTCTTTCCTCTAGCCCAGCATATCAAAATTTGCTTTTTTATTATAGAGGGTTAGAAGTTTATTTTCGTTTCTCACGTTGTTATTGTAATACCACATCTGTATTTTCCACCGTGTTTCTTGCTCTGGCATTAGGGAAGGAATGGGAGGGGGGGTGCGGGGGTTAGTAAGAAACCCCAAGCCCTCTGATCCCTCGGGCCAGGGAAGGAATGGGGGGAGTAGTAAGAAACCCCGATCCCTCTGATCCCGCGGGCCAGGGAAGGAATGGGGGGGGGGAGAGTAAGAAACCCCGAGCCCTCTGATCCCGCTGGCCCATAAGGCCCCTGCTGCTGCAGCTGCTCCAGCAAGAACACCAGCCCTTGTCCCACTTCCACATCCACCCCTGTCCCTGCAGCCCCGCCGGGAGGAAGTGCACAAGGCAGCCATGAAACTGGGTCATGGAAGCCTTCAAGCCACCATTCAGCTTCCGGTTTAGATCTTTGTCTTGGCGCTAACTTAGTGCGAGGGTGCTTCCAGATCCACAAGGGCCAGTTGCCACTGACGGTCCGAGAAAGCAGAGTTAGTGCTGGTGGGGGGGCTCTGCCCTCGGCCGCAGGACTGGCCTCCCTCAGCTTAGAGAGGCCCCCTCACCCCTAAGTTGGGCCAGAGACTAATGCCTCCTCGTGCCTCGCGGGAGAACACGGAGGGCCTTCAGAGGGGCTGGCGAATGTGAGTCCTGAACAAAAACTTCGCTAGCGGCAGGTGGGTCGAACCCCGCCTCTCTCCAGTTAGACAAGTCTGTGAAGGGAACCATCCTTTCAAGGGGAGGCATATTTAACATAGAGATTTCAGCCCCCCCTCCCCCGAACTCTGTTCAGAATTTGAGGTAGGACCCTGACCGTATTTTCACCAAGTGCCCCAGGTAAATCTAACTCTGGTATTTTGGAAACAGGGCTTTAAGGCAAGGTAGTAGACCTCAACTTTGAACCTTTAAGCTTGGGTTATTTTAAATCTCAATAGGCAATGTTATTGCCCCCATTTCCAGGTTTCTAAGGCATGACTGGGTGTGGGTGTGGGTGTGGGTGTGTGGATGGGGGTGGTGTGAATGCGCAGGTGTGTGGTGTGGGTGAGAATGTATAGGTGCGTGTGGAGTGTGCTGAGAGGGGTATGTGTGGCCTATGGAGCCGGTGTGTGTATGTGTGTGGTGCACGTGGGAGTGTGAGGGTGTGTGTTGGAGGCCTTACAGAAAAGAGAAAGAACAGCTCACTTTCACTGCTACATATTGCCTATGATGAATCTCTCATTTGTACTAGAAATGTATGACTCAGTTCTGAGGGAGGTAATGAAGATTAGCTTTGAACTTGCCCTTCTTAACAGACTTATCTTTTCAACTGATACCACTTTTCCTCCTCATCTGGATTTCTACTTATTACCAGATTCCTGTGATTAGTTGTTATTAAGTGGAGCCTTCCCCAATACAAGTCTCATAATTAAGTTCAAAGAACAATAGTGTTTCCCAAAGAAAACTATGTACTCCAAATAGTAGAACAAAGTTAGAATGACATTATCCATAAACATCTATTTTATTTTTTGTAGATAATTTGATCTGATGAATCAATGAGCTACATTAATTTAAAAATAATAATAATATAGTAATCCGCCTTTAGCTTTTCCTTGAAAAGCTCCACTCAAATGAAAGGTATTAGCTGTGGTACTTGTAAAACAAAGTACAACTGGTCAATCTTTGCGTCTTACATTAAAAATGAAAAATAACAAGCAACAATTTATTAGCAGCCCAGTCAGACCCAGAACTGTAGCTGCCTAAATGCCTCTTTGGCCTTATGCATTATTTTCTCTTACCTTGAGGAGAAAAATTAATGGGCATTGGAAGCAGGAAGACCTGTGTTTGAATTCCTGCTCCGCCACTTAATTGAGGTTTTGTCACCTGCAAATTATGGGCAACAATTCCTACCTCATAGGTTTGAAGAAGTTTAAATGGGGTAACAATTAGCAAACACCTGCCCTAATAATAAATGTCACTACATATCCTGTTTTCTCTGCCCCCTTCCTGTGTTCTGGTACTAACACTGTTCTCTACACCTTAAACACCATTTCACAAAATGTATTCACTCAAAATAAAAATACTTCAAAATTTTCAGCACCTTCACATAACATTATATATCTTATATATTTTATTTCACATAATATTTTCTTTAAATAAAATTTACTCACCTTAAGTAAGAATAGGTGTGAAATCATGGGTTTAAAATTTAGCTGCATTGTAATACACACTAGCATAAATACATAACTATTGAAAAAAACCTAACCCATGCAACACTGAGGTACAAGCACCATATGGTCTATTTCTATGTTCTCTGCCCCCGGGGTGCAAGCACCATACTTCAGCAAGCATTGGCAGAAAGTGATTAAGTCTCAATGAAAAGGATTCTGCTCCTTCTATTCAGGACCCAGGAATAGATGCTGCTAAGTCTATCACATGCATTTACCATGGCCACAAAACAACTTCGAAGGCCCAGAATTAAGCCATTAAATAGATTCCAAGAATATGTCAAGGCTCCCATATAACTATACTTTCCAACAAAATGCACCTGGTTCTAACTTACACCTAGCAGTGTATATGAAGGCATCTTGGCCATGTGGCTTATCTGTGTGAAAAAATATAAGTACCCTATAGCAAATCCATAATCATATACCCATCAGCTCCAGAACACAAAATACTAAGAAAGTTCATTATATGGTAGTAGAAAACACAATTAAAAGTTTTAAGATTTTTCCCTCCCTGGTTTCGTCTTCTTCCATTTTTTCCTCTCTTCCCCTATGATCCTCTGCCTTGTTTCTCAAATTCCACATATCAGTGAGATCATACGATCAGTCTTTCTCTGACTGACTAATTTTGCTTAGCATAATACCCTCTAGTTCCATCCACATCATTGCAAATGGCAAGATTTCAATTTTTTGCTGGCTGCATAATGTTCCATTTGATGGCTGCATAAGATTCCAATATATTCCAAAATATGTATATATGTGCCACATCTTCCATAAGAGACTCTTAATCTGAGGAAACAAACTGAGGGTTGCTGGAGTGGAGGGGGGTGGGAGGGATGGGGCGGCTGGGTGATAGACATCGGGGAGGGTATGTGCTATGGTGAGCGCTGTGACTTGTGTAAGACTGATGAATCACAGACCTGTACCCCTGAAATAAATAATACATTATATGTTAATAATTTAAAAAAACTTAAAAAAAATAATTATGAGATTTCTTTTTAAGGTTTAAGCTAGAAGTTGTTTCCTAGGCCAGAGGCACATGAGAAACTATCAATCGGCATGTTGCCTGGATTATTAACGTGAAAGAGAAATTTAGTAATTTTAGTACATTATATAAATAATTCTTGCTCTGTGTTCAAGATGACGAGGCATATTTTAAAAATACTGGTTGAAGGCGCCTGGGTGGCTCAGTTGGTTAAGTGTCTGCCTTTGGCTCAGGTCATGATCTCCGGGTCCTGGGATTGAGTCCCACATCGGGCTCCCTGCTCACAGGGGAGCCTGCTTCTCGCTCTCCCTCTGCTGCTGTCCCTGCTTGTGCTCTCTCTCTCTCTCTGTCAAATAAATAAAATCTTTAAAAAATAATAAATAAATAATTTAATATATATTTAATTTAATTTATTGTATTTTATATATTAAAAATAAATATATAAATATATATATTTATATATACTGGTTGAGTTACAACATTACCACAGACAGAACAATCAGGAGAAAAAACCCTTTAAATAAGAGGGACAAAAGAATACATGGATTTATCAGTGGGTTTGATGGTGGGATCTAGCATTCTCTGAGAAGAACCAGAAGCCAGGTCCCAGTTTCTGGTGAGTGGATTACAAGGAAAACTGTAAGTCAGAAGCCACCATTAGGGTGATTACTGGTGCTTTCAGGTAGGAGATAGGAAGACGATGATCAGATCTCTAAAGTATGCAAGACTCCAGGACAGCAAAATTCCTGTGGAAGATAAGTTAATAGTTCACAGTAAATGTATGACCCCCTAGTATGTTCAGAATGAGAAATTTTTTCAGAAATAGGAAATCTAATTTCATAGTTAGACATAAAAATCGATCTCATTTTGGAAAAAATAAAACATGAAAACCAGGCTCAAGGAATTCCTTGGAAACATGCCTGTGTTCCCTTTTTAATCAATCTCTGAATAATTTTAATTGTGGAATAGAAATCATTCCATTTGCCATCGTGAAACTCAAGACAGTGCTGGAAAATCGGCCAACATGGACTTTTTCAAGGCAATTCCAATGTAGCCTGGAAAAACCAGGCATTTAGAAATTCCAACCAAGAACATGAGGAAATATAGAAAAAATGTGTGCCATTTCAATACATTCTCTGTGTGACAGGAACCAACATTATTATCCTTTCTTTCAACAGAATTCCATGTGCATAAAAATAAAATGTAGGGGCACCTGGGTGGCTCAGTCAGTTAAGCACCTTTGGCTTGGGTCATGGTCCCAGGGTCCTGGGATCGAGCCCCGCATCGGGCTCCCTGCTCAACAGGAAGCCTGCTTCTCCCTCTGCCTGCTGCTCCCCCTGCTTGTGCTCTCTCTCTCTCTCTCTCTGTCTGTCTCCCTAACAAATAAGTTCATAAAATCTTTAAAAAAATAAAAAAATAAAATGTAAACACAGCTATACCCTGTTCATTATAACAGATGAATTTCTGAGAAGATGTTAATCAAATATTTTAATAGAGAATTATATTTTACATACACTAGGTCAGTATGATGGTGGTTCCCTGCTTTTCAAATTTCAATAACAACTATACTTTTAAAAAGCTAAATTGGGATAAGACACACAAAAATAAAATATATAAATTTTAAAATTTGCAAAGATATAATCTCATAATAAAGAATAATACTCCCCAAGAAGATATTTGGTAACCAACCTGTCTAAATCAAAAGACGTTTTCAAGTTTCCAATAGACTATATATATATATATTATGTATACATAATATATATACATATAATACTCTTACATTAGATAATGTATTTTTAAAAAATAATTTTTCTAAAACATTTGACCTGTATCATAAGATCTCTACCAGTTAAACTCTCTTTTACACTTCTTTGGGGAATTGTATTACGTGACAGAGGTAATGAATTATTTTTTTAAACTACTGAATCATCAAACTGCCTGAAGTGAACACATATTAAACATGGCTTAATTAACTTCCAAGAATTAAAAAGGACTTCTCAGACTTTGAAACAAACATTACTAATATTTCTTAACTTCTTATTTTGAAATAATTATAGAATCATAGGAAGTTGCAAAAAAAAAAGGTATAGGAATATTCCAAGCACCCTTCGCCCAGCCAACCCCAACATTTTTTTTCCTTTAAAATTTTATTTATTTATTTATTTATTTATTTATTTATTTATTTATTTATTTATGAGAGAGAGAGCACAAGCAGGGGCAGCTGTAGGCAGAAGAGAAGCAGGTTCCCCTCTGAGCAAGGAGCCCAATGTGGGACTCGATCCCAAGACCCTGGGATCACAACCTGAGCCACCCAAGCATCCCAGCTTACCCCAACATTAACATCTTTTATCACTTCAGTGCAATATGAAAACCAGGCAATTGACACTGGAAGAAACAATAGAGCTTATTCAGATGTCACCAGTTCTACATACATTCCTTTGTGTGCATGTGTGTGTTTAGTTCTATGCAATTTTATCATGTGTGGGTTCATGTTTCCATCACTACAATCAAGATGTAAAACAGTGCCATCATCACATAACTCCCTTGTGCTACCCCTTTATAGTCACATCCACCCCCCATCCCTAACCCATGGCAACTACTAATCTGGCCTCCCTTTCTATAATTATGTCATTTAACAAATGTTATATAAATAGAACCATACATTATGTAACTTTCTGAGGTTGGCTTTTTTCCTTGAGGTTCATGCAAATTATTGTGTGTATCAATAGTCCATTTCTTTTTTATTGATGATTAGTATTCCATGGTATGGATGTTTAACCATGCATCCATTGAGGGACATTTGGTTAATTTCCAGTAGTTGGCTATTATAGCTGCCAAGAACATTCACCTACAGAAATCTCTATGAAAATAAGTTTCGTTTCTCTGAGATACATCCCCACAAATACAATGGATGGCTGTATTGTAAGTCTGTTACTTAGTTTAAGGAATTGCCAAACTATTTCCAGAGTTTGGGGGGATACACCCCCACCAGTGATGTATGAGTGACCCTGTTACTATGCACCAGCACTTCGCCTTGTCACTATTTGTTATTCTGATAGGTACACGGTGGTGTTGCATGGTGGTTTTAATATGCATTTCTCTAATGGCTGATGATGAACATTTTTTCATGTGCTTATTTCCCATCTTTATAACCTCTCTGGTGAAACATCTGTACCTATATTTTGCCCATTTTTCTAAATGGATGGCTGACCTTGGAGAGAGAGAGAATTTTAAAAGCAATTTTTATATTCTAGATGCAAATCCTATGTATTTTCTCCCTACCTGTGGCTTGTCTTTCCATTTTCTTAATAGAGGCTTTCATAGAACCAAAGATTTAATTTTGATGAATTTGATTAATTGAATTTTAATTTAAACATATCTCCAATATGGTTTTTTTAAGATTTTATTTATTTATTTGACAGAGAGAGAGAGATAGCAAGAGCAGGAACACAAGCAGGGGGGGAGCAGCAGAGGGAGAGGGAGAAGCAGGCTTCCCACGGAGCAGGGAGCCCGATGTAGGGCTCGATCCCAGGACCCTGGGATCATGACCTGAGCCGAAGGCAGACGCTTAACGAATGAGCCACCCCGGTGCCCCTCCAGTATGTTTTTAAGGGTATTTCCCCCCCTATTTACTACATAATGCACAATTTTCAGTTATGCTTTAAGTGTGGAACATTGTGTTTCAATAAATCTTCTGAATTTTGTATTGCAATGTTTAACTTTAAATACCTTTTGTAAATGTGATAGCTTTATAGAATTATGCCAGAAGATAACTCCATATACTATAGACCCCAGGGATTATTTTTTTACCTTCAATAAAACTCAACTGATTTATGAATATTGTTTTTGTTTCTCTCAATTCTCCATGGACCAATGAAAGCTTTGCCATGTAAAGTGGCAGGTGCTGACATGAATAAGTCGTAAGCAGCCCACATTGCAGCATGAAATCCATTAAATCAGAATCAGGAAAGGAAGACGGACTTGGGTCAGATTATTGTTTTGCCAAAGTGACTCTGAGCAGTATTTCAGTATGAGAAAGAAAAAAAGAAAAATATATAACTTTAATAAAACTGTGAGAATCATTTGACAAGTCTCAAGGGAAAAGACTACCCCTCCAATATCTCATCTAAACTTGAATTTCTTGGGGCGCCTGGGTGGCTCAGTCTTTAAGCGTCGCCTTCGGCTCAGGTCATAGTCCCAGGGTCCTGGGATCGAGCCCCGCATCGGGCTCCCTGCTCCTCGGGAAGCCTGCTTCTCCCTCCCTCTCTCACTCCCCCTGCTTGTGTCCCCTCTCTCGCTGTGTCTCTATCAAAATAAATAAATAAAATCTTTAAAAAATAAAAATAAAAAATAAACTTGAATTTCTTACTTGCTAAGGGGAAACTGTGCTGGCAGGACAAAATCTCTCTATGCAAGGAACCCAGTTCATATCACATTTAGGGAAAGTGAGAAGTTTAGAGATTGGCCGATATTCCAAAGTTAAGGGACTTGAAGCAAATCTGTTGCACGGAGCTCCAGGACTGGTAGACCAGGACTGAATTAAAATCTGTCCTGTGGTTATTTGTTATGGTTTAGAACTAGAGACAAAGAATCAGTTTGTCTCTTTTATAAACTTAGAAATAGGTGGGGTTTTGTTGTTAATACAGTCTTTTAAAAAAAATCTTAGTCCCCATCCCACACCTATCGAATCAGGATCTCTGGTGGTGCCCATGTATGGCTAGCTAGCTAAACAGACAGACAGACATATAGATGCGTATGTAGAGAGTGGGGGAGGGGTGGGGAAAGAGGTACGCCAGTTACGTACTTCCTGTTTAAAGTAAAGCAATGTGTGGGGCACCTGGGTGGCTCAGTCGGTTAAGCATCTGCCTTGGGCTCAGGTCATGATCTCAGGGTCCTGGGATTGAGTCCCACATCGGGTTCCCTGCTCAGCGGGGAGTCTGCTCTCCCTCTCCCTCTGCAGCTCCCCCAGCTTGTGCACTTTCTCTCTCTCTCAAATAAAATAAATAAATAAACAAAACAAACAAATAAATAAATAAAGCAATGTAAAACTGACTTGGGCTTGTGATGTTTTTGAGACCACTGGAAACATCTTGAGGTAGAGCAAACCAAGTGAGGAAACATATAGAACGGAGGCTGCAGTCTCTACAGGCTTTGTTGGAGCCAGCAAAGGCACCAAGAGCATTAACTGGGATGATTCCCCCTGTTCCTCAAAAGCAAGGCATCCTGTTCTTATCTCTAATTCTTTCTTTTTCCTCCATAAAGGGTCTGAATCATGGAGAAAGTAAATCCTCTCAGAACTTTTGGCCTTTCACTTAATCCTCAGAGAGAAGACATACGCACACCATACACTTAGTCACATACTTTGAGGTCAAAGTTCTTTTTATTATTGCAAAATGACAGAGTCTTTAGATAAATTAGAGTTATTCAAGTTAGTTATTGAATCTTTCAGTAGACCAGTCAGCTCATGCCATTGTGCCTTTTGGGATACTCAGTCCCATTAGAAGTTCAAATCTTTATGTTCTGATTGAATCTGCCTTATTTTTAGCCATCTAAACTCCCTACCTAGTTATCTGCTCACTTATATTTGACCCTGGAAACTTCTCAGTTTAATTACTCTTTTAAAAATCTTTAACTCAGTAATACATGTAAGTATTAAATCAAATATAAATCATTTCATTAAAAAAAAAATGAAAGAAAAGAACAAAGCAAGAGAAATCTCTTCTCTCCCCCCCTCACAAATCCTCTCCACAAAGGCGACAACTTTTAACTGGTTTTGGTTCTTCTTGTGGTTACTTCCAGAGCTATTTTTAAAAATATGATTAGTGTATTAGTTTTCCAGAGCTGCTGTAACAAATTAGCACAAACGAGGTGGCTGAAAATAACAGAAATTCATTCATTTCTCTCACAGTTCTGCGGAGACTAGAAGTCTAATATATCAAAGTGTTGGTGAGGCCATTCTCCCACTTAAGGCTCTAGGAAAGAATCATTCTTTGTTCCAATTACACCACTCTGATTTCTGCCGACAAATGTATACCACCACCAATATTAAGATGTTTATCACATGTGTGCAGAAAAATTCCTTATGTACATCTGCATTCAATCTCCCACCCCAAACCAGAGAAAACTTTAACTTTTCTTCTACTGTAGATTAGAGCTTCCTTTCCTATAATTTCTTTAAGTGGAATATTGTGGTATGTAATCTTCTGTGTCTCCATTCTTTCCCTTAGTATGTTTTTGAGATTTAACCACATTGTTACTATATCAGTACTGTAGTTCAATTCCGTTGTATGGTTATATCACAACTTGCTTATTCATTTCCCCTATTAACATTTCCACTTTGGGACGATTTGGGGACAAGATGCAATGAACATTCAGGCACAAATCTTTACATGGACATAGGTTCTCATTTATCTTGATTAAAAATTTAGAACTGGTCTGGTTAGGTTGTACGCTTTTTTTTTATTAGGTTATGTTAATCACCATACAGTACATCATTAGTTTTTGATGTAGTGTTCCATGATTCGTTGTTTGCGTATAACACCCAGTGCTCATTACAACACGTGCCCTCCTTAATACTGTCACCGGGCTACCCCATCTCCCCACCTCCTTCCCCTCTGAAATGCTCAGACTGTTCCCCAGAGTTCATGGTCTCTCATGGTTCGTCTCCCCCTCTGATTTCCACCCCCCCTTCAGTTTTCCCTTCCTTCCCCTAATGTCCTCTGTGCTATTCCTCATGTTCCACATATGAGTGCTGGTAAGACATGGTTGTACGCTTTTTTGCACAAAGTTGACAAACCATTTTCCAAAGTAGTTGTACCACTTTATAATCCTATTAGTAAATATGAGAGTTCTAATTGCTTCACCACCTTGCCAAAACTTAGTATTATCACCCTTTTAATTTTAGCCATGCTAGTAGGCGTGTAGTGATAAATCATTTTGATTTAACTTTGGATTTCCCTGATATTTGAAATCTTTTCATGTGCTCATTGGTCACTTAAAGATCTCTTTCTGTGAGGTATCTTTTTAAATGTTTTTTGCTCATTTTTAATTGGGTTGATTGCTTTATTACTGAGGTGTAAAAATTATTCAAATCTTTCAGATATAGTCCTTTGTCAGATATATCATACCTTAATATTGCTAGAATACATTCTAATGATATGTCCTAAGAAAGGATAAATACTGCAGTCTTCAGATGCCGAAAAATATTTTTATTTTCCCTAGTCATGTTTAAAAAATTGACTGAGAAATAAATAAATAAATAAATAAATAAATAAATACTAAAAATAAACATAAAAATTTTAGTATAGAATTTTTTTAGATTTTTTTTTTTTTCTCAGATCTTTGAACGTTGTTTTCCAATACTAGGTTTAGTGTTGGGAAGTATACCTGTCTGACTGTTTTTCTTCTTTTAACCAACTATTGCTGATTTTCGTTTCCCTCTTCAGAAACGTTTAGGTTTGTTACTTTTTCTTCATTCATGAACTTTTCCTATTTTTCTGTCCTCTTGTCGGACTGTTTTCAGTAACTAACCTAAGTACTCAGTGGGTCTCATCAACTTGAACTTGAATTAGTTCTTCACTAATGGTTAGGAGCATAGCTCCTGTGTTGTTCTACTATACTGGCTTCAGGCCACTGGGAATGATTTGGAATTTATCCGATATGAGGATTTAACTGTTTAATACAGGTAAGTAAAGTAGCAATGTATTATATTGTTACTATTGTTATCATTAGTTGCAATATTATCAGTATGATTACCATTAGTTGTAATATTAGTATCTCTTTGATAGTATCCTCCCATCTATTTTCTTTTTCTAGGATAACAATTATTGACATGATGGTCTCCTTGGGTTGATTCCCTATTTTTTTAATTTTTTTTCTTATGTGTTCTGTCTGTGTTTTTGTTAGCCTTTCTGGATAATCTCATTGAGTTTATCTTTCAACACTAATATTAATATATTTGGCAATTATATTTTTAACTTTTAAGGGCTCTTATTCTTCTGTTTCTTTTCATTGCATTCTGTTCTTGTTTTATGGATGCAATCCTCCTTGACTGTCTCTAAGAATACATATTAGAATTTGGGGATTTGTTCCCTGTTTTTTCATTGCTTATTTGTTTTTAATCTTACGTTTCACAAATTTTCTTGTACTCCAAAATAATTTTTTAAATTTGTTTCACTTGGCCTTTCTTTCATTTTACAAGCACTTACCAACTATGCAGTTATTCATGATTTTCTGTTTATACTTAATTAATGCAACACCTCACTAGGAAGAGCTGGGTACATAATAGAATTTGACTGTGGCCTCTCCTCACCTGTAGCCCTTTCACTATTCTAGGTGTGATTTACTCCTCTATACTTCCTCAAGTAGCCCCTTTCCCATACACTTGCTGATTCCAGCGATCTATAGAAATAAGTACTATGCAGATGTATTCCTCACATTCACTTCATTCATACAAGTTCATACCCCTTCGTGTTTCTTCATTTGCGTTATAAGGTGGTCAAAAGAGAAAGCCATATATGTGAGCTCACTATACTGTCTTCCCTGACTTCCCTTCTATTCTTTGTAGTTTGTTTGTTTGTGAACAGTGGTATTATTTAGTTGGATTTTTAAATTTTAAAATGTTCACCCAAAATTGAAAGAGTAAAACAAGCAACCATATGTCCCTCACTCGCATTCGAGGACATGCAGATTGTCACAGCTGCTCCGTCTCCCTGGAGTACATGAACACATACTTCCCTTTGACCAAACCATTTGAAAACAGGTGACACACATCTTGTCATTTTACCTCTAAATGCCTCAGAATGTCTTTCCAAAATGAAAGTTTTCCCACATAACCACACAACCATCAGCACTCCTAAGAAAAAAAACATTAACACAAATAGATTATCCAACATTTCAGATCATTATCAAATTTTCCCAATTATCATAAAAATATCTTCAATAAAGTTTTAGGCAATGCAGATGGCTGTTATGTCTTTTTAGAACCCTCAGCCTGGACCATTCTCCTATTTCCCTCTCTTCTTTATGAAGTTTAAGTCTTTGAAGAGTCTACTCTTCTTTTTAATATGGCATACGACAGAGACACTATGGGTTCAGTACCAGACCACTGCAACAAAGCGAGTATTGCAATAAAGCAAATCAAATGAATTTTTTGTTTTTGCACTGCATAGTTATGTTTACACTATACTGTAGTCTAGTGAGTGTGAAATAACATCATGTCTAAAAGAAACAACGTATATACCTTAATTAAATAATACTTTATCGCTAAAAAATGCTAACCATCATCTGAGCTTTCACCAGATCACAGCCTTTTTGCTGGTGGAGGGTTTGTTTTTTTTTTAAGATTTTATTTATTTATTTGACAGAGAGATAGAGAGCACAAGTAGGCAGAGTGGCAGATAGAGGGAGAGGAAGAAGCAGGCTCCCCGCTGAGCAGGGAGCCTGATGTGGTGCTTGATCCCAGGACTCCAGGACCCCAGGATCATGACCTGATCCAAAGGCAGACGCTCAACCAACTGAGCCACCCAGGCGCCCCTCTGGTAGAGGGTCTTGACTGGATGTTAATGGCTGCTGACTGGTGATCAGAGTGGTGGTAGCCAAAAGATGGGGTGGCTGTGGCAATTTCTTAAAATAAGACAACAATGAGATTTGCCACATCCATGGACTCTCCCTTTCACAAACAATTTCTCTGTAGTATGTGATGCTGTTTGATAACATTTTACCCAGAGTGGAACTTCTTTCAAAATCAGAGTCAGTTCTCTCAAACCCTGCTACTGCTTTATCAAATAAATTCATATAATATTCTATATACTTTGTTGTCAACAATTTTCACAACATCTTCACCAGGAGTAGAGTCCATCTTAAGAAACCACTTTCTTGGGGTGCCTGGGTGGCTCAGTCGGTTGGGCGTCTGCCTTCGGCTCAGGTCATGATCCCAGGGGTCTGGGATCAAGCCCAGCATCAGGCTCCCTGCTCTGTGGGGAGCCTGCTTCTCCCTCTGCATGCCGCTCCCCCTGCTTGTGTGCTCTCGCGCTCACTCTCTCTATGACAAATAAATAAAATCTTAAAAAAAAAAACAAAGGAACCACTTTCTTTGCTCAGCGATAAGAAGTAACTCATCCTCCATTCAAGTTTTATCATGAGATTGCAGCAATCCAGTCCCATCTTCAGGCTCCACTTCTAATTCTAGTTCTCTTGTTGTTTCTACTACATCTGTAGTTAGTTCCTCCACTGAAGTCTTGAAATTTCAATTTGTAAAAAAATGCAGTATCTGGAGGTGCCTGGCTGGCTCAGTCGTTGAGCATCTGCCTTCAGTTCAGGTCATGATCCCAAGGGTCCTGGGATTGAGCCCCACATCGGGCTCCCTGCTCAGCGGGAAGCCTGCTTCTCCCTCTCCCACTTCCCCTGCTTGTGTTCCCTCTCTCGCTGTGTCTCTCTCTGTCAAATAAACAAAATCTTTAAAAAAAAAAAAATGCAGTATCTGTGAAGCACCACAAAGCAGAGCATAATAAAATGAGATGTGCCTATAATGTCTTCCTGGATGGGTCTATTTCTCTTCCAGGATAAAAACTAGTGGCAATTTACTATTTTTCCATCCTGAAACCTCTGTGTTTTTTTTTCTCTTCTTTCTTTTGCTTTTCTTTAAACATAAACTCCTCCAAATTCCAATTACTTTCCTCCTAGATGCTTACAGTAGCTCCTTTGCCCTATTAAATCACTTTTTTTCAGGACCCTCGTTTTTCTCTACGCCATTGTTTTAAACACCACCAAACCAGTTTTCACACTACATTAACTGCAAATATTCTGAAGCAAAGTCTTATTATCATTGCTCCTCCAATATCAAGACCACCCATGTACACTCATGTAAAGTGTTTTCTTCCTATTGAAAAATTAGAGGTCTGCCTCAGGTTCATACACACACAAGCAAATGCACACATGCTTACACTCTAAACTACTTATGGATAAGAGTCATTTGCTGCATTACGCTTTAAAGAAAAGTTTCTTTTCAGTAACTAATGCGTATTTGATTCTTATATTTCAAGTTAATATTTCCAAAAATGTTGATGATCTAATCATTTCAGTGCAACCCAGTGTCATTTTTTGTTCGGTATCCTCAATTCAAAGGCAGATTAAAAACAATAACAACAACACAGAAACAAACAGAAACAGAAATTGTGTCCAGCATTAGCAAACTGAACCATTTAGGAAATATAGCATGATAACATGAACTTTAGGCATAAGAAAATGAAATTCTATATCCTGTACATAAAATATACCATAGATGAGATAATAATAAATTAACTAGATGCTTAACTGTTTAAATAAAATTTATGATAAAAAATGTAAATTCTCCTTTCCTTCACCCATTAAAAATAAGAGTCAGTGTTGATATAATTAGAGATTTAGTCTAATAGGACAGGAAAATAATTTTGTTGAGGCATAAAAAACAGTTGAGTTGAATACACTTCTGAGAGAATGGTGACCAGACACGGTTATAAACCATGATAGTCTTTGGTTCATATGTGCATTTTTAATTAGGCAAATGAAATAATTCAGGGCCTAACAGGAATTATTATTATTATTATTATTTTTAGGCACCAAAATTTTTATTTACCCACCTTCCTGCTCTCTTTTAACATTATAGACATTAATTAAACATTATAAACCAAATTAATCTCTTTGATCCAGGGTTGCGATAGGAACCATCATGTTACAAAGAGGTGGTAGATCTATGCCTGCTTTTAATGATTCTCTGGCCTCTCTCAACCTCTGGCTGTCACTTCTCTTATCCTTTTTTGGCTGTCCCTTAACAATATATTCTAACCTCTGTAAAATAGAAATTGAAAGTACTAACCTCATTGTTCTGTGAAACCTCTTAAACAAGAGAATGCCCAGCACTAAGGCGGGCTCTCAGGGGCATCAAACTCCCAAAAGTTCCTCCCTGTTCTTTGATATAGTTCATTCTCATCTGTCATGGGCTGAGGAACCAGTGAACCATTAAACTAAGAACATGTGTGCAAAGTCCATAGGCCGGGTGAGGGCCTAGATGGTAAAGTGCATGCACTTTGTGACCACCACCGCTGACTTCCAACCCAAGGACAGACGGACTGAGTGAGCAGTTCCAAAACCCTTGAGCTCATGGTTCCCTGTGGGTAGCTCCTGTGTACTTCTATCCTGACCAGGGCTTGAGAAGGGGCTTCTCAATTCCCTCTGCCACACTTACAACAGTATGAGGGATGCACCAGAGGCCAAAGACAGAGTGACTATCTCTGGGGAGTAAGTGGGGGACATTAACAAAACTATCTCAAAGTTGGTGCCATTTGCTCTTGGGGAAGAGAGGTGGAACCCCAGCAAGGCCAGCAGTTATAAGGCAAACAATAGGCCTGGTTCTCAGGAGCAGTAATGATCCGGCTTGAAGGGGCCATCACGGGACAAGCCTAGGTCCTGGGCCTGCTTCTCAGTCAGATTGGTCAGCTTCACATTCAGCTTACCCAGGTAGGCTTCAGCCACTGCTTCATCCAGCTTCTTGGGCAGGAAGTTATTTTATGACTATTAAGCCAGTTCTTTCGGGAAATTTCCAGTGGGATGATTGGAGAATTTGGCATCCTGCTCCCATGAACCATTATAAGGATTTTGCGTCTTTCTATCCTAATAAAGCTTATCCTTTCATCTTTACTTTGAAACTCAAATATTCAGTAATTATAAGGATTTGGTGGGGAACATAGCTGATTGGTATCTATAAAATTAACTTGTAGTATTTGCTTTCTTTCCTTTAAAACCAAGTTGATAGTCACACAATATAGAATGTAATGGCACCTGAGGATTCACTGGCATTTGGATTCATCATTTGTTCTCTTAATTTAAAATTATTCTCTTAAGTTATAAAATGTGTCCATGCCAGTGATACCCAAGTATATATCTTTTGTCTATTCACCACAAGTAAACAGTAAACCAAGGTGCCAAACAAGCAAAATAAAGTATAATTAAAGCAATAAGAAAATCACAGCTCTTTACAAATAAGTGTGACCTCCAGTAAATATCTCATCACCAAACTGACTGCAATTCAAGGCCTTGTTCTACAGAATTCTTCCTTAACCAGATCCTGCCTTTCTCCAGCCTTGTTTAGCCACAGGCTCTGACTTACCTAACTTCTGGGCTCATTACTACTGAAATAGGCAGGATATGCCAGCCTGAGCCTGGAAGGTGTCCATGGCATCTGCTTCCACAGTTTGCCCAGTCTCCTTGACCGGCCTTGGTTTCCTGCTGACAGCAAGGCCCTTCCTGGGGCTGGAGGCCTAGTGAACTGCTAGTCTACCTGTTTGATACCCTGATACAAGTTCTAGAAAAGCCTACTGGTTCCTGCCTTGAGGGCTTTCCGTGGTTCCTCCTTCAAGCTCCCTGCTCTGAACAAAACACCAGGAATGTTCACCTCTCTGTAGCAGTCACCAATTCCCAGAAATTCTGATACTACTCTCAGTGCTTCCCCACAACATGAATTTTAAGATCTACCTGGATCAAGCTCTTTGTGTATTTATTTAGACTCATGACTTCTGAGGGAGGTACTGTCTATGGCCACACTGGATTCCAGAGACCAAGTACATTTTATCTTCACTTTTTTTCTTCCTCACTTCAGGAGAAACCAGGATGTCTGCTAGCCACACCTTTCAATTTATGGTGCTTGGGAGCATAGGTTCTTAACCATGTAAGGGGTTGAGATACTTCTGAAAAAGAGCCATGTGGTGTCCTCACCCCAGAGAAATGTACATATGCACAGACATTCAAAATTTGTTTCACATATTAAAGGGAACTAATAAACTCTAATATCTTCCCAGGCTTTAAGACCTCCTGCTTTAGACTGAATCCTCTAAGGCTGAGCTGCATTATATTAGGTGCATAGGAACCCTTAATTCCAATTACCTTACACACTTGAATGCAGGAAGCCCCACCCCCTAAAAAATCTTACCTCATTTTTCTCAGGGTTAAGGGTAAAAATTAAATATATAAACTTTTAGAAAAGAAGTAAAAAACCCTACTCTGTAATATTTAATACCTCAACCTAATTACACATCTCTGTTTAAAATTACATTTCTAAAAGACTAGATTTCTTTTAAAGTATTGCTCTTTTCCACTCTTAGATCTCATGCAGCAATTTGCACACCTCCCCGTATTTCCCTTCCACACCTCCCCATATTTCCCTTCCACACCATTTACATGCATCTTCTATCATCACTTAGCTTCTTGTTGTCATCCACCAGTTTTAACATCCATCTGTTTGTCACTTCTGTTCAAATTTTCAAAGTACGGTACTTTTAATCCATATATGATGGAAACTATAACCCAAACTACAAACCAAAACACTAAACCTGTATCCACCCCCATGAACATGTACATGTGGCCTCCATGAGAGACTCGCTTGCTTTTTTAAGTGATCTTAATGTTCATCTACAGTCATCAACACCTGCAAAGTGAGGTAATACCCCTCCTAATAAAAAGCATACAGATGCATCAGATTCTTTTTTTTTAAGATTTTATTTATTTGACAGAAAGAGACACAATGAGAGAGGGAACACAAGCAAGGGGAGTGGGAGAGGGAGAAGCAGGCTTCCCGTGGAGCAGGGACCCCGATGCGGGGCTCGATCCCAGGACCCTGGGGTCCTGACCTGAGCCGAAGGCAGACGCTTAACAACTGAGCCACCCAGGCGCCCCTGGGTGTATTAGATTCTTGAGTGGAGAAATGAATTGTTTTCTGGCAAATACGCCTACTCTAAGCTGTATTTGGCTGTGCAAATCAATTTTTAAAAAGCTCTATAGGGTGCTCGCTTTGGCAGCACATATACTAAAAAAGCTCTATAGGATGAGAGGATTTGTAATTACTTAAATGCTAGGCAATTTTCATTTTTTTAAGGCATAATTTTGGGGAAGAAAAGCATTGTATTCAGATAGATGAGAATAAAAGATGCTGCATTGTAAAATTCAGTTAAAACTTTCCCACTTCAAACATGTTGACATACTTATTCCCCAAAAGACACTAAAGCCTTCTTAGGTATGTTTTGTGTAAAGTCATTTTCAGGAAACACTTAATCAAATCTCTCCTTTTATAACTTTATTGGAAAAACAACACAAATATCAACTATAAAAAGACAGATAGGGGACACCTGGGTGGCTCAGTCCATTAAGCATCTGCCTTTGGCTCAGGTCATGATCCTAGGGTCCTGGGATCGAGTCCCACATCGGGCTCCCTGCTCCGCAGGGAGCCTGCTTCTCTCTCTGAATGCCGCTCCCCCTGCTTCTGCTCTTTCTCTCTCTTTGACAAATAAATAAATAAAATCTTAAAAAAAAAAAGCAGATAGATGGAGAGATAGATGATACATAGATGGTAGACAGATACTAATATTCTTCTCCTCATTATTTGCCATAATGACATATGCTTTCCCCTTTATTGCTTTTTGCTCACCTCCACTGTTCCTTCTTTTCTGTATGATCTTAGATATTTCTGGGGTTTTCTTACTGAGATACTTCAAAATGTTTTATGAGCTAATATACTGTATTAAGATATTAATTTTTGCTATATTTGTATTGTTGCAAAAGAATAAGGACAATAGTATTGTGTTTTGTTTTAGATAGTTTTTTCTTTATACTCCAAGAAGATAACCAGGCAAGCAGATAACCTTAGTGGATGAAGACGACCTTTCTTTCTTTATCTAAGCCTAAATTCACTAAATGTATCATGTTAACAAAGAGGAACTTCAGGGCTGCAGGGTAACCGGGGAAAACTTGCCCGCAGCCCTGGGCCTCCCAGCCCTGGAGCAACATTCCCATGCCCCAAAAGGGCCCATAAATCATGAACATGGCTGATTTCAAGGGCTCATCAGAGGTTGGACTCCGTATCTCAGAGGAACGAGCAGTGCTGAAGATCAGAGGAAGCTCCGTGAGTACACCACTCTATGTTAAGACCCCTTGGATTTTTATGGAACCCCCGGGGAGGGACAGGCCTATTGCTTTCCTGGAAGCCCTGGTGAATAAGGGCTTGACATCCAATTATATTTAATTTGAAGAAAATAAAGAAATGTTTCCTTTTTACACATCCAACATTGCTCGGTTATTTACTACATTTATTATCTACATATCCTTCTTTTTCTCTCTAGAATATCAAGTCCTAAATAAAATAAAATCTTTTTTTTTTTTAAAGGGTGGGGGTTGCCTGGGTGGCTCGGTCAGTTAAGCATCTGCCTTTGGCTCAGGTCTTGATCCCAGGGTCCTGGGATGGAGTCCTGCATCGGGCTCCCTGCTCAGTGGAGAGCCTCCTTCTCCCTCTGCCTCTGCCCCTCCCCCAGCTCATGTTCTCTCTCTCTCCCTCTCAGTTAAATAAAATAAAATCTTAGAATAGCAAATCCTAAATTCACATTTTTTATTTCCTACATCCCTTAAAATAAATGGGGTACCTGGATGGCTTAGTCGGTTAAGCATCTGCCTTCTGCTAAAATCATGATCCCGGGGTCCTGGGATGGAGCCCTGCATCAGGCTCCCTGCTCCACAGGGAGTCTGCTTCTCCCTCTGCCTCTCTCTCTCTCTCTGTGTGTCTCTGTCTCTCATAAATAAAATAGAAATAAATAAAGAAAAAAGAAAAAGAACTAAAGATTTATAGTCTTATGTTCCTTGATTTTCCACGTACCACGTTCTATATTATCTCTCCCCCAAAATCTGCTTAGAACTACTCTTTCATCCTTAGAACCTACCTTACAATCATGAACAAAGCACTATGTTGAATTCCAAATCTAGGTTTCACTGCGATTGCACTACAGAATACACTGCTGAATTATTAGCATCATATTTTCTGCTAATCTTTAAATTCTAATTATTTTTAGCATCATGAGATGCAAGGCGGATTATATAGAGGCATAAACTTATAATCACAATATAAAAAGAAAAATTTGCTTTGATCAATCATTTCATGGCGTATGGCGGTGGCCTCAAACTGGATGGGGGGAGGGGTGGTATAAGAAAACAATACAACCCATGAAAGCAATACAATTTACGAAGGATAGTCGGAAGAAAAGCAGGCAGGGACAAGGGGCGCTGTTCCAAGAGGAAAACTACCCTTAAAAGAAAAAAGACCTCATCCTATTATTCTAGGCTTTACTCAGCACCCCAGCTTTAAGTCTCCCTACTGGGAGGAGTTAGACAACTTGTATATGACAGACAGAAAAGAAGGGATTGGCCATGGGTGTCCTAACCCAGGCCTCAGGGGACCAGCTCAACAGCCAGTGGGATATTTAAACAAAGAGCTGATGTGGTGGCCTGCTGCTGGCTGGCATGCCTTAGGGTAGCAGCAGAGCAGCCTTCTTGGTCCCCAAGGCTACAAAACACGACCCTGGAAGGAGCCCTCCGCCCTTTCCCACATGAACAACTACTTGATAGGTAGATGGGCGCGTGGACAAAAACCTGATTGGGTGACAGGCACAGGGAGGGTTAATCAGATTAAAATGGCCCTCCAACAATGTCAAAAAACCCCAAAACTTAGAAACTCCAATGGCAACACTTTCAGGTCCTTTCCCTCTTTAGGAGCTTTGTCCTGCCACTTTACTATTGCTCAATCAACTGGACTTTGCTGCCCACCACTCTTCGTCTGGTCTACCTCTTCATTCTTCCCAGAGGGGTGACCAAGAACCACGGAGAGGGAAGGGAAAGAAAGGCTGCAACCCCATCTATCTGCTCTCCGCACAGCCTAATATGCTTTCGTTGTAACTGAGCAAAGATAACTTCTCTGATTACAGTTTTGTGAGACATTTTTATAGACATTCAAAACATACTGATTTGTTTCATTGGGTCACTATTATTTTTCTTCATTTCACTTTTTTACATTTATATATCAATGTGAAATACATTTGGCTATAATTTTATTAATGGCAGAAGTACATTTTAAATGTCTTATTCTCTTATAAGGCTTTCGATACAATATCGAGTCACCTTGCAGATCCAGCCCTTTGCACAAATGGAATCATCTTCTGTTTTGTTTTTTGTTTTTTTTAATTAAACTAGGTGCAGCTGTCGACATTTAAAAACAAGAGGCATCAGATAAAAATCTAGGTATCTGGCTTCCTTTGACAAAAGAAAGATCTGGTGTGATTAGACCTAGTTTCTCTCATTTCTTCATTTACCTTCCATGCCAACCGTCTGCTCTTGTTTTTTCATACAGCCTCTCATTAACTCACACTCTGTCCACTTCATTCAGAGTTACCTGTGTGGCTCCTGAAGACATGTGAGTTTGAAAATCTGGCTTAAATTTTCTCTGAGGAATCACAAATGGACTAGAATTCTGATACTTTATGAGATTCTTCCATAATTCATACCAAACAACATCAACCCATGTAGTGTGCTTTCTTAAGGTAGCATTGCAGAGAGTGAATCTAGTAACTAAATATATCTATCTAAAATTACATCTAGTATGGCTTTATACCGATAATTGTAACATGCTCTCTTACTCAAAAATAAATTTCAGCGGTCGACAGGGATGGTTCAACGTGGACAGATAATCACCTAACCTTTTCACCTAGTACACTTGACATTCTTTTCCTGGGAGTAATGTGAAGCCATATGCCCAAGAAAGAAATAATATAATAGAAAGCGAATATCTATATTACAACAAAATGGCAGTCGTTATACAGGCAAGAAATAATGATCTGGACCCTGAGGTAAAGCCTTGAAGAAATTCATTTTCCTATCACCACCGAGAATACTTTGAGAATGAAAGATACTAAAATAAGTTGGCAAAATGAAACCTCTGTGCATGTGGTGTTTACTCAGAAGGGTGCCGAGCCAAAGAGACCTCCGGCCACAGCAAGCTGGACCTTCTCTGGCACGAGATCATTTCGAGAGCTGCCCCTGACAAAGGCTCAGACTTTTGCGCCCATTAGGCTCGGTGTGAAAGGTGCCCACTCACTTGCCAACTGGCATTACTAGACTTTTGTCTAAAGATGTGAACAGCCACAGTACTGGCCTGCCTACAGCTGGAAACCAAAGCGACGATTAATTATGGATGGAATGTGGCCCGGCAAGGCGGCAACTGTCATTAAAGGAGCCCACACTGAGGAAAAATAACATTTTATCTCGTACTGGCTACCTCACAGATTTATGACTACACTGCCAGTTGGAAATAAAGTAAAAATCAATCCTATTATTCATATGAGTAACATAAGCAAGGGCGGGTGAAACAAAAAACATGCTTCCTATGATGAGGTTGCAGATACGTCATTTATATACAGCTTCATTCGGCAGAAATGCAGATCCTCAACTTTTTTTTTTTTAATGAAAGCTGAGAAATATATTATCAGCTGGCACTATAATGAAGAGATCTGGGAACTTTTATATTCGAAGCCGGGGTTGCAAAAATATATTACGGTATTTCCTGCTTACTGCCTTGCTCATATTTTATTATGATAACTCTACTGCATTTTGAAATGTGGAGCCCGGAAGCTACAGACTATCTACAGTCAACAAATAGAAAAGCCTTTTAATTATGTCCATGAATAATCAAAAAGAGGGGGAAAAAATGCTAAAACTGTGCAGTAAAAAAGCTAAAGAACTTGTTTCTTTAGAAGCACAATTTAAATCTCCATCTAGTTCTGTAAAGGAAGGATCATCATTAGATGAACATTCCCTGAAAGAGAGAATCTTTAGAAGATTAACTTGCCAAGCTAAACAGAGAAACTATTGTAACAAACCACAGGTTAATGGAGAAGAATATCTCATGGACTGGAATTAGTTTATGATCTAGCAATTTTTTTATTTAAAAAAAAGAAGCCATCCCTTGATGATGCAGTGAAGGTATGCACTTATTCATTAGTAATGGAAGTGATACATTCTTTTTTTTTTCTTTAGAGATTTATTTTTTTATTTTAGAGAGGTTGGGGAGGGGCAGAGGGAGAGGGAGAAATGGTCTCAAGAAAGGGTCTCAACCCAGCGTGGCGCTCAATCTCACGACCCTGAAATCACGACCAGAGATGAAACCAAAGATCTGACATTTAACCAACTGTGCCACTCAGGTGCCGCAATACATTCTTTTTTAAAAAATCCCTTAGAATGTGACTGTTCTGTGTAGAAGTTTAAGTAACTTTGGCACTTAAAATGAAAATGTGTACCAATCTAACTCCAAAACCAGTAAAGCATCCAGGCAACTGAGATCTTCAAATCAACAGCCTCAGAGATTTTACAGAGAAACTCGAGTCTCTCTGCCCAAATCCCTGATTCCGCCTCACCTTCTAGCCCTTTCTGTCACTTGCCAAGCTATCTGCGAGTGTGGTGACTGGAGAGGAGCCAGGGGGTTCCAGCAAAGGAAGAGGGGAGGCAGAATGCCACAGCAGGCTCAATCATTCTGTTAACACTGCATCCACTCACCACCCGCCTGCCCCCTCCCAATCCCCCTCAACTCCCAACTCCCCCATCCCCACTGGAAAAAACAGAATATTCAGGGACTCAGCCTGTAGGGAGTCACATTTAATAATTGCTTAGCCAGCAGGGGGTCCTCTTAAGAAGTGAAACATTAGGCAAGCTAATGGTAAGGGGCATGGATTGGTGGTAAACAAACAAATCTACAAGCCAAAAGGGTGATGGCATTTGTGGGTGTCTTTACCTTCCCCACTCTGGAGGGGCCTGCAGCTTGGGAGTCGGTTCTAATTAAACTAAACAATAAATATTGCTAAAATGGCAATGGTTTTTTCCAAAGCATCTCTGTTGGTTTAGCTTGGCACAGCTGATTTTTGCCTTTTTCGGCTGTCTTGTTCCTCACAGTTAAGCAATTAAATACATTTGTCCACTTTAAAGGTCGGTTGTTTTTGGTTTTTGTTTTTTTGCTTGGTCCATTCGAATTCAAGATCAATTAACAAGTACACTACTAAGAATTCTAGGAAGCAGATGCGGTGGACAGAGGGAAGCACCAGGTGGAATATCTTTTCAATGTGAAGATTAGAGTGCCCATTAGCAATAGTATTCCTAAATTCCTTTGTCTATGTAAGTGAAGCCCACCTAAAGGTGAGTAAAGCTTCAATTTGTTTTCCTGCAAACTGAATTCCTTCTTTCTCTGTGACAGAATGACAATATTGGGACACAGTTACTCATATGTTTTTCTTAATGTAAAAAGCAAGGCTGAGAAACAGAATTTTCAAACTGCTGAGAAATGTTTGAGTGTGTAAAAGTATGCGGGGCGGGGGGGACCATTATGCTAGAATACAGTCTCCTCGTTTCCTTCATAATTCAGCACTCTGTCTTGATTTTTCCAGAAAATCTCTTCGCCTCTCTTCAGACTGGATTTTGCCCTCAGCCCCAGGCTTATGTATATGATTCCTACCTGGGTCTATGAAATTCTTGTTAGAGTCCCAGAACCTGTCTCCTTCCAAGAGTCTCCTTCTCCTGCCCTGGCAGGTAGAATCACATAGCTCCCTTATTTATGAGAAGTGTCTCTACACTGGAACTATACCGACATTCACACCATTGAATTTTTAGCTATTTCTGTGTATATTGGCCCCTCAGCGTCCCACCCTCCATTTCCCTAACCCGCCCCTCAATTCTCAATGCCACTGAGATTTATTTGAGGCCAGGAAACACATCTTATCTGCTTCGGGATCTGAAGTACTGTGTACACAGCCTGACACCAAATAGGTCCCCAAAATAGTTTGTCACATTGGATCAAGTTTAAGAATTTAAAGTATATCTGAAGAACAATTGCTATATATGCATAACCTCTTTTAGTTTGCATTGTTCCATCTTAGAAAATAGATTTAAGAAGACATTTTCATCTATTAATCTCACTGTCCCTTCAGTGCTGTCTTATCACCACAGCCATCATATAGGGGACCTGTAAACAATTAAATTCTTACATAGTTAACTCAAAACTTTGTAAAGTATCTGGAAAACCACAATCGTCAAATCAACAGTCTAGGAACTATCTATCACATGGGAACTCTAGTCTCTGTTCTTGCCTCAAACCTTCTGTTCTCCCTAAACTTCTCCTTTCTATAAATTACAGAGCTCTCTGTGCAGGTGGGCACTGCATGTGGAGGAGAGTCGGGGAAATGCCAGGCAAAAGAAGAGGGGGCTATTTTGTATGAAGTGCATTGTATTAAAGTGCTGCACATACCTTATTCATTTAATCTCAAAGTATAAGCATTAATATCCCTGTTTGACCCGTAAAGAAACAGAGCCTAAGGACTTTCAGCCACAGACGACAAGGTCACAATTCAAACTTTTTCTTTCTATGATGGTACACAGGAACTAAACTGTTGCATACTTTTGTTGCATTGCTATTTTTTTTAACTAGCTGGTGAAAAGTATTTCTTATTCCATCAACAAGTACTTATTGAGTGTCCATGTGATAAGCATGCATCTGATACATAAAATACATTCCTGAAAATCTGCTTAGTGCTCTAATCCCCAGAAACATACCAGAGGGAGAAAAAAAAAAGCAGAAACCTACTACTGGCAGCTATCTCTACCAAAGATATTTCAGAGTGACAATTCCAGGATAAAAGGAGAGACTGTCTTATAACCATACCTTTAGGTCCCAAATTGTGACTTAATTCTTTATTAACTCATAAAGAATTAATGTATAAAGAATATAAAGAATTATATTTTGTCTATTTAAATCATTTTCATTTCCAAAGGTGACATAGTCATATTAGTGGTTTGATATATTAAAACCATGTGTATGTTTTCTCACCAGTATATAATCATAGAGAACATTTCACTGAAAGAAGATTTTTATGTATTGTGTATATAATAAAACCTAATAGAAATCATCTGTGTGTCTATATTGTCGGTTCATCAACTAGTTCAAAACAACAAAACCCTTTGTTTTTAGGGGGACTGTCTCAGTTTTTGAGCTGGGAAACCAAACCCTGTGCTTTGACCTCTGACAGCTGGCTCTTTCCACATGATGTTTATCTTGCACAGAACACTTTTCTGCCCCCTTCCATCATTTGGTTACTTCTTGCTGATTTTTCCCTCAGCTTAGAACAAACTTCCTCCCAGGGATGCTTAACCTAAAATGCATGGATGCCTAAGCTCACTGTGGGTAGAATTGTATCTCATTATAATCCACTCCTTTTGTAATGCAATGCATTGTATTTCATGCATGTAAAATTTTTTTCTCAGGAGGAGATCATGCCACAAAAGAGGTTAAAGGAGCCCCTCCTCCAAAGTCCCACCACGCCCCCATCTCTTTCCTAAATCAAAACATTCAGCTCTTGTTTTTTGCCTCCACTGAAGGGTAAACGCTTCAAGGTAGGGAAACCACAGTGTTCACGCTTCAAGGTAGGGAAACCACAGTGGGAAACCACAGTGTTCACCGTGTTCACACTGTATTCCCTCATCCCACACGCTGCTTGTACACAAAAAGGGAACAGGAGATATTTGTGGAAAGGGCAGATGAATTATATCAACTCCAAGTGGCAAACCCGGCTATTTTATGACACGTAGTAGCCCCATTTGAAAGTTACAGATGAATAAGAATGGGAACATCCAATTGTGATTAAATTCCATTTGAGAGAACAACAACAACAAAAAAATCTTTCCAATCTTGCAGTTCATGAAAAGAATAGATTATGACCTGACTAAGAGAGGAAAGCACCCGAACGTGGTCTGCCTGACTCCGTGTCACAGTTCCCTAATCACAGCCTGGAAGTTGTCTTCCACTTTATACCAGTTCTAGCCCGGGAGAGAGTGGATATAAGAGGCTGAACTTGTAAAATCCAATTCTTCGTGACCACGCGTTCCCAATGGCTGGACAAGAATGTTCTTATCACCCAGGGCAAAGCCTGGTTCCTGAACTCAACCACTGGTCTCAAACCCCTGGGTTTATTTTCCTGACTTCAGATGCCTCATTGTTATTTAAGGAAATACATTTTACAATGAAAAGCAAGGAGGGGATGGGAGGTGAACTAATATTTATTATGCGCGTTATATGTACAAATATACTACAGTTGTTAGGGATTGGAAAAATTCTTTTCCAATTATTTTTTAAATGGTAACTAATTTGCTCAACATCATGCAATGATTAAATCAAAGAGCCTGAGCTGGACCCAAATCTGCATTCTCCAAAAGCTAGTGTCTTTCCTGCCTAGGGGAGAATTACAGTCATCAAAAGCAGATGGTTGTAAAACCATTTTGATACCAAGAGATGCAGTGATTCCCAAGCGTGTGCTTGGGTCGGGACTGCTGTCTTCCACACAAAATTTCTTTCTGATTATGTGACCTCATGGTCCAAAAGGTTATAGTAAGAATGAAAGAATTACTTGAGGCAGAGGACCTATGTGCTAGACACATAGTAGGAACCTAATTAAAAGTGACCCCTCCTTCTAACATCTTACCTTAGGATGATTGGCCTTAATTTGCACATGGTGTACCTTCAAAACAATAGAATGGGGCGCCTGGGTGGCTCAGTTGGTTGGGCAACTGCCTTCGGCTCAGGTCATGATCCTGGAGTCCTGGGATCGAGTCCCGCATCGGGCTCCCTGCTCAGCGGGGAGTCTGCTTCTCCCTCTGACCCTCTTCCCTCTCGTGCTCTCTATCTCTCATTCTCTCTCTCTCTCAAATAAATAAATAAAATCTTTAAAAAAAAAATAGAATGATCCTCTGGACGTTTGCACAGGCTACTGGTTTAGCTGCTAGTTCTTCCCTCAATCCTTTCCTGATTTCAAACAGAAGGTTTTGTTCACTCTTTTACAATCCTTCATTTCATAGACTCTAATTCAACATCAACCATTAGATACATCATTATTACATATACTAAAAAAACTACTGCCAATTAAAGTATGACAAATCAAACGTAACGTGCGTCTCACTTCAGCCACGTAAAAATGTGAGAAGCAGCTTCTCAGAATCATTTAAAAATTGTGCCTGGGGCACCTGGGTGGCTCAATTGTTAAGCATCTGCCTTCAGCTCAGGTCATGGTCCCAGGGTCCTGGGATCGAGCCCCACATCGGGCTCCCTGCTCGGCGGGAAGCCTGCTTCTCCCTTTCCCGTTCTCCCTGCTTGTGTTCCCTCCCTCACTGTGTCTCTCTCTGCCAAATAAATAAAATCTTAGATAAAAAATAAAAAATAATAAAAATTGTGCCCAAGGTAACCATCTTCAGAGTTCGTCCCACCTTGGAACTGGGCTTTTGTACATGACAGTCAGTCCTTGACCTGGTCCACCCTGGAAAGTGTGAATTCCCAGAGGCTTCCAGCAATCCAGCCTCCCAGCTGCTGGACAAAAGAGCTTAGAAGCCCAAAGATAGTCCTTGGAAGAGGGCTGCAGGCGACAGCTGTTAGTGCCAAAACTGTTAGCAAAGAAGCTGGGGAGTGAGAGTTCAGACTCAGGAAAGGGAACCCAGGGTGATCCCAGAGGGCGGGAACAACATCCACTGCTGGACATATTTAATGTACCACTAAGACAGGGAGGCTGGTTTTAATGTGTGGGCTGTGCAGTAAGACTCCCATCATAACCACATTTTACATACCCTGGCTACATTTTGATCTAAAACAATAATCATTTCATGAAGGATCAGAGAATTTTTAAACAACTTATGTTTTCATGGTTTCCATTAACACATGAACCATACGTAATTTATTGTAATGTTTACAAATCAATTTTACTTTTTTTCTAGTTTGTAACTAATGGACATCCTTAATGAGAATTATATAAATACTCTGTTTATATGCAGGACAATCTACTCGGTGATCTTGCTTCCCATAGATCAGCTAGATGATTTGTGTCACCGAACCCAAATCTAAGAACTCATTAAGATTCTGAGAATCTGCTAGGAACATTTTTTTGAGCTTAAAGGATGTAGAAATGATCTATTTCTGGTTGTCACTAAAGGATGTATGGGATTTGGCATTAAAACCTCTATTATTAAAGACTCTTTCCTAGAACTATATTGCTGGGCATGCCTAATAATAGCCTCGCCTCAGGGCAGGGTGTAGCAAGGCTAAAACCAGGAGAATGCATATTTAGTTCTGAAGACACAGAGTTCAATTAAATCCAAGAGGGAGAGAGAACCAAGGGGCAAAGCCCAGGTCAATTATGGTGTCAGGTTAGAAGACGCCAACTAATGAATGAATAAGTGCCCTAGTTAATAGTCATGGATGAAAGCCAGAAGTAAATGAGGAAGCAGGAAATGGGTATAAGGAGAATGCCCAACTTAATTCTGGCAAAGAGTAGCTTGCTGGCCTAGGGTTCCTTTAAAAATGTGAGGCCACTCTTCCTCCATTTCACAGAGGCAAGAAGAGCACTTAGAAGGCACCATCTATGCAGGGATATGGCAGTCTTTGTGCTTGATTGAAGCACCATCTTGTCTCACATGAAGTTTGTATTTCTCCTGTCTCTGAAAGATGGTGATTCAGATTCCTGTCAGCGCCACTTCATAGAGCGACACTCCACCTGGCATGCAAGAGTCACAGTCAACTTCTCTGGGAACCTCCAATTAAAGAGCGGAGAACTGTTGAAACTTTGATTTCTTGTAGTTTTTCTTTAGCTTAATACCACTATGAAACATCATCTATTTAATAGCCCAGGGAAGAGTTTTTGGAAAGTGTTCATGAGAATGTAGCTCATTGTCATCTCAGTTTCTCAATGACTCAGTTATATGACATTTACTTATGTCCTTTGAATGACAACAGTCATGCCAGGTGTTGGCTGAAGGGGAATTTTCCAGCAGCACTTAAATAGACTGTTTATCTCCATTAGCTCTTTGTGAGAGTTCTCTCTGAACCGACGAGCAGGCTGTCACTCAAGTAGAGCAGTCCTATCCCTGCTTGCTGTGGCCCCAATGTCTGCTTAGCTATCTCTTTTTGGGCTATTCATTCGATGTTTAAAATTTTAACTTATATTATCAACATGTTTTCATACATTCCATGCATTAATCTTTGTCTAAATTTAATGTCTCTACATTCGCTATCTTAAAATTATGACTGCCACATGTGTGCAATTCATTTATATTCTATATTCTACTTCAAGAAGATAAGTAGGACAAATGGTAGGAAAATCTCTTAACCAGGATTCATATCAAACTCAGATGCCTTTATTGATGTGTCACAGAAGTGGTTTGTAAATTATTTCCTCGGCATGAGTAACAGTAAATTCTCAGACATGACGTGCGAGCAATAGGACGGTGCAGTCACTTAAAAATTTGCCTAGACAACAACCTTCATTTGCAATTTTTAAAAAAAATGTGTAACACTAAATCTATACTGAGTAATCATTTTTTGATCATTTGAATGATATATTTTCTATTGCTCCACAGAAAATTGCAAAAGTGACTAAAAATTGAGATTATTACTCAAGCATGGAGGTTAACAGAGTTTTCCACATATGGCTGTACGAATTTTGGACTTCAAAAGGTGGTTAACAAGTCTCCATCTTTAAAGGATCTTTGAACCAGTGTTAAGGTTGAGTAGACTAAAAAAGGTAATTGGGGGGGAAAAAAAGAAAAATATATTTCCAGAGCTGTTGAGAAGAATATTAATCACATCATTTCCAATGGGAATTCCTGGCCCATAAACCTCAACACTGCTTTAAAGAACTCCTTCCCCTACTCTCCACTAACAATTTTATTTATATTCTTAAATATGAAGATACAGGGGTGCCCGGGTGGCTCAGTCGTTAAGCGTCTGCCTTCGGCTCAGGTCATGATCCCAGGGTCCTGGGATCGAGCCCCGCATCGGGCTCCCTGCTCAGCGGGAAGCCTGCTTCTCCCTCTCCCACTCCCCCTGCTTGTGTTCCCTCTCTCGCTGTGTCTCTCTCTGTCAAATAAATAAATAAAATCTTTTTTAAAAAATTTTTAAAAATGAAGATATATTTGTAAAGGCAGCAATTTTAAATATTGTTCTGACTACTATGTATAACAAATGAAAGAGATATTTTGTTAAGCTAGTTTCCCATAGCATAAAATCAGGTAAATGCTTCCTTGTTTCTAAATATATATTATTTAAAAAAATAAATAAATACATATTATTTATTATATGCTTACTATACTTGAGGAACTGCTAAGTGGCTAAGTGAACACGGCCCTTCAATATTCTTTCCCACTTGAGAGCTCCCACCTGTTCTCTCAGCCAAGAATGCTCTTCCCCCACTGTACTGCTCCTGGATCCCTTACAAGTTTTAGCCTTTCTTAACAACATATGAAGGAGAACTCTTGGGGCAGCTGGGTGGCTCAGTCAGTTAAGCCTCAGACTGTTGATTTTGGCTCAGGTCATGATCTCAGGGTCCTGGGATGGAGCCCCGTGACAGGCTGAGCACAGAGTCAGCTTGGGATTCTCTCTCTCCCTCTCCCTCTGTCCTCCCTCCCCCGCCCCCCACTCAGGCATGCTCTCTCTCTCTCTCAAATAAAAAATAAATCTTTAAGGGCACCTGGGTGGCTCAGTTGGTTAAGCGACTGCCTTCGGCTCAGGTCATGATCCTGGAGTCCGGGGATCGAGTCCCGCATCGGGCTCCCTGCTCAGCAGGGAGTCTGCTTCTCCCTCTGACCCTCTTCCCTCTTGTGCTCTCTATCTCTCATTCTCTCTCTCTCAAATAAATAAAAAATCTTTAAAATAAATAAATAAATAAATAAATCTTTAAAAAAAAAAAAATAGGGGGTTGCCTGGGTGTCTCAGTCGGTTGAGCATCTGCCTTCCACTCAGGTCATGATCCCAAAGTCCTGGGGTCAAGCCCTATGTTGGGCTCTCCACTCGGTGGGGAGTGTGCTTCTCCCTCTCCCTCTGCCTGCCACTCCCTCTGCTGTGCTAGCTCTCTCTCTCTCTGTCAAATAAATAAAAAAATATATATTTTTTTAAAAAGTAGAGCTTTCAACCTTATCTCTATCATGTCAACCTTGTTTATTTCTTTCAAAGCACTCTTCCAAATCTATAACTGACTTACTCATTTGTCACCTTATTTATACCTACCTTCCCGCTCACCCAGTAGAATTTCCAGTAGAGCAGAAACTGTCTTATACATCTCTGAATCCCTTACCCAGGTACATCATAAACACAAAATAGAAATTGAGTAAATGTGTGAATGTTTGGTAAGTATTATTTCATTTAATCCTCCAAACAATCCCATGTAATCATTTCAAAGGAATTGAGGCTCAAATAGATTAAGAAGTTTGCCTGAGGTCATTTGAGCAGTCGGGCAGCATGAGGATTAAAGGCATGCTCCTAATCTTTATGGATTGTTTGCCTCTCAAACTAATTTCATTTAATAATATTATTGCCTTTCCAGCATCTGCTTTAGAAAGAAACCTGAAGAAAGTTCCTTTGTTTTATACCCCCACCGGAACAATGGGTTACCATCCAGCCTCCAGAGCCCCCGCCCCTCTACATCCCTGTCTCCACAGCCTTAGGTTTGGCCCTCACCATTTCTTATCAACATTGCCCTTGGCCTCCCAACTGGTCTCCCTGCTGTGACTTCCTCTATCCTCAACACTTCTACCAGGATGACTATGCAGATTGAACGCTTCTGCTGAAATTTCTCAGTGGCTTCCCCAACTTTAGGATCCAAGTCACATTGGTTAGCTTTGCAACCTCCTTAAGCACCTGGCTTTCACTCTCTTCTCCTATGTGCTTCTCTTACTCCCTGCATTAGGACCTATGCTCAGTGCAGGAGACAGTGTCCTTCTCTATCCTGTATTTTCATATTTCCTCTGAATGTGTTTCCCCAACTTGTCTGCCTGATTCTCATCTAATTGTCCTTTACGACTCAGAACAAACATCATTTCTCAAAGGTCTTAACCAGATCTACTCCTGCTATGAGCACCACCACTAAGCCGAGTAGGCCCGGCGCGAGGCTCTGGCCCTGCTATAAGACCCCAAACAATCCTCAATACCTCGGCATTTCACAGCGTGTAGTAAATTGTCACATGTTGTTGTGTTCTTCTTTTATGGTATTTCATTTCTTAAAAATCTGGCAGTCCTTGATGGACTCCCTGAGGGCATGTTCTTAGCGTAGTACCTGGTGTACAATAATGATTCAGAAGTTACTTATTGAGAGAATGAATTGAAGGGTGAATATATTTTTTGACATGATTGCAATTAAGTTCAATAAAGAAAAGAAAGTGAGAATTGATTAAACGGTATCAGGAGTTGTGCCTCAGGAGCCCAGAGGATTTGGCTTCTAACTGTGGTGCCCATGAGCCATGCCCCCACCCCCACCCCATGGGAGAACATAGTGGGTGCTCTTCACTGCATCAGTCCAGGCCCCAGAAGAGCTTCAAAGTACTATGCTCAGTACAATGGAAGTTGCATCAATGAGATGGTCAGCCTGCTTTGGAATCTTGCAAACCAATGGGAGAGACATATCATTTTCCAAAGGAATTCATATGAACCCCATGACTTCCTTTTATTCAAGAGGTATGACCCAAAAATTCATTAGAAATCACTTGACCTGGTCTTGATTTTCAACTAATAAATTGTCTTGAAAGGCCAAATTGCCTCTAATGATCAATTTCATGTATTTGCTCTAAAACTCTCCTCTTTGAGACCTAGTTCAAAGACTTTATAAATTGAAGAACAACTCCATGTTCATAAATTCAGCCACTGCTTAAAGATATGCTTGATCATTTTTTTAAACTTATTGTCAAAAACCTCCGTGTTAGAGAAAAAATTTTTTAGTCAGACTCCCCAAGTCCTATTTTGCAGATTTCAGAGATGCATGATGTTATATATAAATTTCAGACAGGGATTCCTAGAGAGCAAGGACAGTACCAGCCAGCCACACTGCTCAGGGGACACAGAACTGCAAACAAAAAGCAAGGTGGAATTTTTTTTTTTCTTGTGGGCCTTGAAGAATTATTTTGCTTTGCCTTTGTCCAGGTTTCCATGGAAACCCCTCTCCTGGAAATGTGCAGTTCTTCAGAGCCCTCGCCGTGAATGCAAGCAGAAGACAAACCCGAAGCTGTAGTCTATTTTAGTGCCGTCATGAGTTGATGGAATAAAGGAATACTGTTATATTTGTAAAGAAGTCAGTCAACATGAAAATGAATATAATGAGCAAACAATGGGTTGGATGATATCCTTTAATTTTCCTTCTGCCTTTGGGTAAATATAATGTAGAGATCTAATGTAGGGTTTTGATTTCTTAATACATGAAATAATGAACGGTATAATAGCAATCCAAGGGTACCAATAATCCACCTAATAGTTCATTCATCCTATGAACTTGAGCAAAATGAAACAAGCACTTTCAAAATAATATAAGTAGACCTGGAAATTGCTTTTTTATCTCTAAGAAACAATTCAGGAAAAATTCCAATTTAAAGGACAGGTAAAAGTCATAGAGATTATGGTTTTAGTTCAGAAAGAATTTGATGTTGATGTTGTTAAGAAGGTCCATGCTACTATGAATAGCCCCTAGGAAGTGTTAGAAGCAACCAATAGGCCAGTAATATCATCCTATATAAGGAAAGCAGAGAAATTCCCCCAAATTCACAGGAACAGAGCTAGGAAAAGAAAACTGTCAGGTGTCTGTGTATGAGAAAGAAGGGAAACCATGTTTATAAATCAGCTGGTATACTTGATACCAGCTTCATACTGCTGTGGCTTCCTCCAGGCATGGATGGATGATGCCGGGCACCGGGAACACCGTGGTAAAGAGAGGCATGATTCCTTCCCTCGGGAAGCATATCTCCCAGCAGAAGGCGGAAGAGATAGACATGAAGGAGCTGGTTTTATAACTACTGAATTACAAACTGCATGATGTACTGTAGAAGAGAAGGGCGGGGTTCCATGAGAGGATGTAAGGAAAGAACCTAACCTTACATATGTTACCTCTCTCACAATAAACCCTTGGGTTAGTTAGATGCTGTCATCCAGTTCCACAGGAGCCAACAGAGGCACAGAGAAAATAAGAAATGTCACTCAAGGGTCAATCAGGAACTAAATATTGGAGCCAGGATTTGAGCCAGTGCTGGTCTGTCATAGGTCTTTTTCCTATGTCACATGAGGTTGTGAAGCAGCTGTCTCAAATTCATTCTAAAATGTTGAATTTACACATTTGAGAGAAATGAAATATATTTGTCAGAAGGTGCTAGAATGTGTGTGATGTTTAGATCCCTCTGATTTATTTTCTTAATAAGCACTGAAGGATTTTCCTTCAAGGAATCCTTTGGAATTGGCCATTCTATCAAAATGACTCATTTAAATACTTATGAATTTGCCTGTCTACAGACACAGACAAATCCCACTTAGGATTCTCAAAGCCAACCTAGTGGCTAGGCTGGGAAGTCAACATGTTCACATCACTATGCTAGAGTTAGCACAGAAGTTTGAAATCCACAGACTCCCCAGTCAGCCCTCATTCGAATCTTCTCCCTGACCTGCCACTGCCACCCCTCACCCACTTTATTATCCTGGTGTGTGCCTGTCACTCTACCCCAACTATAAACAACTTGGAAAGTAGAAGACACATATTATGTATCTTTGTACCACAGTGACAAGCATAGTACTTTGTCAGTCTAGGTATTCAGTTGTTAAATAGTTAAAATGCTAAGATTTCATAATACTTTCATTAAATATTATTGTTTCAACCAGATTCAAAGTTCATATAACACATTTACATTATCAACTAACTTTGAATTTTTTTTCCAGGAGTCTTATTTCTATAAGAAGCTTATTAGCTACTGTTGTGATGACATTATTCTGCAATCTGACTTGAAATAAGTCAAGCTTCCTTTTTCATGAAAAGCCGTAGAAAGGGATGGGATATCAATTCATTTGATATTATCATTAAGCCTCCTAATTCCCTAAAAATAAAGGCTTTCATAGTTTTGTTTTGTTTTGTTTTTTCTTAGCTGTTCTGCCAGTTTTCTCCTCCCTGTCCAGAGCTTTGCAATCTTATAGGTGGCCTCCCCTTTAAAACATAACTATGGGGCCTTTTTTTTAGAATATGTTTTGGGGGGCGCCTAAATGGCTCAGTCATTAAGCATCTGCTTCAGCTCAGGTCATGATCCCAGGGTCCTGGGATCGAGCCCCACGTCTCTGCTCCATGGGAAACCTGCTTCTCTCTCTCCCACTCCCCCTGCTTGTGTTCCCTCTCTCACTCTCTGTCAAAATAAATAAAATCTTTTAAAAAAAATATGTTTTGGTATACACTCTAGTGAAACATGGTACAAAACACCTTGAAACACCATGTGACAATGTCAACAAAATATCCTCAAAAGTGAAATGATCCCGATACCCCAGGTTGTTCATGCAAGGAGGAAGAAGGAGCTATGATCTTGCCATTTTGGTAAAAATGAGCACTGCAAGAACACAAGCCCTGACTCATTTCATCAGATCCTCTTACTTCAATTCAGGTGAACCATTTACTGAGCATCTACTATACGCCACATGCAGTAAGAGATCCGCCAGTGCAAACATGAATCAAGGGGCACATCCTGCTGTTAAATGGTGGGGGAGACAAGACATGGGAATGGATAATATCTTCTAGTATGAGAAAAACAAGATCTCTCTCCTCCTATACCTCCCACCGTCATGTCCCACTCTCCGCACACAGACAACCCTTTTTTCCCATGGGAATTCAAGTAGAAGAAATTACATAAACTTTAATAACACATAGACAATGCAACAACTAACTGCCTCTGACTTAGAATCTTCCTCATCCCATATATTTTTTTCTGAAAATGTCCCACATTCTCCAAAGTTTTCTACCCTAGCATCCAACTGTGGACCAGAAATTAACAAAAATTCTTGATTCTTGGTCTCTAATCTCTGGCGATGAACATTAGGAGTACAACGGAGTGGGGGGGGGGGGGTGGCAGTCCGCCTGGGTGGCTCAGTCAGTTAAGTGGCTGCCTTCAGCTCAGGTCATGATCTCAGGGTCCTGGGATCGAGCCCCACATCCGACTCTCCTCTCAGTCATCAGTGAGTCTGCTTCTCCCTCTCCCTCTGTGATCTCTGCTTTCTCTCTCTCAAAGAAATAAATAAAATCTTTAAAAAAAAAAGAAGGAATACAATGGGGATTCGCTAATTTTTTTGTTTGCTTTTGAAATCCTAGAAATTCCTAAAAAGGATATTTCCCCCCAAAGCACCCAAATCCATCAATGTCTTTTTTCGTCAATTGATTTTTATGTAACTCTGTATTTCAATATTTCCTAATATATGTTCTTCATAACATTAGTCCAGGGGTTAGTTAGGGAAAGAAAGGTGATTGTTGAGGAGAGAGTTCTATGGTCAAATAATCTTGGAAGTCTACATACCACCTCTTTCAAAGATTCATAAGACATATTACAAAAAAAGTCTCTGAGAAGTCTTATAATACATAAACTCAATTAATTTTATTTAACTCAGCACTTCCATAACTTACTTGGTTAAAATACTCTTTGACTTTAAAACTTAATATCCTGAGAAACTAGTTTTCCATGAACAAATGTAGGAAACAGTATTGTAAATTGACACCTTTGGAATTATTTGCCTAAGAATGGAAACCTTCCATTCTCCAGAGCTGAGGTCTTATCGTTTATTCAGCAAATATTTATTGACCATCTACTATCTGCTAAGCACTTAATTCTCCCTTGTTAGTGTAAGCCTCATCCAAACCTCAGGGGTCAGTCATGCCCCCAAATGTGAAATATAAACAATCTCCACAGAGTTCCAGAGGTGAGCATCACATCCACTTTGTTATTAGCCCTGTTGGGACAATATTCTTTCTTTCCAGTAATTGATATTCAGTTGTATTCCTTTCACCAAGCCCTAACCTCAGCTCTGCATTCGGTCATTGGGTTTCCTGCTGTCCCAAACACATCTGAGTCTCTCTTTGGCTTCCTGTCCACTCTCCTCGGGACTGAGTCCTACTTACCCTCCCCGAAGCATCCAGGGAAGTGGAACCAGGTCCCGGAGGAGGAGTGCTCACATCTGGGTCTCTGACACCTATTGCCAAACACCTATCACAAGGCCCCTATGCTATACTATGTTAATTTTTCTCAGAGTGTTCATGATCTACACTGGGACTTCATATGTTGGGCTCCTAGAATGGCTCCCAACCCTTTCCAGTTTTCTTTGTTCTACAACAACCAAGCCCTAACTGTGAAAATTCTCTCTTCCCTTAGTTTCTAGAACTGTGTAGCTCTCTTTTGTTTTCCCTCCTTTCTCTCTGAATGCTCCTTTTCCAGTCTTTCTGGGTTTTAATTTTAGCTACAGTCTCTTAAACATAATCTATGCTCAGGCACAGTCCCAGGCCCCATGCTTTTCTTTCTCTGCACTCTCCCAATGGCAGCTCATTTACCCTCAACGCTTCAACCACATCAAAAGTACGATTAAAGGTTAAAATCAGATTTATCTTTAATCTTTTCTGAAACTTAGAAATTTATGAAGACCAAAGGTGAATATGAATAAAGCATTTATAAGGAGCATGTTAGATACTTCAAAAACTCTGGATACAAAAATATGTACCCAGAGAATAGAAGACAATAATCATAAATACAATTTAAGCTGGCATCAAACTTTAAATCAGACTTTGTTTTCCGTAATGATTTTGGAATACATACATTCCAAAATTTCGAATACATCTTTCCTCCAGAAGATGTAAGAAGTTTTGATTTCCAGTCTGTCTAACATCATTAAACACTCATCTCAAAAGACATTAAAATAAATAACTCCACATATCATTATTTAATAAACATCTTAGATCAACCAAGAGTTGAAGTTCACATACAAAAGTGGTAATTCATGGACACAGTAACAGAACAATTGATTCTCTTTTTCAGTAGTACTGATAGATTGTTACAATAATAATACCTTACATTTGGGGCGCCTGGCTGACTCAGATGGTTAAGCATCTGCCTTCAGCTCAGGTCATGATCCCAGGGTCCTGGCTCAGCAGGGAGCCTGCTTCTGCCTCTCCCCCTGCTCATGCTCTCTCTCTCTGTATCTCTCTGCCTCAAATGAATAAATAAAATCTTAAAAAAAAAAAACAAAAAAACCCTTAACATTCGAGATTTGTTTATACCCCTCAATTACTTTCAGGTTGCCTATCCTCAGTAGATTTCGTGAAAAATGAGAAGTACAAATTAGCATCTCCATTTTATCGGTCACAAAACTTTAAGTGACTTGCTCAAGATCATACAGTTGAGCCAGAATCCAAATAAGAAGCTGCTCTGTCCTGTTCCTCCAGTACAAGACTCTGAAAATCTTCACAGTCTCTTGCAATCACTTCTGTGACAAGCAAGTAACATAGCTGAGAAAAACAATAGTGTAACACACAATAGTGTAGCAATGCTGTCCTATGTCACAGGCAAGGAAAGGTGAGACCCAGAAGTGTTATGACTTGGCCAAGTTCAGAGAGATATAAAAACCATTGCACAGCCAAGGTCACAGAAATAGAAAAGCCATTACACAACAAATTTGAACTCTGAGATCTCATTTGCATGGAGAATGTCAATATAGATGGTGTGACTACGTTTCACCTACTCTAGTGTTTTCAGCAGCTTCTGAAAAGATCGGCCAGCCCATGTCTCATCTCTAATGCTGAAGCTGAGCTTGTCTTTGAATGCATCTCAGAGCAAGTTTACGGAGAATAAAATGTCTCAAGGTGAGTTGTTTAATGAGGTCAATCACTTAATTTCTGGTACTATTTTGAGGTTACTGGGCTAAAAGTAGCTTTTAAAAAGTCTGTCCTTCAGGGCGCCTGGCTGACTCAGTTCGTGGAACATGTGACTCTTGTTCTCGGGGTTGTGGGTTCAAGCCCCATGTTGGGTGTAGAGATTATTTAAAAATAAAATCTTTAAAAACAACTTTAAAAATACATAAAAATAGGGATGCCTAGGTGGCTCTGTCAGTTAGGGGGTCTAGCTCTTGATCTCAGCTCAGGTCTTGATCTTGGGGTCATGAGTTCAGGACCCACATTGGGCTGGACATGGAGCCTACTTAAGAAATTAAAAATAAATAAATAAAGTGTGTCTTTTATAAATTTCTTTTCCCCTTTTGCACAACTCGTCAGGAACACACCAGTAACATCCGAAGTGAACATAGGTTCATGAGTGGACCTATGCCAAATCAAAGATAGTCTAATACTCTCTTTTTAAAAACAAGATTAATAAATGAAATAAGATAAAAATTAAATAAAAAATAGATAAATAAAAATACTATACTTTTTAGACGTAATAATGCTTGAAAATAGTCATACATTGTAGAAGACACTGGTAAAGCATTTTTTAATTTTTCTGGTTTCTAGACCTTTGGCTGACATTAATCTCAACTCTTCTTCAGTGTACAGTCATACTTATTAGTTTGAGTTGATAAAACCTGGCCTCCGGATTTCTTAAGAGTTAACTGAAATCTTATAATGCAGATACAACCACGTGAGAAGAAATTCCCAAACACCCACAATAGTAATAAAAAATAATTTTTTAAAGTATTTAATACACTGGTCTCACGAGCAGCAATAATGTAATATGTGGAAATTAAGTAGAGAAATGATCGATCAGTTTTCAACTTCTATTTTGACATATGAATAAATACATAGCTGGTTTTAATAGGTATTTATTCTGCATATTTTTAAAAGTTAGAAATTTAGGGTGCCTGGGTGGCTCAGTCTGCTAGGTGTCTGCCTTCGGCTCAGGTCATGATCCCGGAGTCCCTGGATGGAGCCCGCATGGGGCTCCCTGCTTAGTGGGGAGTCTGCTTCTTCCTCTGACCCTCCTCTCTCTCTCTAATAAATAAAAATCTTCAAAAAAAAATTTTTACAAATATTTAAAAAAAAAAAAGTCAGAAATTTAAACATGTGCATGACTTTGAAGTAGTAAAAAGGATGGAACCAGACCTAAATTGCAACCCTGACTTCCCTGACTCCACTAACCTGGCTAAGTCACTTACAACTTAGCCTCAGTTTCTTCGTTTATAAAAATGGTAACCATCCAGTCCACTTGGAAGGTTGCCACCAGAATTAAATATGATAATAAACTGCCTATTTACCAACAGAGAATGTGAAAAACAGTATATATTTTTCACTCTTTCTCACTACATCTTTGCTTTTATACTTCTCCAGTAGAACTCTATTTGTTCTGCTTGGATATCTTAAATTTTAAATGCATGTGACAATCTCTCCTTTGTTGCAGTGTAAATCTTATGCAAGTAAGGAGTGTCAAGCACAAAGGGTTTATTTTAAATTTGTTATTGTTGTTCTGGGCCCAGAGGGGAGGAAAAATGCATTTATTCATTTGTCATCCTCCCGAATTCTATCACACTGTGTTCACGATCTCCTTCATATCTTTATCTAAAAATGAAGTCTTTTTTTCCTTACCTTAAATTTGCAGGCCTACTGTCCCATTCGGGCATTTACCCTGTACACTTCAAAATTCAAGTCTGTAGCATGACACCAGACAGTCCTCTCATGTGAAAGTTGCAATGTAAAACAGATCCCAGCCATCCACTGTCTGGGAAAACTAAGGTGTTTGTATCTGACATCAACCTGAAACTCTACAAGTAAATGGAACTCATGGTTCTCACTGACAGTTACTATGTCCTCCCCTAGTAATTAATAGCCTTTGAAAAGTTTGCCTGGGGCTCCTACTGTTAGAACAAGTAATCACAAATGACACTTCACCTGGAACAAGACATTTAAGGATTTAGAGATTTGTAATGAACCACACCCTCTCTGTGGGACCCACAGAGTTGCAAGGTTTTACTGTGATGCTTTTCTGGTTTCTTGGAAATGAAAGTAACCTAAACACATCATGGGGGCGCCTGGGTGGCTCAGTCAGTTAAGCGTCTGCCTTCGGCTCAGGTCATGATCCCAGGGTCCTGAGATGGAGCCCCGCGTCGGGCTCCCCGCTCAGTGGGGAGCCTGCTTCTCCTTCTGCCTTCAACTTGTTCTCTCTCTCTCTCAAATAAATAAATAAAATCTTAAAAAAAAGATAAACACATCATGGAACACCGGCTCATTCTATTTATACTGGAGTATTTGCTAAGAATTCATTGGTTTATTTCCATCAGTCTAATTCTGTATTTTTCAAATTCCACATTGCAATTGAATAAGGGATCTTGAAATCAAATTAGTGTTATATACAACATTTTACAAAGTGAAGAGAGACTAGAATAATACGGAATGGATTAAAACAAAACAGAACAGAAAGTATTAGAGTACATCACGTGCAACAGGGACAAATACTAAAATAGTATTTCGGGAAACTTCTGTTTTATGTATACGTATGTGTGCGTGTGCCTGGGTGGTGATGTAAGGGGTATTTCTCATTGTGCACCACAGTAAAACATCTTTGCAAGTCACTGAGCTGGTGTAATGGACATACACATCAGCCGCCCAGACACTTCAAGGAAGGGCTTATTGCCCAGTTGTTGAAAGCGCTATCATCAGACACCCCCGGCTATCAGCCTCTTCGGGGACTATCTGAGCTGCCTCGCACCTCAGATAATGTCTGGCCATTCCTAGGGTGTTCCACATCCAACAGTTGACACAGACGAAAAGAGACCAGGCAATTTTGTTCTAAATTAAGACAAGTCTGAAAGGCCATTTTAATTTCATAGCTCCACCTGGGGTCAATGGAGACTGTTGTTCAGATCTGCATAGCAACTCAATCTCTCCCTCTACCCAGTCCTGGTTCCTCCCTCTCTCTTCTACAGATTTTGATCCCAAGGCACTTCCTAATGAACATTCTACACACTAAACTCCACCGTAGCTGCTGCCATCCAGAGAACCCAAATCGTGATATCTAGTTGATGGAGTAATAAGTTATGTGGGCCAAGTCAGCTGAAAAGGCCAAGCATATAATATGCAAAGAACCTTTACATAAAATATAGAGCTTAATTTTTTAATGGCCCTGCAAATTCAAAGGCTCCCATTATGACCATATTCTGTTTACCCTATTAGCTACTAAAGCATTTGATCAAAATGGGCACACCCATTTATTAATGATCCTGTTTGTTACCACTTTTCCCCATAAACTTGCACAGCTGTCCTATCAAATGAAACATGCCAAAGTGACTGTGAATAATGCTTCATTTCTTTTGCCAGCCCTCCTTGTATTCATTCTACCTTAGCAGCTCTTTGGTTATTTGTCCTTTGTCTTACAAATATGCCCACATCAATGCTGTGAAAAAACAGTGACAAAACCATTAATGGGCAAAGGGGACAGTAGAAGGTATTAATAGAGAACACTTCAAGACAAATACCGGGGGCGCCTGGGTGGCTCAGTTGGTTAAGCGTCTGCCTTCAGCTCAGGTCATGATCCCGGGGTCCTGGGATCGAGCCCCACATCGGGCTCCACGCTCAGAAGGGAGCCTGCTTTTCCCTCTCCCCCTGCTTGTGTTCTCTCCTGCTCTCTCTATCTCTCTCTGTCAAATAAATAAAAAATAAAATCTTGAAAAAAAAAAGATAGATACCATATGATTTCGCTAATATGTGAAAAATAAGAAACAAAACAAATGAACAAAGGAAGAAGAAAATGAGACAAACTAAGAAATAGACTCAGCTCTAGAGAACAAACTGGTGGTTATCAGAGGGGAGGAGGGTCAGGGAGAATGAGTGCGGTAAGTCACAAGGATTAAAGAGGACACTTATTGTGAGGAGCACTGAATCATGCATGGAAGTGTTGAATCACTATATCGGACACCTGAAACTAATATAACACTGTATGTTAACTATACTGGAATTAAATTTTTAAAAAACTTAATAAAATTTTTAAAAATTTAAAAATTTTTTTAAATCAAAAATTTTTAAAAAGTGAACCTTTCAAGTTTATTGAAGGAGAAATGTTGAAAAAGCTGCTTAATAATTAGGCTGTGCTTTCTGAAGCAATCAAAATTCTCCTAGCGGGTGAAATAGTCTCTTAAAACGTTATTTTTCTAGAGTATAAAATACTGGCCACAGAGCCTGACTTGCTTCTTCTGATTAATTTGTTCAGATAACTAAAAAAAAATTAAAAGAATCCATTGATTCTGGTTTGTTTGTTTTTAAATTAAAATGTGGGTTTGCTCAGTTATCCTGCTGGCACATACCATATTTCTAGCACCTTGACTCAACTCTGAGACCTCCCATTTGTTTTCTTCCTCAAGTATATTTTGATGTGTGTCCTCTAGACAGGAACTAGTGGTGGTAAGTGGACCAAATGTAAGGGGGAAATTTCTGTTAACAAAAGATGAAAAAAAGTCAAAGAACTTTTAAGTAGAAAAACTCCCGAGTAAGGTCATTAGCAAAGTGCATGTAAAATTGATAAAAGTACGCATTTAGCTTTTAATATTCCTGTCAAACAAAACCACTACATAAATTCCAGCAAAGATTGGCATGCTCGCACTTCTTTTTATTTCGGAGGAAAAATAATGGTCACTTTCTGCAATTTTTTCTTTTTTCTTCAAGCAAGTGAATTTAGGTAAACAGAAAGACCAATAAGTAGCAGTGAATCTGTTGTGCTTTCAGAACAATGAGGTTTATTTTCTTCCATGCTTGGAAAACACTCACAGAGGAGATGGAACATCAGGTAGGATTAAATAAGGGGAATGGAGTACGAGCTTTGACTTGCCTTCCCAGCCACAACATGAATGAATGAGAGGAAACAGCCGCAGCCTACGTTCCTTCTCTCAATAAAGTGATGCCGGGATTCCGTGTGACCTGACATTCAGAGTGTCTCGATGGCCAGGCAGACTTCTTTGTTTCTCATGCGTTTTCTATGCTGGGAATGTTTCCCTGGCTTTTCGGCGTCCTCCCAGACCTGTCAGTTCACTTGAGAAGTGGAGAAACTATGGCTGCCTGAAGTGTTCCCACCAGAACAGGGCCCCCACCGCCTTGCTTTCCACACTCTAAAGAAAGCCATTATCTCTAGTAAAATGACTGATGGGGCCCACAGACACACTGGAAGTTGAAGGAAGACCCATGAAAGATGCACCAGCAGACGGAGCTGGAAACTAACTAGCAAGGGTGAGAGAGCCTGTAGGAGGGGAGTTCTTCTCATTGAAAACTTGGGTTCCGTGTCCCCACACTCACGAAGCGAGAAAGAAGCAAGAATTTTAGCGTGACTGGACTGTAGCAGTATTCATACCAATCACCTGTCCCTGTCACAGCCAGAAGATTCACATTATGCCAGACGAAGGACCATGACTAATACCCATTCTGTTGAAGGTCTGACCTCGAGATCAAACACATCATTTCAGGCTTTTATCATAGGGACTTCTTTTATCATAAGACCTTTCTGTTGACTTGAGGACTTGGATTTAACACAGCAACCAAGAAGACTGAGGCTTATCTATTTCTGCAGCAAGATATCTACACCAAGGATGAGATACGGTGTTTTCACAGCTTCGTTCAGTTATTCTGATGACGATCGGGTGAGTTTCAGAGGGTGACAGACTATTGCTGTTACTTCTTTCAAAGTGCAAATTTCGAATCACTCTACATGCCAACAGGGAAAGGTCTAGGACCCTCTTGGGTAGTATATCTGTAGATACTCAAAAATTAATACAAAAAAAAAAGATCTGAGCAAAAACCAACTTAAATAATTAAGTCATGTTAACTTTAGTCACACTATCTGAGTAACTTCTGATGTCCCGTCAATAAATGGGAAAACATCCACCCACTGGCAGCTATGAAAGACAGCATTCTACACTCAGATAAACTCATAAATAACAAATATTTTCTGTTGTGATTTAATTTCGAGACAATTTGGCACAGGCACTGGTGCAGACTGATTACTCTAGCTTTTGGTCACATTTATTCTTTTACAGAATATCTGGATTCCATCCCTCAGAGTCCTTCAGTGATTTTCTTTAAGCAGTTTCCAAACAGTTTAAATGAACGATCCTCTCCAAGAAAGAAGAGCTTAATCCTTCTCTAATTATATGACCTAATCATGAACTGTAAAAGTAAATGATGTTAATTCATATGACAGACTGGGAATAAAAGGGGCAGAAGAAAAGCCTTTTTTTTTAATCCTTTCATTCCACCTTTAGTCACTTTCCTGTGAATAGTTTGTCGCTCAAAAGGAATTTTCACTGTGATGTCTCACTTCTGTAAATAGTAAGTGTAACCCAGACTGGACCATTCCCATTCTCTCTGTTGTTTTGTTTGTTTGTTTAAAAAAAGTTAAACATTCTCAATGACACTAAGACACTTTCTCTGTGTAGACAGTTTCTCCAGAGAAACTATGTAGTAATTACAACATAATTTAGCTCAGGAAGAATGAGCTTCATTTTTTACTAGTGCATGACAAATTATCCCAAATCTAAACTCAAAACAATAAAAATGCATATTACTGCACACGTTTTCTGAGGGTCAGAATGGAAGTGGCATCCCTGAATGGTTCTGGCTCAGGGGCTCCCAGAAGGTTACCGTCAAGGCTTAGAACAGGGTTTCAGTCGTTTCAAAGCCCCATTAAGGCTGAAGTATCCACTTCTGATGTGGTTCATTCACATGACTGTTGGTGGAAGGCCTCAGCTCCTCATCACATGGACTTCTCCACAGGGCTGTTTTTGGGTTTTTGTTTTTTTTTTTAAGATTTTACTGGGGCACCTGGGTGGCTCAGTCGTTAAGTGTCTGCCTTCAGCTCATGTCATGATCCCAGGGTCCTGGGATCGGGCCCCGCCTCGGGCCCCGCCCCGAGCCCTGCATCAGGCTCTCTGCTCCGCAGGGAGCCTGCTTCTCCTCTCCCTCTGCCTACCACTCTGCGCACTTGTGATCTCTCTCTTGCTCTCTCTCTGTGTCAAATAAATAAATTTAAAAAATCTTTAAAAAAAAGATTTTATTTATTTGACCGAGAGAGAGAGAGAGAGCACAAGAGGGGGAGCAGCAGAGGGAGAGAGAGAAGCAGGCTCTCCTCTGAGCGGGGAGCCCAGATGTGGGGCTTGATCCCAGGACTTTGGGATCACAACTAGAGCCAAAGGCAGATGCTCAACTGACTGAGCCACCCAGGCACCCCTCCACAGGGCTATTTAATTGTCCCCCTGCCATGGAAGCTAATTTCCCCTAGAGTGAGAGTACAGGAGTGGGCGATGCATCTCTGACCTATTCCTGAAAGTCACACATCATCACTTCTGCAACATTTACTTTGTTAGAAGCAAGTCATTTAGCCCAACCCATACTCAGTGTGTGGGGGGGCGGGTGGGGGGTGGACTTTTAGGTTCAACCTTCTGAATGTGTGCCCACACTTTTAAAACCACCACAGAGGGGAATCCTATGTGAAGGACAGATATCTCAGCAATCTCATATACAATATCTGGAATTTCCACCCAAAAAGAATCACTCCTCAAAAAAGTAGATAGATTATTCAGCCATAAAAAAGAAGGAAATCCTGTCATACCCAATAATATGGATGAAACTTGAAGACATCATGCTGAGTGAAATAAGCCAGTCACAGAAGGACAATTACTGCATGATTCCACTTACATTAGTTCTTTTTTTTTTTTTTTAAGATTTTTATTTATTTGACAGAGAGACAGCGAGAGAGGGAACACAAGCAGGGGGAGTGGGAGAGGGAGAAGCAGGCCTCCCGCCGAGCAGGGAGCCCGATGCGGGGCTCGATCCCAGGACCCCGGGATCATGACCTGAGCCGAAGGCAGACGCTTAACAACTGAGCCACCCACGTGCCCCCCCCCCACTTATATTAGTTCTAAGAGTAGAATAATCAAACTCATAGAAGCAGAAAGTAGAATGGTGATTGCCAGGAGCTAGAGGGGGAGGAGGAAATGGAGAAATGCTGTTCAAAGGCTATAAGGTTTCAGTTATGCAAGACGAATAAGTTCTAGACATCCACTGTACAACATTGTGCTTATAGTTAGCAATACTGTGCTATACACTTAAAATTTTGTTAAGCAAGTAGATCTCACATTATATGTTCTTACCACAATATGAATCATTAATTAATTAGTTCACTGAAAAAGAAAAAGTGAATGATTCACAAGATGTTACTTTAGGTGGTTTCCCTATGGTTAAATGTAGCTCCAGGTAACTTGTTACATATGCTAGCACTTCCAGATGATTAAATTTTTGAACGTTTTTAATTAAAGTTATAAACTTGACCTACCACTTGTGAATTTAGTAGAAAGATTTTCTAATGAAAACTCCATCATACAGTCATTTTTACAAGACAAATATATTAGTTTCCTATTGTAGATACAATGAATTACCACAAACATAATGGCTTAAAACCACAATCGTCTATTATTTTATAATCCTGGAAGTCAAAACTATAAAATAAGCCCATGGGGCTATGCTCCTTCTGGAGTCTCTAGGAGATTATCTATTTTCTTGACTTTTCTGGCATCTGGGGCACCTACATTACTTGGCTTGCAACCCCTTCCTCCATCATCAAAGCATCTTCTCTCCTCTCTGACCTCTTGCCTCTCTACTATAAAAAAAATGCTGTAATCACATCAGACCCACCCAGATAATCCAGGATAATATCCCTATCTCAAAATCTTTAACTTAATCACAGCTGCGAAGTTCCTTTTGCTCTGCAAGGTAACATATTCCCAGATTCCAAGGATTGGGACACGGACAACTTTGGAGGGAGGCATTATTCTGTGTACCATGATGATTTTAGGAAGATGTCAAAATTCAAGTAAGTTGAGGGAATACCCCTGATAGACCTAGCTAACACCATATGGAAAAGATTTAAATTAATTTAACCTATCTGTTAACACATAACTAGTGACCAAAATGATTGACCTTATTATGACCAGAGATCATATTTGGCCTTCTTGTCCAAAATCAAGCCCTATGAGATAAATCATATTTGCTTTCAATACATGTTTATTGTTAACACCTTGGATAAACTAGAATGAAAGCCTGAAACCTGTGAGGGTAATACTCTTGAGACATCAGTTTCTTTCACTAGTAGCTCCAATCCCACACTCTTATCTCAAACCACTCCACAAATGATGAGGAAACGCGCACTGCCTTGAGAAATGTTTATTTGGACACATATTAAATTTGCCTAAGAGACTTCAACAATTTCTTTAGAGACTAGAAAACAGCAGCCTATACACAATGAATCACAGAACTTACAGAATGTGATGGAACCTAGGAAATGTGAGAATACAGTTCTTTCCCATCCCACACTCCCTGTTCTCCATGTGAAGATCTAAAGATCAGAGAGAGTAATATGCCCTTAACTTCTTAGCAGAGCTAGTAAGTGACAGAGCTTGGCCACCTCATATAGTTTTACTTCAGGACATACTCATCACATGCCCATGTTTATTCCTTGTTTAAAAAGACAATAATAAAGTAATGTGATCTGTGCGTGGCATGGGACACTGGTAGGAATGGCTGCCATCTGCTGAGAATTATCATCTGCTGCCTGCTATAACGGACACCGCTAAATCTAGTATGGGTCTGTATTTTGTCTCAATGTTGTAGGAAGCATTACCCCTGCTTCTAAAAGATAAAATGAGCTGGGGGCGCCTGGGTGGCTTGGTCAGTTGAGCATCTGCCTTCGACTCAGGTCATGATCCCAGGGGTCAGGCTCTCAGCTTGCGGGGGGTGGGGGGGTGCTGCTGAGCCTTCCCTCTGCCTCTGCCTGCTGCTCCCCCTGCTTGTGCGCATACGTGCGCACTCTCTCTCTCTGTCAAATAGATAAATAAAATCTTTTAAAATATATATATAAAATTAGTTAACAAGTTAAATAAAGCTGACCAGAGTAAAAATGCTAGGATACGGCCTGGGTGTCTCCTTTTAACAACAAAGCTCACAAATAAATTCTCACTACATTCCTGAAGAAAGAATAAAGAAATGTACAGTTGAACAAGCAATTTCGAAATGTGTGTAATTGGGACGCCTGGGTGGCTCGGTCGGTTAAGCGTCTGCCTTGGGCTCCTGTCATGATCGTGGGGTCCTGGGATGGAGCCCATGTAGGGCTCCTTGCTCCCCTGCTTGGTGAGGAGCCTGCTTCTCCCTCCCCCTCTCCCTCTGCTGCTCCCCCTGCTTGTTCTCTCTTGCTCTCTGTCAAATAAATAAATAAAACCTTTAAAAAAAAATGTGTGTAATGTAACACTATGAGAGGAGATTCCTACCAATATCATGCACTAAAAATTACAAAACTACACACTGTTAATAATTTGTTTGTTCGTTCACCAAACATTCATTGAGCATTAATTACATCCCAGGTGCTGTCTACATAAGATTTGAAAGAGATATATTAGGTGCCACTCCAATTTAATAAGTAAATCATAAAGTTTCAGGTAGTAATATATAATATTTTAAAGAATAATATCATTTCAAAGGGCAGGAAGAGAACAGAAATTTGTAGAGGCAAGATCTTTCAATAAGATAACATTTGAAAGGCGATCTGAATGATGAAAAGGAGAGAGACATGAACAGGCTTTGGACAAGAGTGTCCCAGGTTGTGGGGAAAGATCGAGATACAGGCAAACTTTGACCGACTTAAGGCAACAAGGAATCCAATGTGAACAGAAGCCAAGTGGGCCACGGAAAATAGTAGGACATTGGGTCAGAAGTTGACCCTGTATGGTCTTGCTGTCAGTGAAAATACTTTACTTTTACCCTGAATATGATGAGAAGTACTGATAAAGAGACTAAAATGAATGGACTTAATTTCCATCTGTTTTAAACAGACTGAAATCTGCTATATGAAGAACAGATTGTGGACAGGCAAATACGGAAGTAAGGTGACCAGTTAGGTAGCTTTTGCAGGGATCCAGGCAAGACATAGCAGTGTCTGAGGAGTAAGCTGGTAATGGTGGAAGGTGTGAAAAGTGGCTCAGTTCAGAATGTAGTTTAAAGGTAGAGCTGAGGAACTAGCTGGTGGATCTAGCTGGTGGATCAGATTCTAAAGAAGAAAGTTAAACATGATTCCTAGGTTTTGAGCCTAAGCACATGGATGAATATAAATACCACATACTGAAGTGACAAAGAAGGGAGCAAATTTTGAGGTAAGAAAGTGAAATTCAAGGGTCCTGTTTTACAAATGTTGATTTTAAGATGTCAATTAGATACCAAAATAGAATTAAAGAGTAAATAAATACAGGTAGGAGCCTGAGACTCAAAAGAAAGGTCAAGAAAGGAGATTAGAACATGGGATTCATCAACATTAAATGGTATTTAAAGCCATGAGATTGGATGAGCTCACTTAGAAAGTATAGTTAGGGAAGAGAAAAACACTCCAATATTTAGATGTTGGGGAAAGCAAGAGGGCCAGTAGAAAGATCATGAAGCACCAACCACTGGATTATAAAAAAAAAACTATGTTGGGGGCCTGGTACTCCACAGCCCAAGTGAAGACAATATGAATAAACATAAAAGAAATTTTCCTTCTGTGGAAAGTTACAGTGGACACAGTGGAAAGATTTGAGGAGTTAGGGAGGGGTGGAAGACGGGGCCAAATTGGGGTGTGATGGTACTGGTGACGTGGGTAACATGGGTTTCTGAGGTATCCAAGGTGATCTAGACTATGTTTTAGTTGAGAACATAACACAATTAGTTAAAGATATGGAAAGATTATGCTCTATTTCTAAATAAAATTTAATTACTCTGAGTATCATGATTGGGAATTATCATAAAAACCCCAATGTGTGGGATGCTCAGAAATTATAGTTTTCTGACTAACTGAATGCTCTGAGCAGCTGCCAACCAGGGTTTCAACTTCCACATTATTCTGAAATAGCTCTGTGCTTTTGTATTCAGTGTACTTCAGTGTATTAAAATGGACATGGGATAACCCTTTTTCTGAATATTATCTTCATGTTGAATAAGTATAGGCAACAATTACACTACGAACCACCCTCCCTTTTAGATAGGGGAAAAATCAGTTTAAAATTAATGTCCAGGACAACCTTTAGACAGGAGAAAACAGCTCCAACTAGCATATATCAGAATAAATTCTGGTGCTCAGAAAAGGGAAGAAAATTCCAACATTCCTGCTTTGCTTCAATGATAGTGAGTGGCTAGTTGATGCAGATCTTTGTAGATCTTTTTAGCGCTAGTTGGAACTGCTTAACCTGGTAAGATGAACCGGTAATGGTACAGATGCCAATCACCGCCATAGGCCTATGAAATGGCCCTGCAGATCAGAAACTAGACTAAATGTGAAGTGACAAAAAGAAGTGCCAGAGCGGTTTTTCATTCTCTACCTTCCTTTTAGGGGTTTTTTTCTTTTGCAATGTTCTCCTATTCTTATTTAAGTTTTTTAAAAAATTTAAGGGGTGTCCTGCTGGCTCAGCTGGTGGAGCATGCGACTCTTGCTTTCGGGGTTGTGAGTTCGAGTCCCACACTGGGTATAGCGATCACTTAAAAATAAAATCTTCAAAAAATAAATAAATAAAAACGCAAATGTAAAAGAATGTAGGTAATACCAATCTCCCCTTTGTACCAAATAACCTTACATTTTCTTATACCTTTCTATAGGATAAAGATATTTTTCTAGGGGCTCCTGTGTCGCTCAGTCAGTTGAGCGTCTGCCTTCCGCTCAGGTCATGATCCCAGAGTCCTGGGATTGAGTCCCACATCGCTTCTCCCTCTGCCTGCCACTCCCCCTGCTTGTGCTCTCTCTCTCCCTCTTTCAGTCAAATAAATAAATAAAATCTTTAAAAAATATATTTTCTAGTTATGCATATAGCACAGATGCATCTGGGCTATTAGTCAATTAAACTCTAAAAACAAGAATCTCTTTTTTTCTTTATAAAAGGAATTTACACAAGATGAGGTATGACTTAAAATAACATCCATGATGCATAGCAGACATCATTGTGTTAAGTCAAAAACTATGGTTATTTTTCATATACAGTTGACCCTTAAACAATGCCAGGTTTAGGAGCCCTGACTCCCCTCCTCCATGCAGTCAAAAATCTGCATTTAACTTTTGACTCCCCAAAACCTTAACTACTAATAGCCTACTGTTTACCACAAGTCTTACTGATAACATAAACTGTCGACTAACACATATTTTGCATGTTATATGTATCATATACTGTATTCTTATACTAAAGTAAGCTAGAAAAAAGAAAATGTAGAGGAAGAGGAAGTGCACTTGCAGTGCTGTACCGTTAAAAAATCCCCATACCAGTGGACGCGTGCAGTTCAAACCTGCGTCGCCCAAGGGTCATCTTTAAACTACCTTAGTAGTTTAAACCTGACTGTGTTGTAAATAAAAATTATAGTCTAAAATATTAAGGTGATGCTATCTCTCAACACGTGAAAAATACAATGTTTTCATGTTCTTTGAGTTTTGGTTTTGTATCGTTTCAGAAGATATATATAGATATACAGATAAAAAAATAGTGTAATTCATAAGTAAAATAACGGTCAATACACATTGTCCAAAAAACACATTGCTTCTAGAGCATTATTTTCTTTTGCATTTCCTCTCAAGGATGGAACTCATATACCTACTTACTGACTATTGTCAAATATGGTTTTATTCACTAAAGAGGTATGTTTCCTATATCCTGAAAAACAACATGAAACAATGTATATCACAGAAAATCTATTTTCTCGAACAAAGAATAGTAATTTCTTCTTGTTGATTATTTCACCATCCCTCAGAAATGGATTATATTTATGACCATCCTTAGTTTTCATCCCCATAAATTAGTGTTCAGAGAGGTTGGACAGCTTGGTTATAATAAAAACAAAGACATAAGTGATTTCCAATTTTCCTTTTTGGTAATATAAAAATCAAACACTATGTCCTCTACCTGTACATTGTCTCAAAAGACCAGACAAAATCTTCACAACAGCCACAAATAACTCTAGCAACTCACAAATTCCTCTGAAATGAACAGAAGGGCCAGGGATGAGTGGATAAGATTAAGACTTTGGAAGGAATTAGGATTGCTTTTTTCTTTAGATTTTTTTATCTTTATTTTTATTTATTTGAGAGAGAGAGAGAGAGAGAGCACAAGAGGGAGGGGCAGATGGCGAGGGAGAGAAAGAATCCCAAGCAGACTCCACACGGAGCATGGAGCCCAACACAGGGCTCGAGCCCAGGACCCTGAGATCATGATCTGAGCCAAAACCAAGAGTTGGATGCTTAACAGACTGCACCAGCCAGGCGTCCAGGAATCATGATTCTTAATGTACCTTCAAAGGCACACTGAATTTATTTTGTGCCAGATAAATATAAACCCCATAGACTCTCATGAGAGAACTGCATTTGTTTTTTAGATACAGAAATAACTGTATTTATGTTTTTCACATTTACTCACGTCACTCAAGAACCTAATTTACTTACAGCTACAAACTTGGTGTACTAGAAATAATTCACAATACTTAACACTTCTTATTGGTTAAAAGCGCAGCTTCGTGGCCTACTATTTCCTACTGACTTAGATAATGCCTACTTTTATATGATATCTCCTGGAAAAGTAGCTGACTATTCTTGTTTCTTATATTTACTTGTTCTGATAAAGTGTTAACAGTTTGGAACAGAATTCCTAGATATAGTCTGAGGCAGATATAAAGGGAGTCCATCTTTTGCTCCCATGGTTGTTATAAAGTCTGACTTATTTTGGTAGTAGACCAAATTAACAGTGCCACAGCACATATGTGTGTATACAAGGACACAGAATACAGAAAAAAAGAGAGGAAAAAAAAAACCTCTCATTTCTTCAGGCTGGCTTGCAGGCAATTCTATCTCCAAATTCACTCAGGAATCAGGAAGCCAGAAAAGATTGTTTTTCATAGACAAGAAGAGGTGACAGGGAGGTGTATCTTCCAGAAATGAAACAAGCTATTCCCTGAATTTGATTCCAAAGGCCACACATAAATGTACAATTTATAGGCTGCTGTATCGTTTCATGTAACAGGAATGTAACAACAATGGCTTAAGCAAATAAGGGTTTCTGTTTTCACCTAATAGGAGATTCTAAAGTGGGCATTTTAGAACTGACACATCAACTCAAGGATCTCATCAAGATGCCACTCTCCTTCTTTTCTCCCAGTCTGTCATTTTTAACATGTGCCTCTCATTCTCACATGGGTGGCCTCACCTCCTCTGGACACTGCATCTTGGTTTGGACATAAAGAAGTAAAAAAGGCGCAATGATCAAATAGCAAAGATGAAAAAGTCAATCATTTGAATTCCAATTATATTCCACTGGACACAACTGTGTGTTGTGGCCCAGATGCAGGCCAGAACACTCTTTCAGATTGGGCAAGTTGCGCCCACTCTCCAAAAAAAGACGTGGTAGGGCGCCTGGGTGGCTCAGATGGTTAAGCGTCTGCCTTTGGCTCAGGTTGTGATCCTGGGTCCTGGGATCGAGTCCCGCATCGGGCTCTCTGCTCAGCGGGGAGCCTGCTTCTCCCTCTGCTTCTCTCTCTCTCTCTGTCTCTCATGAATAAATAAATAAATAATCCTTTTTAAAAAAAAGACGTGGTATTAAGAAAAGGTAAGGTGGCAAGATAAAATACGGAACATCTAGAAGAGCCAACACTTTGGAGACAGTAAGAAGTGGTTTTGGCTGCAGGGGTGGGAGGGTATGGTGAGTAGGCAGAGCACATAGGATCTTTAGGGCAGTGAAAATACACCATATAGTATGATGGAGATGGGTCATTATACTTTTGTCCAAACCCATAGAATGTACAATACCAAGAATGAATCCCAGATAAACTATGAACTTTAGGTGATTATGATGTGTCAGTGTAGGTTCATCCTTGGTAATAAATGTACCATTCTAGTGAATGCTATTGATAATGAGGGAGGCTGTGCATGCGTGGGGATAGAAGGTATATGGGAAATCTCTGTGCCTTCCTCTCAATTTTATTGTAAACCTGTTCCAAAGAAATAAGGTGTCTGAATTAAAAAAAAAATGTATACTTAGAAAATAATAGAAGACGTCCAGTTAAATTTGAATTCCAGATAAAAATGAGTAAGTTTTTAATATAAGAAAGCTCCATACAAAATGTGGGACATACTTTTACTAAAAAGGTATTAACAGTCTACCTGAAACTCAGATTTAACTGGGCATCCCATAATTTTATTTGCTAAATCTGGTAACTCTAAGAAGGGAAAACTGCCTATTTGACAGGCAGCTAATATCTGCCCATGGAACGCATGGAGAATTTCTCCATTGCCATTCTCCATAGAGAGTTCATTAATTCTCTCTTCAGGGAATCTACCTTGAGTATCTAACTTCAGAGATTAAATAGATGGTTTTATCATTGCCAACCCGGATGGTTAAATTTATGTGTCAACTTGGCGAAGCCACAATACCTAGAAATTTGCTTAAAAAAAAAAAACAGTCTGGATGTTGCTGTGAAGGTATTTTTTTAGATGACACTAATATTTAATTCAGTAGACTTTGGAGAAAAGTGGATTACTCTCCATAATGTAGCTAGGTCTCATCCAGTTAGGTGATGGCTTTAACTGATTAGGATCCCCCAAAGAAGAGAAAACTCAACCTCAACACTGTCTTTAGACTCAAGCTAAATTTTGATTCTCCCCTGGGTCTCCAGCCTGCCAACCTGTCCTGCAGATGTTGGACCAGCCTCTACAATCCTGTAAACCTGTTCCTTAAAATAAAGAAATAAATCTCTCAATAGATAAAGGAAAGCAGAATTTCCTCCCCCAAATCCTGTCTCTTTGGCGTAAGGATTATCGGGAGCTCATTATTTTTAAGACACTGCAGACACAGGAGAAAGTCTGAAAAACCAAGTGAGAGTTACCCTTTTGTAAGAGACATTTACATTTATAAGGGAAATCTCCATTTGTAAGGGTGTCTCCTGGCTGTAGTGGAAGGAGGAAGATGACTAAATCTCTAGAAACTCTTATCACTGAAGAAGGCAAATGAATTAAGTCCTCCAAACAGCCTTCCCTTGATTACTGTGCTTTTCCTGGTGACCTCCCATAACTGGCTCCCCGCCCCTAACATCTTTCTTTTGTCTTTAGCTGGAAATGATATTTAAGGTGGTGACTTGGGCCATTTCAGGGAAGTTACTCAGTTTTCCTGGGTATCTCCCATGTATAAAGGAGGTACACATGTGATTGAACTTCTGTTTGTTTTTCTCCTGCTAATCTGTCTTTTATTACAAGGTGAGGGGGAAGGGTTCTCAGCCCTTAGATGGGTAAAGGGAAAATTATTTTTCCTCTCCCACAATAGATAGATAGATAGAGAGACAGAAAGAAAGAAAGATAGACAGACAGACAGACGTCCTATTTGCTCTGTTTCTCTGGAGAACCCTGACTGACACACCAACCAAGTAAAAAAGTTGAAGAAAACACTTGATTAAGGAAGTTTAAGATTGTAAGTAGGCCTATAAACCAACTCAAAAGTATGTAGGCTGGATTCATGTACTCTTTCCATGTTAAAATAACGATTGGTTAAAAACGAGCTAATAACCAGTTTTTTCCCACTGAATTCAGCCTTTTCTTCAAAATCTCCCTTGCAATGGCAACTGCAGGTGAATTTAGAAGCACATTGGTTTTTAGTCTACACTTGCTTTATAATCTAGTCATAGTAGGTGTTTCAAAATTCTTGACTTTGTATAATTATACATATTTTAATAACTGTTTTACTTTACCTGAATGAGGTCTATCAATTTCTTCACCCAGTAATCTACTTGTAGGAGTCAAAACATTTCAGAGGAGTTCAGTGAAGTTGAGTAAAATCAGAAGCTAAAGTGTTCTGGCAATTTTAAAAAGTTTCTACCAACACAACCATGTGTACATATTTTCTAATGATTTTGCTATACTTTGTACTTAAAGAAAAATCTTTTTCCATAAAATACAAATTTCTGACACTAGTAATGTGTTGATATCCTTTTACTGAAGAATGTGTCTGCAGTGACAGCTTTATCAATATTTTCAAGAGACTTGCTGGGTGTGGTTGGAGAACCTGTCATCCTTTGATAAAAAAAAATATTCTAAGGGAGGGCCAAAAAAATAATAAATAAAAAATTAAAAAATCTCCTTTGTTTTTATTCACTTTATGTTTATTAAAAAAAAACTCTAAATCCAAATACTATTAGTGTCTCTTAAAATACATAACAGAAAATCCAGAATTACTAATATTTTAGATCAAATTTGTAGTCAGAATGAAACAAGTTAAACTAGAAAAGGAAAATTAAAATTAAAAAATACAAAGATTATAGCCTAAGTGCAACTACAATCTGTGAATTGAAAGCTTAGTGAAAGCAGTGCCTAAAATTTTTGTTGTTTTTGTGTTTTTCTCAAGTCATCCATACCCTGTTTACTTACAGGAAACATCGTCTGCCTTAGCTCGTGCATAGTGTTTTCCTCCTGGTCTATCAGCCCTGCCTTCCCCCAGCCTGACTCATGTTCACATTATAGAATTAACCCAGGATGGATGTTTTTGTAAAGGTAATGGGATACGCTTAAGTGGGAAACTCAGGATACCCAAGTTAACACATGTTGTTGATCATGAGATCTGTAAATGGTTCTCCCCTTAGCTCCAAGCTCAAACCAGCAGACTCTACTTTTTTTTACAAGATTGGGGCAGACAGTTATTCTTTAAAGGGTGAGAAGAGAGAGGAAGGGCAACAAAGGAGTATTATCTCAAAGAATGAGTGTTTCCCCAGCAGAGGATAAAGCCACTGGGGGAAGCATGAGCCAAAACACTGGAATCCTAAAAGACTGAATCCTGTTTTCCTAGCTTTGCCAGCAGTGCCCATGTGGGGACGTCGTGCTGTTTTTCTACCCTTTCTGATCTTACTGAGAGGGATGTGAGTCTTCCTTCCTGACCCTCACCAGACTTTCCAAAGCAAAACGTAAATTCTGCCTATTCCAGCCCAGCCTTATGAGGTTTCCCTATTCTTCACTGTTTGCAAGAGTGAGTTAAAAAAAAAAAAAATGCAATATACAGGTGACACTTGGTAGAAAGAGAACTGTACTTGGAAGCATAACATGTGGGATTACTGTTCTAGATCTGTCAATTAGAAGCTGTGCAACTTTGAGCATGTAATTTTTGAACTGTTATGCCTTTGATTAAAAAAAGAAAAGAAAAACCGCTTGGTAAGAATGAGTAGGTTTTATCTGAGCCTCAGTTTACTCATCTGTAAACTGTGATAAAAATTTCTAACTCTGGGATTGAGGAGAGGGTAGTTGGGAGTGGGAGGGAAACACTGTTAGGAAATGAAATTATTTCTGTAAAGTGTCACATAGCTCCTGCACATCGTTTCAATTAGCAGATGATTTCTTTCCCCTTTTCCCCTCTGAGCGGTTTTTGCATCAGGGCTGAGAATTCAGCCTTCCCCCATGGTCTGTGGATGCCATGATTAGTAACCCAAGATTCCCACCATCCTGGATTGTACATTCTAGGAACTACAGGGGTGATGTGGAGGAGTAACAGAAATAACATATGGTAAACTGAGTTTTCCATGTGTTAGTTGTTTTTTAAATTAAAATGTTTCCCTCGAAAATATAACTTCAGACTTGTACAGTGATCCTACTTCAGTCCTCTTCACTTCTGGCCATTTCTTGCAGAGATTGATACAAAATTGCTGAGAGCCTATAAGAATTCAGAAATCTAAATATAGAAAGCAGCAATTACTTTTTTATGTAACAAAATGCTAATCCTTGCATTTTTCATTGTTTTATTGGACTGATTTAGTCTTCAGACTATAATCCCAAATACACTGGCAAGTCTTTTGAAAATGAACAAGAAAAAAAAAAATCTAAAGGAAGACATCTATTTTTAGCATCTCACTAAGCCATTTCTTGCTTGGCTGTAGTTATTCCAAAATTGGTCACAGTTTTATTTGAACTGTTCTATGAGGGGAAAAAAAATAAAGAGAGAAATTTGTAAAATGGATTTTTAAATACACGCTACCAAATTTAATCGATTTTTAACGCAACTATAAGTAGAGCAGGCCATGTCAGATATTTACCACCACTATTTGCAAAACAATCAGTCCACCCCATTCGCAGCCTCAACCTGCTATTGACCCTGCTCAGGGTCCGGACACCCAAAGAGGGCAAGACAGGCTTCCTCCCGCCCCCCTGCCTGTTGGCTGGGGCCGCCCATTGTCTGGCTAATGGAATCCTGGAGCCCAGCCAGAGCTGCAGCCTGCGTGTGTGGTTTAGTTTTGTTTTGTTTTTAATGATCACACACATTCTGGCCTAAACTGCAGACAGAAGCTGGGGCGGTGAGGGGGGGGGGGGTGGGATTTTATTGTACTGAGAAGAGAAAACACAGAAAAGTGAGAGTTCTGGATGAAGTTGTCTAATGTTCCAAGAAATAAAGTTTAGGTAAATGATTAAAATAGAAAGCGTGTAAGGACTCTAGATTTTCTATTATTGAAAGAATTGGTGAAAAAAAATAAATTTGCAAATCTTGAAAACAAAAGAAAATAAAATAGAAAAGCATGGCAAAGGAAGAAAGGAAAAATGAAGGGAACCAGGCATGTCAAACCTTGTGGGAAGAAGTTCTCAGAAACATAACCAAGAAATAGCCAACTTTATGCATAGACACAAATTGAAAAATGAAAAATAAATCAGGCTGCTTTCCTCCCTGAAGCTACAGAGGAAAGAAGAGTTTTCTTAAAGTAAATGTACAAGAGTTTAGTGTTTTATTGTTGTTGTGTAAGCATAAAATCCAAAAATAAAAAAAGGTATATAATTTTGCTGACAATTACATTTCTAGGCTTTTTAAAGTATTGATAAAGTTATTCTTAAAATTATTTATGTGTGGGTACAATTTAATCACATCAAAGAATTCACATAGATGGAAAGTCTAAGAGGCTGCCTTCCACAGCTGCAGTTAGCAAGTGAAGAGGCAGTGCGCAGACCTGCTTGTTTTTTCGAAACTATAATAAAAGAGCTCAGAAAGGCATAAGGCTGGCTGTCAGGAAGTGAGCTTAAGCAAAGGAAATGGGAGATGTCTGGTTCAGGGGATTTGAGGAAGGCTTTTCCCAATGGGTGCTTTTGTTTTCCTTTTTCATGCTTAGTCGGGATACATGATTTGTCTTTCACATGTACACAAAAGAAATACCAAGGTAGTAAGATAACATCTCTAAGGGTATAAGCCCCCCGAGTTTTCTCTATGACAGAAAGCTGTTCACTCGCAGCCCAGTGCCAGTCTTTCTTGATTGGGGCTGAAACACATGCAGGAAGTGGAAAGAATTACTAATAACAGGTTGAGCACTGATATTTTTTACCCAAGGACACAACTGAAGCTGGGCAACTATAATCTCTGGCTGAGGATTTTGGAACCAAGAAAGACCTTGAATCATCTGCCAGTGAGGAGGGAAAGGGTTAAGGTACAGGCAGGGAGAGACAGGAGGCCGCTGACTAGACTCTGAGGGTATTTCAGGTATGAAGATGCTGAGACAGAACAAAGAAGAGATCAGGGAAATTTAGACCACCCTACCCCAATTACTAGGGTTAAAGTGTTTTTCTAATAATTACATTGTGAACACAGAAAATAAAAATAACCACAAAAACTAATCAGGCCTGAAAGGGAAATTTCACTATAAAGATTAACCAGGCCTAGCAATACATATCTATAGATCACAGATGTCACAAAAAACAAAAAAACTCTCACACAATGTATAGCGTCATGTCTGGTTCCAGGCCACTGACCTAACCACCAGCAAGTTTCCTGGTAAAGTCCTCATAAAAGGCCAGAGATGAAAAGCCCTTATTTCCAACCCGGTCAGGACCCCTCTCACTCCTGAGAGCTTTTCCTGTATCCTTGTTTAATAAAACTCTATCACTTTGCTCACTCTCCTTTGTCCGCAAGATTCATTCTTGGACTCCGTGAGACAAGAACCTCACTCTCCAGCTTCGACATCACTCATCATCAGGGAAATGCAAACCAAAAGTACAATGAGATGTCACCTCACACCTCTCAGAATGGCTACAATGAGAAACACAAGAAACAACAATGTTGGCAAGGATGTGGAAAAAAAGAAACCCTCATGCACTGTTGGTGGGAATGCAAACTGGTGCAGCCACTGTGGAAAACAGTATGGAAATTCTTCAAAAAACTTAAAATAGAACTACCCTATGATCCAGGAATGGCACTACTAGGTATTTACCCCCAAAATACAAAAACACTAATTCAAAGGGGTATGTGCCTCCCTACGTTTATTGCAGCATTATTTACAATAGTCAAACTCTGAAGGCAGCCCAGATGTCCATCAATAGATGAATGGATAAAGAAAAAGTGACACACACACACACACACACACACACACACACACACACACGGATGGAGTGAAATAAGTCAGTCAGAGAAAGACAAATACTATATGATCTCACTCGTACGTGGAATTTAAGAAACAAAGGCAAAACAAAGAAACAAAACAAACAAGCAAATGAAAAAAGAGAGACAAACCAAGAAACAGATTCTTAACTATAGAGAACAAGTAGATGATTACCAGCAGGGAGGTAGGTGGGGGGAATGAGGATTAAAGAGTATATTTATCATGATGGAAAAAAATGAAATAAAATAAAAATAAAAGAGTGAGACCATGTAGCCCTAGAAAGGGGAAAAAAAAGAGTTGGTTCCTGATAAATGTCCCAGTTGAAAGAGGCCAACTATATGTTCTGCACATTTCTTTGATGAGAGTTCCCAAGGTGCTTACGAGAAAATTCTTAAGGCAAGTTGAGTGGGTAGCATATAACCAGGTAATTTGTCATCAAGACATATATAGGACTTAGAAGGCATGAAACAAAGTATGCTCAGACAGAAGACTTTGGGTATGGAGAAACTAATGGGCGAAGATGGGAATGAAATATCACTTTTCCAGAGTTCAAGGACTGCCCTTATCCAAACTGGGAAACATCTGATTTCCAAGACTGAGACCCAGCCACATTCCTTGTGTCTCATGCTCACAAGGAACAGATTTTGACAGCCTCTGGTAGTCCCCATTAGAAGAGCATTTGTTTCAGAACTGCTCTCCCTGGGAAGGGCTCCATCCAAAACTGAACTCATGAACACCCTAATGCCTGCTTCTGCCCATGCGCATCTTCCCCTTCCTCCTCACTCTGTCCTACCCCACCCCGCATGAAACTTACACTCACTCAGGAAAGCTGATCTCAGTTTATTGGTAGAAAAACAACAACAACTAACTATCGACCAAAACATGCAGTTTAAGTTAAACCATGGCAAGAAGTATTAACTCTCTCAGGGAAATTACATAATTTCAGGTCACTTAAAGAACAAATTTGTATTAATGGGATTTCTGTGAATATATTTTTGGCTAAGGCCTGCCCTCCTTTAGTACCTTGTAGAAAAACTGACATTTCATTATGAACAAAACCAGCTCTAAGTAGACTTAGCCCTACCTGGAGAGTATTTTGATGATGCAATGCCTGCAAGGAAGATCACCTCCCAGAGATGGAGGCAGGTGTAAGTAGTGGAAAAAGCTGACCAAGGAGGAGCCTATGGATGCTGCCTGGTGGGGGAAGGGGGCAAGGAGCTGCAACAGATATGAAAAAGGACCATTTATGAAATCAGTGCTTTGGCTATTGTGCCATCTTGCTCTGCATGATGAGGATAAGCAATGAGGTACACTGGAAAATGAACAGACTACAGTCAGAAAGGTCTGGGTTTGGGGCGCCTGGGTGCCTCGGTCATTGGGTGTCTGCCTTCGGCTCAAGTCATGATCCTGGGGTCCTGGGATCCAGCCCTGCATCGGGCTCCCTGCTCGGCGGGAGGCCTGCTTCTCCCTCTCCCACTCCCCCTGCTTGTGTTCCCTCTCTCGCTGTGTCTCTCTCTGTCAAATAAATAAAATCTTTGAAAAAAAAAGGAAAAAGAAAGGTTGGGTTTGAACAGCAGACCTCACAACTTACTGTACAGGGGAATCTGAGCACATTACTTAACCACGCTGATACCTAGTTTCTTCATTTAAAAAATACACGATTACAGAACTAGAGATAATACAACCCCTGGCATATATTAGACACTCAAGATGGCAACGTGTAAATCACTATTCACTAGGTACATATGGGAGAAGAGCTAATATCCAAGGCACAGAGGGACTGTGTGAAATAGACAATATTAGAGCTGCAGGTATCAAGATTCATGATGGTATAGAAACAGTAGAGACCTAAGGCTCAAATTTTCTTTTCTTATAATAAATTCTATCTAGCAGATGGTTAGCTGTCCTACCAGAATTATATTCCTCACTAAACCTTACTTGTGACCTTATCATAGCAACCCTTCATTTTTTTTTTTTAAACTTAAGTGTAGATAGAAATGTGCTATTTATAGCCACCACCCTGGGCTATAAATCTTGGAGGCAGTGTGGGTGCTGGCTTGGTTGCTCAGAGTCCAAGCGAGTGACTAATTAAAAGGGTGAGTTCTACTGAGTTATTCTCCCATTTATTTCAGCTGTGTGGGACAGTGAGAAGATTCAAAAGAAAAGGTGGAATGAGCAATAAAATGATGAAAGGCACAGCTATGGGGAAATCTCATGATCTGTTACAAGTCTGGAGGAAGAAAAAGCTGCAGATTCTCTTTGCTATTAAAGAACAATAAATAAAACAGAAAACAAGCTAAGGGATCCTGATACTTTTAACGCAAAGGACCCCAGATTTCCATTAGCTTACAGGACCAATCAATTCCGCATTTATAAACTGGTATATTGAAGACTAGAAAAAGTTAGACCATAATTAAAATATATTTTATGAAATATTGAGTCCTATCCAAATAAAACCTAATATCCCCCCCTTTTTAAAAAGATTTTATTTATTTGACACAGAGAGAGAGAGAGTGAACACAAGCAGGGGGAGCAGGAGAGGGCGAAGCAGGTTCCCCACTGAGCAGAGAGCCCGATGTGGGGCTCGATCCCAGGACCCCAGGATCATGACCTGAGCTGAAGGCAGATGCTTAATTGAGCCACTCAGGTGCCCCCAAATATCACCTTTTGAGGGCAAAAATATGTCTGAAAGCAGTTTTGCCATATTAAATAGAATAGCAATACACTGTACATGATGAAGAAGTATTTTTTATAATCAAGAACAGTCCATTTTATTGAATGAATAATTTATTTATTGAACATCAAAAATGTATAATGGCTGGGAACTTATTTTCTAAGGAAAATTTTGCAGATGTAGACACTTCTCTGAACGAAATCTCAGGACTTTCAGAACATTGTTCATTTGTTCTTAAAACTCAGACAAATCTAATAAAGTTATTAGATTGGAGAAATCTAATCTCTAGAGGAGAGAAAATAAAATTTTGATTTAAGCTTTAAGAGAGAAGAACTATGCAAAGGAGCAACGGGAAATTCACAACACTTTGCTCATAATATTCCTTCACTTAGTGAATGTTGAATTACCAGAGGTCTTCCACACACTGCACACTGGGGAATGCAACCATGAAGAAGACAGATAGGCTCCCCATCATCAAAGTGGACCATGAGCATAATGGCCAAAGAAAGAAATCACAATTGTGATGAACACTACAAAAAGGAAAAACTGAACCCATAAGAAGGAGCCTAACTCAAGAAAGTTGGTGTTTAAATTTTTTTCCCCTAAAATCTGATAGGAAAGAAAAAAAAAGACTGATAAAAGAGCAGGATTCTCTAAACAACGGAAGGCTGAGGGATTTGGCGTGAGTGAGTGGTAGGACTTCGTGCCAGAAAAGAAAAAACTGAGTGTGCAAGCCTGCATGCAAAAGGGAGGGCCGTACATCTAAGTAATGAAAGAAATCCTGAATATTTTTTTTAATTTTATTTATTTGACAGAGAGAGACACAGCAAGAGAGGGAACACAAGCAGGGGAAGTAGGAGAGGGAGAAGCAGGCTTCCCGCCGAGCAGAGAACCCAATGCCGGGCTCAATCCCAGAACCCTGGGATCATGACCTGAGCCGAAGGCAGATGCTTAACAACTGAGCCACCCAGATGCCCCAAACCTGAATTTCTGGAGAGAAAAAATCAACAGGGTGTGCAGTACAAGATGGCATTGGGACTTTTAACTATGACTAGATAGATCATAGAGAGTCATGCAAACCTTATAAAAGTCGATATTCTGGGGCGCCTGGGTGGCTCAATCGTTAGGTGTCTGCCCTCAGCTCAGGTCATGATCCCAGGGTCCTGGGATCGAGCCCTGCATCGGGCTCCCTGCTCGGCGGGAAGCCTGCTTCTCCCTCTCCCACTCCTCCTGCTTGTGTTCCCTCTCTTGCTGTGTCTCTCTGTGTCAAATAAATAAAATCTTTAAAAAAAAGTCAATATTCTAAAAATGTCACAAAGCCATTGAAGAGTTTTTAGTAGAAATAATACTTGATTTGATATGCACTTTTGAGAGATCACTAATGGGGCGCCTGGGTGGCTCAGATGGAATCTGAAATCATGGAGTATATATACAACACGGATCCCCAAACTTATCTGACCACAGAATTCTTTATCCAAAGCTAGTGTTTTTTTTCCAAGGTTTTATTTATTTATTTGAGAGAGAGAGAGAGAACCAGTGGAGGGAAGGGCAGAGGAAGAGGGACAAGCAGGCTCCTGCTGAGGAGGGAACACAACTCCCCGCTCCATCCGCTCCATCCCAGGACCCCGAGATCATGGCCCGAGCTGAAGTCAGATGCTTAACCGACTGAGCCACCCAGGCGACCCCAAAGCTAGTGTTCTGGGAAAAGTTTATAATTTACTCCCTCTGGGGAAATTTTGAAGCTACATCAGTAACTGTTTCTCAATTTTTTCAACAAGAAGAAAACAAGGAAGAAGGCAGAACCAGGACCCTATCTGAACCTTCTACATAGTCTGTATTGCTCTACCAAAGATTGTTTTTTATCAGTTTGCTTGAAAACTGGTGGCAACATCATTCATGAAGATAAATGGATTTTATCTAACATAAAACATATTTTATGACTCATCCTTTATTTTTTTATTTTTTTATTTTTTAAGATTTTATTTACTTGACAGAAAGCACATAAGCAGAGGGAGCTGCAGGCAGAGGCAGAGGGAGAAGCAGGCTCCCCACTGAGCAGGGAGCCCGATGCAGGGCTGGATCCCAGGACCCTGGGATCATGACCTGAGCTGAAGGCAGACGCTTAACCATCTGAGCCACCCAGGCGTCCCTCATCCTTTATTTTTTTTAATACTCCAGTCTTCATTTGCTTGTGAATATCTTCAGTATCCAATGACGTTTTTCTCAGCTTTGGTGTATGATTTGGATTAGATAAAACTGAGGAAATTGCAGTAGTACCATTTTTCATATTGTGACATTTCAAGTAATCAAAACAATTTAGCTATCATGGCGGCACCTGGCTGGCTCGGTCTGTTGGGTGTCTGCCTTCGGCTCAGGTCATGATCCCAGGGTCCTGGGATCGAGTCCCGCATTGGGCTCCCTGCTGCTCCCTGTTCGGTGGGGAGCCTACTTCTCCCTCTCCCTCTGGCACTCCCCCTGCCTGTGCTCCCTCTCTGTCAAATAAATAAAATATTAAAAAGAAAAAAAAAAACAATTTAGCTGTCATGTGAAGGATTCTGTCTTCAAATACACAAAGATCAGTTCATGAAAATGACAATCATGATGTTTATTCTGTGAAGCAATGGGCTCCTAAAACGTTTTATTTTCTAATGGAACCAGGTCCCAGAAAAGCAATTTCACATCATTTATTCCTGCTGTGACATACGCACTCTTGAAGAAGTTTGAGGAGAAATGTTGTGCAATTTTTTTTAAGCAATGCTTTTTAAGAGGGAATTTCCATAAAAATTATTTAATTATTAAATGGAAATAGCTGCATTGCTAGAAAGGAAGGCCCATCCCAGCAAAACTGCCCAGTAGATTTCCGCTTGAAAATTACTCTTGAGAGACTGATGAGGTAAGAAATAAGATGAATAATTCTAGTTCATGAAGAGAGAGGCTCCTCCCCCTTTTGGGGGGGCATGAATGCCACTTTTTTTTTAGTAAGATAAATCTTAGTATACAGTTCGGCTTTTCCTTCTGTGATGCGCCAACTTAGGCTGGGTCAAGATCGTGGCCAAAGGAAAGGTGGATATCAGCCATCAGACTTCCTTGAATTGGCAAAATTAAGAGTATTTGCTCTATTTTTTTTTCTCTCACTAGATTTCTTTTCTTTGGGGGAATTCCTATAGTTGTGCATCTTTCCTCCCCCCCCTCCCCCCATTACTCAGGATCCTCTTATAAAGGTTATAATTAAATCAATTTTAACAGACTCTGGTTGAATTCAAGTCACCACCATTCTTAGTACATCTGATTACCCCCGAAAGGCCTACTTGGCAATAGTCTAACTAGGCATGCACATTCAGTAGAGAAATAAGATGAAACAAAACTTGCTGCGCTGAACTTGAGAAAGAGCTGACGTCAAGGTGGGCTGGGAAATCATATAGTCCAAGTTCTCTGTTAATCAATAAGGAAAAAAAAGAAACGACGGAGCACAAAAAGAAGTCTGTGGGCTACAATCATTACTGATAAAAGCATATTCTTTTCTGATTTTTTACATGAGTGTTCAAGTCAAAGGGGCCATGAACGTAAAAAATTATTGAAAATCTGGCAAGATTGTAAACATTATTAGGATGTCTGCCCATCCCATGCTACCACCAACTACCTTCTCTGAAAATTGCCCTACTCCACACCAGAGCTAAGGCCTGATTGTAGCATATGACCTTAGTCCCATGCTGGCTGCTATAGGTCAGGGCGGAGAGCTAACAACAAGAGCTTATCCAAATGACTTTCTTTCCTAAGCCAGGGCTGGCGTTGGCATTCAGAAGTTTCGTCCCTCTCTCCAGCACTGGAAAGTAATAAACGGTGAAGAGCTAGTCTGTAGAGAGAAAAGAGGATGACAGAGATGGGGGAGACACAAAAACCAGAGACCACGAAATAGCTTGAACAACAGGGTACACAGTAGTTTAAATAACCAAGCTGGAGGAGACAAGGAGAGGAATTGTTCTGGGAGAAAATTAAAAGTCCTACTTCGTACATGTGACAAACATTGGTGTCCATAGGGAGGGAGATGTGGATTAGACATCTGGAACTAGGGGAGATGTCATGGGTGGCTCAGTTGTTTAAGCACTGGACTCTTGATTTCAGCTCAGGTCATAATCTCAGGGTCATGAGATAGAGCCCCACGTCCGGCTTAAGATTCTCTCTCTCCCTCTCCCTCTGCTCCTCCTCCTCAATCAATCAATCAATCCTGCTCCAAGATTTAGCAGTTGAGAAAAAAAGAAAAACCTAGCAAAGGCGAGCAAGAAGGAACAGCAGATGAGACAGACAGAAAATCAAAGGACTCTGATGCCAGAGAAGCCAGGAGAATAGAGTGTTTCCAGAAAAAAGTGACCAATGATTTGACCAAAGATTTGCTCACATTGACAAAAAAATAAACACTTCTTAGAATATTTGTATTCAATTTGAGGGCTCACCAAATGAATGATAGTTAATATCGTTTTTTGGCTGATATTAAAGTCACATATCAAAACAAAAAATAAAAACATGAGCATTCATAAACCAAATTTAAAAAAAAAACACCTCAGATACAATTAAGTTTTGTTAAGAAAAAAAGGCAGGGGTAGGTTGTTTTACATTATTTCTTGCAATAACTGAAATTCATAGGATTAGTCGAAGCTTGAGACTTCAGAAAAATGTCAATAATTAATTTTGTGTGAGATTCACTTTGCAGAAGGGTTTAGGATATCGTTTGGTGGATGGTAGTGAAAGTCTGTTCCAGGGACCGGGGCTCTGGTAAAAAGGGAGAATTCCACACGGTCTACTTGGCTAAAGGAAAAATGATATCCCATATTATTTTATGTAGGTTGCAAAGCAGTAGGAGAGGCAACGATTTTGCCAAAGGTGCGTGCTCAGCCAGTTGGGTGCTCAAATGGCTAGCGGTAGCTTTCAATATGCCCCCCCACCCCCACAATCATCCCATCTAAGTAAAATCAGTTCGCTTCCTAGGGCAACACTTCAAAGCCAGTCTTCCGGCCTTCCAATTTGACCAGACTGCCTCTCCAGCTCTCCTTAATTTAATGCAAGGGCTGGTAAAATGAATGGGCTGAATTTCTTAGAGGGCCCGGATCTTGAGCTCTGGAATCCAGCAGGCCTTGTTAGAACCCTAGTCCTTCTCATTATTAACTGAGTGACCCTGTCTAGAGATTTCACCACCTCTAAGCCTCTTTCCTTGTTAGTGAAAAAAGGATTATAGAAGTTACCTCAGAAAGTTACGTTGAGAATTAAATGAGAAAATGGAGCATCTAGCACAGGGCAGTGCATCGTGTGGTGAATCACCATCCACGAAAAGGTAGTTTCATATTACCGTATTGAGTTAGAAATGTAATATTATGTGAAATGTGTTTGAGGCTGTAGCAGAGTTTGAGAACGGGGATGAGACTAAGATCTCAGGAAAATGATTGCTGCTATGCTAGGAAGCAGCAGGAAAGTTCGGTTGCTCAGCCTCTAAGTTCAGCCCTCCTCCCCCTTCTTTCCCCCTGGTGCCAGTGTAGACCAATGCATCATTTACTACCCTAACAGACAGAAATGGAAACAGTAGTCCCCTCTACCTGCAGGGTAAACCTTCCAAGACCCCGCAGCAGATGCCTGAAACCAGATTCACCAAACCCTACAGATCCTATGTTTTGTTTTGTTTTTCCATACGTACATGCCTCTGATAAAGTTTAATTTATAAATTAGGTGCAGCAAGAGACTGTCAACAATAACTAATAATAAAATAGAACAAGTGTCACAATATACTATAATAAAAGTTATGTGAATGTGGTCTCTCAAAATATCTTACTGTACTGTCCTCGCCTTCCTTCTTATGACGATGGGAGGTAATAAAATGCCTCTGTGATGAGACAAGTGAGCTGAGTGACGTGGACACTGTGAGGTAGTGTTAGGCTACTATTGACATAGAGACATGATGACATTTCTCAGAGTCCAAAGGCGGATCATCTGTTTCCAGATCATGGTTGACTGCGGGTAACTAAAACCGCCGGTAAGGGCAGACTGTAGTTGCTATAAAAGAGTATGTGCTGTTAAAAAATAAAAGTATGGATTTTTCTAAATCAAAACACATTATTCCATTTCTTCCTGTAACTGTACTTTTTTTCTTTTGTGTGAGTGTAATAAATGGATTTTTGAGGCAGTTTTAAGGGAGATTCAATCATTGTTCAAAGCTTCCAGGGCCTGGTGAGCCCCTGAGCTCGCAATTGTAAAAATCTGCATTATAACACGGAGACACTCACCCGCCTCACACTTTACATCACAATAGGCAAGCCACAGTAAGGCGGCTTTGAAATCGCAGGGCTGTGGTCAAAGTCCGGACCTCCTGGAAGGACAAAGTGTTCTGTTTGTGTAGCACAAGGGTGTGGCTTTTGTAGCTAGTAAAATAATCTGAACACAAAGACTTCTAGATCCTGCAGAGCTCTCTGCAGTGAACTGACTCAGCGTAAAGTGGTGGGAAAGGAAGCTTGTTCTTAGATTTCAGAACCCTCCAAAGCTACACCCTGCTCACTTAGTTCCGTCCCAGTTCAACAGGAAGGGGGTTTCATCAGCTAGTACACACACACACACACACACACACACACACACACACACACACACACACACACACACACACACCCCAAGGCTAAGAGAGGATAAGATACGCCCAAGGGGAATTCTGGGGGAGCCCACTGCCCACTCTTTACAACCTCTCCCCAGCCTCGTGCTTTTTACTTGTTTCATTCAAGCAAAAACTAGTTGCTTTCAGGGACTGGCGCAGGGAAGCCTCTGAATTATGCTGAACCACCTTTAGCAGCTGCTCTGAAAGAAGCTGCAAAATCAAACATCCCCAGTTAATATTGGAGGGGGTTTCTGAATATCACGACAGATGCTTTGATTATCAGTGTCCAACAGAGATCTGTGTTTTGAAAGCAAGATATATATATCTTGCGTACAAATTAACTGGAGACTTAAAATCTATTAAAGGTATCAATCATGTACACTTACATGTTCTACACATACACCAACCACCACCGATTTAGACTTCACATAAATAGAGCACAATTTAGAAACTGTTATGTAATTTAATATCCTGATCCTTATATTTGGAATTATGAAAGAAGGGATCTGAATTATGCAAAATCAGTCTATATTTATTAGATTCTCCTCATAATTGCTCAACTCCTAATTTTGCATGGATCATTTTGCCTAAAGATCACTTAGCCAAATCACCCAAGGAAGATATGGAAACTTTTTGTGAAAAAAAATCATATAGAACTTTAGCTTTTATCAATAAGATTAATGTTCTGGGAACTTACATTCCAAGGAAACAAATATCCAGGAAAAAAAAAATCATTTACTAGGATGAACAAGAAACTATTACTTACCTTTCTTTAAACTACCAGAAAGCCAATTAAGAACAAATTAAAAAAAAAATTCAGGAATTTCATATAATACTACATTTACAAAAAAAGCTCAAAAATATGTATAAATAACATTAAGAGAAGCTTTATGGTGAGATTTTTGCCAAAAACCATTTAAAGTTAACCCCAGGACAACCTAATGTGTGGATAATATCCTATGAATTACAATTTGATACATTTTTTTATTATTATTAAAGTTTTTAAAAATTGGTTAAAATATATATATTTGGTAAAATATATGACCTCCCTTTCCTTTATCAAGATCACTAAATGCCATAAAGTTTTGTTTGTTTTAAATGGTCTTTTCAAAGTTTTTCTTTCTGTAACTGGCTGACATGACTCCTTATTTTAGAAGTTCTGAAGGGCATAATTGGGAGCAGTAAAGGATAAATTGGCCCGTCTATAATTATGTGAGAACCAGAACTCCATGAAAGGTGAGTTCCTCACAAAATACAAGGTAGGTAGGGAATATTTCAGTTTAAAATGGACTCCCCTTAAGAATTAACATTTGTCTTTGGAAGATGCATGTTCATCCCCTGAAGAGAGTGTAATGAATATCTACCACGTACTAGGCGGCATCCTAGGCTCTGGGATGACAGATGACAGTAGGGAGACAGGGTTTCTGCTCTCATGGACCCTACCTTCCTCTGGAGGATGACAGGCGTTAAACACACAAACACAACTCAGTAAACGAGAGACTATCATGTAGCCATCAGTGCCAGGAGAAAAATCACAACAGAGTGTTATACTAGAAAATGACTACAAGTAGGGTTGTCAGGCTTAGCAAATAAAAATACAGGAGACCGAGTTCAGTTTGAATTTCAGATAAATGACTAATTCTTCTTCTTCTTCTTTTAGTATAAACATGCCCCATGTGCTATTTGAAATATACTTTTACAAAAATAAATAAATAAATAAATAAATAAAATACTCATTGCTTATCTGACATTCAAATTGAGCTCAGTCTCCCATATTTTATCTGACAACCCTACTGGGGACACGCCTTAAATGGGGAGGTTGGGAAAGGACTCTGTGGCAATGTGAAATTGACAGCTGGCCAGAAATAAGCTACCACAGGAGCACTAAAGCAGAAGCAGGTGCGTGTGCCTGGTAGCTAGAGTGTGTGTGCAAATCACATTGTTGAGCAATTGTGATGGTCAGAATTGACCAAGAGAACCCTTCCTCACGTGTGTCAGAGACCTAGGACAGTAGTCCTTCCCTTCCCCACGATCTGACTTTCTGTGGTTTCAGTTACCTGCAGTTAACAGTGGTCTAGAAGCAGATGATTCACCTTCTGACACACAGTCAAAAGGTCAATAGTAGCCTAATGCTATGTCACCATGCCTTCACCTCATCATGTAGGTGTTTTATCATCTCCCATCATCACATGAAGGGTGATTATAGTATAGTAAGATAGAGAGAGAGAAAAACCACATTCACTTCATTTTTACTACAGTATATTGTTATAATGGTTCTATTTTATTGTTGGTTACTGTTGACAATCTCCTACTATGCCTACTTTATAAATTAGACTTTATCCTAGGTATGTATATATGTATAGGAAAAAACAGTGTATATAGGGTTTCAGGCATCCACTGGGGGTCTTGGAATGTATCCCCAATGGATAAGGGAGGGGGGCTACTGTCTACAGGAAACATGCTAAGGGAGGCAGGGAGATAGACTGTGAAGGGAAGCTGGATCCTGCAGCGAACTAGACTGTGTGCTGGGCAGGGCTTGGAGTTGCCTGTGATATATCAGAGAGGCTTACAGGAATGGGTAGAAGGAGGAGGAGGTGGATTGAGAGAACTGTGTGAACCTGAGGTTAGGAAAACTGACTTAGAAACAGAGGCTCTGCCACTGAGGGTTTTAAGATTTGTAAACGACTTAAGGTTTGAAGATTGTAACTGATCTCCTTCTACCATCAGGAAAGTCCTACAGGGTACAACTTGAAGTTTTCTCCCTTCACAATATAATTCCTTTTTAAAATTGTCTTAATTCGTTAAACATGTAGGGGAGAGGAGAAAATGGGATATGCAGAGCCAGACATAGCGATGTGGGGAAAAGGGAAAAGACAAAGCCTGGGTGGTCCCCTGCATACTTCGGAATGGCAGGCAACACCGGGTGGGGGGTCCCCCTGAACAGGGCAGGGAGCTTCCGGGACCAGCACAAAACACACAAGATGCATGTGTACACACAAAATATATATACACTTTGTGTGTGTGTATACATTTATGTGTATATATGTATACGTGTTTTACATGGTATATATCATAGCTATTCCCCTGCAAATTTCCAAGTTTTACTTAAGAGCATGGATTAGCGACCTTTCTAAATCAGTATACACAGATCTATTTCATTCTCTTCAGCTCCTACATACTACTCCATCATACAGATACACCATCCTCTCGGCAACCTCCAATGAACAAGAGCTGGAGCCATTACCTGCGTTTTGTCACCAAGGCTGCTAAGACCATAGTTCCCGAACCATGCTGGCAGCTGTAAACACACAGCTGTATCATAGAATATTTTTTAAATGTTGAAGGAAGCACAGCAACATCTACCAAACACCACACAAACCACAACTACAATACCGTTAAATGTGGGTCTAACTACTTAATAAACAGAACTGTTAGATATTTCTTTTGCCCTAGGGTCGCCATGAAAAAATTACTGAGACACTAAAAGTGCCATGATCCAAGAAGGTTTGACAATCTCTGGGGCTAAGAACACCCTTCCATGGGCCTGGCTGTGTACAGCATATCAGGAGGAGGGTCCTAAGAAGTGGCTTGTCAATGCTCTTTAATTACATTGAAACCATATTAAAAAGAAATACTTTCAATCTAGCTTCACACCTTCTTTTTTCTTGAAAACATTTTACAAACTCAGTCTCAACAAATCATCAGCCGGATTTTCATGTTTCTGCTGAGCAGTCATATTTGGTACATCTCATGGCAAGCGGGTACATCTCATGTAACTTTTATTCCTCAGAATTTTATATTTTTAAAGAGCTATGACATTTATATGATTGCAGATATTATAATTTAAAAATACATTTACTTCAGCTATTTCTTGGCAGAAAGAAATGCAGAATACGGTCCCTCTTGATTTTTGCGTTACCAAGTTCAAATGAATGAATTGATTTGCCATTAAGTCATATTCTTGTTATGTAACACTTAAACCAGTAGAATTTAGTAATGATGAACATAATTTCAATAGGCTTATGAAATTCCTGGATTTCAAAATAAAATTCTATTGTTGGCGCTTCATTTCATCCGCTCTCATTCCCCAGAAGTTGAGAAAATGCCAGGAGGTTACTGTGAGGTTAAAAGAGAAGGTACCAACTCAAGTTCTCTGTGAGATTCAGATTTTTAACTATACGTCCCCAAATATTTTAAAATCCATAGAATGCAATGATTTACCAAATCATTAAAGAATATCATTTGCTAGAAAATCTAAGGACAAAGACTCCCTAAACCGTGTTACAAGATGTTCCTCCAGTGGTTTCAATGGCTTGTTAATTACACCCATTGCACAAGAGTCATGGGCATTAAAGAGGCGAGTCTATCGTGCTGTGTTTTAGTATTGCCATCCCTCCTGCTGCTGCTTTCTCAAGGACTTTCAGTAAATGCTTGTCAACTAGTTTAGCTGGAATTTAATCATTATTTTAAAATCACCTGTTAGTGTCAGCCTTAATGTTTCTATCACTAAAACACAAAATAATAATACTTATTACCTATTTCCTGAGACTCTGTATAATAAGGTTAGTATTATAATTGGCTGAATATTATGCTTGATACAATAATTGTGAAAATGTTTTATCATAGCATTCCTCTGACTAAAGCAATCCAGAAGGGAAATCTCAGAAGAGTATCTTCCTTTGACAGATTTGAAAACAGATTTTCAAAAATTCTCATCTACTCACATGACATTTATCTTTTTTTTTTAATCAGAGTTATGAATAAAACCAAAAGGACTAGAAAGAAAGCTCTAAAAAGTGAACAAGATGATTGTGCTGACCTTAAGTGACTTTCTGGTTTTAAAACCATCCAAATCCAAAATAAGTAATGAGAGTTAACCATACTTACACGAAGGTGATGACTGTTAAAGTTTCTAGATAGATAGAAATGAGTTGTAAACTTAGATCTAGGTGCCCAAAGATGCAAATAGTCTTTTACCTGGCTACTCAGACATTTTGAGTTTATATGAATTACCCGTGAACTCTGTGACCTTGTTAAGTTATAAGCAAAGTGTCCCTATGCTGTGTCCAAGATATAATCATAATGGGCCTGTCAGGCAGACTCCACCCTGAGTTTCAAGCAGCTTTCAACAGACCTGAGATCCTTGTCAAAATGTGACCCAGTATCCATGCTCCATATCAAATATAGACAGACTGTTGCAACTGTGATACTAGTATTTACTTTAAGGAGTATCTTCATAATGTAAAATATATAATGGTGTAATATGCACATATCATACACTAATATAATGCAATATACTATTTAGAGTTGTCAATTTCTGTAATGCAGGGTGAAAGGTAGCTTTAAATGGTTTTTTTTTTTGTTATATTACCATTGTCTTTTGTGTAATCTCAAAGAATGGTTTTTCATTGTAAATTGATTTTATTTTAAAATGGACCACCTCAAGTTTTGAAGGTCAGTGCTGATAAGGGACAATAGCTTTCTGAGCTAGTACCTGAGACTCCGTTATTAGAGCAGGGAGTATATTTACTTCTGAGATGATTTAGGGCAGAAAAAAAAAAAGTCAAGATTCACTGGTCTGGATTTACTTATTTTACTTGCACCATGTGAAATTGTACCAATTAGGTGCCTTAACTTTCTTCCTTGGAAGCCATGGAGGAATAACTTTTAATTGGAAAGTGATAAAGCTAAACTACATTTCCACATTGTTGAGAGACTTAATAAGCATGTTTTATTTATTGTTATTTATTATTACTTTATTTTATTTTTTTAAGGATTTTATTTATTTATTTGAGAGAGAGAGAGCACGCGCATGTGAGAGAGAGAGAGAGAGCACAAGTGGGAGGGAGGGGCAGAGGGAGAGGGAGAAGCAGACTCCCAGCTGAGCAGGGAGCCCAATGGAGGGCTCTACGCCAGGACCCTGGATCATGACCTGAGCTGAAGACAGATGCTTAACCAACTGAGCTACCCAGGCTCCCCAATATTATTATTTTTTAAGGATTTATTTATTTATTTTTGAGAGAGAGAGCGTGGATGGAGGGTGGAGGTGGTGGGTAGGGGCAGAGGGAGAAGCAGACTCTCTGCTGAGCATGGAGGCCAAGTCAGGGTGATCCCACAACCCTGAGATCACAACCCAAGCTGAAATTAGGAGTCAGAGGCTTAACCGATGGAGTCATCCAGCGCCCCTTAATAAGTATGTTTTAAAGACACTTTACATAATAAAGAAGCTTCTAACTAAAATAACAAAAATTGAAGCTGTAAGTCTATTAACTATACATGACAGGAATGATTTGCACAGAAGTTCTAGAATATTGGCATTATTTAATACTATACATTTTGTAAGAGTGGCTTTAAAATCACTGAGAAGTATATAGTATTCGAAAGAATTATGATATTAAATATGGTAAAATTTTGATCCATTGCAGTAAAAAGCAACACTCAAAATCTGCCCAAGGCCTTCAACATTGGGACTGGGAGACAGGACATCAAGGCCTTTAAGGAACAGTTGTATTTGCTATTGCTCAGTAACAGTTCTAACTGACCATGGAGGGAGACTTCTTCCTGTCTAACCTTCTCGGGCCTGCTACGGAATGACTAGGGCAGAAGAATTAAGAAAAAGAATTCAGAAGGCCAACTAGAAATTAACCTTGTAGTTTATCAGTTCCTACTCTTAATGAAGAAGAGAACCATTCAGCAGCTTCTCTCAAAATCCAGTGGTCTCTGGGATGCCTGGGGAGCTCAGTCAGTGGAGTGGCTGACTCTTGATTTCGGCTCAGGTCATGATCTTGAGGTCATGGGATGAGCCCCAGGGTGAGGATCCACACTCAGTGTGGAGTCTACTTGAGATTCTTCCCTCTCCCTCACCAACACACTTACAACCTCTCTGTACCCAGACGATGGTTCCGTTTGTCACTTTTGGTAGAGTAGTCAATAAATTACATGAGATATTCAACACTGTATTATAAAACTGGCTTTGTATTAGGTGATTTTGCCCAACTGTGGGCTAATGGGAGAGTTCTGTGCATGTTAAGGAAGGCTAGGCTAAGCTATGATGTTCAGTAGGTTAGGTGTATTCAATGCATTTTCGACTGATGACATTTCAACTGTGGTGGGCTTATTGGTAGGTAACTTCAGTGTAAGCTCGGGAAGACCATATAATGAGCTCTGTGGTGACAGGAAATAGGAATTGGAGGTATGGTATGTACTCATAAATAAATGTGTGTCTATACATATAACACATATACTTACACACATCCAGATACACAGACATACACACATATCTATATATACATATAGAGAGATGGAGAGAGAAGCAGAGGTATAAGTATATACATATGTGTATAAGTTTCCTCTTTCCACTAGACTTGCCTAGAAGCAGGAGTATCTATTCCAGCAGTGGGCACACATTGCACCCATCTTGCTCTTAGCTTCTAGATCCAGTTTAGGAGCCACTCTACTAAAAGAAACAAGGCTTCTGGGTGAGATGGCTGATCCCAGGGCTGGTATAGGAACAAGATGAGTTTGGATCATCTGACTGTGCCAGAAAGAATGATGACTACATGTCAAAAGGACCCAGAATCAGCCTGAAGGGTCTCCTACTAGTCAAATCTGCGATAATTTGAACATTTACATAAATAATGATAGGACTTAATTAGAGCTCACTGAATAAAAAAGGAATTCATGGGGGCGCCTGGGTGGCTCAGTCCGTTAAGTGTCCAACTCTTGATTTTGGCTCAGGTCGTGATCTCAGGGTTTTGAGATCAAGCCCAGAGTTGTTGGGCTCTGCGCTGGGCATGCAGCCTGCTCAAGATTCTCTCTCTCCCTCTGCCCCTCCCCCACCTCTCTCTCTCCCTCTCAAAACAAAAAAAGAATTCATGAGTTCTCAATGATACAAATAAACAAATGGGGAGAAAAGAAAGCTCTTCCTTACAGTTTAATACCAAGTAATATAGGAGGAATGAAGAAATTAAAAAAAAAAAAACATTTCTTTTTTTCAAGATTTTTAGTTCTTTCTTTATTTGACAGAGAGATAGAGAGAGTGTGAGAGCACAAGCAGGGGAATGGCAGAGGGAGAGGGAGAAACAGGTTCTCCGCTGAGCAGGGAGCCGGATGCGGGACTCGATCCCAGGACCCTGAGATCATGACCTGAGCCGAAGGTAGACGTTTAACTGACTGAGCCACCTAGGCGCCCCGAAAATCAACATTTCTTAACCAGTACAGTAATAATCAGGTAAGAAATAGCAACAGCTATTATTATTTTTATTATTAGCTATTATTTTGCAAGAATGCTAAAACTAATCAGTGAATGTAAGCACAGGAACAGGATTACAGTCTCAAAATTTCTCCCCACATAATAATTATTAATTACAAAACATAAAAAACATCATATCTTTATAGTAGAGAAAACTCAGAGACACCATCAAAGTTAACATCACCAGTAATGAAAAAAACTGACACCACGTGCCATATGATTAGATGCAAAGAAAAGAGTAAAGCATCACTTCTGTGAGATTTTGTTCAAAAAATGCATAACCTGGATATAATTATGAGGAAACATTAGATAAACCCAAATGGAGGGACAGCCTCCAAAAACTGGCCTTTAATCTTCAAAAGTGATATGGCCGAGAAAGTCAAGGAAAGGGACGCCTGGGTGGCTCAGTTGTTAAGCGTCTGCCTTCGGCTCAAGTCATGATCCCAGGGTCCTGGGATCCAGCCCGCTTCGGGCTCCCTGCTCCACGGGGGGCCTGCTTCTCCCTCTGCCTCTGTGTGCTGCTCCCCCTGCTTGTGCTCTCTCTCTCTCTCTCTCTCTCTCTCTCTCTGTTAAATAAATAAATAAAATCTTAAAAGTAAAAAAAAAGTTAAAAAAAAAGTCAAGGAAAGGAGGAATTGTTTCAGAATAAATGAGTGCATCCCACGTCATAAGGGACATTATTGAGACAAGTGGCCAAACTTGCATGAAGTCTCTGGGATAAGGATGCACAGAAATTTTTTTTTAAATTTTTTTTTAGTTCAATTTTTGCAACTTTTCTCCAAATTTAAAACTGTTCCAAAACTAAAAGTAAAACAACAACAACAAAAAAAGTATTTAAAGTGCTCTTCCTTGACGATGACTCCAGTGATTGAATATCTTAAAAGTTAAGTTCATATAAGAAATATCTGATACATTTGCATAACCAAGTTTAAATACTGAACACACGGTAAGTAGTGAGTCACCAATGCCTCACCTGTAAATTACTGGTATTGTTATTATTAGTACTTAACCTTCATTAGCACCCACATTGCTGTACATAATATAGCAAAAGTAATGGTTCCCTCAAAGAGCTGTTCTAAAAAATACAAACACATATACCTAGGCGCATATCCAACTACAATGTTTATAAAGAGATGGAGAGCCATGGGTCAGCTCTCACACACAAAAAACTAGACTCAGGCTATTCCTCTCCCTTTTGCTTCAGGTTAAAGGAGGTGCAAACCCAGGTGTTCACACATTACCAGATGACTGCTGCTTAGTTTGAAAGGAATGACAATGACATCCTGTTTGTGGACATGGCCAATTTAGTATTACACTACACCTGGGAAACCTGAGGCCACCAACATTTCAGCAAGGCTGTGTAATTAAAGTGGTAACATGTATTACTTAGAAATATTAGTGACTTCCAGGATACGGCAGAAGCCCTCTGTCTACCCAACTTTCAATTACAAATGGGGCCAGAGAAACGCAAGCAAGGCGGAACCTGTGGGTGGCTGCTTACTGCTCCTCCTTTGGAATCAGACCTCCCTGAACATTCCTCGCTGCAGCCAGGAAGCACACTTCTACTGCTGCCTCCCGAAAAATCTCTTTAATTATCTCATGTTTAATTTGTGTCAGAATCTACTCGTCCCTCTCGCAACACTGCGTTTTAAATAAACATTTGCTTAGTAGTATAGGGACCACAGATTGCCATAGGCAGAACTGGTACAGATCTAAACATCAGATTGGAGAGAGTTCTAGCTCATTCACACCGCTGAAGAATCTCTGAAAACTACATTAATTGACAGAATGCCAGGGATTGCAAGGATCTTCCACACAAACCCTATTATATCTGGGCCACTTCAGAGAAAATTTTATTGGAAAACTAGTAATAATAAAAATAACATATTACTTACTAAGAGCAGGACAAGATTCTAAATATTTAACATGTCATGATTATTTTAATCCTTATGACAACTCCAAAAGGGCATATTATTGTTATCTGATTTTTATAGTTGATAATATTGTGGCCAGAGAGGTTAAGCAACCTATCCAAAGGTACATAGCTGATAAATGGTAAAACCGACACTTGGACGAGTCAATTTGGTTCCAGAACCTAAGCTCTTACAAGTCATCACCACCACAATTTTAGTCTAAGTTTTTCTATTCTATCAGGTTAAAATTCTAGTATTTTAAACCCAGGGGACTAAATAAGTCACTCCAGGATTTATGGGAATCCAGTTATTGTTCAACATATGTAAGCTAGACTTCAATGATATCAAGAATTTAAGGCATATTTGAGATGGAATTGAAACTTTAATCCAGTAAGTATAAACAGCAGCTATTAGGGCATAGATTAGTGAGTAGAACATTAATAGCAATTTTATCTTACGACAAAATGACAGAAGCTCTGCTTCCTTACACCCCCAATCTAGGTCCAGGCTTGTGAGCATACATGAAGTCCAGTATATGGTGAAATAAGTTAATTAAGCACTTGATGTGCCTGTGCCTAAAAACACCCCAAAGTAAGACTATCGTAGTACCTAGGAAACATCAAATTAAAGATAGAATTTGTGGTTCAGGAGACAAATTGCTCTGATTCTTTAAAAAATATATATATATTGATTAGATAATAAAAATTGCAAAGCACTAAATTTAATGTCTTATATCCTTTTTAAAATTCTCATGCATGTGTGTATCTACATGTGTGTTATGTGTGTGTATGGGAAATCATCTTAAATCTGTTTATGTATAAATAGAAAGCATTCCTATTCTAAAATATTACTAACAATTATATAGGCCAGTGTTAAACCTCTCAAGAAAAAAATCTCTGAACATCTGTGAAAAAAAGCTTCAGCCAAGCAACTTTGATATCAGTGAGCATCAACAACAAAGGTTTTAACTTTTTCTTATTATTTCAATTTTAGCTTTGTCTGCAGCAGCAACAGAAGACAAATGCTGATACATTCAGAGTAAATACAGTCTGAGTAGAATACATCTCGGTAACAGAAAATAACGGCTCTACCTTCTGAAATTCAAGAAGCTTATATGTTCGACCTGTCGCTCCATCTGGACCAAACAAGCTCCTTAGGCCCCTCAAGCCGCTTTGCTCTTCTGTAAAATGTGACTACTAAAAACTATTTACTTAGGTAAAAGGATTGCATGGCTATTTTTAAGTTCCAAATCTAGACATAAAAGAAACAGGATCTCAGGAAAAAGAATCTAACCTTGATATGTTGCATGGCCTTCAGGGCCCAAGAGAGTGAGATAAAAGCAATTAACGAGAGTTCAGATCAGGATGCTAACAGTGGAAATGGAGATAAAAGGCAACTTCAGGAACATTTTAAGGGAAGAGATGACAAAATAAATAATTTTAAACATCATCCTAAAATAGGAATCAGATGATATCAAACCTCTGAATACTTCCCTATTGCTGTTAGAGTACATTTTACTGTTTTTACTTCTTTCAGACCAACCTTCCACTTAAGACAAAGTAAAAAAGCTAGACAATTTGTGTTTTTAAATCTATTTGAAGGGATCTGAGGGCTGCAGAGACACTAAGGATTTGGGGGAAAGAGCCAAAAGAAAAAGGAAGCCCAGAGAGATGAACCCTTGCTAGCTGCCAGCAACAGAAGCCAATTTCTTTTTTTAAGATTTTATTTATTTATTGGCTAGAAAGAGTTAGCGAGAGCAGAAACAAGCAGGGGGAGTGGGAAAGGGAGAAGCAGGCTTCCCGCTGAGCAGAGAGCCCAATGTGGGGCTCGATCCCAGAACCCTGGGATCATGACCTGAGCCAAAGGCAGACGCTTAACCAACTGAGCCACCCAGGTGCCCCAACAGAAGTCAATTCTTCCTGGAGGATGACGCCCAGAGCCTCAAATATCACTGAAGTTTTATTTATGATGTATGGTGGTCAGGAGAAAAACAGAAATATAATAGGGTAAAATTTAATTAAAAAACAGAAGACAGACTCACAGATCACCAGATGTGGGTGTTATCTGACAGGCATGAGTTGAGGAAACTCTACAAATACCAAGTGAAAGAGATACAAAGAAAACCACCCCTAGACACATAGTCAAATTGCAAAACTTGAACACCAAAAACAATCTTATAAGTGACCAGAGAATAAAAGACATATTACCCTCATATAAGCTAAAACATTATATTAATAGCTGACCTCCCAACAACAAGAAGACAACAGAATGACATGCTTTTTTTATTTTTATTTTTTAAAAGATTTTTTATTTTTAAGTAATCTCTACACCCAATGTGGGGCTTAAAATTACAACCTTGAGATCAAGAGTTGCATGCTCCACCAACTAAGCCAGCCAGGCGCCCCTAGAATGACGTGCTTTAAAGTGCTAAAAACAACAAAAACCAACTTAAACTTCTATACACAGTAACAATATCCTTTAAAAATAAAACCAAAATACGTATTTTCAGAAACCAAACTTGGGAGGATTTGTTGTCAGCGGATCACACTAGAGAAAATAGTAAAAAAGTTCTTCAGGCAGAAGGAAAATGATCCCAGATTATACTTCAAGAGATTCAAGAAGCAGTACAGAGCAGAAAGAATAAGTATACAATAAATAGCAATAAACAGCATAGAAGCTCTTCAATGTGTATGAAATATACAACAGTAATAGCCTCTATATCACCAGAGAAGCAAATGCAGTTGAAAGTGCTTTATGTTTTTGTATTGCCCAAAAAGTAGAAGCGGCAAAAGTGCTAGTTTATATTTGATCTCACTAAATCAAGGTTGTATGTTGTAAGAATCGTAGAAAAATTTGCAATCAAAAAGAATAAAATACTCAATAAATCAAAAAGAAGGAAAAAAGACATTAAAAAGAAACAGAAATGGTCAAATGAAAAAATATTATGGTAGATTTCAACACAAATAGCAGTAATTTGTAATTAATATATAAAGATACATAAATATATATATAACTAAAAGCCAAGTATTCTCACTAAAAACACAGTTGTGAAACTGGATAAAAATGTCTTACCCTATTCGTTCAACTTCACGGCCTGCCATTTTCTCCTTTTCCCACTAGTCTCGACCATGCTAGTTTCTCTCAGTTCTCAACTCCACTTAGTGACTGCCCTTTGTGTCTAATATTCCCTCTGCCTGAAATGCTTTTCTTTCTAGTCTTCCCCTAGCTCTTCGGACAGATCAGAAAAACGTTCTCAAACAACCATATCAAAAGGAAGTCATTCCTGTTGTCCATTCCTCTGCCCTCTGTTTCCTTCATAGCACTTTCCACATTTTATATTTGTTTTTTGATTACCTTTTGTCTGACTCCCTCATTAACAGTAAGCTTCGTTCACTTGCTCATTATGTAGATATGTGAGTAATTAGTATGTGCGCGTGCTGTGCAGTGTTTTAAGAGCTAGGGATACACCAATAGTTAAATTCCCAACCCTGGTGGAGCTTACTTTCTATGCAGGAGACAGAAACCGTACCCATCTCAGTTTTGCTTACTGCAGTCTTCCAAACACCTGGCAGCAGGAGGTAGTCATTCAAATACTTCTTGAGTGAATGTCTGATGTAGGTGCCAGATATCATGCCGGAGGACTTACAAGCCTTTCAGAATATAACCCTATAAGACAGGTAGGATCACCATTTTAAGGTGAGAAGGCTGCAACTCAGGGAAATTAAGTAACTTGCATTCAGTCACACAGCTAATGTATGTCATGTTTATGATTAAAACTCTCTCTGTAAAATTTACAGCAATCACCAGTTTTCAGCATGGGTAGTTGCTGGCAGACTGATCAAGCAATGGGAACAAACCATCTTTGTCTAGTAAACTGAGAGACTGAAGTGTTTATTTATTAATCAAATGTGTCAGGGGTTTGGTCTAGGTCATTGGGCACCACCCATTTTATTTAGATGTTACTATAATATACCTGTGATTTTTCCTGATCATACCTGTTAGTCCCAAAATAATTGGCTATGAAACGATCACTGAAATCTGACATGCAAAGTTCCCACAAGGATTACAGAAAAGCAACACTGTAGGCACTAGTTGGTACTTTATCTCTAAGTTTCTAACTGGTCTCCATCCTTTCTGAGATGAGGAGGACTACTTGTAAATGTCTTGGATTCCTTACACCTCTTAGCATAAAGTATCTACATAGTCCATGGAAGGAAACGTGTTTACTCCGTATCTTGCCTTTCCCCTAGGCTCTCTCAGATTTCTCTTAGCTATCAGATCTGAGACATCCCTAAATCAGACAAAGTTCTGAGTTTATTTTGACGTCAAGGTCAAGCCAATAGAAAATCCCACCATACAGAAAAAAAAAGGGGGATCTAAGACAGCCAGGTAAATGTTCACCTGGCCGGTTCTATTTATGAACTCTTTATTCCTGCCACTAAACGTACCCTCCCTCTGTCATCCCCAACAAGGCAATGGTTCCTAAATCTGACTGATGGAGGACTGTTAAAGAGCTAGAAAATAAATTACTGGCTCCATCTCCTAGACATTTGATTCAAAATGCCTGACGGAGAGTCTAGGAAGTTTTAAAAGCTCCTTAAGCCATTCTGAAGTGTAGCCAGTTTGGCAAAATGTTGTTCTAGGGAAGCCCATTTTGTTACTGACCCATTTCAGGGTATCCCAGATAGATGATGGATTAAAGGGCACAAGTATTTCTCATTTTAATATTAAAAAAATACATTGGCCCACTAGATACCCATGGCTTCCAAACACTTGCTGTTGGGTTAGTCTATTTCTGCATTAAAAAGGAAACAAATGACTATTCATATTCATGTTGGCATTATATAGAGCAGTGATAGAAAGGCAAGAGTCCTGTCTCCCCCTCCATTTCCCCCCCTTTATTTTTCCCTTCCTAGTATCTTTTTTTTTTTTTTTTACATATAATGTATTATTTGTTTCAGAGGTACAGGTCTGTGATTCAACAGTCTTTTTTTTTTTTTTTTAAAGATTTTATTTATTTGGCAGAGAGAGACACAGCAAGAGAGGGAACACAAGCAGGGGGAGGGGGAGAGGGAGAAGTAGGCCTCCCGCAGAGCAGGGAGCCCGACGCGGGGCTCGATCCCAGGACCCTGGGACCATGACCTGAGCCAAAGGCAAACGCCCAACAACTGAGACACTCAGGCGCCCCGTGACTCAAGTCTTACACAATTCACAGCGCTCATCATAGCACATACCCTCCCCAGTGTCTATCACCCAGCCACCCCATCCCTCCCACCCAACACTCCAGCAACCCTCAGTTTGTTTCCTGAGATTAAGAATTCCTCATATTAGTGAGGTCATATACATGTCTTTCTCTGATTGACTTATTTCGCTCAGCATAATACCCTCTAGTTCCATTCACGTAGTTGCAAATGGCAAGATTTCGGGGTTTTTTTGATGGCTGCATAATATTCCATTGTATATATATACACCACATAAAACGTTAAGATTTTTATTTAAAACTAGAGCATCACTGAAATGAATCAACCTCAACATCTCTTCAACCACCATTTTTAGAATGCTACACTGCTACACATCTTAGGAGATTTAGCATATAGTAAACAAGCAAAGCTCCCTTCTCTTGTATATAATGTGCATGTATAAAATAAATTTATAAGATATGACACATAAAAGATAGTGTTTCTGCTGGCTTGATTAAAGTTCATTCAACTAGGTTTTACTGGATGCTACTATAAATCGAACATTATGCTTTTGAAAAAGTATTTTTAAAAAAGGCTTGAATCTTATGGTATTGGAATTGTCTTAATTCAATTTTTTGAGCACGATAAGTGACTGGATTTTCTGGTAACTCAATGGTTACCTTTAATGAAAATCAGAATCACCTGATTGGCCCAATCCCAAATTTATATATTCATACATCTAGAATGGAGCCTGAAAATCAGGCTTTCTAGCAAGTTTCTTGGTAATGCTAATACTTCTGGTCCAGGGACCACAGTTTGAGAACAAATATGTTAACCCATACCAGTTTCAATCACTTAGAGGAGGTAAATACAGCACACACGCACACACACACCCAGCTGCGTTACCTGTTAGTCTTCAAACAGGAAGGGAAGGGGGACAATGATCCAGATAATACTTCTATTTTGGCACTGCTTTAATTTCTTCCTTATTACAGACTCAGAGAGGGCCAAAGAAAGTATGGGTTTATTTTGGCTAGTAACCCAGGATTTTCTACTCAGCTCCTTTATAACCCAACACCTAATGTGGGTAATCTCAACTTCAGCAAAACATAAGCAGAACACATAAAAACATGACCCTAAGCTGAAAGTAATTGGAAAATAACACAGCACACATATCCGTCCGGCAAACACAAATCACCACCATCATCTACCAGATGTGCCCACAAATGTTGGCAAGTTTCCAAAGAAGGGTCGGCCTACAGATCCCAACTTATTAGATAAAATCTGCAAATTGATAACAATCTTGAGACTTTCTGAACCACAATGTACCCAGTTCCAGATTTTCAATTTCTGCAATGAAGTATTCTATTTTGATTTGTGTCTATACCAAAAAATAACCATGTTTTTAAATTTTGTTTGTTTCTTACAAGGGAAGGTGAGATTATATTGTGCTAAAATAGACTGGTGCTTTAGAAATTTAAGGAAATGACCCAGATTTCAAGAGAATTCAGTATGTTTAGTCTTTCCCAAGCTCCACCAAGCTCCCATTTGTGCCATGCTGCAGGAAAGCTAAGAAAAACAAATTAAGAGCTTTTTGTGTAACATTCCCCTCCAAAATAAGTTTTCTTTAAAACTATTTGTCAAAAAATAGTCTGGCTATTAATAACAAAGATCCATTAGATGTTTATTATGTGGCAGGTATTCCCTAAATATCATACATTGTCTCATTTAAGCCTTTTAGTAAATTAAACCCAAATAGTAGGCATATGCTTCAATTTGCCAGTGAAGAAACTAAGGCTGAGGAAAATAAATTGTCCAAAGAAAGTGGTACATGGTGGATCTAAGGCTCAAATCTGAATTTCTATAGCCATTATCAACTGCCTCTCAACACCTATTGATCCATACTGGTTAACAATAACTGTTACCATTTATTTCTTATGAAACACTTGGTAAGACACTAGTTTACATTATTTCACTCAATCCTCTCAAAATTCTGTGACAGGCTTCATTTTCCCAGGAGGGCATTCACATGAGAAGTTTCAAAGAACAAGCCAGAAGGTCACAAGTGTATAGCGGGAGAGCCAGGATTTGAACACTGACTCCAGAGCTCCTGCTCTTTTTAGCCAGTACACATATCCGCCTCAACTAGCCTCCCACGTAGGTATTCCTAGGTTTCTAACTTGCATACACAGATTTAGTACATATTTCAGCTGTGGTTTGTTGAGACTATTATCTCTGATTATCATATATTTTAGTATTAATTTTACAATTATGAGTTTACATGCTGTATGTTCATACTGAGTTTTTTTAAAGATTTATGTCAGAGAATGCACCCCCACACTTGAGTGCGGGCAGGGAGGGGGGCGGGGGGAGAAGGAAGAATCTCAAGCAGACTCCCGCTGAGCACAGAGCACGACGGGGAACTTGATCTCATACCCTGAGACCATGACCTGGGCTGAAACCAAGAGTCGGATGCCCAACCGACTGAGCCACTCAGACGCCCAAGGCATATTAAGCTTTAAATACTCCAGTGTTCCATAAAATTTCTAGCTAAATATGATCTCTAAATTAGGATGCTCTCACTCTACTCTTGGCTGATTCTTGGAAACTAAGTGTACACTTAATATTATAAATTTTTAATTGTGGTAAAATATACATAAAATTTACTATTTTTAACTCTTTTTGGATGTATAACTCAGTGGCATTAAGTACATTCACAAGTAGTGATACAAGCATCCCTACTATCCATTTAAGAATCTTCTGCTAAATTTAAACCTTAAATGTAAAATTCCAACTTCAAATGATGGTATATTCAAAGTTCCAACTTGTATTAGCTAAATGCTGACTGTTACATCACCAAAAGTTAAAAAAAAATTTTTTTGTGCGTCTTTCATGATCACTGAAGAAACCATTGTGTTTATATTACTGATGAAATTGTTGTATTAAGTAGAACCCTGAAACACTCTACCAAAGACCTCCTTCCAGGTCAATATGAATAATTAATTAAATACTGTTTAAGTGTCAAATGCCTTGTACAGACAAAAACATTCTAAGTCTAGGTCTTTCCCTCTGTTCAGAAACCATCATGCTTCTACAGGCTAGTAATTCTCTCGCTACATACATTTATTTTTACTAGTAACTTCACTTTTTGGCTTCCACAGATTTATTCACTTTTCCATGATTTTTCCATGATTCTTAGTGAACCTATGCCGTCTACATAAACTACACAACTTTTTTTCCTAAGTGCTTATAATCCACTTAGGAATAAGCCTAGATTTCTTTATAATTAACTTATCTTTGATAGTAACTTGAATTTAGAGTCATCCCGTCCTTGATTAATGTTGGGTATTAAACCAAATAACCTTAAGTACAAGAAAATATTTTAGAAATATACTTTAGAAAAGGTGTACCTTAATAAAAAACTAGATATAAAAGCACTATCTAAACTCTTCCGGGTGTATTTTGGTAAGACTCCTTAGCAGAGTGGAAAATATTACGAAGAGTTTTGGAGTTGAAAATATATTTTATAAATCAAAGCTAATATAGTATTCACGCCATTTTCTTTTTGTACTTGTAAGCTAAATATGAAACACTTAGATAACATGGATTTGCTTATCAAAATTCTTAGGCTACAAAATAAGGATCAACACAGTTGAACTTTCAAGAGATAGTTATAATAGTATGATTTTATATATCAAGTATATAAAAAGTACAGGTAGGCTAAACATCTAGTCCATTCACTGACTTGTTTTTTTCAGCAAGCTTTATTAATCCATAACAGGTCTAGTGATATTGAGAGTATTTATCATGATTTCATTTAGTGAAAGGTTAAAAAAAATAACAAAAGTTTCTCCCAGCAAACGGCCTTTGGTGCCTGTCACACTTGAGGAAAACCAAACTACTATGGGACGATGTAACCCAGCTGTCAGAGTTGTTTTTGCACACCTAATTAAAAGTTTCAGCAAATGGAAATACATTGAAACGCAAAGTCAAACACTGTTCTCCTAGTGCCTCCATTAGTTTATTGGTAGTTATTATCCACATTTTTATAAATATAAACATTCTAAGTGACTGTCACTAGTGCAGGTACATTTAACAATGAAAGCTCCACAGGAAGCTACTTCATTTTGTGTGTAACAAGAAATCAAGGTTCCAAAAACTTAACCGTACCACTAAAAACAAAAGAGAACCCCCAAAACAGAAAAACCCAAATAGAAACAAAACCCTGCAAAGTGCAGTTCTTTTGCTATCTTCAGAACAAACAGCTGTTGGCTTTACACATAGGAATTATGCTGAGTTGTTAATACAGGATCACTGGAAGTAAGTCCTTGCTTGTGGATAAGCATTAGGCAATGGGTTTTCCTCCTTTTAATTTAGAGGGTCTTTTGGATTCCAGTGTGAACAGCACCAGCGAATTTTACAAAACATAGCTTCGCTACTTTCCCCTTCATTTTCTAGAATCTTAATTCTTATCCGCAGAACTGTATCATTTCTTCCTACCTTATAATCAGGACTGGACTGCCCCCCACTAACACTGCTGAGGTTGTAAACAAAAAAATTAAAGCTCAGAGCACTTACAGGACATCTCTTACATTCTCACTCCACAGTGCATCAGATGTTATTTATAAAGCTTCTGCTCCTCTCAAAACGCTACAAAAATATATGAAACCACATCTGTGTTCAGCCAGCAAGGATCAATAGAACAAATATTTTACAACTGGAATACGTTAGAGACCATGTATTGTAATTACATCCTCGACTGAATTCGTCAACTGCTTTCTTCATAAATCCATACATATACCAAGCATATGCATTTATTAGTCTACATGCCCTAATTTACTATATAAAAGAATTAAGTAAATTATTTTAGGTTCTTCAAGTAAAAGTGCTTCTGATAATAAACTATTTCTGTAACAGCCCTACATCCCCAAAAGTGTTTTAAACCTGACCATGGAGAAAGATGCATAGCTACTTCTAAAAAGTAAAAAACTACACACCAAAACATGCATTGTCAGGAAAACTAATCCATGCACTTGAATATGCCCCCAATACTTTATTTTTATTATTTTAAGTTAGACCAACTTAACCATTGTCTAGAATTAAGATATAGCATTACAACACTTGATTCCAGAAAATGTCAAAATTCATTTGGCCAAAACTTAAAAAAGCAAACACTTCCTCCTTATCCCTTACTGGTTGGACCAATGTGATCAATATAACCGTTTATATATATTAATCTATCTTAACATTTCCATTCATTAGCATTTTATCTTAACATACAAAGCCTTATATGCAATTTCCTTGAAAGGCTTCCCCCCAAAAGATGTAAGGACAAAACACTAGGCAGACACTCTTCAAAGTTTTATTTCACTAACTTCAGGTCAAATTTCCACAACTGTTTTCTGGTCAATTTGCTATCCATGCTTGGCTTCCCAGAATGGTAGTACCAGAAGATTTGTGGGGTAGGGAGGAGAGACCATTTTAAGAAGCACTCCATTTACTCATCTCCCACAAGGCAAAAGAGTTGGGCAATCTGATTGTTCAACAAAACAAAGCTTTTTCAGGATCCAGGAGGGCAGGAGGGCAAACCAGGCTGTAGACACTCTTCCATTCGTCAACATCAGGCCAGAGAAAACCTACTCCACACAAATATAAAAAGGATCACCATTCATCTCTTCTTTTTCTGTTGCCGCAACATTTTTCGTCTTTTAATGATCATATCATGTAGTTTCTCAAGTCCTTCCTTTAGTCCATCTCCTATGATTGCACAGGTGGGCTGCAAATGCCACGGAGTTGATGAGCTCAGTTCACCCATTGCTAACAATTTCTCAATTTCTGACAGAGACAGTGAGTTCCTCAGGTCTTGTTTGTTAGCAACTATAAGTACGGGGACTCCCTGATTTTCTGATATCCTGGTTATTTTATGAAGTTCAGTTTTGGCCTCTTCCATTCTTTCAACATCAACAGAGTCCACAACAAACACAATACCATCTGTGCATCTGGTATACGACTTCCACAGTGGCCTTAATTTCTCCTGGCCACCTACATCCCAGAAGTGAAAAGTGACTGTTTTAGAATTTCCCAAGGTTACCTTAATTTTTTCAGTGTTAAATCCTTTGGTAGGTACAGTATTTACAAATTCATTGAACTGCAGCCTATATAACACAGTCGTCTTTCCAGCACAGTCCAAACCCAGAATAACAATGTGAAAGGACTGAAATGAAGGCAGGCTGGACAGGATAGAAGTCTGGTCTGACAGGCCATTCCCCATTTCCAGGTGCAAGTAAGTGATCCCAATTGAAATGCTTTCTTCTCACTGCTTTAGAACTTCTCTTCCTAGGGGATCCAGCTACAAGACTGCTGGGGAGGGGGGGGAAATGAATAAGTTATTCTGGTGAAATAACGTACTGCAACTGTTTTTCTCTCTTTCTGCTTAAATAAGCAAGACGAGGAACTTGAAAAACCAAACTTGCTTCAGTAACAAACCAAATGAAACATGAAACGTACGCAAACCAAGGCAATCGACAGAATAATCCTTGTGATTGCAATTCTTTAACATTCACGAAAATTGCAGTAACACGTACTTCTCTACTTCCCTGGGTTCCCAAATCTCAAAAGATCTCATTCCGAAGACAACCTAGTCACTAGTATCTGGTCCAACTCGGAATAACCACAGAAGAGCCTCTTTGGGCAGAAAACTCGTAACACATAATCCTATCTCGGGGATCTAATTCCACGTGCTTAAGAACATACCCAAGGTTACTATTATCCCCCCGGCCCCCCAAAAACAGCACAGTGCTCTCACCTCCGGAATTGGAGTCTGGGTCCAAATGAGAAAGCATTTGGTAGGCGTTTTTCTAAGCGGGGTTTTTGGGGGAGAAGCAACCCACGTCCGCTCAGTTTAGCTCTCCACGCAGCTCTGGCAGTTGCAGCACTAGAAACCGTAGATTCAGACTCTGACCACGCCCACTCCTCACGGCCCACCCATGAGCCCAAATCCCATTGGTCACCCGCGTCAGCGCGTCTAATTCACACCCGCCCCAGCGCACTAATTGGCGAGAGTAACTGCCGCTCCCAGTGCGGCCGAGCTGGGTTCTCTCTCGGTCCTCAGGCACCACCTGTTGCCCTTAAGTTAGAAAAGAAGGCGCCCGCAGAGGGAGCTGAGTGGCCCCCCGCAGGTGAGGGGACGCCTGGGCTGGTCGGTCAGGTCGCCGCCAGGCCGCTCGCTCTGCCCGCCCCCGCGCACCTGCAGCGCGGCCCGCGGATGCCGCGCCGCGGCTCCCACATCCGGGGCCCGCGGTCTCCGCCGGCGCGTTAACCCTTTGTCCGCTGGCCAGAGGGTGCTGGCTGTGGCCACGCCGGCCTCCAGGCGTGAATGATTCAATGTGCGGCACCCGCAGGGGCAGGCCCACTGTTCCCTCAGCACGATCCCCTCACGTCGCCCCTCCGCACCCGGCCGGCTCCTCTCCTCTGGCAGGGCGTGGCCACACCAGCTGCCTGCCCCGCTGCGGCTCACCTGACTCACAGTCCTTCCCCGTCCGGACCCGACGTTGCTCACAGCCGCTCGGGAGCACGCTGGTACCTGCCGGAAGGCACCAGTGAGGCCCCGTTGGTGGCCGGAGACGAGACGCCGCTTCTGGGGGCGCCGGGTGGCCGCCTGCAGCCTAACGGTGCTCTGCCGATCGCTCCCCGCGCCAGCCGCGGCCCCGCCCCCTTTCAGCTCTCGCTGGGGCGCTGGCCAGTGGGGGGCGTGCGGGAGCCGGGTCTCCTAGCAACGCCAAAACAAGGTCACGTTCGAACTAGCCTGATGGGGACCGGCAACCGGCGAGGTCGGGCGGGGCTTCTGGCTTCAGCCTCGGCAGCAGTTACGTCTCGGACGCTTTCTCCAGCCGGCGGCTGGCATCAGGCGGGCCCCGCCGGGTCCCACCCTCCCTGCCTACCTCAGGGCGTCATACGGTGTCCCTCTGGGCGGTGGCCGGTGACGTAGGGTCAGAGATTTCAGAAGACACCAGACGGGCTGGCCCCTTATATAACGGGGTAACGTGGGCGTGCCTCAGTAGCTGCCCTGAGCGCCTGGGCCAGACTAGTGTCTGAAACTCACCTTCCTTTTGCAAAGCAAATAAATTCCCTCTCCCACAAGATCCTAGCAACATCCCGGTGAGGTAGAAATATCCCGGTTCTACAAATGAGGAAATAAACTGGAAGATGGAAGCGCTGTTTCTATTGACCCAAGGAAAATAAGTGGTGGCCCCGGAACTTAAAGTCTGCTAGTCATTAAATGCTTAATGCTTACCATTGAATAATTCTGACCCTAAATGTCAGTTCTGTGCTTGACCCATAAATTTGCAAATACTTACTGAACACTTAACAGGCAGTAGGCACAATTCTATGTGTTGGGGGATAGAACGGTGAGCAAATCAGGCATTGTCTTTCCTCTTGTGGAATATTGGTCTCATGGGAGAAAAAGAAAGTAACCAAATTGCCACATGAATAAATTTTTAATGAGTGATAATTTCAGGGTACTTAAGACAACATAGGAAGAGGGGGTTACTGGGAAAGTGTCAATCAACAAACATCTTTTTCCGGGGAGGCGCTGTAAGAGATTGGAACTTGGAAGAATTTACATAGTGCACTTTCAAAAAACATTGCCCTTTTTATTTATTTATTTTTTTAAGATTTTATTTATTTTAGAGCAGAGGAGAGGGGCAGAGGGAGAGGGAGAAAGTCTCAAGCCGACTCCGTGCTGAGCTGGGAGCCAGAGGGCAGCCTCCATCTCACCACACTGAGATCAGGGCCCTGAGATTACCACCGGAGACAAAATCAAAAGCCAGATGCTTAACCAACTGAGCCACCCAGGCACCCCAAAAATTGCACTTTTTATATGCAGATTGAAGTTTCCTCAAGAAATTTTTTTTATTTTTCTCAATGCCATTATTGCTAGTGATATTTACTGCTAGTGATATTTACTGACTAGCATAGGAACAGTACTTACTAGTTTTTTAAAGTAACAAAACCTTAGGACTAAGCACAGTGTATATTTTTAAGACAGCAACACCAATTTTGAAAATAAAGCTAGAAGTCTCAAATAGCATATTCTATCAAGTTATTGAATCTAGTATAAGCTAGAGCTGGCCATATTAGTTATAATTGTAGAACCTCATTAGCCATTTACAGTAATCAGCAAGTAAGTAATAAAGGGCTTGATGCAATGACTAGTCTCCTTTTCTTAGAAATTTAACAGGTATTCTTTATTAAACTGGAAAAACTTGCAAATTGTCATTAAATCAAGAATTAAAAACAAAAGTTTATAACAACCTTCTGTTTACAATAACTTTACAATCAAGTAGACCTTTCACATATTAGTTGCAAGGGTGCATATTTGTACAGTTTTGCCTGGAGCAAAATGGAAGAGATAGGGAAATACTGAGAGCTTCTACCCTTGCAGAATCCCCTTCACTGAATTGCACTTAATGCTATAACTTAGGCTTATAACTAGAACAGTGGTTGGCAAACTACAACCTGTGTGCGTGTGGCCACATCAGAAGATAAGAATGGTTTTTACATGTTTAAAGGGCTGCAACACAGAAGAATATACAATAAATGCCATTTGTGGCCCCCCAAACCTAAAATATATACTCTCCCACTCTTTATAGAAAAATGATACTCCTCTATAATAACAACCATATGAAAACTGCAATAAATGGTATAAAAAGTGATGAAATTCCTGGAATACACCGTCTACTTGGTTTGCACAATCTACCTATAGAAGGCAAGTTCAGATACTTTATTTAGATGCTATTCCAGGAAAATGTTCCCTTTAAGCTATAGTTCATAGGCTCAAGGGACTCTGGGTGCCTCAGGAACTCATGGGACTCCTATGGGGTATTCTAACTTTTTTGAGGGAAACACAGCGCCATCTGTTGGACTCTGTTAACAACTGTAACTATTGTCTGGATCTATCCACTTAAATGTAATATTGGGGTATTTCTTCTGGCCTGAGGCACCATGAGAAAATTATTTAGACACTAGAGCCTCTGTGAACCTCGGCCTTTAGTTATGGTTTTCCAAACTTTGCTAATAATGAGAAGCATCTGGTAGTGCTTGTAAAAATACACATTTCTGGTCTCTATCACAGATCTGCCAGCTCAGAATCATTAGAGGAGGGGCTAGTGATCTGTATCCAACAGGAATCCCAGGTAATTAATGATTAGATATTTTGAAGAAATACTGATCTTAAAAAATTGGTAAGCTTTCTCCTTTTAAATACTACAACTGAGTAATTTACCTTGTTTCTCCTTTTTGAATACCAGGACCCAGATCAAATCTGATGCCTGTAGCATTTTTCCTCTCTTCCATAATCTGATTTTCTATGTTATGCCTAAATTAAGCAGGCACACACTGTAGCTAATGTCCTTCATTACCTTTGCCGATCCTTATTTTTATATACTATTTTCTCTTCTAGGATACCTCACTTTATTTGTTTCAGTAGATATTTACTGATATCTCCCAAGTTTGAAGGTCTGGGTAAACAGAAGGCATGGACTATAGTGGAAGAAATTGGTTCATTGGTGGCAAGAAACACACAGCACATAATTGCTATGAATACAGTAGGACTTCTGGGTGGCAAAATAGAAGTTATTTCAAGTCCAATGCCTGTACAAACTTTATCTGACAGTCAGCGTGGCTTAACAGAAAAAGATGTAATTTTATTTATTTTTTAAAGATTTTATTTATTTATTTGAGAGATAGAGCACGAGTGGGGAGGAGAGGGAGAAGCAGGCTCCCCATCAGCACGGAGCCCGATGTAGGGCTCAATCTTAGGACCCTGGGATCATGACCTGAGCTGAAGGCAGATGCTTAACCAACTGAGCCACCCAGGTGCCCAAAAGATGTAATTTTAAAGCTGAATATTAAAAGAAGTCAACACCAGACAAGGTGTAGAGGAATAGAATTGCAGGTGGAAGCGACAGTATGCAGGGTATGGAAGCATAAAGTTTATGATATGTTCAAACACATCCAAAAACAGGAGATTATAATTTCCCATAGGAAAAAAAAAAAAGATGTGTTAGGGGTACTTTAATACCCACTCTCAACACAAATAAGTCATCTAGGCAGAAAATCAATGAGGAAACATTTGAACAACACTATAGACCAAATGGACCTAACAGACACATAAAGAACATTCCATCCAACAGCAGCAGAATATACATTCTTCTCAAACCCACATGGAACATTATTCAAAGTAGATCATATGTTATACCACAAAACAAGTCTCAATAAATTCAGGAAGATTGAAAATACCTCAAGTATCTTTTCTGACTACGGCATGAAACTAGAAGTCAGTAATGAGGAAAATTGGAAAATTCGCAAATACATGGAAATTATTTTTTTATATATATATTTTAAGATTTTATTTATTTGACAGAGAGAGACACAGCGAGAGAGGGAACACAAGCAGGGTGAGTGGGAGAGGGAGAAGCAGGCTTCCCGCCGAGCAGGAAGCCCCACTTGGGGCTCGATCCCAGGACCCTGGGATCACGACCTGAGCCAAAGGCAGACACTTAATGACTGAGGCACCCAGGCACCCCAATACATGGAAATTAAATAACGTATTCTTGAACAACCAATAGATCAAAGAAGAAATAAAAAGAAATAAATATCACGAGACAAATGAAAATGGTAACACAACATAACAAAACTTATCAGATGCAGCAAAAGCAATTTAAGAGCAAAGTTTATAGCTATAAATACCTACATGAAGAAAAAATAAAGATGTCAAATAAACAACATTAAGGTTGGTTCAAAATATGCAAATCAATAAATGTGATACACCACATTAATAGAATGAAGGATACAAATCATATCATCACCTCAATAGGCTCAGAAAAAGCATTTGAAAAAATTTAACATTGTTTTATGATTAAAAACTCTCAATAAGTTAGGTATAGAAGAAATGTATCTCAGCATAATAAAGGCCATATATGACAAGCCCACAGCTACATCATCCCCAGTGGTGAAAGGTTGAAACCTTTTCCTCTTAGGCCAGGAACAAGACAAAGGTGTCCACTCTCACCATTCCTATTCAACATAGCACTGGAAATTCTAGCCATAATAATTAGGCAATAAAAATAAAAGGCATATAAATCAGAAAAGAAGAAGTAAAATTGTCACTATGGATATGATCTTATATATAGAAAACATTAAAGACTCCACAAAAAACTGTAACAACTAATAAGCAAATTCAGTAAAGTTGCAGGATACAAAATCAACATACAAAAATTAGCTGTCTCTATACACTAACAAACTAAAAAACTATATAAACAAAAGAAAACAAACCCCTTACAATAACATCAAAAAGAGTAGAATATTTAGGAATAAATTCAACTAAGAAGGTAAAAGATCTGTACACTGAAAACTGTAAAACACTGATGCGAGAAGTTGGAGAAGACACAAATAATGAAAAGATATTCTGTGTCATGGATTTGAAGAATTAATATTGTTAAACTGTCCATACTAACCAAAGCAATCTATAGATTTAATGCAATCTCTCTCCAAATTCCAATGGCATTTTTCACAGAAATAGTAAAAAAAATCCTAAAATCCATATGAAACCACAAAAGACCCCAAACAACCAAAGCAAACCTGAGAAAGAACAAAGGGTCACACTTTCTGTTTTCAAAGTATATTACAAAACTATATAATAAAAACAGTATGGAACTGCAATAGAAACAGATATCTACAACAATGGAGTAGAACTGAGAGCCCAGAAGTCACCATGGGTAAATGGTCAACCGATCTATGACAAAGGAGCCAAGAATACTCAATAAGAAAAGGATAGCATCTTCAACAGAAGGAAATTGGAAAACTGGATATTCATAGACTAAGAATGAAATTAGACTCTTATCTTTAAATACTTAGATGTAAGACCTGAAACCATAAAAATTCTAGAAGAAAATATAGGGAAGAAGCTCCTTGACATTGGTTTTGGCAATGATTTTTTGGATATGATACCAAAAGCACAAGTAATAAAAGCAAAAGTAAATGAGTTGGACTACACCAAGCTAAAAAGCATCTGCACAGGGGTGCCTGGGTGGCTCAGCTGGTTAAGCATCCAACTCTTGATTTTGTCTCAGGTCATGATCTTGGGGTTGTGAGACTGGGCCCTGCATTGAGCTCCGCACTGGGTATGTAGCCTGCTTTGGATTCTCTCTCTCCCTATCCCTCTGCCCCTCCCCCCATAAAAAAATAAAAAATAAATTAAACAAAAGGCTTCTGAACAGCAAAAGAAACAATCAACAAAATGAAAAAATAACCTATGGAATAAGAGAAAATATTTGCAAACCATCTATCTGATAATAGACAGATATGGGGTTAATACCCAAAATATATAAGGAATTCATACAACTCAATAGCCAAAATATAAATAAAACAATATAAACATAATCAAATCAAATGGGCAAAGGACCTGAATAGACATTTTTCCAAAGACACATTAATGGCCAGCTGATATACCAAAAGGTGCTCAGTCATCAGGGAAATGCACATCAAAACCACAATGAGATATCACTTCACTCCTGTTAGAATGGCTATCATCATGAGGATAAGAGATAACCAGCTGGCAAGGATGTGGAGAAAAAGGAACGTTTGGGCACTGTTGGTAGGAATGTAAATTGGTGCAGCCACTGTGGATAACAGTATGGAGGTACCTCAAAAAATTAAAAATAGAACTATTATATGATCCAGCAATAAATTGAAATCACTATCTTGGAGAAATAATCTGCACCCCTATGTTTATTGCAGTATTATTCACAATACTAAGTGTCTGTTGGTTGATGAATGGATAAAGGAAATGTGTTACATGTATACAATTGAATATTATTTAGCCATAAAAAAGAAGGAAATTCTGCCATTTGCAACGTGAATGAACTTGGAGGGCATTATGTTAAGTGAAATAAGTCAGAGAAAGAAAAATACTGTATGATATCACTTTTCTGTGAATCTTAAGTTGAACCATAGAAACAGAATAGAATGGTAGTTGCCAAGGGTTGGCAAGAAGGAAAAATAGGGAGATATTGGTCAAGGGTACAAACTTCCAGTTATAAGTTCTGAGGATCTAATGCACAGCATGGCAACTCTAGTTAACAATACCATATTGTTACTTGAAAGGTGCTAAGAGAGCAGATCTGAAATGTTATCACCACACACACACACACACACACACACACACACACGCACACACACACACGTGTGTGAGTGTGATGGATATTCTAACTAATCTTATTGTAGTATCATTTCACAATATATCAAATCATCACATTGTACACATTAAACTTACACAATGTTACCTGTCAATTACATCTCAATAAAGCTGGGGAAAAAAAAAAAGATGTGCCAACAAAAGGGTATTTTCCCAAGCCCCAAATGATAGAATAAAAGTGGATGCATTTTATGTTTCTAAAGTGTATCAGTATCATTCATATTATGGTAAATTATTCATGTTTCATAATCTTATAGTCAGAAAGCTCTTTCTTTCATCACTTTTGCTGAAACATGGCCCTGCTCTTTTAGTCCCTGCTTTGGCTGTTGGTAGTTCATTTAATAGCCCCAAGTAGAATCACAGAGCCATTTTAAAAATTCTCCGATGTCCCACTTACAATTAGCCACCAATGTCTCTTTAATCCATTTCTTTCTTTACATTCCATTTCCAGTACTTACATCTGGTTCTCATAATGTCTCTCCTAAACTAGTTAATTTGCCTCCTAACTGATTTCTCAGTTAATAGGCAGTGGCACTGGGATTTGTCCCCTATGTCTGGCACCAGTGTCTCTTTTCTTCTTCATTGTGCTCTGGGGAGTCCACATTTAGGCGAACTCACTTTGATCCAGCATAGCTTAAAGCCAAGGTACAATTGGACAAGACTTTAAAAAGAAAATGTCAGAAGGGAAGTACAATCCCAAATTTACATAGAATGACTCCTAGATAAGAACTCACCTGGCCCACAGGTCCAAAACCTTCCCCACAAACTTCTTTTTATGGGCAGCTTCCAAGACTTCCCTCACCTGGTTTCAAGTCATGGGACAGTTCGCCCCTTCCTTTGAGAGGGACGTCACAGGCCTCTGGATACTTAGTCGTGCCCAGCTGCCAAAAGACACGCTGGTGGAAAGGTCTCACGCCATACCAAACAAGGTCTACTTTCTATGTTCCTATTTCCTGGCCTTGGACCTCCTCTTTGGGCATGATTGACAGTGAGAATGTCCAGTCCAGCAGGACCCCAGTAAGACTATCACATCAGAACAGAAGAGTCCTGATTCTTCTTGTTTTAACAAGCACTGTGTGTTGGGACACCTGGGTGGCTCAGTTGGTTATGCATCTGCCTTCAGCTCAGGTCATGATGCCCAGGTCCTGGACTTGAGCCCCGTGGCGGGGAGTCAGCTTGTCTCCACCATCCCCCTCATGCTCTAGCTCAAATAAATAAATAAAATCCAAAAAACAAAAACAAAAGCAAACAAGCACTTTGTGTTATATTTGATTTCAACAGTCCAGTCCTGTCATGTCCTTGTTACATTTCTATCTTCTATCATGAACACTGTAATCCTCCCCATCACATTCAGGTCCTCTTGTTGGAATGCTCCAAAGCTCAGTCTTTAGGCCTTTATAATTTCTCCTTAGGTAATCTCATCCAGCACCAGGACTTTAAACACCCTTTACTCTCCCAAATTTGTTTCCAACCTGGACCTATTCCCTGAACTCCACAACTTAAATGAATATAAACATCTCAAACAATTCCTAAACCTACTCCTCAGACTCAAGAATTTCCCATCCCACAGATTAGCACCCAATCTACCGACTTGCTCAGAGCACGAACCCGGGAGTCATCCTCATACACCATATCTAATCCATCCCACGGACACATACATCCAAACCAAATTACTTCTTACCACCCTACTGCTGCCTTACCATACCACACTTAGGTCCATGTGTCCCTGGTCCTCTTGGGTGGTCTCTCTGCTTCTGGGGGTAAGGGGGAAAGCTGTTCCCTCAGGCTCAAATGTCACTCCTGAGAGAGGTCTTCCAAAACATCTTATCTAAAGTATCTGCCCTAGGGCACCTGAGTGGCTTAGTCGGTTAAAGCCTCACGTTCTTGATCACAACCCAGGTCTTGATCTCAGGGTTAGGAATTCAAGCCCAGGATGGAGCCCACTTAAAAAAAAATAAAAACAAAGTATCTGCCCTGACCAACCTCCCATCCCCTTCACCACTTTCCATCCCTGACTCTGTTTTATTTCTTCTTCCTAGAATTTGTTATTTGTTTATTGTGCACTCTCATTATCTGTCTCATTTTCCATTATAAGTTCTAGCAGGCAAACCTAATGTCAATGTCATGTGCCACTATATCCCCAGTGTCTACTGCAGTGTCTGGCACATAGTAGGAGGTCAGAATTTATTTAATGAATGTTTCATATCCTAAGAATAATTGCTCAGACAGGAACCAACTGATCTCCATAGAAACAAGTGATAATCTTGAAGGTATAATTCTACATAGAGAAAAAAACCAACAAAACAACTTGTACCTATTTATTACTAAGTAGGCAACAGATCCTATAGAAACAGCTTTGAATGCACCATCATGACAAAATAGAATGCCTAGTTTCTCCGTGTAAAATATCTTCTTTAAGTTTAACAATGATTTTACTACTCCTGAGGCTAGTAGTCAGGTACTTACTGTTTTTACAACTAATGGACCCCTTCAAGTAGTTTTCTTAATCCCAAGAGCAGGGGGACCCAAAGTAGTGTTCAGATCTTTACAACTTTTGAGGCAGTAACTAATTATCATTTTGAGAATAACAATTTCCTCTACCTTCAAACCATCCATGTTTCAATTATTTTAGCTCAAGTTTCAGCCAGACTTTTCTGTTTTCAGCGTTTCCATTTCTTTGATCTCACCCAATATTTGCTTCTTTGTTCTGTTAATGGTAGTTATCCTGTGGTGGGGGTGGGAGCACCGTTATCAGAGTATACTTGATAACACTGTCACACTGTTCCTCTTAGATAACGAGTAAAAAACATTTTTACCATGAGTCAAGAATGGGCAGAAATTCCCCTTTTCAATTTCTCAAAATGTATCCTTATACTTTTAATGTCAAGGATTCATATGTACCGGGCATAAAATATGTAAGATTCACACTTGAAATGACTGTTTAGAACCACTATATATAATTGAAGTGCTCCCTCTTTTGTCAAACACAGAATAAGGGGTTAGATAACTCATTTCAAATTCTCTAATCTAAATTGAACATCTAGGGGCACCTGGCTGGCTCAGTCAGTGCAGCATGTGACTCCAGATCTCAGGGTTGTGAGTTTGAGCCCCATGTTAGGTGTAGAAATTGCTTAAAAATAAAATCTTTAAAAACAAAAAATAAAAAGAAATAAACTGAACATTTGTATAGCTAATGAGGGAAATTAGATATTATCCAAAATAGAATTGATGTCATAGCACTTTTGGGTGTTTTAATTGAAACAAAACAATATTCTAACATCTAACGAAATGGTATGTAGTCAGAAAAAAAAGTCCCCATTATTAAAGAAATCCTAACAGTTGAAGGTATCTTTAAATGAGTCTTATGAATATACATAAACAGTAGATTAGTTCTATTTGCAAAAAACCACCTAGTAAGTAATTTTACTGGTACAATTTAGAAAGACTATGGCCTAATATCCTAGGGAAAATGAGAAAAGTTCTGTTACATTACTCTTAAGTCCATTTTATGTGTTTGTTAATTAACTTGCTTAAACACAAATTTCACAAAGTTTTTGTAGAGCAGTAAGCCTAGTACTAGAACAGATATTTAGAAAACCACAAGTTGATCTTTGCCCTAATGTGTGTGTGTGTGTGTGTGTGTGTGTGTGTGTGTGTGTGTGTGTATCTGTGTGAGTGTGTATAATGGCATTAGAGTAATTGACCAGGCGAGGCAGTTTATAGTCTGGAAGGAAGACAAAGGATAAGTCAAGTAATTAAATATAATTTACTAATCCTGAGGAAGGAATAACTAATTTATGATGGTAAATAATATAATAAACTACTTTGTCATTGCCTTACATTTAGCATTTAAGGGCAGCTTGAAGTTTGGTTTATTTTAAAATTATAAGTCAGGTAGAATCTTCACTTCCATTCTATGGTTCTCATGTAATGGTGAAAAAACAACGTCCTTTGTTGGGAGCTTTGTTCTTGATAGATGAGAAGAAAAGATTATTTAATTTAGAAAAAGAAGACAATTAAAACACGTCACATGTGTTTGTATAGCAGCTCTCTCTCGCTCTATAAATAATATATTTTGGCTGCCTATGGAGAATATTACAAAACCTAGATGAGCTTTCTGTTGTGATGCAGAAGTTATAATTAAATTCTAACTCAAAATAGAAAGAAACTTCTATATTTTATTTTATTTTTTAAAGATTTTATTTATTTGACAGAGAGAGAGAGCACAAGCAGGGGGAGCGGCAGGTAGAGGGAGAGGCAGACTCCTTGCCGAGCGAGGAGCCCGATGCGGGACTTGATCCCAGGACCCCCGGATCAGGACCCCAGCTAAAGGCAGATGCCAAACCAACTGAGCCACCTAGGCTCCCCCTTTATTTTATTTTAAATTCCTACTCCTTATTTTATTTTACATTCCAGTTTACATCAAGAAAATCTTTGCGCACATCTGAGCGGCATATTGAATGCTTCCGTGCTACCAAATGTATGACATCAGTGATTATACTTTGAAGTTCATGTTGCTGAGCATAGAGAACTTTCTTATGGTTAAAAATATAAGTGACGACTGATAAAATGATGTGAACAAAATACCATGGTTCCTCCTTTGAGATGATATTTTAATAGTAAGCCAATATAAAATGATAACATGATATAAAAATGGATATAAAATTAATAGAATAATTCAATGTCAGAAAAGATAAAGACTCTAGCAGGGGTCCACATAATGCTGTGAGAATGTCTGAAGACATGGACTTACCTTCAGTCGGGAAGAACAGGCACACCTCACTGAAAAGGTGCTATTGACGCTGAGTCCCACAGGAAGGCTTTGAGCCGGCGTGTGCTGGAGGAAGGCAGGACAGAGGAACAGGCCAGGAGAAAAAGCTGCATTCCAGGAAGAAAGAAGGAACAGCATAAGCGAAGGCACTGGAGAGAATCAGGCTGTGTTCCAAGGAAATAGCAAGTAACTTATCAACAAACAAGAACATAGGGCTCTGTGACATGAGGCAGATTCAGAAAGGAAAAAAGAAAAAAGAATTGACCCTGATAGTGGAGAGTCTTGAATATCTTGGTAAGGAAGTTGGACTTCAGCCATATGACTCATTGGTATTATCACCCTATACCAAGTTAGTTCCAAAATCTACATACAGGACTTACTAGAGCGCCTGACCAGAGTAGTAACACCTTAAAAGTAAGTGATAATGTTCTATTTCTTGATAGTCATTACAAAGATGTTTTCACTTTCTTAGAGGTTACCAAGCTGCACACTTATGATTTCTGTGCTTTTTTGTATGTATTTTATGTTTTTTAAAAGTAAGAATAAAAAAGGTATACGATGTTACAAAAGAATGATACTGGACTGGGGCTGAACAAATTTTGGAAGGAATGGTCACTTGCCAAAAGTTATTTACCATGCAAAAGGTCACCGAAGACCTCCCAGAGGATAGTTTCAGTAGAGGTGGGAAAAAAAAAAAAAACTATTCAATCAAGTGTCAATAAAACAACTCTAATTATTACTAGAGAAACAGATTTTTAGTGTAAAGACAAAAAAATTATATCCCCATAAATTACCCTCCTTCCATCAGAAAGTAAAATTAATATTTCAGCAAAATGCACCATGTTTACACTATAGATTTAAATACCCCCCAGACACCTCCATGTTTCCCCAAAGTTGTAATACTCCACTTTGTAGAGCTTTGATTTTTTTTTTTTTTGGCTTGCTTTCTACCTCATCAGCTCCCCTTCCCTCATCCCCACCTCTCCACCCTCCCCACCCTCATTCCTGTGTTCCATCCACACAGAACTATTACTTCCCTAGGTATTCCCTGGCATACCACACTAATTCATGCCTTTGTCCTTTTTATACAATGCCCACAATGTCCCATGTCTATCCCCTTTCCAGCCCTGCACTGACCCTCATCCCCTTGGAGATCTATTTATTGTGCAATGCAAAGTTCCAGAGCCTGCACCTTGGTGAGGCTTTTCTCAATTTCCCAGAGTAAATTACTCTTTCCTTTGGGCCACGTTGGTTTCACATACCTACCACCACTTAAGCACCCATTGCTTTGAAATTCTGTTTTCACATCTAATTCTCCTGGGAGACTCTTTGATCTCCAAAGCCTTGTGCAATGCTGGTACAGAATTTATCACAGCAAGGTGATTTATTAGGCTGATTATTTTTTTAATCCAGACACATCTGCCATGTACAAGTTGCCAGTTGCCTCTCTGACTGGGGGTGAGTGTAAGTCTCCTTGAGGCGTATCTTTGGTTGTAAAGAAGCAAGTTAAATGCCCTTTTTAGCTAAATAAATGCAAGGCAATTAGGTAAAGATTGCCTAGGGAGCGAGACAGAATAGGGCCCCCCCCCCTTTTTTTTTGTAAACAGTATTGCCACTCCAAATGGAATTGTTACTTAGGGAAAGGTACCAAACAGTCTGAAGTCAGGGAATTTCTTGGGCGGAACAGGAATAAAAGACCTTGTATCTTATTGAATCTTCTTTTTCACATTGACATGGTCTCAATCAAGGTCTCTAGCAGGAAGGGGCTTCAAGTGGGAACTTCTGAGAAGTGGGGGTAAGGTCTGCCCTGGGACCTGGACTCCACACCATCTCTTTGAACAGAGATGGGAGAAAGGCCCAGTTCTGGTGCGTACTGTGGATGAATGCAAAAGTACCCCCTCATCCTGCCCTCCCAGCATGGTGGACTTCCTCCGGATTCAAGCTCACTCTTCTTTTATGTCGGAACTACCGTAGGCTTTGCAGAGATCTCGACCAATATCACCTTATGGATTGTAGGTCTTGTTTGGAACAAGCAACACTGCAGTACAGACCAAAAGAAAGTGGCTGAAAGACAGGCCAATGGGAGACCGGTCCTATTATCCTTGACTCTATCATCACAAAGTACTTAAAAGTAAGGCTGGCTTTTTAAATTAAGATCTCATGGGATCATTCAGGGGTGAGAAGAAGCCCCAGGAGGAAAATAGTGGTCTTCCTGCTAACCCAATATTTGATTCTGAGGTGGTCTTACTTTGAAAAATAAAATCGGTGACCTTCCTTGTACCCTCAGCTTCTGAGGTGGGTCCCACCAATTACAGAAGGAATAGTCAAAGTTTTTTTTTTTTTTTTTTTTTTTTTCATTTGAAGACGGCCAATTTCAGATCTGTGTTTTAGGAAGATTACTCTGGCAAAAAAATTGGTTAAGAATAGAGCGGGGAGGACTAGTCAGGCAGCTTGGTAAGGCTCCTGGCTAGAGGTAACAGAAGTCCTAAATAAGGCAATAGAGAAAATGGCTTGATGGAAAAAAAAGGGGGGGGGCGCTAAATAATTAGGAGAGAAGATTGACAGGTCCTAGAAACTGATACATGAGGTGAGAAGGGGGTCACAAGGGCTCTTATGTATTTAGCCAGACCAACCAGGAAAATGTTGGAACCATTAACAAAAAATAGGAAGCCCAAAGGTGAAATCAGCCTGGGAGAATTTAAGCCGTGTGAAGTCAGAACTCAGGCCCGACGTGCTGGTGAGGCAGGTATACACATACGAGGCAGGTAGCATGGCGGTTTTCCAAACTCTCATCAGAATCGCCTGGTGAGGGCTGCTGGTTTGTTTAATGCAGAAATTTCTAGGACAGTTGGAATTTTTAGATGACAGACTGATGAAGCAGGTAACGCATTTTGATTTCCTCACACTGCTACAAAATGCCATTGATGAGAAAGTGACCATGAGCAGAAAGGAGCAGGGAAATAATGATTGGAAACCAGCAGCAGGCATTAAAATAAAAGGTGTTTTCTTGGGCAACAGCCACTTCATGTGGCTTTGCGCCTCCTACGTCAATAATTTTTGAAAGTTTACGTTGTATGTAAGGATTCTTGTGCTAATAAGAGATCTGGAACGGCACTATTAGGCAATTCGATGTAAAATCGTAGCTGGATTTGCTTGGTTTTGTATCTATTTTTTAGCTATACTCACTATCATTTTTTAAAAAAGGTGTAGGAAAGTTTTTTCTATATGACTAAAAATTTTTAGATTCTAATTCTCTTGTGTAATTTTTCATCTAAATATTTGCTTTAATACCGCTCTTTGTGATAATGCATGGTCTTTAAGGCATACAACTCTAATGTGTGGTCGAAAGATTTTACAGTTTTCCCCCCACAGCCACCAAATCAGACTAAGGCTAAGGTCTTAAAAAAAAAAAAAATGAAATGAATGAAAAGTAGCTGGAAACCTCTGACTGAAGTTGAGGGAAGAAGTCAGTACAGAATAAATTTCCAGTTACTGGCCTAGATGCCGGGTAGGTGTGATTACTAGAGACAAGAGAAGGACAGAAACTTGGAGGAAAGGCTGTGTTTCCACGTTCGTAGAAATATCTAAACGTTGCATTACTTTGTACAATTGTTCAACGGTCAGGAGGAGGTCCAAAGAGATGGTGCCAGAAGAGATGGGAGTCAGAAGAGGTGTGTTTGCTGTAAAGGGGAGACTGCTTCTCCATTACGCATACGATCCGGGCCAGGCTCTATGAATGTGGTGACGTTTGCGGGCAGAACAGGAAGAGGGCGTGGACAGAGGCCCAGGAAGGAGTTGCTACTGGTCAGCTGCATTGAATCAACACAGATACACCAGTCTTCCTTTCATTAGGAGGGAACGCAGGGCATACCCCGCCCACTAAGGCTGTGCTGCGGAAGTAGAATCAGTTTACAGTGGAGAACCGAGTCAGGAGTGAAAGGGCACCCTCTGTAGGTGATACCAGAGCCGAGGATGACTCCAACAACCGTTCTTAAAAATTCTGCTAGACCCCATCTGTCAACTGATGGAGGCCTTTAGAAAATACTCGGAGAGTGAATAAATAAACAAATTAAGTGTGCCTCGGGGTCTTTGTTGTGCCTCACTTCCTCGTTGGCTTGTTTTGGGGGCACTGAATGAAGTTAGTCTATGCATAACACCAACAATGCTAGATAAACCAGTACTTTATATGATTTCATAGCATAAAAATGGTATTTTATTTATATATGATTACTTTTATTTTTTTAGCTTCCTGAAGCTCACGGAACTTATTACCTAAAAGCATTTTATTTTTTATTTTTATATTTTTTTAAAGATTTATTTATTTATTTGACAGAGAGATAGCACAAGTAGGCAGAGCGGCAGGCAGAGGGAGAGGGAGAAGCAGGCTCTGGCTGAGCAGGGAGCATGACTCGGGGCTCCAACCCAGGACCCTGGGATCATGACCTGAGCCAAAGACAGACGCTTAACTGACTGAGTCACCCAGGCGCCCCTCCTAAAAACATTTTGATTATAAGTAATTAGAGTTTAAAAATTACAGTAAACTATTGAGATTTTTGGCATAAAACAGGTAAACAGAGCAAAGATGCAGCATCATGTCTGACCTATTGAAAAGAAAGATAAAATTGTTGGCTCTTGGGCGCCTGGGGGGCTCAGTAGTTAAGCCTCTGCCTTCCGCTGGGGTCATGATCCCAGGGTCCTGGGATGGAGCCCTGTGTTGGGCTCCCTGCTCAGAGGGGAGTCTGCTTCTCCCTCTCCCACTCCCCCTCTTGTGTTCCCTCTCTCGCTGTGTCTCTGTAAAATAAATAAATAAAATCTTTTAATAAAAAAATTGTTGGCTATTTGTGAGTAATTTAATGAACAAACTCTTAAATTTGATATCTGATAAATCATTAACATTTTATAAAAATTAATTTGTTAAATAAATATATGAAGAGTAGTTACAGTGTACAAACTTATTTAAAAAGGGGTTTTCCCCATTCATCAATTATCCTCCAAACTGCCTTACAAGTAAGATCTGTATGATTTGTCCCAATTTTATAAATGAAGAACTTGAAGCTCTATGCAGTTAAGTGGTTTATTTGCCAAGGGTCACTAAACTAGTGTTTTTCTTTTTTTTTTTTCAGGTTTATTTATTTATTTTAGAGTGAGCTTGTGGGGTTGGGGGCAGGGAGGGGCAGAGGGACAGACAGGGAGAGAGGGAGAGAAGCGGACTCCCTGTGGAGCCCAGATCCAAACAGGGCTTGATCCCATGACCCTGAGATCATGACCCAAGCCAAAATCAAGGGTCAGACACTTAACTGACTGAGCCACCCAGGTGCCGCACAAGCTAGTGTTTTGGAATTGTAACTTGGCTAACTCTAGGTAAGAGCTCTGTCTGTGACCACTTGCTGACTTAATTCTGGGATGTGGAAAGCAAGGAAGGGAAGTTATTTCAGAAAGTTTCCAGGATAACAGATTAGGGCAGCAAAAAAATAAGGAAAGTCAACATGTCCTTGTTTTGAATGTACACTTCCTGTTTTTAGCACATTAATTCTTAGTATGCTTCATTTATCATGAAGACATAGTATTTGAGGATTAATAACTATCATTCTGGAATCTATTGAGAGTTGGTAGCAAATTTATGATATTCTCAATCCAAAAGGATTGTATGGTCTTAAGTCATATTCAGATGTGGTTCAATGAAATCAAACGGAATGAAATCAAGTTTGAAGCTTAACACTCACAGAGAAACAACTGGTGTTGAGGGACTGTCCTGCTATCTTCTATTTAAAGATAGCAGTGCCTTTTAGTAGAAAATTGGGCTTTTTTTTTTTTTTTTGACAGAGAGAGAGCGCGAGTGAGCAGGGGGAGCAGGAGAGGGAGAAGCAGGCTCCCCGCTGAGCAGGGAGCCCAATGCAGGGCTTGATCCCAGGACCCTGGGATCATGACCTGAGCCGAAGGCAGACGCTTAACGACTGAGCCACCCAGGCGCCCCTATTTTCTTCTTTTTATCAGTAAATGGAGTTTCCATTTATTTAGTCAGAGGTTAGTGGAGGACATTCAATTAGCCTGTAATGCAGGAATGAAAAGTAGAATAATTTGATCTTCTAAAGTTCATATACAACTTGTAAAATTGTAAAGTATAATTATACTTTACAATTACATTTATACTGTATATATATATATATATATATATACTGTACAATTACAAATACAGCAAACAAATTGTCTCTTTTGAAGAAGTGGATATTAAAATCAGTCTTCTAAAAATCAACTACCATTTAATATTTTGGGTTTAAAACTGTAATTTCCAAACAAGACATTCTGTTTGTTTAGATTTTACTCAACTATTAAAGATTATTATATTATTAGATACAGAAATTCAAAGTTTTAATGAATTCCCAAGATATGTAAATATTTGGATATTAAAAAGTCATATGCAGTTGCTGCTAGGAATATACAATAGTGCAGCCACTTCGAAAAACTGTCTGGCAGTTCCTCAAAAGGTTAAACAGAATTACCATAGAAGCCAGCAGTTCCAGCCCTGGGTATATTCTCAAGAGAAATGAAAACATGTTCATGCAAAAATTTGTATATGAATCTTCAGAGCAGCATTATTCATAATAGCCAAAAAGTGGAAACAACCCAAATATCCATCAAAGGATGAATGGATAAACAAAATGTGGTGTATCCACACAAAGGAAAATTCCTTGGCAATCAGAATAAATGAAATATTGTTGCATACTATATAACATGGATGAACCTTGAAAACAGGCCAGGTGAGAGACGTGAGTCACAAAGACCGCTTATTGTATGATTCCATTTATATGAAATATCCAGTTTGGGCAAATCTGTAGAGACAGAAAGTTTATATTTGATTGCCCAGGACTGGGAAGAGAGAGGGATGAGGAAAAATGGTAAGTGATGGTTAATGGGTCTGGGCTTGCTTTCTACTGTGATAAAAATGTCCTAGAATTGATCTTGATGATGGTTGTATAACTGTGAATATACCAAAAATTACTGAGTTGTTTTTTTTAAAAAGGAGGGTAATAGCAATCTCTCCAAAACTAATCAGTTTGTGCAAGTAAATCATGTTTGTTTGTTTGTTTGTTTAAGATTTCATTTATTTATTTGTCAGAGAGAGAGGGCACAAGCAGGGGGATTGGCAGAGGGAGAAGCAGGCTCCCTGCTGAGCAAGGAGCCTGATGTGGGGCTTGATCCCCAGGACCCTGGCATCATGACCTGAGCCGAAAGCAGACTGAGCTACCCAGGCATCCCAATCATATTTCTTTTAAAAAGACTTACACACTCACCCAGATATCTAAATCTAGCACATTCATAGTGGTAAAAATAAAAAATAACTCATACTCCAGCTCTCCAGGATAGATGTATATGCTACCATTCATGGTGTGTTCAGAAGAACAGACATTTGACTGAATCCTTTACAGTTCTTTTACTTCAAAGGGCAGACTCTATCAGGATTTAATAGATCTTGAGTTTTGGTATCAAAATGTCTGGTCATCTGAAGAGTGGTTGCCTGACAAGGAAATAATGAACATGAACTAGCTTCAGTTACATATGAAAGACTTCCCAAAACAACAGAATGCCTTTGGGGGGTTCACTTCAGGATTGTGTCCACTATGTTTTCATCTCACAGATAATTCACTCCAAATAAAGTATAAAAATTGCACTGCTACAGCATCAAAGCAGAGGACTAAACAAAGATTAAGCGAAGGTATTTGGCAATGCACTGTGCCAGTAGATGGAGACACAGATCTCAGTTTTGGCAGCTGTGTTTGTATACATTCTAATCCAGGCTGAACATTCGGACTCCTTACCAAGCTGAACACTCATGTGACTGGTAAAACTTTGGCATAAACACAGACAGTGTTATGTATATGAATTCCTTTCTGCAGCCTGATACTTACGTCTTACAAATTAAACATGCATGTGTACAAAGGCAGGGTATATCTGCACATATGTACAATATTTATAGAGTCTCTTCTTGCCAGCATTGTGCTTGGCTCTGGGGAAATGGGATGCATATTGATACCTATTTATAAAAAAAAAATGTAAAAAATACAAGATGTTCTTTAACCATTGTTACAATAGATCTCACCACATATTATCTTCCTTCATGAGGTTAGTGCTAGACACACTATAAATTATTTAATCAAATACATAGAACCCTGAAATTTAAATGTGCTTGGTTTTCCCCTGTGCCTCTTCTATGTACATAACTTTAAGTGACTAAAAGAGACCAGGACACCAGATTTCTCGTTTGCCATCCTGAGGAGATCTGACAACAAAACATTTCACACATGGAAGAAAGAAACTTTTGGTTCTTTCTTAGATATTGAAGATACCCGAAATTATCTACTAGAGCAACTTTGGGGAACTCTCCCGAGATGACAGAACTTTCTGCATTATCCACCGACGTTCTGGAATCACAGCCCTCACTGAAGTAAGAATTAAAGGTGATTGCATCAGAAAATCATATTTTTTCCTCAGGAAACCCTCAATTCCAATACTTTGGTCTGCATGTAGCAGTGGAGGTTCCAAGCTGCCAACAAATGAAATCAGTTCCACTTAGTTAAGCAGAAAGGGAACATATAAAAATGTCAGATAGCTCTTTGAATCTTCGGGAGAGCCAGAGACCCTGGCTTAGGGGCTGCACAGCCAAAACCCCTGCCAAACTTCTTTCAAGAATTTCCTGTACTAGCTCTTTCTATGATGTCACCTCACACTCCCTCCTCAGCCCCTGAGCTCCCACGGTAACTGCTCTCCCAGAAGCCAGCAAAAGACTGTTAGAGCTGCATCTGACAGACAGTGCTTGGATCTTATCTTCCTTGATCACTCAGCAGCTTTGAGCCTGAAGACACCTCTTTCCCCCGGATTTCTCAGATATCACAGTCTTCTTTTCCTCTCCCTCCTTCTTTGGCCTTTTCTTCTGAGTGCCCTTGGAAGCCTTTATTTTCCCTACTGTATTTTTTAAAATGTTATTCTTTACCAGCCTTTGACCTTGACCTCACCTTTTCTTTCTCCACATACCTCTCTTGGGGCTTCCGCATTTCCTCTCATGGTTCCAAATATCATCTAAATGATGATGACCCCCAGATCTATATCCTAGAGACACAGCCTAAGCTCCTGATCTGTGTTGCCAACACTTACACTTGCATGGCCTCATGGACATCACAGACTCAGAATGCTCAACCCAAGCTCATATTCCTCCCTCAAAGCTTGCCTGTTTCCCACTCTCTCTCATGAAATGATAACACCACTCGCTCAGCTGACGAAGCCAGGAAACTGCCATCACCTCCGCTCGTCTATTTGTCTCACCCTTTACATCCAGCCATATGCAAATTCTTCCTATTGATTTACTACTTCAGTATCTCTCAGAACTATTCACTTCTCTCCATCCTTGAAGCGACTCTCTAGTTTTTACCATTACTGTCTCATGCCTGGATGGCTGCCAGCTTCAGCCTCCACTCTTGCCCCTTCCAGTACATTCTCTACATTGCAGCCAAGGGAACTTTCTATTATGCAAATGCAACTAACTACTGGCTTCTTTATCTAAAATCTTTTAGTGGTATCCCAAAGGCTCCAAGGATAAAGTCCAAACTCTTTAACATGTTTTAAGGTCTTTTCACTGAGCTTGTTTCTGCTTGCTTCTCAGCCTTAATCTTCACACACAATGCACCAGTCGTGATTACATCCAGCTATATGTAAATGGTGACACAGATAACTGAAATTGGAGGGGTCGGTCCATTATTATTATTTTTTACCATATCAAGAAATTCAGGGGTAGACAGTTCAGGGCTAAAACAGTGGCTCCACGATATCATCAACCTCGTAGGCTCCTTATTATATCTTTTAACACTACCAGCCCGAGCTCGGGCTTTTCTCCTTATGGTTACTTCATGGTTTCAAGATGGCTGCTCCCCCTTAGAAGTACATCCAAATTCCAGATAGGAGATGAAGGGGGAACAACAAAGAAAAAGAGATGGCACCTGTATCAGGAGAGCAAAACTTACTCAAATCACCTAAACAACTGCTCATGTCTCATTGGCCAGAACTCTGCCAAAGGGCCCTTAACTGTAAGTCAAACAAAAGCATGTAGTATTTTTTTGTGTTTGTTTTTATATCTTTTAACATAGATACTTTTCTCCTTTGAATAAAATAAGAGTTCTGTTCATAAGAAAGTAGTAAAAATTACATATGGACTAGGGACACCTGGGTGGCTCAGTCGTTAAGCGTCTGCCTTCGGCTCAGGTCATGATCCCAGGGTCCTGGGACCGAGCGCCGCATCCAGCTCCCTGCTCCGCGGGAAGCCTGCTTCTCCCTCTCCCACTCCCCCTGCTTGTGCCCTCTCTCTTTCTCTCTCTGACAAATAAATAGATAAAATCTTAAAAAACAATTACATATGGACTAAATAATAGCATTTACCACAGGAGCTTTCACTGAATTCCTGAAATAATGAAACATTCTCTGAAAGGTCCTTTTGTCGTTGTCCCTGTAACTCTTTCCCCTGGAAGAGTTTTTCATGACACTTATTTGCCTGGCTAACATCTACTTATACTTCAGGTCTAGAGTAAATGTCACCTCTTGTAGAGCATCTTCTGTGAGGCTCTCTATGCTACTCTCCTTCAGATTCCAAACTAGCCTCCCTACGACCCTCAGCATGATTGGCTTTTTAAAATGTGATCTAATTTTCTCTTTAACGCTCCGACTTTTCCACTAGACTGTGCCTATTTTGATCGCCACTGCATGTTTGTAGCACATCAGGTACTCAATATAAATTGCTAAATAGATATGAAATAAACATGAATAGGATAGTGATTGAAAAGATATATGCATATACATAATACATTATATGTTATATATATTCAACATCGTATAAAGAGATCCAAAAAATTAGAATATACTTGAAAATAAATATGGGGTGAATCATAAAAGATGGATTAATTTTATTTGCAATTAGTAATATATCCCTCTGCCCCCTGTCATGGTACTAGAATTATCCTTCTCTGGGCTACTTGCTTATTTTTCTCAGAGGTATCATACTCAAATGTTAGTATATTTAAAACAGATCGACGAGATTCAAAGGAGCTAGTCACTTTGAAGAAATGAACAACTAATAGAAGGATCAGGATTAAAGAATATATCAGGTTAAAATAAAATATATCAGATCAAAGAATATATCAAACGGGAGATTCTAATATTTCTCTCTTTCACTTGGGCAATGAAAGCTTCCTAACTCGAAGAAAATAGCTTTGTTTCCACTTTATGAATTCTTACTCATGTTTTAAACTATCAACATCAACTTTCAAATGTTATTGTGCATCCTCTCACACTTACCAATATCTTAATGGATACTAAATAAATATTTTTGGATGAAATATATACCAGGAAAGTGGCCTTTCCTTCATATTAGGAGAAAAATAATGGAGATTTGATAAAACCTAGCTTAGAAATTCTTGTCTAGGGATTTGCATATTGGATTGTGCAGAAAGCTAAGACTCCAGGCATGCTTCCTAGGCCTAGTTTTTTCTCAGTGCAGAATTATGTACTTCTTTGCTAGTCACTCTCTTATGATCTGTACTGATGATTTAACACAGAAATCCTCCCTTTTGGCTAAACATGGGCTCAAAATCTAGATAAATTACTTATGAATCAATGCTTTCTGAAAATTAAAGAAAAACTAAAATATAAACTGAAAAGTAAGATTCAGGACATGTTTATATTTGCTCACTTCATTCTAAGTAGGACAGCCAGCAGAGACTAGGCTTTGGGAACACGAGCCTTAGCTTTGAATCAAAGAAACAATTTAACTCTAAACTTTTGCTAATATAAATAATGTAAGACACTAAGTGATGACATCTGGGGTGAAGCATTTGTATTTTCAGTGAGCTATCATAAGGTCTGGAACACATGATGAAAACAATTAAATAAAGAATAACTTAAAGGTATAAGTGAAATCAAAAGTCAACTTGTAAATAAACCATTCCTTATGCATTTTATATATCTTCATCTAAATTTCTCACATGCTGTAATATGAGGGGTCTCCTGGATTTTTCTGGGCAAATGTTTGCTCCCAAAACTAGAAGCAGTATTTCCCCATTTTTTCTCTCATTTTATTTTTCCCCTTTTTTGAGGTATAATTGGCACCTAACATTGTGTAAGTTCAAGATGTACATGTTGATTCAATACATTTATATGTTGCAAAATGATTACCGCCTTTTTTGTGGTGAGAACATTTAAGATCTACTCTCTTAGCAAAGTTCAAGTATATATTACAGTATTATTAGCTCTAATCCCCATGCTACATATTAGATCCTCTGAATTTTCTTTTTTTCAAGTTATTTCAGTGGGCCACTGCCAAAAAGCTCAGAGCCCTTATTTGCTCCACTGGCCATTGGAACGTCTACCTCCATGCACATCATTGCTTCCCTGTAGAACTTGCCAGACTCTGCCAGTGGAATTAATTTTTGTGCTTTCATTGTTCTTTAATCAACTCTTTGCTTTGGATTCTGCTCATTCTCTTAGCCTGTTTTCTATAGCTTTAATTTGAATTCATCCTCTAATTATGCTTATGACACTTCCAACTCAACTTCCGTGTCAGGCTGTGCTTCTCAGCTGCAACCAGTTTTCTATTAGGGGATGAAGAACTTCAACTTTAGTTTCCAATCCTTACACTATTATATTGCCTGATGTCTTAAAAAGGATGCAGAGGTTAGCAGAACCTTGCTCCATATTTGTTAATAGGAGACCAAACTATTGGTACTTTCTCCCTCTCACTATCCAAAATGTTTTACTTCTTCCAGTCCAAATAAACCCCTTCTCTTATAACTGAATCTCCCTCAAAACAAAAACAAACAAACAAAACTACCCACTGACAACACCCAAGAGCCTTCCCCCACCCCCCCACCCCCTTGCTTAGATGCTCTTGCATCATAAATACATCACTCAGGCTTGTCTTCGGAGAAGTCAGAGTGATACAGGGTGGTAGCTCTGCTTCGCCCAGGCTGATTACTGGTCAACAACACCCTGGCCTCTCAGAATCCCTGAAATGTGTGTTTGGAGACACATGGACTCCAAAGTGCTAACGAATGCCAAGCCATACTCACCCCTCACCTCGTCCAGTCTCCTTTCTTAGAAGGTTTCAAGGACATTTTTCATTTTGAGCTGTTACAAGGTCACATTCTAACTTCTGAGAGATAAACATATAGATGGTCCATTGTTGATGTGCTCAGGATTTCTCAAGATATTGAAGCACACCCCTTCCTCTCCCGACAAAGGCAGGGATGGGGTAGTGGTTCCAATTTAGTCCTGGCTGATTGAAACTATCTTGAAATAAGACACTCCCATCTTTCAACTCCTGCTCTGAGCTATATTCTGTATTTCAACTATAGAAAAGGTGCTCCAAGTTCTAGTGTAGGTCTGGGTAGTGGGGAGTTGGCATTACCAGGTAGAAGCCCTTAGGCAGTCATGGGTATTGGCTAATGACGGGGCATAGAGGTCAAAAGTATATGCTCTTTGTTCAAATCACAGATCAGTCAATTTTACTAGCCTATACCCTGGACATTTTCAGGGAAGATAACAGGGAAAGACATATGTCTGTCTAGGCTTTTATTCTGTGCGTAGTTATACAAGGAAATTTGAGTTGTAGTGTTCATTTGTATCTGTGAATGTGACCTCATTTCAAAAAAGCGTTCTTACGGATGTAACTAAGGCTCTTAAAATTAGATCACCCTGCATTAATGGGGTATGCCCTAAATCCAATGACAAGTGTCCTTATAAGAAGAAAAGACACAGTGAAGGAGGCCTTGTGAAGGATTGGCGATGAGCCAAGGAACACCTGGAGCTTCCCGAATCTGAAAGAGGAGGAAGGATTCTGCCCTAGAGTCTTCATAGTGAACATGACCCAGAGGACACCTTAATTCTGGATTTCTGCTTCCAGAACTGTGAGAGAATAAATTTCTGTTGTTTTAAGCCACCAAGTTTGTGGTAATTTGTGGTGGCTGCCTTAGGAAACAGACAATTTGGGAGAGTAATAAAATAAATACAATTAAATTATAAGATTTGCAATCCTCCCAACTCCCCCTCCCTTCTAAGGAAGCAAGGATCTCGGCCAGCTATTGTTTGCTTGTTTGTGTTTGTTGTTTTTGTGTTTGATCATGTTAAAGGGTGAAAAGGAGAGTCAGGTTAAGAGCAGGAATTGGGCTGGAGGCTGTGGAGAGGGAGGGTGGGAAGAGATTAAGTAGGAAATACGGCAGCTACTACGAAGAGCAGATTTGGGGGAAGGCCTGCTCTATGTTCTACTATATTAAACCCCCTTTTGTTGCCTTCTCAAGAGAACCTCAACAAACCGTGGAACTACTTCAGAGGCTTCCTGGAGTTGGGTCTTTGTCTCTTTAGGTTGCATAACTAGCTGAGATTAGTGTGGTGGTGAGGGGCACATAAATTAGGTTACATTTTTATAACCAGAAAATAAAGGTAATTTCTCCTTGCCAAAACAAAATGTGTGTGTGTGTGTGTGTGTGTGTGTGTGTGTGTGTGTGTGAACACCAGGGTACTCTTGATATCTTGTAGTCAGAGATGGCTACAGATGTTCAGGAAAAGAAAAGTTTCCTTTACTTCTGCCCTGGCCAGGGGCACCCTGACCCACCCAAGGGGTGGACACTGCCGGATCTATGCCTCCAACTGGACAACAGATGTTGTCTGCTAGTCTTGAGAGCTTCTATCCCTGCATGATTTGCCTGGGAAACTGACCCCAAATGTATTATTCCCTTATCTAAGAATGGAAATTGCCTGTCCAATCTGCCTTCTGGGCTCTGTGGCACTAATCCAACTATAATCTGCTGTAGCCTAGAGCAGCTATGGAGCCCTCACACTCCTTCTTTGGCCCCATAGCCTGCACACGTTAGGACTGCAAATATGCCATAATCTACAGGCAGGGTGTCTCCCCAAAACAACAATAGCAGCAGCAGTAACAATATTATGGAACCCCTTAAGTCCCAGCAGTCAATGTACCAATGAGGCCCAAACATGAGAATACCCCTGCTCTGAACACTACTTTTCTTAAGTGCCATTTAATTCTGAGTGAGTGAGGCCATTGTGTGTGCCAAATACTTACATACAGCAGGCTGCATATATAAAAATTCCAAGGCTAAGTGTGGTGTGACCTGTGTAAAGTTGGGGGCTGTATACGTTGCGTGGGGCAACCTATGGCCCGGATTTGCCACCATGCCATTTTAGCCAACCACTGTATTAAACATATTAAATGTGGTTTAGAATAGGGACAGTGGTTTGTATTATGTTTACTCATGATATCTGTCTCCAGGTTAAGTAGTAGTAAAATGGATTATTCAAACCATTTTCTTCCCCTGGATGACCATAGAGACACTTATTCTGAATTTCATCTCCTTCATTAATACAAAGTTATCATGGAACCCCAGTGCAGGGAATCTCCTGACTCCATGGACAGGTCTAGCTATCTGATGTGTGGCTTCTGATTTTTAAAGGTGGTGCTCAGATAGTCTGTATATGCCTTTCTACTGTTTACCATCCATAGAAAAGTGGGTTCAATCCATAGACAAATGGATTAGCAAACGTGCTCTCAAAAAGCATATGCAGTGGTGCTGAATTAAAAAATAAAGCAGCTCCACCCAGAATGGGTTATGCTCTCTAGCAACTACTATTTCTATTTCTCATATTCCATGATCTCTCCAACTTCACTGATACCCCGAGGTAATTTGTATCTAATTACAAACCTCCAGGACTCCTTCCATAGGCAAAGGGCAGAGAAAAACAGCAAGCTAGAGACAGATCATAAGAAAGAGCCTTGGCCTGGGCTTTCATCACAGTCCCCCTTTCCAAGCATCTGATCCTTCTAAAATGAGGGAGACAGTCAGCTCCATTTCAATTGCCTTCTGCCTTTTTCATCTTATTCCCTGAACTCTATCTGACATGAGCTCCGTGATGCATAACAAACACCTAAAATGTTTTCCAGAAGATATTGTTGCTGAAGACTCCATAGTCAGCAGCTATTTCCAGTTCATTGGAAAAGGAAGAGGTCAGGAGGGATTTCCATCTGTATAGCATCTTTGGTGGGTCAATGTTCCAGTGAAAACAAGTCCCCGTTCATCTCTTCCTTTGACCATTCTAAGGAGTTGAGGGCCATCCCCTGTTGTTCTTGCTCCATTGAAGCCAGGGATCATCAGTTCCCTGGGAGGAAAGATCTTACAAAATATATCCCAGCACACGCTAATGTCAATGTCAGATAATTAGGAAAATTGAAATGATCTCATTCTTGTTGATTTGTTTACTTGGGAGGTGACATTAGCCAGAATAATTTGGATAACATCAACATTAATCTTAATTCATGAATTATTAAAACCTTAGACTGTGTCATAGTAAATTTGCAGGAATAATATTTTAATTCAGTACTGTTTGTAATCAGTATGGAAACACATTTTATGATCAAGCATCTTTAATAAAGGTGTCATTTTTATTATAATAACCTTAAACATAATCCCTCTAAAGAAAATGGACTTTGTCATAGTAGCTACATCAAAAGACCTGTTTTTTCAGAGGTTCTAGAAAATATTATGACTACTGAATTCTCATTCTGGCATTAGGAGGAAAATGTATTGGAAATCATCATTCCGAAGAAAAGGAGACCGAATGAAATACATGCAAATATCATAGCCCATTCTGTGCTGAAAATGCCATCTTAATACTGGCCTGGGGTTGTCAAATACGTCAGCTGCCATTCACGTCAGTGTGAAAGAGAGAAACACAGCACAAGTTGCAAAGCACAAAGCAAATAATATCTCTGATTTGCCTTCCACTGATTGCATTATACAAGGAAATTGCCAATCGGTATCTTGGTTTCTTTGCCAACGCAAAAAAAAATAAATAAATTTAACACTTAAATATTCAGTTATATCTTTTGGTGCACTTTTGTGTGCCTATCTGTTGGGTATATACCATGGAATGAAATTTCTGGGTCCTGGGGTACGTATGGATATGTTCATTTTAATCGAAAGCGGAAGTTTTTCAAAACCAACATATCAGTTGAAACTTGAACCAGCAGTAGATGAGAGTTCCAGATGCACCACATCCTCACTAGTATTCTTCCTTGGTATTGCCAAGTAAAATATTTGATTTTAGTCATTCCCTAATGAATACTGAAGTTGAAGTGCTTTTTAGAGGTGTAATGGCTTCCTTCATATCGTTTTTGGTGAAGTGCATTTATAAGCGTCTCGCCCCACCCCCAGGTTGTTTGTCTTACTCACGGGACAAAAGCCAACTGGAATGAATGGTCATTCTACATATGCTGGGCATAGGCTGGCCTTTGAATGCAAACGCTGTTCAAATGCATTAGGCTCAAAATAAATGTTAGGGTTTTTTTCCTTCGAACTCAAAGTGAGTTCCAACTTACTATATTTAGTCGAAGGGTTGGTTGCTCTATACAACAGTATCGTCGTTCGCAGCGTGGAGCTTTGGGAAATGGTCCACAGAGCGGCTGTGTGGCCGAATGATGAACCTGGAGGACAGATGCTTAATGTTTGAATCTATAGTGGGCTTCTCACCATTACTGGAGGCCAAACGTTGCTAAAAATACAATATGGAGGCCGTTCTCTTTACCAGGGCTGTTAGAAGTAGGTGGTGTGAAGACTACTTTGATAAGCTACTGAGATAGGAGATATGAATATCAAGAATTATGCTGGAGTAAGTACAATCTCTAAATGGCACTTCTGACTGACTGTATTTTCTTGTAGGAAAATGTATCATATTTTTTTCTTTTATGCCTTCTGAGAGCATATGCTTTTGCTGTGATGCATTCAGAAATCATATAGCTCTGCTTTCTTCCCTTCTCCTTATTTTGGGCAGTTTACAACTCCACAACAAAACTGAATAATCATTTTAGGCTTTCGCAACATAATCGTCTTGCCACCTATCCCGTCTGAGATTGCCATGCAATAGATGTTAACTGAGATCCTTCTATATGCCTAGAAATCAGAGATAAAAGAAAAACCACTAGGGCGCCTGGGTGGCTCAGTTGGTTAAGTGACTGCCTTCGGCTCAGGTCATGATCCTGGAGTCCCGGGATCGAGTCCCACATCGGGCTCCCTGCTCGGCAGGGAGTCTGCTTCTCCCGCTGACCCTCTTCCCTCTCGTGCTCTCTATCTCTCATTCTCTCTCTCTCTCAAATAAATAAAATCTTTAAAAAAAAAAGAAAAGAAAAAAACCACTAAACTACAGAACCATCGTGAAATACAATTTACACTGAGTCACTAATCTTGCTCTTTATTAATTTTGTGAAAAAGTGCTATTTCCTTCTCATCAGCCTTAAACAAGTATAATATTAAGCTTGCCTGATACTTATAAATATATTTTTATTATTTTTCATTCCGTTATTATTCCTAGAAAGAGTTAAATGCCTTCCTATATCATTTTTGTCGAATGTTCAAGTGCCATCTTCATTAGTATACAGGTTAAGCCTCTGTAGCAAGAAGATTACTTTTTAGGTAAATGTCTATTAGGGAAACATCAGTACTGAGTCATGTGGTCACAATGGGCTCCAAATAAGGCTGAGAAATTTCAGTTCTACCTGGTCAGCCATGTATTTGCTAAAATTTCGGTTGGTGCTATGATTAGAAGGAATTAAGGGATACCGAATACTAGGGCACACTAAGTAGCTTCTACCATGACCTGTTTGCACGGTAACTCGGTTATCTCCTGTCCCTTTCATCTCACAAACGTCTTTTCCAAGAGTGAACAATGTAGAGTCCAGTCCAGTTTAGCTCAGAATCTAGAATGTCTGCATTACAGGATTTCTTTTCCTTTAATGCCCATGGTTCTTGGTCATACCACTGGGAAGAATGAAGAGGTAGACCAGATGAAGAGGGGTGGGCAGCAAAGCAAAGCTCATCGAGTGGCAGTACAAAGCTCCCGAAGAGGGAGGAGACCCAAGAGGGTTACCATTGGCGTTTCTAAGGCTAGGGCTATTTATGGGCTTGTTGACGGGCTGTTTTAATCTGATTAACCCTCCCTGCACCTGTCACCTAGTCAGGTTTTTGTCCACGGGCTCATCTACCTATCAGGTAGCTGTTCACATGCGAAAGAGTGGAGGGTTCCTTCCAGGGTGGTGTGTAGTATAAAATGGGGTCTTTTTCCTTTGGAGGGTCGTTTCCTCTTAGGATGGGGCCCCTTGCCCCTGCCTGCCTTTCTCCCAACTATCTTCCGTTATCTAGGTGAGGCAAATTATTTCCATGAACCCCGATGAGGCTTTGTCTGATTCCTGTGACCTATAAACTAGTGGATACTTTCACTGCCATGCCTCCAGCCCCCCACACATAAGTGCAAATACCCTGACATACAGCGATGAAATAGAACTAGGAAAACTGCAAGAAAAATTCCTACTTGGACATGCAAAGAATGGGAAACATACAGAAGCACTTGTTTAGAGCAGTGCTGAGATCTTGCTGGGCAGAAAGTGTGAAGACTACCCTCACAGTGGTGGAGAAAGTTCCTTAATGAAATTCTTCTTTGCTCTCTGAAAGAGTCCCGCGTCCTTGTGGTCTCCAGGCTTTGTTCTTTGCAAACTCTCCTCTGGCCATAATCCCCAGGGACACAGTTACTATGCATGTTGGAGAGCATACCTTCTTTTCCACCCTAGATGGGATGATAGACAAGGAGTTCTAGGTTTTGAGCAGAATGTAGCACAAGTTTCTCAGCTCTCTGCTGAGAGGAACTCAGGAAGTGCTTTATGGTTAAATAACTGCAAATGTTTGTAGACTAGACTTGTAAGTTCTTTAGTGGTATAACTGGCTCAAAACCAGAACCGATTCCTCGTCTGCTTGGTTCCTGGTAGCTGTATAGGAGAGAAACCACAATCAGAGGCTTTATCTGGATATCACGGTACCAATCATCCCTCTCTCCTTTAAGAGCAGCTACATTGAGTGGAAAAACACCCTTAATCTGATTTTGGATTGGCTCACATTCCTGGTTGAGAACACTTAAAGGAAGGCTCTTGAATAAGGTCCTGAGTGACAACTTTATCTACTGTTATTTTGTTTATAGAAACAGTTGGCTTTTCCAAGTTACTAATCCCTTAGTCAATTTAGATTAAAGGCCACCTGCTGAGAAGAGAGCAGACTTAGATCCCCTTTCATCTCTGCTTTAAACTGATTAATTCTTGCCTGACTTCATCTCTCTCTGAGAGCACATTGCTAAAAGCTGCAAGGAACAGCCAACACACATTACCATTCTGCATTTTCTTAACCTTAGCCTGAATCTGATCTGCCTTCTTAGTTACCACTGGCAACAGTTTTATTTAATGTTTTACCATATAAAGGATTACGTGCATCTCAGCCTAAAATATCTATTTACTCACTCTTAGCAAGTCTGTCATTAAGGCAGGATGCCATATATTAGAACATTTTTATGAAAAACTCTACTTTTTTAAAAAAGATTTTATTTATTTATTCATGAAAGACAGAGAGAGAGAGAGAGAGAGAGAGAGAGGCAGAGGGAGAAGCAGGCTCCCGCTGAGCAGGGAGCCCGATGCGGGACTCGACCCCAGGACCCTGGGATCATGACCTGAGCCGAAAGCAGACGCTTAACCATCTGAGCCACCCAGGCGCCCGAAAAACTCTACTTCTGATATCAGTTTTTATATTAATGGGGGTACAGGCTAAACTGGTCTGAAGACTCCACAATACAGTGGCTCAAATAGGACAGAGTGTTCTTTCTTTTTATTTATCAATCTTAAAATAAGCAGATCCAAGTCATAGTAGAGAAGGTCTGTCATCTACTACATGTGGCTTCTGTCTCTGGGCCCAAGGGAGCCATTCAAGCTCTCGTCACTTTCCAGCAACTGGGAAAGAGAATAGAAAAGTGGAGGACAGAGAACTTCCTTTTTAAGGAATTGACTAGAAACCTGCCCTTATAACTCAAAGAACTTCTGCTCATATGTCATTGGCTGGAATTTAGTCAGATGATCACACCTTGCTTCGGGGAATAAGAAGAATATGAACTATGAAGGCATGTAGATGGGTTTCTATTACCAAAAGGAAACAGGCAAGGATGCATAATACAGACTGATTAGCAGATACAGATATAACATTAATATGTTTTGTTCCTCCCTTGCTTGTGTTTTTGACATCATATATTTAGAAACAGTGTTTTTAGCTCCCAAGTTACATACAAAATTACATCTTTTCAATCTATATTTCATATCTTTATCAGCACCAAGTCACTATCAATAAAAATATTTTTTTTATTTGCAATACATTCTGCTTTTTTATTCTTTGTCCTTTAAGTTACACTCAGTTTTGTTTTTTTTTTTTTTCAGAGCTAGAGAGAATACCTCTCTACACTTCTACCTTCTACATTCTGAATGTTCAGTATAATTGCAATGTCTTACTGATGTGCTTGATGGTAGAAGACTCCATCTGGTAAATTCAAAAAGTGAGTGGATATATAAAATGGTTAATAACATTCCTATACGAGGTGGATATTTTTCTCCCAAAAAATTCCTTTCCCAACAATTTCTTCCGTAAATGAAGGAATTTTTCCTACCTTCTATATAGGTGTTGTTTATTTAATTTTTTACTTCTCACTTTTGCTTATATAACCAATCTCATCAAGCACAAAGTACTTCAAATCAGTAAGAGAGTTTCTGGCACTCAGTTTTCTTCAACATCACCCCATCCTCACCACCATTATTGTTTTATTTATTCTACTCAATCCTTGAGCTTCTCCCAACACCCCCTCCTTTTCTTGTCAAGGTTTCTATGAGTAGTGAATAATTAATTATGCTTATTACTCCATTCCTCAGCATATCCACTTTTTGACACGTCTGTTAATTTTGGCTTTGTTCACACAGTTTATCTTGTCTTCTCCATATTCTGTACACCAGAGACTGGCCATGCCCTTGTTCATTGTCTCCTCTTGTCATTTGGCTTAGGCTGGGGTTGCAGCCCAATGACCTCCACTGATTTCTGGTGTTTTTCCCAGCATCCACACTCACCAGTGAAGGCTATCTTATATGTGGATTGTAAGGTGAGTAGGCAAGCAAATGCATGCTTACCTATTAGGGAACCGGAGGTTACAAAGTAATTAAGTGATTTACCTAATATCCCCGTCCCAACTAGTAATGATAGAGCCAGGGTTCTTCCCAAGGTCTCTTTTAGTTAAAGGACCTATGAAGACACCATGCAGTGTTCTTTAGTGTGGCGTTGGTACCATAACCAACTACACTGCTTTCTGACAAAACAAAGGAAGTCCAATAGATCAGTAATCTGTCCATTATATTTATATTAGGTGTCATCGTAGGGATGCCCAGGAGGGCATCTTGTTCTGCTGAGACTGAGTAGTTTCCTTTCTGTGTGGGAAAAACCATGCCTGGAATGAAATTACACCCTTTCCTTTTTGGTCTCATGTAATGATCACCCTAAAAGTCCACAAGTACTAAATACATTAAAAAATAAAAACCCATAGAGCTAGAAATTTCAGGATCATAGAATATTTTAACTAACTACAGAGTACCTGTAATCCTTACCAGGAAATAGAGCATAATAACTTTGCTATAAATGTTGTTTCATTAAAAGCTGTGGACTCATTATTCTGTGGCTATTTTTGCCTACACATTCTTTTGAGCTTATGGCAGTTTTGGTACTAGAATATGAAATGATTTGCTCCCATGTGTCATTTATAAAATTCCTTGAGAAATATATGGTGTTTGGCAGCAGCCTCTTTTCCTAAGGAATATCATCATGGGAACATGAAGCAGAGGGTTGTGTGGATTCTGTAGGAACGGTTAGGCATTATACCAATTTTCCGCTTTGAGTGACTGATGACCTCTTGGGGCCTAAAACATTACAAAGGAAAGTATAAAATACAGACTTAAATGAGCAGGTGATTCAAGGATTGTAAAACCAGATGTTATCTGTAGTGCCCTCATAAAGGTTCATGTAAAATAATACTTGACCTAACAAAAATATGACCTTTTTTGAAGTACTCTTATATTCAGAAGTCAATATTTCAAATAAGGATTCTTCTCATTCAAACCCAGGCTGAATGTTATGTACCATTAGAAGCCTGTTGGCTAACCTCACTGATGACCTGCTGAGACTATTATCATTCTAGCAATGTCTCTATTGTATCTTCAAACACAGGGCATTCGCAGATATGTTGTGCCTGAGAATAGAAAAATGCCACTCTCAAAAACCAAAGCTCAAAAATCTCTTATTGAATTGGATCCTTAGTTGTTCAAAATATTTTGGTTTTGGCTAAAGCCCAATGAAATATTGTACCTACTCCCTTGTCCCCATAATTGTCCCATATTTACTTTTGTCTTTTCAAGTAGTGTTACTATAATTGTACAGACAGCAACTGCCGTACCTAAGCCCAGGAGGAGGGATTTCTTTCAGCCTCCTTATAAGATCCTCAGGTTGGAGGGGCGCCTGGGTGGCTCATTCGTTAAGCGTCTGCCTTCGGCTCAGGTCATGATCCCAGCGTCCTGGGATCAGGCCCCACATCGGGGAAGCCTGCTTCTCTCTCTCCTACTCCCGCTGCTTCTGTTCCCTTTCTCGCTGTGTCTCTCTCTGTGAAATAAATAAATAAAATCTTAAAAAAAAAAAAAGATTCTCAGGTTGGAGCAAGAACAGCAACTTGGCAAGAATTAGGAAAGAGATGAAATGCTGATTAGATTTCCCCCTAGCTACAATTATATTTATTTTCTATTTCAGAAATGAGGGTCTAAGGCTGAAGGAGGAATAGATGGAAGAGAGTCGGAAAATCTATCAGTTTCTCAGCTTTCCCCCAATATGCCAACGCCTAGAATACTGATTTCATTGTATACCTTTCTACCCAGTGTGGTAGGTAGAATAACAAACACTCAAAGATGACCACAACTTGCCTGGGACCTGTGGATATATTACCTTACATGGCAAAAGGACTGTATAGAAGTGATTAAATTAAGGATCTTAAAATGGGGAGATTATTCAGGAGGACCCAACATAATTAGAGCGGTCCTTACAAGTGAAGGAAGGAGTGAAGGTAGGAAAGTCAGTCAGAGAAGGACACGTTACTAACGGTCACATAACAGAAGTCAGATAGGGAGAGAGAGAAAGATTTTTGAAGATGCTACACTGTTAGCTTTAAATACGGAAGAAGTGGCCACAGGCCAAGGAATGCAGGAGGCTGCTGAGAGCTGGAAAAGGCAAGGAGAGGGATTGTCCCCCTAGGACCCCCAAAAGGATCACAACACTGATGATCCATTTTATAATTCTGAATTCCAGAACTAGAAGAAATATATTTGTGTTGTTTTAAAGCCACTGAATTTGGGATATTTTGTAATGCAGCAATAGGAAATGAATATACCATGATTCAACATCAATTTTAAATGTAGCATCTCAAAATTGTAGTGTTTAAAACTGAAAAAAAGGATCTACACACACACTTGTGTCCATATATTTTAATATCTGCTAAATAACTAAGTCTTAGGTATAGGGTCTCTATTTCATGATGATAAGAATATGGCAAATTCAGTTAGTTAATTTGAAGATCTTATTTGTCCTTTATGTGAAATATCATGTTAAAAAAAGAACGCAGCTGTCCTATCATGTGGTAACTTCTCATTTTAGCTTCTTTCCTTAAAATTTCTCGGTGGTAACTCCCTACTTTTTTTTCCATTTGAAATGTAGTTCCTCTAGGTTTGGGATTCTTGGGCTCGGCAATGTTGACATGTGGGACTAAATAATCCTTTGTTGCGAGGGGCTCTTTTGTGCTGTAGGATGTGGAGCAGCATCCCGGGGTCCTGCCCACTAGATGCCAGTAGCATGTGATGTTCCCTAGTATGACAACCAAAAATGTCACCAGACATTGCCAAGTGACTCCTGAGGAGCAAAATTAACTCTGGTTGAAAGTCACTGCTTTAGGTAATGCACAATTTGGTGATAAATGCCCTGTAAGCATCCACTACAACATTCACAAGAATATGATTATATTGTGGGAATATGATCAGAAACGCATGGGTTGTTGTATGACTAAAGGAGGCTGACAGCCTCAACCATCATGGATGCCCTTGGGTTTCTTGCCTCACCATCCTCTTTGCTGCTCCTCCCCCATCTCGCGCCTCTCCATGGTGGAACATCCTGGGACTCAGTTATCCTGTCAGATGCCTTCTTTATCTACACTCACACCCCATGTCATCACGTCTGCTCTCATATCTTTAAATGTGACTCATGGCAAATATACGTCCCTGGCCATGAATTCTCTATTGAACTTGAATAGCCTACCTGACAACTTCCATTGACAGTCCAGTAGGATAAGCATTTCAAAAAGGAACAAGCTCAACTCCTGTTTCCCAGTCAAACCTCTCCTCCCACAGCATTTCCCAGCTCAGTAAATGGCAATTCCTCTGAGAGTCAATTTCTCTCATTTTCTCACACCCATTAACAAATCCATTATCCTCTTATTGGCTTCATATTCCAAACATATCAGAATCCAGTCCCTCCTCGCCATTACCACCATCAGCTCTGGCCTGGATTATAATCAAAGCTCTTTACTGGCCTCTCCTTCTAGGCTTGCCATTCTCAGTCTCTTCTTGACTCAGCAGCCAAAGCCATCCTCTTAAAATGTGAGACAAATCATGTCACTCCACCGTATCTCACCCGGAGGGAAAATGAAAATATCACAATTTCTAGGTCATCTGTGCTTCTACTGCCTTTCTGCCTCATCTCCCGTACTTCTCCATCCGTCTCAATCCTCTCCAGTGACACAGTCGTCCTCACAATGCCTTGAACAAGCAGAGCAGCTTCTTTCCCCTCTGCATGAAAGACGCTGCTGGATCTACCCAGAGATATGTCCAGGGTATTAGTCATTAGTCATGATTCTCCAGAGAAACAAATCCAGTAGGAGGGGTGTGTGTGTGTGTGTGTGTGTGTGTGTGTGTGTGTGTGTGTGTGTGTAATTGAGAATTATTTTTAAGAAATTTGCTCATGTATTATGAAGGCTGAGAAGTCCCACGATATGCTGTCTACAAGCTGGGGACCCAGGAGAACCGGTGGTGTAAATTCCCATCTGAGTACCAAGCCCTGAGAACCAGAGAGCTGATGGTGTAAATCATAGCCCTAGGGCAGAAAACTGGTATTTCAATTCAAGCAGTTAGTCAGAGAGAACCAATTCGACCTGCTGCCACATTTTTGTTCTATTCCGGCCTTCCACAGATTGGAAGATGCCCACCCATACTGGGGAAGGCCATATGCTTTACTCAGTCTACCAGTTCAAATGCTAATCCCTTTGAGAAACACCTCCACAGGGACGCCTGGGTGGCTTATTCAGTTAAGCGTCTGCCTTTGGCTCAGGTGATGATCTCAGGGTCCTGGGAAGGAGTCCCGTGTCGGGCTCCCTGCTCAGCAAGGAGTCTGCTTCTCCCTCTTCCTCTGCCACTTGCCCTGCTTCTGCTCGCTCACTCGGTCTCTGTCTCTCTCAAACAAATAGATAAAACCTTAAATAAAAAAAAAATAGAAGAAGAAGAAGAAGAAGAAGAAGAAGAAGAAGAAGAGGAAGAAGAAGAAGAAGAAGAAGAAGAAGAAGAAGAAGAAAGAAGAAACACATCCACAGACACACCCAGAAACAATGTTTAACCAGATATCTGGGCATCTCATGGCCTGGTCAAGATGACACAAAGTTAACGATCACAGACTCAACCCCTCACTTCCTTCAGGTCTCTGATCAAATGTCACCTTAGAAAGGTCTTTCCTGTTCACTTCATCTAAAATGGAATCCCTCATCCCACAAATGCTATTCTCTCTGGCCTTATTATTATTTTTTATAACACTTATTGCTATACAGCAGAATACATATTTGAGTATTGCTTCTTTTCTGTCTCTATCCACTCAATTGTAGCTCCATTGAGGACAGGGCATCCTTAACTACCTGCTCTCTACTGTAGCACCAGTTCAAGGATATAGACCAGGATCGATCGATCAATCGATCTATATCTATATAATATAGATATAATAGATATTACAGATATAGAATATATCAATATAGATATATAGATATAGATAAATATCATATATATATATCAGATAGATAAATAGATAGATAGATATGCTAGGATATACATGCCAGCCTATCTTGGCATGTAGCAAATATATTATAAAAATCAATATATGATTTCACTCTGTTGAACCTCAAATTTAGAAGATAGTATAACACATTTTTAGAGTGAGAACACAGCCACATTTGACCTGCCTAGAAGCACTATTCTTTTTCAATCTAAAATAAAATAAATGACTATATTTCTCAGTGTTTTGACCAACTATGAAGTCTGTCTTTATTAACATGGAGAAAGAGTGCCCTCTACTGTGCTGTTTAGACGTACACAGTTCTGAAGGTTTTAAAAAAAGTCTTAATTTTTGTTTTAATCAGGGAGAACACGGTTTCAATGAATTTGAAGAGAGTTACAAATAAATAACTTCCATTCTTATTGCTTTAAAATAAAAATCTATTTCTAGAGTAAACGGAGAATAAATCTTATGCTGTTGGCATGTAGATTTCTTGTAATGGAGAATTCACTGCCTCAAAGTTGTCTCGAGGCTAGAGTAGGACATGGAAAGAAATTTTAAGTCAAAGGGATGTTTGTGCCCCACACCCAGTTATCAAATACTGTTTGGAAGAAAAATAATTATTGCTTTTGCTGTTCCTGCATATGAAAATAATCTAAGTATGCTCCCTGGTTAATGAAGAGGACTCTAGAGCTGGAGAGTTGTATTTGATTTGCAGAAGGCTCTGTCCTTGCTGCATATTATAATCACCTGGGAGCATTTAAAGACTATTAACACCCAGATCACTTTCACCAAGAATACTTCTTCTTTTTCAATCTTTGAGCCTTTTAGTTCTTTCCCTTATTAAAGTGGTTCTCCACAGAGGGGCCATTGTGCTTCTCTGTCTCCCCAGGGACATTTGGAAAAGTCTGGAGGCATTTTCAATCGGTACACCATGGGTAGAGGAGGAGAGTGCCACTGGTATCCGGTGAGCAGAGGCCAGAGATGCTACTAATCATCCTGGAATGCACAGCACAGCACCCCCCTACTTAAAACAAAGAATTATCAAAATGCCAATAGTGCTGAGGTTTGTTTGTTCGCTTTTTGTTTTTTAAAGATTTTATTTATTTATTTGACAAAGAGAGAGACACAGAGAGAGAGGGAACACAAGCAGGGGGTGTGGGAAAGGGAGAAGCAGGCGGGAGCCAAGCAGGGAGCTGAGCAGGGAGCCCGATGTGGGGCTCGATCCCAGGACCCCGGGATCATGACCTGAGCCGAAGGCAGACGCTTAACGTACTGAGCCACCCAGGTGCCCAATAGTGCCAAGGTTTAAAAGCCCTGCCTTATTAGACTGCTTATAACTTCCAGTAAAATATGGAATAGGAAAGATGAGAACAAACAACTGTATTTTGCTCCAGATCTTACTGGGAAACATTTGTTTTCCTCTCTCAAATAGGATGTACTTTTTTTTTTTTTTTTGGCAGATATCCCTTTCAAAATTGAGGAACTTCCATTCTATTCCTTTGTTGAGAGTTTTTATTATGAATGGTTATTGGATTTTATTAAATGCTTTGCTGCATCTGTTCAGATGTTCACATGGTTTTTCCTTTTTAGTCTGTTAATATGGAGGATTCTTGACACATTCTTAAATGTTAGGATGGGTTCCATGATAAACGTCTTCAATTTTTACATATTGTTGGATTCGATTTGATGTGTTTTCATGGTTTTGGTATCTATGTTTTGAGACATGCTGGTATGTAGTTTTTCTTTCTTATAATCTGCTTCTTTTTTGATATCAGGGTAATACTCGCCTCATCAATGAACCAGGAAATGTTCTCTCCTTTTTCTTTTTACCAACATCTTCTAGTATGCGGAAGAGTTTGTATAGAACTGGTTTTATGCTTTCTTAAAGGTTTGATAGAAGTCACCAGTGAAGTCCAACTGAGCCTAGGCTTTTCTCTGCTAGGAGGTGTAACTATGAATTCATTTTCTTTAGGATGCACACGTTTTGCTACCTAGGTGGGCTGTACTCCTGAGTTAGCCTTACTAGTCTGTCTCCCAAGGAATTTGCCTGTTCATCAATGTCAAATTTATAAGCATAAAATTATGTTTCTTATTTTTTTAGTGACCAAAGGTTCTATGGACTCTTTTTTCCCAATATTAGTAATTCCTATTTCTTCCCTTTTTCTGGAGGAGTCCGTATTAGTCGTTCCTGTCTCCCTGCTTTCTTTGGGTTTAGTTTGCTCTTCTCTCAGTTTCTTAAGGCGGAAGCTTCCATCGTTGACTTAAGGCCTTTCCATTTATCTTATGTTAACATTTAATGTTATAAATTTCCTTTTGAATACTGAGTTAGCCTTACTTTTGATAGGTTGTATTCCAATTTTCACTGAAATAAAAATATTTTCTCATTTCCCTTGGGGTTTCTCCTTTCGTCCAAAGATTTGGAGATTAGCCAGATATCTCCCTGTCATTCATATTTAGTTTAATTCCACTGTGGTTAGATACCATTGTATGATTTTTCAATACCTTAAATTTGTTGAAATTTGTTTTATGGATCAGAGTATTATTTTCTCTCTTGGTGAACATTTTAAATGCCCTTACAAAGCAAATATGCATGCTGCAATTACTGGGGGAGCGTTCAGTACATATCAATCCGGTTAAGCTGGTTGAGAAAGTTGTTTGAGACCTCTAGGTCCTGACCGATTTTCTTCTCACTCTACTAGCTATTGAGAGATGATTTCCCTATTGAGATGTAATTCTATGTCTTCTGTTTTTTTCATAGTTTCCTTTTCAGTTTAACTTTTTGAAACATATGAATTTCATCTCGGCACATGCATGAAAATGTGGATTCAACCTTTCCTGTTTCTTCTCCCACCACCGAAGTAGCTCATCATTAATATTTTAGATAGTATGGTAAGATGGTATTTGAGAGAAAATTATTTTAGCTAATTTGTAAAATACAGTGCATGCTTTAAAAATATCTAATGTAGTCTTTAAAACTAAAAGGGAAGAAATCATAGTGGAGAAAAAATAAGACAGCAAGAAAAAAAGTTTTGATGACACATTTTTGAACTACAACATATGCATCCTGTATACATAAAATGAATGCTATTATTCTTTCTTTTGACTAGAATTCCATCCCTCTGAATAACCTGTCCAATGTAGTATTTTGAAGCCAATTCTCTAGTGGTCTTGCAAAATAAAACAAATTGATAAGACAATTGTTTATTTTACATAGGTTCCTTGTTTCCTGGTCTTTTGCTTAAAGTTAATGTCACAATCTGATTTCTTATTTAAAATTCCTGATATTGGGGCGCCTGGGTGGCTCAGTTGGTTAAGCGTCTGCCTTCAGCTCAAGTCATGATATCTGGGTCCTGGGATTGAGCCCCGCGTCGGGGGCTCCCTCTCCCTCTGCCCCCCCACCCCAGCCCCTGCTCGTGTTCTCTCTCTCTAATAAATAAATAAAATCTTAAAAAATAAAATTCCTGAGATGTGCTACTTCTAACTAGAATACTTATTTCTGGTTAGCACTTGATTTTCCTGTGCTAAATTTTGTTTTCTAGTCACGCATTTCATACAAAAGAGTGTACTATGTTATTTGAAGCAAGGAAAGGCCTGTAAAAGCACTAGTCGCTGAGAAACAACTGTATTTGTTTTGGTTTTTCATCCTAAAAATCTTTGAGGAAAATCAAAGAGAAGAAAGAAATCTAAATATTAAAATCTAAATATTAAAAATAAGCAATAGCTCCATTCAAGAAAAATAGAAAGTTATGAAACTTAAAAAGTTAGGCTGCATGAAACTGCATTTTAAACCCAGAAAACTAATGTCTATGAGGGCTTACATATATTTTGAGTTTTAAGGCTTTCACCTAATATTTCCTGTCCTCATTCCCTACATATCTTTCCTCCATAGAACTTACATTCTAGTATATTTTATAATATACAGTAGTCCCCACTTATCCACAGGGGATACATTCCAAGATCCCCAGTGGATGCCTGAAACTAAGGTTAGTACAGAATCCTATATATGCTATTTTTTCTCCTATACATACATAGGTCTTGTTGAGGTTTAATTTTATAAATTAGCTCTTATGAAACCTCAGTCGTTAAGCGTCTGACTTCGGCTCAGGTCATGATCTCAGGGTCCTGGGATTGAGCCCTGCATCGGGCTCCCCGCTCCACGGGAAGCCTGCTTCTTCTCCCTCTCCCACTCCCCCTGCTTGTGTTCCTCTCTCGCTGTGTCTCTCTCTGTAAATAAATAAATAAAATCTTTAAAAAAAGAGAGATTATAATATACTGTAATAAAAGTTATGTGAATGTGGACTTTCTCTCTCAAAATGTCTTATTGCACAGTACTCACCCTACTTCTGGTGGTGATGTGGGATAATAAAATGCCTGTGTGACGCAATTAAGTGAAGTAAACGGCAGAGCCATTGTGTCGTAGCGTTAGGCGACTATTGGCCTTCCGAATATATATCAGGAGGAGGATCATCTGCTTCCAGGCCACAGCTGACCATGGTTAACTGAAACCATGGAAAGCAAGACTGAGGGTAAGTGGGGATGACTATATCTACTTACTGGCTTTGTTTTTGTTAGCTTCTTCCCTGGAATATAAACTCCATGACAGTTTGGGTTTTGTCTGTTTCATTCATGTTGGGTCCAAAGTGCTTAGAATTGTGCCCCACACCCAGTAGATGCCTAATAAAAATATTTCCTGACTGAATGAACAGTCTCTGGAAGTGCAGCTTCTCGCTGCTTCCTCACCACTCACACAAGCTGCAGGTCCCCACACCACCACTCACTTTTCCACCCTAATGGTCCTGGGCTCGATTCTCCACGCCAGGACCCATGCCAGGACCCAGTCTGAAACACATCCACCAATCATTTTCCCCCGAGGCGGTGTGAGAATTCCTCAGATCGTTGCTTGCCTCTGAGTCCCCTTTCCATGGAAAAGTAGTTCCTGCTCCCCACGGGCCACCTCCTAGCCTGACACCAAAGTTGGTTTCTGCTTTACTGGCGCTTCACCTTCTGCCCCGACTCCTGTTTTCTGGGGCCTGTTAAATCAGTTAAACGAGGAGGCCGTTAGACTCACGTAGTTCTAATGCTGTGGAGACCTATGCAAGCAAACCAAAATCTAAGCCTATAAATGCCTCAAGGTTACAAAGTCAAAATCAAGAATTTTCCTACTTTGGAACGTCTGGGTGGCTCAGTCGGTTAAACGTCTGCCTTTGGCTCAGGTCATGATCCCGGGGTCCTGGTATCCAGTCCCCGCATCGGGCTCCCTGCTCAGCGGGGGGCCTGCTTCTCCCTCTCCCACTCCCCCCCTGCTTGTGCTAGCTCGCTCTTTCTCTCTCTCTGACAAATAAACAAAATCTTAAAAAAAGAATTTCCTTACTTTGCTTTACTTTTTCTTTAGTGAAGTCTTTCCCTGCGCTCCTGCTGGTAGATTTGGCACTGCCAAATCCAAATTGATTTTTGCTCAAACTCTTGAAATGCCTGATATGCCTCAGTTTATCCTTTAACAGGGCCCAGATGTCATATGCACTGATATTTAAAATCTTTCATAATTATGTAAACTTGGAAAAGTTGTTTGACTACTTAATGAGGATGAATTAAGAAACATTAAATTCATATTTATTTATGCATAAAAGTATTTAACCTTAAAACTAATTGTGTAATTAACTCACATGTCATATTTAAATAAAATGTCACAACAAAAAACCTTTCCAAAAGAGATGCATTTTAATGATGAAAGACAGCATTAGTGAATTTTTTCGTACATAACCTTTGTGTTATTAAACATGTACTGTCAAATACAAACATCCAACCAGATAAGACTACAATTATTTTGTCATGAAAAACCTGTGATTTCAAAGGCTTTTAAAAAAGGCAAAAATGGTAAAATTACTCTTAGAAAAAGATACTTAGTGAATGGTATCACAGTCACATTGGCTGAAGAAGGCAAATAACAACAAACTTTTAAACCATCTTAACATAAGCCTCAATGCAAAAATACAATTCTTTTGAACACAGCACATGGAAAGGAGATTAACCTCAAAGGCATTATGGCTTACTTCTCTGGCATATTAAAGAACAAGTTTGGCTAAAGTTTCTTGAATTATAAAATTCCCTGATGAATGCCCCTAGATTATGCTCAGCTTTTCACTTTTAAAAGGTCATATAAAAAGATATAAATCAGTTTCCAGCAGAGCTAATATTGGTCCATAACAGAAATTTACTTTAGGTTATTTTAAAATGCTAACATAAGAAAATTCTAGTTTAAAAAGAATTTCAAACCAATAGTAGGCATTAAAAAATAGTCATAGGGCCAGTTGATTTTCTAAAACCAAACAAACCGAAAAACCTTTCTTCCCCTCAAAACAGCAATGGGACAGTGGCTCCAAAACATGTGTTTGTTTTTCTCCTACAAAAACCAGTTCACCACCTTCTGGAATCCCAGCCCAGGAACCAGCCTGTGAATGTGGCCGGCTCATGGCCCTGCTTTACGGTGACAATTGGCGTCCTCTTGTCTCTTCCAGAAGGATCTGTCTCAAGATACATTTTGGCTATAAAGAATTGAAAGACAAACACATTCAGTTAGTTGTTTTTTTAAAAATTTTTTATTTAAATTCAATTTAATTAACATATAGTGTATTATTAGTTTCGGAGGTAGAATTCGGTGATTCATCAGTTGCAGACAACACCCAGTGCCATTACTTCAAGTGCCCTCCTTAATGCCCATCACCCAGTTACCCCATCCCCCACCCACCAACCCTCCAGCAACCCTCAGTTTGTTTCCTATAGTTAAGAGTCTCTTATGGTTTGCCTCCCTCTCTGTTGTCCTCTTATTTTATTTTTCCTTCCCTTCCCCTACGTTCATCTGTTTTGTTTCTTAAATTCCACATATGAGTGAAATTATATGGTATTTGTCTCTCTCTGACTTATTTCACTGAGCATAATACCCTCTAGTTCCATCCATGTCATTGCAAATTGCAAGATTTCATTCTTTTTGATGGCTGAGTAATACTCCATTGTGTGTACGTGTGTGTGTGTGTGTGTGTGTGTGTGTGTAAACACATCTCCTTTATCCATTCATCTGTCGATGGACATCTGGACTCTTTCCATAGTTTGGCTATTGTGGACATTGCTGCTATAAACATTGGGGTGCATGTGCCCCTTCAAATCATTATGTTTGTATCCTTTGGATAAATACCTAGTAGTGCAATTCCTGGGTCGTAGGGTCAGTTAGTTTTGATTAAACTAAAATAACTATGAAATGAAAAGTCTCCCAATAAAAATAATGAATCAGATTTTCATTGCCCTGAAGTAGCCAAATACCGTCCCATATGAACAATTCCTTATTGATTTCTCTCATCTGCCATGGATTGCACATGAGAGTCTAATGGTTGCCTTAAAAAATTTCAAACGTTATAGAATTATCTTTATAGCATAATTATTCCTGTACTTTTCAAAAATAAAAAAAAATTGTGCAGAAATAACAACATTACTCAAAAAGAACTTTAAAAAAATCTAGGTTATCATAGTTATAGAGGGTTTACTATTTCTATAATACAATACTGTTTAAGTGAATTTAAAGTTTTCAGAATAAACTGATGTAATCATGTTCTAAATTAGGTAACAAAACATTTTTCTTATTCTTATTCTGAAATTCTTCAGTTCAAAAAAATTCCATTACACTTAAGTTCTGAAAGCGAAAGCTTATTAGATTCTGCTCGGTTTTAATATGTGGTTTTGAAGAATGTGGTGAAAAGAGCAGTCAGGAGCTTTGTAATAAGCACTCAGGGTAAATGCCATCCATTGTCCATGGGATCTCGCTTACCAGACTTCAGAGATTCTGTTCTCTCAACTTCATTGGCATCTTTGCCGACCCAAATAAAAATCTGAAAAATGAAACAATAATATGTACAGTTTGGGGAGTAAAGGCTCAGTGCAAGCCCTGTACCAAGTGCTTCTCACACATTGCTCATTTCACCTTCACAGGAAGCCCCCAAGTTAGGGATGTGGAGAAGGAGGTGCAAAGAAGGTCCATCACTTTCCCAATGTTTGCACTTATTAGGAGATACTCTAGAATGATACCCAGCCAGTCTGATTCCAGAATCCACATTCTGGTATTTCAGGTTTATATAGTATTTTCTAGTTTATACACTTTCTCAAAACAACATATTGGCTGTTTTCTGCAGCCACCCATTTAGGGCATGTAAGGCAGTCATTATCCCCATATTATTTTTATTATCCTGGGGGGACCTCAGCCTCCCTTGCAAAGCCTCTGCCTTAAGCCTGAAGTGTACACCTAAAATTGTATCTTCTAACGCTTTGGTAAACGTGCTACAATGTTTAGTATTTAAATGTTGATTTTTTTTAAACTGATAACAATTACATATTCTGTATGTATCCTTCTCGTCAAATAAATGTATAGGCTGTGAACTTCAATGCTGAAACATTCTCTTGAATTACCTTATATTTATTTATTTTAAAAGATTTTATTTATTTATTTGAGACAGAGGGGGGTGGGGGGAAGCACACACATGTAAGAGCCAGAGCGAGTGTGCACACGAGCTGGGGGAGGGCCAGAAGCAGGCTCTCCGCTGAGCAGCAAGCCTGATGGGGGGCTCGATCCCAGGACCCTGGGATCATGACCTGAGCCGAAGGCAGACACTTAACCGACTGAACCACTCAGGTGCCCCTGAATTACCTTATATTTAAATCACTTTAAAATAACTTGTTGGCAGAGAAATTTCGGCCAAATTGGTTTTGATTGTATTCTAATTCATACTGAAAGTACTGAAATATTTGCTTGCAGGGCATAGAACAAACAACGACAGCTTGGTCATGTAAATGAAAAATATGATTTAAAAAATAAAATGTAGGGGCGCCTGGGTGGCTCAGTTGGTTAAGCGACTGCCTTCGGCTCAGGTCATGATCCTGGAGTCCTGGGATCGAGTCCCACATCGGGCTTCCTGCTCAGCAGGGAGTCTGCTTCTCCCTCTGACCCTCTTCCCTCTTGTGCTTTCTATCTCTCATTCTCTCTCTCTCTCAAATAAATAAATAAAATCTTTAAAAAAAAAATAAAATAAAATAAAAAATAAAATGTAGTAAGAGAAATATTCTCAAGTATCCATGACTGCAGAATTGACTACAAATGGACATAATTGTTCTGAATAAGGAAATGCCATTCTTATTTTGTAATTCTTAATATACAAAGGTGTTTTATTGACATGACATTTTAAATTTCATATCTATAAATATGTGATCCATTCACCTGGGGAGAATCTGTGACTAGATTCCAAATTCAAATATGGCAATTCTATACCAAGAAGCTAAGGGGTAATATAACCAAATGACTTTAGCAATTAAGAACAGATCTAGAAGTAACAATTAATAGGGTTGACTCTAAGAGTGGGCCTAATTCAGATAAGGGTTTCATAATTGTTCTATACATTTTAGTTCCTGATATATTTAGTTTTCCCTTCCACTATTATCAGTTTACACAAAGGTAAAAAACAACAACAAAAAAAACCCAACTATCAGATATGGCATGCCAAATCCCCATTCATTTTCTCCCAAATAACGATATACGTAACAGCAACACATTTTCTGTGTAGATTCAAAACTATTCTACGTCTGTTTCTTCTTCAGGGAAAGGCCCCCTATGATGACTTCTCATCAGATTTCAAGAAAAATTCTGAATCTTTGACTTCCCCATGGCCCTGTTCCCCCATGGCATTGTATTCACTGATGTGTTTACTAGTTAAATGAATGGATGAATGCATGAAGAAATTAGGAGTGAATCAATTTTAAAAATAAATGAAAAATAGAAGTTTTTCACCTAAAACTATACAGCCACAGACGGTAGCCATGGAATTTTTTCCATATTAAGAAATCAATTTGCTACATGTATCAGTTTTATTTTTTGCCAAACTGTGTTGAGTCTTTTTAAAATACAGCCTAAATCCATAGGTCCGTTTATTATTAGACTTGCTATTTTTCGAAGCAGGTTTTGCCAGCTCCCAAGTACAAGCACACCAAATACAGTTTTACCTGTTCCCAAGCATCTAGTAACATGACATCATCTTCTGCTAAATCATCCTGGGTGAACTCTCCTGGAACCTCTTCAATCTGAAATGTATGAAAAAGCCTTAGGATTAAAGAGTAAAGCAATAATTTTTCTAATATATAGGATACCAATGCATTGTACTATTTTAAAGCACCACAAAAATAAAGTTTGGCAGTCATCTTTTTTTGTCCTTTCTGGGTAGTAAAGATTTAGATAATTGTTGGGCGCCTGGGTGGCTCAGTCAGTTAAGCAGCTGCCTTCGGCTCAGGTCATGATCCCGAAGTCCCGGGATCAAGCCACACGTCAGGCTCCCTGCTCAGTGGGGAGTCTGCTCCTCACCCTGCTCTCAACCTCTCTCTCTCTCTCTCTCTTTCTCTCTCAAATAAATAAAATCTTTAAAAAAAAAGATTCAGATAATTGTTTATTTGTTTCATCGTCTATCACAAGCTGATGGAATCTCATCTGGGAAGCACAGGGCTGACTACGAACATGGCACCTGAATGCCTCAGGGAGGCTATAGGCAGTTGGACCCCAGTTCCACTTCCAGTCCCTTGTGACAAGCTGCTTCACAGATCTCCATTGCCTTCCTCGTCCCTAAAGACATTTGAGTTTATGGTCTAAGTATTCAATTGTCTTTTATTGTGTAGGTCAAGATTATTTTAATAAAATCAATAGGTCTGATCATTTTCTAAATCAACAATTTTTGACAAGATGATATAATATTCCATATGCAAAGTTTTTTTATTATTATTATCTTAAATGTGTTAAATCATGTTCCCTGTAGTTAACTTTAAAGTTTGCTAGGGAGGTGTAGTTTAATGCACCCACTACCAGTTGGCAGGTATTAATCCGAAGTTCCAAATTTTTAAAGGATTCTGGATCACGAACCCCCTGACCCTTAGGAAAGTGTGGTAGACAGGGTTATGGTTTTTAATTCTTCACTCCTTCTCTCTGCTGTGTGACTTTGTTATAGTACAGTCTAGTAAGTGGAGGTGGCTTTGGCCTTGGCCATGTCATATTAGCAAATGTGACTCATTAGAGGCCCTCTTGTGCTCCTGGACTCAGTCGTGGGAAAAACACGCATGAATCCAGCCTGCAGCCCAAAAGAGAACCTCCCAGCTGGGCTGGACCTAGGTAAACTTGGTCCCAGGCAACCTGCAGCCTTCTGAGCATAACACGTATTTATTATAACCTGATGAAATTTTGAGAGTGTTATACAGAAACAGACAAAAACTACTTACAGAAGGCAAAAACTTAGTTTATATTATCTTTTTTACAGAATATTTACCAATCACATAATGATTTAAAAAAGCAAAAACTTTAAATAACACTCCATGTCAGGCACTGTTCTAAATCCTTTATATGAACAACTAATTTAATATTCACACAACTCTGTGAAGTGGGTACTAGGATTATCCCCATTTTACAGATGAGGGTAAGTAACCAGCTTAAGGTCACACAGCTAGTAAGTAACATCACCAAGCAAGTGATATTGCACAGGCAGATTGGTTCCAAAACCTGTGCTATTAACCCATAGGCTCTGCTGTCTTGTGTGAATCTATATGTCTAAAGCCTGCTTTTTGATTATGATAACTAGATCAAATACTTTTCAGTGACATTTCTTTCCTTAAATTGTGAAGGGAATAGTTGGAGCTCCAAATACCAAACAAGAAAATCAGTTGGTGTAGAGGAAAAGTCCACCCCATCCCTCCCACCCCCCACCACTCCAGCAACCCTCAGTTTATTTCCTGAGATTAAGGATTCCTCATATATCAGTGAGAACCAAAGACTTAACAGATTTTTTTAAACCTGACTGAGGACAAAGCCTAGGTATTATTTTTGTAAAATACATCTTCATTGGAGACAAGCATGTTATTTACAACAATATTAGCAAATAATACTAATAAGAAATCATAGAAGCATTAGTTGAAAAAGAAGTTGGTCGGATGCCATATCAAATTAACAGTCAAAAGAGTAAAATAACAGATTTTTTCTGACAAGTTTCTAAAATACAAGGATTTCCTAGAAAGTAGGTGAGCAACTCTGGTGCCCAACAACCAAATATTTATCACAATGCGAATCTTTAATTTGAACCTTCAATTTTCAGGTCAAATCACTTATAATCTTCAAGTGTGGTTTGAATATGAGCAGTTTCTTCCTCAAAGCATTTTATTTCTAGCAAACAATGTAGCTGGGCAAAGACTTAGACGATTTTCATGTGTGTGTTGAAAAATAAAGCTTGTATTCACCAGGACATGGTGACCAAATCTTTTTTTTTTTTAAGATTTTATTTATTTATTCATGAGAGACAGAGAGATAGAGAGAGAGAGGCAGAGGGAGAAGCAGGCTCCCCTCTGAGCAGGGAGCCCGATGCGGGACCTGATCCCAGGACCCTGGGATCATGACCTGAGCTGAAGGCAGACGCTTAACCATCTGAGCCACCCAGGCGCCCGGTGACCAAATCTTTAGATCAAATTTTACATAGGAAAGAAGTTTGTCCTCTCAACAAAAAATTTACTCAAAAACCTACATGTCAAACAGAGAAAAGAGAATTTTTATGCTCAAACTGAGATGAGGGGCTGCACTCCAGGATATTTTGGAGCCCAGTATAAAATCAGTCTGAAATTTAAAACCTGTGAATGACTATAAAATAAAACCTTCTTGCTGACTTCATTCAATTTGCAGGTGCATATGTAGCTTTCTATGATTCTGCCCAAGGATCATAATATTTTCACAATATTTCTAGTCAGTCAACGTGGTGAAACTTTTTATTCCCCGGGAAATTGAAGTGTAAAACTGACACAGTTTGATCAGAACCCACCATGGTTTCCCACAGAAAGTGTCAAATTATTAAATTAGGAAATCCAGCCATATGCATATTCATATAGCAACAACCTCATGCTGACACAGGTGCAAAGTAGTTGATATTTTTAACAGCGGCTTGATTTAAATAGTACTTTACAGTATTCCTATGCTTTCACATCCATTGTATCATTGACTCTTAAAACAAGCCTGCGTGGAGCTAAGACTATCATGTCTGGTTTGCAGATAAGCAAACTACATCTGAGAATCAGAGCACCGACGTGGCTGAAAAGGGTTAGAGCCACACCTCTCCCAATGTTGTTTGGTTTCACCCCAGTGTTTTGCAAGACACTCACGATGAATCGTCCAGTTTTGTTAGAGCAGCCGTAAAGCCGAGGCGGATGGTCTTCAGCCTGTGTTTCTAGCAGTGGAGAGGTCTGGTAGTGTTTTTTCCCTCCAAGGGAATTCCAAAACTCCTCTGTGAAAAACACAATGAGTTATCCAGTGCATTTCCAGGAGCACAGAGCTGGTCTTGCCTTACATTAACAAATGATATGATTTCACCTTGATTTCAGTGTTAGGAAATTATTTAAATATAGCAGGTACCATCGCCCACTTTTGCAACTAATGGAAGGATCTGTAATGCCCTATAACTGTTACAAAGGTCCTATTTATGAAAAAAGGAATAAATTACATGATTAGCAATTATACCAAATATTAAGTCCTGCCTCATGTCCTTGACCCCAGAGTACACACCTGGTTCCTGGCCCTCCTGAATCTTTGTGGTTTTGCATTTGAGGACACTTGCTATATATCCTGCTCCTTTCTCCTCCTCCTGGCTAGCACCTTTTCCTATCCAGATGAAGCCATTGTTTTGTTGCAGTTTCAAGACAAAAACATCATTGGAATTCAAAGAATGTGCATCGACATCTACCTAGGGTATAAAGAAAAACAACACAGTGATTCAGATTCATTGCTACTCTCTCAATAAACATGTCTGAGAAGCTGTGACAGGGACAAACCACGCGTCGCCTTCCGTCCTGATCCCAGGGTGGCCCTAGGACACCACCCTAGCATTAGAAACATTAGTAGCTCTTTGCTCTGTATCACTTTAACACTCAACTGCCCACAGACAGCAGCACCGGGCTCTAAGAATAAAATTAGCCAAATATAAGTGAGAAGTAACAAAGATAATATTCAAAGAAGCCATAAGAACAAGTATGGGCTATAACTGGTGTTTGGAAAGTGGGTGTGATAGACGCAAATGACACACATAAAGCAAAGATGTTCAGTTTTTCTCTCCCCCACTAAAGAGGTTTTCCAAATAATCAAAGGGACACCTACCCAAAGCAATCTACAGATTTAATGAAATCCTTGTGAAAATACCAACAGCATTTTTCCATAGAGCTAGAACAAACAATCCTAAAATTTGTATAGAATCACAAAAGACCCTGAAAAGTCAAAGCAATCTTGGAAAAATAAAAACAAGACTAGAGGTATCACAATTCCAGACTCCCAAGGTATATTACAAAGCTGTAGTGATCAAAACAGCATGGTACTGGCACAAAAATAGCACATATATCAGTGGACAGAACAGAAAACCCAGAAATACAGCCACGCTATTTATATGGTCAATTAGTCTTTGACAAAGGAGGCAGAACTATGCAATGGGAAAAAGACAGTCTCTTTATTTAACACATAGGTTAGGAAAACTGGACAGCTACATGCAAAAGAATGAAATTGGACTACTTTCGGGTGCCTGGGTGGCTCAGTTGGTTAAGCATCTGCCTTCGGCTCAGGTCATGATCCCACGGTCCTGGGATCGAGCCCCACATCAGGCTCCTTGCTCCATGGGGAGCCTGCTTCTCCCTCTGCCTCTCTCTCTCTCTCTCTCTCTCTGCCTCTCATGAAAAGATAAAATCTTTTAAAAATCTAAGTAAAAAATAAACTGGACCACATTCTTACACAACACACAAAAATTAACTCAAAATGGATTAAGGACCTAAACGTGAGACCTCGAACTACAAAAATCCTAGAAGAGAGCACAGGCAGTCATTTCTCTGACATCGGCCGTAGCAACGTCTTTCTAGATATGTCTCCTGAAGCAAGCGAAACAAAAGCAGAAATAAACTATTGGTACTACATCAAAATTAAAAAAAAAACTTTTGCACAGCAAAGGAAACAACCAACAAAACTAAAAGACACCCTACTGAATGGGAGAAGATATTTGCAAGTGACATGCCTGATAAAGGGTTAGTATCCAAAATATATAAAGAACTTAACTCAACACCAAAAGAACACATAATCCCCAATTAAAAGTGGACAGAAGACAGGAATAGACATTTCTCCAAAGAAGACATCCAGATGGCCAAAAGACACATGAAAAGATGCTCAACATCACTACTCATCAGAGAAACCGCAAATCAAAACCACAATGAGGTATCATTTTACACCTGTCAGAATGGCTAAAATCAAAAACACAAAACAATGTTGGGGAGGATGTGGAGAAAAAGGAACTCTAGTGCCCTGGTGGTATGCATGCAAACTGGTGCAGCCACTCTGGAAAACAGTATGGAGGTTCTTCAGAACGCTAAAAATAGAACAATCCTATGATACAGTAAAGGCACTACTGGGTATTAACCCAAAGAATCTGAGAACACAAATTTGAAAGGATATGCACACCTATGTTTATTGAAGCATTATTTACAATAGCCAAATTATGGAAGCAGCCCAAGTGTCCACTGATAAATCAATGGATAAAGAAGAAGGGGTATATATATATATTATTTAGCCATAAAAAGCAATGAGATCTTGCCATTTGTAACAACATAGATGGATCTACGGAGTATAATGGTTAAGTGAAATAAGTCAGTCAGAGAAAGACAAATACCATATAATTTCACTCATATGTGGAATTTAGAAACAAAACAAACAAACAAAGGGAAAAAAAAAAAAAGAGACAACCCAAAAAACAGACCTTAACTATAGAGAACAAACAGGGTTACCAGAGGGGAGGTGGGTAGGGGGGTGGGTGAAATAGGTGATGGGGATTAAGAGTGCACTTATCTTGATGAGCACTGAGTAATATATGGAAGTGAGTGTTGAATCACTATATCTTCACCTGAAACTAATAGAACACTGTGTATTAACTATACTGAAATTAAAAAAAAAAAAAAAAACCCACAAAGGGACACCCAAAAATCATAAAACAGGGACTGGAGTCTAATTTTGGCAAAGAGATAACAATGCAAATTCACTAAAGGGGTCTCCAGGCTCAGATAAATTATAACTCAAATTGTAACAGACAGTTGTGCTCCCTGTGGCCACAGAGGAATGAGGAGGACCCACCTGGGCCCGGACTCTGACCTGAGGGAGAGGCTGAAGGCAGACTGTCAGGGCAGGACAAGCATGTGCAGTCTCAGCCCTGGAAGTGAGCCCGAGGGTCCTATGACGGGCTTGTGCCTTCATGTCTACGATCTTGGGATTCTGTGACTCTAGTCAGACTCTGTGAGAACCTCTGTCTGACCACATGGCTATGTGACTAGGACAGTATGTGTCTGACTTTCGGCACCATTGTGGGACTCAATGTGATGAAGAAGAACCAGCGGGCAAGTCTGAGATGGAGCAGCCATGAGAGAGGAAGGAAATACAAGGGTGGTGTTCTGGAGGCCAAGTGCAGAGGGTGTTTCAAGGAGGTGATGCTCAACTGCCAAATGATGGTGTTTGGTCAACTGGGTCAAGCTGCCATCAACTATGTGGAGAGCTGAATTTCACTAGGTTTACCAGGACCCTGTCTCGAGAGAGAGCACTAGAGGAGGAAGGAATGGTTGTTGGAACTTTTATTATTTATTTATTTATTTATTTTTAAAGTATAGTTGAAACACAATCTGTTGGAAATGTTAGATGTGTTTCAGGGGTTGCTAACGTTCAGGGAAGTGGGTATCGTTCTTTTGCAGTAGGAACAAGGCCTCTTGGACCAAGATTCAAAGGAATCTACCAGATGTGATGATGGAGACTGAAAAGAACCGGGACTGCCAATTTCTCATCCGAATGTCTCCTTATTGGTACAGAGGGAAGAGTCTGGATGACAGACAGGGGACAATAGACCCACATACAGACTAGTGTGACATCAGGGAAGTAGTTCCAAAATAGAACATTATAAAGCTTTAGCCTCCCAGAAAGCCTTACAAACAATGATTTTGATGAGCACATTTCAGAGAGGCTGGGAATGTGAAGGCCAGTTTGAGAGGCTGCAAGCAAACAAAGGAACCACATCACAAACAGCTCGCATGTCTCATAAAGACGTGCCTGTTGGGAAGAGACTAGGAATGCAAGGATTCTCGACTCTTCCATCTGAAGTCAGCTGAGAGTGCCTGCGGAGGAGAGCTATTCATGGTTAACTTGATAGATTAAAAAGAAATAGTCATAATCGAATACATGAGAATCCGTGTACAGAATATTCTAGATGAGGTCAATACGTATGATGTTATTTGAATGAGATTGCCATGGAGAGGGCCAATACTGAGCCTTGGGGGTTTGGAGGACGGGCAGAGGAGAAGCAGAAACCCAACTGGCATGAGAAGTGGAGTGAAAACACTCTTCGGAAGCTTGGAAGGAATCTTGGTAAGTGTGGTTGCTCCAGAGTCCTAGTGAAAAAAAGTGTTTCAAGAAGCTAGGGAAGGGCAACTGTGGAAAAAGCCAGTGGAAGGCTAAGGAAAGGGGTCAGAAAAGATACTTCCGACCTCTTGAAAGATGGGAACTAGGTAAGAGGCGAGGAGTGACTGGAATGATGCCCAAGGAGAGTGGCTTTACAGAGAAGAGGCTTAACCATGTAGGGACAGGGAATGAGTGAGGCCAATGCTTTTGAGGATCTGTGCTTTTTAAGGAGGGCGGAGAAAGGATATGGTAGCTGGGAGGATGGGGGTTAAGAGATAGTTTGTAATGGCAGATGGGAGTGTTTTGAAGGCATGCTTGTATTCTGAAGTAAATGATCCGGAAGAGAAAAATACACTAATGCTAGAGAAGAGAAAAATTATTGCCCTGCCATAATGATGAACTGGACGTGAGGTAAGAACATGGGACAGAGAGAAATTCAGGAAAGTAGGAAGTCAAGAGGGCGGGGGGCTTCTGGACAGAAGTTGGGCATTGTGGTGGTAGGAATTTGGCCTTAGGACAAGAATCACATTTTATTTGTTTATGTAATATATTACTTTTTACAAACATTACTTTGTAATATTAATTTATGGATAAAAGCAGGTTGATATTAATTTTTAAAATAGTATTTATATGTAAGTAACTCTTATAAAATACTTATAAATTGTTAAATATAAATAAATTATATTTATTTCATGAAACAGGCAGGAAGGAGAATACATATGTACAGACAGGGGCATGTTGGTGACACCGGCGGGGAGTAGATAAGGTGACTCTTGTGTGATTACATTTATGTTCTCTGAGAACTCTGACTCAGTGCTCAGTGGAGAGCAGGCATTTTGGAGGTTTGGAGAGAGAAGACACGAAAGGTGTGATGGATGGAGAGTGCTCATGGATTCAGGTTTGAGACTGGAAATTGCTGGGATGTACATCCTAGAGCAAAGAGGCCAGACGATAGGAGAGGGTGGTCAGAGATTAGGTGTCGGAAACAGATTTCCCGAGGTGCTAAAATTATAGTAAGGTTTAGTATGGGACCATATGAGTGTGAGATGAAAGGGGTCAAGGACAAGCCAGAGGAATGGAGTTAGTGAGACAATGGCCAAAGCCACCAAAGAATAAGAGGCGAAGGACGGGCAGCTCCATGGATGATGGCACAATGACGCTGAGGGAGGGAGAGACTGATAAAAGTCAAGGAGGCAAGAATGAGCAAGGAGGGTACCCCACCGACGCCCATACCTGGTAAGAGGGCACTGAGGAAAACCAACTTCCCCTTGCGAGGGCTGTATGGGTACTGCATCCTCAGAGGATAGCCACAGAGCAAGAAGGTTAATTGGGAGGCTGGTTTAGAGAAGAGATTGCAAGTGGAGGGTATGCCATGACCCAGCTGGTTCCAAGGGCTTGTGCAAAGGGGAAGGCTTGGCAGGTGGGTCCAGGTGTGGGGATTTACAGAACGCGTTGGGCAGTTTAGGGGTGATGGGAGAGACTTGGATTTCAATAGTGACAGAGATGTCTAGATTATGAAATGTGATGGATGGGCCTAGAGGCAAAACGCTCAGACATTTAAACACCTGGGCCTGCTGGCTTGTCCATACCTAGAGGTCTTCTTGTTTTCTGACCTGTGACATAGGGTTTGATTTCTTTCTCAGCTGCTGTCAGAGACGGCTTATTCGGCCAGTTGAGTTATGGTTCCAGCCCGATACGGTGAAGCTGGCTTTCCACATTTGTTACACTTGTACACACAGGGCTTTCCCTCTTGAATTTCCCGTGTGACCACCTGACCATCACCTGCCATCCATCTTCCCCCAGGCCTTTCAAAGATAAAGCTTCGGGCCTTTGACCATTTGATTTGTTACATTATTCTTAAAATTCTTTTTTTTTTTTTTTTTTTTTTTTTGGTACAATGCAGTTGAAAAGTGTGAGAGGCCTGGTATCCAGAGTTAACTTTTAACTTGGTCCTCCTGCTTTGGGTTTTTGTTTTTTGGTTTTTTTTGGTTTTGTTTTGGTGGGTTTTTTTTTTTTTTGTGAACAACGGATTAATTATCGAAATAGAGGGAATTTGCTTGCCAATTTTTTTGAAGACTAATATTTGTTGATGGCTCAGGTCCACTGGGAAGTCCATAAACAGGGCACATTTTATTGAATGCACGACATTACCTCCATGATTCTGGTGATAGATGCCAGGTTTCTCCGGACTTGAAAGAGACGTGTAGGGGGAGCAGGTGCCTGACCTCCTTTCTTTGATGTTCCATTCTTGTAAATAATGAGCGGTTTGTCTTTGAACAAACTCAGCAGATGAGTAGGCTCTTTGCCTTGGGAGACTCGGATCTGGGGGCAGGGGGGATAAAAGAAATGTAATGAAGGGTGCAGTGAAGGAGGGTTGTATTTCCACATGTGTTATTTTCCTTTTTGAAAACAAAACAAAAAATAAATAAGAAATCAAGAGCAAGAGGCATGATGATTAACAGACAATACAGGCTAATGCTAATCAAGCACAGTTTTCTGGCTGACTTAAGAGTCTTAGACTCCAGACACAGCATGCTGAGACGTTTCTTCTAGGGGGAAACATCACCGTATGGCACCGCTTCCTGCTTCCAGAAAGTATAAAGCTATAAGTGTGTTCACGTATGTCTCCATAAGAGACAACCCAACAAAGTGCGGATGTATGCCATCATTTGTGAAAATGACTTTTTTCAAGAGCACCAACACTTGATAGCTGTGTGGTGACACACTTGTTTCTGAAATGTTTTGGATCTTGTTCAGAAGGTAAAGAGATGTGCATTTAAATGCTTCCAAAAACAAGAGGACACCAAAGCATACTCATTATTTCTATATCTCTGTAACTATGAGATGAAAAAATTGTGACAATCTGGCCTCCAAGCATCAAAATCTGGCAAAAATAAATAGAATATATTTTCTACTTTTTATTCATAGAAATGGTAATAGATTTGCTTAATATAAGCGCTTTAAAAATATGTAATTTAAGGACTTTTCAGGATAAGGAAATTGAAAAAAGTAAATGGTTAATTATTTAATTTCACCTATTAGTTTAATACCAGATATTGGATTAGAAACGAGTTTCTTGGGGCGCCTGGGTGGCTCAGTCATTATGCGTCTGCCTGCGGCTCAGGTCATGATCTGGGGTCCTGGGATCGAGCCCCGCATCAGGGTCCCTGCTCAGCAGGAAGCCTGCTTCTCCCTCTCCCTCTCCCACTCCCCCTGCTTGTGTTCCGTCTCTCGCTGTGTCTCTGTCAAATAAATCAAATCTTAAAAAAAAAAAAAAAGAAACGAGTTTATTTCTTACATAAATTATTGATGCAATTTTTTACATAAAGAGTTCAACTTTGTGTCAGCTCTCTACTTCTTTTTTTCAATTATTTTGCCCTATGCTAAAATTGAACTGTCTTATGCACCCTGGTGTATCTTTTTCTAGAAGCCAAGTAAATGGGAATGCGGATGCACATACCATAGCAGGGAGGCCTAGGGAGCACTGAAAATAATTAACTTCACAGATATCTTTCTTTTTCATTTTATTTAAAAAAAATTTTTGAGGAAGTTCTATGCCCAACATGAGGCTTGAACTCACAAACTCAAGATCAAGAGTCCCATGTTTAATGTCCACAATAGTCAAACTGTGGAAAGAGCCAAGATGTCCATCGATAGATGAATGGATAAGGAAGATGTGGTATATATACACAATGGAATATTATGCAGCCATCAAAAGGAATGAGATCTTGCCATTAGCAACAACGTGGATGGAACTGGAGGGTGTTATGCTGAGTGAAATAAGTCAATCAGAGAAAGACATGTGTCATATGACCTCACTGATATGAGGAATTCTTAATCTCAGGAAACAAACTGAGGGTTGCTGGAGTGGTGGGGGGGTTGGAGGGAGGGGTGGTTGGGTGATAGACATTGGGGAGGGTATGTGCTATGGTGAGTGCTGTGAATTGTGCAAGACTGATGAATCACAGACCTATACCTCTGAAACAAATAATACATTATATGTTAAAAAAAAAAAAAGAAGAAGAAGAAGAAGATAGCAGGAGGGGAAGAATGAAGGGGGGGAATCAGAGGGGGAGACGAATCAAGACAGACTATGGACTCTGAGAAACAAACTGAAGGTTCTAGAGGGGAGGAGGGTGGGGGGATGGGTTAGCCTGGTCACGGGTATTAAAGAGGGCACGTTCTGCATGGAGCACTGGGTGTTATGCACAAACAATGAATCATGGAACACTACATCAAAAACTAATGATGTAATGTATGGTGATTAACATAATTAAAAAAAAAGTGGAAAAAAAAAAAAGAGTCGCATGCTTTACTGACTGAGCCTGCCAGGTGTCCCCCATAGGTATCTTCCAATTAGTAGACATTCAAATAAGCAAGTAGCAACTTACAGAAATGTCTTTTGAGTCACAATCCCAAAGCTGTTGGGGTGAGGTTAGCTAGGATTACCTAAAACTGTTGCTGGCTTGGCATTTCCCATAACATTGGGAAAACCTCAATCGCCAACATAAAAAAAAAAAAAAGAGGGCCAATGATTAAGACCCATTTTCCACTGTTAAATTAAAATAAAAGAGATAAAGGGTAAATTGAACATTTTTCACTACTGTTAACATATTCTACAAAGGACTGGGGTTGTTTATACATTATTGTAAACTACTGCCACCTAGTTTCATTGTGAATTTAGGATGTGACAGGCTAACAATGGAAATTCATTCATGGGGTATATCAAATATTTTATTACAAAATATAGAACTTATAAATCACAATGCATGTTTTCAAAGTTTTTGCATAATTTGGTGAGGAACACTTTAAAGATCAATTAAGTGACACTCATGTCAGTTCTTACCTAGAAAGATTTCAAGAGTGAATATAATAGTTCAGGGGAAAGTAGAGTTCAGTGCATTTAAAGAATTCAGTCACCTTGCTAATTTGTAAAAAAATAAAAAAGTTAATATGAACCTTTAAATTTAGAACTAACTTGCTTTATATATTGACTAACAAGTACCAAGACGGGAAAGAAACCAGCTGGAAGACCAAATTTGGCGTCCACATCTTTGATTTCATGTACTAAAGTATGTGACTTACCTCTCTGTTTAATTATTATCTTTTAAGAAGTAATTACAAAGTTACAAAGATCTGAAAACTGGAAAGTGATCAGCTGGAGGTAATAACTTGTGTAGAACAGTTTTATGTCAAATAACTGTCGATTCTTTTGGTTCCTTAGATCTATTAATAGTTCTTTGTTTTTGCTTTTGTTTTTCAATTCTGTTTGCTCCCTCTTTTCCAGAATCTGAGAGAACTAGTATGGCATGAGATTAGGAACACTTAAGTTGCGAAACGAAAAAAATATCAAATATCATAGAAATAGAAATAGAAAATGTCAAATTCCCATCCCAACTTGGGAGGAAGGCTTTAACTAGTCATCGAGCTAGCAAAACTTTAACGTGGATGAGTTCTGGGAGTAAAACTATCCCAACCTGCACAGCCTGTCCTCCAAGAGACCGATCCAACTGAACGGTCAGGAATGCAGATGTTGTCAGCTCATCTCTCGTGGCATTTGCTCCTTGCCTAGAGGAACCAAAGGAAAGTAAATTAGCTTGTATTTAAGTTTTAAGACTTTCAAGTGTGGGCATTTCAGAGACTTAAGTCATTAGGAAAGATCAAGATGAAACCGTTTTGACATGATACGGCCACAGAAGCTATCGGTTTTTTTTTTCCCCAAAGATTTTATTTAACTATTTGACAGACAGTGAGAGAGACAGCACGAGAGCAGGGTGGGGGGCAGAGGGAGAAGCAGACTCCCCACCAAGTAGGGAGCCTGACGCGGGGCTCGATCCCGGGATCATGACCTGAGGCAAAGGCAGACGCTCAACAGACCGAGCCACCCAGGTGCCCTTATTGTTTTTTTTTTTTAAAGTACTAACATTGAGCCATGAATTACCCTGTGTATTGCCTAGAACTACACACAATAATTATATTTTTATCTTCATTTTATAGGAAAAGAAATTGAGGCTTAGCTCCTTAACATTACTTAGCTAAGTAATCAGGTCTGTCTTATTTCAAGTTGGAGCTGCCTATTTTGGGAAACCATCTGCACAGTAAAAATAATCCATTTGAGTAGAATATGAGCCTCATCTATTAGGCTGGATTTTAGAAGCATCCTATCTTTACCTGAACATTTGGTGACCATAGTAACAAATGTCTGGACCCAAAAAAATCAAGGAAAGAATCATCAGAAATAGGTGATGGAGTGGCCCCATTTTGTCATTCTAGCAATTCTTTAAAGGAGTTAGTAATAAAACCGTAGGAATGGCTCAACTACCAGAGACCCAGATAGGGGTCAATAAATCAGTTTGTCCAGTTCATTTGCAATTTCTCTTTCTAAGGTGGCTTGTGGCTATAACTCCAGTCACTAGCCTAACCTGTACGGCAACCTTTGGGAGATCTGCTTGTTTGATGAGTTTGTGGAGGGAAAAGCCAAAGCACTGAGCACGGTTTGTTTCCAGCCAATTCTCCCATCTCTGTCTGACTAAGGGTTAGCAGGAAAAATACTAATCCTGGAATCGGATTTCAGAAGTTTACCCTATCAGGACGTCTGGGTGGCTCAGTTAGGTGTCCGACTCTTCATTTTGGCTCAAGTCATGATCTCGAAGTTGTAAGATCAAGCCCCGCATTGGTCTCTCTGCTCAGCGGGGAGGCTGCTGGAGTTTCTCTCTCTCCCTCCCCCTCTCCCTCTGACCTTCCCCCCAACTCACACACACCCACTCCCTCCCTCTTTCTTTCTAAAATAAATAAATAAATCTTAAAAAAAAAAAAGAAGTTAACCATATCTTTTCTTCTGAAACCTTAAGAGTGACCTACTTGTGCAATACCCAGAACAGATTAGCAATAACCTCCCATCCTGGGCAATACACACATACACATACACATACACATACTCACACCCCAAACACTGGGTACAGGAAACACGTTTTGTTTATTTCAGAATATTTCATTGCATGAACAGAGTCAAATGATATAAAAATGTTCTACAAAGGGGGGCAAAAAAAAGGACATGCTCATGTGAGGCACACATTTAAAAGAAAATAAAAAATGTTTTCCCTAATAAAGACATTCATAAAAATATAGTCTTTTGGGCGCCTGGGTGGCTCAGTTGGTTAAGCGACTGCCTTCGGCTCAGGTCATGATCCTGGAGTCCCGGGATCGAGTTCCACATCGGGCTCCCTGCTCAGCAGGGAGTCTGCTTCTCCCTCTGACCCTCTTCCCTCTTGTACTCTCTGTCTCTCATTCTCTCTCTCAAATAAATAAATAAAACTTTAAAAAAAAAAAAAGGAAGTGATCCTAAAAAAAAAAAAAAATATATAGTCTTTTAATGCCAATAGCCTAAATTTTCCAGGAGCCTATAATATCATCAAACACTTCTGTGAGCCACGGGAGCACAGATTGGGGAGTAACGGAGAGCTGAGAATGACAGCTGGGTCTGTGACCACCTGTCCTTTCTCTGTCACATCTGCAGTTCCCTGCCTATTTCTCCATTTCCTTTTTTTTTTTCCTGTAGGAAAACATTCAACTGACCATAGACAGTATCAACAAACTTTTGTCTCAATTTCCATTTTTTTTCCCTAAAGTATTTCAACCAGCAAACCTGGAAAGCCTCACCAAACTCCCGCCTTCTGACACTCGCAATGAATTTTTTACTACCTACCTCCAGCCCCTCTGCCACTTCATGTCAAAGTGACCCTTGCTCCCATCCACAAAGATTCAGAGTAATTTGCTTTATGTATCTGTGACCCAGGGGGTGAAATACTCCACTACAACTAAGACATAATAAAGTTGTTCTTTGCCTCGAGTTTTGAAAACCTGTGCTTAGGGGCGGCGGTTGGGGGGGCGCGCAATCTACTTTGACATGATTTCTTCTTTATAAACCTTTGGCACTTGTTACTCATTAAAAATAAATGCTGCAGGAAAATAGAATTTACTACTTTCAGAGATTCATCATCGCCATTGTTCAATGTTTGTTCAATTTCAATTACCTGACATTCCAGAGAAAAGATCACTGCTGAAATTATTTTTCTCCTACCATTTTAGAATATAAGTGGCTTCAGAAATTTAAAAAAAAGCCACAACAAATATGTGTATTCAGTAGTTGATTTAATTCTAGTCCTTCCCCTTTAATGTGCCTCTGGACTTAACCATTTATATCCCTCCATCAAAATTATCACATAACCTGGCAAGTTGTTTAGTCTGAAAGCTAATCTTCAAGAGATCTGCTTATTTTCTAAATGTCTCTTCGCTGCCTTTATAGAAGCTTTTGAAGTCCTGCAAACCATGTAATGTTAACAAACTTACATTTTTAACATCCATGATATTAAATGGCAAAGACTCTCAAAAGGACTCTCAAGTATCTAACTTATCTTCTTGATATCCCAAAAAAATGATAAATTCTCATCATAGAAACCTTGAACACATAAAATTGGAAAGAACAAATTAAAGGACCTCTCCCTCCATCCCAGTCCCATCCCAAAGACAGTAACTATTGAGAGTGTGCCAGAGTCTCACCTTTTCTCCCTTTGAATTTTTCACAGGGAGGGCCAAAGCTGCCCTCCTTCTACGTTTCTTATCTCAGTGAATGAAACACTACCCACGTGTGCATGGACCAGAAATCTGGGGTCACCCTTGATTTGGCCATCTTCCCTGTTTCCCATAGCCAGTCTTTCAGATGCCAACACCTTAATACTACAAACTCATCTTATCCTTTCCCTCCCTATTGCTCCCACACTGAGTTCTGGCCACATTATCCTACAGCTGGATTACTGCAACACATTCCCAATGGTTTCCCTGCCACCAATCTTCTCCCATCAGCCCGTTCTCATAGATGTCAAACAGAATAATTTCTCTAGAGGAAGGCCAATCATACCATTCCCCCAAGCAAATTCTTTGACTGGTTCCCAATGCCCTGAAAAATAAAGTTCATCTATCCACAAGATGGTTACAAGGCCATTTACAGGTTGGCTCCTTCCGATTTCTCCAATTTTATCTTTTGCTCCCTAACTTTGCTCCAGCCATATGTCATTACTGGTAACTTAGAGCACACTTTCCCTGCATTGCTTAGAACAACCTCTCTATTTGCTCGCTTGCCTAGCTGCTACTTCTGCTCCCACTTAGATGTCACTTCTAGGAGCCCTAGGGGTGGGCTTGGTGTGTTGTCTAGAATTCCCCAAAGATCAGCTTGGTTTTATTTTTTAAATCCTTCATACTTCATTGAAATGCCTGTTCAATGCCCTCATTGAAATCACGTGCTTCTTTTTAAAGTACAAAATCTCGGGACACAGGTCATTTTATTTTCACCATTGTATCTTTAGTATCTATCTAGCACAGTGCTTGGCACATAGAAAGTGCTCGGTGAATACTTTCAAATGATTTGAGAAATAGTAACTACATTTAACATTTATCATCTGATTTAGTCTGTTTTAGTTACAGCCACATAGTTATTTACATAGATTGCAAATTGTTAATTTTTCAAAATATTCTTTTTTTTTAAAGATTTTATTTATTTATTTGACAGAGAGAGAGAGAGAGCACAAGTAGACAGAACAGCAGGGAGAGGGAGAGGAAGAAGCATGCTCTCTGCCGAGCAGGGAGCCTGACTTGGGGCTCGATCCCAGGACCCTGGGATCATGACCTGAGCCGAAGGCAGACGCTTAACCGCCTGAGCCACCCAGGCGCCCCTCAAAATATTCTCTTGAATTGCTTATTTCATCTTTCTTGTTTGATCTAAGTGCCACAATCAATTATATTTTTTATATAGAGAGTTAAGAGGAAGACCAAGAAACGGAATGTAAAAGAAAAGCTGACTGAGAACAACTGATTTATCCCTATAAATGCCATGCTTTGCACAAACACTTTTCTGAATTAAAATTTTGGAAGAGGAAATTGCAAAAGAAGGATATAGCTTATGCCAGTGTATAGCTGCCCTCAGCTTTAGAGCTAGATCAGGGTGTGAAATGTTACTTCGCTAGTTACGATAGTTGTAAATTTGGGTTAAGTTACTTAATCCGTCTGCTTCTCCCCTCCCTTTTTGTCTTTCGAAAATAACCTGGTTGTGAGGAAGAAACATAACAAATAGAAACATCTAGCACTTTGCTCTCACAAACATGCTGCTCAAAAAAATGGTTGCTATGAAGATGACATCATAAACACAGAGTTAAGTAGCTAAATACATTAATTTCTGACAGGATATGATAGGAACCAAAAAAAATTTATTTATTTGAGAGAGAGAGAGCATGCATGAGTACAGGGAGAGGCAGAGGGAGAGGATGAGAGAGAAGTGCAGTGCCCATTAGTCATGAACGTGCATGTGAATCATCTGGGGATCTTGTTAAAATGCATGTTCTGCTTTAGTGGGCCAAAGGTGGGTACTGGAAATCTACATTTCTAACCAGCTCCCAGGCGATGCTGATATTTCTGGTTCCTGGACCACCCTTCGGGTACCAAGACCCTATAGGATAAACATAATCATCCCATCTCCTGAACTTGGTTGGGCTCAAGACACTGGTCAGTGTTAAGTGATAAGTGGCCACACTGTCAGGATGGAGGTGACTCTGTCATCTGGTAGGACCCTCACCATAGAGAAATGTCACCATAGCAGCAGAGACCTGTGTCCATGACACTCCATACACCCACTAAAGGTTGCCATCACCATATAGGCAAAAGTAGGATCCTGCTTCACCCCTGCACCTTCCACCCACACCTCTCAGTTTTAAGATCTTTTTTGAAATTTTTTTCTTTTTTCCAGTCTCCTCAGAAATATTTTATTTTACCCGATTTCACTTAGTAAAAAGTTTGAGAGTCCCACACTATATGATTTGTTGCAGAATCCCCATCCCTTTGGAACAGCCCAGCATGGTATGTATACTTACCTTACCTGACTGGACATTCGCCGTTGATCAGAGCCTTGGCACTGGACTCTAAGTATCTTAAGCTTCAATTAACTCAAATCATTATGCAAAACCATATAAGAGTGGATACACTGGCATTTTTTTCCCCCTATATTGCCACAAAATTCATGGGGACCAAGAGTAAAAAATGCATCAATTTGAGGTTTCTGGAGTATGAAACAGAACCACAAATGATATATATCCCTTAGAGGGTTTGCCTCACTGCAACTCTGCAGCTCCAATTAGGATGGACCTCTGTGAATTTTAATAATAAGAACACATGGTAGCCAGTGCTGGCCAACTGGAGTTAGCTTGCCCAGGAGGTGAGATATTCAACTACATATCCACTAAAAGAACACTACATTTAGATAACAAAATCTTTTTCCTAGACTAGAAAGGATGATTTAAAAAAAAATTTATTTATTTATTTGAGAGAGAGAGAGAGAGCATGCATGAGTAGGGGGAGGGGAAGAGAGAGAGGATGAGAGAGAATCTCCAGCAGACTCCCCTCTGAGCAGGGAGCCCAACCCGTGGCTTGATCTCACGACTCTGAGATCATGACCTGAGCTGAAATTAAGAGTTGGAGGCTTAACCAACGGAGTCACCCAGGTGCCCCTAGAAAGGATGATTTTTATCTAACCCTTCCTGCTTGTGGACAAGGCTATAAAATACAGTCAAAAATCATATTGAAAGAAAATACCACATGCATGCTATACAAATCTCACTGGGGTAACTATAGGATAATTCTACCTCATAACCCACGGAATTTGATGAAACGTAACTTTGCAGCAAAATCTGTCCTCCTTGGAACTTGAGATCTTCAGAAAGAGGAAAACTTACCAGGTGTAGATAATCTGTCCTCTGGGATAAGTGTAGAGTATAATGTAGCAGTCACCACCATAGAATTCGCCATATGAGTTTTGATCAATTTCGATCCTACCATTATTTTCTACACGCCAAATCTGAAAGGAATGGAATGTGTGTAACAAAATTAAAATTTTCTTGATCTAATAGTACTTCTCAGGAGTTACTTTTGGGAGGGGGGTTAGATCTATTGTTAAATAACTTTTAAATACTTTTCTAACTAGCTTTCAAATTAAGCAATGGGAAGAAATTTTATCAGTTTGACCATTTGTTCACTATTAATACATACCTCCTGTTTGATTGATTAGTGAAAATAACACGAGACTCCGGTGGAATAAGGAACTAAAATATTCGGCTCAGAAATATGTCTCTTAACTTGCATAAAATATTTCATCCATTGGAAGATAACTTGTTTGTTTGTTAAAAACATTTTTCCCCTGCACTGTAGGGCATGAAACTATTATTTCTTCAGGCAAGAGTGGCAGATTGGGACCAAATAAGATGCCAATTGCTTGAGTATTTTTAAGAATCATCATCTAGGCATAAGACTGAAAAGGTAAAAGTAGGCAGAACCACTTTTTTTTTTTTCCTAGTTTCTCATCCTCATCACAGATTAAAGACACTCCAAGTTGGAGAGATGAGAGCTGCAGATGAACCAGGAAAGTAACACGGGAGAGCCTGCCAGGCACTGTGCGCATGCGCACCCTCCCGGGGAGCAGGAGGATGCATCCCTTCCCTTGAAAGCTGGAGATGAAGGAGCGGCAGTGCTTTCAGAGGGACGCACGACATTCTGGTGAGCAGGGGAGAAACAACAGCACTACCGGGCTAAGCCCAAAAGCCTAAAGCCTAGAGAAAGCCCCCAGCCTTCCGAAGTCTGGGGACGACTCAGGAGGACATCTCGGAGACAACGTGACCCGACACAAGGAGACTGCAGCTGGGACATGGTGCTGGGGAGCCACATCTGCCAAGAGGCCCTGCGGCTGTGCAGAGCTGCAGAAAAGCACGTCTGAGCAGGAGACAGGCTCAGACCGGAAGCTGATACCTCTCGGACAATGGCCACAAGGGGCCTTCCTCCGTTTGCACTTCCCACAACCCCTGGATGGCTTAGATGCATACTTCATGTCTTTGAAAAGAGGCAAACTACTTCCTAAATCTCTTTCCCATATACTTTGCTCCAGACATTGTGGTAAGCCTTGGGAATACAAAGATAAAATAGTCAATTCCTGCCCTCAAGGAACTAACGAGAGCACTAGGAAGAAAAATAAAGTTTTGCAGTCCTTAGATGATGGTTCTGTGAAAAATATCACTTATGGTTTGAGCACAGAGAAAGGCTGCTCCAGGGCAGAGGGAGGGCTTCTCAAAGAGGTGCAGCTTGTGACTGAACTGAATCAGGCAGGAGAAGGAGCGGAGACTTTAGCCAGAGGGAGGAGGGTGAGGCAGCGAGGAGAGCAAGGATCAAATCCTGGAAGACCTTGCAGGCCCAGCTGAAGATGGAGTGCCATTAGAATATTTTAAAATAAGACATAACATTACCCAGGTCTCATTAAGTTAGATGACTCAAGACTAGAGGGTGAAGAGAGTTGAATTAGGGAGAATTATAAGGGAGTTATGAGTAATTTTTTGTCAAAAAAATGGGAATAATCAACAAATAATTTGAATGCTCTAAAAATATCTGTGAGTTTAGTACATGCCCAGTTTGCTTTTGTGAATGCCTGTAAGATACAAGGAAAGGTCTAAATAATGGTCATTGGTACATTCAGAGCCACTTGCCCTCACTGGACAATCCCAGTTCCAGGACCAGGAGCATTTCTGGACCAGGAAACAAGATGACTGGGTTCCACAACACGTCTCTAAGATGATAATGAGGTGATCTTGCACAAATCACCTAACTTCTTGGAATCTCAACACACACAGTGTAAAATAGCATTGAAGGTCAGAGAGTATCTCTTCCGGCTTTAAACTCCCTGATTTAATATACAGTCATGGTCCACCTTTATTAGTAAGTGAAATTAACAAGTAAAATGACAAAGTTTGTAGTCTTCTGAAATTACATTTCCAGGTGTACTGGCATAAATGGGCTTGATGAAAACAAACAAACACAAACAGAAACAGCCCAATACCTCCACTTTGCCGGAACCATCATCCACCATATTGTGCTGGGCGGCCATCTGCAGAGAAGTATGCAGTTTTGAGGCATCAAATGGAATTTGTTTTATTCGAGCCACTTTCTCGGTGACATAGACTTTCCCGAAACCATCACTCTGATCTTTCTCTCTCCAGTCCTTAAAGAACTGTTTGAAGATTGGTGTTTCCCCTCCTTCTGGAAGAACTTGAATCTAAAATTTAAAACAATGACTATTATAAAAAGAAAATAGACGGAGGAAAAACATTCATCCAGGAGTGGAGAAAAAACTAAGAAAATGAAAAGACTGTCTTGGTTTCTGTGATGACAGATGTAAATTAGAAGCTGGGATCCATAAGTGAATGTAAAATGGAAGATTATCAGATATGAAGGAAAAACAATCCAACTGTACTTTTTGTCACAACTAAAGTGATTGCCACTGAATTTGGATGTTTGAAGTAAGAACAAAGTTCTTTTCGTGTTACCATTACAGTCAAACACATATGACTGGTTTTCTGCATTAGGCTTATAAGAGATCTGTGACCTGGAAGAAATGATCTCATTGTGTTCCTTGTGCCAGGACATAAAACTGAAGAGAAAGGATGAGGCTGAAAGACTCAGAAAAGGAAGAGCACCTAGTCAGGTGTCTAAGCTGATGTCAATGAAGCCAAATATTAGGTGGGTATTAGCCCATGTCTGTACAACTTGCTCTGTGGACTAACTGAAAAGTGCTCTCAGTGCATTCAACTGTGGTTGATCATCTTGACTGAAATGCCATGGAAGAAACATATGGGGTCTTTTTTTTTTTATCATGCAGCCCCATGGAAGGTCTGATCCCCAGTTTCTGCAAAATTCCATCCTCCACAAAGCTATGGTTCTAGGGACATGGGCACCATGTGGCACACACATAAGGGAAGAATGACTTCCATGCATAGGTTACTTTGAACCAAATTCTCTCATGAGTTTTATGGAGATAGGATGAGCTCCCACATTTTAAAATTTTTTTCTAGCCAGCTCATTTTCACACACACTTACTTGGGTATTGGTGGAATAATTCATTTGCTTCAGAAATTCTTCAGCTGTCTTCATTGCAGCCTTTCTCTCCTGGGGATTAGCATCTTTACCTAAAATAGAGGATAAATGAAAAAGAATCTCAGAGAGGGAAGGTATTACATGATTATGAAACATTTGCACACCAAGAAACAAACATAATTATAATTTAATTTAAATATGACACTGAGAATGGCAAAAATGTCCTGGTATGTTAAATTATATTTATTAATATCCTAATGATCGCCAAATATGTATAAATTATATTTATTAATATCCTAATGATCGCCAAATATGTATAAAAGATTCGTTTTATATTGCCCTAATGCTTTCTTTTACCCCATGATTCCTGGCAAATGATACTAGGAGGAAGAAAATATGGTTTTGATGTCTGCGTTTTACATGAGCTATTTACAGATCAAGTCTCAAAATGATAGTTTTTTTTAATCAGAAAAGATGTTTTCTTTACCTCTTCAAAGAAATAGCTGTAAATCTGAAGCACAGCTACAATGTCAGTGGTTTACCTTTCCATACGAAAATCTGTTTTGCAGCACCATGGTCCAAAATAAAGCATTCTTCAGAAAGCAACATTGCCATGGAGAAGGGGTTCTCTTCTGCAACCACAGTCACTCTCATGGATCCACTGGCATCTGAAACCTAATATAAAAACCATGAGCTTGTTTGCAGATAATAAAAATGTCCTAAAATTACATTATGGTGATGGCTGTACAACTCTGTAAATGTAACAACAACCATTTAATTGTACACCATACCCCTTAAATGGGTATGGTATGTAAATTATATTTCAACAAAGCTATTTAAAAAAAAAACAACAACAAAAATCCATGAGCCAAATTATACCGCTTCTTCAAAGTCCTTTGGACAATCAACAAAACTAAAAGACAATCTACGGAATGGGAGAAGATATTTTTGAATGGCATATCTGATAAAGGGTTAGTATCCTAAATACATAAAGAACTTACATAACTCAACACCAAAAAACCCCCAATAGTCCAATTAAAAATGGGCAAAAGACATAAACAGACATTTCTCCAAAGAAGACATACAGATGGACAACAGACACATGAAAAGATGTTCATCATCACTTATCAGGGAAATAAAAATCAAAACCATAATGTGATATCACTTAAACCTGTCAGATTGGCTAAAATCAAAAACACAAGAAACAACAAGTGTTGGCAAGAATAAGGAGAAATAGAACCATCATGCACTGCTGGGAGCAATGCAAACTGTTGCAGCTACTGTGGAAAACAGTATGGAGGTTCTTCAAAAAATTAAAAATAGAACTACCATATGATCCAGTAATTCCACTACTGGATATTTAACCAAGAATACTAAAACACTAACTCAAAAAGATGTATGCACCCACCCCTATATTTATAGCAGCCAAATTATGGAAACAGCCCAACTGTCCATTGACTGATGAATGTGCAAAGAAAATATGGCATGTATATAAACAATGGAATATTACTCAGCCATAAAAAGAATGAAGTTTTGTCATCTACAGCAACACGGATAGATCTAGAAAGGATAATGCTAAGTGAAATAAGTCAGAGAAAGACAAATACCATATGATATCACTCATATGTGGAATTTAAGAAACAAAACAAATGAACAAAGGAAAAAGAGAGAGAGAAAGAAACCAAGAAATAGGCTCTTAACTACAGAGAACAAACTGATGGTTACCAGAGGGGAGGTGGACGGGGGATGGGTGAAATATGTGAAGGGGTTAAGAGTACACTTATCACGATGAGCACTGAGTAATGTATAGAATTCTTGAGTCACTATATTGTACATCTGAAATTAAGATAACACTATATGTTAACTATATGGAATTAAAATAAAGTCTTTTGGAGTAAAAGAACCATTAATAAAAAGTGAAGTTTCAACACTGGACCTAAAGCATCAGAAAATAATAATGATAATAGTAATGGCTAAGGTTTGTTGAGATTTCTATATAATAGGCACCAAGTGATGAACTTTACATGATTACTTACTAATTTTTATAGCAATTTTTTCAACTAGGTAATAATCTTATACTCATTGCACACACACAAAAGCTAAAGCTTAATATTCATTTAACATTTACTGAGTGCCTACCATATGCCAAGCACTATGCTAAGAAGGCACTGGCACATTACAGTCTATGCTTATAGACTGTTTTCAAATTAGGTCCTGTAATTTAAGTACAGTTTGTGCAAATTGTCAAAGTAAATTTCCTCTATCACAAATAGTTTTTACTTAGAGTCTTGAAGTTTGGAAATAACCACAGAACATTTTCTTTCGGGGCGCCTGAGTGGCTCAGTCGGTTAAGCATTTGCCTTCTGCTCAGGTCATGATCTCAGTGTCCTGGGATTGAGCCCTGCACGGAGTTCCCCACTCAGCGGGGAGTCTGATTCTCCCTCTCCCTCTGCCCCTCCGTGTGCACGCATGCTCTCTCTCTGTCCCAAATAAATAAATCTAAAAATTAAAAAAAATTTTTTAAAAGAACAATTTTTTAAAGTTGAAGGTGGTCTTGCAAAATTGAAAGTGATATTAATGCCCAGGTTAGAATTCCGTTTTTCAAAGGCCAGCTTATAGGCTGCAAGGTAATCACCTGGGCACTTGATAAATATGCAGATTCCAGGGCTCTCCCTAGATCAGTGGTGGAGTTTTGCAGCATTGTGGTGGGGCTTGAATTCTGTTTTTTTAGAAATTGCCTAGGTGACTCTGCTTCCCAGCTTTGTTCTGCAATCCCAAATTAAAGTATTTTCAGACTTTGTATTTTATATACATGCAATACATTATACATCCGTTAGAGGGAGCAATGATGCAGGATTAACATCACAGTTTCATTTCTTAGTCAGTTCCTAATGCCCAAAAGGGAGAATCGTTTTATTTGACGACAAGGCATAAAAGATATTTGTTAAGCTGTTGAAAATGGGTTTTAGAAGCAGTAACGAAAAAGTGCCATGAAGTCTTAATTTTTTAATTTTTATTTATTTGAGAGAGAGAGAGAGAGAGGGAGAGCGCGCGCCCGCATACACATGGGGGGAGGGGCAGAGAGAAAGGGAAGAGAGAATCCCAAGCCGACTCCACATTGAAGTCTGGGGTGGGGGGAAGGGGGAATGCCGATCCCTTGACCGCGAGATCACCACCTGAGCCGAAACCAAGAGTCCCACACTCAACTAACTGTGCCACCGCAGCGCCCCCTCGAATTCTTTAGAATAACAATTTCTGTGTGGCTTATATTAAAACATCAGTATTTAGCAGCAGTCATGACCACATTTTCCTTTGCCATCTAGGAAGAATATAATTCACTTCCTCTTTACAAAACACAAGTTATTAGACACAAGTTAGTAACTTGACCTTCATTCAAAATCAGTTTCTGAGTTAGAAGTTCCCTTCAAGAACAGCAAATATAACTCCTTCCTGTGATGACTGATGACTACCTAGTTCTCCAGGGACATTAGTGGTCTGCTCCAAATCATGCGCTTGGAAAGTCAACAAGGGGAGGGAACTCCTGAAGGATCCCATTTTGAGCAGTCTCAGATACTGGTGTATCTGTGACTTCTGTCACCTTCACCAGCAATAAAATCATAAAATTCTGGAGTTGTAAGGAACTTGAATAATCTTCTAATGGACTCTGTCTCTCTTTTTTTCAGATAAGAAAACTGAGACCCAGCATGGTCATATCTTGCCCAAGGTCATCCAGTGGGTCATCACTACAAAGGTGACATGAAGCTAGGAGTCCAATGGCCAGGACAGGGTTGTTTTTACCCTGTTTCCTCCCAGCTGTCTGATTTGATAGCTTTGCCCTCCTGTAATGAAAAAAGCCTTCATTATGGCTAAACAGGATATTTAAAATAACATGAAGATTTTATAGTTTATCAAAATTTTATAAGAAAAACCTTACTGAGTATTTTTATTCCATGAAGGAAACATTTTATTGAATGTCATATATCAAAGCATATTGTTGCAGGGGGGCGGAGCAAGATGGCGGAGGAGTAGGAGACTTGGATTTCGGCTGGTCTCAGGAATTCAGCTGAATAGGGATCAAACCATTCTGAACACCTACGAACTCAACAGGAGACTGAAGAAGAGAGTAGCAAAAACTCTCTGAACAGAGAAGCAACCACTTACTGGAAGGTAGGACGTGCGGAGAAGTGAATCCGAGGCGATATTCGGGAGGATAGACGGCGGGGGAGGGGCCTCCGTCGGCCACTTCTGGCAAGTGCTAGAGCCGCGGAGCACAAAATCGGACCTTTTAGAAGTCGGCTCCGCTGAGGGACGTCGCTGCAGTGGCTAAGTGGGGGGTGGAATCCTCCCGGGACAGTGTGGTCTCAGGACCCTCGGGGTCACAGAAAGACCGGGGGTGCCTGAGTGCAGCAGAGCTCCCAGGTATCGGAGCGGGGAAGCTGGCTGCAGAGACGGAACCGAGGCGCGGGCTCTCAGATCGGGGTTGCCATAAACTGTGATCCGCAGCCCAGTCGGGCCACTGCTCCTCCAGCAGGGACCCAACAAGCGGCAGAGCCGGGGAGACTCCCCTTCCTCCCCGGGGAGGAGTGGCGCGGGAGCGCACCGCAGGGATCTGCTGGGTTTGGAGACTCCACACAGGGTCGGGTGCCAGAGATAGAAACACTCGGTCACAGGCTGGGTGAGCACAGAGTGCGGCCGGAGACAGGGAGATGGGAGTGATTGCTTTTCTCTGGGGGCGCACTGAGGAGCGGGCCCTGAGTTCTCAGCTCCTCTGAGTGGAGATTGGGAGGCCACCATTTTCCCCCTGGTCCTCCAAAGCTGTACCGAGAGCTTGCAGGGAACAAAAGCTCCTGAGAGCAAACCCGAGCAGCTTGCTTAGCCCGGACCGACAAGGGTGGGGCAATTCCACCTCTGGCAAAGACATTTGGGCAACCACGGCAACAGGCCCCTCCCCCAGAAGATCAGCACAACAGCCAGCAAGCCAAGACCAAGTTTACCGATCAAGGAGAACGGGAGAACTCCAGCGCTAGGGGAATACTGCACATAGAATTCATGGCTTTTTTTTACCATGATTCATTAGTTTTTCAAAGTTAATTTTTTTAACTGTTTTTTTTTAATTTTTCTTTTTCCCATTTTCAACCAACATCTTATCAATCCCTTTTTTTAAAAAAATATTTTTTATTTTTCATTTTTAGAGTCATATTTAATCCCTTCATAGTAGTTACCCTTATTTTGGGCATATATATATATAAGTTTTTCTCTCTTTAAAATTTTGAGGTACAGTTTCTTCTAACAGATCAAAATATACCCTAAATCACTAGTGTATGGCTTTGTTCTAGTTTCCTGCCTGATCACATTCTCTCCTTTTTTTTTTTAAATCTTCTTTCTTTTTTCAAACAACTTCTTATCGTATTAATTCCTTTTATAAAATCTTTTATACTTTTCATCTTTACAGTCATCTTCCATCCCTTCATTGTATCAACCCTTATTTTGTACATATATAAATCTTTCTTCCTTTAAAATGTTAGGAGGCACTTTTTTCTAACAGACCAAAATACGCCCAAAATCTAGTGTGTGGCACTGATCTACGCACTAGCCTGATCATATTTGATCATATTCGGGGTTTTTTTGTATTGTTCTGTTTTTGTTTTTATCTTTTTCTTTTTGTTTTTTTCTTTCTTTCTTTCTTCTTTCTTTCCCTTGCCTTTCCCCTGGTTTCAGGTCTTTTCTGATTTGTATAGAGTATATTTGCTGGGGACGTTGTTAACCTGTTAGCATTTTGTTCTCTCATTCATCTATTCTCCTCTGGACAAAATGACAAGACGAAAAAAGAACAAGAGATAATACCGTCAGCCAGGGACCTACTCAATACGGACATTAGTACGATGTCGGACCTAGAGTTCAGAATCATGACTTTAAAGATACTAGCTGGGCTTGAAAAAAGCGTGGAAGTTATTACAGAAACCCTTTCTGGAGAAATAAAAGAACTAAAATCTAACCAAGTCAAAATCAAAAAGGCTATTAATGAGGTGTAATAAAAAATGGGGGCACTAACTGCTAGGATAAATGAGGCAGAAGAGAGAATCAGCGATATAAAAGACCAAATGATGGAAAATAAAGAGGCTGAGAAAAAGAGACAGAAACAACTACAGGATCACGAGGGCAGAATTCGAGAGATAAGCGATATGGTAAGACGAAACAACATTAGAATAATTGGAATCCCAGAAGAAGAAGAAAGAGAGAGAGGGGCAGAAGGTATATTGGAGCAAATAATAGCAGAGAACTTCCCTAATGTGAGGAAAGAAACAGGCATCAAAATCCAGGAGGCACAGAGAACCCCTCTCAAAATCAATAAAAATAGGTCAACACCCCGACATCTAATAGTAAAACTTACGAGTCTCAGAGACAAAGAGAAAATCCTGAAAGCAGCTCGGGAGAAGAGATATGTAACCTACCATGGTAGAAATATTAGAGTGGCAACAGACCTATCCACAGAGACCTGGCAGGCCAGAAAGGACTGGCATGATATCTTCAGAGCACTAAACGAGAAAAATATGCAGCCAAAAATACTATATGCAGCTAGACTCTCATTGAAAATTGAAGGAGAGATAAAAAACTTCCAGGAAAAACAAAAACTAAAGGAATTTGCAAACACGAAACCACCCCTCCAAGAAATATTGAAAGGGGTCCTCTAAGCAAAGAGAGAGCCTAAAAGCAGCACAGAACAGAAAGGAACACAGACAATATACAGTAACAGTCACCTTACAGGCAATACAATGGCACTAAATTCATACCTTTCAATAGTTACCCTGAATGTAAATGGGCTAAATGCCCCAATCGAAAGACACAGGCTATCAGGTTGGATTAAAAAACAAGACCCATCAATATGCTGTCTGCAAGAGACTCATTTTAGACCCAAAGGCACCCCCAGATTGAAAGTGAGGGGATGGAAAACCATTTACTATGCTAATGGACACCAAAAGAAAGCTGGGGTGGCAATCCTTATATCAGACAAATTAGATTTTAAAACAAAGACTGTAATAAGAGATGAAGAAGGACACTATATCCTACTTAAAGGGTCTATCCAACAAGAAGATCTAACATTTGTAAATATCTATGCCCCTAACATGGGAGCAGACAATTATATAAGGCAATTAATAACAAAAGCGAAGAAACACATTGGCAACAATACAATAATAGTGGGGGACTTTAACACCCCCCTGACTGAAATGGACAGATCATCTAAGCAAAAGATCAACAAGGAAATAAAGACTTTAAATGACACACTGGACCAAACGGACTTCACAGACATATTCAGAACATTCCATCCCAAAGCAATGGAATACACATTCTTCTCTAGTGCCCATGGAACATTCTCCAGAATAGATCACATCCTAGGTCACAAATCAGGTCTCAACCGGTACCAAAGATTGGGATCATTCCCTGCATATTTTCAGACCACAATGCTTTGAAACTAGAACTCAATCACAAGAGGAAAGTCAGAAAGAACTCAAATACATGGAGGCTAAAGAAAATCCTACTAAAGAATGAATGGGTCAACCAGGAAATTAAAGAAGAATTTAAAAAAATTCACGGAAACCAATGAAAATGAAAACACAACTGTTCAAAATCTTTGGGATACAGCAAAGGCAGTCCTGAGAGGAAAGTATATAGCAATACAAGCCTTTCTCAAGAAACAAGAAAGGTCTCAAATACACAACCTAACCCTACACCTAAAGGAGCTGCAGAAAGAACAGCAAATAAAGCCTAAACTCAGCAGGAGAAGAGAAATAATAAAGATCAGAGCAGAAATCAATGAACTAGAAAACAAAAGAAGAGCAGAACAGATCAACGAAACTAGGAGCTGGTTCTTTGAAAGAATTAACAAGATTGATAAACCCCTGACCAGACTAATCAAAAAGATAAGAGAAATGACCCAAATCAACAAAATCATTAATGAAAGAGGAGAGATCACAACCAACAGCAAAGAAATACAAACAATTATAGGAACATATTATGAGCAACTCTATGCCAGCAAATTAGATAACCTGGAAGAAATGGGTGCATGCCTAGAGATGTATCAACTACCAAAATTGAACCAGGAAGAAATAGAAAACCTGAACAGACCTAGAACCATGAAGGAAATTGAAGCAGTCATCAAAAATCTCCCAACAAACAAAAGCCCAGGGCCAGATGGCTTCCCAGGGGAATTCTATCAGACATTTAAAGAAGAATTAATACCTATTCTCCTGAAACTGTTCCAAAAAATAGAAATGGAAGGAAAACTTCCAAACTCATTTTAGGAGGCCACCATTACCTTGACCCCCAAACCAGACAAAGACCCCATCAAAAAGGAGAATTACAGACCAATATCCTTGATGAACATGGATGCAAAAATTCTCACTAAAATACTAGCCAATAGGATCCAACACTCCATTCAAAGGATTATTCACCATGACCAAGTGGGATTTATCCCTGGGCTGCAAGGCTGGTTCAACATCCGCAAATCAATCAACGTGATACAATACATTAACAAAAGAAACAACAAGAATCATATGATCCTCTCAATAGATGCAGAAAAAGCATCTGACAAAGTACAGCATCCTTTCTTGATCAAAACTCTTCAGAGTATAGGGATAGAGGGTACATACCTCAATATCATAAAAGCCATCTATGGAAAACCTACGGCAAATATCATTCTCAATGAGAAAAAAAAAAGAAAAGCTGAGAGCTTTTCCCCTAAAGTCAGGAACGCGGCAGGGATGTCCACTATCACCACTGCTATTCAACATAGTATTAGAAGTCCTAGCCACAGCAATCAGACAACAAAAAGAAATCAAAGGCATCCAAATCGGTAAAGAGGAAGTCAAACCCTCACTCTTTGCAGATGATATGATACTGTATGTGGAAAACCCAAAAGACTCCACCCCAAAACTGCTAGAACTCATACAGGAATTCAGTCAAGTAGCAGGATATAAAATCAATGCACAGAAATCTGGCATTCCTATACACCAACAACAAGACAGAAGAGACACAAATCAAGGAGTCAATCCCATTTAAAATTGCACCCAAAACCATAAGATACCTAGGAATAAATTTAACCAAAGAGGCAAAGGATCTGTCCTCAGAAAACTATAAAATACTCAGGAAAGAAATTGAAGAAGACAAAAAGAAATGGAGAAACGTTCCATGCTCATGGATTAGAAGAACAAACATTGTGAAGATGTCAATGCTACCTAGAGCAATCTACACATTCAATGCAATCCCCAGCAAAATACCATCCACTTTTTTCAAAGAAATGGAACAAATAATCCTAAAATTTGTATGGAACCAGAAGAGACCCCGAATAGCCAGAGGAATCTTGAAAAAGGAAAGCAAAGCTGGCGGCATCACAATTCCGGACTTCCAGCTCTATTACAAAGCTGTCATCATCAAGACAGTATGGTACTGGCACAAAAACAGACACATAGATCAATGGAACAGAATCGAGAGCCCAGAAAGGGACCCCCCAACTCTATGGTCAACTCATCTTTGACAAAGCAGGAAAGAATGTCCAATGGAAAAAAGACAGTCTCTTCAACAAATGGTGTTGGGAAAATTGGACAGTCACATGCAGAAGAATGAAACTGGACCATTTCCTTACACCACACACAAAAATAGACTCCAAATGGTTGAAAGACCTAAACGTGAGACAGGAGTCCATCAAAATCCTAAAGGAGAACACAGGTAGCAACCTCTTCGACCTCAGGCACAGCAACTTCTTCCTAGAAACATCACCAAAGGCAAGGGAAGCAAGGGCAAAAATGAACTATTGGGATTTCATCAAGATAAAAAGCTTTTGCACAGCAAAAGAAACAGTCCACAAAACCAAAAGACAACCAACAGAATGGGAGAAAAGATTTACAAATGACATATCAGATAAAGGGCTAGTATCCAAAATCTATAAAGAACTTATCAAACTCAATACCCAAAGAACAAATAATCCAATCAAGAAATGGGCAGAAGACACGAACAGACATTTTTCCAAAGAAGACATCCAAATGGCTGACAGATATATGAAAAAGTACTCAACATCTCTCGGCATCAGGGAAATCCAAATCAAAACCTCAATGAGATACCACCTCACACCCGTCAGAATGGCTAAAATTAACCAGTCAGGAAACGACAGATGTTGGCGGGGATGCGGAGAAAGGGGAACCCTCCTACACTGTTGGTGGGAATGCTAAGCTGGTGCAACCACTCTGGAAAACAGTATGGAGGTTCCTCAAACCGTTGAAATTAGAGCTACCATTCGATCCAGCAATTGCACTACTGGGTATTTACCACAAAGATACAAATGTAGGGATCCGAAGGGGTACGTGCACCCCAATGTTTATAGCAGCAATGTCCACAATAGCCAAACTGTGGAAAGAGCCAAGATGTCCATCGACAGATGAATGGATAAAGAAGATGTGGTATATATACACAATGGAATATTATGCAGCCATCAAAAGGAATGAGATCTTGCCATTTGCAACGACGTGGATGGAACTGGAGGGTATTATGCTGAGTGAAATAAGTCAATCAGAGAAAGACATGTATCATATGACCTCACTGATATGAGGAATTCTTAATCTCAGGAAACAAACTGAGTGTTACTGGAATGGTTGGGGGTGGGAGGGATGGGGTGGCTGGGTGATAGACATTGGGGAGGGTATGTGCTACGGTGAGCGCTGTGAATTGTGCAAGACTGTTGAATCACAGATCTGTACTTCTGAAACAAATAACGCAACATATTTTAAGAAAAAAGAAAAAGAAGAAGATAGCACGAGAGGAAGAATGAAGGGGAGTAAGTCAGAGGGGGAGACGAACCATGAGAGATGATGGACTCTGAAAAACAAACTGAGGGTTCTAGAGGGGAGGAGGGTGGGGGGATGGGTTAGCCTGGTGATGGGTATTAAAGAGGGCACGTTCTGCATGGAGCACTGGGTGTTATGCACAAACAATGAATCATGGAACACTACACCAAGAACTAATGATGTAATGTATGGTGATTAACATAACAATAAAAAATTAAAAAACAAAACAATACATATTGTTGCAAACTAGCACAGCAACACTATATAATTTTATTTAAGTTGTAGCAATAATTTCACTGATTGACATTTTTAATGAAAATAACAAAAAGTAATAAAAAGAGGAATTTTAATAAACATACTAGAGCATAGAATGGATTCTACCCACACACTACTCTTTGAGAGCAATGAGAATTATCAGCTGTAGCAGAGTCCCTTCCAGAACAGGTCTCCCGGCTGTATCCAGTCTAGTAAAAACAACAAAACTCACTAACAGTGAACTCACCATGTAGAGTTTAGCCATTTTCCTGTTGGTTATGTCTGCCATGGTGTCGTCATCATCGTCTCCATCCCTAAGCTCCGGCTTTGTCCCTAAAACCTGGAAAAAAAGTGAACAGATAAAAGATAAAGACCGCTCATTAAAGGATGCTGAGTTAAAAAAAAAAAAAAGTAAACTATCTTATATTTCTAAAGGCATAGATTATCAAATATTTGCAATTAAAATGACCAGTCTCAAATATTTCTCACCAATCATACTGCATTGGCCTTTGCTCATGGATCAAATGAATGAACTGCATTAAGTAAACAAACACTGAGGTTGCTCATGATACGAACTTCCAGGAAAGTAAAATCCTACACATGAAAGCATAGGTGTTCATATTATTGAAGACTAGTAGGAATCAATTAAGATATGAGGTCTAAATTCACTTCTGTAACAGATTTCTTCTTGTGACCTCTGCTTCTAGAAGCAGTCTATAGATTTAATTACCAAAAAATCTTGGATCAAATTATTGAGGGTAGAGTACCATTGTCATCAGATAAAGAGCAAATTCTTAACTACACGATGCTGTATTTCCTGCTGTATATTTGGCACTTAGAACAGTATCTGGAACATAAGAGATGCTCATTAAGTAATAGTCAAATGAATAAATGAATGTATTTATGTATTTTCTGCATATATGACACAATCCAAAAGTTTAAGTACATAAAGCATTAGTAGAAACTACATTTAAATCTGCTTTGATTTTCTACATACTATAATCACAGAAAAGGTATATAAAGCAACTTAATTATTAAATTAATTGACACAAATATAGAATGTTAAGGACAGGAAAAAATATAAACAATCTAAACAATGTGACTTTTATAACAACATAAGCATAAATTCAAATTTAGAACATGCAAAGAAGGTATTCATTTAGACTCAATAAATATTTCATATACAATGAAATTCCTTGCATAATGTGTTTTATGTTCACTATAATACGTTGTGTGAAAATACATACTGCCAAATGCCAGGCAACAATAAAAATGTGTATAAATTCTAATCCTTGTTCAAGTATGGGCACTGCCTGGAGTTTCAAAACACATTAAAGAAGTTATTTTCTTTGGGAATATGCTCATTTTTTTGTTGACACAGTGATCAATAAAACATTTTAATTATTGTACATACTAAATGATTATAATAGTTTTTCTTTTTTGCTAAATGTAGGATCAAGACACAAAATACCTGGAATCAAAGGTGCTTTTTTGAAACACCTTTACTGGACTAGAAGTATGTGTATCTCCTAAGAGCAGGAAAAGGCTCCTTATATACCCTTTTGTGATTCTACTCTAACCAAGACAGTAGTTTGGAATCAACAATTTGGGTTGAGGACATATCTAGAAATTGGTAGTTTCCCAGTGGGCCAAGTGAGTCTGAGATTTGGGGCACACTCTAACTTTTAATTTTCAGACAACAATTCCCGTATGAGCCAAGGTTCTTAATTAGCCTCTCAAAGAATTGTAGCACAGTTGGGAATTGAACCCACGGGATTTACCAGAAACAAGCTTAACTGCAGGGGTAGAGGGATGCTGTACATTGTCCAAGAATCATTTTAAAATTCAGTAAAACAAAGCACTTACCAAAAACCTCAGTGGGGTATACAAATGAGTTTCTAACCATCTTCCCAAACCTTAAGGACTTTACATCTTGTATAGAAAGAGGAAAATAACTAAACATATTCTCTTTATCAACTATGCCATACATTGTGATCTTTGAAATAAACTATAAATACAGCTTTTTTTTTTTTTTTTTTTACAGGTAGGATAATGCTTAAATTTTAAACAGTCATTTTAGGTTTGTCAAGTGATTAGCATTTAACTCATGTAATCCTTGGTGTGTGAAAAAACAAATATTTTGACAATTTAAAGAGGAAGGGAGGAGCACCTGGGTGGCTCAGTTGGTAAAGCGTCTGCCAACTCAGGTCATGATCCCGGGGTCCTGGGATCGAGCCCCCTGCTCCGCGGGGAGCCTGCTTCGCCCTCTGCCCCTCCCCCCCTGCTTTTGCTCTCTTTCTCTTGAATAAATAAAATCTTAAAAATTAAATAAACTTTAAAGAGGAAGGGAAACAGAGAAGCCTTATCTGAGGATGTTTCTTAAAAATTTCATCTATTAGACGATCCCCACCCACGCAAGTGGCCTAATGTCGCGCAGCGGATCAATCCCTGAGCAGCGCCGGCAGGCGCCAGAGGCGGACGCCACGGCCACAACCTTCCGGGCGAGCGAACATCAGCATATCCGCTACAACCCGCTACAGGATGAGTGGGTGCTGGTGTCAGCTCACCGCATGAAGCGGCCCTGGCAGGGGCAAGTAGAGCCCCCGCTCCTGAAGACAGTTCCCCGCCATGACCCCCACAACCCTCTGTGTCCCGGGGCCACACGGGCCAATGGAGAGGTGAATCCCTACTATGATGGCACCTTCCTGTTTGACAACGACTTCCCAGCTCTGCAGCCTGATGCCCCCAATCCAGGACCCAGTGATCATCCCCTTTTCCAAACAGAGGCTGCTCGAGGAGCTTGTAAGGTCATGTGCTTCCGCCCCTGGTCCGATGTAACGCTGCCACTCATGTCAGTCCCTGAGATCCGAACTGTCATCGATGCATGGGCCGCAGTGGCAGAGGAGCTGGGAGCCCGGTACCCTTGGGTGCAGATCTTTGAAAACAAAGGAACCATGATGGGCTGTTCCAACCCCCATCCCCACTGCCAGGTGTGGGCCAGTTGTTTTCTGCCAAATACTGCCCAGCGTGAGGAGCGATCTCAGCGGGCCTATCAGAGTCAACATGGAGAACCCCTGCTAATGGAATATGGCCGCCAGGAGCTGCTCAGAAAGGAACGTCTGGTCTTAACCAGTGAGCACTGGTTAGTACTGGTCCCCTTTGGGGCAGTGTGGCCCTTCCAGACACTGCTGCTGCCCCGGAGGCATGTGCGGCGCCTTCCTGAGCTGACCCCTGCTGAGCGTGATGATCTAGCCTCTATTATGAAGAAGCTCTTGACCAAGTATGACAACCTATTAGAGACATCCTTTCCCTACTCCATGGGCTGGCACGGGGCTCCCACCGGATCAAAGGCTGGAGCCAACTGGGATCACTGGCAGCTGCATGCTCATTACTACCCTCCACTCCTGCGCTCTGCCACCGTCCGGAAATTCATGGTTGGCTATGAAATGCTTGCCCAGGCTCAGAGGGACCTCACCCCTGAGCAGGCTGCGGAGAGACTAAGGACCGTTCCTGAGGTTCATTACCACCTGCGGCAGAAGGATAGGGAGACAGCAACCGTCGCCTGACCACACTGACCAGGGCCTTCTGCTTGAGGGAACCAGGGCCTAGGGTTGGGAAGATGTGGGGTCAATAAAACTAAACTGTGTTTCAAAAAAAAAAAAAAAAAAATATTTCATCTCTTGTCCTAGCCAAGACCTGTCACTCAAGCTTGGAGTCTCCCCACCCCTCCCCTTCCTTCAATTATTTTCTATAAATTTCCACTTAAAAGTATCATCATCCTTTAACATGCTCCAAACTGAACTTAGCTTTCCACAAAACTGGCCATTCTCAATTCTCCATTTGTGTCAGTGAATCTCTATTCTGTTCACCTGGACTTAAAACCAGGAGGCCAGTTCTGAATACTGCCTGTCCTCCATATTGAATCTCCTACTCACTTAGTCATTAAATTCTGCTTCTTTATAATAATGTTCGGAGTCACCTTAATTCCCACCTCAGTGAAGTCCCTCATCACCTGAGCAATGGGTTACATCTACTCCTGTCGGTTCCCTCCTGCCTTCAGGCTCACCTCATATTTTCATCCAGAAAGTTATCCTGTACACTAGCTGGGAAGGCCCCTCATTTCATTTTACTCCTAAGTTTCAAGAATGTGACTCCAGAAAAAAAGGCTTATATCCTCTATCTGCACCAGTGACTCTTAAAAAGTTCAATGTGCTCAAGCAACATCTGGGTAACCTGATAAAATAAATAATCTCAGCAGCCAGCTATTAAGTCATTAGGTCTGGAGTGAGGCCCTGGGAACTGCATTCCAGATGATGCTGACTTGGCTGCTTACTGACAGAGCCAAAACTTCTGTCTGGATTCCAAAGCCCCTTCAGAGGCTGGATGTTACCGACACTGCATTATTTCTCATCATTCTCAACCACCTCCCTTCTCTCACCAAGCCGATGTTTTCTGTGTCCCTTGTGGGAGCCACACACTTTCCTTCCCCAAGGCTCTCTGGAATGCTGTATGTAACTTCCACCCAGGTTGACTGTGTGTGGTAGAAGCAAAACAGCAATTATTCTTTGGTTGGCTCAGCTAATTATAATTGGCCCAGGAATAGTTACTGCTTATTGAGTGTCTACTATGAGTCACGCACTGTGTCAGGAGCTTTGGACGCATACTGTTTCACTTTTATAAGAGATCCCATGAGCTAGATACTGTTATCCTCATTTTACAGAAAAGCTCACTGATGCTCAAAGAGGAGAAGTGAATGTTCCACAGAACTGCCAAGTGTTGAGGCTTAAATTCCATCACAGATTCCTTCAATGCCATAATTTTAATAATTTGTTAAATTTTTCTATTTTTAATTTTAATTTTTTATTTTTTTAGAGAGAGAGAGAGAACGGGGTGGGAGGGAAGGGGTAGAGGGAGAAAGAGAATCTTAAGCAGGCTCCACGCCCAGCATAGAGCCTAACCCTGGGCTCAATCTCATGCCCTTGAGATCATGACCTGAGCTGAAATCAAGAGTTGGACACCTAACAGACTGAGTCACCCATGCGCCCTTCAGTTATTTTCAGAATAGTTAGTTGCATACTTCCCTAAATCAAGGGAAACTAGGAAAGTCTTGGAAAGAGACAAAAAGATTCTCTCCAAGGATGGTGTCTAGGGGCTCCTTCTGGTGATCTGATACCATAAAGTTATTTTCCTTCCTTTTCTTTATTCTCTAATTCAGTAGAAGATTGATAGCAGCAAATGATTTCATCCACAGAGATGCACAGGAATTTTTTCTGGTAGAGATGAGACTAATTTCTCCCCTGTGGAAGAGGCCAGCTTTGCATTTATCAGCAAATTCATCTTAACACTGATCACCCATTCGCTTGTCTGTTCTTTAGATTCTTCTTTGAACTAATTACAATATCTTACTAGTTCTCTTATTTTTTTTTAAGATTTTACTTATTTATTTGAGAGAAAGAGAGAGAAAGAGAGCATGAGCAGGGAAGAGGGGCAGAGGGAGAGGGAGAAGCATGCTCCCCGCTGAGCAAGGAGCCCGATGCGGGGCTTGATCCCAGGACCCTGGGATCATAACCTGAGCCACCCAGGCTTAATGACAAATAAAAATCTTTGATATGGGTTATTTTATATTTGTATGAGACTCATGATTTTATTTGCTTGAAACTACCTTTTAACAACTAGTACCCCTCTTGTCTAAACCACATGTATTGAAATCTGTTTACATATTTATTGCCTTTTATTGTGTATTACATGTCTTCAGCTAACACTTCTCAAGTGCTACTGCGTGCCATGCCTGAGACTTCATAAATTTTGTTTAAAAGATGCTTTCAGGGGCGCCTGGGTGGCTCAGTCGGTAAGCGTCCGACTCTTGCTTTCAGGTCAGGTCATGATCTCAGAGTCGTGAGATCGAGCCCCACATCGGGCTCCATCCTGAGTGTGGAGCCTACTTTGGAGTCTCTCTCTCTCCCTCTACCCCTCCCCCCACTCTTGCATGCCCTCTCTCTCTCTCTCGCTCTCAAAAAATAAAAATTAAAATAAATTAAAAAAATAAAACATGCTTACATATCCCTATTTACTAGACACCAGTCTAAGAACGTTAGATTTATTAAGTCATTTCATCATCACATCAACTGGGCACTCTTATTATCCCATTTTATGCCTCAAGAAACAAAGTGACTTGTCCACCGTCATGCATCTTACAACAAATGACAGTCAGGATTTGAACTCTGGCTCTAGAGTGGGTGCCCGTAACTCGCACGCCGTGCTGCCTCTGTGGGTGCTCCAGAAAGGTCTTCACACTTAATTGCCCAGGACTTGTCTCTGAAGACAAAGCAGAACGTGTTTTGCAGCAGAGACTGTAGAGGGGACACTCTTAGTTCTCTCTTTCTGATGAGAGCAATACTGGCACGTCTACCGTGGAACACACACACTGGTTGCTACAGTGGCGGTGTTCCGCCGTCCTCCCTCCACCGCTGTCCTCATCTCTCCCCAAATCCTCTCTCCACTCCCCTTCCTGGCCGCTCTGCCCCTGCTGGGGGCCTCAAAGGCTGAGAGAGGGAAGGTCTTCCATCACATCAGGGTGTCGTGCGAACAAACAGCCCTTCAAACGAGATATGCACTACCAAGGAATGTAAAATAAGGCAATAATACTTCTTTACCCATAAAATTGTACAGGTTAGGAGACAACTGACAACATCCGATGTTGGGAAAGATTCCGTATTCTGCTAAGCACTCCCTTGTGAGAGAAGTAGGTAACAGAAATCCAAGAAACAGACCAATTATTTAACCCAATAATTCTATTCTAATGGTTCATTCCAAGGAAATAATTAAAATACATGCAAAGGATCAACCTAATAAATACATCACAGCATTTCACAATATTAAAAGACACAAACCATGTAAATGCCCAACATGAAAGGGATTCATTGAATAAATTAGGCTGTATCGATAGAACGGAAAACTATACAGACATTAAAGTACTATAAAAATTATGCAATGGTCAGGAAAATGTAATATCTCAAGTATAAATTTAGTTTGCAAGGCATTATTGGCAGTATGAACTCTATCTTGTGAAAACACAGAGATTCGTACATGAAAACAAAGATTAGGAAGGATTTAGTTATTTTTTCCTCAAAGGTGGGACTTGGGGATATATTTTTTCTCTATTGTGACTATATATATTTTGTAAAATTTCAATAACAAACAGGTATTTGGGGGCACCTGGGTGGCTCAGTCGTTAAGCGTCTGCCTTCGGCTCGGGTCCCATATCAGGCTTCTTGCTCAGTGGGGAGCCTGCTTCTCCCTCTCCCACGCCCCCTGCTTGTGTTCCCTCTCTGTCAAATACATAAAATCTTTAAAACAAACAAACAGGTATTTGTCTTTAATAAATAAAATTGTAAAAGCTTTTATTAAACAAACAAAAAAATACTGACCTCTTGGTTTTGTATTTATTTTCTCTCCCCAGTGGAAGAAACAGTTGCCATTTCATTACCTCAAATGGAGTAATTATAATTCCCTTTTAATTTATAATCTACCTTAGGCTTCTCCCTCAGCCTTCCTCATTCAGTTCATCAAAGCATAGTAACCATTCTTGATGGATTCCTAAATGCTCTAGGCATTTTGATCAGAGAAACTTTTGTTAATGTAAAGACCTAGAAGTGGCCACCAGCGACAAAGGGGCCTTAATTTTTCGGCTAGAAATTAAGTGATTTCAAAGGTCACAGGTACTATTTTATTTTGTTATAGATGTGATCTGAGTAGAAAAATGGGAGTATCTCTATCTTCTCTCTGTCAGTAACGTAATGGAAATGTTTAACAACTTAAGACACTATTCTAAGTACATTAGAGAGCCTGGAAATTTGTGGAAATAAAGTTTTGTTCTATGCCAAAGTAGACCTTCTGTGGTGCTGTTCACTCTTTGCCTTCAACAGGTGTTCAATTCAAAATAATTCAGAAGATATTTATATTAAAGCATTACAGCAAATACACCAACTTGCTTTAGATTCAAAGTCCCCTAGCTTCAGATTTTCTGGGTCCTCATGACATGGGTCAAGACTACCCTTAGCGTCGTGTTTTCCCTCAATGACCCATTAACGGCGACTTTTTCTTTTAAAACATAAATGGGCCTATGTGTACATTTGTTTTAGAAAGAAGGACCGGGAAGTTAAGAAAAAAGTTGCTCTCTTTTCACAATCTTTACTTAATTTTCACATTTGCACCTGCCTTTATTTATTTGTGTTGAATCTTTTAGCCAGCCCCACCTATTTGGAATATGAAATTCCAACATTTACGAATTACTCCCTCAAGACGCGCTTTCTCTATTTTAACTTTCTACAGAATAGTTAGGATGTTTGCACAATTTGCAGTAAGTATTTGGAGTGAAGAGTAGGAAAAGAAAGGGTAATATGTGCTCTGGAGGAAGGACAATACCTAACTCGAGACTCCAGATCACTCTGGATGAAAATGTTCCAAGCTGTGTCAAGTCCCCAAAGGATTTAACATAGAGAGTCTTATATGCTTCTCAACTGTGATTTCGGCTTGACAGATCAGGAAATTGAGGATGAGAGAAGTTAGGAGTTGTGCCTGAGGTCCAGTCTCATAAAGAGTAAAAGCAAGGACGCAAACCCCAGGCTTCCCAGCTCCTATTGCAGTGCTCCCCACAGCAAGGGAGAGCTCACAGTCTTCCTACATCATCACTTTAGTATGCATGGCTGTCTCTGGTCTCACTAAAAAAGCAAAGGAAGCTTTCGGGTCCTCAGAGCTAACACTTTAATTACCTAGAAATTCGCCTGTTTTATTTCCTTTCCCTAACTGGAAAAAAAAAAAAAAATCAGTCCATCGTTAACATATGGTGAATAGATACAAATTATAAAGGCGAAATATAGCCCTGTTATGGTATATTTTCTTGCTTCCAGGAATTTTATGGCTTAGGTCAGACAAGTATTTGATAACAGGAAGGACATACAGAGATATAAAATTACAGGCAATTCTGAGAAAAGCTGTGACCCCGTTTAGCTAGCTCCACCTAATCTTCCAATATTTGCTCTCCTGATCTCAGTGTGTGCTCTCCTGCCTCTGAAATGCCTCTATCCTGTTACCGATGGATCAAATAAAAAGGGTAATTTAATGTATCAAATAGCGGGTAAAGTATTCTAGACTGAGAGAAAGCATGTGAAGTACATGTTTGGATAAAAGGACAAAGTGAATGACGGGTCTGCAAGAGAGGTTTAGTTATTTAATAATCTGGGCTAGGACTGTCCAATAGAATCTTCCATAACTACAATATTCCATACCTGACCTGTCCAATATGGTAGTCATTAGCTACCTCCAAGCACTGAGCACCTGAAATGTGGCTAGTGTAACCAGGTAACTGGATTTTTAATTTTATTTAATTTTAATTAATTTAAATAGCCATCTGTGTCTAACAATGCTTTATTTGACAGTGTAGCTCTAGAGGGCTCAGGGAACGCTGTGACCTTGGAAAACTTACCATGATGCAGGTCTGATCCTCAGTATGACAGTAACATCACCATATTAGAGATTAGATTTAGAGGGTCCAACTCACAAGAAAGTCAACTCCTAAGTGATTATAATATGGAATGCAAATTGACAAGTTACTGTACAGTGGAAAGCTAACTTACAAGATACTATAACATGGAAAAAGCTAATTCACAAATTATTAAAATACATAAGCCAGAATGCCAACTTATTAAATCAGAGCAGTTAACTGGCTACATATTAGAACCATCTGGGGAGTTATGATAATGACTACTAAAGTCTGAATGTGAGCCCAAAATTCTGACTGAAGCCCTGGTACAGTGTATTTTCAAAGCCTTCTGGGCCTGGTTCTGTGATATATTCAAGTTTTTGGTGGCATCAGCTTCGTTAACCTGGTTCACCCATCTCAACCATCAAGACAGGTCTGCCAGGCATTTCTGATGTTCAACTAGCTTCTCAGGGAAGCCCTCCCCAGACAAATGGTCATGGCCTGGCAGTCCGGAGGCTACCCCAGAGCAAATCTCAGGTAAAGATTTTAACCCATCTGCTCTTTCCGGAAATCTTTTTTTTTTTTTTTTTTTTTTTTCCGGTAAGACTGCAAATCCGTTTGGACATTTCTACCTGATTAGTGCTTGGATAGTCACTCCCAGTGTTTGCCTCTGGAGTTTCTAATTAGTATGTTTCACAATGACCATCACACCTTTCTTCTTGATGATCCTCATTTGGTAGAATCTGGCACTCTGAGCTGGATGGACCCACTACTGGGTGACTCTGTGACTTTGTTTCCACACTTAAAATGGTCTAATAATTAATGCCATTCACAATCATCAGGATGATTAAGTGAAATAATGTACGTGAAGTGACTGTCACTATACCTGGCACATCGTGAGAACTCCACAAAAGTCAGGTCTCATCCTTTCTCCACGCTTATATACACTGAAGGAAACTTGCCTTGCTCAAAGGGTCATTCTCTCTCTTTGGTATGACCTTGCCAATCACCACTCTGATTCTTTGCATGATGATTTTACCACTGAACTTCCTGCCACATACCTCCCTGTAGACTTATATTTACTTATTCACTTATTAGTTTACGTCTCGATCTAATGATGTCACTAAGTAGTCTCTAGGTCTTGACCGTGTACCCTTACAGTCTTATATTTTAGATTTAAAACTACAAGTTGAAGACAGATCTAAATATCCCTCTTCAAGCAAAGCCTGAAGGATAGTCCCCTGTGTATCGGCAAGGGCATAAATATGCTGAAAAGGAAATAAGAGTAGTCTCTTCTCTTCTTTGAAGTTTCTCCACAATTGAGGTCTGTAGGATGACATTAGTCCTTGGTTATAAAGCAGATTCTCTGGTCTTCCCATGTGTTTCAATCATATCTCCCCATTTAGTCCTGTACACATGACCTTATCTTGGTGAGTCAGCACATATCAGTTACAGTTTATTTATCAGTAAGGTTGATGTATGGAGTGTCTGTGCTATATCAGCACCATAAGAAAGAGTTGGGGCTATAATGATTAATAAGTTAGCTGTGGCCCCTGTCCTCTGACTTTCAGCACAGGGATCCTAAATAGGTTTTGCCTATCCTTGCTAAATGCTGAGGTTGCTAGAGCAGCCTACAGGGAAAGATTCTGAGGTTGCTTCCAAATTTAGTGAGGAAGTCTAACATGATCCACCAGCTATTACACTCATGGACAAGTGCTATAGAAGTGGCAGGACACATTACATTTGTTTTCAACCCTAAATACATGAAAATAGCCTGTAGGGATTCTCAAATTCAGAGATGTGTAAAGAGTGTATCTTGTCCAGAGAGGATCACCCTTCTCTCAAGGTTGGCTCTCTATCATAATGCCTTTGGGCTCCTCCCCTCATCACTTACTGTCTATTTTCACCAACTTTGGAGATTACCAGAGGAAAAACTACTATTGGTTGGGTGAAGGGAGGAATGGAAAAGAAGAAACTGCCTTTCTTCTCCAGATTCTTCTTTTGAGGCAACAAGAAGACAGAGACCTACACAGAGCACTTCTACTGAGAACATGAGCTAAACAAACCTCTAGGAGTATTTTCTCATTGTCCCTTATCACCACATACACATATGCACGTGTTTACACAAATTTATTTCATTTTATCTCCTTCTATCCCTTTAGGGAGAGGTAAATAAACCTGGTTTATATATTCCCTTTAATTGGATTAAGCCAAGTTTTATGGTAAGAGAGTTGTGAAAACTTCCTCTCCATCGACATAATTCAGAAAATTTCCCCATACCAAAATTTAACCCAGCAAACTCAAAAAGGCTTCCACATACTCTGAGGTGCTTGAAAAATATTTCCATACTTTTTATACTCACATTAAAAAATGTATTTTCCGGGCGCCTGGGTGGCTCAGTTGGTTAAGCGACTGCCTTCACCTCAGGTCATGATCCTGGAGTCCCGGGATCGAGTCCCACATCGGGCTCCCTGCTCAGCAGGGAGTCTGCTTCTCCCTCTGACCCTCTTCCCTCTCGTGCTCTCTATCTCTCATTCTCTCTCTCTCAAATAAATAAATAAAATCTTTAAAAAAAATGTATTTTCCTTCCAAGAAAATGTCTGCCCCAATTACCCTGTATTACCCTCCATAGTAAGGACGAAAGATTTTATGCTGACAGTAAGAGATATGAAACGAAGTTGGACAAGCCAAGTTACTGAGTACAAACATTATGCTACTAAAGGTATTAGGATATGGAATACATAAAATAGGTATGGTTGTCAGAAGCATGTGGCATGATTTTGGAAGTTCTAAAATAACTTCCCAGCAGATGGGATTCCCATCTCTCTGTCTGTTCGAGATGGTTGCCCTGTAATGAAGACTGCCTGGTGAGTTGCCACTCTCCCATTCCCGCTCTCCCTTGGGCAAATTAGGCAGGCTCTCCATGACTTACTTCTTTCATCCATAAAGTAAGGGTATAGAGATCCCATTGGTGCTCTGCCCATCCCATCCTGGTCTACCTCAGAGGTCATCTGTAGATAATTTCTTAAAGGTCAAAGCCTCTTGCTCTTTGTCTGATGGCCTTATCTGGCCACTGAGTGTACTGTATCCACACACAAGGAAGGCTGGAATTCTGGGGAGTTAACACCCAAGGAGAGACCTTCAACTAATGAAGGTTGGGAAATTATTGGCTAAATCCTGTAGCAACCTCAACCACCTGTGGGCTGACTCTGAAGGGGGTTCCATACAGTTTTCAGAGGGTTCCTCTGGGACTGAACCCCAGTGCCCCATAGCTATAAACTACTTATTTACAAAGTCTTGCCTCACTTTACTCCTACTTGCTGCTTACAGGACCATCTTCCAAATAACCACCTGCCCCCAAGTCCTTGTATAGAGTTGGCTTTTGGAGGAACACAAACCAAGACAGGGGATAACAGACGTATCTACTTCCTGGGGCTGTAAGTAAGAACTAAATGAGCTCATTCTTGTAAAGCCCATAGAAGAATGCCAGTCACATGGCGGGCACTGGATGTTTGCCATGATGGTGTCTGTTGTTATCTGCTCTACAGCAAAAAAAAAAAAGAAAAAAGAAAAAAAGAAAAAAAACTATCACAAATTTTTTCTTAGATGATGGAATTTTTGGGTTAATGATAAGAAGTACTTGTATGATATAAGGAAAGTGCAACTAGAAAGATTAAGGAACACACAGAAAATTCAGCCTGCCAGCAAGCCACTTGCCTTTACCCCTGTAGAACAGCAGCGTGAGAGAAATTAAGTCATCACATAGCAACAGAGCTCCACGACAGGGAATACCACAGCAACTGATACTTAACTGTAGTGCATCTGCTGCTTGCTTTGAGATGGTTTTTGATTAACCTATTTGTCCTGTCCACATGCACTCTGTCAGACTTCATTAAAATCTATATTCAGTTTGGGTTTGCTTTTTAGTTGCCAGCATTCATTGAAATTGAGCATTGATATTTAATTTATCCACTATGCATGGCAGAGGACTTCATTTCCCTGTATATCTGCATGGCTCTTGTTTGTTTGCGTGCAGGTACTTAAATATTTTAATATTTTTTTAACAGTATGTTAGTACTTTTTTCCTGATTAGCAGAATGTTATACCCAGAACTGAGGACTGCCTCTTGCTTTCCCCTGAAAATATACTGTATTTATGTGAACGAACCATGCTTTCCTGACAAAGTCACTTTAAAATCCCTTTTTATAGATAAATATGTATATGCATATTTAGACAGATTACATATATGTGTACATATATGCACATATATATATCGGGATAAGATGAAATTGTCCTAAAATTGCTGAAAGAAAATATACTCTTACTGTTAATTTTTTTATTACATAGTATCACTAATATTATAACAAACATGAGGAATAATATAAAATAAAAAATGAAACCTGCCATTCTAGTTTAATATTTATATTAATCAATTCCAATATGGACCTTGTGGGGACAAAGATCTATCCTTCTATATAGTCCATCTGTCCTAGAATTGTACTATCTTATTTACAGGTCTTATCACACTATTCCCTCACTTCAGCCACAAACTAAAGGAAAAATTGCCTCATTTAGAAATGACTGCCAAGTGGTATCAATTTGGGTTCATTAAATAAAAGTGACACCTGATCAAGTAAGGCCGCAAGTCTTCATGTTGAACTTTGGTGTGACAAAGTGAAAAATTACTTGAAATATTATATTGCAGCATATGGTTAACTAAACTGTTACTGTCTTTCTTATCTTTGTTCAGAATATTTCAACTTCCTGGGGCGCCTGGGTGGCTCAGACAGTTGAGCATTCAATTATTGGGTTTTGGCTCAGTTCCCGATCTCAGGGTCCTGGTATCAAGCCCCACATCAGGCTCCACGCTCAGTGGGGAGTTAGCTTCAGATTCTCCCTCTGCCCCTCCCCCAACTCATGCACGCGTGCATGCGGGCTCTCTCTCTCGCTCGCTCAAATAAATAAACCTTAAAAAAAAAAGAATATTTCAACTTTCCCCGCTGGATGAACTGTCAAGGAGCAAAATGAGTACCTGAATTAAGTACTAGAAATCCAAATAAAAGGTTCATTAAAATAAATGACAACAATGAATGGTGCCTTGAATAGTGCCTGGGACATAGGGAACAATCAGTAAAAGGTAGATAAGATTAGCTATACTAAAAAAAAAAGAGAGAGAGAAAGAGAGAGCTATAGCAACCACAGTGTTCTTGAAAGCATTATAACCCTGCAGCATGTGCTACTTGTCACTATAATTCTTTGGACTTTGAGTATGGACTAAGTATCATGGCTGTAAAGCAAAATGGAGAAAACGATTTAATCATAATGCAATAGAAGAAAAGGAAAGATTCCTATTTTCTGGTCTTCTGATACTTTCTCTCTAGGCAGGACTAAACTAGAGAGAGTGGCAAATATTTTGAAACCTTTTAACTTAAAAATCTTTGAATGGGTAAGCCTGTAAATGGACCTCCTCTTTCTACATGGCTCTCATAATAACGTTATTTCAGACAACAGATACTAATGAGCACCTATGTACCAGACACCATGCTCCAAGAATGGGAAATTACAAAATATTTAAGACATTGTTCAATTTCCCAAGAATTTACAAAAAGACCCTGGGAAATAAAGGAGGGATAAACAAGGAAGCTAAAGCTACTTGGACAGCACACAGAAGAAGTGTTTTCTCTGACAAAATCTTTGTTTGTTAGTGTCAAAGTGTTTACTGTGTCTATTGACCAAATTAATATCTCAAGCTACTCAAATTTCTGCCCTTACAAAGTACAGAGTTGTGACTAACAATGTAATCAATAAGAAGGCAACAGAAAACAGTTTACTGAGTGATTTGTATGTGTGTGTGTGTGTGGCTATTACAAACCTACAAAACAACCTTAGGTCTTACATATAAGGAACTCAAAATACCCATGTTTGTTCCCAGATGCTAAAAGGCAATGTGATTTTTATTCTTGTATTACTTTTCCATAAATTTTTAGACCCTTTAAAAAAATACTGTATACTCATTGTTCCAAAATGGTCATGAGGGGAATTTTCAAAACAGCTCCCCGTTTCTATTTTTGGAAATTCTAAGGTTCATTTGATATTCTACAAAGATAAATGGGGATTGATTTATCTAATCAAAGATCATCCCCAGAAAATAGTTTCTCCCACTCTCTATAGCATCATGTTCAAAATGATCATGCTCGATTTAAGTATACAATAATATTTAAGTTAAAAGATTAAAATGCAATCCCATGTAAATCCAAATACCCAAGATTATGCTACTAAACAAACATTTCCAGAAAGAAACTTTAAGGAACGTTGACAGAATTCTAAATTTCCAAATTCCATTTTTTTTTCTTTTTTAATCTTACTTTACATGTTGAAGTATGAATTTTCCAATGCTTAGGTTAGTTAATGTTCAAAATCACTTCTGGTTTGACTTTTCTATAAATTTAAATTGTATTAGAACTTGGGAAGCATTAATAATGTGCACAGCCTTTTGATGCTGGGAGAAGAATAAGACAAATATAATAGGTGATTTCAAAAATAAAGCTCTAGACTTGTGTAGTTCCCTGGAGTTCATGGGGCATGTTCACTTTTAATCTAGTGATGAGAAGGGGCAGCACCAGGGCTGTGGGGCACAGCCAAACAAAATGGTCAAGGCCAGTGGACAGCAGTGTTGTGTGCTAAGCAGCGAGAGAAGTGGTTTTTTGTGGTTGCTGGACACTAAATGGGGAGGTGACCTGACCTGGGAGGAAGGATTCTACAGATAAGAGTATCCAACTACAGCTCCGAGGAACATGCATTTTATCACAGAATGTAAAGTTTTAGACACCAGTTACTTATTTCTTACTGTGCTGCATGCTTTCACCTGAAGTACATGCAGCCTAATCCGTAAGTATTGCAGTAAATATAAACAAGCCCAAGATTCAGTTATGACTTTCCAAAAGGTTAGTTGTAACTATCTGCCTGCAGACAGAAGACTAGCAAAATATATGAATTGTCCTTATCTAAATACCAACTGCTCTTATATAAATGCAGTTGACTTTAAAACCATCAATAGTACGGCTTTTTTTAAATCTTCACCAACACTATTATCTAAAAAATAGTAAAGTTTTTTACAAGGTCCTACTATCCTCTCGAAAACAGAAAAACAAATATAATGGGTTTCTGGTACCATATAGTTCACAGTTAATTGCATCAATATCCAAATATGAATGAGAAATGAGTTAGAGCTGTAAAGGTGACATAGACATAAAGGCAGTGTACTTCTACTTCCTTCCCTCAAGGAACTTAGCATGGCAATGATAACATATAAATTTTATTTTATTTATTTTTTTATTAAGGATATTTATTTATTATTTATCTAAGGGAGAGAGAGAGAAAGAGAGCACAAGCAGGGGGAGGGGCAGAGGGAGAAGGAGAAGCAGGCTCCCCTGCTTAGCAGGGAGCCTGATATGGGCTCCATCCCAGAACACTGGGATCACGCCCTGAGCTGAAGGCAGACGTTTAACCCACTGAGCCACCCAGGTGCTCCAACATATAAATTTTATTTGGCAAAATACTTTGGGAAAATATGACTAAAATTGTACTCTTCGCCTAAATAGACATCTCAAAGAATAATTTAAAAAATATCTGCACTATTCAACTCTAGATTTTACTTACAAGATATCCAGATGGGCACATCGTACACATCCAATCAACTTGCCAAGAGAATGACTAAAAGGATTATTTTATTTTCAAGCTGTCAATTATGACTCATAATAAGATGAATACAAGTCCTATATTGAGAGATCCTTTGGGGGTTAATCTAGCCTATATGCTATTACCATACAGTCTAAAATACATGAATTTTATCGTGAGAAGGCTTTCAATAATGGTGGTACCCAGCTATGCTTTCTGGTGTTTGCAGATCCTCACCATCGGCTCCCACTTTCTGACTCTGTCTTGATCTAGTGTGTGCTTATCTCAATCAGATGATAAAATAAGCAGTTTCTGAGCTTCACTGGGAACCAACCCAGGGCTCAATAAACACTTATTAACTGAGATGTAACATGATATTCCAACTTCCCTTCCAATTTCCTTTCTTTTTGTCCAGAATCCAAAACAATGATTGTGCATGACTTTCCAGGGGGCCTTCGTGTTTTTATAAAAGTGACAAAGGCTAACAATTCAGCAATATAGCAGTTGCTTACAATCTCACTATATTTTTACTGCCAGTATTCCGCTACTAGCATTTACAGTTATTGTAGACTTCATAAGTTCATTAAATTATATTGAAAGGAGTCTTTCTGGATTAGAAAAATTACTTGATTTTTGGTATCATTTCAAAAAACTTGCCCCTTCTGCATTCTCTTGTTGATATCCTCCAGATGTTCTTTTTTAAAAACTGGAAGTCGGGGCGCCTGGGTGGCTCAGTTGGTTAAGTGACTGCCTTCGGCTCAGGTCATGATCCTGGAGTCCCGGGATCGAGTCCCACGTCCGGCTCCCTGCTCAGCGGGGAGTCTGCTTCTCCCTCTGACCCTCTTCCCTCTCGTGCTCTCTCTCTCTCATTCTCTTTCTCAAATAAATAAATAAAATCTTTAAAAAAATAAAAATAAATAAAAACTGGAAGTCTATAAAACAGATAAATTATTGACTTTAGCAATTTTTCCTCAGGCCACTTTTTTAGCTTCCCTCCTAATGTTCAGAGGATGAATGGGACCAATGACGAAAGTCTGGAACCTTAGGGTTAGTGACATATTTAAGGTTCCTTCACATTCACAGATTGTTTCTTTTAAATAAGAAAAGAAGAAAGAGTAAGAAAAAAGCTTCACATAATTTATGTGCAGCTTTTACTGGTAAATACGTTTACAATGAAAGAATAAACATGCACAGGGTAAAATGTGATTTTGGTTACAGGCCTTAGTTCCATGTACAGGATAATTTTCATATTTAGGCATATGAGTTTTTAAAAAGTGGTCACAATACAGGTAAGAGGCTGAACATACACCCTATTTCCCCAGACAGTCTTGTTAATACATGTCTCCTAATCCTGTCTGGTTAGTGCCCCCCTATTACTCTCCAAAGTGCTTTGGTTTGAAGGATAAATTTATGATCATCCTAGAGATAAGCCATGTTAATATGGTATGACTACAATAGCATGAACAGATAGCTGAAATACCTAGAAATAAAGATGAATTCTTAAAAAAAAAAACTCTCAGAAAAAGTACTTTTCACTATTTACAGTGTTGAGCACTTTGATGTGTTAGAAAGACACATTCTGAATATTCCGCATCAAATATGGAGTAATGATAATAGCATCATGTACCTGGTTTAGTTACGTGAAGTCCTTGATTTTAAGCTATTAGTTACATCAACTAAGTTATTAGTTAATATTTTAAGCTATTAGTTACATCAATTTAGTTACAGCAAGTCCTTGATTTTAAGTTATTACTTACCTTCATATAGAGACTTTCAAAGTTTTTGAAGATAAATAACTTTAAAAGAATCTTATTAAAAATGAATCACTTAAAAGGACAGTTTTAAAAGATATTTTGAGAGAGTTTTAGATTTTTGGAATCCTTCTCTAGCAATATCAATAGTTGCATTAGAGTCTCAGAAAAAGAAATGACATTCCACTGTCTTCAACAAGGAAGCCTTTTCTGTGCGTGTAATATTAACCACTTGGGATAACTTCCAAAGCCTATGGGCCCCTTCTAAGAAAAATACTTTCTAAATGCATAAAATAAGATAAAAAGTATTATAATGGAAACCTATTATATTGGAATATAGCTATCAAAATGTATTTTCTAAATGTGATAAAGTAATATATGAGCTTCTTCATTTACTCATTATATAATATTATTGAACAGCAAGTCTAATAGCTATCATAATTACCAAGAAGTGATGAACACAAATAATATTTTAAAGTTATCTACAATAACTATAATGTGATCTGAAAAGTCACAGATGCTGCTCATGCTACTGGTTTGTCAACTATATTCACAACTGGAGAAAATTTTAATTAAGAGGTTAGTGAAAATAAAGTAATTTTTTCCCAAACAACTTCATGACCTCTTTGAATTTTATCATTATGGGTACAATACCAAGAAAGCCTAGAAGGTCAAACTAGTTTATTATAGGTGCATAATTAATTCATCAAACAACTATTTAAACAATTATTTAATCAGGCTACAAAACAACATTTGTGAAAACAAAGAGCCCAACAAATGCTTTTTTTAAAAGAAAGAAAAATGAAAATTCATTGTGTAAATGAGAGCTGTCAAATATAATACAGTATACATTGAATGCACTGAAAAGAAAGCAAGGTAGGTGTTTTCTAGAATGTTTTAAAAACCAAAAAATGAAAATCCCCTAACACATAAACATCACATTTTACATTAAGGGTTATGTCCCCTACCCTATCACTAATATTTTATTTATTTTTTTTTAATTTTTTTAATTTTTTTTTAAAGATTTTATTTATTTATTCATGAGAGAGAGAGGGAGAGAGAGAGAGAGAGAGAAGCAGAGGGAGAAGCAGGCTCCCAAGGAGCAGGGAGCCCAATGAGGGACTCGTTCCCAGGACCCTGGGACCATGACCGGAGCCGAAGGCAGACGCCCAACCATCTGAGCCACCCAGGCGTCCTATCACTAATATTTTAAAACTGAAGTTCTATTTTTACAATTTTTCTCTTCAGGTTTGCATTTTCTTTTTAACTTTCACAGTGTAATGTATTAATTAATGTATTAATTTACTGTTTAAACTTTTTTTCCCCTCAAAACTCTAAATGAAATCCAATAAGCAAGCAAATGTATACACGCACAGTTTAGGCCCTCAGCCTGTGGCTTCACTTCCTGGTACAGAGTTCAGACGATTTGGTAATTAAACACAGAAACTGCTTAAGAGATAAGGTGGGATCACAGATCCTTGGAAACTAAAGGGACCACAGAAGCCACTCTAACGCTGCACTTTACAAATGAGGAACCAGAGACAACAGAGATTAAGGGATTTACTTGGGACCCAAGATGACAGAGGAGAAGCTAGTCTGATAGTTAACAGAGCACCCCCTTCACTACTCCACCAGGACGAGTCCTGGGTCTACCCTTAACAAAGCATAGTTATTGAAACAAGACATACAGTCAATTAGAAATACATCTTATTTCCAGATTTTTGCTTCCAAATATGAAATCTGCAAGACTTAAACAGTGATTATATCTCTAGAACAGAGGCTTTGAAAGAATATTAAAAGTTCAAGAAATTGTTTTGAATAGTTTTCAAAGTCTAATTTATTAGTGATGTTATTATGACTACTGGAAACCGAGTTAATCCCTAATTTTACTTTGTTTTTTTTTAGTTGGCCTTTTTTTCCTGATTATAAAAGGAAAACACATGAAAAAATAAAAAATAATAATAAAAGGAATACACATCTATTATAATAAATTTTGAAAGTGCAAGGACAAATAAAGAAAAAAATAACAAGGAGCCATAACCCAAGAGTCAAAAACAATATTGGTAATATTGTAATATTTCAGCATATTTCTTCCCAGATATATATGTATATACAAATATATAGCTATATACCTACATATAAACTTATATTTTAAGATATTATTGTATATAAAATTTTATATCCTGCCTTTTCTCTTAGCATATGACCATGAACATTTTCCCACTGAATAAAAGTCATTTCTAAAACATCACTAACATGAAAGTCTGTGTTTGGTGGTTATTAAAAAAAATAAAGTTTAAAGACATTATGACAATAAAATTATCCCATATAATTTTTGATCACTGGGCTATTGAGGCTATCACTACATCAAGTAAGTCTAATGCATGAAATCGCTCTAAATCAAAATTATTAAAAACACGTTTATAAGACAGTCGTTAGAAAAACTTGAGTGCAGATAGCAAAAGTCATTGAGGAAAATGTGTACTATTCCAAGAAACGAAAATTCACAGAGACACCACCTGCTACTCTTAAATGCAGGAAGATTCAAAATGGTATTATTACAACAGTAAATCTTGACAAGGTTCTGCGAAGTCATGAGGGAATAAACATTGGTACAAACATTTAGGGCCCGATATACCATAGGAGTTCAATAAATATTGTGGAATGAACATACGGGAGTCAATGTACCACCATGTATCAAGACACCTGAATATGATTATACCCTTGACTCATAATCTTAAGGGAAAATATAAAACATATACACTGAGGCACTTACTGCAGTTTTCTTAAAGGGGAAAAACTGGTCACAACTAAATGTCTAAGGCTGCTATCATTGTTAAGTAAATAACAAAGGTATAAAGAGGCATGGAGATAATTTTCAAATTAATTTAACAACTATACTAAAATCATAAGGGTCTTACCAAGAACTCTTAGTTTAAAATGATTGAAACATTTAAAATATTGGTATATTTCTTCTCTTGGAATAAGATTTTACTTCATCCTTTTAATAAAGTAATGAATGCTAAAATTGAAGAATATCATGGCATTAAAAAATATATATTCAGAATCCCACATGAATAAACTATTATTTGCCTTCCAAAATATATTCTTATAGTCAGTGTCAAAGTGTTACCCATCTGTCCGCCTATACGACAGAAGATGAAGTCAGAGTCATACCAGTGGTCAAAGAAAAGAGTCATGACCTTCTATTTTCTCTATATCATGACATAGATAACCTTGATGTTTCCTCTTACCAATCTTAGCCTAGGCCCAGTATTAGAGAATTTGTTAAAACTAACAGACACAGACACACACACATACACACACACACTACTTACAGTGGTAAACCTTTAAAAAACAACACAAGTCACAATACCTTTCTGAGCTCTGATGGCTCACTTCCTTCTTCCACCACAATTAGTTGAGATCTTCCTTTTCTTTCATTGTCCCGAATGCCAATGGCAACCTGGCTTGCCTTCAGACGCTCATATTTGTTGCACGAGGAACCACACCACTGGTAAATTTCCTAAAAGAAAGGGACAGATCTTTTTTTTTTTAAGATTTTATTTATTTATTTGACAGAGGGAGACACAGCGAGAGAGGGGACACAAGCAGGGGAAGTGGGAGAGGAAGAAGCAGGCTTCCCGCGGAGCAGGGAGCCCCATGCAGGGCGCGCTCCCAGGACCCTAGGATCACGACCTGAGCCGAAGGCAGATGCTTAACGACTGAGCCACCCAGGCGCCCCGGGACAGATCTTTTGACCCGAAATACATGGAGGACATTTAGTCCTGTTGTAATACTCAGTGTTAGTATTAGGAAAAAACAAAAAGATATTTAAAAAAATGAAAGTTATCTCTTGTTGAGGTATATATAATTTTACATACTTATACCTGTTTTCAGTTAGCATTATAAAGTAACCATTTTTTAAACATGGAAAATATAAGTATATATCTCACCATTCTTTGGGTATATCCACTAATTACAATTTACGAAAGTAAACTTGTATGTTACCTAAATTTAAAATAATAATTTTACCATATTTCAGAAAGGTAGTAAAGAATCTGTTACAGTAATGTGCTCTTGATGATTATAAAAATTAATGTAATGCTTTTTTAAAGCAATTTAATGAATTTTATCAAAAGCCATAAAAAGAATTAAGACATATGACCCAGTAATAATACTATCTGGAATTCATTTTAATAAATTATTCATAAAGATTAGGAAGAAACCATATGTACAAGGGTTTTTATTGCTATATAATTATATTAGTGAGGCACTGGGAAGACATTAAATGTTCTATAATAGGCTAATAGTTATATATATTTACGATACAGAGAAAAAACAGATACTTAATAGCAAAGTTGTATTTTAACATAGAGATTTATAAAAATAAAAATAGAATGACAGTTCGATATATTCTAAAATCAGTAGATTATATTAGCTGCCATTTAGATTAAAATATTGTATATTTTAGACGGGTACAGTGTTCAGAAGATATAGATAAAATTTAAACTAAAAATATCATTTTCTCCATTAAATGTGGTTTTAATGAAAGAAAGAAAAATTTAATGGTGCCTAATCCTGGTGGGGGAGTAGGAATGGGCATTATCACATTCCATTTGGGTTGTATAAACTGATACACAGTCTTTTTCTGAGGGAAGTTTGGTATCGTATCAAAAAATTACATGGGCTTTTAGGATCAGGAAATTCAATTTCTAGGACTCTATACTACAGAGGTATTCAAACATGGTTTACAAAAACAAAGAAAACAAAAACCCCACAAATGTCCCTCAGTAGGGCGATGGCTGTGTAAATGTTGTTATATGGAGACTACAGACTGTTCTTTAATGCCTAAAACCTGAGAAAAGTTTTTAAATGCTGACACAGAAAAGCCTTCAATTTTTATCTAATAGCTTTTTTTTTTTTTTTTTTTTTAATGTCACATATATTAGGTGCCTCTGATGAGCTAGATGTTGGGGACAGAGAGAAGAATAAGAGAAAGCAAGCAAGGAGAGACTGACATGTGGACAACCAATGCTAATAATGTATTTGCACTACACCTGCTTTCAAAACAAGTTCCACACAAACTGTGTGCAGTCCGTCTTGGAAAGGTGGTTAGCACAGTGGTTAAGTGTGAAGGAGACAGACTCAGGCTGCAACTTACCAGCTATAGGACCTTGTGTCTGCAACGTTTAAAAGAGCACATCAATTAACAACAGCAAAATAAAAGAGCACCCAGGCATCCACAGACAGAATGGCTCTTTTCTCTGATGATAAAACATTTCCAGCCCAGAGTCATTTCTTTATTCACAAATAGCTTACCAATTGCCTAAAATGGGCTCTCTTCCAGGCCCTAGGGGCCCAAATTTGAATCACACAGGCCTGGGGGAGATTCTCTGACCCCTCACCCCACTCCCAGGTTCCTGATGCACTTATTCCATATTCCTCTTTGAGAATAAAATACACGTTTTAGCAATTTGAGTCTTTATAAGAAGTAAAATAAAAGGAGTTGCAACTCCTTTTACTCTAGAATCTGTCAAGGGGCATTTCTTTTCCGTTTTTAAAAGAACGGTGCACTGCTCTTGTTTCTCATTTCTTTTCTACATCTGGGCATCTGAATATGAGACTCACATTTGGAATCAATTTGAATACTGTGCCCAGGTCAGCAATCACAAAGAGTGAAAACAAATGATCCCCAACGATTAGTCAATGCCTATCACCGTGCATTAAGATCAGGGGGTGGTGTTTAGGAAGGTGATTTTTAAAAATACAGAAAACTGAGCACTACCCTTAGGGACTCTCAGGTATGTTCTGGACAGCCCTGTCTTTTGAACACTCCCCAGATGATTCTAGCATTCAACTGAGAATCCCTGCTGGTGGTCTTGAGCACAGTGCTACTGGCAGGCATTTGCAGAGAATCTGCAACATCTAATTACCCAGTGCAGCCAAGCACCCTACTCTGCTAAGTACACGTGTGCTCTCGGCTCTGATTTCTTCCCTATCTTATTCCATGAGATTTTGCCACTGATTCTTTTCTCAGTGGGTCTCAGAAAGCAAACTTCTAATATTTACATTACAGCAAAATACAGGAAGCAGATCAGAAGTTTAGATCTCTAGATTTCTCACTTGTTAGCAACTTTCACTACTGACTTGCTCTGCATTTATATAATTGTCCAACAGATGTTTATGTTCTCCATATAAGTGACCTCGCATCAACTTCAGAGAGATTATATAAAATCACACTAAATTTTATTAGCAGTATGGAAGCTTGGTAATGTGCTTACAAGAGAAATGTAGATAATAATTTGACTAACATAATTATTATTTAATGTAGAATTTTACAGTATTCCATGGATCCCCAAATATTTTCTATGACATTACCTTAGGTTGGGAGTTTTTATGTGCAGTATCAGCTCACAGATAAATTTAGTTGTAGAAAATATTCTTCACCATTACTGACAGATCTCAGTTTATACTTTTAAAATAGCAAAAAGAACAAAGCTGTAGGTATCACAATCCATGATTTCAAGATATACTACAAAGCTACAGTAATCAAAATAGCATGGTGCAGGTGCAAAAATAGACACATAGAACAGAATAGAGAGCCCAGAAATAAACCCATGCTTATACAGTCAATTAGTCTACGACAAAAGGGCAAGAATATGCATTGGGGAAAAGACAGTCTCTTCAACGTGTTGGGAAAACTGGACAGCTGCATGCAAAAGAGTAAAACCGGACTACTTTCTTACGCCATACACAAAACTGAACTCAAAATAGATCAAAGACCTATATGTAAGACCTGAAACCATTATATTCCTAAAGGAAATCACAGGCGGTAATCTCTTGGACATCAGCCTTAACATTTTTCTGGATATGTCTCTTCAGGCAAGGGAAAAAAAAAGCAAGAATGAACAATTGGGACTACATCAAACTAAAAAGCTTCTGCACAGCAAAGGAAACTATCAACAAAATGAAAAGGCAAAAATATCATAAGATTTCACTTAAATGTGGAATCTAAAAAATAAAACACACAAAAACCAGAAATAGAATCATAAATACCCAGAGAACAAATTAGTGGTTGCCAGAGGGGAGAGCGGTGGGTGAAATAGGTGAAGGGAATTCAGAGGTACAAACTTCCGGTTATAAATAAATCACAGGAAGGAAAAGCACAGCATAGGGAATATAGTCAATAATATTGCAATAACATTGTATGGTGACAGAGGGTAACTACACTTATCGTGGTGAACGCTGTGTAGTGTATAGAGTTGTCAAATCACTATGTTATACACCTGAAACTATATAACATGGTATGTCAACAACACTTGAATAAAAAAATTTTTAAATAGCAAAAAACATATCTAGGAAATGTTCATGAAAATAATAAAACTGTTAAAAGTAAAATTTTCCTTTTTAACTCAAAGATGACCCAATCACTAAAGAAAGTGTTACAGAAAATTTCTTATTGGGCATGACAATGAATGCTTTGTGTTATGCTTACTCTTTTATTATTTTCACTTAATTTTGTGCTATTTCTATAAAAGTGACATATCATCTTATTTCCTAGACTTAATTTTTAGTGGTGAATTCAGACAACAAATACAATAAAATACAGACTTTAATTATAAATTGCCAAAAGCCAGAATTGTTTAAGGAGTTCTATTAATTTAAAAAACCCTTTTCTTTCAATGGGACTTAAGTTTTTCTGCAAATATATTTCATTCAATCACGGCAGCAACACAGTTAAAACATGCTTTAGATTTTAAACAGAAAATTTGTTTAGATTTTAAACAGAATTTTAGCAATTCACTAAATTTGAGCAATTTAAATTCTATCATGGATGGATGATGTGGTTAGGACATCTCATTTTAACAAAGCTCTACTGTGCTAAATAAATGTGTATAGTACTATTAATAAGCTGCACTACCAACACTTACTCTATTCAGAGGTAGTTGGGCAAGACCACTTCTCTGCTCTGTGCACAAGGAAACTCTGTGCTCGATTGGCCCCGTGCTTGAAAAATGTTCCTATAATTCAACTTACCCTGTTTTTTGGAGGGAGTGAGCTAAAAAAACCCAAGAATGCTACACAGAGCTAAAAAAAAATGCCCAAATTGATGTAACAGGTTCATACTATTATTACAACAAAAAGTTTTCATAATTTAAATTGTTTTATTTATAATAGGTTGATGGGGTTTAGATAAAAATTCTTTTGTAAAGGTGATTTAAGCAGATGAGACACTGAAAATGATAAAGCAAACATGGTTTCAGAGGCAACTATTTACCCTCTAAGAGTCTAAAGAATTTAACAATTCAACACTAAGTGTTATACTTCTTTGGGGGAAGGGACATAAAGCCCCCTGTCAATATGAAAGGATCCATTCAATTCAGACTGAAATGCACTTAAATTTTGGCCAAAATCTGTTGATGTACATATTGCCCACGAACACCCTGTGCTGGAGTTTGTCAAATTATAATTAACTCTTAATATGCAAGCTATTAAAGGAAAACAAAATTACTCTGGATAGCTGGAAAAGTAAATAAGGGAGTAAAGACACATCTGTTACGGGCAATTTGTTTGGACCACCAATAACAAGAAATAATAGTGAGTGAGTGATATTCATGGTAACAACCATACTGGGGACAGACTAGAGGTTTCTAAAATTTCCTTTAAACCATGTGGTCGGAGTTAACAAGTAAAAACATCAAAGTGCAGCCAAACCTCATTTGGGGGCAGGAAATAAGAGGAGAAATAAAACAATGCTCAATGATGCCCTTGAAGGGAAGCAAGATTTCAGAAGCCGAGTTTAAAGGAGCACCCAGACCAGCCCATGTGATGTTGACTCGTAACATGTGCAAAGAATTCAGCATAGACTTGTTACTCTTTTGTCCTTTGCTAAGTTATTTATTCTAAATACATCTACAATTTTATAAAAGGAGAAGGGTGGCCAGACCTCTTGCTCTCCCTTGCCTCTACTGGCTTTATTTTTACTGTGCTTACTTTTCTCTTAGATCTAGTTAACAAAATATAAAAGCTCATTCAGATATCCTCTCTGCCTGCAGCTCTCTAAGCATAACTTAAACACCATACTGACTTGTGAGATACCTCCAGGAATCTACCTTTTTCTATTTTTAAACTTTAAACCATGACTTTTTTTTTAGTTTTTGGATGAATGAGTGTTTATTTACATCCTATCCTTTTGTTGTTGTCCAAAGCCAAGCCAACCCAATATCATTCAATGACACATATATGTATTTTTTAAAACACCTCTGATTGAGGAATGGGAGATGAATGGAATGGGTATGCATGGCCACTGAAGGCTTGGTGACCAGAAAGGACGGGACTACATGTGAACTAGGGCAGAGCAGTGGCTATGGGAAAGAGAAGGATCAAGGGATAGCTAGAAGGTTAAAGCCTCCAGGATTGGTCAACAGTGTCCTTTGGATGTAAACTGGAGGACAAGGAGAAGTGGACATGACTTGGACCCCTTTAGCTTGGCTGTTGGTAGTGATGTCACTTACTGGGACCAGGTGACAGCTTCTGGAGCATTCTTTTCATTGCAATAATGAGAGCTGGTAAAATTATGTTCTCTATACTCTTCAGAGTATTTGGCAAATCAAAGTTTTATAGCCACATTTCATCAAAAATAATTTCTGTCAGCCACATAAGTTGGTGACTTAACTATATTTAACTGATCTACTATTCTTTTCAGATACGTAACCCTGTATTTTCCTGCACCTTTAGACATTTCCCATATTGAAATGGTTCTCAGCATTAACTGTATAATAAAATGACCTGGGGTAGGGCCTAAAAAGTACTTACCCCAAAGTCCCAACCCAAAACTTTAAAATCAGAATCTTTAGGGGTCATATCACACATGCATCAATATTTTAAAAACTTCCTAATGATTCTAATGTGAAACTGTGAGAATGAAAACATAAATCCTAATACCTTGGGAGTGGTCTTTCCTAGTCCCTCATCTATTCTCTAATTGTAATGTGTCTGTGTCTCCATTCCAGCCCTTCCTACCTTCTACCTTGCCATACTCCCAGCTGTGTATGTGTCTGTGCCTCTCACCATTTGACAGCATCTGGAGGTCAAAGACTATTTGGTTTCCACCTTTATACTCCAGCACCCAGCACACACCAAGTGCACAATAAATACCATTCATCCCTAATTTGTTGAAGGGTAAATTTTAGAGATTTAACATTAGGTTTATTTTTTCCCATTATCTTTTCTTGTTGCCTCAAGGCTTTCTCCTTATAAAACTAGTGGAATGGATTACTTTCAGATAAGGACAAATTTATCCAGAACAAAGAAGACTTTGCTCAGCTTTTTGTTCTTTTTTTTTTTTTTTTTTAAAGATTTCATTTATTTGACAGAGAGAGACACAGCAGGGGGAGTGGGAGAGGGAGAAGCAGACTCCCGGCCAAGCAGGGAGGACCCTAGGACCATGAACTGAGCTGAAGGCAGATGCCCAACGACTGAGCCGCCCAGGCGCCCCTAGTTTTTTGTTCTAAAATAAACAGTTTAAGTCATAGCAGAGACAAAAGTCCAAATGCCAACATAGGTTTAATTTAAAAGAACCTTGATTTTATGAGAGTAAAGTTTTCTGAGGGAAGGAGTGAGAATGCAGCAATTTACAGAAAATTGGTTTTGCATATCAAGAATCAGAGTCTTGGCTTTAGGGGCTAAAGTGTATTGCAGGAACTACACAGTAGGCTAAACTGTGAAATGGTATAAGACTGGTTGGTCAGGTCCAGGAAGAGAAAAGTATGGGGATTACAAGAGAACTAGGAAACTCGATCAGATGCAATGAATCTCTGAGAAGAGCTCAGTACATTCCCCTCCAACACATTTGTCATATATTCATCCATGACCCTGAACATTAGTTAGAAACAACTGTGGGCAGTGTCCATGCAGTCGGATCGATGGGCACTGGTACAATGTGGGTACAGTGTCCCCAGAACAGCCTGTGGTACAGGCAAAATAAGGTAGAACTCCAGAGGGGCTACTATGATGGCCAACAGTATCAAAAGACCAAAGTAAGGCCATGGATATTTTCCAGCAAAAGTTTTGGGACAGAGGCCAAAGTTCAAAGCTCAAAGCTCAAGAATTAATGAAACGGCAAAGCCTCAGTGAATGTTAGAGAGGAGTGAGGGTTAAACTATGCAAACCAGATACACTTCCATTCCCAACCTGGTCCCCCATCCTCAGGCCATAATATCACATACGCACATCCCCTATACCTGAGGGATGGAAAAGGGGATGGGTGTGATAAGTTTGATTTGCTTTCATGATAAACAAGGTTCACCTTAATAGGGCAAGATTATTTTATTTTTAACCCTTCTGTGGAAATAGAAGCTTGGCTATGAACTCAGGTTGAGCTACAGGTGAAAAAAAGAAAATTATATCTCTATCCACATGACTGCATGAGACTGTATGCTTTGCGTTGGACAGGTGTACATTTGTTGAGTGACTATAAGCTCTGGGTCTTCTAATAAGGACAAAGTGAGTGAGTGAGGTTGATAAATGAATGGACAGGCAATATGGAAAATGCTCAAGGCAAGTCTGCGAGGTGATAGGAAATATGAGATAAAGTCTTGCCTAATTCTACAGGGATGCGAGGTGGGATGGGGGAAGGATGGAGGAAGAGACCGAGGAACACATCATAAAAAAAGCAATATTGGAATTGAATATTTAAAGATGAGATGATACTGGATGCTTTCCAAAGAAATGTTATACAGAGCAAGAGTGGATTTTAGGCAAAGGAAACAATGTATACAAAGCAAAAGCATGGTGACTGGACGGAAAGTGTCATGTGCAGGACAATGAGACAGTACCATGGTGATAAAGAGCACGAGAAGGGTTCAGGAGACACTCAGGAGGTAGAAGAGAGTAGGCCCAGTGACCAGTTGAATGTAAAGCCTCTGGGAAAAGCCATCTGGATGATTTCTAGATTTGGAGTTTGAGGTCTGAATGACAGATAGCTCCATTCAACATTATAAGAACAATAAGAGAAGAAATCATTTTGGAATGAGAGGGTGAAGTTGATGAGTTCCATTTTTAGACTTGTTGAGTTTGAGGTTCTTGTGATACAAGAAATATCTGGGAGGCAGTCTGAAATGCTGACACAGATCTCCCGTAAGAGTTCTGAGCGAGACTATAAAACTGAGATTTACCAGCGGATGAGTAGTTGAAGCTTTGGGTGAGGGTAAGTTTGCTCAGGAAGAATGTATAAAAAGACAATGATCAAAAGTGGAATCCTTAAACACACACACACACACACACACACACACACACACACACACACACAAAACTTGAGGGGGTGGGCAGACCATGCAAAGAAGAATGAGAAAGAATGGCTTGAAAGGGAGGAAAAGCAGGAAGCCAGAGGAGAGTGAGGCTGAGATACAAGGGAGTAACCAACAGTGTCAGCTGCAGCACAGGGATGGAGTGGATAATGAACCAAGTGTCCACTGGATTTAGCAGAAGCCATTGCTGCTGTAGGATGAACAGATTCAAAGAAACGGTGGGAGTAAAAGTCAGGAAACGTAGGTTGCAGACCAACTGGTAAATGAGGAAGTGTAGACTGTTGTTTCAAAGCAGCAGGAGGGAATAATGAGAGAGGGGCAATAGGTTATAAATAGCCAGGTGAGTGGGGCAAAGCTGCATAACTGACCAAACAAGTTAACAAGAAAACGGAACATGCCCAACAGCACAATTAGTAACTCACCACAGAAATTCCTCCTCCTGTGAAATCCGACTCTCCACTAGTGGCTGGCTCTGACACATATTTCCAAAAAGGTTAGCTCCAGCTCCCAGACTTTGAAATTATAGACTCTTTCCATTATCATTCACATTCTGTAGTTACTGATGGCTTTGTTGCAATATATTTAGATGTGATTTTGTGAGTCATTTCTACAACTACCTCAACCACCTCATAGCTTTAAAAATGATGATTGATAAAATCACCAACGTTAAAATACACAGTTCAAAAGCACTTCTCCAAAGATTCAGTAAATTCCAAATTGCTAAGATCTAGCCATGTTCCATATTATTTTCTGAGAACACACTAAATGTAAGATAGCTTATCCAAATCATCCTCTAAAATGTTGATAATTTCTTAAAGTTCAAAGGGATTAAACAGGTAATTTTATAATCTCATGCTTTTGACTGAGGTGGTTACATGGTCATATCAGGAAATATTTACTGTAGTCTCAAATCGTATAACAGCATATGTTTCAAAAGTATATGGCATATCATATTAATACTAGTGATTGTTCATCAAAAAAGGTGACTTCCCCAAACAAAATCAAACTATAGGATTTAGGTTATGTCCATAACCTTAGTTTTGGCCAACTGGCTCTAGTTAGATGAAAACTTTGGAGGTCGAACCTACTTTTTTCATACCTGGATAATAAAACAAACTTGAAGAAATTGCACTGGCTTCTTTTTGTACTTTCTAATGCAGAAGGTAATTTTGAAATCGAACTCATTAAGATTTTATAGTAGAGAAAATATTGGTCCCACGTCCTTCTTTGTTTACTGTGACACACCCCGAAAATAAAGACTCCAAGGTAATTGCAAGATCTTATCACCATTCAGAGATTGTTGGCAACATACCAACTGGTTAAAAGCTTTACATAAAAAGAGATCATGTGAATAAACGACTAGAGTGTATGTAGTACTGCTTGATTCCTAACAGGGTATCCCTCTGGGGTATAGTATACTTCTACAACATAAGAGATAATCAGCTATCTCTGCAACAAAATCATTCCATATGTCTCTCTAACCAGGCATGAGAGCAGGACACAACTTGAAAGTCATTAAAGGTAATTAACTCTATAAAATAAAGATAATTTACTCTTAAACTGATGAATGTCCTTGAATCTCATAATAGAGGCTCTGTCCGTATTATAGGAGCCTGTACTTATTGGTACATGGCAGACATTACCCACGGAAAGACAGAATATGTCACTGGAACCACCATCTGCCTACCACAGCACTCAACCATCTAATCCACTGTGGAAGCACAATACTTGCTCAACAAAATAATGATTTCATTAACAATACTACTTTTAGAAGATTTTAAGCTAGATTAGACATAATTCTGAATTGAGCAGATTCGGAAACTATTGCAAGATACTCTGTTATAGAGCCATACCTTCTTATATCCCACCAAGTTAGCTTAGGATAGTGGAAAAATGTAAACTAAGAATAGAAAACCCCAGGTCAGCACTCAACCTGTATTAATGCAAGTGACTTGCTCCCACCCTCTACGGCTTTTTTTCTCTTGTGAAACCACGATGACAACTGTCATTTCCAGATGTGACTCTGTGTCAGGGGAGATTGAATCATAGTCAGCTAAGGTTAGAAGCACCATCAGAAATCGTAGTCAATTGTTTGTAGAGAGCAAAAAAAAAAAAAAAGAAAAAAGAAATCAGAGTCAAGATGAAAACAATAAATGAGGAAGTTAAGGCTCTGGAGAGGTTAATAACTTGCTCAAGATTAAGGAGCAGATAGTTAGAAAGCTGAACTGGAGGCCTTTCATGGTAATTAAAGAGATTATTGCATGTGTGGAGCAATTACATTACACATGAAAAGCTATTTTAAGAAAGAAGTATGTTCACGTAATGGCAGTGATGAATTACATTATCAACGGAAAGTGTCTCTTCTGTGTAGGGGCCCCAGAGATCATCTAATCGACTTTTATAGATGAGAATCTAAGATTAAAGTCAGCTTGGATGAAAACTGAGGTCTCTTTTTTCTATGAAAAATACTATCTTCTATGTTAAAACACTTCATAAATTATCAAGGGATAAAGGGCTATAAAAATGTTATAGGAGAAGCCGGTTAGGAGAATGGGTTAGCATTTAAAGTTGAAAAGGGCTTTTCCAAGAAATTCACCGTGAGGTTCAGGGCAGGGGTACTGCCATTTTGGGTGCAGATGTCTAAGTGTGACACTGAGAACTGTACTTTGGGCATTATTAATATGATCGCAACTGTGCACACAAGCTGGTGTGATCCAAGATAGCCGAATTATACATTAGCAGTAATAAAACTAGAGGTGTATCCTAACTGAGAGAAACCCATGAAGTTTATAGCTTGGAGCCATTTTCCAAATGATTAATAATCTTAGCACACTTAATCTCTGTGCTGTTGCTAAGTTAATATTGCCTTAACAGAACCTTGACTGAGGGGCTCCGTTTTCAAAATCCTTAGTGTCCCTTCTCTGTGCACGTGGAATAAACTCTTTTGGCTTTTGTCTGATGCTTTTCCCCAAAATACTGCCCATGGAGAGGCAATAAAATAAAATGCTCAGGTGGGAATCAGACACCCCCAGGGTGGAATCCTGGCTTCACCATTCACTGGCTGTGCACTGGGAGGAAATTCCACAGCCGGTGCAAGCCTCGGGCTAACCGAAGCAGCACTGGTCAGAGCAAGTCTCTGTACAATGCTGAGCACAGAAACGTTCCTGACGACGAGCAGGATGCTGATGCACATGGTGTAACGAGGAGGATGACCATGAGGAGGAGGAGAAGGGCATTATAAAGGCTCTGCCCTCTCCTGCCCTCTCTGCTTTCCCCATGGGTTTTCAATGGTAGAGAATGCCTTTTATTCCGACTTTATTTTATTTCTACCTTACAAAGTTTAAAAGACCCAACTTAAATCCCACCATCTAGAGCCCAGCAAAGACTTTGCAATAATACTTCTTTTAGAGATAAAAATGATTTGGGGGCGCCTGGGTGGCTCAGTCATTAAGCATCTGCCTTCAGCTCAGGTCATGATCCCAGGGTCCTGGGATCGAGCCCCGCATCCCGCTCCCTGCTCAGCGGGAAGCCTGCTTCTCCCTCTCCCTCTGCCCCTCCCCCTCATTTGTGCTCTCTCCCTCTCTCTCTCAAAATAAATAAAATCTTTAAAAAAGTAATTATTAGTAAGTATATGTGAACTCAGAGGGGCCTCTTTTCCTGGAAACAAATGTAAGTCAGATATTGCCCATCCCATTAAGGTGATACTTAATATCTGTACTTGTGCCTTTTCTCTTAATACCCTAAAATAATTAAAAAGTATGAAATAGTATGGTGTAGTAAATGTGTGACATATATCCCAAAATATCCCCTAAAATCTCCTTAGGCAAGCTGTTTAGACTTATCCCATGTCCATTTGAAATCCTAGAAACTTTGCTTTCTGGAGAAAATTCCATTTGTCCCTCAAATAATGTTTTCCCACACCCAATTAAGGACAAAAATAATTAGCGGAAGCTCTGTTCAGACAGAGGGTAAATATATTAAAAATTATTCTATGTGTGTTCTATGGTAGGAAGAACTAAATCATTACTCCATGCTAACCCTATCAAAGAAAATAAAAACTTTGAAGTCTCACTTTGTGTGATTTAAATACTCGCCAATTCATCCTATGATATGATTGCATCTCACATAAACATGATCTGTTCCCTGTGTGTCGAAAATGTGATTATCTTCCACGTACATCTGATTTGATCTGAACACAATTCACTCTCCATTAGACGTCTGCGTGTGCATGTAACACTTACAGTGCCGAGGTCAATGATGAAGCAGTCGCCCTTGTTGAAACTGTCCCAGCTAAGGGGAACTTCCGTGGCCCTGACCACTCTCCGACCCTTCACATGCAGGAGCCTCTTAGCGGTCAAGTCATTTGTAAGAACATGATTTAGTCCAGATGCCACACCTCCGGCCTGATCAGTGGGAAGAAGACAGAAAACAAACAAAAAGAGATGAAGCTTCTAACTAGATACAAAAACACATAAAACCACAGGTGTATCTGTCAAAACTGCCTGTCAGGCCAAGACAAAATAGCCACCTCAGAGCATGTGAAACAGTAAGTACACAGAAGAGAATGCCGTGGCAAATCAACCCCTTTTTTGGTTCTTTTAAGGCCTTTTGTCCTTCCTGTTTTAATCATTCAACTTAAGATTGCAGGTATTTACTAAGAACCTTCAGTGGATAAAACCTGTGACATAAATGAAAAGAAGCAGTAGCTCCCAAAGTGTCCTTTGGGAACGAATGAGTCTAAAACCATTAAGTGAGAAGCAGACAAGATTTCAGGGAAGAAGACAGGAGGATAGAGGAGAGTCAGGTAACAAGAGCAAGTGAGGAGAGAACGAGCCACCCCAAAATTCCCATGCCCCACACAGTGTTAGGACACAGAAGGGGAGTTGACTCCTGGCCAGATGTGGGGGGATCCCATTTATGATCTTTGTTTTAACATTATATATTTTTTTTTTAATTTTTTTATTATGTTATGTTAGTCACCATACATTACATCATTAGTTTCTGATGTGGTGTTCCATGATTCATTGTTTGCGTATAACACCCGGTGCTCCATTCAGTACGTGCCCTCTTTAATACCCATCACCAGGCTAACCCATCCCCCCACCCCCTCCCCTCTAGAACCCTCAGTTTGTTTCTCAGAGTCCATAATCTCTTATGGTTCCTCTCCCCCTCCGATTTCCCCTTCATTTTTCCCTTCCTGCTATCTTCTTCTTTTTTTTTTCACATATAATGTATTATTTGTTTCAGAGATACGGGTCTGTGATTCAGCAGTCTTACACAATTCATAGTGCTCACCCGAGCACATACCATCCCCAAAGTCTATCACTCAGCCACCCATAAAACCTTTTTCCTTCTTTCTTTCTTTCTTTTTTCATTCATTCATTATTTCTTTCTCTCCCTCTCTTTTTTCTTTTTCTCTCCGTCTCTTTTTCTTTCTTTCTCTTTCTTTCTTTCTCTCCCTCTCTCTTTTTCTTTCTTTCTTTTCTTTCTTTCTTTCTTTTTTCTTCTTCTTTCTTTCTTTCTTTTTTCTTTTTCTTTCTTTCTTTCTTTCTTTTTCTTTCTCTCTCTCTCTCTCTCTCTCTCTTTCTTTCTTTCTTTTTTTCTTTTTCTTTCTCTCTCTCTCTTTTTTTCTTTCTATGCCAGGCCTGAGTATTTATACCCTAAATTTGGTTGCACATCCCAAAAGAAAATTATATTCAATTTAAGGAGGGGCTCCTGGGTGGCTCAGTCGTTAAGCATCTGCCTTCGGTTCAGGTCATGATCCCGGTGTCCTGGGATTGAGCCCCGCATCGGGCTCCCTGCTCAGCGAGAAGTCTGCTTCTCCTTTCCCACTCCCCCTGCTTGTGTTCCCTCTCTCACTGTGTCTCTCTGTTGAATAAATAAATAAAATCTTTAAAAATAAATAAATAAATAAATATGCTAAGGATAATAATGAACTATATCAATTACATCTTCTTGTCTTATTTGAAATCAGCTTTTACCTTTTTACTTTTTCCTTTAATTAAATGTTAGAAATGATAATCTTTATTTATTTCCACAATTAATTATGAGGTGATGTGCATAATAAAGATGCGGTGTAAGCAAATCACTTTTATTGCTCAAAGGCCTCCTACAATAATATGGTAAGAAAATTAGCAATATAGGAAACCTATAAAATGATCCAATTTTCAAAATTTATTCATAAGGATGCCTGGGTGGCTCAGCTGGTTAAGCATCTGACTTTTGATTTTTTAGCTCAGGTCATGGTCTCAGGGTCATGAAATTGAGCCCCACATCAGGCTCCATGCTCAGTGCGGGGTCTGCTTGTCCCTCTTCCTCTGCTCCTCTCCGGGTGTGCTCCCTCTCTCTCTCAAATAAATAAAACACTTTTTTAAAATTTATTTATAAACATATATAGTAAATCCAGAGAAAGAAGTTAAGCTGCCTATGTAATCATTAGCACATTCCTGAAATTTCCACTGACTTTATATTTTTTTAAGATCATATATTTATTTATTTGTCAGATAGAGAGAGAGAGCACAAGCAGGGGGAGCTGCAGATGGAGAAGCAGGTTTCCCGCTGAGCAAGGAGCCTGAGGTGGGAATGTATCCCAGGACCCTGGCATCATGACCTGAGCTAACGACAGACATTTAACCAACTGAGCCACCCAGGTGCCCTGAAATTTCCACTGACTTTAAATTACCACCATTCTCCAGGAAAAGACCCTCATGAATAGAAAGGTTTTATTACAATAGGCTAAAAGTTGACTTCAGGACAATTATAACCACAAATTTTATGAACTATATAATAATTTCTCAGTCCATAATGTTATCAAGATTGCCATAAATGAACAAACTATTATACAATAAAAATAAACACAAGTTTTTATCTATATGCTACTGTTCTTGGCCATTTCACTTTTCAAAAAAATAACTACATTGTGATCTGATAAACAGTGTAAGAACTCTGTGATCTGAAAGAAGTTATAAAATAAAAAACAGACTGGGGATACTTACATAACATTTAAGCTACTGTCATATAGTGAACCATCAGAGTGATATATAGTCTGTGAACATTTAACAATATTTTAAAAATTAATTTTGTCTTAATAAAATTTGATGTGAAAAAGGCACAAAGGAAAAACCGTAAGTTTCATATATGTTGGTATTTGATAGTAAATATTTCTGGAATAGTGTTTGAATTAACCCTAGAAACTCCCAGTCTCTTTCTACCTTCACACAGCATAATGAAAGCAAGGTGGATGATCCTCTAAATCAGTGACACCATAAACACAGTTTTGCTGGCTGATGGATGTTTGATGGTCACTATTTACAATCATGGCTAAGAGCCGGGTCTTGTTGAGCTTGGGAAAGAGATTTAATATAAGGAAGCAGTGGTAAGGGACGCCTGGGGGCCTCAGTTGGTTAAGGGTCTGCCTTTGGCTCAGGTCATGGTTCCAGGGTCCTAGGATCGAGTCTGCCAGGTCGGGCTCCCTGCTCTGCGGGGAGTCTGCTTCTCCCTCTGCCTGCCGCTTCCCCTGCTTGTGTGCTCGTGCTCTCTCTCTCTCTCCGACAAGTAAATAAATAAGATCTTTTAAAAAAGGAAAAAAAAAAAAAAGGAAGTAGTGGTAAATATTACTCCTCTAGGACTCCCCCAGCCTAAAAAGCCTCATAAAAAGAAACCTCAGGTGAATTAAATGACCTGACAAGACGGTCTTAATGTTGCCTCGCTGAATCTTTCCCTTACACACGACAACTAAATATGGCTGCTGCTGGCTTGGTAATGGTAGACGACACCCTGTTTCACAGTAATCTTAAATAAACAAATTCATCCTGATATTTGAGCCATTTATTTATATTGAGAGCATCATAGTATAGTGATTACCAGCTTAGGCACTGAAGTCAGATGGTCACCCAGTCACATATCCACTGTTAGACCTTGTTAAGTTACATAGTTTCTCAAAGCTTTTGTTTACTTATCTTAATAGGGTGACAATGACAGAAACTGCACCTAGGGGGTTGTTATTTGGATGAAATGAGATAATAGACATGAAGTGCTTAGCACATTCTTGTAAGTATGAAATTAAGTACAACATAATGGTCTTTGCTATTCTGGGATAGCTGGGTGGCTTAGTTGGTTAAAGCATCTGACTCTTGATTTCAGCTCAGATCATGATCTCAGGGTCATGAGATTGAGCCCCGTGTTAGGCTCTGAGCTCAGCATGGAGTTTGGTTGAGATTCTCTCCCTCTCTCCTTCTGCCTCTGCCCCTTCCCCCGCTTGCATCCTCTCTCTCCTTCTCTCTCAAAATAAATAAGATCTTTAAAAAAATAGTCTTTGCTATTCTGGGTGGCAAATTATCCTCGCTTCCAAATTTCTTATCAAGTATTTTGCAAGTGCACACATTGTCAACTGCTCAATGTCACTAATGATAAGACAGTGAACTGATTTTTTTGCTGATAAATTTGACCTCCATTAGCAAATACCGTCTTTCTAAAAAATGCTGATTTGTAAGTGATTTTGATGTAGAAGATAATTACCTTATAACTGTAAAATTGCTTTTTCATGTCCACCTTTAAATATATATCCAGAAGTTTGATTTCAGAGGTCCTGCTAACAGCCAGAAGGATTAATAATATCACAATTTCCTACTGACTGTATATGTACTATAAATGTATGTTATTATTTAATTTGATCCCTAATCCTTACAATACCTATATGAGGAAGCTGTTGTTATACCCATTATATATTTGAGGAAACTGAGCACAGAAAGCTTACTTGCCCTGAAGTAAACAAGTCATACGTAGCAGAAATGGGTTCATAACCAGGATGTTGTCATATTACATGCTTTTAGTAACTACATGACCCAGCTTATTCAAAATGTTGGTTTCATTGACATAAAGGAAGTTTCAGGATCATTTGACATAAACTGTAGGAACTCATGTGAATTAAATGAAATGAGAAGTCATACATTGTTTCATATCTAGGGTTGTTCATAACCTAGAGTGAAAAACATCATTTCAAGAGAGAAGAGAATTTATATCTGTTTATCCTCACCTCAATAGCATCACAAAATATTCACTAAGGCTCTGATCAGGCAAAAGTAGAAATAAACCCTGGCATTGTAGTAGATAAATTCAATACATATTCAGAATTCTAGTTTGGCTCTGAGGTTTTAAGTCCTCAGTAAGCTAACAGGCTCAAAGGGTGAGGCGGTGGGGTCTGCAGAAGACCTGTTGGAGCATGTCTGATTTTGAAAAGGATTGCTTCTGAAATGTTTGTCTAGGGAGATATTTCTCACACTGTAACTGAACACTCTTGGGGGCAGGGGAGATTGTGAAGAGTGGCGAGTCCACAAGGGTCATGGAGGGAATTCCCCAAAAAAAGGCTGTCTTTCATTGAAGGTTGCCTTAAAAGAATAGAACTACTTAACTTGTTTTTTTTTCTTTTTCCCCCAGAAGAAAAGCCGGTTGATGATCAGTGTTTCAGGCCAAAACACATAAATTGTGTGTATGTGTGTGTAGCAGTGTAGGTATATTTGACTTTGTGAGGCTGAACCACATACATATTTAACTCAATGGTTTGTTTCATTTGTATCATTTCCAAGATCAAACCACACTATTTGAGAAATGTGTGTATAGTTCTTTCTATAGAAGTAACTGGAATTATAATTGTTATAAATATTGCATTAAGACATTCCAGAACAACTGAGATTCCCAAGTCTTGGGTCATTTGCAGCAACTTCAGAGGTTCTCTAGAATGGCATTAACAGAAATTGTGAATACCCGAGTTGCTAATATTTAATTATCGAAGTAACTCCACAAAATTTTAAAGGGCTTTCTTGTGACAACACTACTGAAACTCTTAACTTTATTAAAAATTAACCTATTAAATGAAATCAATCCAGAACACTTCACATATTACACTCATGTTCCACAAACATTTATTGAGTACCTACTATGTATCCAGCAGGTACTGGTATATATCAGTAAATAAAACAGATTGAAACAAAAACAAAACAAAAAAACCCTGCCCTCAATGAACTTTCATTCTCTGAAGACATGAGGTGTGGATGCATAGGAAGAGAAAGGGGGTCATAATGGAAAGAGTTCAAGAGAGCGGCTTACCTTGTATTTCAGGCCTCCTTTGAAATAGCCAACAAAATCAGTAGATTCATAGCCTTGAAGTTCTCTATTCTGCACTGGCTTGCCTCCCAAATAGTCATCCATCTGAACAGTAAAGATGGCAGCCGCTGTGCTTTCATCCTGAGTACACTCCTTTCCTGCAACAGCAAAGGACAGCACTTCATTTCTCAAGCCAGGAAAATGACTAAGGCAGAATTTCTGATACAAAAGGCTCAGAAATTTTCTTTGAATCATATATACATCAATACAATAAACCGTCTTCAGCAGAACAATCTTTTGACAGAAATGTAATATAAAAATATTATTTTGTTAATAGCTACAAGAATTGTTTTGTTCTTGCTTTTCAATTCTTTTTAAAAACTGTTTAAAAGAAGCACTGCTGGGGGCACCTGGCTGGCACAGTCAGTTGACTGTCCTACTGTTGGTTTTGGCTCAGGTCATGGTCTCAGGGTCATGGGATGGAGCCCCATTTTGTGCTCCGTGCTCTGTGCAGAGTCTGCTTGGGACCCTCTCTCTCCCTCTCCTTCTGCCCCTCCTGGGCATGCTCTCTCTCCCTCCCTCTCTCTCTCTCTCTAAAATAAATTAATTAATCTTAAAAAAAAAACATAACACTGCTATCTGTATATGCTCAAAAAGATATAGCACTATACTCTAGTAGGACTCAAGATTCTTTTGCTAATCAGATCAGACTATGAGAATGTTTTCCAATTGTTTTAGCTTTTATTAGCATTAATATGCCAATATGTTAATATTTGTAAGGAATAGGAACATCATAGGCCCTAGATAAATAGCTTTACAAAAGCAAGTAGTTTTTAGAATGGAAACAGGAATATCACTTGACCTCACCCCTATTTTTAAGTCCTAGTGCCCCCACTTTATTATTTTATTGGTGTAAGATCATATTCTCTATGTGGAAAGGGAGAATAAGAGATTAATAAGATTCACATCTATTGAATGTGACTGTAGGTATTATTAACCCAAGAATTTAACACACAACACACATTTAATTTTCACAGTTCTAGTATAAATCCCATCCAGGCAAACTCGCTGAGGTCAAAACACCAATTCTTCAGCACTGGCGTCTTCCGTGTGCCCGAGGATCCGAGCCAGTCCTGAGGGAAACTCAAATTTTAGAAAACACACTTCAAAACCCTTACTACATAGGAGCTGTGTAAAAATCATAAATGATTCTAGAAATAATAATAGCCAACATTTATACATTTATACTATCTTTGATATGGGCCAGATACTGTGCTAGTGGTTTACACGGATGATCTCATTTAATCTTCAAGCAAACACATGCAGCAAAAATATTTTCCACCACGTACAACGGACCCACAGTAAAGGCTTCGAGAGGCCAAGTAACTTCATAAAGTTGACCTCTGGTAGAACACGACACAGAGGCAGGTTTCTGTGATTCTGAAGCACAGGCTCTTAGAAACTACAATAGCAATCAATAGTTTTTTATACTCCGACTTTCATTAGCAGTAACATTTTGTGGTGACTGGGTTATGCTATTTTCCTCCGCAGATAACTGATGTAGAAAAGTTTAGAAGCCGTAACAATACTACAGTTCACAGGAAACCCCAACTGAGAGTATTCACCAAAGCTGAAGAAAGGGAAACAGCTATATTAATGGAAGAACTGTATTTCTTTACATTCCTCCCTTACTCTCAAAGGGAACCTGTGTAGCAACTTATCTTCTCAGGAAAAAAAATCCACTAGCTGTTAAGAGTACTTGACATGGTAACAATTTTATAAACTTGATGTGGTCAGAGGAAAAAAATCACATATGCAACTTTGTAGTCGGAAAGAACATTAGTGCCATTCTGCCCACTTTCCCATCTATAAATGAGAATACTAATAAAGACATAGATGTAGATTTGCACAGAGATGTCTTAAGAGGGAAGTTTAAATCAAGGTTAATAACGAAAGTGTTAAGGATAATGTGTTTGACATAAACATTCTTACTTGAGCACAAGTTGAAACGCAAATTTCTTTACACGGATATAAATGGACAGGCATGCAATTAATGAATGAACTGAAAGTAAGTTAATTAAATTATGCTATCATTTTTTTGATGCTTGTGTACTGCGCTGGGCCAGGGAACATCAGTATGAATAAACTAGAATCCTTGCTCTAAAGAAGTTGAAAGATCCTAAAGAAGCCAATACCAGCCTTTGAATGTGAAAAGTAGAATCCAGTTCAGTGATATCATGATGCAGTTTTAGCAATGTTCAGGAACATATGAACTTGCTCTATGAATTTTGCTTATGACCTCATTTATTTTCCCTTTTCTGATGTCTTTTACCAATGTCTTTCAAATTATAATATGTTCTTTTGTGTTATGTTATTTTATATTTTGTTGCCTTACAATTTTAGTAGATCTTGACAATCATGAAGTGTTTTTGCCCAAAGCATTTTCTATTACAGTTTTCAAAATTGGTGAGCACTAAATGAATGACTGAGTTAATGTGAATCTGTAAACCCTAAAAAACAGTTTGTTTAATGAGCAAGCTTCTTCGGATAAGAAAGAACCCATAGAATAACCACCACTACACCCCCAAAACCCCCCACAAACTGTGTTCAAAGTATCTTGCAGTCTTCTGACAAACTGTTGTCTACAGCAAGATATGAGGTCCCTTCACATCTTAATTCACCAAAATTACAAATGTGGCATTTCAGACGCTTTTATTCATTCTAGATCCAAGTTCTGAATAGAAAGACCAAGACGAGGACATTACTATTCTATCTGGCATCATTCATTCATGAACATGGTTTTATATTAAGGTTTCAGTGATTTCTGGTATAAAATATAAAGAGATCACTGTCTATTTATCATAGGAATAGTGACACTATTCCTATGGGAAACCAAAGCTGGGAAACCAAGAAGTGTTTGGAACTCAGCTTGAGCTTCGTCAAGCAAGCACAAAATTTTAACATCAAACGCCATAATAAAAACAATCCTTCTCCCTCTTCCTATTTCTCACTTGCAGTGTCCGTTTCAGGGGTTCACTACCGTTGAGAACATCACTTCTTAATGGTTTCTGCCATGTTATTTCTTAAGTTCTTCAGATGTTAGAAATAAAAATGATGGCTTTTCAAGGACTTCAAAATGCGTGAGTGTGTGATTTTGTGTGGTCTCCCCACAGGCTCGGGAATAAAGCTAAAAATAAAGAACGAGAAGTCCAGGGGAGGCAATCTAGTTTTAAAAGAAGGCCGTAAGTCTCAGATAATCGGCACGTTGTTAGACGGGGTGTGTCCACTGGCACAGGATCCTACAGGGAGAGGCTGGACATTCAGGATGTTTACGAGTAAAAGTAGAAGGTGAAAAAAGTAGAACACACAAGGCCCAGTATTCTGACAACCTGGCGCAAGTGCCGCCCAAAATAATTACTATTGCTGAAGGAGCTGTTTTGTTTCACACTGTGTCCTTGTTCAAATAGATAAATAACAATAATACAAATAACTATTATAATAAAGCAACTCATTTAAATAATACATGCCATATAAAGCTATTTATTTATTTTGACAAGATCTGTATTTTTTTCTCTTTTCCACCCAGGGTCGCCAACATCCTGATCAGCAGCAATTTCGGTTAGCCGACCGTGTGAGCAGTGTGGAGCAAGTGGATTCTGATTTAAAGTCGCCCAGAGCATGAGCATTAACTGCCAAAATGTGTGAAGAAATATAAGCTGGGGCCCAAGGGCAAAAAAAATAAAAATAAATTAACTAGAGAAAAGGGAGGAGGGGGTGGGGGGGTACCTCTCCCCAGCTGCGGCGGATTCCTACAAACTTGTTTGACTTCGTCTCCTCCCTGACAGGGAAACCAGGACTGAACTTGTCGGAAGGTGAGCGGGACTTGGCCAGAGCCAGGGTGCGCTAAGCAGCGGCCCTGGGCGGGAGCACGGTTTACAAACTGGAAGGTGCAACGGGGAGAAGCTAGAGGAACCAGCCTCCAAGCCCGGGAGACCGGCCTGACAGAGGTCAAAGCCCGTGGGGTAAGACTGCTCCCGACCACTCCGTGCCCCGCGTTTGCAGCCGCGTTCTCAAGAGCGGACTCGCGTGGAGAAGGCGGCCAGCCCAAAGGGGGCCGCCCGGAGGGGACGCTACAGGCGCGACGGGTCCCCAGGCCCTTCCCGTGCGCTGTTCCCCTCTCCCCCCGACCCCACCTCCACCCCACCCCCACCTCCAGCCGGCCAATCTCAGCCTCCCGCGGCCTTGCCCCTCCGCGACCTGGGCGCGTCGGGGTCCCGCTGCCTGCACCCGCTTACCCAGCCAGAAGTGCAGGCGGTAGGTGAAGCCCCGGCTCGCCTTGGCCGTGTGCAGCACCAGGTAGGCATCCCCGACGTAGAAGTCGCCGTAAGCGCTCTGGGGCACCGGCACGAGCTCGAGCTTCTCCACCCGCCAGACCTGCAGCCCCGCCTGCTTGCCCGCTCGGGCGAACTCCTCGTGGTACAGCCCCTGGGACATGGCTCCGACAGGCACTGCTCCGGAAAAGGGGCGCGCAATCAAGTCGATCCCGAAGTCGGACTAATCCGAGACCCGCTGGAGAGACCCTGTTCGCCGCGACTTTATAGGACTCGCCCTGCGGGGAGGCGGGGCTCGGAAGTGGGAGGCGCTAAGTGCCCGAGCCCCAGTCGCTCCGGGAGTAGGGGATCCCTTTCCATTCTCATAGCTGCGCCTAGTACCAAACTCCTACGCCCTACTCCGAGTTAGCAGGAGGATCAGAATCTCAGAAATCCTGAGATCCGGAGGGAATTTACAGAAATTCCTGAAACTGCCTCCTAGTCTAAGGAAGGACATTTCTTTCTGGTAACACGTGGAGGAGATCAACAATTTAAACTCTGGTGGGCGCATCCTTCTCTAAAAAAAAAAAAAAAAAATGGCTGTCCAGGCAACATTGAATTTTTGTGAATTTTTCTGATTACAATGGTTATGTTTACTGAAGACAATTTTTAAAGCACCAACTATGAATAAAGTTCAAATTAGCTCTAATCACACAACCCACAGGTAAGTTCTGATAACATTTTTAAACAAAATTAAGGTCATGGCATGAAACTTTACCTTTTGATTTGTAATTTGTTTTGTCCCCTATAGTACGTAGGTCTTTTCACTGGGTGGGGTTGGGGGCTGTGGACTGTAAATACGTAGAATTTCCAAAAATCTCATCCTCCCCTCTGGGAAACCCTGATTTGTTAGGCATGAACAAATCCCAGGTCGTTTTAGAGTCTTTGAAAGTATGCCATTATTTTAACTTTTATTTTTATTTGAAAAATGATAAGGGAATTAATTACACTTATACATAACGGTATCTTTCTTGCTCCCCATTTTGACAAACATTTTATTAATTAAGAAGTGAATGCCTATCTTTGGCCCATGAAATTCTACCTCTTAGAGGTTGCAACATTTTAACAATTTAATGCATATCCTTTTCAAATGTTGGAGTTGATACATATTCATGCATCATCTTTCTGTCTTTCCATCTGTCTATCTCTGTTCATCTGTCCATCCACCGCTCTCCGTGTTGGTGCTTAAGAGCACAAGCTTTGGAGCCAACTGTCCTGGGTTCAGTTTCCTGCTCTGCCAATTCTAGCGGTGTAGCCTGTGGCAGGTTCCTTGGCTGCTCAGTTTTCTTGTCTCTCAAAGGGAGACATTTGATAAGATAGAACTGTTGTGTCAATTAAATGAGTTCATACAGATAAAGTGCTTGAAAGAATTCTTACCAGAGTAAAATTCTCACTAAGTGCATTTTATTATTCACACACAAATACATACATGCATAGTTACACACATTTCAACCTAAATAGAGAGCACATTCATATGTGGCTTGCTTTTATTTTATTTTTTGATTTTTATTTATTTATTTAAGAGAGAGCAAAAGAGAGAGTGCACGGGGTGGGGGGAAGCAGTGGGAGAGGGAAAGGGAGAGAATCTCAAGCAGACCACGCCAATCATGGAACCCATCCTGGGGCTTGATCTCAGTAATAATATTATTTTAATGAGGCTGTTATAGCATACAAATCCCAATAAAGACAGTTCAAGAAAATAAAATTATGGTTCAGTTTATGAACATCAACATTACTATTAAAATTAAATTTTATCCAACCAAATAAAACATGTGTTTTCTTAAAATAATAATAATTTCAATAGATTAAAAAGAAATAAAATCCCCACATGTGCAACATTCTTAAAAAACTAGGTAGAGGGGTACCTGGGTGGCTCAGTCGTTAAGCGTCTGCCTTCGGCTCAGGTCATGATCCTGGGGTCCTGGGATCGAGCCCCGCATCCGACTCCCTGCTCAGCAGGAAGCCTGCTTCTCCCTCTCCCACTCCCCCTGCTTGTGTTCCCTCTCTCGCTGTGTCTCTCTCTGTCAAATAAATAAAATCTTAAAAAAAAAACTAGATAGAAAAGGGATTTTCCTACTTTAATGACAAAATAATGAAGTATAGCAATAACATATCAAATGAAAAAATTTTAGAAGGATTTCATTTAAGGTTAAAAAAAATAAGAAACCAAGTATTTCACTACTGTTCAACAGGACACAGAAAGTCTTAGACAATATGAGAAGACCAAAAAAAGATATAAAAGGTATTAGGAATTGCTAGGAAAAATTAAAACTCATTACTTGCTGATGATAATCTGAAAATCAAGAGTCTAAAAGAATCTACTGACAAACTAATAGAACCCCACATTGGGCTCCCTGCTCAGTGGAGAGCCTGCTTCTCCCTCTCCCTCTGCCACTCACCCTGCTTGTGCTCTCATGCTTTCTCTGTCAAATAAATAAATAAAATCTTTTTTTAAAAAAGAATGTGATTGATATAAAATGAAATATAAATTCAAAAGAAATAAAATAATATAATTATTCTAATTAATTTTTATAAGTATTTTTATAAATTTTATAAATAATAAAATTGGATGTGTCTGAGATTTCAGAATAGAGACTTTTTAAACAATACTAAAAATTGCATGAAATATAAAGGGGAAAATTGATAGCTTTACTACATTGAACTAAAGATGTGCCCTCAAAACAGGATGACAAATACAAAGTTAAATCATCAGCAGTAGACTGTGTGAAAAATCTTTCAATTTCCATAAAAAACTAAGGATTTAGAATGTATACAAGGAAAAAGGACTCAGCAAGAATAATGTCAAAGAGCCTTATAGAAGGTAATTTAAAGCTGTGGAGTAATTTGAATGGCCACTAAATATATGAAGAGCGTTCACTGAATTGGGCCTTACATTCACTGGAGGAACTGCAGAAACAGCCAATATTTGAGTGCTTACTCTGGCCAGGCACTATTTTAAGTCCTCTTAAAATATAAGTGCCCCGATTCTTACAACTCTATGAACTAGATATTATTATGATTTCATTTTACAGATCAGGAATCAGGAACAGAACGTTATACAAGCATTCAATGGTAAGAGCTAGAAT